>NC_088786.1:15358880-16565280 GCF_949628265.1 Cloeon dipterum
AGCACAGACCAATTCCTTGAACACTTTCTATGATCTCAATTTGAACTAATATTCTTATTCTTCATTATTCTGAACCACACAACAGAGTCCCAGTCTGTTGCAGGATATATGTATATGTAATTTTATAGTAAGTGAAAAATTACTCCTATCTTTTGACAGTAGAATGGGATAAATATGTAGAGTGGTTATAGGGATAATGGTACGTTTTAATCAAGAGTGTCAGCGAATTTTTCGCAAGTGAAATAACAAATGTATCATTTTTTCATAAGTGAGATTTTTTAACCATCTGATGGCTTACTTAGGATTAAAAAAACAGGTTGAAATGCATTTTAGATAAATCAGATAAATCATGGAACCAAATTAGTTTTAAGGTCATATATTAATTTACATTTCCAAACGTGACTGTCATTGGGAAAAGTAAACGCCATTAATATTTTAAAAAGAATTTGATTTGGATTGGTTCAAATTAGCACACTCTTTTTGTATAAGTAGTAAATTTATTGAAATACGCGTATTTCATAAATCTATAGTTACAATAAAATGTTTCCTAAAAGCTATAATTATGTACATTATTGTTTTGATTCAACCTGATTTGATTTTGAGTACATATTTACTAAGTGCTCTAGCAAAATGCGTTCCGATATACAAATATATGTTTAGGGGTTGAATTATTTTTTTAATCGACTAGTGAAAAAAACATTGATGTCTTGGCGAGTAATAAAATTCTTTGAAGTCAAATTTCGGTTCATGCGTAAATGTTGCATAAAATCACACAAAAGATTTTAAAATAAAATCAATGCTCCATTTTCTTTTCCATTAATAGTATCCGTATCAATTTTGTATGATTTGAGCAATATGGAAGACAAATTTGATAAATATCACAGTTTGATTAACCCAAAAAAATAAGTATGCTTGTGCATCAATCGATAACTTTTATGGGAAAGCTTATATCATCACAGTAAACTTAGTACCATAAAATAAAAATAGAAATTAGTATATTTTAGTGGTAGTGTCGCTCGACTTCATCTCCTGTAATTACGTAACGCGCTATTTTGCGTATTTCAAACCAATTAACAAGCTCTGAGTGGAGTTACAAGGTAACAATTCTAATGATACGACAGCATTTTTCAACGCCCAACTGTCTGTGCCTTGGAAAAGGTCGCCAATCACTCGCCCTTTCCGTCAGGGATCATATTTCGCACTGGCATCAAGCTGTAGAGCGAGATGTGCCGCTGCTTGGACTTGGTCTGGCGCCACTGGGCGTCGGTGCCGTGCACGTGATCCAGTAGGCCCATGGCGCCGAAGTTCTGGTTGAACTTGAAGTGGTGATAGTCGTGGAACTCGGGTGATTGGATGAACGGCAAGTGGTAGCCCGAGTGCGTGTTGATCGTGTGGAAAATCGCGTAGGCAAACCAGAACCACGCGGACACGGGATGCGAGCTCAGCAGCGACGGGCCAATGATCACGGGCACCATATTGGACAGAACGTGCTCCAGAGGGTGGGCATACACGGCCATGATGCCGATCGGTGCTGTCCATTCGTGGTGCTTCTTGTGGATGTACTTGTAGATCGCCTTATGGTGCAGCAACCTGCGAAGCAAGCCTGCTATGAGTACAGCATAATGGCACGCTTTCACTTCCAATGAAGCCCACTTTTGCCGTGTGGCCAACCGACCATTCAGGAGAAAAGGTTGAAAGTTAAATTTTGGAAAATAGTCTGACGTTGATAATAAATATCAAATCATGATACATCGAGATATAAAAAAATTACCCACTGATATTTGTGGGGAAAATGTTTAGATATGGTATTCTGCGATTGTAATTTTCAAAATATCGTTGAACTAGAAACCAGCGAATATTGTTAGCTCGGTTGACGTGAGGTAAAAAGTTTGGAAAATGTATTAGAGATAGAAAGGATCTCTTAATTATTTCATTTGTCCATACGAATAGTAAAGCTCTTTAGGATGAGTCTCATTAAAATATTTGATCCGCTAAATGTTATAAAAAACGCGAAAAATTGACGAAATTCCCGCAAAAAACAATTTTTTACAAGTCAGTGGGTTTCCCCGAAAAAAGCAGGCTTTTGCGAGCCTCTTTTCTATATGCTCATTCATGTATGCTATAAATTTTCAAATATTGCTTTTAGTATGAATTTAAACAAGAAAAACAAGTATATTATAATTTTAACCATACCTTTCCCTTTTTTAATGTAAGGAAATTAACCCTCATGGAAGGCATTTTCTGCAATGGAAATCGTGGCTTGTCAAGAAAAGTGAAATTCAACATCTCCCCTCTTTCAAGGATCAGTCCAAGTTTGATTTCCATTACAGGAAACATTTCCCATTCTTTTTAAGATATACATATATATCTTCGTTGTATTATTTATCATTTTGTGTAATAGAAAATGAGAATAGATGGTCATCAACTTCAGATTTTGTGATTTTCATACGAAATGAGGGATATCCAAATGATCGTTGGATATTAAAGAAATTAATTTTGCGTAAGTGACAATTTTTGGAGCACGCTTCATTAACGCAGGAGAGAAGTGATTAATGAATGAGTGGTGTGTGACTTTGATAATGAGGAAAACAAGTATTTTTAGTTTCTTTAGTAGGAAGCAATGCGCACGATGAATTTTAAAACAAACCTGTGGCTATAATAAAATCCAACTTCTTGACAAAAAATGTGGAATGGCAATTCCAGCAAGACTCTATAAAAGGATGGAAGGACTCTCAATTGTTCGGGTGTCAGGAGCTTGCCGCTGTTTTGAGTCAGGTAGAAGCCAGCGTAGGCCACCGGGATTCCCACTACAAACTGGTTAAACAGTACATGGAGCACAGCCTGCAATAAGAAAAATTGGCGGTAATTTTGTGAAATATGATCATTAACTTCATAAATGACGGCTGCTTTATTGCCTGTATCAAGACCACACGGAAATCTTATAGTGCAATTATCTGTTTTTTCTCTTTTTTCCTTTGGCTAAAAGCAACAACTCCTTTTATGTAAATATCTGGTTGAATAAAAGGTATAAAAAGTTTAACAGGAATGACAAAATTGGGTATGCCGAAGGCCGATATATTTAAAATATAAATTAAGATTTTTTAGTGAAATTAACTTATTGCAGCTTCCTTGGTGTCTAGCGAGCTGTTGTATTTTCCGCATTTCTACAGAATATCAGACTTCTACAGAAGTTTCCTACTCAGTTAGAATACGGAAAAAACATTTCGCTAAATACCAAGGAAGCTGCAACTAATTGTAAAGTTATATGTGCCAAAAAAATAATGCTCCATCAAGAAATTTGAAAAAAAAAACTCCAACGTTTGGATATTAAGGTTGCAAAAAAATTACTCCTGAGGCCAAAATAATTATGCGGCACTAAAAATAGACAACTAATATAGGACTGTGCTGATGTTTATGAGACCGAAAAATAATTGAATATAAACTGGCGCGAATATTTTAGATGGACAAGCATTATATCTATTTACTCGTTTTGTCTGCCATGCTTACTTTTCTGTTTGCAGCAAATGCTGTTAAGAGAAGATTATGAATATCATATTGAAATTTTCATCCAGAACAAACTTGAGCGTTATTTCATGTAAAAAATATTGTTTTCATAGTGTTGTGAGTCTGATAAATAAAAATAGTATTTTGTTATTTATTGTAATTAAAATTTTGTCCTATGATTTGATCTCCATGAATTATTGAATTATTTGATGATATTAGCAAGTACCTTTGAGAATTTCTCTGAGTTCGGGGGCTGGTTGGTGTCTGGCTGCACTTTGTACTTAGAGAATAAGCCTGACCAGTCGAGGATGCAGTAGAATCCGCCCCAAATCCAGTAGACGCACAGCGTTACAGCCATGCCTCCATAAATGAAGTAGAATTTCGGATCTATATTGCTGTCCACTATTTGCTGCCATTTGAGCTGCCAGAAATCGGAATCAAGACCGAAAACTGTTTGCAGCAACCATGCCAGGGAATTTCGAGCAATCAAAAAGGAAATCAGGATTGCGGCCGTTTCGTGAAGGTACTCGCTCAAGACCTCTATGAAGAGGCGGCCGCCAGGCCGTGTGTGACCCGGTAACATCAGGTTTGGCCGCGTTTCTTTTTTCAGATCTGGAAAATAATAGTTTGAATAGATTTATTTGTTTCACCAGTCAGTTTGATGAATCCGTCTATATTAGTTAGATGACAATATTTTTTTTTTAGTAAATGTACAATCTTCCTCAACGTGTGATCTTAATAATTGTAATTTTTCTTCCAATGCTTTATTTTTAAAAAATCCCTCTTACGTTTATTTTGTCCCTGAAAAAAATTGACCACGTTCAATAAAATATATA
Organism: Cloeon dipterum; assembly: GCF_949628265.1. Lineage (NCBI taxonomy): Eukaryota > Metazoa > Arthropoda > Insecta > Ephemeroptera > Baetidae > Cloeon > Cloeon dipterum. The sequence continues at coordinate 15,363,221 of NC_088786.1, forward strand.
CGCGACGAAAAACTCGTCCCATCGACGCCACCATAGCAAGCAGCTCTCGCTTGATTAGCAATCTAAATTATTGGAATTACCTATAAAACCCCGCTGTGATTTAATGTAAATGAAGCTGAAAAATGGCGTCAAGGTCGTTCAGCTCTCCAAAGATTTGTGTATGTATACACCCGTGGCGCATTTATGCTTTTTTAGTGATAACAAGCTCTGTTATCGTGTTTTTCTTTGATGTACAATGATGGACTTTAGAAACGAACGCATCATTGATAATCTTCACGCGCACCACAGAACAAGTGCCTATATTGGCCTCAAAGTGTTATCTATAGGTTGGCCGCTTGTGAAGTGACGAACGATGCTTCAGCAGAACTTATAGAGAGGAAGGATGATTTTTTCACCGGACTTGATTGAGTGACGTTAAATTATAGGTTCATTATTTCACTTATTGTTGAGCTTGCCTTAAGGGAGTGGCTTCGAAGGTGTCAGAGGGCACAATAAATTATGCATGTGCGTTTATATGGTTTCACTTGTTTAGTGTCTGCGACGCGAAGAAAAACCGGTTTAATGCTGCTTAAGATCACAAATAAAATCATTTCCTAATCTCTTATAAACAAAAAGGAAGCGTTTAAATAAATTACCCAAGATCTAACTATTAATTATTATGAAAATATGGAAAATATTCAAAATTGAAACTCAAGAGATAACCTTGCTCTGTTTCACTTTTCAAAATACGGTGTGTCCCACAAAATGTAAATTTTAGGTTATGTTTAGGATCCCCAATTAATCACTCTAATTTGAAAATATTCGTTCTTCGATTCACATTTTGAGATAAATTTTGCTCTCCTAATCCTCTATTCTCTTAAACACCCTTTAAATTTTTGTGCAAATTATACATCCGGCTATACACTGGATTATATTTTTCAATCTCCATTTTCAAATTATTGATTTTCGTAACGGACCAAATTGGTATGAATATTGTCACTTAATTCCTCATTTGTTTCAAAGAAAAAATAACAAAAAAACAATCGCTTCCGCAAAATCGGCTCGATTGCGATTTTAAGTGCGGTCTTGTTGCAATCTAGATTCGAACACCAAATTTATTGCGATTTCAATGTCAATTGAGCGGTTTACTTGCATAAAACTTCATTGAGCAAAACTGATGTGATGCGTGACAGTGGAAAGAGAGCGGTGACTAATATGCTAACAGAGAATTGCTCCTAGCGTGTTTGTAATTGTGGATGATGAGGATAACGGCTATCATGAAATCTAATGGTAAAATGCTCAAGCTATTTACACTCCAGAGAACAAGGTCACGTGGAAAATCAAACTTTAATTATAAAAGCGTTGAATAAACAACATGTTAGGAAATTTTCAAAACAAAATGCTGCTTTCAATTTGCTTAGTAACCATATTTTTTCAAGAAATTCTCATCCTACCTAGTATTGAAGTGTCTTGGATTTTAAATTATTGACAAAGGATTTTTGCTAACGGGCAGTTTATGTGCTAATATATAAGCACATATTGGCATTTCTCTTTGACAGAGTCAAATAATGCTGTTATTCACGTTTATTCCTTCTCAAAGAGCAAAATGCACTGCTTTATTTGGGCGTTTGCTTGATTACTTTTCTAACCAAAGATCCTTCCACCAAATAAAATGCCAGGATAAGCAATAGCAGAAATTAAATTCTTTACTTTTCTTGTAATTATCATTAGTGAAAATTTTGTAAACAATTTTGTTTCTTATTTATTATAATTTCAAAAGTTAAATTTGCTTCTTTGATATCGGTTTTTTTTATTTGGCCGGCAAAAAAGAAAAAACTCAATTATATGCTAGACAAAATAATACAGGAATTTACTTTATTGTTATTAAATTAGAAATCCCAATGATTGATTCCCATTTTATAATTTGTTTCAAAATATCACAATAATGCATGTGCCTAAATATCTATTTAAAAAAGAAAATTGGTGTGTATTCTCATTTTGAAGAACAGTCCGCTTTCTAAAAATGACATAAGTCCTATTCAAAGAACAATCAATATCGTACAGTCCAAAATGAGAAAAAACAATCATTACTAAAATTATACCGGCGTGCTAACCTGTGGAGGAGCTCTTCTCTTCGGTTCGCTGCATGTTGTTTTGAACGCCGTTCCGTCGACTAACTGTTTTGATCGCCTTATTCTCTTCTCTCCTCTCTTAACCCTTTCTCCGTCGGTCTCTCTCAGTCCAGCAAATCCTCAACAGAAATACTGTAGCTCTGTCAGTGATGAGAGCTCCCCACCATAAAATAAAGCACGCGCTGCGCACATTATAGCAAAAGCGCGAACTGCAGCTCGGAATAGCGCAGCAACTCGTACTACTGTCCTTCTTGATGCTCTTGAAAATTTACTCTATTATTGAAACACGTGCTCGCACGATAATAAAAAGGACAACTTAGATTACGAACTGGCTACGTGCACCAAGGATCGCACTTTTCAGACCGTTATATATAGATGCAAAGGTTGAAATGTTTATCTTCCATTTTGGTGCAACACACAATGAAAAAAGTACAGTCTAATTATATCGCCAGTTTTGTCAGAGCTGCGGTAGGACAATTCAGCCGCAACCACATTGAATCGAGATCTTTTGATCAGATTCCTATATAATCAAGGGACATACAATCAATCGAGTAGAAAGTTAATGTTAAAACGACTGTAGAATAATGTAAAATATTTTCTTCCACAACAATGAAAGAAAAATATTGTGTCGGATCCCTGAGCTAAAAATAATAATTTGAATAAAAAAATATCTAAAAGATAAAATTTAAGAGACTTGGAAATTCACTTCATATACGATGCACTTTGATGTTGGATGACTTTTAAAAAATGCAACCTGAGCTGAACTCGCTATTAATTTTTTTTCTCTTTTGGTTTAGTTTGGATTAGTATCTGATTTAGCTTTTCTTTTTTCCCTGTGCACGCTGTACACAATAATAATTTTCAACTCAACTTCATGCTGCGTATCACGTGGTGGTGTTATAGATAACCTAGAAAAATCTTTGTGAACTTAGTTGATTCAAATTTAAAGATTGAAAATTAATATTAGGATACTAATTTTTTACTTGTTAACAATCTAAGGAATAAGTATAGCATAATATTATTTTAGAGGCACATCATTGGAAGACAGCGATAGCTTTTCATGGAATGTTTTCTGTAAATCAGAAAGGTAGATCCTTCTAGGAGCCATGAATTGAGCACCTATCATAGCATATTGGAAATCAGCTCAACAAAGGAATTAGCCTAGTCTCGTGAATGAACACCATTGCCACCGCAAAGCCTTTTTGCAGTTAAATTTTGAAACAAAACCTAAAGCTTTCCCCCACTTTATAAAATTTGTGCTTGTATTTTAATTAAATAGAGCTTAAGCTGGAAACCAAACTGACGTGAATTGAATCTAATTTTTAGCAAAAAGTAATAGAATTTGACAGTTGAGCAAAGCAGCCAAGAAGACGTCAAAAAAATGTCACGACCAGTAACCGATTGGATTGCAAAATAAAAAGAACAATATAATAGCTCCTGAGGCTCATCTCCTCTCAATTGTTCATCTCTGCTCTGTTATTAAGGTTTGATTAGGTGCCAGTAATTCCTTGGCCCAGGGCTCACGCAGAAATGCATTTCTAAATTATTCTAGAAACTACATATCCACTTTATAAAATGCATGCGAAAAAAAGTGAAATCTTGTTTCAAAATAATAATGGTCGTTATGGTTCTGCAGGGCAAATTTTTCTGATGAAGATAAAATATATTAATTTTTGGTTGGCATGCTGATCGGTTTTTGCGACTAGGAAGTCTTTTAACACTTACATATCTTGCAAGTTGTTATTATGCGAGACTTACCTTCGAATGGGTCTGCTTGTCAGATTAGGAGATTCGAGTTCACAGAAAACATTTCTTAAGATGGCAGTCAAGACCTTGGAATTTTTCGTAGAAAGAGGAGAAGTGCTGTTTTGTGTTTCTTTAAAGAATACAAGCTTGTTGTACAGAGAGTAATGATGTGTTAATAATCACGCTGCAGCGCAGCTTCTCCAGAAAATTTTGTTTTTCATAAAATGCGACGGATAAGAGAATGAAGGTTGTAATGTCTCTTTTTAGCAAGATGATTCATATGGTGATTAATAAAATACTTGTAGGAATTAAAAGGTGATGAGTACTATTGCGATTGCTAGAATACCTGTGAAATTAATAATTCCAAACTAGCTATTCCTCTGGTGTTCTTGACTAATCGAGACGAATACAGATTAATAATTGAAGAATTAATCATTATTTGTCGGTATTAGTGAAGAACAACAGAGGAATAGCGAGTTTGAAATTATTTTTAGACACTTTCAAATAAGAAAATTCAATTAGCAATCTGATTTTTTTAAAATTATCTTTGATCGAAACAAAATACTCTTACTTTTATTCAGAAAAGGATTTAATAGTCATGATCGAGGGAAAATTACTTAAATTAATGTGTACCCATCATAAAATAACGTTATTAATGGTTTTTTAAATATCAATAAAAATCGTTTGTCATATATGAAAACTGATCGTAAATTAGCCTTGTGGAAAATACTTCGACTTACACATCTCTTCTTCGTGCATTTTAGTTGCTTCATAATACATAATAAAAACGATCAATTATATTTTTTCACGACGACCGGTGACTTGTCTTTACCAATCCTTGAAAGCTCTCAATTGCTAACAATATCGTTATGGGATAATTTAAATCCAAACATTAAGGTCCAACAGCACAAGAAAGGATCAATATTTATTTCTCTTGTGAACGTTCGATATCCGTTTGAACGCCACAAAGACGTAATCATTCATCTCAAACTAAAAAAGATCTGGTCCGAGCACAGCAATGCATATTTACGCGAGCTGAAAAATAATATCCAACACGCTCTCACTGCGTGCATACATTGCTCAAGCTTTTGGCCAAATTACACCTGCTAAATGATTTAAATCTAATGCAAGCTTAATCTTACAATTTGTCATAAATATATTATTATGTGAAAAGTCAATTAATAATTTTCCAATTCAAACATTAGTTAAATGAGTCTGTGATATGAAACTGTTGAAAAATTCCCAGATTGCAACATGAAAGTATACCTCTTGCGTTTGTAAATCAAACACAGTGAAAAGACAGGTTAAAGGATCGCGCTTGAAATTTCGTCATCTCCAAAAGCCTATAATATAGTAAAAGTAATATAAAAAAGACAGTTTAGTGTGACAAGTGGGTCGCGCGGTCTGCGGCAGTCAGGGGCTTTTCTATTTGCTCTTCCTTCGCGGCTCCAATTTGTTTGTAATGCTCTTGGGTTGCGTATATTCACGCGGATAGATGAACTTTCTGAACAATCACGAAATTCGATAAAAAAATCTCTTGTGACCCGATTGAGATGATTGGTGCAGGAAGAGATGAAAGTGAAGCTGGCGCGCCGACAGTTGTATAATAATACTTTTCCATGGATTTCGGCACCTCCCGAATATTTGACCACAGACGAACACGATGTGGTTTCAAAAATTGCTACGTGCTTTTTTCATACTTGCCAGATTTAAATTTATCAATGCAGGAGAAATGAAAGTGCAGCTGGCCCACAAACGGTTGCACAAGATTTTTACAGAATTTTATGCCTACAACCACTGGAGAAAATGTGATCAAAAAAATTATAAATAACATGTTATTAATTCATTAGGGATTTGGAATGCACGTACAGAAAAAAATGAAATCTTATGAAATAGATGCCGCACATGTATTGACCTTAATGAGCTCTTCGCATGCATTTCTATATATAGAAAAGTCGTGGCTTTCCTCCAGGCATCTAAAACTCCTCCCTCCGACCAAGACAATAAAATTATTTAAAGGGACAGGGATTGTTTGTTAGGGTAAATTAATCATGCTCCACCCGAGCATTAATTCTATGAGTTTGAAACAGTTATTTTTTAATATCCAATATAAAATCATTTTTAATGCTCAAATTTAGATCATGTGATCCATGACAAACACAAACTTTTGCATCTTTTTTAAATCTCTATTCACACTTTCCGTGGGCTATGAGCTCACTGGGTCCCAAAATTTTTGTTTGTTAAAACCGAAAGCCGAGTAATATTGATTACACATTACATTTTTTTTGTTCTTATGGTCTTGAAAAATACCCACCACTAGGATTCTAATGGTGTATAAACAAATACACACACAAATCAGAAAGATAATTAAATTATGTTCAACAATTTTTTCAGTGCTGCAGACATTGATATAATTTGACGAGGAGATTTCTAAATTTATACACATAACAACCTGTGCAAAAACTGTCCTATATACTTCAGTGGCTTTTTACAACAATTCATGATGTTGGCATGTTTGGCGGGATCGGGGTCCACCGAATGACGCTGCAGGACTCTTTTGTAATTAGTGCGGCAGTGCTGAGGAAAGCTTTGAAGTTAAGTGCTATAACAATTATGAATCAATTTGAACCCGACTTTATGTTTGTACGGAATCACCAGTATGCTTTTATGAGAGCGAGATCAAAAAGATTTTTACTTGCTCTGTATTTATTACCTATCTATCGCTGATTTGTATTCTGTTTAAACTTCTACTTTTTGCAGGAAACAGAGAGTTTTTAACGTTTTTAAGTTTAACTGCAGCTAATCTTTGGTTATACCTCAATATAAATTCTATTAACTATCCAAATTGCTTACAATTGTTTAAATTAAAATAATAGCAATTAAAATTAGCATTATTAGTAGCTGAATGCAGTCTGGTTAATGGTTAGCAATAGTTCAATGACATTTATCCTGATGTGGTTGAATAATCGTTTAGGGATCGTATTAGGGAATCATACATATGCCATTATTGCCCACATTTTTATAGCTTAATTAATTTACACGCACAATAATCACTGACTTCAAAGCATTGACATCTCTCATTACAATATATGCAAAATTGGTTGTGAAAACTGTGAAATGCAAAGCTACATAATACATAGTATTAGACATGTTGCCTCGCTTCAAAGAGTGGATGTGTCCAACAGTAAAAAAATGCTTTAAAGTGTAATTTTTATTGGGTTAACTACAAAACAGATACAATTAAGGGTTTAATGCCTTTAACTTGGATAGTTATTTATCTCTGCTTACATAGTTATTTGCGAAAGGCTAGGGAAGGCTAGATGCCATGCTCGGACCGCTTTTCATAATATATTATATGTTGAAATTATGTATATTACTTTCGCCTTTGTGCGAAACAGGTCTTTTGGCATTTTAAATGCTACGCAAAATAAGTATTGTTCTTTGAGCATGGCCAGCATTGCTACTTTTTTACAACCCATCGCAGTCGCACTCACATCGCAGACATCACGCTTTCAATTATTGCTCTGAATTTCATCATATAGTGGTATTTTTGGTGACCTCAAACAAACAATATGGGTGAAAAAACGTGAGCTGTCATAAACTTGTCTGAATTTTTATATAAAATCGTATTAAGGATTGAAAATGACTAAAATAAGAATTTTGCAACGATGAATATTAGAGAAAAAAAACTGTCTATTTAATAACGCGATAATTTTGGTTTTTTTTTTTTTTGGTCTTTTTATCCCTGTCCTCTCGGACCGGGAAGGGCGCGCACTGCACTAGCACGAATGCTGAAACCCGGGTCCCAATGACACCGCGAGCGGATAACATGGGCGCACCAAGCCGCACAGGGACCCAGCCCACTGAAGGGCCACTTGCCTCCGCACGAGGACTTTTTTTGAAACGCTAGACATTCGTCCAGTGAAGCCAAATCACGCATGCTGGAAAGGTGCAAACCAGCAAGTAGCGAGGTTGGAGATATTCATTTATCTCAAATGATTGTCGGTGCAACTACGCGCCTCTCCCGCCCAACAATTATCAAAACACGACGTGTGCAGTGCTAGTTATGAGGCCACTGTGGCCGAACAATAGCCGACAGCTTTTTTCATCTAATTGCATTTATCAGGTGAATTGTTTTCAGTTACGTTGCACCAACCTAAAATTTGTGAATTTGAGCGTCCAACTATACATGCACTGTGCAGCATCTGCCCTTCAATCTGACGAGATCAATCTTGGTCGAATTTACACATTTAAAAACAATGTGTTGCAACTGCGATCAACTGTGATAAATGAGGGGCAGCGACACACTTTCAAAATACACATAATGGCATAATAGATTTGCCTTTCGTTCTGGCACCTCTGACCGCGTGTGATTTTTCACCATTTCTTCATAATATGATTCAATTATAGATACCTAAAAATAAATTTGAGTCAAAATCACTTTTTTAATTACTTATGCTGGCAATTAAATATCTAAATATACATGTGGCACCTCCGTGATATTTCATAATGGTCAAATTCTTCCAATGAGAAAACTTATAAGATGGATATAGAGCAGCAAAAATAAAATGGAGTCTCAATCACGCAGCTATAATAATATATCATCTTGGTTAAACCTCCAATATAGAACCGGTTACATCTAGAGTCTCCTCTCGCACACATGCTAATTAGAATGGGTGGATAAATTGAGTTAAAATGCATGCAGAACATTCGTTTTTGTGTTGAGCGATTCAGAAAAAAATATAAATTTATTCACCTGGATTAGATTTTCTATGGAGTGAGCCAAAATAGTAAATTCATTCACAAATCTTAAGCGTTCGGATAATACTCATTACACTCAACCGTTCTAGAAATCTAAATCCAGTTAAAATACATTCATTTTACGTAATATTTATCAATTAAGGGTCTTGTGAAAATGTTTAAAAATGATTGAGAATCAGGGATAGTGATAGAAAGTAAAAATTATAGGTGGCTTTGAAAACAGCAACGATTTTTTCATTACATACAGACGTGACAAAAATTAAGTTCAAGCTGTTAATATATTTTTCTTTTGAATTAAATATGAGTCGAATGAGTGAGCAAAGGCAATGAGATTATTTTGTACGCAACACTGAAAATTGGACAAATTACAACGGAAACCATTTTTCACTTGAAAATTCTAGTGATGTTCATTTAAATTATTTAAAAAATTAATTTTGTCGATTGTTTATCTCTTTGACGACCATTTTTTCCAATCTATGCCCCCAATAGTTTTGTTAGTTTGACCGTCAACCCAGAACACAATATTAAATTAAGCTAGTAGAAGTTTACGCAACTAAAAAATTTAATCAAATCAAGAATTCAATTTTCAAATTTATTTATACATGTTTGCAGTTTGGATGATATTGCCGAATTGTCAAAAGTGAACAATAATCGCGTGCAAAATTTGTTGCTTATTTATTTAACCGTATCAAACCCAGTGTGAATACGTAATATCTCCTTAAACGAACCGCGGAAATAATTTAAAGAAATAGGAAAACATAGCTGCCCTGACTATTTACCACAAGAGAGATTTGTCCATGCTTGCATAGAGTTTGCCAAAAACTCTTCGAGTGTCGCAACGATCACGCACCAAATTAAGATACAGTGTGGCAATTCGGACAACACCGATCATATTGCGACAATGGCCCCTCAAATGATGCAGCTTCAATAATGTAGAAAGGGTAATATTTGCCAACGGGGGTTTCTGGAGCGGGGGCCGCATAAATGGGCGCCATGGCGGGGCCGCGCGAACAAACGAGATGCTGCTGCAGTCGTGGATGGAGGGTCGCGTCGAGACGCCGGTGCGGGGGCTACGGCTGCACGACCTAGGTTTAGACCAGGCCTACCTGAACGTCACCAATCTCCTCGACCGAGAGGCGTTCCTATACTCCGTCAAAGATGCATGCTATAAGGTTTGTTTGCAGATTTCACATTTTGGAAGGCGTTTCTTCCTGTTTTTTTTTTTTTTAATTTTTTTTATTATACTTATAGAAGCAAACCATTACGGGTCATAATTTTATTAACTTTACTAAATGTTTAAAAGGAAATCATCATTAAGAATAAAGGCAATTTGCAGTTTGGAAATTGTAAGCCAATTTATTTTAGATAAAATAAAAATAGCATATGTACTGAAGATGGGAAACATTATGTTTATTAATTATTGTCTCTTAATAAATACTTTTTGTGCTCTGATGGCCACTATTGCACTCAATTAAAGGTATTTGTGCGTTAAGATTTCGCACCCTTCTCTTCTTTTTCTTGAATTCACCAATTTCACACTCTATCCACTTGGTCCCTGTGTGAAAACACAAAAATATCTTGTTTTCAAAGATAATTGATTTCCGCTCATAATTTTCAAAACATCCAGGAAATTGCAATGCTAGAAAATCGGTTACAATAACTAACCATCAAATCAAATAAAAATATTTTAAAGTAATAGTTCACAAAAAAAAATCAACTTTATGATAATGTTGATAAGTAGAAAACTTAAGTTTTGAATCAACATCCTGTGAATGCGTATTCAAACATTTTTATTTTAAAATCAGTTAAATAATCATTACGAAGTTCGTCACTATACACACATAAAAAAAATTAAAGTGCACTGCCAATAGCCGCTTTGAGCTTGCTTAAATAGGTTACGTGCACTGTCGGACCATCTAACGCTTAGGCAGTTTGCGTTTATTTTAAAGCGCACAAAGATTATTTGATGGTGAATATTGCAAATATCGTCCATAAGCAAAGCCATACTTACTACTTCATATATTAATTATGAGACTCTATTGACATGAAGTCTGCCTTTTTAGTCATTGAAGTTTGTGCTTTTGACTTTAAACAATGTATCATTTGTGCTTGGATAATGGTAAGCTAAAATGGGTCCTCAGGGTGTTTTCCTATGTTGAGCAACTTTCACTTCAAATGTCTAATTTTGTCCCTAAATAACGACACTGGAATTTTAACTAGTTTGTGCAAGCGTAGTACTATTAAATTTTATGTCACTAAGAGCGCATAATAGAGATTTCTCTTCTATGAGCTAGGAGTATATTAAGCCGGAGAAACTTATACACCCACTCCTTAAATGTTTGAAACCAAATTTCAGTGTCCTTACTCATTCATGAGTGCCTTGCCCGCTGGAGACTCGAAAATATTCAAAGTGAACTCGGCGTACTCGATAAGACCGCGCATCTACGGCGACTACCTGGGAGAGTACGTTTCCACGAGCAACCATAGCTCGCTCGAGTGCAGCGTGGACAGCGCCTGGCACTTTGGCGAATTCGGCATCTACGACCTCCTCGTGCAGCCGGGTGGGAAATGCACCACAAGCACATATTACGAGCCAGTCAACATCTACCACTGTGAGTGATGCATATATTTAATTAAAACCAATTAGAGAAAGTTATTCTGCTGTGCTGAAAACACTTCTCCAAAGCATAAATATACAATGTATATATTTACTGTGGCAAAATTACTTAAAATGCTTCAAATCTTTAGCTCCCCTTACCACCCGCAGGGAAACGGCATTCTCAAGCCAATTTCAGTACATCGAGTAGTAATTGATTTGTCGGCCGAGGCGCCTGGTCATGGCGCCTCTCCAGGTCAAAGAGTGTCACGATAACATTTAAGTTGTTGCATTTTATTTCCAAAATATAGAAAATTGAGCAAAGGATTGTAAAAAAGTTAATCAAATTGTTACTTGGCGCGTATTAATTAAATTAGCCGTGCTCTGCGCTGCAGGCTAATTTGACGTCTTTAATAAATAATTACTTACGAACACCTTTTTATAACCTTTTAAGAGAACGATAATGATGCCCGCGGAACTTACAAAAGTTGCGTGTCGCTTGACGCTCTCTACTTTATTCTTTTACAGCTGCGGTCTCAGTGACAGTGATAGTCCTTTTCTTACTGTGCCTCGGCCAGTTTATAAAGGGAGTAGCGAAGTCTTGGGGCAAACAGGAGCAAGTCTTTGTCGATAACAACAATCAAAATGATTCAAAGGGTAAAATTGAAGAGATACTCAGGACGAAAAAGCCACGGCTACGAGCACTGGACGCATTCCGCGGGTTAGTAATTGCGAATATCTACTCGCTGATATTTTACAGTCTATTCTAATCTTTAGGCTGATAGTCATCCCCTTGATATTCTACACGCACCAAGGTGGAGGCTACCAAGTTCTGGAGCATGCTAGCTGGGAAGGATTGCCCATCGCTGACTGGCCCTTTCCTTGGTTCATCTGGATTATGGGTGTCTGCATGCCAATGGGGATAAACAGCAACTTGGAAAGACAGCTCAGTCGTCGCACAATCCTTTTCCACGTCGCGAAGGTTGATATTTTAGCACGTTTACAATTTATCACGCGTATAGTATAGTAAAATTGAACGAGGCTTATTTATCCTCTTTTGAATTTAAAGAATTATTTTGTTCGCCCACTTTGTATCGTTGGATATTTTGGCGCACAATTTTACTAGCCTTTTTTCGAGCTAAATAAGCTATATATAATATTTAATTTGTAACTAAATAAGGATCCAGCTAATGAGAGTAAGATTGGGAAAATCATAGCAAAAACATGAACAAATTTTACCTTGGGAATGAAATCTAATTCATTTTATCAACAAAAAACGATATGAAACTAGTACTGGATCTAATCCAAATTAATGCCCGTAAAATAAATTTCATATCAAAAATAAATTTAATCATTGCAGCGATCCGTATTACTTTTCGCTCTTGGCATCTCCACGAATTGCATTAACTACGGCTTGGCTTATGAGAAATTCCGCTTCTTCAACGCCCTTCAACGTTTTGGCATTATGTGCCTGATCAACGCTAGCCTGTGTGCTATCCTATGGCCTCGAGATATCTCCAAGATCAAAGGCAGGTTCGCCGACCTGCAGATCATGTGGTCACAATGGGCAATTCACATTGTATTGCACGTGATCTCTATATGCCTCGTCTTCTTCCTGCCGGTCCCCGGATGTCCGACGTGAGTTTCACTTTTAAATGTAAATGTCCGAAATAATCATCGCCATTTTCCCAAAGGGGCTATTTGGGACCTGGCGGTTTGAGCGAAGATAGGAAATACGAAAACTGCACTGGCGGCACGTTTGGATACATTAACAAATTGCTTATGAATGAGGCCAACATGGAGCAAAATCCGACAGCTAAAGCAGTTTATGAGGTCAATGCATTTGATCCCGAAGGATATTTCAGTAGGTTAATTTGCAGATTTAATAAATTAATATTTGAGAGTTCAAAATTTCACGCTATCAACATGTATAAATCGTTGCAGGTAATTTGCCTTCCCTACTAACTGTCATTTTGGGCATCCAAGCTGGCGCAATTTTGGTCATATACAATGAATCCCGCGAAAGAATATATCGTTGGACCGTTTGGGGTGTCGGCTGCATCCTTCTTGCTCTGATCTTGGAACTGACCGGCACATTCCCAATAAACAAGCAGCTATGGTAATCATTCATAGTCTCTTTTCTGAAGAGCGAAATATCGAAAATCTTTCTTTTCAGGAGCACTTCATTCGCATTAATCACGGCAGGATTCGCTTTTTTGTTCTTGGCCGCATTTTACTGGCTAATCGATGTCAAGAAGTGTTGGAATGGTTTCCCTTTTGTCGAGCCTGGCGTCAACTGTCTGTTTATCTACATCGGCAGCAAACTGACCAACCACCTTTGGCCGTTCCACTGGAGGATTGGCCCCATGGACACCCACTTTATCCTGCTTGCAGACACCATATGGGCTTGCTGGTTGTGGCTACTGATTGCTAAATGGCTGTTCAAGCGCAACATAATTATCACTGTTTAGGCGTTTAATTGTTAAAGTTGTTTTAATACTTTTTTATTTCTATGTGTAGTCCAGTCATGTCAGATCAAAAAATTATAGCTGCTTTTAACACTTTTATCATTTGGAGTTACTATAGGTCATATCACTTTGTATCTCTATGTGTTTTTAAGTTTAAAGATATATATATATATATATATATACAATAATGTTTCTTGTAAGCTGTTCATAAATTCCAGTTATTGTTAAAAGTCAGCAGAGCATTATTTTTGAGTTTGATATTTGTACGTCGTGCTTTTAAATATATTAAACAAATAGTTAATGTTGCTGTTTAAATTTTCATAACTGTCAATTACGTCAATTCAAAGTGAATCAATTATATTATGTAGCCTGAGCCTGCTTTCTACTACCAAGTATAATAGGCATTAAATTTTGCACCGAGATTAAGCAAAAAAGTGGATTGAGCCACCTTGCGAAATTATGAACAGTAAAAAATAATAGATTTTGGGTTTTTGAATTTACTTCCAGGTCTCTGTATCAGGATGCACCCCGAAAAGTGAGAGAGAGAGAGAGAGAGATCGTTTCTAAAAAAATACATTATGAATCAGGGCAGAAGGCACACATTACACATCTTGCTGTCACCGCAGATTATGCTTTTTATTTCCATTTATTATGAAATAATGTGCGCACGGTCCTCATAGGAGGACTGGCCCACGTTACTACCCCTGACCGAGTCTTATTATTAAAACGATATAGACATGCGTTCCATGAAATCCATTCACACAAGCTACAAAAAGGTGCATTGGATGTATGTAATTCGGTACAATTATTGTGATGAGTTATGTGCATGCAAAAAGTCAAATAAAGATATTATATTATTATTACAAAGTCTGCAAGCTTTCGCAACCCTCCCAAATCCAAATGACCTCATCATTGCAATGCTAGAGTCAAATTTAGGCGTAAATCAGCCCGCACTCGACTCCCAAGCCCCAAACATCGCTCCGATTATCAAAATGCAAGTGCACAAGCCAACAGATTGGTTATTTTTCAAATCATCCTGTCAGTCCTTATTAGCTATGAAGCAATTAATTTTGCAACATTTAAAAAATGAAAATAGATCGCGATAAGATTTTTAAATTAGACACAAAGTCTAATATCCTAATATCTGCAAGACAAATTACAGGCACGTGGAATTGTGACAGCCAAAAAAATCTCTAGACAGCTGCAAGCTAGTAATAAGCTGAACAAGTGAGAAAATATGCATTTTCTCTATTGAGAATGCATGTTGACTGCATAATAATTGTAGAAATATTGGCAATCAATATTATTTTAGAATCTCTGATCAGCTCATCCCGCTGGATACCAGCTCACCAGGTCTCAACAACAATGACCAATAAGAAAAATAAGAATGACAAGCTAAGAAAACCTTTGTTAGATAATCTGGGTTTTTAACGCATCCATTCCCTTAAAAAGCGTGTTTTTTAACTTTGATTTTAGATTGGGGTTTAAGTTCTTCATCTTGATTATCTTATATGTGTCTTGAAAATGACTTCTGCACGGTTAAATGTTTAACCAGCTATTTCAAAGTTTATGATGTGTGATTTATCTAAAACACCAAAATTCAAATAAGTATAACAAATAATGCAATTTATTAATCATTTCATTTTACCTTAAATATGAAAAGCAAACACTTGAAGGAACATAAATAGCTTAGTTTCACAGTATCAATAGTATCCAAAGACAACAAATTAATATGTGTTGAAATATCCGATTGATTGTTTTCTCTAACATCCATTACAATATCCGCTTGATAATCAACTCTATCGGGCTGATGATTGGACACTCGTTCAAGTTCTATGATTAATTGTTAACATGTGTGGCAATATCCTGGTTGGAAAAATATTACTGCATTGAACAGCGAGTGTAAAAATAGAGTCAATCGACCAAAGTTGAAAAATGTAATGGAGAAAGAATAAATTTAAAGAGTTATATCTCCTTTCAGAGGGAATATCACAAATTCGTTGCCAGTCTCTTAAAAGACCATAGTGGTAGGTCACCATGTCAGAGAAACATTATATATGGTCTGCGGAAATAGAACTTAAAATTATTTTAGCGCAAATGGAATTTCATACTATTCCATAGTGAAAAATTGACTGGCAGCGAAATGAGAAAAATAGCTATCTAGTATCTTTCCAAAAACGCAAGCAACAGGGATATTAAAACGCTCAGCAAAGAATATCCCAGCGAGATTGAGGAACCATCACTTGTCAAAACCTTACTCGTCACCGGCTGCTCTTTGCATGGAATCACTCTTTTCACCACTTTGAGCACACTTTCGACCACGTTTGCAGGTGTTGGGTCCTTGCACTCTTCCAAAACACGCACAACACACTTGACTGCGTCATCAAGATCCCTAAAAGCAGTTGTGTTAAGCAATCAGTGCACTGATCTAAGGTTTTCATTCAGGAACTTACTTGCACTGACTCTCGTCAAAAAGTATCAATGGCAAGTTGAAGTTGGAGAGGTCGGAAAAGTTAGCTTTGCTAAGAGGTTCTCCGTACTTGCCAAATGTATGGTTTAAGCATTTTTGGATTCCTTCTTGCTTTGACTCTAAGCACTCTGGACCACCCTCAGCAATGAACACTGAAAATTTGAATACTTATCAGTACATTGAATTTTTATTGTGGGTTACACCAAAACTAAGTCTGCTTGGCCTGAATCTATTTTGGCAATGCCTTAAAACATTTTTTTAATTTTCTTTTTTATAAATAAAAAACTAGTTATTTTGAGAGAAAAAAATTAATAGTTAAAAAATTTACAAAAATTGTCACTTTAGCAAGAATTATCAACAGATTATATCATTGAATGAAAATAATACTTTGAGTCCTTTTAGTTTAAATAGGGAGGCAGTTGTTAAATACACTAACTTAGGAAACTTTAAACTCCAGTACTTAACATTATTTATAATCACAACAGAAAATTTATCTGTGAACCAAACATGCACTTCAAAAAAGCTTTTCTAGTAGCGACATGCTTTGATTATTCTTACAGCGCTTACTTAGTCACCCCTGTTAAAACACTCACAAGCAATTCTATCGCCTTCTTTGAAGCAAGTGAAGTTGAGCAACGTGCTTGTAACGTTTAGAACAATGCTGGACACCTTCTTTTGGTCTTCAGCCAGACATCCTTCGATATCCTGGGTCAGTTGTTCTGTGCAAACCATCAGATCAGGGGTTTTCCTACAGAAACAACATTTTAGCAATTTAGATTCTTCACGTCGAGCTTGAAATTTATTAGAAGTAAATCAATCTCAAAGGCACACATACTTGCAGTACTTCTTGAATACTGTGTCTAGCTCTCCAGTTGGCTTGAGAGTCTCAATTTCTGTTTGCACGGCCGTGTAGTTGACCAACGACTGAACGCAATCTATCATGGCTTGTTGCGCTTTCTGCCAGAAGAAACCAAATCAAAAACATTGATTGAGTACGACGGGTGTTATACACACCTTTCCTTTTTCTACTGCTTCTTCTCCTCCATACTTTCGGCACTGCTCTTCAAAGGCTTTTTGCCCCTGTTCAAGAGATGGGGGAGTCGGTCCATCATAGCCCAATTCAGAGAGCTTGGAGTTGAGGTCATTTGGGTCCAATTCGCCGTGGACAGCTAGAGCAAATTCGGGCATTTCAATTAAAAGCTTATAAGGGTAATTATTACTATATTCCGACAAGTTGAAAGTACATTTTGCGAGTCAAAATGAGGTGCCATACATTGTCGTTAAGGCAATGTCATTAACGAAAAAAATGTGCATTGTACAATGTCCTAAAAATAATGTTCTAAATAGGGTTCCTCGACAATGTCCTGAAAACAAGAAATCAAGATACTGTCACGATCTCAAAGAAGGGATATCCAAGTTAATGTCTCTGGAAACTAGCCCTATAATAAATCACACTTGATTAAATTGAAATGAAGAGGAATATGTGACTTTGATTATTTTTAAATTTAATCCAAATATTGGTTTCAGATTAGTTGTACAATGTCAGTTGAGCCTGTTGCCTAGGTTTCTTTGACTTTTCTCGCACCAATAGGTGTAACAATCAAAGTTCTTGAGGAAAAAGATGAAAATAGGCAGACAGCGTTAGTTGCCGATAAAAACACACACACAAAATATTTATAAAAGTAATGCGACATATTATATAGCAATATCATCTCTCTTGAATAAAATTAGTATAATATATAACTTCAAATGATAAAGAACATCATCTGTTTGGAAAAATGGTTTTCCGTGGTTTACAATGTAATTTTTAGGACATTGTCCGTTGGGTCATTGTAAGTTAGGACATTATACTGGCACCCGTCAAAATTTGTGAAACAAGGAGCTATTGTTCTTAATTTGAGCAGCCAGAATTACTCGAAAGTATTTTTAAATGGTTTTGGTCTAAAAATTGATGAGTTAAAACAAATAAACGATAAATCTGATATCGATTCTCCCCTATTTGTTAGACAGATTCAGGATTAACTGGGCCTTCCAAGAAATTTATTAAATCAAACATCAGTAAAAAAGTCAATAAATTTAAAGATATTTCTATAAAATTTAAGTCTAAATAGCAAAAGCAAATTTTCAGAACGTATGCCAATGGCGGCAAAAAAATAACTAGGAAAGAGCAGCTTTTAATTTTTCATTTGAATCTTATTTACATGTAAATAAGATTATTTACATGTAAATAAGACTCAAATGAAAAAAATACAATTAACGTATGCTTTTTAGAGACAAAACTTTAAATTGTGAAAAATTGTTATGCTTTTAATTCCAACTGTGCCTCGCTAAAATATCAGATGGACAGAGTCTTTCGTAAGTTTCGTACCGTGAAGACAATCACTTCTTGGTCTGACCTAAATTTGCAATCTGAGTTTTTTTCCTGGACTGAAAGTTTGAATTTTTATTATAACGTCCTGCTTTAAACCCGACACAGTTGAAAATAAATTATTAACAAATATTTGAATTAGGTGGTATAAAGTTCGTTTCAAGAAATCAAATCACAAGTTTGCCAAGCAAAATCAAGTAGTTGCTCGGTTCTCCCAAAAAGAGGCTCTGATTCTATTATTCACATGAGGAAGTCAAGAGTCACGTTGTTTACAAGTGACTCAGTTAATTCAACTAAATTGACAGCTCATCAGCTCGCAACCATTAAAAGCATCTGCAGAGCGCTGCTCTGATTGGCAATAATAGGAAATTACTCTTAATGCGCCGCGATTCAATTGCGCAATTTGATTAACTAATTCAACTTGTGCGAGCTTTGCTCAGCAAAATGATGATTTATTTTATTGAGAAGTGTTGAAATTTAAAATCTTAGAGCGTCGACTCAAAACAAGTTTCAATATCTACTTTACAGTTTTTCTCGATTAACAAACATTTTATTGTTATCAGCTTTTACCAAGCAACACATCAATTCTGGGTTCTAAGATTAAACAAGGATATTGATTTATATTAAGTATGTCGTAATAAGAAAAAGATATTTAAATAAATTTGTTTCACTAAATTGTGATATTTGAAATTAAGACAAAAATGGCAAATGATTTAAATTTGATTGAAATGGCAGTCTTAGAACTTCTTCTTCCAAAACTGGTGCTGTAGTTTTGTTTTTACTTCAAATCAAGGAAGGAACTTTTAAGGTGGATGATAAAGAATTTCAGGACATCAACGTGAGAAAATTATTTAAAACGTGACTCATTTTTTAGACTTTTATGTATATCAGTGAAAGCAATGATAACTCCTTTTAAACAAAGGCCACGACCTTTGGGCGACAAGACAGCCACGGAGAACCACTTCTTGCGTTCTTGTCCATTAACATTTTTGTCTTTTGTGAGTGCGGAATGCAGAAAATCCCTGGACAGTAATCGATAAAAATTATTTTAGCTTCTCGGTCCCAGGCGTGCATAATATTAACCATTAAAATAAAGTTATGAGTGATATCTATAGTGTTAAGATCTTGCTCAAAAATGAACGAATAAGAACAGATTGATAATATTTTTGTTAAAAGTTTCGTGGGTTTCGTGACGAAATCAGCCAAAGGTGAAAAATCTCGAGATTACGAACAAGCTTTCGATTGTGTCGCTTGAGCGGTGGCTGCGTGTCGGTAGCATCCGGGCAAATCAAAGACAATAATGACTTGACATTCTCCTGCTTTTGGGGACGAGGCCGGGCGTCGGCCGATATTGCGAACTGGACGGAAGCGTCTCCGAGCCAGATTGCCGATTGCACCGAGCTTACAATGCTAAATTATAGGAATACTAACCAGCGAAGACCAGGAGCAGCGCAACAATGAGTGTCTTCATCTTGGCAGCTCTTAATTCAGTCTGGACATCATGTGGAAACTGGCAAGCTGCTCAATAACTCGTAACGCCAGTCTCTGCGACAACATGAACCATCAGATGCTCAAGTTGAAGCTCCGCCTCTTTATCATAATGTGTGTAAATGGCATACATACCGCCGTACCGGTTTATTATTTCGGTGTAAATCTCATTGACTCCTCTTATAATAACATAATATTATATAATATGTGTGTTCAATTCAGAGCTTAGAATGATATGGACAGATAATGTTGAGTGAAATATATCTATGATGTACTTCATTATTTAAATAATATTATTCATTCGATGTTTTAAACGCATCGCCTATTTTATTTAACCGGTTGTGCTTTGGTCTAAAATATCTTTTTGCTACTTTGCTCACCGACAATGTGTATTTTTGCTGCCATCTAGGATTGATACTACTCACCTTATCTTATAATTATTTTACTTATTCTTATTGTTAGTCAATGGCGTCAATGCGGTCATTGGGAATTTTTTTATTGTTTCTCAGTGCATTTCTTAATTTCCATGAGACATGACATCAGTGCTGGCAAATTCTCACTGTCCGATGAGTGGAACAGATAAGCCATAAAATTGGCGCAACAGGATAAAGACCAGGCATTACGCGCGCCGATCGCCAGTGACAAAACACGGAAAGCCCCTTTGTGGCCTTTGTGCAGGCTGATATGATTATGCATCATCTGCATTTTATTTGACTCTCTTGCATTGCGATAATAATATGAGCCCACTCTGATTTGGGGGAATTTTTTCGGCAGTATTTTGCTGGTGTGCACATTTCCAGCATGCGTGAATTAATTTCGTTAATTTCTATTAGCGTTTCAATAAAGACGGTCTGGGGGCTGAGCTGGTCGGTTCTTTTCTGGACTGGGCTTCCTCCAATGAATCCCCATGTTCATGCTATTCGTTCGCGATTTTATTGGGACACGGAGTTTTCGCGAGTTGTGTGCTATCAGGGGGTCGTCCATCTCCAAAGAGATATGTTATATATATGTTGATATTAATAACCTATAAAAAATAGTGGAACAAATCTGTAGACTCACCTTTAGGATATTTTCTTAAATTCAGGTGACAATTTCGTATTAATTTGGCCATTTTTAAATCTTGCCCTCATATAAGATAAGATGATTATAGGAATCGACTTCATATTATTCCACTCGTACAGTGTTGGAGTTAACTAAGTTAACCTGAAGTCGAGTCCTCTGGCCCTACACAATCTCTTATATTCAATTAAGAATATGTCCGGCTAAAATTTCCAGTTTATTTATGATTCTGTAATTTAGCGTTGCGGTCTTATATTAAATTTAAAACTTGATTGCAATAAAAACAATCGTAAGGATGAAAAATAAGATCAGGAATAACCCACAATTTACTATGGTACTTTTCAAATGCAATATTCATCTGTCGGGATAGTGGATGTTTATACCCATTTTGCTAAATTATCCTGGTCTCTACCACTGTTAATAATTAATGGTAATATATTAATTTAATTTTGTCTTTTACAATGGTGGAGGATTCAGTCCTAAATTTAAAGTCATTTTGTTATAGCGAATATGAAGTAACTTTATTAATGGTAATTTATCGATTACATAATATGGGGTCATGCTTTTCTTAAGTTTAATTTCATATAATAAACTTTGTTACATTTTTTTCTTCAGTGGCGAACTATATATTCTTTCGCAACATTTTAATTGTTTCTCTCTCTCTCTTCCTCTTTGCTCTAGATTTAACTTTTCTTGAATTTAAGTTTTATCAATATATATTCGTCTCACGCGAGTATGGTAACTTATTTACACGCAGCTGATATGCCAGAAACAGAGTCGTCGATTTTTCAATTTGCTTTTATTATTGAGTGGTGCGAACTTTTAAGGAACCAGCCCTCGCACACCACGTTTTTTCTCGTACCTTCGTTTTTGTTATTTACAGAAAAGACCAGGGATGGACCAAAAAATGCAATACGCGTTCTACGACTCTTACGAAATTTTCTCTTTGTTTACGCATTCATTTTTCCAAACCATTATTTTTATTCGTCATTATTGCCTCGTTCTTTCATAAAACTGCCATTACATGAAATAGGATATTTAACGGTTTTTACATATTATATTTTGTTATACGCTTCATCACTTTCGATTTTCACTTATGGAATTTAGCTAAATGGATACATCAAGAGAAAACCGAAAAATTTATTGCAGCGGGAGCACGGGAAGTTGTTAAACGAAACAGCCAACTCGCATTGAAACGACGACAAGAAGTCCCTATTTATGAAAGACACTATACAGACTTAATTATAATTAAACGTGGATGATCATTATTGATGGAAACTATAATTATTATACGAATGAAATTGTACAGGCGGGGCAGTACTTTTTGTCACAAAAAGAATTTCCAAAAACTCTATTTACCATTGGAAGAAGTATTATTTCAGAAGACACTCCTTCAAAAAAGACCAGCAATAAGGTAGATTATAGATATTCGACTAGTACAGAGAGAATGAAATAAGATTAAAGCACACGTATTTCATACTTCAGGCCGTGTCGACGTTTTAAAAATATATCACGTCAAAAGGAATGATCCTAACACCATCGAAAAAGATTCAAGAATGAAGAATCGCGTACTTTTGGATGTTTTGACGCCAAGAAACATTGGAAGCGAAGAATCTTCACAAAAATACTCTTGAATTCAAAAGCATAAAATGCGCAAATGCTTGTTCTCGCACGTTTTTGTCGCATTCAAGGATATAATAAGTGTATAATATTATTTTGTACACAGCACCGTTTCTGCTGAATCCAAAACGTTTGTAATATAATATTTTTCATAAGGTAATTACAACTCTGAGTGAGGCACAAGATCTACATTGAGAAGCCGTTTTATGAGTTATTAAATTTCCGAAATGCCCCATTTCAAGCATAACACATCCACTCTGGCACCCACGGAGTACAATAAAAATCTTGCACGCGCTCATAAATCCACAAACGACAGCCACACTAGCTCGTTGAATGATAAAACAAGCTTTTACTTCGATGCGCGGCTGTCCCAGTTTCCTCTAACTCATAGTGTAAAAGAACCTTGTAGTACAAGGGGTTCGCCATCGAATGACGAGTAATCAGCAGCGTAATAAAACAAAGCATCTAGATACCGTCTCCAAACGCGGAATCACGGCTGAAGGCAGAGCACGCGTGTGTGTGTGCCTGCCTGCAGAGAGCGCATCAATTAATCTTAATGGAGGAAAGGGAGAGCGGCCATCCCTGGTTGAGACCCGTAACCGTGCTCGTCCAGCACTCGCATCCGCCGACTCTCTTTCACTCGATCGTCCTCAACACCATTCGCGCACACGCAGACAGCTCTCGGTCGCCTCAAAAAAGCAGCAGCAGTCGGTCAGTCATCGCAGTCAGTCAGTCACTCGATGTGTGGGATTTGTTTTGTTTGTTTGTTTGTTAGTTAGTTAGTTACTTTCGTTGTAGGCCGGGGGGCAGCCAGTCTCACATGACGCTGCACTTCTCCTTGATCTTGCTTGTCCCTTTGGCGCTGCGGTTCTTAGCGTCCAACTGAAGCGAAATGGACCTGTTCTTCTCCATGTTGAGCAGTTCCTGCAAGGAAGAGCGCGGCCGTTAAAATAACAACAAAAGAGACGGCGCAACAAGTAAATAGGGACTCGATCTGGCGGTATTTGAGCCTAAGACCGCGCGCTCTGGCCTTGGGGTTTTATGATTTTCTAGTTTGGCTATTATGATTTAGTTTTCCATTTTCCAGGGCAGTTAATTTATTCCAGAGCACCGCACGCTATATTATGCAGCTTGCGTGATTTTAGCGGGACATGACGAATTAAACGCTTTCCCTTTCACAGCGGGCATGCACGTGGGGATTGGGAGCAAAACACAATCATACTTGGAACAGCTCTTTGACGTTGTGATTGGTTTTGGCGGATGTCTCCATGTAGCTGCAACCCCAGCGCTGCGCCTGCGCCTCGCCCTCGGCCAGTGTGACCTCTCGGGTGGTCTCCTCGTCCACTTTGTTGCCCACCAACATAACGGGAATGCCGTCCAGACTGCCACCCTTGACCTCACACATGACCTCCCAGATGGGCCGCAGCTCCTCCAGCGACTGTCAGGAGGTCACAGAGAATACCAAGATGAACGCGTGCCCCTTGGAGATCGAGAGACGCTGCATCGCGGGGAACTGGTGCGAGCCTGTTGTATCTGTGATCTGCAGCGTGCAGATGTTTTTGTTGCAGCTGATCACCTGTGAATTGTTTAATTTATCAGTAAATTGCAATATATGTTACAAAAACCTTTTTGATATATTCTAAACGGTTGTAATTAAACATTAGCAAAGGCTATGAACTTAATTTTAATGTTCTAATTTAAAACAACAATATTACTTAGATAACTGGGGTTGCAAATTCCCAATTTTTATCAGAAGGTTAAAAATTATTAATGTACGCAATCTATGCAACTGGTGTATCCTGTTCGACTCACGGGTTGCATAATTTTTAAATGTGCAGGAGTCATAATTCTTTCCGCGGACTTCCGGAGGAGACAAAGTTCTTATCTAACTGCGGCTGTTATCATTTTCATGATTTTTGTCTTCTAGTTTGGCACTGAGTTGAAGACACGGCCAATTGTGGCGTCTGTAGTGGAAAAGTTGCAAAAAAGTGGGGTAATAAAAAGCAATGATCTCAGGCAAGAGCAGCCAACGCGTGCAGGTCCTGACTTGTTTATTTTCAGCAAATAATGTTTAAACGGCGGGCATAGTGTTTTCAGAGGCACTCGACCCACTTGTTGGATCGCGAGACAAAATGGAGTATAATAGTCCATAAACACGACGCTCAAATTAATATTCAGTGCCTTGTCAGGTGAAATTAATTGTGCCATCCGCTTTGGAGCGCGCGTGTCGCGTCTATATACGTAGTGAATGAAAGGTTGCGGTGAAAACGTACACCGTTAGAGCAAGTCGAATGCTGATACACAATCGCTTCTGTCTGACACTATAGACGTAATAATGGATATTATTTCTGAATATTTCTTGATAAATTCTTTGGCGAAAGCAGCAGCTAATTATCAGGGGCAAAAACAGAAGCAAAACAATGACACAGAGCGAGAAGATAAACATTTGATGATGCACTGCTCTCAAAAGTGCACACTCGAGCGCGAGCAAGGGGACGGACGTATTTACCTGTCTGTAAGTGTCTTCAATGGTTGGAATGTAGGACTCGCGAAAAGTGCCCTTGACGAATCGCAAGACGAGGGAACTTTTACCGACGCCACCTGCTCCGAAAACCACCACTCGGTAGTCGTTGCTTTGCTCAGGCATTCTTGTGTCTTGTCTTTGTTGTGGGCTGACGGCGCTGCTGTTTCCTGCAACACCAAGCAAGCAACCTTAATCACCACTCGCGTGCTCATTAATTGCCCACTTCAGCCCACACCCGCGCTCTGCCGCACAAAGCAACGTCTCTCGCTCTCAAATTCGCGACGTTTCGAAATCCGCACTGCGCCTTAATTAAATTTGATCTGCTTCTCTATGAGGTAGTAGGTTCAAGGAAAGCTCTGAAGTTGCGTAATGATGTTAAAGGAAAGAACGAGTTCACAATACGAGTTTTCCCGTCTGATGCGGTCGATGTTTTTCACGGAAAATTAATTGTTGGTTAATAATAATCATGAGATTTCAATTAATATTCATAATTTATAAAATATTTATTCCACCATACAAGGGTTTTATGAGTGCCATATATTTCTGAAAATATGAAGAAAGACAAATTTATACATGTATAAGATTTTAAAATTGAAAAATTATAAAGATGGAAGTGGAAATTTCCCATTTGCTTTTAGGTCAGGATTAAATATTTAAAATTAAATGTGCAAGGAGAACAATCACGGAATCGATTGGAGCACTGGTTTGTATAGTTATTTCGGCTATTCCTAATAACACTCGTCAGCAAACCCTGGCCATTGAAATGCCCAACAGACTGACCATGAATATTTTCTAAGGGGCGAGCGTAGCTCATTGACACTCCTACCGATTGACTTTGTTTTTGTCTCCATTGCATTAATTACTAAAATATCCTCTTTTGACGGTGAGAGTTGCCATCCTTTGACGAGGCTTGGGATTAGCCGATATAGCTGTAGTGGTTGCGGAGCCGAGCTCCCACTCCTTTTTCATTTTTAGTCTAGGGTATTGTTATTCATGATTGTTAGAAATTCGTTAATGCAACAGAGAGAGAGATTTTTAATTTAAATTGGTTTTCGTCGGACACACGAGCCAACAAGTCGCATCTTAAAAGTTCCGAGCGTTTAATTGTGAAGGACCCGGCTCAATCGGGTAAATTCTTTTCTAATTTTAAATTGTTCTTCAAGACAAATCTCTTAAAATTGTCAATTCTAAGTCGTTTATCAATTTTGTTTAAAGGTCCTTGTAATCTGTTAGACTAAGTCGCCAAGTGACTGACGTTTATAAAAGAGAAGATTTGTTGAAGACCCCGCAAGGTTTCATTTCCACCTCCTACCCCCCAAATAGCTATACAAGCCAGTGCTTTTAATTTATGATGTGATTGTTCTCCTTGCAGTTTTTAAATTTCTCGTCTTGACCGTACATGCAAATACTGGAAAAAATCTAATTCCATCTTGGTAATGTTTCCAATTTTCAGTCAAGGCAAAATTCCATACCCTCGCGCGCGAACTGGTAAAATTGGAATACTAACATCAAACTGGAATAAAAAAGAAAAACTGGTGCCTAACCATCGTGCACGAGGCCACAAATCAAAGAATCAAGTTCTTTGAAAAAATAAAGTTGTCTGGAGTTACAGAGTGGTTCTAAAAACAACCTGTTTAGATTACAATTGAGCCTCTCATTAAACAGAGAGTAATTTTATTCGAATTTCATCACTGCAATTGGTGATGTTCAGATAAGAGGCGATTAAAATTTTTGGAGCGCTGCCATTATGCAGAGCACGATCGGGCATTAATTTAACGGCAGCCAGTTGGGTTTCAACAGGAGGCTGTTCGCATTATGCACGATGTTGTTCGGTCTACACTCTTCTCGCCGTCAAACCAAACAGCCCGTGCCCGCCCCCGGTTGCGCGCTCGCTCTCTCTCAGCCCAGTAAATGCGCTTCTCGCGCGCGCGATCGTGCTAATCCGCAATATGCACCCAGCGCAGCGAGTGCCGTTTTGACGTCAGCGGCTGCTCCAATTCATTAATACGTACATCGGCCTAATTTATTATTGGCCACTGGCGCAACTGCTGGAGCCCGCCACCGCACGCTGGGCTCAACTTTGTGAGCACGCGTTTGCATCCATCGCGAAAGCAAACAAAATTTGCACAACAGCCCCTTCTGCCGTGTTGTGCTACGTGGAGCAATAATCGACGCCTGTATCAGTGAGGGGCGGCGTGTTTGCTTTGCGTGTACAACTCTTGGCGGCGGCGGCAGCAGCCACTTTCAGTTTCCACAGCTAGTACATACACACCGACGCTGAGCTGCGCGAGAATCAATATTTTATTTTCCTACGCCCTTCAGATAATATGCATGGCGAACGACAAATTTAATTAAAAAATCACGTTCACCATTGCCGAAAGACGCAGGCTGAGAATTGGGGGCGATAGTAATGGAAAACGTGACTCTTACAATCTATACAGAATGGAAAGTGTGTATGTGTAGGCTAAAAGGGTGGGAAAAGAGTTGAATATATTGGACAGGAGCCCTTTCTAGATAGAATTTGTAAGCTTTCACGCCACATGCACTCTTGAATTGTCAAACAACTTTGGGTTGGTTTACGATTTTTTAACAACTATGGTGTAGCTTTTGCATGCATGAGAAATGAATAACTGTAACTATCAATTATTAAATTTTAAATGCGTGAAAATACATATTAAAATAAGGGGAGCTAGGTTCTAAGGATAACAGTGCAGAACCCGATTCAAAGGGGTGAGTCCAACCATCAGTAAGCAAAAGAATTTGTCACTACTTATTGTTGTAGAATAATTATTTTAGTTCTAGTAAATGATTGGTGTCCGATCGAATTGAAACTGTAAACCACTGTATCAATAAAATTCTCCAAAGAACTTGCCGGTCTCATTATTTCGCCATCTCTTATCCCCAAACATCCATTAAAAAAATTTATCCATGAAAACATTGTTCATTTGGTAATTACGAGAAAAATTTACAAATTGTCTGTTTGCCTTGATTTGTTATTTTATCTAGCGTATATTTCAACTCATAAGCGAGCACAACTAACATCCAATAACTAAATTCAAAAAAATAGCTGTCAATTTAAAAAAACAATGGTTTGACTCTCCTTTCTCCAGTTTATTAATTAAAAAAAACCTTTAGAAACAATAGTTTTGAAGAAACTATCGGAAAAATATTTGTGAATATAAATTCATTGAAACCATGCATGTCCAAATATTCATATAAAGTCTAATAAAAATTTCGAGGGCTTAGCGTACATCATTTTTCATTCCTTTATATAAATTTCCCTGTGCAATTTATAAAGGGAGAATAATGGAATAAAAATGTTTTTTCTTCGCCGTTTATCGTAAACACACGGGGGCGATGATTTATGGAATTTGGCAGGAAGGGAAGGAAAGGAGCGAGCGGCGCGACCTTGAACCTTCAAAGGAACCGCGCTTTGTTTTGAGGCAGCGTGCTGAATGCAGAGGACGGTACAAGGTGCATCGATCCGGTGGGCACCGGTGACGCCAGCCGCCCCGAACACACCACCAGTGACCAACATGGCCCTTCGGCGCGCGCTCTCTACGCCGCCTCGCGCGCGCGGTCCGCGCACCGCTGCTGTGCAATTTCAGACGAGGGCACGCCGACAAATGTTTTGGCGCACAGTGCCCGGAATTTCGACCGGAATTCGGCGCCGGGCGTCGCGCTGTCGGGAAAAATGCCTAGAGTGCCTCTGGTGTGCTATTTCCCAGCTGGGTGTAGGGTGGAATTTCTCGGAACTAAAACTTTCACGATCGGAGAGAAGCGAGTGCTGGCGTACGTGGGAAAATCGAGTTTGCGTTAACTCCATTCTCAAATCGACTGACGGCTCAGAGCGATGATATCGAGAGAGAATCGAGAGCAAAAAGAGACTGATGCGGAAATTTGAGCGCATTGCACAACAGCTCAGATTAAAAAAAAACGTTAGATCGATTTATGAAAAAAATCACGCTTTCATTCCAGTTTCTTTTTTAAATTATAAAAATCGAACTTATACTAGATATGTTTCAAAACTTCTGACGTTCTGACCATTAATGAAAAATATAAAGGTTGTGTTTTGCCAAGGATTTCAATACATTTGATCAATTCATTTCCGTCTCCTTTCCCCCATTGGCAAAGCCTAAATTTTAGGATAGAATTAGAAATACTGGATATTTTAAGCAAAAAAATAAATTAATTAAAAATAAATTAATAAATAAAATAAAAATAAATCTCCAGGCTGTGTTTGAATGTTTGTGTTTGTAACTATCTACCTATGAAATGAATTGTGTTGAAGGAAGATGCAACGTTAGCGCAATATCATTTTGTGTGCAAACGTAAATGGTGAAAGAAATAAGAAGAGAATCCAGCCAATTTAGCTGTAACAGTTTTTCCTCGTGGGTATCGATTCCCGCTCACTTATGATCAGTGCCATATCGTGTGACTCTTATGAGGCCGCATTAATTCATCCGCACACCCTCGCAACCAACCAAGACGTGGCGTGGGCGAATAAATGTCACAGAGAGCCGCACATTTTCTGCAAAAGGTGGGTAGAAAAGTTTGGTCCACGACCTTGGCTCGAATGTACACTTGCTCTTTATTTACTTCTCACACAGCGTAAGGAGAGAGTTTTTTTTAGCAGTCGCAGTCTTTCGCAAACACACGGCTCAGCTCTCGGCTCGTCCGCTTGATTCGCCCCGCGAGAGTTGCACAGTGGAGGAAAGTATAAGCCTTTGATTCAGCAGCCTCTCGAGAAAGAAAAACGAGTGGTGTGCGCTCACAGCGAGCAGCTACACTCGACTTGGATTAAAAATTCATCCGCCACGCGACGACGGGTCAAGTGCGCATTTGTTATTCGCGCCAATTAGAAGTCGTCTTCCACGCGCGCACACACACACACATTGATTCGCCGCATCTTGCGCTGCTGCTGCTTGCTGTTGCTGCTGGCGAAGGGAAAAATAAGGAGGCGATAGGCCGTGCAGAAAAGATAAAGAGAAGGAGGAAGAAGGGGTGCGCGTGGGGCCAGGTGACGG
The DNA here is from genome assembly GCF_949628265.1 of Cloeon dipterum. NCBI lineage: Eukaryota > Metazoa > Arthropoda > Insecta > Ephemeroptera > Baetidae > Cloeon > Cloeon dipterum. The sequence goes on from NC_088786.1 coordinate 15,393,459, forward strand.
AACCGAGCGGCGGGTTCTCTCTCTCTCTCTCCGCGCGCGCTCTCGTTCCCTTTCTTGGCTATTGATTCGCGGCCAGGCCCAATATCAACAAGTTGTGCAGCTCATTTTTCATTCATTTGCAGCCGCGACGAGGAGAGAGCGCGGCCAGCGGCGGCACACAGCGTTTGCTGAATGTGATTACGGCTGTGTGTATCGCTGCAAGCGCTTAATTAGCCCCGCCGTGTGACAAGCCAATCAACTTTTAATTGGGCCTCGCGCTAAGCCGCCGCCGGCGACCCTGGAGCGTTTTATCCTCGCTACAGTGTGAATGTTGGCCCCCTCATTAGAGCTGGAGCGGTGGGTAAACACTTGGCGACGCCGTTCCCGTCCCTGCCCGTGCAGCTCTCGCTCTCCGGCAGCAAAATTGATATGTGCGTTCCGTGTTGCGGGTGCGGATTACCTTGAGCGGAAACGCAGCAGGCACGTTTGCTTTTTACGACCTTTGAACTTTCGGCCGGATGCTGCCTGCCGGAACCCAAACTTTGATTCACGAGCGCTGCGGGGCGAAAAAAAAGTTCTAGCGCAGCACAAAAGCACAAATTACAGACGTGTGTTGTTAACAGGCACGTTTCCACACATATTTACAGAAATGCATGCCTGCATTTCCGTTCGTTCGTTGACCTCAAGGTGGAAAATGAGTGGACTCGGAAATCGATCCGTTGAAATTGAATAAATATTAGGTATTGGTTGAAACACTCCCAGGCTCTAAACATTGACGCAGGGGAATAAAAAGTGGTCGACGGCGACACGCGATCCTGACTTTTCGCTTCTTGTCAGGCAACTCACGGGCCACCGCTTCTCTTTTCGCAAAAACAACCTGCATTCCTCTTTGAAAAAGAGTCAACAAGGTTGCCCTGACTTCGGGCTCAAAACTGTTAGGAAGCACGTACCTTTCGAATCGGCCTGCATTTTGAGGACGGTTTTTGTTTCGTTGTCGATCCAGTGTTCGTTGCACGCACGTTTGTTCTGCAGGCGAGTCACTTGGCGAGTGCCCGGGCGATCCATGCAGCCTCGCGAACCCAGCGACTCGATCGGAGGTCTCCGAAAACTCGTGGCAACCCTTCACCTTTAGCCCCATTCACAACTTCTCGTCAACGTCAACGCGCTTAACTAATAAAAACAAGCCGATTCTGCTAACTTTGCTCTCTGTCCTAAACTCAATTTACAGTGAATCGTGTCCTGACTTAAATAAACAAGAGACTCGCCGGTCCAACACAAAAAATATTCCCAGTTGCATGAAGTGAGCTTTTGCAAAAAATGTTTACCTCTTTTTTTAATCCGCTTGCTAAAGATTTGAGATTTTACTCTCGTTTAATTGTGTCATCGGAAAAAGTGACCTACTTATATAACATATGTAGTGGACTGCTGTCGTGTCGAACCCCGCGATTTAATAAAAGGGAAAGAAAAAAGCGGTCACGCTAAGTCAGAGAAAATGATATTTGGTTTGTTTACCCTCTAAACACTGCTAAACAACCATCAGAAGCATTTTTATCGATATGACCGAAATAGAGATTATTTTTTCGATGTTTTTAAACCTCTGAATCGGTGTTATTTACAGACAAATTAAAACGAACCAAATGAAATGAAAAAATAGAAAAAATTTCAACAGTATGGTTCAAAATAAGAGTGACTTCATTTCCGAACAGATTTTGGAGTTAAACTGAATTTACATTCAACCCTCCCAGTTCCCACTTCATTCAAATTGCATTAATAATTCCTTTCTTTCCTACCTGACTGAGCTTTTACGACCAAATGCCTTCCAGTCAGTAGAGTACGCGGCACCGGAGATGGGAAAAGTAGAAAAGAAAGTTTTTTACATATCGTTTTGTTCGAGCGAATTATCGACTCGAGCAGTTCTGGTCAACTTTTTTAATCGAATCCATTGTGTCATCCCTCTCAAGAGCGCAGCGGCAGCTATATTGAATTTTCAAAGCGGTGGTCTTAAATGACAGCAGTGCATCTCACAAGTGGCATATGCACCAGCAGTCTAATCATGTAATCGCGGCCGGTACGTCCCTAGCGCAGCTGCTGCATTGTTCGAGATAGCAGACAATTAACCCTGTTCCCTCCAAGCAAGAGGTTCTACAAATCAACGTCCGACCGACGCCCAGGGAATAGGAAAACATTCCCACTTTGTTTTTCTTGTTGGCAGAAAAGTTTATGAGAGAGGAAATTTTCGCACGGCGGGCAACTTTTCGGCGGCAACCGATATATTTTTGTTGTTTTGACGCGGCTCAACGTCTTCTCGCGCCTCGTCTTTTGTCTCCAGTCTCCAATTTACGAGTCTTATTTCCAGAGCACAGCAGCAGCATCGCACAAAATATGAGTCAAGCACTTTCCTCTTTTTGTTATTTTCTCAAGGGTGCATAATGTTTTATTGCTGTATCGATTCATGCCCTCGATATTACGTTCTATGTATTTCTTGCGGGTGAGCAGTGTGCCACCCTTTGAGAGAATCACGCCTTCTCTTCGCCCTCAGAAGAAATAGAGTAAATGAACAGCTATTCCGAAAACAAAGGCTCCACCCATGATCATAACTATGTATTCGGAAGAAATGAGCCCTAAAACTTCATCTGCACGCAGCTGCTGCGAATGAAACTCGAAGCTCATTTGCGTCGCTTTTAAGCAAGTTTAGTGGCTGTGCACGTAATTTGCTACTTGGCTAATTGCAAAAACGTGTCGCCTGAAATAGAGAGAGAGAGACGCAGAGAGAGAGAGAGAGAGAGAGAGAGAGAGAGAGAGAGAGAGAGAGAGAGAGAGAGAGAGAGAGAGAGAGAGAGAGAGAGAGAGAGAGAGAGAAGTAATCACGGGATGTTGGCTCTATTCAAAGCGGAATGGACTGCCGGTTTTTTCGCGATTATTAATAGATTGGAGCAAGAGAAATGCAGATATGGGTAATACGTCAGAGGAGTAATTGTGCGCAGCTCGGAATGAATTGCGGCTTTTGGCTCGGTGCCCGAAAACGGCCGCCTATGGCTAATTGCGAGTATCCCTACTCGCTCACTTCATTTTGTGCGCAGGGCCACGCATACACACACGGTGGATGCTGTGGCCAGACAGAGCAAGGGGGGCATTACGCGCGTATAATCAGTCTGTAAACAACAGCAGCAACAACACTTTGGCTCCGTTCAGCGACAATTAATCTGTCTCCTCACTAATGGTAGATGAGTTTCTTAATTGCTCAAGAAGCACTCCAACTTGCGCCAGCTTTAAATCCTGATTATTGAGATTAATTGCACGGCGAGCTCATAAAATGCACTCAGCTAGTTTAATGGTAATTGGCTGTGAGTGATTCTACCTTGGACCATCATCAAGTTTTACCCACATCAACGTAACCTAACCGGTTTACTGTCAATATATTGAAATTTAATGTTGTTCACTGATTTTTCTGCTCAAATATTCCGCTTGATTAAATCTGTATAGCTTCCATTTTCTTTTGAAGCCGCAAGGTGGAGAGTATTTAAATTAAGGTTAACACTGGCCTCACATTAGCCATATAATGCATGCAGAGGATTGGCTAATAATATCAGATGTATACACAAATATGCTTTCTCCAGCGAATGCCTTAGCAAAGCAATTTTTGAGCTCAGTCTCCTGTAAGCCATAGGCCACCCGGCAACAAACGCCTGCGTGCATAATCTCTTAGGCAAACCCGCGCAGCATTAGCGCTCAAACGGTTGCATAACTAGATTAATCGTTTCAAAATCTCTTCATCTCGTGCGGAAATTCCAGAGCACAAATTGCTTCCGGTTGTAAAAGCCGTTTCGTCAGCCAATAATTATACGCCAGGGTAGAGAAGACTAGGCAAAAATCATTAGAGTTCTTGCGGTCACGTAGACCCCGCATTGGTACCAATCGCGCGATAAACGGCTGGCAAAATGCTGCTCGCCGTCGGGGTTTAATCGACTGGCTTTCTGGCCGTGTGATTGCGAGTTCCTCCAACTTGAGGACTAGGCCACCAGAGAGAAGCAACACCCTCCACCCAAATCGATTTCCTGTCTGTGGTTGGAGACACCCCAGTGCTGCCATCTCGAGCAAGGGCGACAGACCCTTTTGATCCAGCAGAACACAAACGCCGCTTGCTAGAGGTCGGGCCGCTCGCTGCTTTCATTGATAAAAAAGTGCGTCGATTTCGCGAGCGAAAAAGCGGCTGCGTACCCTCCTTGCTCTCTTTTTGCCGTCTGATATCTTGCAACCCCGATTTATCTGAGATTTAATTACGCTGCGCTGCCACCCTACCATTTTTCACCATGTAATCTGACAGGGTGAAAAATGAAAGTTGTACCCATCAGATACCGAGAGGCTTAGGGAAAGAGATTAACATTAATCTGATTCCATTTTTTCCATTTACTTTGTGTTAAAATTCAATCTTGCAGTCTTTATTAAAATTGAACCGCAGTATCACCTACGATTTCAGCCACGCACGCTGGTGACAGCGGTTTGTCAAGAACATTTAAAAATTTATATTAGTGTAATAATAAATATAGTCTACGATTTTTTTTATTTTTCAATGATACTGGCGTTAACATTCACATGTGACGGTGTTTACTAAAGTACCAAACACCTGTACGGACCACCGATGCCATCGTTTTTATAAGTTTGAAGCAGAAACTCGAGTCTTTCGTACTGTTGCAAATTAAAATATTTACAAGAGACCATGTATAATTAACGAATAACGTGATCAGGGAAGTAAGTAGAGTCCTGGCACTCTCCAATAAAATTCTAACCATTTTAGTTCCTTATAAGGGCCCACCGACGTATCCTCTATGATCCCCTATACATATCGTTAGTGATCAGCTAGTAAAGCAAAATTGTTACACTATTATTGGAACATTACTTAGTTGGTAATGGTCTACCGCTAGAACATTGAGTCCAACTTACTCAGGTTGGTTTATTTCAAAGAGTTTTAGAGCTAGAATCGACAGTTGAAAATGCATTTGTTACACCATGGCCTCGATTTTGTAATGACTTTAGCTTGTATCTGTTTAAAAACCATCAGAATAGTAAAATAATTGTATGTTTCGTGTTCATCATCATGTTATTATTGTGCGTGATGTTATTATTTGTAATTTGATATTTTTGCTCTGAATCGAAGATTTAAAAATATTGTAAGTGTTTTACAAAAACTTAATGGCAAGAACTTTATTTGAGCATAAATCTGTTGGATGTTTGGGGTTAGAGAAGGTAGAAATGATGAAGACCAATGAATTCAGATGAAGAATTTTCATGGTGTATTGGTTTATACAGTTGAAATCTGATCGGACTCTAATCAAACACCAGAACCCTTTGAATCGGGTTCTGCACTTTTAAACGACCACGTCAGCACCGAGTGGCTGACGGGTGCAAACTGAACTCTTATTTTGAAATCATCTTTCTGCTGTTAAACAATAATGCAAAATTACAATAATTAAAGCCGCTGACAATTTTTGGCTATCAACAAAAAGCAGGACCACGCTCCTGTACCGCTACAGATGCATATGGATTTATTTGGGGCATACCCTGCTCCTGCTGATACATAATAAACATATTTTTTCAAATTAAAAAAGTAACATTTACACTCAATTTATCTAAAAAATAAGTATGTATAGAATTAAGTATCATTGAGAAAGTTTGAAAATTAAACATAGAAGAGGCTTCAGAAGAAAGTTCACACTTCCAGGAAATGTATGCATGCTCCAAACTAAATTTATGCTAACTGCGTATTTAAGAGGTTATAATTTTTCAAATTAAATTGGTTAATTGAACGTATTTCCTGTGAGAGTTTTGAATTGAATTATTCGCTATTGGTATACAAATGTCAAGGGTTAATTTTTCACGTGTCTATTTAGTCTCAACAAATTCTGATGAAACTGAGGGTTCCAATGTGCTTCAGTTTTATATACATATTAAGCTAATTGGAACCAATTGAAACACACAGTTGTGTAAATAGAATTCTTGTTTATATCGGAATTGCACAAATTTTCTCCATCTAGAACATACGTGAAAATTTGCTCAGTATAAATTAAACACAAACGTTACTCCATAAGCAAACTCTGTTTTATTTGCACTCGATCTGTTTTGAAATTCCGAAAACATGCTTTTAATGCCAGAGTTTAAGCCAATTAGCAAAAGACGAAAGGTACACGCCTGAGCAAGTAAGCAAAACTTTCCTCATATAGGTCACGGGTGGAAACGCGAGGGGGGTGCTTCACCCGAAATTGCATGTATTCGCCGTTTTGATTGATGCTCCGCCTGCCCGCCCACCCGCGCTCTCGGGAACTGCGTGTGCGGCTGGCATCGCACATGACACTTGACAAATTGTCTAGCCGAAGACGAAGCCGGCGAGCTAATGAAGCGGAATGACGTGCGGGCGGCCCCGGGACGCACCTACGCCTGCCAGCCGGCCGACCTTTGCGGCCCCCGCAGACGCGTGCGACGAGCCATGAGCGTGGGCGCCGCGTGCGTCAACGACGGCCAGGCAGACGGCATCAGCTGCGCGCGGGGTCAAATTTGCCGGTTGCTATGGCGACATGCGAAAAGGACACGCGGCCCACGCAAGAGGCACGGCCCTCGTCGGCGTTCGCAAATGTCGACGGGTCGACACCCCCGTTCGGCCCGACGAACAATCGGTGCGGATTCGCGTTGCGAATCGTGACGTCACACTCATTGATTGTTCAATGCGGCGGGTTCTGCTCTGTTATGGCCGCACACTTTCGCAACAAAAGCATTCTTCTGCGTAGGCACACTAACTCGGCGTCGGGCCGACGACGACGATCAGAATTTCTCGGAGTCGGTTGCCGAAAAACACAGCTCGGGTGGCTGACAATGTCGACCAGGGTGAACCGACGGGGGACCGTGGGACGGGGCCGCGGGGCCCACGATGCTGGCAGTCGGCCAGATTTGTCAATCGATAGATTATCGATGGTCGCTAGGGTGGAGAGGCGTTTCGGCTGGTAACCGTCGAATTTCGGCGCGCCTGTCGCAAACGCCGCGCGGCAGACAGGTCAGGGTCGACAGGGACCGCATCAAGTTGGGCGCACAGGGGGTTTCCCGCCGAAAAAAGTGGCAGAGAAAGGACGACGACACTCACCTGCTGGACCGGGCGAAGAAAGCGGCGATGGCAACTGAGTAACAAATCACACTAAGTTCAACAATGAAAAAGATTGAGCCCGTAAAAAGTGAAAGCACGCTTAATGGCTAGTTATTGTCAGAGGGCCGTTTGTACAATAACACACCCTCGGCACGAGACTCGCGGCCAGCGCGACTCGTCCGCGCGCAGATGACGTCCTCCTCGGTTGCCCGGAGCAACGTGCGAACCAGAAAATCGCGTCAACTCACTGCTCGCTATTGATTTTGCCCCTAATGGCCCACGAATCAACGCCGCCCCCGCGCGTGCCCCGGCTCGGGGGTCCCCGGGGCTCCCGTCAAATGCCGCTGCAAATGGCAGGGCAAAGTGCGGCCGGCTGAAAAGTCACGGGGTCAAGCATGCCACTTCGTCGGTGGCCTCGGGCCCTTTTTGAATGGACATACCGCGCCGCCGTGAATGAGATTCGCGTTCTCCGCGCTCTTTGAAGCTGCGGTGTCTGTTTTGTCTCGTCTGCCTGCCTGCGATCGCGCGGCCATGAAACGAGAGAAATGCTCTCTGCATGAATTAGCCCTGTTTCGCTAACTGTTTGCTAGCGTTTCATGTAATATGCATCAAAGTCCTTGCTAGCTTACTGCGGACACCAGCAAGCGCCAGCTTTTGCGCTAGAATGCAATATGTGCCTCTCCTTTGGTGCTTTATTTTTGTTTTTCGCGCACCCCGTGCGCCCATTCAGCACCGAATGCCAAGAAACTTTTTGCGCTCGTTTTATGGCCTGCTCTTGGCATCGGCATCATGATAATGAATGGTATTAGAAGAGTGCCGGAAAATCAGCTTACTTTCTGCTTGTTATGTAATATGTGGCTAAAAACAAATAGGTCCACTTATTAATTAAAAATGTCTTTGTAAAAAATAACCCAATCCCTTATTACATCCATGTTGTTGTTTTAATTTGCTTATTTTTAAATAGCATAGCACAATTAGTGTTCGAAGCTAAAATTAACAGTAAAAATTTTCAATATTAACATTAATTGTTCATTATTTGCAAAATAAAATATTCAGCAAAATTGATTTATATATAAATGAGAATTCAAAATTTAGTGTAATTAATTAATTGCAAGGCATTTTGTACACACGAGAATTTCCACAAAATCAATAATAATTTAAAACAGTTATTTTAGTTAATTGGATGCACATTTCACAGAATAGTTTTTTGTTGCTAAAAAATGACCATACTTTTTAATTTTAAGAATGGTAATTCTGCTACTGAAAAATTTGTGAAATTATGTAAAAAATACACTGTTATAGAGTGGGAAGCATTGAAATGAAAATTATCTGAATTACTTGTTTCATCGTTAAGCAAATAAATATAAAATATTACAAATGAACGGTCTATTTCGGTTTCACAATCAATCACAATTCACAATGTTTCCGGTCTTCCCATGTTTTGTCGATGCGCACAACGTTCGCATTTATTGTGTATATGCAGTTGGCTATTTTTGCAACGGGCACAAGCGAGGCACAGTCTCTTCGCCTTGAATAGATTATTTGGACGTTATTGCAGCAGAAAAAGAGATATTTTCTCTTTGCTTTACTTTGTTTGTCTGCCAACAAGCTTTGGAAAATGAGAAGCACTTCAAGTGCTCTTGAAGGAGGCGAATGAACATCACACGGCACCAGTGTTTGACTGTTTTGTCCCCCCATCTAAACCACGTGTGCGCTTCACAAATCGATAAAATACGAAATGATATCGCATACTGAAGTTTTAAGAACCAGATATATAGCAATCCTTTGAAGGAACGTGATGCGGTAAAATTAATATCATACTTATTAACTAAAAATATCCAATGGCAACAGAAAAAGAATAATAAAAAATACAGATAAATTGTGAAGAATATCTGCTTGGCTATATAATTGACATAAGATATATGTATGTATTTAGGTTTTATGAACTGCAAATAAAAGGAGAACTCAAGAGATATATGTCAAAATCAGTAAAGAAAACCTCGATGATTCTTTTTTGTTTCACATATCTATATTTATATTTACGCTGTTTATAAAGAAACCAACATTTTCAAAGATTGGGCACAAAGTGTGTAAAGGTGGAGTGGAACGCGTTAAAAATATTTTTTTAACTCTTATCACCATATTAGATGTATTCCTCTCATGCGCAAAAATATTTTACTAATTAATCGGAACTCATTGTCAGCCCGCAGCCTCCGTTGAGAACATGAAACTATTTTTCCGTCTAGTATTTTTTTCGATTCAAAATTTTCGTTGTTTGAAATTCCTTCAATTGATGGAATTTTCACTGGGGCAATTTCTACAAGAGGGAGGCTGTGTCACAGTGAGAGTGACTAGCGAAGTTACAGGTTTCGGTTTTTGATTAGTGCTTCTCACCATGCACATCGATTACACTGCAGAATCCCTGAAATTCACTAAATGATAATTTATGCTACAAAAAAATCCCTAATATTATCTCCTATGTTATTTTTCATTATAAATATCATAATATGTGATATCCTGTTTTTGGGAAAATTAACTGAATATTGCATTTTAGCAGTATTTGCGTTATTTGTGAACGTGACAACGTGACGCAACAGCTCCATTACGAGTTACGAGACGAGGGTACGCAATGACAAATATTTTTCTCTCCAATCAGTTGTATGTCACATGAGTCTTAAACTTATTTTAAAACATTGCGCCATTTTTATGAAAAATTCGCAAAATTATTATCCACTTTTATAGCTGTAGAAAGTAATACATATCATCACAAAACTATTATCTAGTGATGTTTATTTTAAATATTTTGAAACAATTTTAGCTATAATGTGAGGGAAATAATGGCAAGATACACATAAGAGTTATAATTCATATTGTATCATATTGAATGAATTAAATATTAATCAACTTGCAATTTGTACCAGAAATCTCGATTTGTATTAAGGTCAATTACAGTACACGACGAGTGATAGAAAAATATCGTTGAAATTTACAAAAAAATGTAATATGTGCAGCTTACCTATTTAGTGATTGAGGTTCTGCAGGCACCAAACATTGTTTTTAAGAGATAACAGAATAAAATAAATTAGTATATTTTGGCGATACAAATCGTTTAAGGCTCTCCAGTCGACCCTAACTCGCTGTACTTGCAGATGAACTGGAAACTATTCTGACTGATTTGGCGCCAGTCCCAAGTCTACGTCCCCCTGGCGGTTCCAACGTGAAGTTATCTCCCCGTCGCCTCGACTGGCTGCGTGCTGTGTGCTTCCTCAACCTCAAGAGAGCGGCGAACGGCGAACCAAACAATTACCATTTCATTGCGGGATGGAAAATTGTCGTGACGACACTGACGAAAACTATTCTTCAGACGATTCAGACAAAGTTGCCCCGAAAGATTTCATGCGTTCTTTACCGGACAGCGGCAAAAGGACGAGGGTAAATTTATTGTCATCTTCGGTTTTTATTCAAGTGCAAAATTCCCCGCCACTTATTCCTCGAGAATGAGAATTTTGCACATATCTTTTTCTTGATTTTTGCCTATTGTGAAATGGTCTAAAACGAAGTTCGTTTTGGATGAATTCATGGATATTTCACATACGGTTTACAGCCGTTCTAAAAGGCTTTTCAGTCTTATTAACACTTATCAACTCCATAGCATATAAGCAGTCCTACAATGTTTGGAGCTGTCGATATAAATCTTGCAAACCTTTAACCACATGACGGATTTAAATTGATATACAATACAATTTTAAACATAGCAATTTTTCTCGTTGATTTATTTTGTCGCTCTTGGTTACTCTTGAAAAGCAAGGGACATGCATAAATTCGATTAAATTGTCTCGAGAGTTTTCGCTCTCCCATGGTAATTAAATATATGAAATTGATATTTTTATCGGTGAATATTACAGTCTTTTCCACGATAAACTCACACTTTGTGATTATATTCGGTCGCAAACCTCCCAAAATATTTGTTTCCAACATAATTAGGGTACGACTTCATCATTTGTGCTGCAATATCGTTGAAATAAATCTGAATTGGGTGAATCGTATTTTGAAATGCGTTAAGGACGAATACGTGGTGGCTATTTTTTCGTTCTATGTCCAGTTTTTTGTTGATTTCTCCGTGTAAACTATCGTATGAGAGTGCCAGGAAGATAATTTTACCTTCAATTTCATTCTGAAAGCTCTAATTAATTCACAATTTGTATAAATTAAGGGTATTTTTAATTCATTTTCACAACAGCAGTGCTGCCACCTACCCTATTCCTGTCATATAATGCAATACACGCGATGCAATACAACAAACAGCAAATTTGTGCTCTCTTCTTTAATTTAAAAATGAATTAAAGCAAAGAAAGCGTCATTCAGACCCATTTTCATGGATTAAAAATATCTTTATAACATTTTTAAGCCCGTCCCTGGTCTAACCCTTTCTAAAGGATTTAAGCTTGTGCCTGCTTTAGATGCCTGCTTAGCAAACAAAATAATATAACGCCATAGCTTTTTATCATTTTTTTTCTACAGCAATTATTGCACCTTGCTGAATGAAATTAATGATTTCGATTAAATGAAGGTACGTTGCATAGCTTATTTTGGCGCTAGAAGAGTATTTTTGCGGTAATCATTTTGACGCAACTTAATTTGGGATGAAATAATGAGGTTTGCATTGCAAAGATAATCTGATCTGTAATTTTTATTATGTGTCACAATCAGTGTTGCATTAATCGCTTTAAAGATTAAATAAGAGTGACCAACTTAATAATTATAGAGAATGCCCAATCGTGGTGGCAAAAAATTACTACCCTTTTAAATATCTTAAATTATAATCACTTTTGCAAAACATATTCCTCTCCTCGCCTTTCTAAAACTTGCACATGCCTGAATATTGGACACTATATTTTAGAAAGGTTACTTAGCAATCCCATCATTCGAGATCACCATAAACCATTTTTCCACTCATACTCATCATAATGCTTGTAATCTTTTGTTTGCAGAAGGCTCGTCAAGTTTTTGACCCCTCAGACAACAACATTCCTAAGTCAAAAATGGGAAAGCGATCTTCACATCTGCTTCTACCAGGTCAACATCAATCGCTCGGCCGACCAGCAAAGATGCCACGACATGAGCCTCCCTCTTCACCTGTTAGCTCAACCAAGTCGAGTCCGGAAAAAACCCCGCTGAAGGAGCCATGCCCACCAATGCCCACCTCGCCAGTCTCTACTCCCTCAACTACACCAACTAAATTTGAGCCGTTGGGATGTGTCATCTGCTTGAAGGACACATCAAGCAAATCTCTTAGACTGATCCATTGCAAGATGAAGAACTGCAGCAATCAAGGTATGAAAGTATGACTCCACGCAGGTTGTGGTTAGTTAATTTTGAAATCATTTCAGTCCATCCCCTCTGCCTGAGGAACATGACCGACTTAACAATGGAGGCTCCTATGAAGCATGCTTTGAAGTGGCGTTGCATTCAGTGCAGAAAGTGCACCATCTGCTCCAAGAAAAGGGATCTTAGGATTGTAAGAATTTCAACCGTTAGTGCTTGCACAAAATAATTCTTTGGGCTAGAGTAAGTTTGGGAGCTTAATTTATACATCAAATGAGCCCAAAAAACTTAATGCCAAATCATCTTAAACCTGGCCCAAATTGTCCTAGAAACTGTCATTATTGCCTGTTAATTCTTCACACCTTAGAGAAATGGTTGGTAGACTAATAATATTAGTACATATAACATTGTGCTTTAACATTTAAAGCATTTTTCCATTTTTTTAATGCATCTATTGCATAAATTGTTGGATTATCAAAATGGCTTTTGTCAGCATTCTTATCAAAAATAGATGGTTCAGTCAAGTGTAAGCAGTCATTTTTACAGATTAAATTACTTTTTATTTTTTGATAGCCCCTTAAAACAATAGTATGCTTTGCTCTCGATCTGAAAAGGACATGAATGCACTTTCTTAAGGGAACTAAGATAATTGCAACCCCTGACACTATGATTTTTAAATGATGGGTTAATCTTTTCTTAAAACATATAACCTAGCTGAGAAACTGTTGTAAACCCTTTTATTAACCTTTAAACAGACCAAAACTATTTATCTTTTGTTGAAAAAGCTAAGAAAGTTCCAATCCTTGCGATTCTTTTCTATCTTAAAATTTTGTCTTATTTTATATTTATTTTTGCAATTTCTCCTTGTCTATAATCCTTTGGATTAAAAAATTGAAGGCCCATTTAAACAAATTTTGTATCATACTTCTATGCAATCTGTTTTTTGCTTCTCAGTTTCCCAACGAGTGGATGGTGGTGTGTCATTCGTGCGATGAAACGTTCCACGCTCAGTGCCACTCCCCAGCACTGCTGAAAAAGCCTACTTCAAAGTGGAACTGCTACAGATGCACAGTAGACAAGGCGGTCAGTGCAGGTAGCAAGATTGTCCTGTATCCTGACGCTCCACCTCTCTCCATTGAATTGCCGAAAGGTAAAACAACGCCTAAACAACAAGTCAAATTGGTGACAAGTGTCTCAATTTTGAGATTTTGCAGAAGAGTCTGATCATATCGTGACCATGGAGAACAGTGTGGCTAATCCAGATGAGATTTGTGATGTGGTGGAGTGGACCTCATCTGACCTCTCGACTTACTTCAAAGACAAAGGTTTTGGGGAAGAAGCAAAGATTATAGAAGAACAGGAGGTTGACGGTAAAAGTCTCTTACTTATGTCCCGAATGGATGTCCTCAGAGGACTGAAACTCAAATTAGGCCCCGCCTTGTTAATGTACAACAACCACATTGTGGCCATGAAGGAAATCTACTTTAAAGTTTAATATTTTGGTCATTTACATGTTATCTGTCACTATTTAATTTCCTCAGCTAGACAGTTAATGTCAGATCTAATTCATTAAGTTTTTTCCTGTATGTGAACTGTAAAAATTTCATTCTTTCACTCACAGATTTCAATAAAAAATATTCAATTTGAGATCACAATAATTTATTTCAAAATGTCTTTACAAGCCAACCTAGAGTTATCTAAATTTGTACACTACGAGATCCATGGAAAGTATCATTAGTATGTATATCAGGAAACGGCAGCTCTTTCAGGGAGTTGGAAGTGAACTTTATTGAAAATCACTCTTTACTTTACTTGTGATATGGAGAAGCAGATTTTGTATTATTGTAGCATCAAAGTTATTCTGTAACCGTGTATCTTTTGTTTTTCTTACTAATTGAAAGATTTTACTGTCACAAAGATCAGCATTCTAATTTGGATCTTCTTGATCCACTATCATCTCTGAGGGGAAAAGGCCTTAAGCGGCCAGAAATTAATATTGTATCTAAGAAAGACAACCGTTCCGTAGGTTGTTATCTTGAAACCAATTAAATGAGATGAAGCAGCTTATACATTTCCAAGTGAAATAGCCTGCAAGATAGGATTAGACGAGAGGCTCTTTTTTAGTTGGCAGCTCATCTGCTTCCTCGTCAAGAAGTAAAATTGCCTCCTTTTCCTCCAAAATCGCTGCCATTTTCATAGGCTCATAGCACAGCCAGCCGGCAAGTAGGCCAGTAGCTAACCCAAGAAGCCCAAAGAACCATTTTGGCAGACCGTACTTATTCGACAGGCAGCCGAGAAGGTCTGAGGGTGGCTGCAAGGGTGTTTTGGGGGGTTGCGGCGGTGATGGCTGCTGCACCACGAAAACTGAGTCTTGAGACTCTTGTGAGGAGAAGAGGAGAGCAAACCGGGCTCTTCCGAGCATCGACGACAGTAGCGGCCCCAGGGACGCAAGGTCCCTAGCACTTTCTTGGAGGACTTCTTGTCGCAGACGTTCTTCCGCCCTTGCAGTGTCTCGAGCCATACGTGCACATCCCTGGTGACACGCGTAGCGTTCTTTGGTGTGGCAATAAGCTTCCATGCATGCTGCGGGAAAATAATGCATACTTATAAAATTTTATTTTCAATTTTATGAGCTGGCCTAGTAGTCCAAGAGCTATACCCAATTCTCAAAGCAAGCAGTTTGCGCGCAAAATGAGCAAAGTCGGTATTTCATATACTTTTTCGAAATTTCAAATAATGAACTAATGGCTAAACTCAGCGCGAAAATTAATTCAGGGTGGCCTGCTAATAGTGAAGTAAAAGAGCAGAATTTCACTTTAAGAAATTACCATTTTTACTACAAAGGAAGTTTCATTTAATTGTTGAGAAGTTTAGTGAGCCTGAGTGTTACTTAATTTTTACCTCAAGAATTTCACTATTGGCTGGACCCTTCTTAATTAATTTGCTTGCAAAGTTCAAATTCAAAATTTGATTTTACTGTGGATCAGCAGCGCAACTTTACCCCATACATCCTCGCATCAAGAATACAAAAATTATTTTATATACAGGAAATATCAGACTATTGGTTCAATATTCGGAGAAAATTATTTGGCTGACTTTTTGTTAAGCAATTTTGGTTTTTTTAAAATACATAAATTACCTATAGGTAATATAATTTCCACTATGTCCCTGAGCAACATATCATGTATACAGAAAATTCAGAAATGCCAAAATCGTGCAACAAATAGCTGAAATAAAATTGCTTTTTAGCACTGTGAAGTGCGCGCACTGTGCTGCACAAATGCTGAAACCTGACAATGAGTCCCAATAACACCGCGAACGGATAACATACATATGTGGATTAGGCCGCACAGGGACCCAGCTCACTGAAGAGCCAATTTTTTGTAATAAATGTTCTTATTTGATGAAATCTTTATTAATTATGTCTATGTATGTTGTACACCTTTGGTGTTGAATAAAGATTATCCAACTTTTATTTTTTGTTAAATATATTTTTACTTTAAGCCTTTTTATGTTAAACATTTTGCGCAAATCCCTTGAAAACGTTTGCCACTTTTAAATTTTATTCAAAATTTAAATATATATTTAGGATGTGAAGCTTCGCACACACATTTCGTAAAAAATTGGATCAAGCGCTGCGATTTGGTCGACATGCTTACATGACTGACAAGATTCTTTGGAAGAGTTGAGCGGGTACTGTTGGTGCGGCTGATGCGGCTCTAGTCCTCCAAAGACTGCCTCGATTCCACCAACCCCGTGGGCACTGCTCACCAGTTCAAAGAATCGGCAACCCCGTTGACAAGCATCGCTCAGCTTAGCAACCTGACGTCAATCAAATATATCCTCACGACAAAAAAGTAATGGATTTGAAATTTACCGTGTTCTCGTTAAACTGCTGCAAACATGCCTCGCCACAATTTGCCTCTGCAGGAGCGGCTGCCGGCTCACAGGAAGCAAAAGTGGCCAGCGACGCTAGGCAATGCAGAGAAAATAGCAATACCCCCCAGCAGAACATTATTACGTTGTAATTAAATGCTATCCACCTCAGTTAAAGTAGTTCTCATGTCTGTGCGACTGCTCCTTGTTTTGGTTTTTATCGATCTGGTTGACGGTCTGGTCTGCAGAAGCAGCAACCAGATATAAATTCGATGGCAGGGGATGACTATACGTGATGCCAACATTACAAAATAAGGGGTTGCAGGGAGTTGCAATCACGCAAAGGGGGTAAAAGTTCTTTGAATTAAGATTAATTCATTTAACAACCCGCACCTTTTTCCAGCTCTCTTTTAATTCATTTGATTCAAATATTTTTCTCTTAGTATTTTTAAATTTTTATATTTAGTCGTGGTATTTGTTGGAAATAAATTCGATTATATTGTTTGGTGTTTTTTTTTATTCTTTTTTGATTCCTTATTACATATAGCCATGTTTCTTTATTGAATATCTTATAACAACTAGATGTAATCTTCAACACAATAATTTTACAGCAATTCTCCAACAGCTATTGGACTAGGTCTCAGGGCACCGGGTATGTTGGATTCGCATTCTTTGGGCTCCTGATTCTGCAGCTGCAGCTTCTTCTTCGCAGATGTGCACCACAATGCCTGGCTGACCGCCAGAAGGGGGATGCAACTCATGAGTTTCGCCTGGACTCAGAAAAAAAGAAAAATCAATCACGCAGTTTAAAAAATTAAGCAACTACTGAATATTATAAAATTCTTACAACAAAATTTTGACTCTTCTACTCAATAGTTTTACCTTATTACACTTAAAAGATGCACGAAATAACACCAAGACTGACAGTATTACCTGGAGAGAGATTAGCGATGGCAGCAAGAAGGTCGTAGTTGACAAGGGGATCCGCCTCGCCTTTCTGCTCCCATCCGTAGGGAGGCGACGCTGGGGGTGAGATCAGGAACTGTTTGGTTAGCGCCGGCGGCTGCAGGTGCTGGTCTTCCATGTCGATAGGCGACACTGGCTGTGCAAAATAACAGTTGATAGTACTGCTGCCTATTTTCGCCTGGTGCAACTCAATGCGCGCCCGGGCCGCCGCCGCTGGAGTTTTGAAGTTGACCCTCATCCGACGGAAGCTGCGGAAATACTGGAACGATACCGTCTCACCATACTGGTTGAACAAGTTTTCTATGATTATCTGAAATCATAATCAAAATAGGCTCATTAGCACGCAATTCTTCAAATTTAGCCAGTTTTATTTATAGACTCAGCAAACGTTTACCATTTAATCAGTTAAGCTACATTACTGTTCATGATGCATAATGCGTAATTATTTTATAACCGCGGGTGAAGGATGCCAGCCAACAATATTGTCACATTACTAGATAATTATTTATCAAAGACATAATATGATGCGCATAATGGCAATATTTATTTGACACTAGATATATTGTATGTATACATACATCCCAAGTCAATTATTTTCAAAATGAGTACTCTTAAAATTTCATCACAGGGAAAAATGGCATTATACATATACATATTTTGGTCGTCCCCTTGCCTAGAAGAGTCCAAGTACGCCAAGTACAATAATACTAGCAGGAAATGGGTCATGAGTGGGCGGCCGTCGTTCGACCAACAAACGCCGAATACTTCACCTTCTCTTCGTCACTCTTGAATACGGCTGAATTTAGATTGGTCACGATCAGCGAGTTAGGAAGATCGTCGTCGTGGACAACGTCGTCTAGGCCGCGGATGTCCTCGTCGTCGTGGTGCTCAAAGTTGGGGTGCGCATTTGGCAAACCGTCGGCCGCGTTGATGATGATGTCGGCCTCCATGGCCGATGCCGACTCTTCGCCTGCCATCTCTGGATTGCCGACACACGCTCAAAGTACCATCGGCACCGACCTTAGACGACGACTCTGCACACAGAGACAGTCCGCAGGAGACCCTTTTGTTTATTGACAGCCACGCCCCTCTCTACCAATGACGTCATTGCTTTTTAGTAGTGTCAGTGCGGTGTGCACCAATCAGCGGTCACCTCTGTCAAATCTCTTGCATTCTTTTTGCCGCTGGTCCAGCACCGGTTGCACATGTCTGTGTTTATTTCGACATATTATTCGGCCCGACAATGGCACTATCCATTCGTCTGACAGTCTGCGATTTCTACTTGGCGCCGCCCAAAATCGGACTTGACCCAACCTTTAGCGAGTTCCGCGGCTCAGCTGTCACGCAAGTGCCAGTTTTGCGAATTTTCGGTTCCACTTGTACAGGTGACTCGCAATTTTTTTTCACACTTATCTCCTGATAACAGAAATCTCCGCAGGTTCCAAGGCATGCCTTCACGTGCATGGTGTCTTCCCGTACATGTATATTCCTTATGATGGTGTGGAAAATGCTCAGCAACAGCAATATTTGCTTGCCAATGCATTAGACAAGGCGATCAACATATCATTTGGACAGACGAACTCAACTTCTAAACATGTATTTAAGATTGTCCTTGTCTCGGGAGTGTAAGTACATAATCCTCATTTTTCACTTGGTTTGCGCTCATTTTTCAGCTTGTGTTTGGGAATGCTAAACTTAAAAATAAAAGCTTGATCATCAGAAATAAAAAATTATATATCATATGTGATATATGTATTATAAAATCCTCATGAAAAGTACATTGAGGGTGTGCGATATTATAAAACATTTAAAACGTGTACATAAATTTATGAGGATAACAAAATTTCTGTAAATATGTATCTACCCTTTTTTAGAAAAAAGTAAATAATCTAAAATTTCAAAATCATAATATTGGGATAAACACTTCCAAGAAATGAAATGCATATAAATAAGTGAATTTCATCAAAATTTTTAGACCTTTCTATGGGTACCATGAGAAGGAACACCAGTTTTTCAAAATATACCTCTACAACCCCAACCTGATCAAAAAGGCTGCTGAACTCCTCCATAACGGATCCGTCTTGGGTCGAATGTTCCAACCCCATGAAGCCCACTTGCCATTTACCCTGCAGTTTATGATCGATTACAATCTACAAGGCATGCATATGGTCAACTGCGCCAATCTGCAATACAGAACCAGCCAGGAGTCAAATCCTGATGATCCAGCTGACAGGAACCATTTACTTCAGAATGTAAAAGTGAGCTCTTGTGAAGTTGAAGCTGATGTCGTGGCTGAGGACATTCTGAACCGAATTAACAACAATTCTAGTAAACAGATTCCATTTATCCAAACTGCTGACCTTTTTTTTGTCAATTAGGCCAGGGTGTGGTGAATCCAGGGCTTGCTGCCTTGTGGGAAGATGAGCAGCAGCGTCGAAGGGACCAGGGAAGGGAAACTCAACCAACACCTTTGACAACACAAACACGGAAACCATCTGGACCAAGTGTCAGTGAAGAGTTTCACAGATGCCGACTGTTCGAAAAACTGGCCAATGTGGTTCGATGAAGTAAATCTGTTTTGTTTGTTGTGTCTAAAACAAAGGCGTTTCAGGGGCAAGACAGCATATCCAGCAGTCAAAGCTCTTTTTTCTACCCTGCAGAAGCTCCAGAGGGGTTGATCAACGCATCATTCGTTGAGCAGCACAGCAGCAGGATGAGTGACGCGACTCTAACTCAACATTCCACTGAATTGTCAAATTCACAGCCAAGTGATATACTCAGTGCGTTTCTTACATTTATTTCAGTAAAGATCGGATATCATAAAAAAAATTGTAGTGAACACACTAGATGAAGAACTTTTGGACGTCTTGGATGCCTTAGCAAAATCACAAAAAGAGGATAATGTTGAGGTTGGTGCATTAGAAGAACAGACTGCCCAGGAACTGGGAGGTGCGTTGGTTTCTCTTGGAAAATGTCTGGTGATAATAGATTCAACATTTAAGATGTTGATGATGACGAGGAGGAGTCCAGAGAGATGTCTCAACCGTTCAATTCCACAACGTTTATTGACATTGATTCCTCGGATGATGATGAAAGCAATCAGAGCGTAACGTAATACACATTGTAGAAAAAAGATTCAAAATACATTGTAGATACCTAGTGATATATTCGAAGATTCAACTGAGTTTGAAAATAAGTTGGCTCAACTTGATGGATCAGATGACAACCATAAACCTGATTCTCGCAGAAGAAGACTAGGTGTTAGGAGATGTTTGAGCAGGACCAATGCAAATCCAACACCAGATGATTGGCTGATGCAAGAGATCAATAACGTTCTAGAAAGGCCTCAAGAATTAGATCAATTTCAAGGGCAGTTGCATAATCTAGAGGATCTCATGATCCCAGAAGGCAACCTTGCTATGGAGTTGTTGAATGAGGAAGAGGAGACAAAAGATGTGCCTAATGCAATTGCTCAGCCACAACCAGGATCATCTAAAACGGCAGGAAACAAACAAAAAGATTTAATTGATGAGTCTTTTAACACTGTCCAATCCCAATCTGGACCATCTGAAACAAAAGCAAGTGTGAAAGAACAGCATTTAGGACCGACATCAGAGGAAAAAGAAGGCAAAGAGTAAATTTCAATTCAGATGATTTGACTTAACAAATAAGAAATTATTTTTGTTTCAGGCCCGCTTTTGAAGTCACGGTGTCGAAGAAGACCCTTGGAACCTGCAGGGGTCGGAAAAAGGTGAGCTTCAGTGTTGCTGTTTCTGATGAGCTTGAGGTTGACAGTGAAAGCTTTGTCCTGGATGTCTGCGATCGCAAGCTGAATTTGTGCTTTGATGTCAACTCGCCAACTGCTCTTGAAACGAATGGAAGTGAGAAGCCAAAGGAAAAAATTGAGCTCAAGGAATGCTTTGTTCGATTGGAAAAACTGAAGCTGCCGTTAACTTCTAAGGCTCAGAACGTAGTAATGATGTCTCAAAATGCCAGTGATGAAACTGAGGATGGAGCCCAAGAGAATCATCAGAGTGTAGAAAATAGTGGAGCTGAAACACCTACAATTGTCACAAATGTCAGAGTGTCCCATAGTTTGACAGAAGAAGCGGTAAATGTTATTAAAGAAGAGCACCAGCAATCCATCAATTCAAGTGGAGGTGTTAGGTCCATAACTACACTCTCAAATGATGTAATAGAAGACATGGTATTTATGAGCATAACTTGCAGCTTATATGTTGATAGAAATTACATCCCCCATAGGAGCCGTTACTTATCAGTGATGATGATGATGGTGACATTGTGCTGACTCAAGTTAACAAATCTCTCGAAAAGCTATTACAAAATGGTCCTTCAGAAAAAAATGAGCAGGTTATTCATGAGGCTTCAACTTTGAACCTCAACACCCAAGAATTCACTGAATCCAGTCAACACACCCCAAAGAAAAGAAGACTTTCGCTGTCTCTAACACCTCTGAGTAAAAGAGAACGACGCTTTAAAAGGAGGGATAGAAGAAGAAAGTTGCAATATCAAGGTTTGCAGTAATTAATTTAAATTTAAAATATTTCCTTCATTACCATGAAAAATTTATAGGAATGACCATGAACGAGATTATGCTTATGAATTCACCTCAATCAAAAAACGGTTGCAGCCGAGCTAAAAAGGAACCAGACAAGTACACAAAATCAAGCTCTGATGAATCCCAAGATGTTTCTGGAATGAAAAGTTTCTACAATTTTTCAATCCCTGCAAATAACATTCTCATTGAACCTGCGCAACCTCCACCCAAGAATCTTGAACTCTCCGAATACAGCTTTCAGGCGATCAAATTTCAGCCTCCATTCTACAGCGAGCCTGATGACGGAAATCAGCCACTGTCCTCTGCTCCTTGTCATTTGCCTGATTACACCAGCTACTGGAAAACAACTGAGGATCTTGGTTTTGACAGCAAGGAGAAGAGAACTGTGATCATAGAGCCTCTGCTACCTCCTCCAAAGCCAGAGCAGCTGTTGGCCACTGGTAATGTCAAGGAACCTACGCCTGATTTGTCTGAAATGGACAATCTTCAGCAGGCTAGAGCTGTTGTTCATGTAAGTAGTGTTTCATTTATGAAAATGATACGCTCATTTGATTATTTTTTTACTATTCTTAAAAAAAACTGAGAATATTTATAGTTTTCTTAAAGAAATTTATTGATATCGACTCTTGAATAGTGTCATTCACATTTATTAATTTTTTGATCAGTCTTATGTATGCTGCAATGACTGATTTTTTCATTTTTCCTTAGGTCCAATGTTTTTACCTTACAGATTATGAAATTTTGAGAAAAAAAGACTGGTTAACTTAAAATGAATAATAGCTTAATGAATAAATATACAACAGTTAAATATTCACAGGAAAACCACTTAAACGTGATGCATTTGGAGGTACTGGCTGCCAGTCGTGGTAAATTGAATCCTGACCCTGAAGTAGATCCTGTATGTGCCATGTATTTCCTTGTTCATGGTGATAGAGGAGCTTATAGCAAGATGGGTGTAATAGCTGTGAGGTCAGATACTCATGCAACGGCTAACCTGTTGTCTCCAGAGATGAACAAGAAGTGCCAATATGTGGAAATAGTTCCTGACGAATTTGAGGCCTTATCAAAACTTGTTCATTTAGTGCAAACTGAAAATCCAGACATTCTAATGGGATATGAAGTAAGTTCTAATCATTTTGTAAAAATCTTGTCTGCAATACCAAGAAATGTTATTAACCATGATATTTATTGGTTGGATAAAGATTAGTTTTTTTATTATAATATATTGTGCTCATTTTGGCAGTGCAGATCTTGCAAAAGTCAGTGCCAAATATTTTGTTGTATTTCATTTTTATAAATTTCATTCCAATAATTTATTAATGCTAGTAAATCGAGCGCTTTATATGAACATATCTTTGGTTTAGATTGAGATGCACTCATGGGGCTACGTTGTCCAAAGAGCTGCCAGAATTGGACTGAATCTTCCCAATATTGTGTCGAGGGTACCAAAAACTGAAAGTCTTGAAGCTCGGCATATAGACGTGTCACAAGGAGCCATAGTTGAGTATTCTGACTTAAAAATACCTGGTCGAGTAGTGCTCAACCTGTGGCGACTTCTGAGACACGAGGTTAAATTAACAATTAGTTTGATATTGTTTTTGCTCACACTCAGTTTTAGGTTGCCCTGCAAAACTATTCTTTGGAGAGCGTCTCTTTCCACTTGCTTCGGCAGCGGTTGCCACACCATCCAGAATCTTTACTGATGTCCTGGTGGGCGGAGACCAAACGCTGCTTCCTGGTGTCGACCCACCTGCTCACCAGATTGCTCACATGCCACCGCATTTTGTGCAACCTCGACTTGCTTGGTCGCACCTCTGAGCTGGCCAAGCTCTTTGGCATCCAATTTTCTGAAGTTTTGTCTCGTGGATCTCAATTCCGAGTCGAATCCATGATGCTGCGCCTTGCTAAACCCCGAAACTTTGTCCCTGTTTCTCCTGCTGTCACTCAGAAGGCGATGATGAAGGCGCCGGAATGCATTGCTTTGGTCATGGAGCCGCAGTCTTTGTTCTACGAGGACCCGGTGGCTGTGCTGGACTTCCAATCGCTCTATCCTTCTGTCATTATAGCTCACAACCTGTGTTTTTCCACGTGCCTTGGTCGAGTAGAGTTACTGGGCAAGGACGATCCTTTCGAGTTTGGCTGCACTATTCTCAAGGCAAATATTAAATAATTTAACGTCAATTAAAATGAAATCGCGAATTTGTTGTGAAGAAATAACGCCTTTGACATTTTTAGGTGGATCCAAGGAAACTTAAGAAACTGGAACCATTTGTAAGTCCAAACGGAGTGGCCTTTGTGCCGAAAAGCGTTCGACAAGGAATTCTGCCTGCAATGCTGTCTGAAATATTGGAAACCAGGCTGATGGTGAAGCAATCGCTCAAATTCAACAAGAAAGATGAGACCCTTGCCAAGGTCCTTCACGCCAGACAGCTTGGGCTTAAACTTATTGCCAACGTCACCTATGGCTACACGGCTGCTAACTTCTCTGGTCGCATGCCTTGCATAGAGGTTGGCGACTCGGTGGTCTCTAAAGGCAGAGAAATATTGGAGAGGGCCATCTCCATGGTGAACCAAAACCAGCATGTCTGGGGAGGAGAAGTTGTCTATGGAGACACCGACTCCATGTTTGTGCTGTTTAGAGGGAAAACCAGGCAGGAGGCGTTTGACATTGCGGAGAAAATTGCAGATGCCGTCACAAGAGACAATCCAAGCCCCGTGAAGTTGAAAATGGAAAAGGTTTACCAGCCGTGCATTTTGCAGGTGAGGTTCTGGATTTAATTATTATTCAAAAGTGTTTACCTAAATTTTATCAGACTAAAAAGCGGTACGTGGGCTTCATGTATGAGAGCAAACACCAAGAAGAACCGGTTTATGAAGCCAAGGGAATTGAAACCGTCCGAAGAGATGGATGCCCTGCAGTTTCGAAGGTAATTAAAAGTTATGGAATATCTTCAAAATATAGGCCCTTAAATGTTCAAATGAAAATCTAAAGTTCTACATTCTTGCTATCAATTAAAAATAAGATTTTCGAATAATCCTGTGAGTTCATACTGCCAAAGTGAAAATACGGATACTGTATAATATTTTTTAAATCCCCACTTTTAGCTTCTGGAAAAATGCCTCCGGATTCTCTTCACCACCAAAGACTTGAGCTTAGTGAAGAGTTACGCAATTGACTATTTCCAGCAAGTGCTTCTTGGCACAGTTTCCCTGCAAGACTTCATTTTTGCCAAAGAATTCCGCGGCCTCTCAGGGTACCGGCCTGGAGCGTGTGTGCCCGCCCTTGAACTGGCTCGGCAGTGGGTCCGTGTGGACCGGCGAGCCGAGCCGCGCCGTAGCGAACGTGTCCCGTATGTGATCATTGCAGGGGCACCTGGACTGCCGCTGATCCGACTTGTCCGCAGCCCACACCAGCTGCTCGACGATCCGGCGCTCAGACTAAACGCTGAGTACTACCTGACAAGGGCTCTGGTGCCTCCGTTGGCACGATGCTTCAACCTGCTTGCGGTAGATGTGTCCGGCTGGCTGGCGGACATGCCGCGGAGAACTGTGGTTGGTCTTACAGGGAAAGGCTCAATTGCTCACTTCTTTGGAAGCTTAGAGTGTCCGATCTGCAGGAGTCAAACGCGGGCCGGCCTCTGTCAGGATTGCAAGATGCAGCCGCAGATGGCGGCTGTCTGCTTAGGAGAACTGGTGAGAGCGAGTGAAAGAGCTCGACAGGCAGTGGACGACCTCTGCGGCTCATGCTGCGGGAGGAGATTCGACCTTGAGTGTGATAGCCTTGCGTGTCCCGTCATGTACCGCAGGAGGAGGGATATTGCTGATGATGGAGTGTTCAAACTCAAGCAGTGCCTCCAAGATTTGAGTTTTTGATTCATTTTAAACCAAGACAATGAACTATTGTGCTTTTAACAGAAAACATTTATGAGCCTGATAATTGTGCGGTGCTTTCAATAAAGCTGATTTGTAACCTTTTAAAATACTGCGTTTTACTTTTAAATGTGTAATAATGTAGCAATGAAACGAAGGTTTTTGTTTTTTTGGCGCTTTCATGAATTTATTTGTGGTATTTTTGTCTCTTGTACATGGATACCGAGATTTCTGCATGATATTAATTGATGTAGTTCCTTTATTGTTCTCATTATTGAGTTATAAGTACACAGACACATGGATATAGAATTGATTTCTAATCCTCAGTAACTATTCTTCAACTGATGGAGAGAGACACTGACTAAGTGGCTATTATTTATGCTTCTTTTTTATGCGCACACACTATTCAACATTGGATAGATCCGTTTTAGTCAATCAATCATCAATATATATATATATTTTCTCATATTATTTAAGAGATTTAAAATGGCTATGATCAATATCCTTTTATAATTATTATTATGTTCATATATACCATTATATTTTACAAAAGTCTTCATCAAACAAGAGGAATCGCTTGTTAAATCGGCTTGGTGCTTCATG
Organism: Cloeon dipterum; assembly: GCF_949628265.1. Lineage (NCBI taxonomy): Eukaryota > Metazoa > Arthropoda > Insecta > Ephemeroptera > Baetidae > Cloeon > Cloeon dipterum. Next base: position 15,419,786 of record NC_088786.1, read on the forward strand.
TATATACAGACAGGACAATAACAACAACAACAACGGTACAATATGGTTTGAAGTGGAATGCAAGAAACACCATCCTCTCCGTGCGTGTATTTCTTGTTGGGCGCCAAGTGCAGTGCGCCCCGCATTCAGACTGGGTATAAATATCGATAACTACCCTCCATACAGTGATACCTAGCACCCAAAGAAGAACTCGTCACAGAAAAAGAAGGAACGCTAAGTCAGTTATTCCTCTTGCATTATATTAATAATCGTGTCATTGAAATTTATACATACTCTCTGCTTTCAAAATTTTCATATTAATGAGATGCCGCGGAATCACTTGTGAAAATATCACTGATAAAAATTAATGTCTTTGGAGGAGTTACTGCTGCAGCAGCTCGTCGGCTTCCGACTCCCAGTTGGCTGTCGACGCGTCGTCACCTGCCACCATCTCAAAGTCACTGAGCTCGGCCTGCAGTTCTCGTTCCCATTCGGCGGCAGCTGCAACTCCTCAATTGTTCAACCAAAAAACAAACGCTCACATGCGGGGGAGAGAGAGAGAGAGAGTTTGAAGCAGAGAAACCGAATGAGAAAGGGACACTTGTGGGTCTGAGAGTGATATATATATTTTTTTAATCCTTGGAATATTGTCTGCCCACCCCTGGCGAAATGAAAGTGGAGGGGTGCACAACATGCTATGGGATGTAGAGGAGTGGGTTTTCAAGAGTGAGGAGGAAGAGGCCTTTCTCGTCCTTAAGCTGCACATAACAGACAAAACATCAGAAAGACGCGTTAGTTTTTTCGACTCACTTGTGTCACTTGGTTAGTTAGCGTTAAAGAGTAGTTTAGATTCACCACCTACCTCGTCTCTTAATCGACTACTTGGTTATTTAGCAATATGTTATGACAACTACTTTGTTAAAGTGAAAGCAAAATGAAGATGCAATAGGCTGTGGGGATTTGCTCTAATTTTAATGAATATTTTACTGCGGAATGCGATGCAAAAATAATAAACTGTTTAATGAGCTTTCCCGGCCAAAGCAAATAAACGTCATTTCATGCAATGCTCTCACAGGGGAGAAAATCACATGCAAGGTCATGGAATAGGGAATGAACCAACTTCCCTAGGGGCCAAATTCTGAATAAATGAACATGAAACGCTAGGTACTTAGCAAACTTTGCAGGCAAACATGCCACAGTGGTGTAGCACAAAAGCAGCTATAGGTCAGCCTTTTCTGAGTGAGCCATTGCAGAGCGTGCTGAATTTCAATTTCAATGGCATCCAAGCACCTCTGCTCCGGCGGAAGCCAAAGATTAAAGGGAAGACAGAAAGTGCTCAGGACTGAGCTGGGAGGCGAGTTCAAATAGAACACTCACCTGGTGCTTCGTCTGCGACACCTAGCCTCCGGAGTTCTTGCAGCGCTTCCATCCTCTCCTGCTCGGTGGTTTGCACCTCATCCGAGACAAATGACTGCTCCTGCTCTAGGGGGGAGTGTTGAGGGATGGCTACGGGTTCAGGGGTAACTACGGGGCCATGCAGTGAAAGACATCGATAGCTTTTAACTTTCGACAAACCTGTGTCAGCATCCAAACTTGAATTATTTCCACCCTCGCTTGCCAGTGAGGAGAGCTCGTTGCTCTGCTTGATCAGGCTCACCCGGTAGAAGTAATTCCTCCAGAAAGTTTCCTCATTCACTCTGCAAACAAGGAGGCAAAAAAAGTTGAGCAGCTTTTCATGACGCTCCATCACAAAACCTACACTTTGGGCACGAGCTCGAACCGCATTTTCTCTAGCTCAGGGTCCTCAACCAGCAAGGCCTGCGCCACGGGGGTGAAAGTTTCATAGTCGAATTCAAAGGTCACCCCTGTTGGTGGTGCACGTACAAAACTCCGCCGGTCCTGAGGCGGAAACGAGTCAAATCAATATCAATATGAATATGAATTGCGAGTTTTGGCGAAAAGCAACCAACCTGTGATAGGGACAAAATCTCCTCCTTGAGCTTCTCCTCGTTGGGGTATCCCACCCAAGGGGGGACGGCAGCTTCCATGCTCTTCTGCTTGCTGTTGATGAAAGACTCCTGCTCCTTGTTGAACTCGCCCAAAATTGTCTGAAGCCAGAGAAAAGGGGTAATCAAAACTTTAGCCAAGAAGCAACAGTTAATTGGCAAAGAACCAGTCTTTAGGAGGGAAAGCCGATGATTAGGCGGGCTCCGATAAACATAGGACGTGAGAGAGGAAAAATCTGCGCCCAAGACGACTCCTCTTTCCCGAAGCATTTTCAAAGAAAAAGCGAGAAGAATAATGTTTCCGGGATGTTATAATTCAATGAACCACTCCACTGGCTATATATAGCCAAAAAGACGCACGCTTTAACCAGTCTATACATTCCTATGGGAGAATTGGTATTTTCCGAGACCATTATTTCTTCGCACCAGCTACTTACTATTAAATAAAACTTGTTTATTCATTGCCAGAACCGCAAGATTTTAAAGATTCATCATATATGCTTTATGTTTGCAGGGGAAACAATTGCTGGCAATAATAAAATCTTGAAGAAGAAAAAACACGTAATGTCTTGCAAAAATAAGTAGACGCAAAATACAAGAAAATTGATTTTTTGTTTTAATGGAAATGTCCGATTAAATTTCTTTTGCAGCAACGTGTTCAGACATAGCATTTAGAGCGGGAGTACATCAATATTGCCATTGCTGGTAATCGAATAAGCGCCGCAAGACGCGGAACGAGGCGAACAGCAAAAATTGAATAAAATCACGTGTGCGAAACGGGCAGGGGCAAAGTGGAGCAGTGTGCGAGCGAGCGGCGGCGGGCAGATCGATATGCAGTTGCAGATGTTGGTCGTGGCACCCACGCACTGCTCCGATCAATAATCCGCCACCCTATCTGCTCGCTCGATTCGGCCTCTCCGTTTTAAGCCCTTGAGCTGTCTCTGCTTTCAATCAAAAACAGCCCTTGAGTGAGTGTGCGGTCCAAAAAATCCGAAACAATGGGCCGACAACAAGAGCCGGCCGCCGACCTAATTAATAATGCGTGTAAATAATCAGGTGTGTGCGTGTTAAGTTGGCTGTTTAAACACGCGCCGGTCTTTCTGCCGTTCGACCCGTTTGTGGCCAATTTACCATGGACAGAGACCAACTTTTATTACAGCCATTGGGAGCGCAGAAAATAAAATTTGACAGCAAACATGAAGAATTCTCTCGTCGCCTGGCCGTATTTCCTAGATTAAAAAAAACCCGGCAGACAACAAGACGTGGCTCGTTTCGCCTCGGCCCCAAAACAACTTCCATATTTCATTCAGGCTGGCTGCAACAGAAGCTGGGAAAAAATCGATGCCCCATGAAAGGAGTGTGCCAACTGACACACTTGCATAACAGCCAATGGACTCAATAGGTCACCCTGTGATTTCGCGACCATATAGTGTTCAACCCGAAAACGTAAAAATCTGATTGTGAGTTGCCTTGTTTTTACATAAAAAGAGCACAGAGCGAAAATCGGCGAAAACATTATGAAACTTAAAACATTGTTCTGTTTCTCCGCAGCAGGTGTAACGAGATTGGTTGAACTGTATTAATAACTGATTGCAATGCGTAAATTTGTTGTTTACTTAATATACACGAAGTGTGTTGCATAATTAATTATGATTTTATGCCGTATTAGTTTTTAGCAGATTTTTTCAAATTTCTGAAGAATTCGTATGTTCTTTAAAATGCGTTTGCGGTCTGTGGATTTTACGGATTGATTAAAGAATTGGTTGATTCCGTACTTTTTGGACTGTAAATAAATGTGAAATAAACAAATAGAAACGTTGCGATTTTCTTCTGGTCGCACAACTTGTCGCGCGGAATAAGAAAACCAGGTCGGAGGAGGCAAAGCAGCTTTTCGTTTCACGCTTCGCTTGCTAAGGAATATGGAATTACGCGCCGAGCTCAACTTCTCGTCTGCTGAAGCTAACAGCAAGGGAAACTTATAGCTAGGGTGACGAAACAGGACTCGGCACTCACGTTCTTTTCGACAGTCTCCTTGATCTTGGCGCTGGCTTCGCTGACCTTAGCGCCCGCTTTGTTTACCGCCGAGTAGAAGAAGCTGCCGAAGGCCTTGGCTCCCTGCATCGCTTTTGTGCCCACAGCTGGAAATCAAGGGGTGGAAATCTGGTTTAATAACGCTAATTGGCCATTAAAGGTTTCAATAAGAATTGAATTTCAAGTTGCGGGGAAATATCATCAAGTTTGGCGTCATGGTCGCAGGAAATGGGTCAATTTAAGAAAAATTGTCATTAAAATTATCTCAGTTGCACTGTTGAGTTCAGTGGCATGTGTGGAAAATGCACTGCGCAATAGCCCAGTTTCCTGTGCGGGCTGACAACGACCTGAATTTATCAGTTTGAAGGGCAGCCTGGCAACTGGAAATGCGACGTATAAGTGCGACGAAGGTAGGTAAGAAGTACTGTCAAGAAGGAAATGATTCTCCAGCAGCTGAAAAGCGTTAGGGAGCGCAAAGTCGGGAAAGACACACTCACCTGCTCCGGAGCCATCCTTAGCCTCTTCGCCCTCATTTTCCGACACCTGTGGCTCGCTGTCGGCACCGCCTGTGTCACTGCAAAGCAATTTTTGAATTAAAAAAAACTTGCCGACTGTCTTATCACCTGACTTTCAGAGAGCAGCTTGTTTTATGGTGATATTGTTTTTACTCGTATTAGCTGTGTTGTGCGCAATTCTTTTCAGTTGAATTTATAGAGTGAATACAAATTACCCAATTTATAATCCCTCCTCTGATATATTTTTTAATAAAATTTCAAAACACGATTATGACAACGTTCCCTTATTTACGCCATAACTTTGAACGAGTTTCAACTCCCTAGAATATGAATTTTAGACCCATCAAATTGATTATTCACAAAATTTGCCTGCTATATTATGTAACAAATTTTCACCAATGCTACCAGCCACTTTTTAAAGAAGCCAATATTTTAAAAAACAGTTCCAGGACTCGTTACAGTGCTAGAAATTTTGAGCAAATTTGTTTAACCAAAGAGCGTACAAAAGCTACCCATTAACTTTGTGAATTTGTAATTAAATAATGCAACAATAGTGTATTGATCGCTATACCTAAAATGCTTAATTTATTGCTTTGAAATGTGGCAAGTGAATTTTCATGGGCGCATCGCGGTGATATTGGTTAACTTCATCAGTTTTCTGCTAGCTTTGTTACTTTACTTTTTCTAACTTCTGCTCACTTCCTGTGGGCTGCGAGTTCCCCAAGTCCCTAAAACACCGCCGAGCGGATAACACTGGGCCAGAGTAGCTGCAGAGGAGCTAGGGCCGAATATGACCATCTTTTCGTCTCCTCTCAGCCTCTCTAGTCAGCATTGCTTTGAAGTCTGACAACTATTTGTTCTGATTTGTACATAATTTTTTTATGAATATGAAGTCATAAGTTTAGTAAAGACTGTAAAAACATCGCCAACAATAAGTCGTTAAAACCAAGAAGATTTCAAAATAAATAGGAACTAAAAAAATGACCTGTAAATTTGAAATGTTGCGTCTGACAGAAATGAGCGGAATCGTAAAGTCTAGAATCATACAGCGATTACGTTTCGACGCCTGCGCTTTCGAAGCAAAAATTCACGAGGAATAGTTAGAGAAAATTAGAAATGTAACGCTCTTTGGTATCTCGATAAAGCTCAAACATTTTTCTATTTTTCACTTGAGTGACGAGGCGGAGAACTGCATAGTATATTGAGTGCAGTTTTTGTACACCGTCCAGTTTTGCGTGTGTGCAAAAAACCGCGAACAACATCTAATTTACTTCTAAACCACTTAACAGTCAAATCGCAAACTCAGCCTCCCACTTACAAGGCCAAACAAGACATTATTCCTTATTCACAGTTTGGCAAGCCGAGACACAAGAGGAAATCCACCCCGCGCTATCAAAACTTTTTTCAGACATCGCGGACACTTAATCGGTTCATGCAAAGTCGCATGCAGCCGGAACAACTGATATAAACTCTGTACAGTTCGTGAACGCTCGCACGCGCAATTGATTTTCCATTGGGCGGCAAAAAGCGAGTCGGGGGCGCTCAAGTTTTTGCTCTCTGACGATGGAGGCAATGGTGGTGAACATGATGATGACAGTTTTGATGCAGCATGAGTGAGGTGCAACTAAATTAGAGACATATAGAAAAAGACAGTTACCCCAAGTACCTAGAATTCTCATCATCCTCTTTGGGAGCAGCGGGGGCCGGCTCGGTGGGCTGTTGCAGGTGCTCGGGCGGATCGGGCACCACCTCCTCGCCGGTGGCGCGGCTCTTGACCGCCTGAATGAGGCCGCCACCGGCGTTGGAGATCAGCCCGCTGCCGGCCCCCAGCCACGAACTCATCTGGCTCTTCACGTTGGTCAACATTTCCAACTTGCTGCCACCCTTGGTGGGGCTGAAATCAAGCACATTCCAACACACATCAGTCACAAAAGCCTAACGATAAACACCGACACCCTCTTTGTTAGCTATAATTCAATTAACGTTTCGTCCAATGTAGGCACGACTCGTAGAAAAATTGTGTGAATAGAGCAATCAATGGCGACTAAACATTTAGACGGGGTTATTGGACTTTGACTCATAATCAGCTGATTTTAACGCTACACTTGATTTTTCGGCAAGCTATATCTGCATAAAATACGAATTTGCGCCTCAAGAGTGTCAAATTTTAATTTAAAATCTGTGTGTTTAGGCCCAAATTGTTTGTAATGATGGTGTTTGTGATTTGTAGCTTTGGAAATACAGGTAAGTATCGCCTATAAAGATGTTAAGTTTTGATTCTAATATCTTGCCTTCACGTAACTCAACTACTTACTGTAATATAGTTTACACGTCACATTTAAGAATGCTTTTGTGACTATTGGGAGCACAGATTAATTTTGTCCAATAAAAGATTATAGTACTATAAGATTATATAACGACATAATCTCTTCAACATTTTTCATGAAATCATTCGTCACCAGGGTATGAAATTTGACCTGATTGTTTTAGCTTGACTAAATAATTAGACTTAATGAAAACCACAAGGGAATAAAGGCTTTAGCTGAAAATATCGAAAATATAGCATGATGTGTTTTAATTTTCCGATGAACGTTAATTAGAAAATATTAGTAGTAAAACTCTATTTTTTTATTGATAAAAATTATTCAATAATTTGTTCCTCTTATAAAAAACCAATTTAAATCTGATATAAACCTCCAAAGGGCGCGGTTTGAACATTTATCAGCAAGCAGTTAAGTGGAATAATGCATAATCTTTTATCTCCGTGATCTCTCCCAGGGATTTATACGTATTTGCATATTATGCTTTCCCTGATAGACGCATCCCGCGGGAAATAAGCACGTCATGCCTTTCTGCGAAAAGAGCAAGTACTTCACCTAAATCGTTAGCAATAATTCGACAACCCCTAGAACGATCCGCTTTTGGTCAACTGCAAAACTGCGCAATTAGGGCTTTAAAAGGCATGACAACACTTCCGTCAAGTGTAAGTGTACGTTAGAGCCCGTGAGGTGCCTACCTCATAAGTTTGCCCTCAGCATCGAGGACTGGCTCCGGCTCAGGGACCAGTTTTTCTTCCTTGATCGGGGAAGCAGGCTGTGGGGGCGGCTGCTCGCCCTCGACGCCAACCTCCTCGGGTTTTTTGCCGAAATAGCTGGTGAGGCCGGACACTTGGTTGGTGAGGCCGCTCGTGAGGCCCGAAAACATGGACATGGCGAAGCTCTAACTGGCCAGCGACGACTGGAAAGTCGAAAAGTACGTCGTCCTTCCGATCGAAGAGTCGTCTTCCTGCTGCTGCTGATATTGACGTTTGGCCAGCAGTGACATCTGCGGGAGGGTGGAGCTACTTTCTCCTCTGCCTACGTCATACTGGTGCCACTCGGAGCAGGGCGACAACTGTGGGATTGGTGTTGAACTATTGTCGGCCACCGCAATCGGTAATTCACAGACCGCCAGAGATCTTAAATTTTATAAATTGAATTTTGAACAGATCTCATAGCTAATAACCTTAATACCAAATCAAATTCGTGAGAAAAAATGGAAGTTTATTTTCGAAATGTATGTTAAATATTAAATAATACTACATACTTAAGCTCTGAAAAAAGAAAAAATGAATACATAAAATTATTATATGTTAAATCTATGACACACATTCAATAGACATAAAGCATTTAAAGAAAAAATTGTGGAAGGCTATAAAATTTAATGACATTTTGTATTGTTTAAATCCATCGAAAATAATGGGACCGGCTTGAGATACTTATATGCGATGATTAAAAAAATTACAACACAGTCCAAATTAATTCATACGAAAAAATTATAAAATCAAATATGGTCTATGTGAGCTCTCATATTAGTAAAAATATGCTGACGATGGCCGTTTTCTATTTATCTCTAATTGTGATAAACTCTTAAATTAAAAAAATTACGAAAAATCGTCATTCTTCACCAACATAAGTGTTTTAAACATAATATAATATGATAAATGCAATTTTATAAAATTCTGTAGTCAAGTAAATTTTTCCTATTTTTATCACTGTATCCTGAAAAACCACACGAGAGGAATGACGAATACTTTTTCTGAGTCCAGGTTTCAGTTGGCAAGCGTGGTCGTTGTTCGCCACTACAAACAAAGATTGAAAGAGCGCCGAGCGCCCTGTTGCTTCTCGCTTTAGCCACCCCGAAGGGGCACTATGGGGTGCTGTGGCGAACGACAGGAGAGCCCGGGAGTGAGACAGTGCACGGACGTCACTTTTCTTGTCATTTTCATCGTGTTCGTCTGCATTTTGGTCAGTGCCAAACCCTCGTTAGATGGGCGTGGTGGAAAACCGCGCTCACACATTAAAACTCGCTTTAGGATAAAAATAAGTTGGTCTTCATATCTCGACGCTTATATTTGTTTTGTGAGTAGCTCTTCGTAGCAGCATTCGCTATCGTCTATGGCAACCCTCTCCTGCTGGCACACGGCTATGACAGTTTTGGCAACATCTGCGGAAAGACCAACGAGGAGCAAGCCGGTGGTCTGGTGCTCTCTGGACTGGACATGACCCACCGACCGTAAGAGTAGCTTCTTCTTTTATAAATTAATTATGCAAAATTGTTAAATTAAAATAAAGAAATATTCTTTACACAAGACATTTTGTAGAAAATTTTAAATTAATTATGGTGAAATTCTTCAATTAACTCAAATAATTAAAAGAGCACCATTCAATTTACAGCTATCTTTTTAATCTCGATGTGAGCCATGTGAATGAGTCAATCAAGATCTGTGTGAAGCAATGCCCAGACAAAGAGCTCTCTGTGCTCGCCGATCTCAAGAAGTTTTATGAGGAAACAGGATCATCACTGTGCAGCTATAATTTCAACTTCTCACAGCTGGAGACAAGTACTAAATTATCGCCTGAGGTAAGATTTTTTCTTTTGGTGCAAATTAAATTCAATGCTTAGTATATACTTTAAAATCTGCAAACAAATTTTTTAGGACCAATTCAGCAGTCCCCTGGGGCCGTGTCCTTTGTTGCCTGTATTTCAAAGTGATCAAGTGCTAAACAGATGTGTGCCCTCAGCCAACTCTTCAGTTCCCACAGATGTATTGCGTTCGTTCTACGAAATCCTCAACAGCCCTGCTGCTCTGGAGCAGCTTGTCGCTGATCTGTACCGAACGTGGCGCCTGATTTTTATCCTCTCGTTTGTGTCTTTCATGCTAGCCCTTGTCATGATTCTGCTGCTGAGCTTTGCCACGGCTGCAATTGCTGTTACCTTCACAGTTGTAGTCTCTGTGGCTAGTGTCGCCGGTACTCTCGCTCTCTGGTGGGCCTATTTGGAGACTAAGTGGCTGCTGGATGAGACTCCAATCGAGCAAATGCTTGAAGAGACTGCAACCAATGAACGGTGGCTGCTCATCTTGGCAGTTTTCGCTACTCTAGTGACTGTAGGCTCTACCTCTTTTCATAATTAAAGTCTCATAATTTATTCATTTCATTCTTTTAGCTGGTGCTGCTTTGTCTTGCCGCACATGTGGCCAAAAATGTGAAGACGTTGGCGGCCCTTTTCAAGGAAGCAAGTGGCTTTATCAAGGTGCGCACAGTTGAAATTGTAACTGGAAGTATATATTTTTGTTATCATTTGCTCACTCGTAGGCCCTCCCATCCTTGTACCTCCAGCCAATTATCACTGTAGCTGTTCTGTTGAGTCTTTTCTGCGCATGGATGTATGTGGTGCTGTGTTTGGCAACTGCTAGTAAGAATTTTTGTTGAGATTTTTGCTTTGGTGCTCATTTGGTGTATTTTAGCAACCCCTGAAGCGAGGCAGATAATTCTTTACACAGAGGACTCAAACATGACATCAGTAAATAGTAAGTAGAAGTGATTTTAAAAAACCTTGTAATTATTTGTGTTTCATTAGCTGCTTTCTTCACAAACTGCAACTAAAAAAACGAACATTAGATAAGAAAATCTACATAATTTACAAAATATTTTGTTTCTAAAAAGTGGTTCAAGTTAATGACATGATAATACATGTCATAATTTTCTGATTAGGAAAGACTCACATTATCAAAAAAAAACCATATCGTCTTGGTGCCGTAAAAATTGCGCCCAGCAAAACAAACACCTAAATTTTAATTTTCATATTGATTGCTGCTCATTTCTTGCAACATTGAAATTTTAGTTTGTTTAGCTTTGCACAATTTTTACGGCACGTCGATGATATGGGAAAGTAACTAGATTAACATGATAAATATGTCTGACACAAAATAAGTTTCATTCTATTCAAAACCAGAACTTGGAAAAAAAATCAAATAAAGTAGTAACACCTGAGCGATTTTCATTATCTTTTCGCAGAATTCACGTTACTGCAGTTTGTTGAGTTGTCGTGGGTTCGCTTCGGCTGGTGGATATACCTGATCGCCCTGGTGTGGGTGTCGGAACTAGTGCTCTCCTGCCAACAAATGACCTCGGCAGGGGCGTTGGTGGACTGGTATTTCCTCACCAGTGGAAGACGAGATGGAGGCGCCCGACTCCTTCTCACCTCGGTGCGGCGCTTGGTGTGGTACCACCTGGGCTCAGTCGCCCTTGGCTCTCTGCTGATCGCGCTCTTCAAGCTCCCCAGACTTGCGCTTCGGCTGCTAGGAATCAAGCAGAAGCCTCTGTGCTACGAGCGTGGCCTTCGATATGTTAACCACAACGCGTATGCTGTAATTGCCATCGAGGGGATTGACTTTTGTCCATCAGCAAGAGTGGTTGGTCTCAGAATTTGGAAATCTTAAAATTTTTACCTGCCAAACAATAATTTGTCTTTGATTGATGAAAAGGCGTTAATTTACAAGAGGCTTAAAAAAACTTTGCTCTTCTGAAACTATTTCAAAACATTTTTAGATTCATTTTATATTTTAATCTTTTAATTTCTCCTTGAAAATAATCAATTTTGTTGCAATAGCCTTATCTGGATTTCTCTTTTCCCCAAAAATAAAATTAATTTGCCTTGTATTGATCTAGGAAAAATACTTTCTTCTCTTTACTTGTCACAAGTAATTCTTTCTGTCAAATTATAAAATAACTTGACGCACGGTAATTTATATTTTGACAGGCGTACCAAACCATGGAGAGCAATCGTCTGCACTTATCTCCCATCAATAGTACTGGTGATTGCTTCCTATTTTTGGGTGAGTACCATTAATTTAAAATAATTTTGAATGAACTCTTTGTACTGACTGATGGGTCAAATCGTGCAAATCCAATTTCTGAAGTTAAGATGCGCATAAAACGGCCGAAATAACGTTTAGTTTCCCTCTCAAGTGACATTGTATATATAGCGATCTACTGAAAAATAAAATTCTTTGCAAATTTCCCTAGAAAATTAAATTTCAGAGAGAGTGATTTGCTGTTCAGCATTCTATTGTGACAATGTTATTCTCCTACATGTTCTGCTCATGTTCTCTTTAAATAATCCTGTCGCATTGTTTGTGATTGCGATGCTTGTATTTCATAAAGTAACTGCTAAAAAGCCACTGGCGAACAAATTAAACCTTTTTCTGCCGTCATCACAATCAGCGAGCAGCCTCTCTCATTTGAATTTTCACCAGGAGCTACTTGCTGCCACGAATTACGAGTTGTCTCTCCATTCTTTTTGAGTGAACAAGTGCTTTGCACATAGCTCACGTTCTAAGCGACCCAGCATTTTGATCATTTGGGCTGATTTTGAGTGGTACGTGCCCGTAGGTAAGTGCTGCGTGACTGCCGTGGTGGGTTGCGTTGGTTTGCTGACGATGCGCCAAGACCCGCAGCTGCACGTTTACGCCGTTCCTGTGCTGGTGCTGTGCGTCTTCTCTTTCTACGTCGCCCACTCGGTCTTCACCCTCTACGAGGTAATATACTTTATATTTTTCCACTTGCCCTATCTGCCCGCCAGAATGAAATATGAAGCAATGCAATGCGCGACTCTGCGATATTGCTCAAGGCAAAACGTGAAAAAGTACACGCCTGGTTGATCGAAATAATGAGCTTCTCTGACTTTTCAATTATCGTACATATTTTCGCTGGAATCAGCAGGAAACTTTGTAACTGTCGTGTTTACAAGAAAGTCGAGTCTTTTTTCTTTCTAAATGGACTGCCTATCTTTTGTAATGCAAATGCTTCGGATTAATGCATGCCGCCTTCAACCTCATGAATTTTCCGCAGACCCAAAACTTTGTTCATGTTAAATCGGTGCTTCCAGTGTTTTCAGTGAAAGCAACACCCCTGTCTACTTCTTAGAAAAGAATACCCTGTTCCTCTATGTTAATTATGGTAAACAGAACAACTAGCAAATTTGAATTTTCTAGGGCTTGGGTGTATTTTGAGAAATTATTTTTCACTTTTTTGTGTTACTTAAGGTTTTTATTTGTCGTTACCGTTCTGATAATGTCTTCTTGACACGTAATTAATTCTGAAATTAAATTTTTAGACGAATATTAGGAGCATTGTAGCCATTTGTTTTATTATCTGGCATTGAAGTATACTTAGATTTAGCAAATATATCAAAATGCAATCATTTTGAGATGGGAATGCCATTTCTCCGCAGATGGCTTTGGACTCCCTTTTTCTATGCGTGGCTGAAGATCAGGCTCTTAGTGTGGGATACCAGGCGTACCGACGGCCGCACATGGTGCAAGCTTTGACCACCCTTTGCGCGAAGAGCTCTACACAGCCAGAGAGTCAGCCCATGTTTTGAATACATTAAGTGCAATTTTATATAAGAGCTTTTATGAAAACGATGGACTGAAAGGATCGTCTTAGCTAGGGCAAGTTTGCTGTTTTATATTGTTGCTCTCACTACTTTTTAGTTGACAGATTGCTTTGCCATATTTTATCAATTTCATCAAGTGATCTTCATTTTATTGTTCAAAGGCTGACGAAGCCATATTTTATCGTGTTTGTACCATTCAGAGCATTTAGTTTCTTCGTCCTCAGCTACTGAAATGTTATCATTATCACATGGGCAAGTACTTAAATTTTTTGCAGTACACTTTTTTTTACTTTGTATCATTCGTTTGTTACTATGCATAAAATGCCATATTTTTACTATCGCTTAAATATCTAGTTTGACCTATGAGAAACATGTCATATCGCAACAATACGAATTTGAGTAAATCTAAATTATAAACAGTTTGGTCGGATCTTGATTGTAAATTTCACTTAATATAATGACTTTAGAGCCAATCACTACATTTTCAAGTGTAAATTGTCAATTATCAAGGAAAAATCGGTGCCAATCATTCAGTTTCTGTGTTATGCAATTTGTAAACTGAGGTGCCATTGTTGGAGGACATGCTATATATTTTATACTTTGTGAAGCAGCGCTGTTAGAATGGAAAGTATTTACAGGGTAATTCATGTTTTGCAATATTCTGTATAAGATTTGTATTTTATTGTGATCGTTTAGTATGTATTTTTGTAACAGGTTCTGACTCTGACTCTAACGAGCGTTACGATGGCTTTATTTTTAGAGAATTAAAACCAACCTGTTATTGTACATAAAAGTTGTGATTATTTTCTAAAATATTCCCTTTGGACAACTAATGAAATATTTTGGATGTGTAAATTATCGCCTTCGAATTAAATTGATTGCACCTATATCTGAACCAAAAGACAAGACGTGGATCTCATGCTTTTACCCTTTTAGTGCTATATCACATCTAATTGACAGTGTGACCAAGAAGCCTTCAGACTTCCTTCCAGGGGTAAAATTGCAAAATTTAAATGTTTTGGGCAGAGTTTACTTTTTCTTACCCAGCGTGGGTTCCAAGCTGCAATCCCTCTTGGATATTTTGACTTATTAATTATTCATAGTCGAAACATAATACTGTGCAACCGGCCGCAAAAACAAACAAATTAATAACAAGAAAAAAATCATAACTTTATCATGTGTGTAACCAATAAAAATTTATTTGCAGTTGTCAGAAAAGTTTGACAAGATTTTTCAAATGACTTGCATATTCCTTCGCCAGAAAAAGTGGGTTGCCAATTTTTTTTGCATTTTGCCGAGGGGAGCAGAAAAATCTATTTGCAAGGAAAAGAGGAACCCACGCCATTTAACCCTATACTGCATGGCGGAGGCGAGTGAATGAAACCGCGGCAAGGGAGGGCGGTGCTGTGCCGCCGATTGATATTCCGCGGGCGTCGCCGAAAAAGCTGGCAGCGCGAGCCCCAGCTCCCTTTGCGCCACACGCGCGCTCAATTCTGCTCGCGTTTTCGCCCAGCAAATTGGCGCAGAATGAATGAAGGGACGCGTCGGGCCCGTCGTCGGCAGGGTCCCGCTCCGCCCACTGCACCCATTCACCACTACCGCTGAGCTGACTTGACTGACACTCGCACAGAACTGCCAAAACCGTGCTAGTGTAACGCGTCGATCTGCCCTAAACCAATATTGCTATTCAAGCCGTTTACTTGCTTTTTCATTCAGGAGGCGCGTGGATATACCAACTCATCAACCCTTACATAACATGTTTTTTACCTTCCCGCGACTTACATTGATTAAAAAATTGCTCAAAGTGTTATGTTAAATTAGGAAGTTTCTTTGGCGTGAGAGCCCGCGACATTCAAGTTAAATCAAGTCAAATTTTATTAAAATGGAAACTTTAGTATGAACACGAAAAGTGGATACCTAGAGACCAGGCAAAATGTGGGCGTTGATCAATAATATCCTTATTTATTTTGTCTTGTTAAATGTTTATTGTACTCATGAACTACAAAGTAACAATCAAAGAATATCATCAATTTAGATTACACGAACAAAGATAAAAAAATGACTCCACAACGCGGAGAACAAATATTATGTTGGGTCAACCTAGTCTGTGCTGTATGTAAAATTACTAAATTAATTAAAAATCAAACAAACGCTTAATTGTTTTGCAGCCCCAAGAACAGGGAGAAGAATTTCGATGCGTTGTAGTCTTCCAATATATATGTGGAAGGCCATTCAAGGGTATACAAACCCTGTATGAAAAGGCGCTTCGGGCCGAAAACGGTTCTAGCCGTGGGTCGGCTGGAGGTGGGAATTAGTAGGCCGCGCTGTCACCTCGCAGGGCGCGTCCCTGGATGATTCTTGTTCTCGCATCAATATCTGTCTGGCCGCTCTGGCACCTAAGTAAATGACGAGGTCGGTGTGCCGAAGGTGCATGCATGTCAAAAGGCATCACGTTTTTCCCATAAGTGTATCGCCCTGTTTCACATTCTGCCTAATTTTGTGATGTTTTCCTGCATCGCTGTGCACACTTCTAGTGTTTAGTATAGTTTTCATTAATTTTAAACCATATTATACAAAAAAATATGAACTTTACAAAATTTTGTATCATAATTTTAGGATCAAAAACGTGTTTCTTTATTAAAAAGCACTCATCAATACCGAACTAGCCCATATATAAAGGGCGTTGCGGGCATCGCCCGGCCGGTGCGCCCCCTTAATTTTTACATGGTCCTTATGGTGCCCCAAGGCCTCAATTACTCTAATATTATATCGCCTGATGGAAATTTCGACACTACTCCAGCCTTGAAAGCACTGTATGTAAATACAATTTTCTTGTTGTGTGCCGATGGAGGGTAGGATAATGAAACACACGTAAATATTTTCTAATGTTTTCTTTGGTTTGAAATTCAATATCACTTATTCACCATGCCTTAAAAGTTTGTTTGAAAAATATAAACTCATACATATTCATACTAATTAGAGGATTTAATCTTGAACTATTTCTTAACACACATTTGGCTGCACGTATTTTTGTACCACAAAACGTATCAATTTGAAGAAACGTAATTAACTATTGATTTAAGAGATGAAAGTTACATTTTTTTCTTCCATGCGTATACCTACTACAAATGCAATTAAAATCATTCAATTTCCAGCTTTAGAAATTTTCCTCTTACGTAATATGGGCTTCTTAAAATAGAGAGAACCAGCGAACCATCATCAATACGCTGCTCAATCATCAAGTTGAAAAGAGACAAGTTTGCCAATATAAAAATACGCTTCAGCGCTGATAAACTTACCGGGAAATTCAATCTAATGAGAGCACAAAGGCTGCTGAGTCGTTACACGTTATCCGGCCCACCTCCGCGCAGCCAGGCCGCAACAATAGCTGTCGAGCTCGATTCCAGCAGCCTCTCGGTCGCTACCCGGCGTGATCAAAGGCTCAATTTGCACAAAGGTGCGTGTTCCGCCGCCCCGGGGTGTTCAGGATTTGATTCATTGCAAATCTCCCTCGTCTCCTCTCTCACGGCTTTTGTGTGTCTACGCGAAAAAAAAGAAGGGACGAACAATTGTCCCCGCCGAACAGATGTGCGCGCTTGACCGAGTGTTTCATTTTGGCCGTTGGCCAAGGTCGTCCATTGACGACAAACGGCACAGTTGGTGACCATCCGCGCGTGCAGCATCTGCAACCCGCACACTAAAATTTCACATATTCAGCAAGAAAATGTAATTTAATTATTTGGAAGGTATCGCTTTCCACGTCATCAACTTTAGAACCAATCAATAACTTTATATGCTTGGGCGAGTAAAATAATCATGCGAATCATGCACAGTCCAGAGAAGTCACAGAGCCTTAAAGGAACTGGACAACTTCTTAACAATTTTTAGTAACTAATCCATGATTTTTGTTTTTAGACATAATTTTCTGTAAAATGTTTGCTTTAAAATAAATTCCAGCCTCTATTCTGCAACAATGAATTTATGAATTTTACAGCCTCTTTTCCCCGTAATCAAAGTATTGTTTTTAAATCCTAGTAAAATTTCCTTATCCTGCTCTAAAAGCGTTGGTTGATGTTTGAAAGCGCATCATTCGCTGAATTCTTAATATGATACGCATTTCCTTGGTGAGGCGGGGGAAACGAAATCTGATATTGGTTTTCTTATGACGCAAAATTTTATTTCAGGCTGATGTAGTCATATGAGGATAAGTGATATTTTTGCAAATTGTATAAAATAACAATGAATAACGCAATCGGACTATTAAAACTTATGAAGTAGGTGTAATTCTATATCTTAAAAGCAACCCTCTACTTTTTTGCCGAGTCCATTGCACTTCTATCATGAGATTTCATGACGCAAAAACTGAATTTTTGATGGAAATGGTTCTCCTAATGAGGAAAGGCTCATGTCTATTTTTGGAATAATTGTTGCATGCAATAAAAAAAATAATTTTGTAAATCCATTTTACACCTGCTGGTACGATGGAAACAAGCATTAAATTATTGCAAAATTTAGCGGCTTTTAGTTCCAACTTTGAAACTTTTGAGATGCAAACCTACTCAAGCCATTTTACATGTTTAGAGATTATAAACTTCAATTTTGTTAATGGATAATTTGAGCTACCTTGACTATAAGCTATTACTGCAGTAATATCTTTGTATTGCAGAGAATGATAAATGGGCTTACTAATCGTCATGTTCAAACCCACGTTCAGCTCAAATATCATGGAAGCCTTGAGCGCATCCGCATCATCGTATAAAGTGTCTATTATATTGATCAAACACACTTGATGGATCATAAATAAATAATTCTGTTTGGAAGGATTGTGCTGCATGCTGCAAAAAATTGAACTTTGAACTTTCCCCTACATGAAGGATAATGACTTGCAGACGTTATGAAAATCCTGAGCACCAAGACTCTGTCTGTGCGCTTCTTGCAAAGTGCGCCATAAAAGCGCCCACTGAGAAAAATTGTAATACACAGGAGACGCGGCAGCCAACACAAGGCAATAGCCAAGCGGAGGACTAACTTATTATTTTTTGTGGTTTAGTATTGCACTCTCGGAAAAAAGAAAAAACTGACTGACGAAACTAGCTGTGGGGTCTTTTTTCTTTATTTGTACTGCGGCGTAGAGAGAGAGGTATCGTCGACGGGCAAACAAACACTTGCACACGCCAAGTGCATCCACTCTCGGGGACTGCGTCTTGAAGAGGCGGCCGCGTGGGAGCCGCTTCCGCAGGGGCTGCGGTCGGTCGAGCCACCCACGCGGACAACGGTCACACCTTGCCGCCCCTGCGGGATTGCGGCTCCGTTTCGGCCGCCCCCGGCCACCAGCTTAGCGGGGCCGCCGTTTTGCGGCGCGCAGTCTTTTTGGCCCGTGACGGAGGTTGGCCGCAAAAAGCGGATGTAGCCCCCCCCCCTCTCTCTCTCTCTCTCTCTCTCTCTCTCTCTTTCTCTTTCTCTTTCTCTCTCTCTTTCTCTCTCTCTTGTGTAAACGCCAAACGCTGACACAGTCATTTGAATATGTGCCTTTGCTATGCATACATATCTGCGCAGCACTCCACCTACGTGTTTTTTTTCTGACGCACGGCCTTGGTAAATGCGGAGTCTCTTGGGATTTCTGAATGGAATAACGCATCGATTCATGTCTTGTGATAGAAAAAGCCTCTCCACACTGATTTATGGATCTGGTATTTTCATTGGAGTCAGTTTTATTTCCCAGTCAATATATTCCCCAGAAAATTAAATGAAGGCATGAATGCCATTCATTCATGGCTCGTTCGATGCTTCGTATAGGAGCAAATTGTTAAAGATCACAAAGGATTCCGTATCTTGATTTTGTAGCAAGATTGAAAATCCAATATGATGAGCATCAATTGAGAAATTTCTTTCTTAAAGTTCATTTGCTGGTTTTTGAATTGCTTTCGACCTTTTGAAAACTGCACTAAAGGAAATCAATAAATATGTTTTGAATTGCACATATGCTTGAACCTTTTAAGCGTTCGAAGTGGCCTATATACAGATGCAGTTGAAAGCTTTGAACTATCGCTGATATTTTGTATCCAATGCTGCCATTATTCACTCTGTCAGATGCTAAAAGTCAGTGGTGAAACAAAAGCGAATTAAGCAATTCATTATTGTCTTGAATTTTAATTTTGGCTAAAATAAAAGTAAAAATTGATTTCCAAAAGAAATAATGCATTTTTCGGTGAAGGATAAAAAAATTGTATGCATGATGTAATTTGTCGCATATTTTCTACAGTCATATTGTCTTCTTTCACTCAAAGGTAATCAGTTTAACAAATCTAACAAAAAAAGAATAAAACACACATCAATAGAAAGTATCAATATAAATGTGGAGCTCGCCAAGGGTGCAGTACAGAGCGATACAATTTGTCATCGAACAACGACTGCCACTGCCAAGCGGCACTCAGCAGAAGTTGGTGCCAGAAATGCAGCGCTACTACAATAAGTTGCTCTGCTTCTTCAAAAAGTGCGAACTGCAGTCACATGTGACGCAAGAGCGTGGGTGATACGGGCACAGGCCAAGTACAACCGCCAGTCACGTGAAGACTCTTTCTGGGCAACATGCCTTTCATTCAAGGTCGTAAAGCCCTGAAATGAGTCACTCTCAAGGTCTCGAGACCACTCGCTTTTTCTAAAACCACATTTTGTGGTGATATATATAAGAGACAGATTATGAATGTTTCTATTTCCTTTGAATTTTTCATGGACCACCAAAGCTAATATAATGTTTTCTCTGATTGTTTCTCTATGTTTACCAGAGGAATTATCAAAGGTCAATATAATATCCTAGATCAACATTGGGATACAATTTGCAAACGCAACCATTTGTGCAAACACAACAGCCGCGCCCAAGCTTTGATGGTTTCAAATACTCACAGTATCAACTCAAACCCGCAGCCCACGCAAGCCGAAAATTTTGACGCAGTTTAGTGCGTTTGCAGATGCACTTGAGTCGAAAATAAACTAATCTAACTTGCCAACGTGCTCGTTGAGCACACAATAGAGAGAAAGCCGAGGCTGGTGCCACTCGACAGATCAAACGCAAAAGCCCCTTTAGAACGCCGGGGTATGCAACCCGCTGGTCGGATCTCACGCGCTGATTGCATAACCTCTGTTCCACTCTGCTCGCTCGTCACATAGCCGCGATTTATTGCACACATCCACCGCTCGTTTCACGAGTTAATGAGTGCGCCTGATGCACGGGAAACCAGGTCACAATCATTTATTTCAACAAATTAACCTGTGTTTGCGTCGGTGTGCCGAGCGCCGAGCCAGCGCGAGTGGGCGACGCTGATTTAATGTCTGTTGAATGGAAACACAGCTCGCACCAGCGCTCTCGCCATGCTTTTCAATTTCATTCAAGCCAACTCAGCAGCCTACTTTTGTTTAACATCGCACATTCTCGAGGACATAATTGAATGATCAGGCTACTCTAAAGGAATTATGGACATTATTAATTAAACTATAGACTTTGAGGGTGGAACTTTTCAACTCATTATTTTAAGCGTTTTTAACTTGCTTTGTAACAGAACCAGGAATTAATCGTTAGTTGTATTGTAAAAATGAATTATGTAATGTAATATAAAAAGGCTGAAACAAATTTAATTGTGTGTGTGTCCGTACAACCGTTAAAGCATGATTGCTATTGCAGGTCTGACTTGAACACTGAAATAATAAAACTCGATATTGCTTCTCTTCTGTGTTCCAGCAACATTCAAGCATTAACAACTTTCAAAGAGCCAGTCATAAGTTAATGATTCTCCTTTCAACCATTAAGCACGTATAATGTCGCGACGCATAAAGCCGTTCAGCGGGGAAAAAACAAGGCAAAAGAGGGCCGAAGTAAATTTCCATTAAAAGTTTGTAAAGCACAATCTACGATGGAGTTGCGAGGAACAAAGAGTTCCAATCTGCCGCCGCCGCCTCTCGCTCGCTTATGCACGAAGACAAAAAGATCCACTGTCATTCTGCGCCTTTTTGTGCGCGCCGGCCTCACGTGGGCCGTTCCTTCGTCCGGTTCGCTGTGCGGACGTCACCATGTGCCTAATTTGAGTACACACACTAGAAAGAAAGGCCACGCGCGCGATATCTATCTCGCGAGACCAGCAACACGCAATAATGTTAAAATCATTATCGTGCAAGTTCATCGGTTAATACCCTGAAAGAGCTGCAATCAATATGTCACAAAGAAAAATGGCCGCTGTCCATGCCTTTAATGAGAGAGTGACGTCTTTTAATGTGATCAAGTGTGTATGATGTCTTTTTGAATTTTCTAAAAATTTCGTTTTTCAGGTTTTATTAATGGTGATATTTATTTTGTAGGGTAAACGATCTAATACTGGCTACCCAATGTCAGAAATGGCAAAAAGTGGTTAGTTTAGTGACTCGAATTGCTCAAATTGCTTAACGGGCTGGGAGGCGCACCGGCGCCGACTCGCTACTTGCTGGTTTGCACCTTTCCAGCATGCGTGATTTGGCTTCACGGGACAAATGTCTAGCGTTTCAATGCAGTCCTCGGTGCGGAGGCAAGTGGCCCTTGAGTGGGCTGGGTCCCTGTGCGGCCCGGTGCGCCCATGTTATCCGTTCGCGGTGTTATTGGGACCCGGGTTTCAGCATTCGTGCTAGTGCAGTGCGCGCCCTTCTCGGTCCTCCGGTCCTCGGACAGGGATAAAATGAGCAAAAAAAAAAAAAAAAAAAAAAAAAACGTTGATAGGAAAAAATGAAACAGCTCTTTTACTTTATAAAAAGCACTTTTTGTTTTGTTAATTATTGTTTCTTAGCCATAGTCCAAGCTCGCGTATAGCAGTTACAAAAGACTTGACATATCTTAAGATTTTGACATTTCAGAGCAAGCAATTTATTTTCAAATGATTTTAGGTTATTTCGTAGAATAGAAGTAATTCTGCAAAATGTTTTACATAGCAACAACATGCATCGGCTTTCCAACAGAAATAGGAAATTAACTTCATACTTTTAAATATAAAATTCATCAAGACACATTTGAAGCAAACACGAGTTAATTTGATAGCCTCAGACGTTAGTGTACTGCTGATATTGAAGCGTATATTTAAATAACTCTTGTTCAAGATGTTCTGCGTTTGACTGTCTGGAACTAAAGATATGTGCCACCAAGCGCAATATTATTAAATGAATGTTCAACTACTCAGATAAAAACTTTATCCAATACACAAATAAATTACCATATGCCTTTTTAATAATATTGCAAAGAACTATCATATGTGGTTAGCTTTGATTTAAATCCTAGACAAATTTTATAGATGGGCAACTCTATATTTTGCTTATATCAACACTTCCACCCGAAAATAAAACTCTTCTGCAGTTTGTTAGAGGCCTGCAGATGTAGGGTAATTCTATTTGAAAAACCCACGCCAAAAGTCTACTTTTGCGCAGACATTGTTTTGAAACTCTACCTACGTCGACAAAATATGATATTATGAGAGTTATTATTCATAGACTGCTGCTACGACCTTACTCAAAGCGTGTGATTGTGACGAAACGCTGACTCAGTTACAAAATAATACAATATATTGTGTTTGCAATAAAAATGTATTTCTTACTCCTTGAAGTATGTAAGACTTCACTTTTGATTTTGGCGTGCTAAATAGATTTCACTACATTAACAAGTTTTTTTTGCTCTTTTTATTTTTTTGCTCTTTTTATCCCTGTCCGAGGACCGGAGGACCGGGAAGGGCGCGCACTGCACTAGCACGAATGCTGAAACCCGGGTCCCAATAACACCGCGAACGGATAACATGGGCGCACCAGGCCGCACAGGGACCCAGCCCACTGAAGGGCCACTTGCCTCCGCACCGAGGACTGCATTGAAACGCTAGACATTTGTCCCGTGAAGCCAAATCACGCATGCTGGAAAGGTGATCATATATATATATATATATATCATATTTGAGTCATCGGTCGCGCTTTGCGTACCGCGGAAACGCGATTTGGCGCGAACGCGCCAAAGCGGGTTTGAAATTTGTGGAAAGCACCACTTTTGAGGCGGGCTTGCTGCGTTGCTTGTGACGCACAAACGCGCGCCGCAACCGACCGGCCGTTCAGAGAGGGCTGCGTTTCGCTGTGCAAGGGAGAGGGACAAGCGTTGATTCATTTTACCGCTGCTTGCCCGTGCTTGCCCTCGCACGCACTCGTCACGGAGGAGAAACGACTGGCCCTTGCAAAGCGAAGTGCTGCCGAGTGCCTCTTTGAACGCCCAGCGCGCGTGTGCTTTTGTGCGTCACAGCGCCGCAACGCAGCCAGCCCGCCTCTCGAGTGGTGCTGTTCAAAGTTTAAACCATTTTCTTTGCGTGTTCGCGCTAAAAAGCGTTTCGGCGGTACACACAGCGCGACTGATGGCTCAAATATTATCAACGTGGTGTGATTCTTTCGAGGAATCTTTTTTGCACGTAAAATCAAAAGTGAAGTTATACTTCCATTTTACTGGTTTTGTTTATTTATCAAGGAAGCCATTTGAAATTCCATCCGAAAATAAAATTCCTCTGCAGTTTGTTTGAGGCCTGCAGATGTAGGGTAATTCTATTTGTAACCCACGCCAAAAGTCTATTTTTGCGCAGACATTGTTTTGAAGCTCTTCCTACGGCGACAAAATAAAATATCATGAGAGGTATTCATAGACTACTGCTATGACCCAAGCGTGTGTGATTGTGACGAAATGCTGACTAATGTATTTTTATATTATTTTTATTGTATTTACAACAAGCAAGAATAAACAAGAATAATAAAATTAGTACGGCAAAATGAGTTTTGGGCTAGTGCAAAAAATATCTAGTCTTTTTCATAGACTTTATTATTAACTATCTGAACTAACTTGAAGCAATTGTGATGAAAACTACATCGTTCCAGTCACTTGAAATTATCATTATTTTCCGAAACTTGTCTTGTTTGTGAAAAATACAGCACGTTCAGCCTTCGGCAGTCACAAGTAAAACAACAAGAGAATGATTGGTAATTTTCGTTTGTAAACGTAATATATGAACGTTCGTCATGTTTATTTGCCATTATCTGTTTCAGCATCGCCCACAGGGAACGGCTGGAAAGCTTTGACCAAAACCTTACACAAATATCAGTGGGCTGTCACGTACAACCTCAGCTTGTCCCACAATTTTATCAAACAGCACGATCGACGTCCATGTTTCGGAGTGGACCTCGCTCACTGCATGAAACATAATTCTGTGAAAGGGTCCCAACCATTTTTGAATTAGACCCACGAACCCCGCAAACTCACAAACGCGTGTATAATAAGGAAGCTGTTAAATATTCATGGATTTCCTGCGTGCCCTCATCAATATTAAATGACATCTCCATTTTTTATGAATATTTTCCGTACTTCTCCGAATATAGCATTTTGCTACCCTTGACACGTATGTAGTGAAAGCCGAAATTAAAAGACGGGTGAAGCCCAGACCCCATTTGTTTGCGTTTGCACATTATTTCGCATCTCTCTGTTTATGAATTACACGTAAGTTTAGCGTGTTCCCCGAAATTGCGTAAATACTAAATACTTAACTGCCTTCTCGAAACCAAACTCGCTTTTGAAAAATCGTTCATGGAGCTATTACTGGATCTATGGCAGTTAATAAATTAGTTTTCTTGGCCCAAATTTTCGGGTATCTCCAAAACTGATTTAAACTGAACAATAATAGACAAAATAAAAAGGGCCTGGTGAGAAAACTAAGACGTCCATGCCCAAAATCTAAACTGTAAAAATAAAAAATCCAATTAGTCTTATTGTAATCAATATAGGCTAATATATCCAGGAGACAATAACTATGTCACAGTAATTGGTTGTAAAAATATGAAAGCAGTGACTTAATAACTTTTTCTCAGTGAAAAAGAGTCAAACCTCCCTGGTTCTTTTCGTGCGTTACAAAAGTTGCAAAGAGATGAGAGAGAGAGAGAGAGAGAGAGAGAGAGAGACGCGATTGTTGCTCTTTCCGCCCCGCCAAGAAACTTTGAGCAGGTAAGTATTGGCCAGCCCGGCGGCAGACGGAATTACATTTTGGCATGCTTGGTCTCCGGCCCCTAAAATCGAAGCTCAAACTTTGCCATTAGATTTCCTGGTTGACGTTTATTGTATAAATTCAATGAAGCGTTGCTGAATCTGGCTAAAAAAGGATCAGCTACTCTGGTATAAATAAATAATAATTCATATGTAAAATTGCTGGCTAAGTTTTACTCCGTGAAGTTGTAAAATAATTCCATTTTATTTAGATTCATCCCTAGACAGCCGTGTTAGAAAGTATAAGTCGCTTTTCGCGTTTTAGATTCAAAAATAGATATATTGCGAATTATCAGGGTAACTTTACCCCATACATCCCTACAATTAAAGAAATAAAAAATAAAATTTGGAAACAGAAGGAAAATCAGTCTGTCGGTTCAGTATTCTGAGAAAAACATTTAAGCAAACAATCTCCCTGTTCAAATTTTCCAGGAGCTAAGTCATACTCATTTTGATATTTTCCCCAACTTGATAGCTTAAACCACGTGTGAAGATTTTACGAATTTAATTTAAATAAGTTTATAAAATATCAAAATTTGAAAATATAATGAATCAGTAATAACGGCGCAAATGAAAATTAATAACGGACTAGTTTCCTTTTATTAATTTATCGTTGCAACAAACTTGCACGGCATCTTTTGAAATCAAAAGTTCAAACAAACTCCTCTTGCAACCTGTTCATAATTATTCCAGACGAGTAAAGAGACGTCATGCGATCTTTGCCTTTAATTTTCGTAAGTGTCGGTTGCAGATGCGCAAGTCAAGGGGAGTGGATTATGTCGGTCAGCTGATTGACGCAAATGAAATGCAGCATTACACCTCCTCTCTCCCTCAATTGTGCCATTGGTAGCGTCGCGTATAATTTAATGGGGACACGAGCATGCATATTTCATGCCAACTGACGCGAGTTAAGGGCACTATTAATAATAAGCAGGCACACCGCTAGCTGCTTTGATGCGGGTATCGCCTGCGAGGAAACCGCAAGCAAGTTCCAAAGTAGTTTCGCCAGCCAGCCAGTGCTTGTTCGCGCACACCACAGCCACTGGCGACGAGCATCACGCTCGTGCAAAACCACGCGAGGCTCAAGATCGTTTTTGGCTAACACAACTTTAATTAAAATTAGTGCAGCTTTCAACTCCCACTTGATGTTTTTTTAATTTAAGGGTAACTTTTTAAAATCACAATACGTAGATTTGAATTTGGTTAGTGATATATTGCTCGACTCTTAACTAGGCGATACCCCATTTCACGTGGATTTGATTGTTTTCGTCAGATTTTTAATAAGTATATTTTTAACATATAAAAGAGTTTTTAACCAACAAGGTATTTTTAGTTAGGTTGTTACAGCATTGTTTGCTAATGCTATTGTATACAGAGCACTATTTTGGTTAAATTTTTCTGGTGGAAACTATTGCCCGCGTTGTGAGGTGGACTAAAATCTATTGGCAACCTTTTGGAACCTGGAGCAGATTTGCGTGTTGCGAATATGAGCTAGTGTTAGTTCATTCAGAGGAGAAGCCCGTTATTCAAACCAATATAAATGATATAAATTCTTGTATTTTGCTCAAATATTGCATCAAACTTTAAAATAAAGTGCATATAAGAGGACAAAATTTCGCAACCAAAAACAATTGGTACATTTTCACAAATCAAATCACCGAAAAAAGTATTTTGCTCAAAATTTTGTTCAGCTCTCAAATTTTGAATTAAAAAGAAATATGAAAATCGATTGATTTTGCAATGACTTCTTCTAAAAGGATGAAATTTTTCATTTTTGAAGTTCAGGCTGATATAGGTTCCACCCTGCAAATCCTAGGTTAATCCGTTGCCTCACCACCCGTTGTCGCGTTCGCTTGTATTCTCCAATTCCTCTTCCATTTTCGTGAATTTCCTGAGGGCGCTAATGTTGTCAATTGCGTAAATTGCCGTTCCCCGCCAGAATAACGAGCTCCGGATTCCAGGTAGGCGTATGCGCACGGCAACGCCTCGAAGGGACGCCGAAACGAACTCGCTGATTACCTTTTTGCCAGCTATATATTTGAAATCCGCCTACACGGCGTGCCGATTGGCAAATCTGCTGACATTTACCGTTCACCTTGCAGTATATTCGGTTGTCCGTCCACCGTGAATCGGGATTTGCGCCCATGGCTCGGCGAAATTGATGTTTCGCCGAGCGGAATCGGCGGAACATAATGCCTCCAATGAGCCCATTAAGGAACGCCTCGCAGCCCGACCAGCCTTTATCTTCCGCTCGATTTTGTTTGTTTTCCCTCGGCGCGCTTCCTGAAGCCGAAAGCGTCACGAAATTTACCACCCGAAATACTTGGAAAAATTCCGCTCCCTGAAGAATTGTGGATTTCACGGAACTTGCACTTAATGAAAGTGAGCTGCGAGCGACCTGTTGTGTGCAAATGAGTAGCGCGCGCCTACTTACTGCGCTGCTTTCCATTTTAACGCATAATCCGCGCGCTAACCGCACCACCACCATTGTGCTGAGCGCACGCTCCTCCTCGTCGCGTTGAACCTTGAATTTTGATAATGACTTTCTGTGAAGCGCAGCGACTTTAGCTTTAGTTTGAGCGCAAAAGCGCCGGAAGCACTTCAAGATTTTGCGTAGAGGATAATCCTGTTTTCAGGTATCTTAGTGCTTGCAACCAATTGGCAAAATCCTCTTAAAAAATAATTTTCTACTTAATTTCACACAACAATCACCAATTTACTATTATAAATCACCGTCACACCAGAATTGATATTTTGAGCTTTGTCCTAATTTATTTCTGTTATTCACTTACTAGATTGAGAGTTTCTTTTCGGTCGTCTATTTGTCCTAATGTCTGCAGATGTCAACTGACGTCATATTATGTGTGCAAAGCTTGAAATTCAGTTTTGCATTAGGTATTTCTACTTTTCTTTATCAAATACGGCTATAAATGTAATTCAACCAAATGGCACTACTCTGCGTGGGAAATGATGGTTAACTTTTAGAAATATTTCGTGATACGTAAGTATTTCATGATACGTGGTAAATTTATAAATTGCATGGTTACTCGTATTACACAGCGGCTGCAGGCCTCATCAGGCCTCCAGAACAAAATTCACAACCGTAGAATAAGCTGCAGAGAATCAGCGTCCTGCTTTACTCATTGCTGATTGAATAAAATAGAAAAGAGGTGACAAAATCTTGCCAACTCCACCACTCACCTTCCCTTTAAAGCTTGTGAATCCAACAATGACCATAAATACTGACGCATCCCTATCTTTGCCACACTGAGCACCGAAAAGTACTGTCCATGGCTTGTGGGCTAGCACGGTTGTTGATTCCAAACTCTTATTTTGTGCAAAACACAAGATTTATTATTTTCGATATTCATGTTATCTTTAAAATATAATACACCTCTTGTGGCTCCGCGAGTCTGCATATATTTTTCTAAAAAACAATTAACGTTGACTTGTTTTCACCTAATCAGTTTCAACGTGATAAATAATTCTAGCACACGGGTGCGGAATGCGATTTTTCATCTCTGGTAATTCGCGTTATTAAACAATCGGCACGAAACGGGTGAATAACCATCAGATAATTGAGGAAGCTAGCGCTGCGGTAATCTAGCACCGAGATAGCATCTAATGGTGCCGCGCGCGCGGCTTGATTAATTCCAGCAGGCCTGCTGCAGCGTGCACAGCGCACGAGGCGACCAACCGGGCAGAAATAGCAGTGAGAGAGCGGAAACTTTGCGAGCCGAGAAAAAACATGGGCTGGTTCCGTGCGTGCGCTGGCTTGGGGAGGTCAGCGGCAGGGGGTGCACGCGGCGATCTCCGCCCACACACGTGGCACCTGCTCGCCCGCTGACTGCATGACTGACCCGCATGCAAAACAACAGGTTAATCAGCCAGCTCACCTGTTAGTTGGAAGGGTCCGACAGGTTGCCCAACGCCAGCCGCGGCATCGATTATTTCTGCGAGCTTCTGGATCCCCGCGGGCTTCGACCGGCTGCTCTGAGGAATATGCTCAGCCAGCAGCGCGCTATTTATTCAAGCGATCAATTTGGCAAATCAACCGACTTCCGTGCGCGTTTTAACCCACTTACCGGCAAAGTTCAGGGGTCACGGCTGCTGCTACTGCTGCTGCATCACGCGCGTAGCCGCCGGACGAGAGCAGCCTCATCTCTAGCGCACGTAAAAGTAGTCTTTTTCAGCTCGGTTAAATTAAAGACTGCGTATACACACCGTGTGTGTGCGTCGGTACCACTTGCTCCCTCGAGATTGCACGGCAAATTGGCGTTGTGCTTCAATTTGCCACTCTAAATTTGCTCAGGGAGTCAAAAGACGACTTTTTCATCCACTTCTGTGTTGTAGACAATTTAAATTTCTTTCATTTTTAGCCTTGCAGTTATTCAATATGTATAATTATTAATCTTCACCAAGGCAGAATCGGTAAACTGTCGTCAATTTTATATTTTTCTATTGCCAGTTAATATAAAAACCTGAAGGATGTAAAAAGTAGCAGTTCAATCTAAAATTAAATCAAGAAGTAAGTCAGGCTGTAATTTATATGCTCTAAGTTGGATTTTTTAATGAACAAATATGACAAGATATCACTATTTTTTCTCATAATTTTAATTATTTTCCTTACATCTTTAAAAAACAAAACACGACTGTTTAGTTTTGTTGGCAGACTAGTCACACGATTCAGACTCGGTGTTGGTGTTAAGGATTTTGATGTTCGCTGTTCTGGTGAAGTACTGCTGATGGTTGTGGCGAGTGCATATTTTCTTTCCAATTGTTCATTTTAGCCGCCTATCCTGATTAAAAATCCACAGATTAGACTTTTATAAGCTTTTTCTATTTTTTAAAACTATTTAAATGAAAACTAACTAACAATGAGGCAAGAAGACTAGAAATGTGCCGACCTAAAAACAATATTCTTACAGCTGGCAGTTGATAGACAGATTTCGCTGGAAATTTGCCACGTCACTCGCAAGCCATGGCTATGAAAGTGAAGCACACACATATATTACGCAGTGTATAATAATAATAATGTTGACCATTGAAGGCAAAAGACTTGCGGTTCATGGCTCACTTTGCATTGTACACGATACTCGCTCTCCTTTAAGAATGGCTGCGCTAAAAAGCAGCGAGAGCAATATTTTATTTGCCGATCTTTCACCGCCGCGAGCACAAGAGCAGGCGCGAATGATTAATTTCTCACGCAACACTCAAACGCAAGTCGCAAACGATTGGCAACGTTCCACGCGGGAAAATGGCATTTGGGCAAATGCGAGGCCGCTGCGGTTGAGAGTCATTTGCCTATTGCTTCTTGCTCGGCATCCCTCGATCGTAAAATTAACATGGCAGACGAATCGAAAATGTTGTTTGCGCGCACATAAAAATATGTAAATCATATTTTCCTCCGCAACGGCGGCGGCGGCGGTGGCGAGAGAGAATCTTTGCCGCGCTATGGGTGTGTGTACACGCGCCTTTCGCGACTCCTACTTTCCAAATACATTATTTATTTTGGCGAATATGTGTAGCAGAAGGGCGCTGCATGGGAGTGGCGAACAAACACACAAACTAATACATTAAACTGCTTCCTGCGTCATTTCTGTTTTGCCAATCCGTGCGTGAAGAGAGGAAAATTTCACTTTCTTCATGACGTCCAAACTCCATTAAATGATAATGTGTAAACTTGCACCACCTAATTTAAGTAGAGAGTTGCGTCAACACGCCAGCGGTAGCAAGCTGACCTGCTGCAAAGCTTTCTTAATTGGCGACACGAGGAAAAAACAAAGTAAACAGTGTACGCACCTAGTTCCTCGTCCAATCAAATGACATTCAGCAATTTGGGGGACAGCAAAACACACGTGGGTGTCAGCGTCAGCCCTCGCGCTCTTCCTCAACTTGCGGTCGATTCTCTTCAGGTGACCTTAAGAAAAAACTTTGTTTGGCACGACGAAATAAAATTGCGTTCCCGCAATTTAGTAATTTGGCCCAGTAGCAAGGTGGGGCAAAAAGTCGGGCTGGCTCGCGAAACAAAATTCGCGGGGTTGTCAAGAAAGTTGTTCGGGGTCGAATCAATGGTTCTAATAATAGGCGCTCTCAATCAGGTTCACCGCCACCGAGATGCTGGCTTCCGAGAGAAGAGCCGAGCCCCTGACGTCAAAGCGTGTGCGGTGCTTTTTGCGACCGCTGAATAATTGAAGAGGCGCGCACGTTATGTTTTTTACCAATTCAACAGGCTTTGCGCGCGCTCCCTGGTCAAAATCAACATCCCGCAGCTAAAATTCGAGAGGTTCGCAAATCTCGGCAACGCAACTGCACATATACAAACGTGTAGAATGACGAGAGAGTGAGAGCGGCGCCCCTCAGCTCGCCCGGGGATGTTTCCCCTTACCCCATTCGAGTGCAGCCCAACACCGCAAGGTCTCCCTTTCGCACACACGGATATATTTATTGCGCTATCTCGGCGGCGATGCAATTTGTTTGTCCACCCGCTCATTGTCTCAGCGCGGCAGCCAGAGCAAACACGTCTCGTGCGCCCAACCACCAGCCTGCCCGCCTGCTCTTTGCGCTCTTTTCATCTAGAATTCCCCTTGCAAAATTGTGTCTCGCAGCCAGTCTCTCTTTTCTGCCAGCCTCTCATTTCACTCGCCCTATCTCCCTTGACAATTTTCCCTCCACTCGCCGCCCAAGCGCTACTTGGAAATAATTAGAGCGAATTGTATTTTTATTGTAAACAACTTTTGAGGCAGCCCCTTTTCTTTGTTGCGCGTTGTCCTTTGTGGCGTCACCGCAGGCATTTTGCAGATTGGATTGGTACCTTAGGGCCACCGGATTAACCAGTCTAAGCTAAATTTTATTTTCTACTCAGCACTCGGTTCGGTCGGGGAATTCATTTCCACCAAAAGGAAGTTGATGATTTGCTGATTTCTGCCAGAAAGAATTTCCTTGTTAAGTTTAACAGCATTTGTGGGAAACTTGATACAGCATCGAGGAGGGCCTATTTGCAAAAAAAAGTATCGAATATTCATAACTCTCGGTTTTTGCAAATAAACTCCTCGCTAAAATCGTTGGTAGCTGCATGAAATTAAAATGTATTTTAATAAAATATTTCGACACTTTTCAACCTTTTCAAAATGAAGTATAAATATTAAAAATGCATCAAGAAAGATGTCTCTTTTCATCTTTTCATTTATAAAATGTGGATATCAAATTTCTAGGAAAAATTTCTGGCTGGCAAAGAAGAAAATGCGGTTTAACCATATAAGGAAAGATCCTCAATTCCTCGCTGCAAAAGTCTTCCCGTCTTTATTACTTGACGTAGATTATATTTTTCCCTATTTCATGAGAAAAAATAGTGGCAGTAAGTAGGTAGTAAACGCACTTTAGATGGTTTTATGCTTGTTAAGTATTTCCTATTTTCTCATATAACAGGATCGCTCTCATACCGCATAAATGATATTTGTCGATGAGGAAATGAACCGGAAATTTTTCCTGCTCCCCAAAAAATTCTAGTGCGCAATTAATATTTTTCATTTTAAGGCCAACCAGAGAAACAAAATGTTTTTTCTGATTCTAAAAAAATTGGATAATCTCAAGGAGGACATGATGCTGTGGGGTACTCGGTTCGAGCCAAAAGGAAATGCATCTGGTTCCTTTGTAGACGTAGATTTAATCCATAATTAAGACTGTAAAGTTTTACATAATAAATATCCACAATAAAATCTCAAAGGAAAGTCAATATATAAACAATAAATATACGCATCAATATGCGAGTCGAGAATAACAATAATTATTATCACAGTTAAATACAATGCTTACCCCGGTATTATCTTCGGGTCTATAAGTTATTACAAGCATCATATATGCGCACGACATTATACTCCCGGCCGGAGAGGTAAATGCGACATGACCGTATGCGTGCGTAGGTGAGCGGTCAGTGAAGGTGTGTATTATACAGGGTAAATGAGAAAAGCTTATCATACAGTTACAAGTGACATCTAAAGGTTACAAACTAAGTTAACGCGAGTGTGAGCGGGAACCGCTACAGTGCCCCCCCTTTGAGGCTGGAAGCCGGAAAGAAACAAATTGCGTTTTACAAAATAAATCTTGAGGAATGAGTGCTTTTCGGACGGTACGGTTATAATGAGTTAGTTGAGGTGCAAACCGAGATTATCTCACTTCTGCTGTAATGCTAGCAGAGGGCTGTGAGTGTTCGCGGATGCGTTTGTCGATGATGGTCCTAGCCGGCGGTTGCGCGGCGCGGATGAATCAAAGACGAAGGAACGTTCGGGCACGGCGCGGCGTTGACTCGACTGAGTCCAAAACGATACCAAATCGGTAAGGAAGGGACTGGGGGGCTCATGGCGGCCGCTCGCAACAGTCCTCGGCTTCCCCGGCGTGCAGCGGCGAAGCGTTATGCGACGACAGAGCGACAATGACTCTAGGTCGTGAGGGTGTGTATTATACAGGGTAAATGAGAAAAGCTTATCATACAGTTACAAGTGACATCTAAAGGTTACAAACTAAGTTAACGCGAGTGTGAGCGGGAACCGCTACAATGCTTTCACCTGATATTAAATGCAGCCCCCTCGTTGTGTAATAAACGGCTAGTTACACACAAAGCATTTAGTATTAATTAAAAATACAAAAGTTCAAGCTCAGAGAATAGTGATTAAAAATTAATTCCAAAAGATCATATCATGCAAGTGTTTCCCAACTTTATCAATTTTGGAAATATATGGTATAATTCTAGTGTTGTACACAGTAGTAGCATACAAATATTCTAATCCAACGTAATAATGGAAACACCGCATGTTACTTAAATAAAATTTATTATTTGTTATTTTAATTTGGTTTTTTAATTAAAATAACCATTGCTGTGCTCACTCAAAGATTAGTTTTATCTTTTTTGTAATTATATTTATCTGTGTGTGAAATGTTCAACATACCGTTTAAAGTGAAACGCGATACGCAACCGGGGAAACCTCTCAGCCAAGCGGGTAATATAGATTCCAAAAGAGCAGGCGCTTGTTGCTTTGCTCTCCGATTTCAACGGCTAACGCTCAAAACGAGACTGCGATAAACATTGTGCAACAGAGCACACCCTGCTGGAGGAAAGAATCACGGGCGTTTCTCTAAAAAAATAAAAAGTCTTAAAGCGTCAGTCTGCGCAGAATGATGCGTTGCGTGAAATCGTCTGGCAGCATAAACTTCAAGGTGTGCTGGGCGCAGGATTGCCGACGCGTTCCGAGAAACAGGCGTTGCTATGTTGAGGAACAAGGAAGAAAGTCTGGGACACAAAAATACGCATCTGCAAGCCGGAATGGGGGCAATGAAAACGGCTGACAAACCCTTGGAGAACAACAAGAGGGGCAGAATAAGTAGGAGGAGTTGATAGCAGCGGTAGCGGCGGTTCCCTCTGGGCTAGAGCTGCTCGAGAGCAATCTTGATATCTGGAACGACGTTGCTGCTTGCAGGAATTGCAACAAGCAAATCTCCTGGAAATAGTTCAGTTCACTCCCGCAGCAAATAATTTATCAGATGCCTCGTGCATTTTGTACGAGGTTGTCGGGAGAGCGCGCTCACAACACACACCCCAAACAATTAAAAAGCACCTGACACGGTTTCCAGGCGAACCGAAAGTGATATTTATATTTAGAACAAATTTTGACCCAAATTTAGACCCCTCGATAAACACGCCCTTGACAAAGTCATATTTCAAGCAGAAATATGCGCGCTTACTGAATGCCGGCCATAAATTCGTCGAGGCACTTTGGCCTCGCGTTCAAGTCTGATTCGTATGCATATCCGTTATAGCGTTCAATATTTACAGAGAGTTGACATCAAGGTACGTCAAAATGACATGACAGAATCGCCTACACAGTAAATGACAAGTATCTACCTTGATTTATTGAGCTGAAATGAAGGAAAAAGAAGTAGTCTTACAAATAGGTTTTTTAACTTCATATATTAATCAATGCGCTTACAATTTTTCATTTCAACGACTAATAACAATACTAAGGAAGAAAAATTAAGTGTGTATTAGGTCCTATTCACTTGTTAGTGGAGTTGAGGAAAGGTGCGCGCTCTGATTATAACAAGATTTATGTGCGGGTCACCCCCCCCCCCCGGTTAACCCTGAGATTCATTACGGGGAGATTCAAAACAACTCTCACAACAGTGATGATCAAGCATCGAGGCAAGCAGGGTTCGCCAATTTTGCAACCAGTGATTTTGCAAAATCACTGGTTTTTTGCGCAATAAACACCCGGTTTGGGATTTTCCACATTTTTCCGAATGTAGCCCCGAAAAAGTCATATTTTCGTGCCATGAAAGTAAGAAATTTTGGTAAAATACGATGAGAGTTTAAATTTTTGGTCTCTTGGTGAAACCAGTGGCTTTTATACTGATTTTTGGTCATTTATCATGAGAATTTTTTGTTTTCCATAAAAATAAATTGTGTTTCGGACGCCACAGTTACATCAGGCAGAGCCATAGTTCACTTGCGCAGTAATAAAAGTATTTACAAGAGAATTTTGTAAGTTAAAAAAGGAAAGAGCTTGTGCTGTATTTTGATCAGTTTTATAATTTATGAGAGTTTATGCAAAAGTTTTGATCTGGATGAACCAAACAATAATGGATAAAGTTTAAATGGAGCAATATATTAATTGATTGATCGCTTCGATAATTTGAAAGAAAAAACTGACATAATTCGATTCTTTGGCATACAGTTTATTTCGGAACAATATTATAAAGGGTTCATTAAAATGAAATGCAGTCTGTTATTTTTAAATATATGTGTGTCGTGTCGTGTCTTTATTTTTCAAACAACCAAAAATCTACACGTATAATATATATTTTCATAATTTATTCGCATATAATATATGTTTTTAATGTATATACTTTTATTTGAATGAATACAATATATATTTTCATATTCATAGAGATGATACTGGCTGAGGCATTATTACTAGTGTTGTTCTTCTTCATTGTATTTTTGCTTATTTTTCTTTTTATTTTCTTCAATTTTTTCATTTCCTTTTTTTAACAAACTGCGCGCACGCGCCGAGCGAGAGAGGTCGGTCGGTCAAGTAGTAGTTTTTCATATCATCGCATAGTTTTTGTTAGTGTCAGATGCGCGCGCATGCGCGCTCTTACGGGTAGTAGTGCCGCATCGTGACGCACGCGCTCACGTCCAAAAAACACACACGCACTCCGCGCCGAGGGGCGCGCGACAGCCCCCGCGGGGGCCCGCGGGGAACGGGGGCACACGGCCGGGGGGCGGCCGGCAACGCACGCACGCATCGCCACGCACACGTAAAAAGAGTCCGCGCAGGGGCAACTGGGGGGCAACTCCTTGCGGCGGGCGCGACTCGCGCGCTACCACACGAAACACATCTATCACAACGGGAGCCTAGGCCTGGTTAGTTGAGTTTACTTTTTGCTCGTCTCAAATTATTTTTATTATTTTTTTGGTTACATGATTTTTTCCTTTCCTTTTTTTTGTTACTTAATAAGCGTTTGCATTATTGAGAGTGCGCGCAGTGCATAATATCGAGTGGCAGGAATGTATCACATTGTATTGCAGTGCTGGTCGGCGGCGCTACGGCCGCCGACACCGGTGCAGTTAGGGTGCGAACGAACCAACGAACCAAAGTCGTCTTTATTGCTGCGGGTGCAAAACCCTGAGACAGATTAATCGGCCGGGAGCCACCGCGTCGCGCCGCCGGCTCCGTTTGACTCACGCGTTGCCGAGCGGGATGCACGCGTCGAAGTGCGAAGGAGGGAGAAAGAGATCGAGAGAGTGCAACGAGCGGCGTCCCGGTCGGCAGGCGTGCGGCGTCCGAAAGAACGTGGCGGCATCGGCGGCGGAGGCCCCCGCACACGAGTAAATTTATTTTTATAAGTTTAAAAGAAAGGTCGACGTTTGGGCGCGCGCCGTGCTAAATGCGTGGGCGCCGGACGCGCAACCCGCGTGCCCGCACGCGGCCACCAGTGGCGCGTCAAGCACTGGTCGGAGGCTCAGAGGATGACGCGGCGGTGTCGGAGCGCTCATCACCCGACCGGTCTTGCAGGCCACTGGCCGTCGGCCGCGGCGGGCGGGGCGGTCCAGCCTTGCGTGCCCGGCGTGCGGCGGCGGCGGCGGCTACACCAAGACAGACACATCGACGACTAACACCTACGGACCAACATCGAGGGGCGGCCACTGCAGCGGCCGCTGTGAGGCTGGCGGCCGCCGGGGCGGCCGCTCGCGAGAGACAGGAGCGACACGGAACTAGGGCGCATGCGGGCTGGTCACGCCGGTCAAGGAGTTGCGGGCTGAGTCGAAGCTCATGTGGGGACTGGGGACACGGGCTCCGCGTCTAGCGGCCCCGCGCCCATCGGAGCAGGGCGTCTGCCAGCACGTCCAGGTGCGCTTTCGTCTGAAACACGCGAGATGCAGAGCAAATTAGCCAATTTTAAAAACAAGCAAATTATCGTGGAAACCGAGAGATTTAACGCATGCACTTAAAAGGAATGTTAATTAAACGGTGGAAGAATATATGATTTCTAGATCGTTTTTTCACAAATATCCTCACGCAGTCTTCAAAGTTATTTTCCTTCTAGATTGTGTTGTTTGTAGGAAACATTTAACATTGTTTTAAACTGCCTTAAAAATTTAATCGATTTTTTATGAAAAAGGGAGGATGACACGCACGGTGTCACAAATTTTGTCACTATAGCTCTCTATTTGACAAAACTCAGCAATGAGTGTGCAGATTCCGTTGTTTTTGTGCAAAAACAGTCTTATACTAGATAAATTAAATCGATTTAGTCTATCTAGTGTTTCAATAAAAAGATCCCAGTACGGGGGAAGTAAGGTGACCTGCACCCATTTTATTTTTCTGTTATTGAGACACTGAGTTTTTGCGAGTTGTTCACTATCAGAGGTTCGCCCATCTCAGAAGAGGTGAACCGATAAAAATCTTCATCGGACAAGAGTCATAGAGCTCAAATTCGATTTCACAGTAATGTTTAAAGACACATATATAGAGTCACTCAAGTTAAAATCCAGCTATAAAAGTGTAAAGCTTTGATTTACATTTTTTTCTCTGAACTTGACCTTAAAAAATTTCCCACATTTGTTAACTACGAATGTCCCGAACTATCTTTGATTGCATAGAAATATCTATTTTAGGTAAAAATTCAATCAGATCGAGTAAGATGCAAAATAATCTGTTTAATAATAAACGTTTAACTGATTTTGATTTGTGTCCTATTTTGGCAACATAGTTTAATCGTCTAGTGTATTGATTTAGATAGTTTTGGTTACAATAGAGAGCCTTCAATTTTATTCCAAAATTGATCAACACTCCTGGGAAGTAATGGGTCGCACGCAGGTACCGATGCCCTTTCCAAGTAAATTTTTCAGTTATCAGTCCAATTCCCAAGTCATAATTCAGCTTAACGTGGGTCGAATAATGCAGAAACAATCCATTTATTTTCAGCACTTCACTATTTTCAACATAATTAAGAACCATTGATTTGTTAATTATATATCCATAAACCTTTTGATTGGATTAATCAGATTGCATCATTGAAAATTAAGGCAGTATTTAGTATTTACCCTTTGACGCAACTCGCTGTGTATGGCATTCGAGGAAATTCCATTAACACAAATGTAGCAGCTATTTCTAATTGCTCAACCCACACATGCTGTAAAACTCGTGAAATTCGCTAAGTATTATGTTCATCAAAGGTGTGCATATCAAATATATTAAATTTCAACGGTTTCAGAGCCGTGTGAATGGGAATTTCTAACGCTCAAGACATTATCAATACACTCGTGCCGTGCTATTTTCAAACTACGCATGCCTAAAGATCACGTTCAAAAGGGCACATCCCTCTGCGTCATGGCCATACGATATTAAAGCAAGAAAGTCCTCGAAAGTCCGCTCGAGTTTCATGAATGGAGGCACTTGCTGCGTCTTTTCTCACGGCCGTCAGCATTATTCATGTTCCTCTCAAAAATTTAATCCTCTTTCGCTCTCTGCCACCCGTGCCGCGCTGATTAAATTTCGTAAAGATTACGTTGAGCCGCGAGCCATGAAATTGCCGTAAAACGCGATTTCCCGACCTAACACGGTCTTTCGATCTCTCTCCACGAGCACAAGTGAACACCGGTTCCTCTATCCAGGCGAGGAGCAATTAGGTGGCAGCTAATGACAACCTTGACATTTAATTTACGCTGGGTTTTATGCAAACGCAACAAAATGCTAATTTTGCTGCTTCATTATTCACTCTTCACGGGAGCAAATTGCCGACAAACGAGTCGCCGTGTGTCACTTGGCAAAAGTTCATTATGCCTCCGTTTATGAGCTACCTGGCGCGACGCTACTGCTTTTACGTCACACGCTAAAGAAATTTTCGTTTCGTGCCCAGCAAGAATGCAGCTCGTTGTGTATTATCTTTTCTGCTCTACCTCTTTTACAGCATTTGATTTACAGTCTCTTTAAGGAAACCATAACACGTAAATTACAATCGTAAAATTTTATTTAATAATTTTTAGTCGTCTCGAATTATTTAGTGTTTACTCACTTAGGTCAATGTGGATCAATATTACATGAAAAATGGGCTTTGCTCATGGGATCTCTTTTTCCTTTTGTAGTTTAGAGTAATAATAAAATTGAAACGTTCCATTTAATAAAAAAAAACTAGGGACTTTTATTGCATTCCCTGTTTGGGTGGCCAAAATGTTATCGGGTGGTTGAACAAAAAGCTAGGTTGAACTAAACTTCATCGACTTTTATCGCCAATTTGAACAGATAAAAAGTCTATTTACGGAGCAAGGATTGTTCACAATTAATAAAAGCGAAGCCTCCTAAACTCGGCTGGCTGAAAGGGCCGGGAATCTATAAAGGCGATCGTAAATTGGCTCAATTGGCGGAAAATTGGACGCGAAGCACACAAGAGTTGGCCGGTCGTTGATGATTCTCGCACGTGCAGCAAGGGGTGCGCACAGCAACAAAAACATAATTCGCCCCCGGCCTGTGGGCGGCCTTGTCTCGAGTTACCAGCAGTTTGCGCCTTGCTAAAGCTATCATGACGGTAATAATGATATCAATTGGGTATCAATTTGCCAATGCGCGCGCGCGTGTGTATCTGTTTGTGTGCACGAGCGACCCAGCAGTACAAACAAAATTCTATTGATTCCCGAGCGCAGCGAGGGCTATTTTTGCCATTCAATTCCATCAACAGCATCCTGGTTGTCCAAACATTTGCGGCAGCCAGCCAGTGAGTGAGCGAGGTACAGGTGTTTCCCTATTGTGTGCAAGGAAGTCGAAAATGATAATAGCCTGCCCGCCGCTCGAATGACCAGCGGAAATTGAAACGCTCTTCTCGGCCTTTATTCCGCCGCATTCCTAGAACGAAATTTTCACATTTCGCAATTTTCCGAGGTGGTTGAGTAGTTGCTATTTGAGCCTGGTTTCCGAGGGCAAAAACGAGCCGGCAGACGCTTCCTTTGGAACTGTATAATGTTTCAAACAGAAACTCCCATTGGGAGTCTCGATTTGTACAGTTTTTGTTTGAGCAGCTTATTTTGCTGGTGAGCGTCAAGCGACGTTATTGAATGTAATTGAGGGAGCTCAAAGCATTCCACGCCAAATTACAACCAAAGGCTAGCATGGGGTCCACCTTCTCGGAAAGTCTGGGCAACGGGCGTCGCGAGGCCGTAAATAGGAACATTCATTCTCCTCATTTCTCTTATTCGTTCAC
This sequence comes from Cloeon dipterum, assembly GCF_949628265.1. Lineage (NCBI taxonomy): Eukaryota > Metazoa > Arthropoda > Insecta > Ephemeroptera > Baetidae > Cloeon > Cloeon dipterum. Next base: position 15,460,855 of record NC_088786.1, read on the forward strand.
AACGATACATGAGTGTAGTTGAGTTCAGAATTCAAGTGTAAACATTTTAGAGTGATTGTTACACATGAAGGCTTTTTCTTATAAAAAATAACATCGGTTTTTTTTTTGTTATTCAAGTAAATTACACAACACAAAAAAAATTTAATAATATTTTTTGCTACCTCCGCATTCTTCCATTCTCGCAGCTCTTATTTTGTAATGTTGTATCGTTCCCAAAAGAGGAGTAATTTTGAGTCGTACGCTGTGTTGTCTATGTACGCATATATGAGACTATGATTTATTTTTATTATTTTAATTTTCCATTTGGAATCATTATAGTGGTCAAGTGTTAAAAATACGTCTTTATTTTACGACGCGGTAATTACTTTTAATCCAGGAATAGTTTATAATTAATGCACGCATTAATGAAAAAATGACAAACATCTTATTGGCTTATGCGTTTAAATTTTAATAAATAAACTTTGCGCTAGCAGTAATAAAAATTGATTGAAGTGCTGGGTAAGCTTTGTAAACCTTGTTTAATTTAAGAAATTTTTTCATTTCTCCTCAATTTACAGAAATTAAGGTTGATGTAACGCAGGTAAGTCCGTTAAAGGACACAAAGTTGATTAATTTGTAAAAATGTTTTCCAGGTAATCAGAGTTTTTTAATCCTTTGTAATACCTTGTGAGAGCTTACAAACCTTTAAACAACTTTTCCTCCTGCGTTATCTATTAATATACATGAAAAGCACTACTTTCTTTTGCGCGAATGCATGAAAAAATAATGAGGTTTATCGTGGACGCTCTATGTATTCCGAGTTTCCTTTCCGCGCGATGAGAGCTCGTCTCTTTTTCAGCCGAAAAATCGGTTGACCAAAAAGTTTTGCTGAGAGGAGGAGTTTATTCAAAACTTTTCGCATGAACACTTAATGAGCTCCGTTTGAGACGGCGACTCGAGCACAGGCGCGAAACTTTGAGTAATCTCGTCAAAGTTTTGGAAGCGCCTCTCCTCGTCTTCCACTGCACTCTCCCGAATAAATCCCAGGCGTTGGCCATTTCGACTGTTGTGACAAGCACGTAGCGCACCAATTCAAATTTTATTGACCAACACCATTTTATGAAGCTAGAGTGCGAGCAAATACGCAAAAAATCGTTTTGAATCACACCATCAGAGCGGGAGCATTAACACTTTTTACAGCTCGCTTGATCAGTTTCGCGCCGCCGCGACCAATAAAAACAAATGTGAAAAGCGCGCGACCGCCCGTCGCAGTGTGCGTGTTCTCCAGAAAAATTCGTTCGATCCACCCATTAAACTGTTTACGTTATCGGAGCCTACTGTTTTGTAAACTACCAACGGGGTGGTCGGGTTTCACGTGCCGGGTTCCGGCCATAAACTTAACTAGTTCCTTTGCTTTGTAACAGACGTGAAACTATGGCTTAAATTTCAGCCTGAAGGATTTAAGATACCATAACTGAGCACGTTTCATTCAATTTTGAAATAAAATATATGGCTCTTAAGGTGGATCAGAAGTGAATAATTCTGCAAAATAATTTTTCCTTTACTTAAAATATATGCTCAGAAAATTCGGAAAGAGCTTAAATTTATCAAAGTTGCCTGAGAAAATTGGCTGCAAAGTTTGCATGCAAATCAATCGGCAAGAATTGTCTTCTTACTCGAAATAATAATGTGTTTCGTCAGAAGGGAAATTTACCCCGTAATTTGCACATCGTTGGATAGATCCCGACGAGGAATCAAAATCAAACGAAAAAAATACTACTTACTTTATAACAGTTTAATTTTTCGAGAAATTTAGCAAAATCTGAAATTAAACTGTTTCTAGGTAAAAATTTGATTTTTGCACAAAGTTGGGATAATTATTCAAACTTTCAAGTTGATCAACTGCTTATTTTAGTCATCAATTGAAATTAATTACAAAAATTATTATATATCTTGTTACGGTCAAACAAATGGGCCCTCTATCTAACACATGATTTCCTCCCTTGCGGATCGAACTTTTCTCGCTACGCAATCACAATAACCGTTTTGAAGCAACAGCTAGAACAGGAAAAGCCAGCCGCCACAACAGTAGGTGACAAAGGCAAGTTAGCTAACTTGATCGCTGCTAATGACGATCAGGGCTGCTGTTGTGTCAAAAGCAGACGTAAGGGATTTTCGGTGAGGCCCTGGGCAGCGTTATTCGCGAAAATGACCTCGATAGGCCACAGAAGGCCGCCCGGGGCCGTTAGTTGCATTGTGTCTACGTGACCGCAATGCTGGCTGTCTGCTGGCAATAATTAAATATCATTTGTACGCACACGAGCGCTTCTGCTCGAGCGACTTGTTGCAAAAGCCAGCGGGCTGGCAGGCCAGAGATCGTTAAAACGGAAAGGGAGTGCAACAATAACAAAAGGATGCAATAAAATGCAAAGCAGATGCAAATGAGCACCGCGCGCGCTTTTTGTCACGAACGTGGCTAAGTTTCATCTCTCTTTACATTTTCATGAGCGCTCGAAACTGCTCACTACAGTAGCATTAGCCACGTTTCGACGAAATAATGAATGTCGAGTGAAATCTAGCGATCGAGTGCTGTTTTTACACGGTTTTTGAGTGAAACTCATTAATCTCGCACTGCTTGTGACGTTTGTGCCTTTCATTGAGACCACCCTCTCCTTGAACATACTGCCTTAATTAATTTTTCAAGTGTTTTACTCGGCGATTCCGTGTCGAACGCTTTCAATTATTTTTAGAGCTTGACGAAAGCGAGATTAGCTACTGCGCAGAAGGAAATGGAACGCGCTTTTACCGGCAAATGGCTTTTTCGTGCACCGAGAAATTTATAATTTACGCTCATAAACACGACAAGTTGCAGTGTTGTTAAAAATTAAGTAAATTTGATCACAAAATGTAGTTAATACCCGTTAAAGACAATTGTTAGTAAGGAGAGTAATTAAAAAATATTTACCAAAGAGCTAATGCGCATTTAGTGGCATGAGTAATTTTTATGTAGCCTTGGAAATTCCATTTTGTAAATCAAGGCTATTTCAATTTATCCAAGCAAATTAGATTAAAAAAATTGATTTTTTTCTGTTGTACGATTATAAGATAACGTTTATAATTGACAATTTACTTCCACTCTCAACCTTCAAAATTAAAGCAATATTAATCAATATATATATATATATATATATATATATATATATATACTTATATTGATTATTATAGTAAAAGAAACATCATTTATGTGAACGCAGAAAAAATATTGAAATTTTAATTTACGTAGAGGTACAGATCTGCGATGAGCTACTCAGGATGGGTTGTTATAAGCTTTTTAATAAAAATTTGAGAGAAAAATTGGACAGTATACTAATCAATTCTGCGTAACTCCGCACATTTCGTATCATTTGAACTTCATAAAAATTATCTGTGTATGCATTTATTTATTTATTTATTCTTGTTTAGAAGAATCGATTGCGTGATGAATATAAAATTGGCCCACACTCTAGTGTAACATTTTCTTCAATTTCGATTGCCCAACGGTGTTTGCCCTTTACTATATAAATGCAGCAAAAGAATGTTTGTTAACTAAAATTCAAATTTCTTAACTTTGGAATGTAATGATGTAGCTAATATTTGATTTATTCATTTGTGACTTTTGACATGTTTGAAATGTTCGGACAGCACGAGTGATATTACAACGTTTTACCGAAAAGATATACGCTAATAAAGAACAATTTCAATTCTAACAATTTAAATATTGCTTGAACTGTTTTAAATAGTCATCGACACAAATATGCAATTTTTACACATTTTCCGTCAATGCCTTGATATGTATAGAAATTTTGGCAGTGAGTGAATGGCTGATATTTCAGCCTAATTGAAAGAAAAGGAGCCAGTGGCAAGGAGTGAGATTTGTCTTGGAGAGTAGGCGTTTTTCTTGCGTATAAAGACACACATACACATCTTTTGCAAGATATTAAATCCCCATACAGAATAATAATAGAAACACGCACAGAGTAGCCGCCAGCAGGGCACACAATTTTATTCTGTATGGAAATGTGATAGCGCGCCTCTGGTCCGCTCACTAGAGCGCCCGCAGAAAATGCTTTATCTGCGTCTTTTTGCCAAGCCGCCGAGAACGAAACGGAGGCGGCAGAACGAAAAAGAAGAGGAGGAGATACGATTATTGAGCTGCACAGCAAGAATGCCCTAGTCCATAAAATTCGATATTAAATTAATACAGCGGCGGCAGCGGCTGCAAAGGAGGGCGATTTCGCAAAATCGTTCACCCGCCGTTGATTTAATGAAAATAGAACAGCTCGTTGGGCGAAAAATTTGCGAGCGCCTGACTGTGAAAATAAATTAGATGAAATATTTGGAGGCAAGAAAAGCATATTGCATGTAATTGAAAAAAGCAGCCAAGAGCTTCGAAAGCAGCGGAGAAGAGCCAGCAGCGTTTTACGAGAGAGCTTTTTTTATTGCAACGCCCGTCGTAAAAGTTAAATTAATTATCTCTTCATTTGGGCGGCGAGTGAATGAAATACAGCGGCACTCTCCAGTTATTAAGCGGCGCGCGTTTCTTTTATTTATTCACGTGCGAGTGGCGCGTCAAAGGCGCGGCCAAAATAATAAATTGGTCGGTTTCGCTGCTGCTGCTGCTGCACCCCAGCACGTTTTAATCCCTTTCCCGACTGCCCGCGTCTGCCGGTTTAATTAACGAAATGCGCCGATTGTGTCGGCTCGAGACTCGAGACTGCTAGAGTTGTCATACAAATTTGTAACAAGTGCCAGACTCTCGACGTTGCCTGCTGGATGCAATTTCGCCGCTCAGCGCGCGCGTCTCCCACCCACCCACCCGCCCGTCCGTCCACCCGCCCGCTACTTCGTCTCGTGTATTTTGTCTTTTGAAGTGAGGTAACGAAAGAGCCTTCTCTTTTTCCGCTGAAAGGAGCTTAAATTAAGAGGCTTTTTGTTTCGCCATGTCGAGCAAGACGGAGATGGCAGTCAAAGACGAATGTCATTTGATTATATTCCCATCCTCGGTGAGAGTGGCAGAAGAGGGCAATATACGGACTTTGATTTCGATTTGACACAAGCGACGCCCACTGTGAAAATCCACAGCGACGAATTGGTTGGACCTCACACGTCCCGCGGCCAAATTAACTTTGCTTTTTTGCAAGCAGTTTTACAAAGCCTGATTTTGAAAATAATTAACCACAAATAAAATGGATTGCGAATTTTTTTATCTCATTTGATGACAAAACGAACCGTTTGGTTTGGAATTACGCTTTTTAAACCAGGGTTTGTGTTGTCCATGAGTTGCCCTGCTAGCACACAACAATAAACAAAGTTAAACCTAAAATCGAAACAAACAGACACAAAAGGGGAAATCTGTTAAACGGACGACTGATTAATCCGCTTACGATACGTTTTGTTTAATCCTGACAGGTAAATTCGCTGACAACGCGGCACAAATTCATTTGATGAAAAATTCATTAGAGCTCTCGGAAAACGGTCATACTCTCAGCTGAGAATAAACAAAAAGCGCACCATCTGGCAGCTGCAAATGCAAATCCTCTTTTCCAATTAAGCAAAGCAAAAAGTGGAAATCTGCTGCTGCTGCTGCTGCTGCTGCTTGGCGAAGCAAGCAAGCGTGCGGGCGATTTTATTATTCGGCATAATTTAGTGTGCACGCTCTCGGCGACAAAAAGCGGCGGCGGCGACCGAGAGAAAAAGATTATTGTAATCCGCGGTGGTGGTTGTTTTCGCATGTGACGTCAAGTGGGGAACGAGCACAAAACACATCACTATCTCGGTGGTGCTTTCGGGACGGGGGGCCATTTGTAGCCGAGCGAGAGATGCGATCAAAGGAGCCGAGAGAGATTTATGGGCATATGCAAATACCACCGACAGTCGGAGTCGAGGCGAACGAGAAAGCAAGCCGGGACACTCACAGTCTTGTAGAACATGCAGGCCTGACGGTCTTCATCCTCGCCGTTGGGACAGTCGATGAAGCCGTCGCAAAGCACGTGGTCATCGATGCAGCGGTAGCGGCCCATCCTGTCCGGCGTGGGACACGCGAACCGCTCCATGCCGTCCTCGGCAGGCGGACACTCTGTAGACAGACAAACAAACAAAAGGAATGAGTAGGGGCAGGCAGGCAGGAGAGCGATGGCCGTATTTTGCAGACTGGTGGCGATAAAAAATAATAGCAAGGTGCGGCGCCAGTCAGGGGCGAAACTTTGGGAAAAGTTTGGCGCAATCGATCGCGCGGGGGCCCGCGGTGGTCAGATAGCCGTGCTGGCTGCATGAATCGGGCGAGGTGCGGTTGGTCGGTCGCTCGATCGGTCGGTTCATAGAGCGGGGCCCTGCTCACTTGCTTCCTTCCTTCGATCCATCCATTCACACCGTCGGTGCCCTCTGACGTCACCGGGTCGCGCTGACGTCACCCAGTCACCCACCGCCCGCCCGCCCACCCGCCCTGCCGCTGCCCTCGGCCCCGAATAAATGCGCCAGATTTATAATCGGCTTGTTTACCCCGGAAAGTTTCGAGACGAAAAAACAAAACGATTCGTCTTCGGCGGCCGCCGCACATCGCCGACTGCGAAACTTTTGCGGCGGCCGCCTAATTGGGATTTATTATTTTTATTGTTAAGCATCAGGTGAAACAATGGGAGGCGAGCGAGCGAGCGAACGAGAGAGAGAGAGAGAGAGAGAGAGAGAGAGAGAGAGAGAGAGAGAGAGAGAGAGAGCGGCAGCCGCCGAGTGAGAGAGAGCGAGCGAGCGGATGACGCAAATCGTGACGCGCGAACCCGGCAGCCAATGGCGCAGAGCCCTCCATATCGAGCGTCCCGCCGGGGCCCCGGTTCGGGCCCCGAAACCCAAAACGGGGCCCCGGCTTACGCACGTGCAAACAAGTTGCAAGCCCGCGACGACAACACAGCCTGACGTCAGCGTTTTGGCAGGCGTTCAAAAGGCGCCACACAGCCGCCAAGAACGGTGGCGACGGCCCAGCCAGCAGCAGCCGGGCTCGTCTCGCCGCCGCGAGCGCTGCGTCGCCCCTGCGTCGACGCACCCCCCACCACCGGGCCCAATTACTCTCGACGCTGCCACTTATTTCGAGCGATGCGAATTCACTCGGCCGCGCCGGCGACGCACCAAAAGTAAAAGTCGCGGCCTGCCGCGTGTGTGAGTATGCACCACCGGCAGGGGGCGGTCGCTTACTCGCTCGCACAAATGTATGTATGTTCGTACGCGACAATAATAATAACAACAACAGCAGCAGCGGTGGCGGTGGTAGCGGCACCACATCCGCGAGTAAACGTCCAATTATTTACGATACCAGTGCGGACGGAATATTTATTGGTGCATATTTTTGGCGGCCGTCGCAGAAAATGGATGAAGGAAGAGGCAGGCCCAAGGCAATGATTCATCTCTCCAAGGGAACATATTTCTCGTCGATTTGATGGATTTTGTATGTTTTAGATATTCTTTCGCCAAGTATGTTTTCCTGTGGAGTGTTTTTCAAGAGGAATATTACCATAAAAAAGTCATTTACTAATCTCCCTCTTGATGAATTGGCATTAGAAAATTGCGAAAATAAATATTTAAATTGCTAATTAAATTTTTGTAAACCTATTTACAGGGAAAAACATTTTATAAGAGATTTGAGATCAAAATTTCACCACGTATAATAAAAATCCGTATTAAAACTAAAGCCGATGTTAGCTTTGCCTGGCTGAAAAGTTTGTTTGCATTTCTAAGTCTCTTTTGTTTAATTTGCCTGTTTACTCGTATGTTTCTATTGCTCATTTATCTAATCATTCTGTAATCCAAACATAATTTTTCTAAGCAAAAATTAAAGTTCGTTTGGCCAGGATTTCGAGCAATGTAATTGGCGAGGGCACGATCCAAGCTAGACTTTGCCACTTTGTGGTACAAGTTATGCTGTCCATTGGCACGCGGGTCTCTTTTAACCGGTTTTAAGTCGCAAAGGGCGGCGAAATATGTTTTCTGGCACAGCCGCGTCTTATTTTCGCCAGAAAGCGGCGGGCTGGCTGGCTGGCGGGCGGTCGGGCGGGCGGGCAGCGGAGCGAGCGAGTCGCACGTCCACAAACATGCTGCGCGCGAGAGCTAACTAACAGAGGAGGTGAAGCCGTGGCTGGCTGACTTTTCTGGCCGGCGCCCAATTCCTGGCGGCAGGTAGGCTCCGGTGGCGGCCCCGGCGGCGGCAGCGGCCAGCCGGGCCAGGGCTGGGAAAGGTGCAGGGACAACTGTTGATTCGCTCACCTATCTGGGGCACGTCGTACTGGCGGTTGCCCCTGGGCGATCGCAGCAGGAACTGGGAGTTTCCGGTGCCCAGGGAGGCGATCAGGTGGTCGGCCTGCTGCTGCTCGTCGCTCCGCTTGTGCCACGCGGCGGCGGCCGCCTCGTCGGTCCGCAAATCAGCGAGCCAGTCGCGCTTGGAGGCCGGCTTGGAGGCGGCGGCGGCGGCGGTTGCGGCCGCCAGAAGCAGCAGCAGCAGCGCGAGGGTGGGTTGCTTCATTGCGGAGGGTGGATTATTTCACTGGACGGCAGTCACGGCGGCGGCACCACTTTTCCGGTCGCGTGTCCGACATGCTGGCCCTCGGGTCGCTCGCCTCGGTGTGTTGCCTAGGTGGAAAGGAGGGGCGCAGCGCCAGCACAGCGACACCCACGCTGGAAAAACTCGCCAGGCTCCGCTCATGCGCCCACGGCCGCCTCCATCGATTTTTCCGCTGCACCTTTTCAGAAAATTATTCAACAGTTGCCCCCGCATTTTCTTGCTTCCCTCCGCCGCGTCCGAGCGCCGTTCAACAAGTCGGCCCCGTCGCGGTGGAATCGCGTGATCGGGGCCACCGACGCGCCAGCTACGCGCCATGGCCCGCGGCCGCCGCCGCCGTCGCTGACACCTCTCTCTCTCTCTCTCTCCCTATGTGACGGCCGCGGCAACGACTGGCGCTCGTCGACCGCCTTTTCAACGCCACCGCCGAATCGACAAGTGCGTTCTGCAAAAATGCCCGAAATCTGTTTCAATCTGGTATCTATTTTTTAAAAGGCAGAGCAGGGTAAAAAATCAAGACGTTTAAACGCACTTTGTTTTCAAAGTCACGAGACAAAAATGTCAACTGTCAACACTTTAAATTGTACTCCCATCGATCATGATGAAAATGAGAAGATGTCAGAGTGCAACATATCTCAGACCTGCTACAAAGTGCCATGAACAATAAATATCAATAATAATAATAATTGGCTACTTATTGTTTCTCATAAAAGGGTCCATAATTTAGTGTTATAGGGAACATAATGATAGGCTTAATTTTTGGCCAGACCAAGACTAGTTAGTCTTCAGAAAACATAGTAGCAATGCTCTGCGAAACTAAAAAATGCTCATATCTCATTTATACATGAGACCACGGCTCATCTCACGAATTATAATAGGGACATTATTATTCATGACGAACTTGACACTGGTGTTGCTGATTTCAAATTACGCATTAATTTAATTTAAAGCAATTTAAAGCAAATGATAAAAAATCGCGTTCTCTTTAAAAACAAGACATTAAAAGCTGAAATTTTGGTATGGGAGCAGACATTGGGAAGAGATATTGGAAGTTATTTTCCCCGGTCATGGTAGGATTGATATTGATATAATATAATCTCGACTCTAATCATATCACCTTTTGATCCTAGTACAAAATTTAAATTGTATCTTTTTTTTAAAGCCAATCTTTCCTTTTTCTACTTTTAATCCTGTCCTCACCCTTGACATTTGACATCGCGAGCAGATTACAATTCTAGTCCGCTACATCCAATTCAAACCGTTGCTGAATCGGGTAGCGCAAAAGATACGCTGGAAAGTCATTTATTCCGGCTTGTATACGCACTGTGCCATAAGATGACACTCGCTTCTGTCATTTTTTGACTAGAGAGAGAAAATTTGAAGGCACGTTCGTCGAGTGCTTATCGGGCGTGAAACGAGTCCTTCGCCGGGTGCATAAAAAACAAATCCACCTCAAAGCCTTGCTGGCGAAATGAGAATTTGATAGCCTTTCGCCCGGCAGCGGCAACTCGATAATATTTCTCTGTTGCGTCTCCTCTCGACATAAAAGAGGAAACCTGATGTGCTCTTGCACTGCTTTGCTGGCTTCTGTGCGACGCGTTCGCGGGATTTTGCTTTCGCGCCTTTGTTTTCGTCTCGTAATTTTCAGCATGCCAAAAGTTAGCTGGAGAATAAGAGGCAAAGGCTTGAAATAACAAAGGCGCGTGAGAGAGAAAGAGACGCAGCGAATTACAACTTTCTGCGAGAATAACCTCTCGCGAGAGTATTAAAATAGCTGCCGTACAACATCTCTATTCTGATAAAAACATCTCGTTGCGTGCGGAAAGTCTATTTTGCGGCGGAATCGCCGCCACCGCCACCGCCGCCGCCGAGTGTGGCTGGCTGAGGAGTCGCGCGATTTTGTTTTTCATCGCCTGACATCCTCCACCATAGTAGAGTAGAGTCTACCGCAGCACAGTGTCTGGAGACGATTGCCGAGCAAAAAGTTTCAGCACTTAAACGTGGATGACGCCTCTGGTGATTAAACAGAGCGACGAAAAGTCGTCGATCCACCGCGTGCGGCGTACTCGCCGAGGGAAAAACGGCCAATCGCGGCCAATTCGGCATAAATCCAAGTGTCTCCGAGTGCAAGCCTTTGCAAAAATCGTTACTCGGGAGATATTTCAATCACACAAACGTTTTCCACGTCGCTAAAGATCGAATGTCACGAGAAGACCCCCGTGTGCCCCTTTTCAATCGAGGCCGCGAAACGCAGTTTTGAATATCTGGCGTGACGTGACTCGGCAAAGCGTGTCTGCAAATATGTCAATCACAGTTCCAACTTCTCACCTTCGGCGCCGACATTTATAAATGCGTCGTTTTCAATATGGTTGCGGCGTGAAAGCTGCTTCCAACAAGTACAGAGTGGCAAAGCTCGACCCACCACGCGCGTGCGGTACATGACAAGCATTATTTCTTGACGACGACGTCGTTCATTGCATTTAACCTTTCAACTGGAAATGTCATCCGCAATTCGAGGAAAAGACGATAAATCGCGAAATTATTCGCTCGTGGTCCGGCCCGACCCGGCCGGCAAGTGAGAGCAAACCGAGAACGCGGGCGGCGCGATCGACGTCTAGCCCCTGTCAAAAAAGTGAGTTATGCAGCCTGGACGACAGAGCGGACCAACCGGTTGCCTACTCTACCCCTAGCGCTTTCACGATTGATTTGTTACTTTGTGCCGACGGTGCATTCATCCGATACCCGAGAGTTACATAAGCAAACGCACTTTTCTCTCCCATGTAAATGGCAGGAGGCAATTGACGCGGAAATTTTATGCTCCCATAAAGAGTCGTGCTTTCAATTATTCTACCACGACGCCTACGCAACGCTTCACAACGGAATCCAAGTCGTGCGTTGGCGAAATGGCCCAGGATATTATTGGGAGAGCGCAAATAAATCGATCCGTAGCAACTTTTTCATTCGGAATTTCTGTGTCCGTCCACCGGAGCAATTGTTTTCGATCATATTTATTGTCACGCATGGGTAAACTTCGGCAAATGATTTGTTGAAATCATAATAGTGTAAAAAGGTTATTTGCTCAACATTTATGTTCTATATAAAAATTCGATTTAGTCTAAATAAACTTTTTCCGGCAGTTTAGCTCATAACTTTACTGTTTTCGAATGGTTGGAAACATGTTTCATGCGTAGGTAGAACCCAATTTTAGCAATTCAATTAAAAGTTCAAAAATTACGAGGAAGGAGAAATTAATGTTGAATATTAAGGATATTCCATAAAAAATCAGTTTTGTTGAACGATGTCAATTTTGGTACTGCCAAAATATTCTAGGTTTTTCAATTCTAAATCATACTGTCGAAGTAAGCACGCTAGGATTCGTACATAGCAGAAAATTTTGGACATGCCTTGTTAGTCGTCTTTTCATTTACTTACTTGTTTTGGCTGTGGCCTGCAGCCTCAGTTCATAGAATGATGAAAACAAAATTAATTTCACAAATAAATTCGCATAGATTGCACCAACAAAATAACAATTTAGAAAAAAATTAAATGTTTTCAGAAAAATATCCAAATTCGTAGAACAGACTTTACATTTTTTTAAAGATTTTTTAAATTCTTTATTTTAATTAAATATTATACCATCGTCTGTTACAGTTGGTTGATAGTCTACGTTGGTAGTGTATAGTTGAAAGTACTTTGCATGAGAAAGCTAATAATATCCGCTTACTGTTCTCCTTAATTTAAAACATAAGCGTTTATTCCAAATTTTTGGCATACATACAAATTAATCGGAAATTTTATTTAAGCTTGTAGCTATGATTTTTGCTTGAAGCGAGTTCTGCCCCTTGCAAAGCCCCTGTTTCATCGGGAGCACATTGTGTTGTGTATGAAATATGCGTATTGCCGAACTTTCTTGAAGTGCACAGCGTTGGCAAACGAGCGGAAAATGAACGAGTCCGAGACCTTTGAAAGTATGGCTGCGAAGCCGAATGGGCAATAAATTGCCGCGATTAAAATGCCGGCGAGTCACTACTAGTATGGCGAGCTTTTATTGAAGCCAGCCAGGAGTCTCGACGAGCCAGCGTAGTTAACCGCGCGCGCCGCTCCATTCTACTATTTTTCCCTTTTGGCGACTGATCAGATCCGGCTCCCACTCGATCTCTGCTGGCACGAAAGGGCAAAACTGCACATTTTCTGCACTGTGAGCGTGTGTGAGTGAGTGTATGTGTGGGCAAATGAGTGATCGCCGCGCATATGCTTCTGTGCATTCGCTCGCCCGCCCGCTCGCTCGTGACTTCCGCTTCTTTTTGCACGATAATGCGACATGAGAGCGAGCGCAGGGGAATTTCGCTTCAAAAGTTGGCTTTCCTTCCATCCCGACCGCATATAATGTGCATTTCATTGAGTCTAACATCATTTCTTCCGCGCCACCCACTGTTGAGTTCAGTCAGCTCGCTGAGCAGACGTGATGGTTTTTCAGGAATAAACGCGCACCATTTCGGCGTTTTTGTCAAAGTCGTCTGGATGATGGAGGCTAAAAGGAACGAAAATAGCTTTTCCAGCCAAAATAATAGCTCCACAGACTATTATTTACCCTTCCCAGTCAAGTCAAAGTGCACATCACCTCTTTAGGCACAGTTTTCACCTTTCATGATTTTTTTTATTATTTTACTTGAGCAGCTTGTAAATAAGTCGAATTTTACTAATAGCATGAGTTTCAGACCAGCAACTTAAAACAGTTTTGATTTTTTAATCAAGTAAACAATTATCAGAAAAATACAAATCATTGGTTAACTGGTAAAGAATATAAAAGTAGGTCAGACTCTATCAACATGCTCCTTCAAGAAATAGGCTGTTTGAGCCTTTTTTAATTGCAATCATCACAGTTAATATTGAACTTACTTTATTAAAAATTCGAGCTGGGCCGATTCGCAAAAAAATGGCAATATATGTAAAGGGCTGTGGAATTATTTTTCCCATTATTTATAGGGATGAGATACGAATATTGAGTATTAATTTCCTGATAAATAACAACATTCAAAGCCTGATATCCAATATCGCACTTTTCTGGCTTCTCGAAGAAAAAAACAATACCAAAATAACGTTATACCAAAATATTTCTGAACTTTAGATCTACAGTAAATCTATTTTCTCGTTTTCTACGATTATACTTTCAAATAAAAAATATTGCTACCTCTGTAATTTACGCATCGCTGCATTACTTGAAATAATGCCCACAAACAAAATTCTGCAATAAAAGTTAATATCAGAATTAATTTTACGGGTTTGAAGAAATTTAGCGGTGAATTATTCAACTTCCTTCTTAAGATCAAATATTTTTGGATCGTCATAAATATATAAATCTAAACTTTAATAGGGGAAATCATCGTAAGAGAGTTTAGCTTAAAATATCCTTAAATTTAGATGTAAAAGCTAAAGGATCTAGGGAGTCTGGATGAACCAGACAAGGAAATCAAACAAAAATTGTCTGCTTCGGCGAGAGGAAAAGCAAACAGCGGCAAAAAGCCGTGCAATATATATGCAGACAATCGTTTTTGCTCTCGCTATAGTTGTTTTTCCCGGTCTAATCGTCAAAGGGCGCAGAGCAAACACACGGGGCAAAAAGCGGCCGGGCCATGCTCGAATAAAAAATAGCCCAAGAGGGGCAGTGGCGCACGCTAGCGTTACGGTCGTTTAACCGAACGAGCGCACGTATGATTCCGCGGAATTGAGATTACGGCATGCGCGCACATACACACACACAACAACGCCGGCTAAAAATAGTGCTAAAAGCAAGCGATAGCACGCGGGGTGTTACATAAAAAACGCAGGTCAAGATGGTCGGGCGCGATACGTGAGCCTTGGGCGATTCGAAAACGGCTCAGCCTGCTGCGGCCGTGTGCTCGGCGCGGAAAGAGCAGAGGTAGAAAAATAATGCCGGCCCGCTCGCGCGCGGCAATAAGGCAAGCCCGAGCGGAGAGTATATCCATTACGGCAGATGTAATCAAAAGCACCGAAATAGCCTGCAAACGAGCAGCGCGCGGGCCCCCTCGCAGCGCAACCTGGCTCCTTCAGGGCGTTTATTTTTGGATCGACCCCGCGCGTGTAATTGACTGGCATAATATGCGGTATCAGATTGTTGCGTGTGAATGGCCAATTATTTCGCTCCCCCTGCTTCCCGTGCCCTCGCATTGATCAGCGCCACCACTTTCAAATCGAGAGTGAGCGACAGAGAAGCCTAAGTGCCGGGTGTTGAAATTGTGTGTACACACTTGGTACAATCACTTGGGGGTGTGAAAAACGGAGGTTTGCTGTAGGAAACATGCTTATGATTCAAGGTCGCTCACAAGAAGCAGAGGCTCATGAAGCATACTACGTGAAAACTGGAAAACGCCGTTTTTGCTATTAGTTTCTGCAACAATCTTACTAAAAATACTTATTTTGTTTTCAAATTATCTGTTAGTTTGTTTAAGGTATATATGAAACATAAACATCAAAGATTAATAATTTTGCGTACACCAGCTGCGTTAGTTTGCTTTTCTTGAACATTGCGAGTAGCGAGGATCTCATCATCAACGATGTTTGAGTCGAATGGGGGCTGGGGGCTGGATTTGCGCCTACATTTGACTTTATTGCATTGTTATAACGAGTTCATTCTGATTTGGAAAGATTGCGCAATCAGTTTGATTTGCTACTTTGTGTCTTTCCAGCATGCGTGAATTAATTTCACAGAGTGAATGTCTCGCGTTTCATAAAAAGACCCCAGCGCGGGGGTACCGGAAGTCCCTCACAGAACTGGTCTTCATTGCGGCGTATGTGTTGTTCGACCAATCACATTAGTGGAAATTTCGTTTCCTCATGTCTACTTTCATTACTAACATCCTAGTTTTGCCACCCTGAGCACGGATGAAGACGCAGTCTCTCTCTTTAGCCAGCGGCCAATTTGATTTTCTTAGTTTCAGATTTTTGATGAAACATAAAAATAGACATCCAATTTGAAGATGTGACATTGTTGATTTTTTCATCTCCTTTTTTATTATATGAGCGCGTGGCAAGAAGTATACTTGCCCACGACATCTGTAAAAGTCACCACATATATTTCCCAAAGCAAGAAGATTGATTTTAGTAAAAAAACATTATTTCCTTGGGAACATCAAAATATGTTCGAGAGAATAAATTACCGTTTTAAGCTAGACTGTTTTGCACCTCCCCAAATACACGTGTGTGCACTCAGGCCATTAACCAGTACAATTAAGAACCTGGCGAACAGGTATTAGGACTTAATTAAATTACAAACTTAATCGCTGCTGGCGGCAGCTCTTTTCCGTCCGCGGATTTCATTTGACTATATGTATGTATTTTTAGCCACATGCCGTGCACTTTCCCACCGCTTTTCTTTAACGCAATAAAGCCTCGTGCACGGTGTAATTGATTAAAAAAGTTTTGCTGCGCGGCAGAAAATAGCTCACATCATCAGAGCAAGCGTGCGAAAGCCGTTCTCCCTTTCATTCGTCGCGCCTGCGGCGGGATCGCCACACGGCAGGATGTTGTCCTTTCGCTCCTTTTTCCGACGTCAAATTAAGAAAACAAACACACCACCGAATTAATAGGATTCGCGTATGGAAGCGGCCACTCTGTGACGTCAGCCCATTGAGAAAGCCCCGGGGGAAAGAGCTACTGAGCCTTTTTATACCCTCTTCTCAGTCAGCTCAAGTGCGGCCTTTTTCCCTCAAACAAACTGCAGCCGCGATTGACCGGCGTGATTTGAATGAAAATCCGCTGCAAAAGGCTGGTTCTTTGAGGCTCCGCCGAGCGAGATAAAAGGCTTGTTTGTGCCGCGGCGTCGGTGAACTCTGCCTGCTGTTTTGACCTTTGCATGAAACTCGTGGTGCGTGCCCATTGAGCCTCACGGAGGCGTCTTCACTTCGCTGTGCATAGAGCCGAGTTAAGGGTGAATTAGAAAATCACCCCCTCGAGACGCTGCTGTGGCGAACGGGGGTCGTCACCGAAATAGTCATCCCTCAGGTGACTGTAACCACAGTGCGTTCGCCTGTTTCAATTGGCGGCGCCGGTAATTGGATTGCAAAAGCGAAATATTCTGCCCTGCGCACACGTGTCCCGGGAAATTAACCTTGAGTTAATAACACCTACCATTGCATTTTATTGTCGTTGCTGCATTAGCAGTGTTGATTAAATATTGAAGCTGATTGCTTTCACACAAGCTTCTTTCCTCTTGCGATGTGCGCTGTATCTATTAGTGCGCAATTGTTTATTCTTGGTTGAGTGTCAATTTGCAACAAAATTAAAATGCGTTGCAATTGCAAGGAAAGGAAAGAAGAACATTTGAAAGCAGCAAAAAGTTTCGAACTCTCCCGATTCTTTGAGCAGGAGGAATAACAAAAATATATTTATTTTCATTTTTCGATTCGTTCATACTTTTTGCTAATTTGAAAACAAAGTATCTTTCGTGTTGTTTGTGGATGCTAATGAAGGCAATGTTTTCATAATGTTTCAGTTGAATTTAATTGCAGATTTCTCTGTGTAACGAGCTGTTTATTTCTCCGCATTCAAACGGAAATTTTTCTGCTCAACTTATAGTTTTGGATGCTGGATGCAGCCCTAATTCATGAGCCAGAATGGAGTATGAGCTACTGTTAGAGCCAACTAAAACAACATTATTTCGTCTTTGAGTTTTATTTCACTTACGAAAAAACAAACATACATACAAAACCTAAAATTGGTTGTATAAAAAACAAAATATCCATCCCAATTTGTACAGCACACCAGCAATGACAAATAAGAACTGGTGGCTTCCTCATTGTAAAAATCGGTATTTTTACGAGTTCCATGGTTATCATTTCCTTCTAGCTTTTATCTAGATATTTTTTTCAATAGTAAATGCCAATTTTGTGAAGAATGTATTGATATGCACCATTTGCTCAATTACATTATTCCAAGCTGCTATACACAAAAAGTGTTTCCCAACTCTATCAATTTTGTAATATGGTTAATCTCATGTTGTTGCACACCTTAGATGTCTAATAAATATTCTAAAATTTTAGGTGAGGGCAAACACGATGACATGTATTTTTTGCCCCAGTTTAATTGATTTGTCAGTGAGAGCTCTATAAATGTTACGGTTGACATTTGTAAAATTAAGTTGTATCTCCTAATTGCGTTTTTTCGTTTGAGCTGGCTATAGGAACGCTATCAACATCAAAACGACAAATTCAGGTATTCGCAAAAATCGATTTTCGCACAAATTCACTGCCACTCACGTCAAAGCGACCTAAAAGGTTGCGACTGTGACCAAAAACTTTCCGTGGGAAAACCATTTCCAACTTTCACTTTAGCAAGGCAAGCATAAAAACGAGAGACAAAAAAGGGGGATGAACCAACACCTTCCACCTACGTTAGTGAAGTCGGCAACTATATAAAAAGCAGTCAACGTCTCGAGGTACGTCCTCTCTCTCTCTCTCTCTCTCTCTCTCTCTCTCTCTCTCTCTCTCTCTCTCTCTCTCTCTCTCTCTCTCTCTCTCTCTCTTTCCTCCTCCCACTTTCTAGCACCTATGTGTATGTTTGAGTGTATCGATTATTTATGCATACGCGAACTGGCGAACGCCGCGGGAGGAGACGGTGGCGGTGAGGCGGCGGCGGCGGCGGCAATGGCAGAGGGTGCACACACACATACACACGCTCGCATAGTGAGGCGGCGGTGAGTGATTTTTTGCTCGTCTGGCGCGAAGACCGAGAGGCGCCTATTTTGCAATACACTGGCGTCTGCCCCTGCACAAATAAACAATTTTGGCACGTAGTTCGGGGTCACAGAATCAATCAGCCCACCTCCCCTGATTGAGACGCCCACCCCCCAGGCGAGCACCCCCTTCAGCGTCGCTCTCCTTGCACCCGGCGCGCTCGCTCTGATGGGAAAAGTGCAACGCGTGGGCTCCCGCTCTCGCATGATTCGTCACGTGAGTGTGGGCTGCGCGCCCATCCCGCGCGTCCTCATTAGTTCAACCAACTCAACGCGATTCTTCTGCTCAAGAAACTCTCTCTTTCTTTCCTCGTGCCTTTTTCTCTCAGTGTGTCGCCCAACTCTCGTCTTGCGGCGAATTGCTTTTGAAAGATGCTGCAGATTCTTTGTCGCTTATCTTCCTCCCACACGATTGGACACGACAGAGAAAAATGCTGACAATATTAGCTGCTTACCTCGGATTTTCATACTCATTTAGTGCCAACTCTGCTAGCATTTGTTTGGGAGGATCAGAATAAATACGATCGAAATAATAGATCAAAGTCCAGTTTTAAACAATTCAATTTTTTGGTCAGAAAAGGTACTGGCGGTCTGTGCCAGAAGGCACTGCTCAATTTATGTTTTTTTTTTATCATTTTGGGAATAATTAACTTAATGAAACATTTATTTGCATTAGAATATATTTATTTAACGCGCCAATGGCGTACAACTATTTCCAGCATTTATATGAGGCTGCTTTGGTTAAAGTCAAAGGTTTTAAAGGACAATCAAGAATATGGTACATAATATAAAGATCAGCATTAAAATAACTACATTTACATTTGTCAGTAACATCCAGGTGAAAACAAGAATTTGTGCAAATAAGAAAATGATACACATGAAAAGAATATCTGGTTAACATGGAACGATATTTACAATTCGTTTTCTTCTAATCGGTATTTAACATTGCAGGCGTATAATAGAATTTTGGATCAATATTTTGCTTTTTAATATTCATATTACTTACAAACTTGACAAAAGCTTCAGAACAAGTGAGAGAGAATTTTGATTCGCCTGTTACATCCTACGGTATTGAAGCTATATGGTCACTTTTAAATTTAAATGATTTCAATAAATTAGAAAGTGCTAAATCTAGATTCTTTAAATGGGCGCTGAATGCGTTCTAGATTGGTTTATGAACTTGTATTGACCGACCTATTCGTAAATGAGCTAAAATCAAATTTTATTTGCATTAATTTCTTCATTTTCCTTCATCGTCATCCTTCTCCATTAGTCCATTAGGGTTGAATCAAGGGATGGAGTGCAGTCAAAGAAGGTCATCATGACGAAGAGAGGGCAAGCTAACTCCTTTTAAAATTGTTTTCAAAACATTTATCGATGAGCATATTTTGATTTTCGATAGTAAAATGTATTCACAAAGTATCAGTGGAAAAGCAAAAAATATTGAGCCAGAAAATCAGAATATGTGATGCCAAATTATATAAGATAAAATTATATAAGATACAAGAAATTTGCATTAAAATCAACCACGTAGCAAAACTAATTATGTATATTGAACCGAGATAGAGACTTCATTAATATTTTTTAATTGATGAGAACTGTAAATGCATGAAACAATCTTATCACTTGAGAACTTTGATTAATCAAAATGTTTTTAGAAGAAAATTTTAGAAATCGTTATCCGCAAGCTCGTAGAATAAAAAAGGGTTAGTCTAAAAACAAAAAAAAATGTTCTGACTTTGGATCCGAAGTTGGCGCAGCCTCTTCTCATGACTAGGGCTACATACAGGAGTGGCCGAAACCTGGTCGAGATGAAATAAAATTTCGACATTTTTAACCTCTGCTCATACATTCCGTGGGCTATGAGCTCACCGAGCAGATAACATGGGGCCCGAGTGGCCGCAGAGGAGCTTGGGCCCAATTTGGCCATCTTATTCCCTCCCCGCACCGAAGACTTTTATTGAAACGCCAGACATTTGTCCTTAAAGCCGCTGGAAAGGTGCGAAAACCAGCAAGTGGTGAGTCGGCGCCGGTGGGCCTCCCAGCCCGTTAAGCTATTTGAAAATTTCGAGAGTAGCCAGTATTAGATCCCCGAACTGCTCAAATATCTCTCACTTCTTTGACGCTCCTGAGAATGCCTTAGCAATGCGAGCCAACAGGCTGAATTGATAACACAATGAGAAAAATGTCGATTTTTTCTGCAACATGCATCCATGAGTGAAGAATTCTTAAGAAAACACTAAAAATACTCTTTAGGGACTGTTATTTCGAGATTTAAATGGCAAAATAGTTGCAACCACCTAGACTTGCCGCGTTCATCAGATGCACACACCACTTTGAGGGAACACATCATTGTGGCTCCCGGTGTGACGCAGTTTGCCTCATCCAGTGAACCGCTCGTTTTTCAACGCTCTACGCAAGCCTCTAATAAACCGTAATGTAAACGGCTAAAATTCGTAGAAGGCACACTTGTTCCCATCTCCTCTGACGATGACACGCATTAAAACGAAGGCATAAATTTTAATTAGCTGGGCGTGTTGCGGCCGTTTCCCGGGCTGTACTGCACCACTTCATGACATCGCACGCACGCACCCACGTAAAATATTATTGAATATAAACAGACCGTGCGGCGCGCTTTATGAAAGGCAATAATTCACAAGACAAACGCATCCCGAGAAATCCCTGTCTCTGGCCCATATCTCATTAGGCTTTGCGAATTTATGGGACAGTCGCGTTTAATTTGCAGTCGGCCACCCGGGTCGACGAAAGTGAGTCGCTCTTCATCTCTCGCCTCTGCAGAGGTGTGAGGCAGTAGCAGTTTGCTCGCTCGCCGGCGCTGATTGCCTCGTCAGCAGCTCGTTTTTCGCTGCCTCCAAGCTCTCACCTCTGGCGCTGCTTTCTGCCGCTGGTGCTTTTGCGGAATTCGGCAAATCTGCGTGTGGCTCCCGTTGAACGGTTGAATCGTATCCATTACTAAATGTGCCAGCTTTCGGGCGTGATCAAATATGCATGTGCTCGTCGAATACTCGAGGACGCTGCAAGTTTTCCTTCACGTTCGCACCGAGCTAATAATTAATTCTGCCGTTAGTTCTCTCTCTCTCTCTCTCTCTCTCTCTCTCTCTCTCTCTCTCTCTCTCTCTCTCTTTCTCTTTTTTCTCTCTCGCACCGACTCTGCGCAAAAGTGCCGCATAATCCCGGTTTGCGTGCGGCAGTGTTACGATGCCACCGCGTGTCACTTTTGCCGTACCTTGCTTCAGGATGAGACGGAAAACCTTGACAAACAGTCACAGATATATTTGAAGATGTATCATTATGTTAAATAGACCTGGAAATTTTCGGAATTTTAGTCGATTGACTATATCTTTCTTTGCCCTGTAAATATGGCAACTGAAAGTATATAATCTTGACGAATCATTTCTGTTTTTCTAGAATAGGCGCCTTAAAATTGTTTTAAAAAACCAACTTTACTTTTCCAAATAAAAAATTCAGCTTAATGAGCGGATTGAGGGAACAATAAAAAAAATTTCTTCTAAATTTTGATTTTACCCTCATAAACTGTTGGTATTTTGGACAAGTTAGATATTTGGACTGAAAAATTGAAATATTTTCTTCTTTCTTCTCCTTTGTTGCGATATATTTACCCTCATGTCAAAATACTTGAAAATAAAAAAAATCCTCATATTTTGGTATCATCCCTGCTGACAGTGAGATCAACTATTTTAGCCGGAAAGCTCTGTATTAAAACCTACTACATGCGCGTTGTCAAAAATATCGATTAGAGTAAATGATTAAGGGAAAATAAAAAATCAAATCATCATCAAGACAGATGAAACTCAAACAATTAAAATGAAAATACTTGAATTAAAAAAATAATAGGACAGAGTAAACAACGCAAGAGAAATTTATGCTGCACAGGTTGCCTATCTTTCCAGGGGGTCGAAATATACTATGTAATTTCCAACGAGTAGTAAGTGTCTCACAATTGTGCAGCGAAGTTCCTCATTTCCTCCTCTTGCTCCTTCTCTCTGTCTCTCTCCTTAATCGAATTAATTGCCACCTTTTGCAGGAATTTCATGTTTGCATAGCAAATTCGCTTGGATACACACAGCAAACCCACGCGATGTTAAATTGCCTCTTGCTCTGCAAGTCTGCTACAACTTCCAACTCGCTTTTGCAATTTCGAAATTAACACGCTGTCAAGGGAAAACAACTAACAGCAAAGAACAACAAATTCCAAATTATTAATATTTTCATTCGTCCCACGCTGGAAACTCTTGCTCTCGTGTTCGAATACCTGCCTGCGTGCGAACGCACGCAGAGCACTGTAGCCTCAAAATAATAAACATAACACACGAAGCGTGTTTTTCGGCAACGACGCGCTTCCATTAGAAGCGGCGAGATCTTCGTAGGACGGTGTACTCTTTTGACGACGCAAGAAGTCGCGAGACGCAAAAGTGTCGTTTTTCTGGCTTGAGCTCTGCTGGATACGCGATCTTGTTGTTTCATTAGCAACAATGCGAGGCACCAGAGTAGAAGAAGAGGAAGCAAAGAAGGACCCCCCTAGAGAAACACACACGTACACACAACAGTGAGATAATCCATCAGCTCGGCTGTCTTATGAATGAATTGGGGTGACGTCACGCGCGCGGTGACAGGCCTACGAATCGCAAAGTGCTTCCCCTATGATTTATGACTCACGCGCTCAGCTCGCGGTTTTTCCCTTTGCGTGCTCGATCCATAAAAATAACAAAGGACGCCGATGGAACGCCGAGGCGCCGCTCTGGCAGCGGATCTCCCGACGCTTTCCTGCACATTTGAATGCTGCTATGGTCTCTCGGGCCACGCCTGGGGACCTGTTGATTTTCATTCACCCGCGCTCGGCCCCCTCCGATCAATATTGTTAGAAATGAGACCCGAATCAGTGGCGGACTGATTAAATGCCCCTTCGTTTAACGCCAAGCGAGTGAAATAAATTATCTGACGTCAGAGGGGAAAAAATCTCCAGAGCGACAGTGCCGACGAAGCCAACGCGTGTGTGGGAGCAGAGGGTGCGATTTTTCTGATTTTTTTCATGGACCAGTTGCACCGAATAGCCATCTCCCGAGGCAGAAAATTTATTTCTGAATTACGTTTGCTCCGGGAGATGCGTGTGAGCTCTGTGGCATCTACGCCCACTGCGTCAACAGCGATATTCCTTTACATCGTGGAATTCTCACGCTCAAGCACGTGTGCAAACAAGAGCAGCATCTTCGCAGAGGACAAAGGATTTGTGCAGTGAGCCTTCCGAGAAGGAGGCAGTATCAAAAAGCCGTCACCAAATTGGCACGATGCAGGTGAATTTGAGACACTTCTCGTAAGACCCTTGTTCCTAATGTTACGTTTACGAGGAATAGTGGGTAATTTATTCAAGGGATTTACTAATTTATAGGGCTCGGAATATGAGATGGTAGGCGCTAGACTATTTTTTATATGCGGCTGATTTACCGCGAATTTAAGGCACTTGAGGCACTCTTTTAACAGTCTAAAACCATCTTTTTTGAGCCAAATAAATTTGTGTAGAACCGTCTAAAATCACTTGTTAGACATGAAGATAGCCTGAATGAATTCATTGTCGGTATTTTTAACAAAATTTGTCTACAAAAAATCCAAAAAATAAAATTTTCATGTGGTTTTTAATCAATTAATAAGTTAATTTTATAAAAACACGTGTTGGTCCCAGAAAAAAAATCAATTTAATGTAGTGATTTGACAATTTCGATCATTTCTATTTTGCAATGTACTTTTCACAGAAATTAAATAGATGTTTGATTCGAATTGGACCAGTAATTTATGTGCTATATAGAAATAATTTCAAGTGAAATTTTTATCCTATTGAGCTATTATACCACCTGTGATTAATTTTCATCGAAAATAATCTGAATTCATCAGTGAAACCATCTGAACTAGACCTTCAAGCTATTTGTAAAAGAATCGTTAACTCTTTAAAATGGGATATTGTTGACAAGAAAATTGCAGGTAATGTGGGTAAAACAATCTAAATATGCTCCAAAGTTAAGTAAAAATAATTAAAGTTTCATATATAAAAAATCCCTACCCTGTTAATATCCGATTCATTGCGTAAGGGAATTCGTCATAGCACAGCCCATTAATTTTTAAGTTAATCAAAACAAGTTTTATTAAAATCAACAATGGCCAATGAAGGTTACAAGACAAGGGGTGTACAGTCGACGTGAATTAAACTTAATTGAACACACTATATATTTAAAGGAGTTAGGGAAGCTAACGCGGAAAAATTACTATGCAATAAAATGGCTAGGCTTAGTCAGTCAGTGAACGATCACACATTCATCTCCATCTCCTCGGGCTTGTCGATGCTGGTGTAGCGCACCTTTCGCGACGCCGTGTCCACCAGCGGACTCAGCTTGTAGGTGAGCGAGTTGCGGTTCATGTAGAGTGCAGCACCGAGCGTCACGATCAGCCCGACCAACAGCACCGCCAGCACCAACGCGGCCGCGCTGTGACCACCCTCGGGCAGTCCAGCGCCGAGAGCCTTCTCGCTGCACGCCACCGGCTTGGGGTCGACGCAACGCAGCGTCTCTCTGTTGCGCACCGTCACGTTGGTGGCGCTGAGCCAGTGCGCGAAAGCGCCGACGCAGAAGTCGTCGCACGACAGCGGGTTGCCACCCAGCTCGACGATCAGCGCCTGGTGCCTTGTGGGCAGCCGATCCAGGTCTTTGGTCACTTGAGGGCTGAGGGCGCGCAGCCGGTTACGGCCCAGATCGATGAAGCGCAGTTTCGACAGGCACGACACCTTGGGCAGCGAGCTGTCGATCATCCAGTTGTCGCCCAGGTGTAGGTCCAACAGGTTCTCCAGCTTGCAGAACATATCCGGCGGCATCATGGAGATCCGATTTTGCTCCAGGTGGATCTTCACCAGCTGCGTCAGGTTGGCCGTCTCGAGGATGTCTCGCAGGGCGGACAGCTGGTCGAACGGTAGGGCTTTTCCGTCCGGTGCGGCGAACGCCCCCGTCAGGTGCAGCTCGCGCAGATTGGGGAAGCCTGTCAGCAGCCGAGGGTGGTTGTTGACGCCGTCGCCGTTATCCTCGGTCAACGAGATTTCGTTGAAGTTCAGGATGAGTCGCTCCACCTTGGACGCGCGGTGGTACGTCTTGCCGCGGATGGAGCGGATGCGGTTGTTGCTCATGTCGATCACGCGCAAATTGTCCATCTCTCCCTCGATGCCAAAGATGTTCCACGGCAGCTCCGGAATATGGTTGCCCGTGAATATCAGCACCTGAAATAAAGTGATACAATTATTATCTTGTTCTTATTCCTTATCAAAAGTATCAAAACGAGATTGTGATTATCTGTTAGTTTCTGACAAAGAATGCTACTTTGTAGCAGCCCAAGGTTTCGTGCATGTCGAAACTGCGCTTTATATTCTTATTAGTGTATTTATTGAGTCGAGGGAGTTTTTACAGTGATAACTAATTCACCATTTTTAATACGACAGTATTGGTGGAGCTCTTAAGGGAAAAATTCTTATAAGATTGAGCATTACAGGGATGTGTTTAAATAACAAATTTCAATGCTCCACATTTTCTTAGCTGACTAACGTGCAACCTAACTCAATTTTTAGGGGAAAAATCCAAGTCAACTCCATTTTTCAAGTCTTAGTAAAATTTATTTTTGATATTTTCAAATCTACTAGAAATTTTTAACATAAAAAATATGATAATTAATCCTCTCCCAGTTGTATATGTTCAGTTGCATAATTGCATAATATATTATCTATAATTCAATGTCATATGTATACGTTGCAGAGCCCAAGAACAAACCCCTTAATGAAGCAATTTTGGATTTTTCGAAACCCACTGATCAATTCACCTCTTGTCTTAAAATTTTGTCAAAATTAAAGTTGTATCAATTTTAAATAATTCGATTTTTTTCAAAAGTCGCTGTTATTCCTAAAAATTTTGACCACCAAACAGATTTCTCTACCATGTCCCTTTGTACAATGGCTTATTCATAAACTTCAGGGGTGTTACAATAAAAAGATGACAAATGTGTCGGTATTTTTTTTTTTGCAAAATAAAACCGCAGAGACATCGGACTAGAAAGCTCAGTCATTATTATCATTGTCGCAAGAAGCACCAAAAACCATGCCTTCGTCGTCAGCTTTAATGAGAGCTCGCGTAGGGGAGGAAAGAGCCACGGGCGAATTCAAGACGAAATGTTGTTCGTACGCTACAAACCGCATTATTAAAATTGCCACTTTGCTCTAAACCAGTGCGATGCAGCCTGCTGGTGTAATGCAAAAGCCGTGCTCGGATTATCACATTTGTGCTCTACGCCACCCGCACTGTGCGGCTGTGTTGCGGCACAGTTTCCGCCAACGAGCGAGGCTGAACTTAACGCCTCGTACACATATAAGGAAATCTCCAAGGGGAGTGAAGTTCGCTTGTAATGCTAAATAATCCATTCGCGAGGCGCAAGAAGTTTTCTTGCAAGCGTTCAAGTGATTTCAGTTGCCCCTCCAGGTGCGCTGGTGCCGTCGAGGTGCGCATTTTTGTGCCAGCAAACTAAGGCAATTTTCATTTTATGTTTAATATTATTGCAGACTAGGAGGTGGGAGCGCGGCGCAAATGCTGTTCAGTGCAGCGAAAAATAAGAGGAGGCACCGTTGAAAAGTTTGGCGAGCCGCAAACAGCTCAAATAAGCCCGGCTTACGACTGCATGGTTCCGCAAGTTGAACGAGAAAATTTGAGTGGGCGTCACAAAGTGGAATGAAAATAAACTGTGTGTGTTTGGCCAAAGTCAGCCGCTCTAATGAGGAAAAACGTCGTCTCCACCGCTCTTAATCTTCATTTATCTCGCTCGTTCGCGCACTTCCTTTAAGAATGCAATGCAGTGTTTCAGAACTTTCAGAAGGCTTTGCCTGCTAAATTGCCCCCAAGCGCACGCTGTACAAAGTATTACATAGATTTCGATCGACAGCGGCCGCTCTCATTCATCAGGCAACAATGACTATTTTCGGCACTTTCAGCACTTATTTACTCGCAAGGACGCGAACACTTAAGAAGTCGTCAGCACCAGCAGCCTTCGAATATAGATCGATCCATTTATAAAACTCATAAATAATCCATTTTGACGTCTAATTTCGCTCCGCTAACGATGCAAAACGCAACAGCAAAGGTGCTATGCCGTGTAGTACAAGGACAATTATATCCAAACGCGACGTGCAAGCCGTAAAATTATTCTTTACATCAAAACACGAGTGCTTTTGAGAACGAGCTTTGCCCTTTTCTCGAATAATTAACAAAGTTTTTGTAAATTAGTGAAATGGACCTTCAAGACCGTCTTTCTTGGTAAAGGACAAGTCTGGAAAATTCTAGGTATCAGGCAAGAGCAAAAAACTATTTTTAGTCACCTACGAAATCAGTTTAATTTTGATGAGCTGAGGCGGCAGCGTTTGCCTTAGCAACCTTTCGCTTCGCATCAGCGGAAAAACGCTTTCCTCCCTTCGGGGGGTGAAACTGTGCGATAGCAATCACCGCTGAGAATCGCGAACAAGGTTCATTTCGGTCAAATTGCTTGCCCAAATTAGATTTCCCGATCTATTCACTTGCCTCAGTCTCCGGTGGCAGGGTCGTCAGCATGTGGGTGTCTGTGAAGAGCTGGTTAGTGCAGTTGACCACGTACTTGTCTGATTGTCCTTGGTACGCCGTCCGACCGCACCAGCATTTGCTCTGGAAAGCAGGTTAATATCATTTAGCAAGTCTAATTTGATTCATGCAATTGCTTTTTTCAATTGGAGGCTTTAAAGATACATAAATTATCCTGATCAAGCATTGCATGAGGGATATTTTATTTTTGCAGTTATTTTCATAATTACTTAAGAGTTTAAAAAGGTGAGTTTCAGCTTAAAAAAATAGATAAAAAATCGGATGCAATACTAACGTTGTTCAATAATTATTATGTAATCTCAGTAAAAGATGAGAGCTATGCCATCCATTAAACAAGCCAATAAAACTTAAGGGATGCCATCTAATGGCCAAATGCCATTAATCAAAAGTTTAGTTGGAAGGTAAGGAATGCCAGCTTATTTATTTAAATTCTAACCTTAAATAAGCAAAAGGTACGCAACTGAATTATCATCCAGGATTTAAATCAAATTAAGGCATTTGGCCATTAGAGGTTCATTAAGAGTGCAGCTAAGCGTTTATCGGACTTATGCGATATCGACCATAATTAAATTTTCGGACTAAAGAAGATTTTTCGGACTCTTTTGTCATTGATGTAATAAACTTGTCGGTCTTGTGAAAAATCCCACTTTCGGCCTTCTTAAATCCGGGCCCATTTTAATACCTGAAATGCAGTGGGGCATGAAGCGCTGTTAGCCAGCGCCATCAGCGGCGCCAAAAACAGAAACACCTTGCAACCAGTCATCCTGGAAAAGAGAGAAGATTAAAACACAATCTCGTTTATTCGTTTTTATTTCTTCCTCCACTGAGAATCAGAGTAATTGGAATTTCTGCCTCTCTCTGAATTATCCTGCTCGTTTTTACGTCATGCGGCGGACATGCAATTTCATTTAAACGCAATCAACCATATCGCGTGAATTTCATTGAAAAAGGCTACGATTCAGTGAAATGAATTCGCGATAAAAAAAATGACATTCTGCTTGTGTCGGGACGGTCGTGGTGTTCGCTGTTTATTTTGAGCGATGCCCATCACTCACGGTGTGACATCAGCAAGTATTATGTACTTTGGACCTATCAATAATAGGTTTCTGACTCACTCTCTTGGATAAGTAAAAAGACGACCGCTTCCGACGCCTGCTGAATTTTCAACCAGCCTGCCTGAAATCACGCTTCTCATCTTGCCAAACACGACTCGAGGCGGAAAATTGAAGAAACAAATAAAAACCTCTTCACTAACTACGGGCTTTTCATTATTAAATTTTCGCAACAATTAACATTAGATGGTTTGCGCAAACGAGGCGAATTAGATGATTAAATAAGGACAAGGAAGTAGTCGAATGAAAAACGCCCACCCCTTGTATATATTATAGAGGTGCCGCACGGGCTAAGTAATTAGCTGCCGCATCTGACACGAAAGCTGAACGTGTGCGTAACTGCATTTAATTAACCTTTCAGCTTCACGGCGAGCGTCTCCTTTGATCAAAAACCCATGTGCCGAAAACAATTAGCACCCTCGGCGTACTTGCTTGCTCAAATTTGTAATTATATCCAGTAAAATGTGTTCGCAAACAACATCGTAAAAAACACAATAAATAATAAAAAAAAAAAAATGTGAAGCTACTTACTTTGTATTAAATGTAATGGGGTCCAAATCAAAATTTTCATTTGCATATTGAAAAATATTTCATAAAATTCTAATTTACAAAAGTGCAAATGGATCAACAACTCTGCTTGTTGATTTAAAAATATACTATAAATATAAAATTGTAGTTTGAAGTTTTATTTAGTTCAGAATTTGATATGCCCAGGTAAATATTAAAAAAATCCAAAAATGCATCTTCTTTCAAGTCGGCTGACAATAACCGCGTACTTTAAAAAAAGTGTAAAATTTTCAGTGAAAGCGATCACGTGTCAAAAAGCTTGGCACAAAGAGCGATCCTGTTTCAGCTCCAGCAGTCAAGGTTTCCCCTGTAACTAACAGAAAATTTATGACTCTCCTATAGCTCGCAGCCTTTTCTTAGAAAACTGCTTAAAAGTCGAGCGACACTATTTGCAGAGATAATTGCGGTTGAGTGACGACTCGACAAAATCGCAATTAAACGACTTATATGTGCGCCCCGCCGCAACAGGCTTTTAAAGGAACAGCCCTGCTAAACCTGTGTGGGTGGGTGTGACCCCGAGATGGAGATTGCGATGTCAAAATCTCACCTGCGGAGGGTCCTCCGGTCGGCAAGACGAGCGAACAGCCTCCGTGTCGCCTCAGTCCATGCAGACGCTCGGCGTTCTTGCTGAGTGCGGCCGCGGTTTCGGGTTCAGCGCTCGCGCAAGCCGATTTTTCGCCGAGGATAAAATTGCACAGCTCTTTTCACGCCACCAACTTGGCCGTGTGCTTCGCCAATGAACTGCTCTTTACCTTTTTCATACCTGCGACGGCCGAACCTGCGAACGAAGCGCCTCCCTACCTGGCGGCGGTGGAACGCGGAGTCTCACGAGCTAAACCACAATTGGATTTGAATCTCTCTTAATTGTGGAATATATAGCGACCGCAGAGTGAGCAATGAGAAACAGCCAGCGGCAAAGAAGGATGGTTTTTATTCCAGCCTCTTTTAATTCATTATTTCATTAAAATGCTGTAAAAAATTAAATTTTGACGCATCTGCGAATGTGTATACTTCCAAAGAGCTCAAAAGTGAAATGCTTTTTGTGCGCCCGTAAAGCTGAGTTCCCGCAGGCGCTTTCCGCGCTAATTAATTAAACCAACAAACTCATATGAATGAATTCATGGCGAATATATTTGCATATTCATGTTCTGTGCGCACCGCGTGTGCATATCTCGCTCAACTTGCCTAACAAAATATTATTATTCTTCGGGTGCTCTTAAAAATGAGCAATCGAGCATCTACGCATGTATATGCATCGCAGTACAAGGATGGCAAAACATTAGCATAATTTTTGGCAATGCGAACATTATTGATATGGGACCGAAATGCTTGGTAGAAGGCAGTCGCAGGCGCGCAAACCCCGAGTGCGAATCTAATTTAGTGGATCTTGCGGCTTAACAAAGGGTTGGTTGCGGCTCCAAATCATTCCCAGTGAAGGCAAAAACACACCAGATGTCAGGTTAGTATGGAGCTGCGCCAAACTCTTTTCTTCAAAGTTGACTAAAATAGCCGATTATTATTACAACTCAATATTAGTAGTAAATATGAAAAAAATTCTAGTTGAACGATGTATGTGGTCAAAGCATTCATTTGTTGATGTGATTAGTCAATTTAATGACGATATAGGAAGAGTATTTTAATAAATTTAAACTTGAGCTGTGTCGTATTTCACTCTACAAAGTCCAATGAAAAATAAATGTACTACATATATTGCACTCGCCACATCATAATAGTGCCTGTCTTGCTATTTTATTTTTTGAAATCATTTAATTTTATCCTTCATTGAATTATTTGGTATTCCATAAATTATAAACGTTTTACGCAGTCATAAAAAAAATAATAATTTTCATATTCCGATCAATATATTTCTTAATGTAGCATGTCGAGGTAATCTGATCTAAAGTGAAAGCTAAAATATTATTTGAAACGGATGCCGTTACATGAAAACGCAAATATCCGCATTGAAAACACACAAGAATAATAAACAGAAAAATATGTAGTTCCTCTCCTATATTGATGTCTCGTCGGTCTTCAAGCTATAGAATTTCATCATTAAAGGCGACCAACAGCACAACATCTCCAACGTCATAATTTTTTTACTCATTGATAAGCACTGCCCTGATAAGCTTGTAGGACGCAGTTTCATTTTGAGTTTCACAAAGAAGACCAGCGATTGCGTCCTCTTCTCTTAATGAAATACTGTCCTACTGTTGAGCAGCTGATTAAACGATAAAGCAGTCGACCGACGCATTTATTAGTCATACGATGGATCACTTCTGACTTTCGTGGATCATTCGGAGTAAACAATAAGCAAAATGGTCTGTGGATCTTCCATCATAAAATATTTCCTCTTCCTATTCAACACCTTATTCTGTGTAAGATTTTTATTTCTGATTGCCCGTTATTATAACATACTAATTTAAATAAATTCTTATACGCACAGGCTGGCGGTCTCGCGATTTTGGTAATCGGTTCCATCATACAAGTAAACATTGACAACTATGGATCTCTATTCCCTGGTGAAGTATGCTAATTTAATTTTGCACTCAGCATGCAACCAGTGGCCCTCAACTTTTCAGGTCGCGCTGCCGGGACTTCTGCTCATTGTCGTCGGCGGCGTCACGTTCTTGGTCGCGTTTGTGGGGTGCTGCGGCGCGATCCGCGAGTCGCATTGGATGATGATCACGGTTGGCAAAAGTTTTACACCAGATACCGAATTTAACTTGAACAGCTCTGTTTGCACAAGTAGTACGCTGTCAGCCTGGTGTCACTTTTTCTGCTACAATTAATAGGAGGGATCCTGGCGATTGTGTTCAAATCGGATTTGGCAGAGCTGCTGAAGGGCTCCATGAAATATGCCATGGAGCTGTACCCAAATCCCACTGAGGCGGCGGCCAGGAAGGCTTGGGACAGGGTCCAGAGAGACGTGAGCTTCAACGCAACTCCTAATTGATATACTAAAAAAATTTCTGCTCCAGTTTCGATGTTGCGGAATTGACGATCCATGGGATTGGATCCAAGTAATGAGCGACTTTCCTGATTCGTGCAAATGTGACGACCCTTTTGACGTGCGGTGTGTGGGTGGACATTTTGCCTCAGGCTGTTTCAGAGATCTGTCCGCGTGGATTGTTACATGGGAAACCATTCTGGGAGCCGTCGCGCTTGGATTCGCAGTAAGACGATTTTAGCAAGGAGGAAGTTATCTCAATAATATTCATAATTCCAGCTCGTTGGGGCAATGCTGGCCATTTGCCTGGCGACAAGTGTGAGGAGGAGAATGCACATGGTTTAGAAATGTGCTTAGTAATAAAGAGGACGCTCAAGAACAACACTCGTATATTTGTAAAATATGTTTATTAATTTATTTCCACGTAGCATTCCTAACTTATAAAAGCATTTATACATAAGCAGCCATCGAACCATCATACCAAGAAACACATCAGAACCAAATTACTTTTTGCAGTTGCTCCGGGTCGCAAGCCAACCGATCGGGCATCAGTTTGTTGCCTCAGATAGATAAATAATTATCAACCTCTTTAAACAGAAGCGCTTCAATTAACAACGCGAGTTTACAATGCTACATAAAAAAATGATTAGTTGGTTAGAAAAATGACAAGGACCCGGTTTGGATCCTCATACTTCAAATTAAAAATTAGCACTGATATCCCTTGCACACAAACACTTTGGAGTCGCTCGCTTACATCTGTATAAAGTCAAAATGGTATCTAGGTACAGTACAATCAGGATTTCTATTGATGATGACAAGAGAAAAATGCTGGCTGCTCAGGTGTGCCAAAGTTGAATGCCTTCCGTGAAGGTGATTTACTTAACTACCAGTAGCAAATTGAAAACAAAACAGCGACGCAATTAGGATTTTGTTAATGTTTCGGCAGTCTTGGTCCATAAATACATCGTAAATTAACTGAAATTGGTAAAATTGACATCCATCTCCGTTCACACAACTTTTTAATGTAGAAGGGGCTGACACTGTAAAATGTTGTATTATTCAGCAAAACTAATTTATCGGTTGATTTGTATTGGCATGGTACTTCCACGGAGCAGAGCTTTCCGGTAGAGGACGAAAAGGTGCACCAAATTCACCATTTTGCCATTGTTTAGCGGTTTGCAAGAATTTCGCCGCGCGCAAATTAGGCAAACCGAGAGGGCCTTTAATAGGGAGTGATAGAAATTTAACAAAGCTGACTTTAGGCTGTTCAAATAAAGGGTTACAGCAAAACATTAACTCGATACAACTAATTCTAATGTCATCACTGTTGTTGTTATTTTGTGTGCAGAGTTTGATGTCTCATCTACCTTAGTCCTGCATTTCCTCTGGCATCTCGTGAGGGTTCAGAATACCAGGCACTGCCATTTGTACACGCCGCTTCTCTTCTTGAGCTTGTCTCAGAGCCTGCTCTCTCTCCTCCAAGAACAAGTCCGAATCGTCCTCGCCAGTGTACTCCTGCCAACGAAAATTCAAACAAAATACATAAGATATCATCAGAGGGCAAGGGCAATGCAATGCGTACCCTGATCTGGACGAGGAAATCTCTCAAATGCTCTTTGAAAGCGTTGATGTCCTGGTCAAGGTTGAACAAACCCTGCACGGTGATCTTAATCTGGCCGTCAGTGAGATGCGGGAACGCCTGTCTCAGTAGGTTGGCCACAAACTCCTGAATGTAGAGAACGTTGTCTTCGGCTGAGGTGGCGCCTGGGCCGAGGGGCACGCTGATTTTGCCCACTTCCACCATAGAAAACATGTAGGCCAGAATGGTGGCGTGCATGGTTAGCCCAGCAGTGTGAGAAGTGTCTGTCACCACTGAAAATATGTGCTGCAGAATGTCGGTGAAGTAGGTCTGGTAGAAGCTTTGCGCTGCCTCGTCGTGCGCTTCTACGTTTTGCAGCAGTTGGTGCAGAATCTGATGGGCAAAAAGCAATAATTAACTTCCAAATCAAACAGAACTGTTCTAATATGGCAACAATTTAAGCTAGAATTTTGATTTTGTGGTATGTACAAATCAGTAGCAATGATTTTAAAATAAAAGATGAAGTTTGATAATCCTACATGTTTTTTCTCTATTAATGCAGACCCTCCTATTGAAAAAATTCAAAGGAAGTTTCTGTGGCGATTCTTCCCATTACTTGGTACTACAAACTTCCAGACGTTTCTCAAGTTAGTTCCAGAACTTTTGATACCGAAATAGTACTCTTTCTAAATTGACTTTAAACAATCAGTCTAAATAAGTGACAAATTACTTTCCCAATTTTTTGATTACATAATATGCTGTAAATTCTGACAGTAAATATAAAGACCCAGAGTCCCAGAAAAGGAAATTATTCAATAAAAAATATAACCTCTGCACCCAGATCTTTTGATTACTTTGAAACCTCAGGACCAATTTTGAAGGAATTCATTTAGATCAATTACCTGCAATCCGGTGTCCGCCACATTCCTCATGGTGTGTTTGAACGCCCAGATGATGGAATCAAGGACCAGCTTGAATTGGGCGGGTGGGATGTTGAGGAATGCTGGGAAGCAATGGTTGTTCACCGCCTAAAAATTTCTCTTAGAGTCTTTTAGTTTAAATTATTAATAAGCAAACCTGTAGAAGGAGGAAGAAGTTGGTTCTGTGCTCAGGGTATTCCTCAAAATCTTTGTTGATCATCTGCAAGGTGCACTCAAAGACCGCGTCAAAGATCTTAGGCACCTCTGGAGTTATGTGGTTGCCCAGCTTGTTGACGATGGTCGCCATGGTGCTGAGCACTTCCGGCTCTCTAGCGGCAGGCACGCTTGTCCGCTGGTAGTCCAGCAGGACGGCATCCAGCAAAGGTGGAATGAAGTTCTCCAACACCTGGCGAAACTTGCATTGGTAATCACCGTAAAATGACTCAAATAAAGACACAGACCATTTGAGGATCATTTGATCTGCTGACCCAGTCGGAGATGAGCTTTAGAGTTTCCTTCTTGACAACCCTCATTCCCTTGATGAGGGGCTGCTTGGTCACCTGTTCTCCATTCATCGCGATAGCAGCAATGATGTTCTCACTCATCACTTTGTAGACGTTCAGCATGTCAAGGTAGATTCGGCCAAGCTGAATGACTAAATTACAGCAAAAATATGGCAATTGTTTAAAATCTTTACCTGAAGGACATAAGGATGACCAAGAGCTTTGCAAGCTCGCACGTTGGTCTTCAGGATGCTGGATAACTGCTTTACAGCCTCCTGATCCTTGAGCACATCAACATTCTTCGATGCCTGCCCAATTATGTCATCCCAAACCTGGTTGGGCAGCATCATGTAGTTTTCAATCAGATGGTCCTGAACGCGCTGATCCACCTGAGCGCTGATCATGTAACCGACAGCCTCATAGAATGTGTGGACCTAAAACAAATAATTATACTAGTTAAACACGATCCTCACAAGACTGATAAAAAAACAGCAATGTTTCAAGACTCATATATCTGCAAGAAGACACATTTGAGTTGCTAGGAGTCCTAAAAAATTATCGTTTGAAAACAACTAACAGGCATTGCATTGTGAATACATTAGAAGGTTAAATCACCTGTTGTGATTGCAGGTCACAGATGATTGTACTTATGCTGGCCAGAATTTCTTCGATGAAAGGCATGACTTCTCCTACTTGCATCTGCACAAAGTGCCTTCGGCACTTGAGAGCGATCTTGATGAACGTGTCACAAGCCATGTCTTGGACGCCATCGTGCGTTTCTATGGAGTTTCCAAAACAGAATTTAACAAACGCTTGCATGCCAAATTTCCGTTCATACCATGCATGAATTCAAACAGCTTGTTGACAACAGTTTTGA
The DNA here is from genome assembly GCF_949628265.1 of Cloeon dipterum. Taxonomy (NCBI): domain Eukaryota; kingdom Metazoa; phylum Arthropoda; class Insecta; order Ephemeroptera; family Baetidae; genus Cloeon; species Cloeon dipterum. The sequence continues at coordinate 15,497,357 of NC_088786.1, forward strand.
GGAACTTCCAGTGGGCTCTGAGAAATCTGGGATACTGTCCCACCACATACATAATGTTAGAGGCAATGATTGCCTTGTTGTCCTTGCCCTTCTTCTGCTCACACAGGCCGAGCAGGTCTTTAATGACAGTGACAAGGAACCTCTTCTCATCCTCTTCATGCATTGCCCCAGAGATGCTGCCTATCGCCCAACAAAGCTGCAAGTTGAAGATAGCGTTGTGGATAATATAAGATATTACATAAATAAACAGCAGAAACATATTATCGATGATAAATTTAACTACTGAACCATTCATCAACAAGTTAGAAACATCAGTTTTGTGACAAACCAATCAATAATTAACACAAATTTAAGTCTATTTAACTCTTACTGTGTTCAAGTTTTTCCATGACCACTCAGTTCCGTTCACTTGGTTGAGCAGCTTCTCTGTCATGATGCGCTCTGTGTCAGCATAGTCCAAATGGGTGAGGTAAACGAGGGTTTCACGCATGTTTTTGTACAGGTTAATCGAGTCTGTATCTTTCATGAACTCGCGGACAACTTCGCCATTTTCATTTTCAACTACGAGGACCTCTTCGGGTTTGGCCATGCGGCTGATCATGATGTAGCGAATCTAGAATAATGGTTGTTAGCATTTGTAAATTAGATGTATCGGAATCTTAAGCAAGTGCTTACTTTGGTCAGAACTGGGCTGTAAAACTGTCTCCTGGGCGGAAGTGGAGAGTTAATCTTTCCGATGAAAAGCGGATTTGATTGGGCAGGATATGGACTCTCTCGGTATAGGTCAGCACACAAACTGTTCCAGTATTCTAGGCAGATCTTGAAAATTTCAACTTCTTCCACCTCTGAGATCAATACGAGGTAATGCAGAGCCTGCAAAGTGAAAAGTAAATATTAATGTTGGAACTTTATTAACTGTGATTCAGGCGCACCTTTAAAAGGGTTTCATCGATATGTCTCTGTTCTACCAAGCTGCCATGCTCCTTCAGGTAGGTGCACAGGAACATGGCCAAGTTCTGGATAAAGTTCTGCTCAGCATCTTGCCCTCTGGCATAGGCCTCACGAATGTTGGTATTCAAAGGCAGCATCTGTGAAATAATTGGAGCTTTAATGCAGAAGTCAGAATTCAACAAAAGGGGTTGTCCTCAAATTTATCAATCCTCACTTCTGGCATACAACGCATCAAAAGGTCCCGACACTTTCACCAAGTCTGGAACCTTTACTGGCATACAATCAGGGTCATTTTCTCGCACTTAATACTCATAGCTTCCTACAAGACAAATGCAACAACTGTTATTCTAGATCTCTCACTCTTTGTCAACAATATGAAGTCCCTATACACATAGCAGAAACACAAATGAAAGCCCCAGTTAATTACACTGATATCAACATGTGATAGAGAAATAGGATTGAAAGTGCCAAATGGAAACTTAAGTAAAGTACCGACTGATTGCGTTTCTGCTTGTTTCACCCATTGTGCTAGCCGGCTGTCAACATTGTGTAGCTGTTTACAACATTAAAATTCAAGTCAGCAAAATGATGTTGCTGAGAACAATGTTACTCAAAGACGCTTACGATTTTCGGAAATGGCACTCTTAAACAATGAATACTAGTTGCATTCCTAGTTGAAAAACATAATAATGTAAAAAACTAAATCGGTGAAAATCATCACACCATCAGTCAGACATTTACTAGATCACTCAGGACTCATATATTACTCCTCCTCACTTCTTCACTTGTTTGCCACAAGTAACACTCTCGCTTGCACTCATACTAATGCACTAACTGGCTACCTGCTCCAGCTGACTCATTGTGTCCGTAAAAAGTAAAACAAACATGTCGTCATAGTTTGTAACCGTAACACCGGCGATTTCGGTTAAGCACTTAAGTGTCACATTTCGGAACATGGGTACACCCAAAAACTGAAACAGATTAAAATTATGATAAGGGAGGGATAAATTTGGCACCAGGATATTTCACCTTGTAGATGAGTGTGTTGATCAGCTTTGTTTCAAAAATGTAGCCCAGTGGAATCCAATTGAGAAACCTGAGCAAGGTCTCTAAATTAGCTGCAACAAGTGGGGCATTTTGAGACGATTCCTGAAATTTCATTAAGGCGCGTTAGAAGAAAAATTAAAAAAAGATAGTTAGTGCATACCATGACAAACTGACATAGCTGGAAAATCTGTCCAAACTGGCTGCACATGGAGTCCTTCAAAAACTTGGCTTTGTTCTGCGTCATTTGACCACTTGAAAAATCGAAAACTTCTTCGCTAAGCAGCTTCAAAATGGCCATGTTGTTTTGACACAGACTTTCATTGGTTTTACTGGCGCCAACAATGTCAGGAATGAATGACTGCCAGTTCTTTGGCCATTCTCGCTTCAAAACCTAGAGCAGAATTAAGATTTTCGTGTCTTCAATATGAAATTTGTACTTTACAATGTGGAACACACATGTTAATAAAAAGAAATCGTAGCTCTTTAAAACATTAAAGCAATAAATATCAGGATTACAGTGAATAGCAGTTGGTACTTGCTGTGTTGCAATACTAAAATCATGTAATCTTACCAACTCCTAACATGAGTTTGGTTTAAAACAGTGGCGTTTTTTTGTAAAATCTATATTGCAACAAAAGTTAACACTTCAAAATATGAACAAAATAATCCATTTCTTTACCGAACGTCTGTTATCGCAAAAAAGGCAAAACAAATTCTTTCTTGATAATAGTGATATTTACCTGTACAAGAATCATATTGAGTTTGTTCAGGTAAACCTTCTCAGCTTCCAAGGTAGCAGGATCAGAGGATGTTTTGATGATAAGGCCCACGATGTACTTTTTGATGCCTGATGCATTAAACAAAAATTAGTTACATTCATCCTGTTCATGACAGCAAATCACAGACCTTCGCATTGAGTTCGCGGCAAAACTTTCCACCTAGTTTTAATAACTTGCTCAAGTATTTGAAGGGCGAAGTACTTTGTCTGCTGGTTATTTGAATACTCAAGAATTGTGTCCACCCTTGTCCACGCATCTGGGTGTTCTTTGAGGCTGGTAAGCACTTCTTGAGCTGCCCTTTGCTGCAAGAAATTAATTAGACAAGCAATCCAAAATTTTTACCAAAACCATACCTGCTCTCCTACCCCCGTATACATGCATCCTACTATGTCGTCTAGTAAATTTATGTCCAGCTTTTGGTTGAAGTCAAGCAATTTCATTGCTTGCTCGTTTAATGCGGCCATTTCCGTCAGTTCTAGAAAAACAATTTAATTTTGATACATTTAGAACCATAGATGAAGGAGTATGAACTACATTTCGATTGAATACAAAAGTCGCTATAAGAGGTGCCTATTAAAATGCTAGTAAAAAGCGCGCTCATTCTCATTACGTGATTCTACACAATTCGCCTCGTGTTATTTGTGACGCAATTGCGGTATGTATACGAAAGATTTTAACTTTTATTAGTGCCTGACAATACAAAAATATCAAAATACGACTCGAAAAGGGCAAAAAACGTGAAAATTACACGTCTTACACGATTCAGTTCGAAGACTCCTCAATAATATTCGCTCAATCGCCCACATGAGGAGCGAAGCTGCGTTGAAAACCAAACAAAAATGGCAACGCATTTAGGGTCGGCGGATGTAAAATTCGACTTAACGCTCCATTTTATCACGCAAAATGATGAAGAATGTAATATTTTTCAGCCCCAAATCATTTATCACTTATTTAGGGAAACATACAATGCAAAGTTGAACTTACATGCTCCTCCTCAGCTATACAATCTATGGTTAAAACTCCGAAAGTGTGAAACATAAATATAGTCGTTTAGGCGCAGAACTGGATAGAACTGGTTTCATCGTTACATAGATGGTGGTGGATCGGCTGTCTACGGTCCGACTCGAGCGTAGCCGAATGCGTCTGTTTACAGCAGTATAAAGTCATTTTCATGTACTCTCATAATTTTTCTTATTAAAAACAACATTATTAAACCAATAAAATGAAATATGGTAATTTTAAAATTGTTTTCTACTTTATTTTCCTGGAATTAGCATACTTTGCTATTGTTTTAACTCCTTAGTACTCGATTCAAGCAAAAGAGCGCGAATTTTTGTTTCTGGAACGCGTACTACTGAGGCCGTCAATATTTTTTAGCCATTAATTATTTTACAAGGTATAATCACAATCATGCACAATATTCGCATACTTTTTATAAGCCCATAATTAATTTGAATATATATTTTTAAATACTGTAGTTTTATTTGACAACTTAATCTTACAACTAATCTTACTAGTGATTCCAGAACTGTCACTTTTAATGATATTGATTGACATACACACTAACGAATTACCCGTATTACAGAAAAATGTTTTTCTAAAATTTCCTGGAAAAAATATTTTGTGAAAATGAATAACACAAAAATTAAGTTGAAATAACCTGAGTTCAGTTTGTCGCTTTACTTTTTTTTACATTTTGCCTAAATTAAAAACTTAAAACGCCAAGAGCTTTCTTGATTTAAAAGATATCGACAAATCATTGTCATAGTCATTACAGTTCTGAAGAACACCACCGCTCCAGACAAAGTATATATATAATTATAATATGGAACCGAATCCAAACAATCATACAGGATAAGCAAAATAGTTATATTTTAAGTCAAACGAGGGAAGATTTATGAGTTTGACTAGATTTAGCGTGTCTTGACAAACAATTATGTGTTAATTTACCAGCATTTGTCAATATATACGTGATTGAAAGAGGTAAAAAACGAGTTTTTAGGGTTTTTGTGAAGGATATGTTTAGCATTATTTATTTTAATTGGCAGCATTTATTGAAATTTTTCAACATCTGTGTACTACTAGAAGCCAATGGCCAAATTGCATTACATTATATTACCATTAGGAATGAGTTTTTACAGCATAAGGAGACTGGTTCAAAAATAGTTTCCCTTAACAGAAAGAGATGTCTTGCAAAATTATGAAATGTGGGCCATAGAAAGCATAGCACATCAGCATCATCTGTATTAGTATGTGAATTCCACTTTTAGTGAATAGCAATGAGACCCGACTCTAAAAGCTTCTGAATCTTTGATGCGATCTCAGGATTCTTCAGATGACTGGAAAACAAGAAAATAAGTTTTATAGATCGCGAAAATGGTATTATTATGCTTACTCTTGCAGGGCTCGTGGATCACTCTGCATCTGCTCAAGAATAATTCTCATTGCTGGATCCCGCAAAATACTTTGGATTTCTGGATCATTCATTGCCCTTTTACGAACCTCTTCTGGGTTAGAGTTGACAGCAACTGCGCAAGCTCTGTATCCCTCAAGCGCTTCCTGCAAGATACATGAAGATTATGACATCAAAAGAGATGATGCAGCAAGAAACACAAGACATTCATCCTGAATGTGGTAGCCACATTATTATATAAATTATGTAAAATCAAGGGACCAGGCTTTGAATGGAAAAATAAACTCAAATAGTTTGGCAGTTTGAAACTAAAATCCTTACGGCATTAGATGAGTCCAGGTCGATGGCTTTCTGGTAAACTGCAGACGCCTTGCCTGGCTGTTGCATACCTTGTAGGATTTTCCCCTTCCTAATCCACCCCTTGACTGGGTTTCAAACAAATTCGGTAATTATTTTAACTCTATGACATGTTCAGAAGGCTTACTGAATTTAGGGTCCAATTCTAGGCACTTGTCACAGTCCTTAAGTCCTAAGTCAAACGCAGCCAACTTGGTGTAGCAGGCGGCTCTGTTGCTGTAGTATCTAGGCTCATCTGGATTTCTTAAAATCGCTTCAGAGTAGTGCTTGATTGCGTCAGCATAATTTCCTAATTAGCTTTGAGTAAGTACAGCTATATTAATTTTTTTTAAATGAGCATGCCTTTCTTGAACAAGTCATTTCCAAGTTCCTTCTCAGCCTCAGCCTTCACAGGGTCTATGTATGCCTTTTTCTCCAGCTCTTTAATCATCTTTTCAGCTTCAGACAGCAAAGTTTTGCTTTCTGGGGTGCGGTGCTCAAGCATTGACTTTTCAAAGAAGAATTTAGCGTTGTTCCAGTCCTTCATTAAGTTAATTTTAATTTAGTACAATTGAAATTGGAATACAATTTGAGTGGTACTTACCCCAAGACGTTTATATGCGTTGCCAGCTCTGGCAAATGACTTGGCAATCAGCTTGAAATCAGCTCTGTTTTCTCTTCCAATCTCCACCGCTTTCTTGCATTGCTCTATGCACTTTTCATACTCTTTTTGCTCAAAATACACAGCCGCAATGTTGTTCAGGTATGTGATTTCCTGGGGCTCCAACTCCACTGCCTTGTTGTAGTGAACAAGGGCCATTTCAAATTCCTTCTTCTTGTAAGCAGCATTGCCTAGCTCCTTCTCCCTTTGCGCCTAAGTAGGATAAATAATTGTGAAATAAGTTTGTACCAAAATTTGTACCACATTTATACTTCAGACAGATCCTTGGGAGGAGAAGTATCCATTTTCTCCACTTTTGGTTCTGGTTTGGGCTCAGGTTTACTGGATGGTGGATCGATGTCCATGTTTTCAGGGGAACTCGAATGAATCCCAAGTATGACACCAAGAGCAGTCTGCACACGTGGGTCACCAATATGCAACCTATACAGAAAACCAATAACACCTTTTAGCGTGAATAATTGAATTGAGGCCACTGTAATTTAAATCGGTTTTTACTGGACTACTGCTTTTATATTAACAATTCTAGACAAATCAGTAACTTTAAAAGTGATCAAGAAAGCATAAGTTTCGAGCGTTTAGAATAGAAAGCAGGTGACAAGAATATAAAATATTATTACAGTAAAAACTAAATATTGACAGCTTAATGTTTGACAGCAAAGCAAAGCAGTCTTACCCAAGATTTTTGGGATTGGCACGCAAGTCAGCCAGAATCACTTGGAAATCTGGTTGAGCAAGGAGAGCAGCTGTCTTAGGATTCATTGTCAGTTTGGTGATGGCATCAGCTGAATTAAATGGATTGTTTCCACCAAACAACCCACTCAGAGGATCATTTTGAATCTCGTTCTTAGCATGTTGAAGTCCCTCCAGCAACTGCTTGTTCGTAGGGTCCAGTTTCAGGCCATCTTCGTATGTCTTGATTGCTTCATCGAATTGGCCAACATACACCAAAGCACTGCCTTTTCGAGAATACCCCTGCGTGATTCATAAATACTTAGCATCTTAAACAGATTTTGCCTACTGATACACTTTACCTTGGGCCAATCTGGTTTTAATGATACAGTTTTCTCTGCGTCTTGCAAAGCCTGCATGTGCTTCCCTGCTTTTGCATAGGCTGCGGACCGGTTGCTGTAGAGAACATGGTTCGTGGGATCCAATGCTATTGCCTGAGTGTACAAATCCGCTGCTTCTGTGTATTTTTCTTGAGCCAAAGCTGCATTGCCCTGCTCCTTTAGGGAAGTCACCTGATATTTTTAAGTTTGGATGAGTCGAGTTACAAAACTCACAAATTGTTAATTAGAGTGCAAAGGTAAATAACGTGCACATTTTTAATTTTCAATAGATAAACATTGTATTGTATGGATTATTGTGCTGATGCACGTGTTTTTGGCGGAGCGAGAAAGACTTAAGGTGTAAATAATTTAAACGAACTTGAGCGGCAAGGTCCGTCATTCTTCTGTGTACTAATTCAAGTTAAACTGACGAATGTCTGGAGTAGATGAACGTGAGCTGCAATTCCACACGCTTCTTCTTGCGACAGTCAAAACCTACGAGTAAGTGCAGGAAGATTCTAGAATGCTTGTTGATATTTTCTACGGACTGGGGTAGTTTAAAAAGAATTTGCCCACCTGGGCTTAAAAATGTACAATCAAGATTCTGCAGAACGTAAATCAACAAAATAAAAATCGAGAAGACTAAGGGATTTCATGAAAACAAAGAAAAACAGTGGAAAGCATTAGGCAGCAACTTACGCACGAGCATAGAACAACACGGAAGTTTAGCACCAGTGCTGAGTGCATTACAAGCCGGTGTCCATGTGCTGCTCCACCATGTCAACTTACAGATGGCGCGAAAACTCAAACAGGAGAATATGCCCCATCAGCGCGCCAAGTTTAAAAGAACCGGAAAAGAAAAGCCTTTTATTTATGATGGGCTATAATTATTACTGTACAATTTACAATAATAAAATCAAATAATTTTTGCTGGTGATGCTTTGAAGGGTTTTGTTTGGATCGGTACATTTCTTCTCAGATGGTTGACTTCCTGAGAGCGATCAGCTCGCGTCTAAATAACATTCAAATGAGTTACCCAAATCTAAAAAAATCGAAAAAATCTATAGCAAGAGGGAGTGCAACATGATCTTTATAATCGGTAAAATGCTTGCTTAATTGGCATAAGCGAAGAAAATTAGTTGCAAATAGGATTCAGGAAAATACTTGCCGCCTTAGCTCGTCCGAGCGCATTCCAGTCTCTTTTGGGATTTTCATGGCATCTCATTTTATAGTTTCCTTGTTCTTTATACTGTATATATAATATATGAGAGGGAATCCCGAGAAAAACGACATCGTGTTCTTCGAGGCAGCAGGATCTGCAATAAAAAAGGTTTGGACAAAAATCATTCTGGCACATGAATGAAGCCGTAAGAAAAATCGCAAATAGTTTTTTCATCATTACCAAAAACTTCTTGATATAGGTACAAGTAAAAATCAACATAATTGGTCATCCTGTGTTTCTGCCATTTTATTAATAAAAACAATGATTTTTTAAAGTGTTGGACTTTTATCTGTTTGGCTGCGGCATGCGGTGCAATGGAACGATAACGCAGGCGACTGCGTGTGAGGTGCACACAAAAAATACGTTAGAATTAAATTTCACCAGATAGCGTCCATATTTTGGACGATGTAAGCGTGACAAATTTAGAAACTCTCTGCTTGCCACATTTCACTGTCGACAATGGATAAAATTACGCATTTTGCAACTCATGGTTTATCACAAAAATGATGAAATGGCTATCATCGTGGCTTCCATTTTTTCAAATCAAATATCTTTACTTTCTTGCATTGTAGCCGCTGTGCGGGGAATTTTCAGCTTGGTAAACCCCAAATTATCAATTTCCCTTGGCATATTCGAGTTAAAGGCAATAAATAGCAGTCAACTTAAATAATGGCTTGGGAAAGCCAAACCAGAGGCAGCATGCAGAACCCGTGAAATGCAACCTAATTCAGTTTTGGAATTATCAAGGGCAACAAGCAAGATACCAAATAGAAACACGAATTTGACCTTTATATTCTTTATCTTATTCCAGCGTTTTAAATGGGATTCCCCGAGCAAGTACCCAGACCAGAGAGATCATTATTAATTTATACCAAACCCAATCCCTATGCTGTTTAACTCGCGCGACTCCAACGACGTTTCATTGAACTCGGCTGGCGTGTAGCCTTGTGCGCAAAATATTCAGCCAAGTTTGCATTTCTGTCTGATCCAGTCCTGTTGTTGGGAAATTCTGAAGTATCTGGTCACAGCCGTTCAAGCTGCGTCCATGCTTCACTTTACAAAATACATCTCTTATAACATTGCAAACGCAGAGCGATTGTACTTATATATTATATATTTCTTGCTCGCAAGTTTTTTTATGGATGTTTTCATTCACGATTAGCCCTTCTCCTTATAGCTTATATAAAAATTTGACGCACACAAAGCTTACGTAAACAAAAAAGTATGTCTCTGCAGCTATTAATAATTTGCAAAAGTTTTATATTTGATTCAAAGATAAAAGAGATTTACGAGTTTAGCTTTGTTAATATCTAGTTCAATCTAGTTCGCCTCTCTTACATGCGTACCCTCATTAAAGAATTAACATCGACACGTTTTTAATTGGAGTTGATCGAAATGTTTACATAACCTGGGTTTCCCCATCGATTGTTTGATGACCATATAATACCAAGTTAACTGAGAATGTGCTCGTTATCTTGCGTTTATCGAAGAAATTCCTTCCAAAAATACTACTTCTGCAAAAACATGTATTCTTTCATGTGTACTATACTCAACTAACATAATTTTTATTTTACACGACGGATGAAAGGTTTATTTTGAAGAGTTTAGATAAAATTAAAAGAATTAGGTACTCACTGTCCATCACAAAATCCAACGTTTGTTTTTATTTTTTGATTTGCCATTTATAATGACCTTGTGGGCAAAATGTCAAGCCAAGTTTGCGTTTCTTTCTGATCCACTCTACTGTTGCTGGGAAATTCCGAAATATCCAGTCTCTGTAAAAAGGTTTTTTCACAGCAGATGTATTATGCATAGCGTCTCGCTATCGTTGCTCATAAAATAAATTTTGGACAAACGTAAACTGTTTCAGCGGGTAACGAAAATATAACAATTAATTTTTAAAAATTGCCCTGCTTTTGTAAAACGATCTATGACAGAGAATATTACTATTATGCTTTGCTTACAGTCTAAAATGTATACTATCTCTATGAATAGATCTTTTTAAGCTGGCAATTTAACAAACAACTCTAATTTTCATGTGACGGGTGTTATCCAATCTATCCACATACCATTCAGTTAATAATGTTTATACGCCATTTAGTTATAAAGCCATAAAAACCAATTACATCCTTGGCGGTTTGTTAGCCCCCGACTACAAGGAAAACCTCAGTTGGCCAGCCAGCTAGAAATGACTAAAGCGCATCTATCTGGTTAGTGTCGAATTGAATTTATCATTCGGATTCCAGCAAAATAGTGTGGATTTTGGCGGATAAATGTGGTACTCTCCCCTTCGTGGCACTTTTATCGAAGTATGCAGACCGCTAAACACTAATGCCAGGCAGTTTGCATAGCCCCCAAGATGTGGTAATATAATAATTTTCTATTCCAGTGTCGTTCCACACGTAACCAGCCAACAACGTTTCCCTGAAAAGATGCAATCCACCTTTCCAGGGAAGCGCCAACGACCTGTTAAGTCTGAAAAAGTGCATCCACCGCGAGTGTGCACAAGCGTGCGGGTTTTCCATCCAATTACAGCAAAGCAATATAACCTATTTCCACCGGCCGTTATCTGTCAGCTGATAAAGGGTCTCTAAAAACTATGAGTTAGTTGCGCAAAATGCATTTAACGAGTGCAAGTCCACACCCGTGTTTCCATTTTGCGTCTCACGAGCACTTTCCAACGAGGAGCGCTTTTCCAATTTATTGTTTCGTTATTGCTCCAACTCTCTCGCTGGGTGTACGTGATGTCGGATCTGCGTAGTAGTTAAATTCAGCGTTACGCGCTCTCGTTGACTCGTTTGCCGGGGAATCCCTCAACTATATTATTTGTTTATTGATGCCACACGTGAAGCACGTCACCTGCTGCTGTCAGCCTCGAAAAATTACCGCATTGTTGCTGTACACATTACAACGCATTGAGAGTTTTCGAGAAACATATTTTCCTTGCTGGGAAAACAAAAGGCAGCTGCTCTTTCGTGGGAAAGCAAACTGAAACAGTCGTTTCGGGAAATCCTGAGCGGCACCAAACAATTGTGCTCAACCATCAGTGGGCCCGCGTGTCGACAGCGGTGGATTCATTTTCCTGTTAATTGAGCCTTTTCAATTTTTGCGGACGTAAAAAGACACGGCGCACAGACTGGACCATTTTTAGGTCCGAAAAATAATTTGTGTCTTAACTTCACGAAGTGCCATTAACAAAAAAGTCCAGGATTCCGTTTAATCCGTGACGCACGAGGACAAGATTTTTTATCGATTTCATTCTCGCAGATACGAGACGAATCAGCCGGAGTTTCCGCTTAAGATAATTCACCTTTGCTGCAATTATTCAACGCTTTTTGAGCGGGCGCACGTCACAAGGCATATTCAGCAGAATGATGCCACGAGAGTAACAATCGCGCCGCGCGCTGCTCGTATAATACGTGTAGATGGGAATTCCAGCAAGGTTTCGCTGGAGAGAGGTGCGCTTGCTTTTTCACTAGTTGGCGGGTTAGTTGATCGTGCGCTCACACACCGGCCGCACGACTCAGTGTTGTTACAGGTCCCGCCGTTATTACCTTGTACTAGGGCAGTTAATTTGCCCCTCAAGTTCGAGATCCCCACCCTCTCCTCCACCGAAGTCAAAGAGCATACTCTAGTCAAATGCCATCCAAAAGTTGCAAAGTGCGTTCCAACCGAAAGGATACCAACCCAATCATCCAGAAAGGTGAGATTGATATTGCATTTACAAATTTACCACGATTTTAACAAGTTTTAGAAGATATCGTGCCTCTCGATTAGTGCCTACTTACAAATATTGAATATCCTTTTTTCGGTTCTGTTTTTATTTCGCAATTTACGTTTTTTGCGGTTGAATTCTTTAGTGCTTACGCGTTTTTGACATCACTCTCAAGTTTCGGTTTTTCCTCTTGCGCTGCCTCAACAACAACGCCTTTGAGTGAATCACTTTATAAGAGATCTAAAGCAAACAGTTTCTGCATTTATCAATAGTAAAAACGTTTTATTTATCATGGCGAATATGCCTGGCGTGTCCCAAATTTGTATCGTCACAGTCAGATGGCATATCAGAAATAATACTGTAGGCATAATATTATGGGACTTTTCCACACACTCGTCACTCGCTTTTGTGATTTACTCCCGCATCCGCATCGTTGCTGTAAATTATAACATCTGCAGGCTGACAGTTCTGATGATTTTATCAGAAAAAGGGTTTCCCTGGTGATATACCAAATCTCCAAAGAGCCCGTACCTTCACTTTATTCCGTCTCCGTGGTCCTTCAAGTGTATAGGAGGAAAATCCTCCTTTATCGCGATAGGAGAGAATGTTATTGGAATTTCACTTCCTGTGGTAATTTGACGTTATTCACTCGGGATTTTCACATTCTCACAAAAATCCCACAGATTTTCCACGGGGAAAGCTCGACAGGCAAAATGATATTTCCCAAAGAAAGAAAGATATTATAACATATAAAACTTACAATTGATGTCACTATACAAAAAATTAAACTCCTAAAAATGGAAATAATGTTGACCTGGATCATTTATCGTTATCATTAAAGTGTCATTTTGCACCCGCTTACAATCAGCATCGTGATCAAATCAGCCGAATTTCATTTAAATCGAATAATAAAGATTTTAATAACCATCTAAAATGATGAATTATTGTGAAATCATTTGCGCACCCAAAACAATAATATTTTCCTAATATAACACGCAACAGACTTGCCTTCAAAGAGATTCAGTAACCTGTAATAAACTAGACAACCTTCTGACTTGTTTCCTCGAGCTTTATTAGCTAATTTCTTTTTAGTACGCGAACTTGTTTACCTTTGCAAAGCTGCAAATTGAAGTTCTACCGCAACTATTTTAATTGACGATTTATAGAAAAATCTACAGCTCAAAATTATAAACTTTCATTGAGGTGTGATGTTTCTCTACAACGGTTCATAAATGAAAAAAAAACATGAGCTGTCTTCTCTTCGTTTACAAGTTTAGTGTATTCCGGAATAATACAAAATTCCCCGACTAAACGAAGATCGAAATGCAATCCTAAATCAGCGCCGGTAGAAAAGCCTGAGTGCTTGGCGAAGGAGTGCGGGAGCCACGGTTTGAATTTGCCTCGCGAGATGTTCCACTCGCGTCGGATTGCTTGCATCGCACATGGAGTAGGGAGGGATTCTCCGCGGGTCACGTGACTCTGGCAATTGTATAACCCGTTTGCTGCATTGAACGGCGAGCCTCCAAGGGCCGAGCACCTGTGCACCAGGTGCCCCGAAAGCGACCTCCGCAGCGTGGGCAGCGCGTTTCCGGCCTTCTCCCCCGCGTGGTCCTCAACCCCCGGCCTTGGAGCGGGAGATCGCGCCCCCGATCAGGCCCAGAATAAGCCACTTTCGACGCCAAGGCTCCGCCCCGGGGTTTCCCCGAGTGCGACGGGGAGTGCGCGCTGGCTGGCCGAGCCGAGCGAGCTCTCACTACTTGCATTCGCTCCTCGCTCCGACCGTCAGTTTACTAATAAGAAGTGTGCTAGACCATTCATTGCGTGCGTCCGCTCTCTCGGCTCAGAATGGCGACCGGTGCCGACGTCTGAAGACCTCTTCAGACGTTCTCCGCCAGTGCGTCCCGCGCTCCGTAGCTCTAGCTAGCTTCGATTTTCCCAAACTTTCACTAGAAAGAGAGAGACACATACACACACAAAGCGAACCATGTCGTGGCACGCGCGCAGCAACTCCGCAGTGACCCAAGGTGACCAGGGCAGTGGTGTGCTTTCAGACTGGTCATCCAAATGCGTTGAGGACGAGGACAACCTTGACTCTGGTTTGGTCGCCTCGGAACAGTCGCTCGTGTCCGATCAGGAGTTGAGCCAGAAGAGGGACTCCGCCTTCCACGAGTCCGAAGAGAACCTGCTCTCGAGCGTCTCCTCCATGCGGTACGACCACCAGGACTCGGGCCTCGGACTCAACGAGCACTTCAGTGGGCTCAGCCTTAAGTCGTACCTAAATGACCTCAACTCGCCCCCGTCGCCGACCAGCACCACCTTTACGCCCTCTTCGCCGACCGGCTCCTGTCAAAAGGTGCCCCTGTCGCCGCAGAAGGAGCAGCAACAGCAGCAGACGGACGGCAATATTGCCCTGGCAGAGCTTTACTTCCAACAGGACGAGGATGGCGACACGTAAGTTTTTTAGATTCGAAGTTTTTTTATTATTTTAGAACCATATCGGAAATCATAAAACTAATGCTTTGAAAGCTACGAATCAGGTTAATTGATTTTTACTGCGCGATAAAACCTCGCGGCTCAAATTCCATTTATTATTAAGTTTTAATGAGATACAGATTTTGCTGGGAAATTCCAATCTTATGGCGATTATTATGCTGGTAACCTACTTTTCGTAGATGCACGCGTACGTTTATAAAATTAATTATTTATTTAATGTTGCGTCCATTTTCAATAAAATAAAATTAATGATTGCGATTCGTGTTACAGGCAGCTGCACATCACCATCATCCAGGGCTTCATTGAGGCTGTGTGTAGTTTGATAAGAATGGCGCCAGACCCGTCGTTTCTTGACATAGCTAACAACTACCACCAGGTAAGAAATCTTTTGACTCGCCAAAAAGCTTGTCACTGACGAAACAACTGCCTCGTTTCCGCAGACTCCGCTCCACCTGGCCGTGTTGACGAAACAGCACCGTATCGTGCGCGTGCTGCTGGTTGCAGGTGCCTCCCCGAACCTCAAGGACTTAAACGGAAACACTGCTCTGCACCTGGCCAGCGAGCAGGGATTCACGGATTGCGTTCACGCCCTTCTGCAGCCCATTACCGTCGAGGAGATGTCCAACTCGG
Organism: Cloeon dipterum; assembly: GCF_949628265.1. NCBI lineage: Eukaryota > Metazoa > Arthropoda > Insecta > Ephemeroptera > Baetidae > Cloeon > Cloeon dipterum. Next base: position 15,512,674 of record NC_088786.1, read on the forward strand.
GACTAGTGTTCACTCAGCCTAGATACCTTTCCAAGCCAGCGCTGCTCGAAGAGCGAAATTATGATGGTGAGTAGAGTTTTATGTCGATTTCGAGTGAAAACTAAATATATATGGACGGAATTTCCTCCGTATCGAACGCGGGTTTTTCGCTGCTGGCGGACATGCGGTTCCTTTAGAATTTCGCGTGATTTTTAACCAGCCGGGAATCCCTAATTAAAGCCACTATGCCACTACATCCGCACATGCCGTTGAAAGAGCGATGATTTTTCGGCCGGCGCTATATGTGCATTGCGCAATCACACCTAATTTTGAATGCTGTGCAGAGCCAACAAAATAATCAAGATTCAAAACTGCTAATCTTTACGGTTCAATTTATGATCACTTTCCTGTTTACCAGTCAATAATTTCACAGACAATTAAAAAGCGACAAACAACTTCGCAATTGGAGATGGTATCTGAATATAAGCCCTCTGCTAACACACTGATAAAGGGTTAATCTTCACGTGTTCTTGCCGTTCTTGCGTGCGTTTCATTTTATCAGTTTAAAATTATCACAGCCATATGTTCCAAAAACGTGTTTGTCAGTGTCCACTATGGACGCGTTTTCATTTTCCAAATATTGCTCCGATTGGCACATGGGTGCCAGTAATAACCGGAAACGCATCATGAACGTGCACCACATCTATCAAAGTGACGCATAATTCGAAAATAATCGGCCAGCATCCTGGAACGTGACAGTGACGACGATAAAATAATTCCTGTGGTTTTCAGCTCACCAGAATAATCCTTTTAGAGGAGAGCGAGGAATCCCCAAAAAACATTTTGCGTCATTGTACAAATGCGCGCCGAGCAGCAAGCGAGTCGATATTGTTTGTGCCAATTAAAAAGTTCGACCTTTTGCTGGCCGTGCAGATTGCGCGAGGGATTCCCGCTCCTCGATAACCTTATATTCAGCCGGGAGAGGCAGCATACCGCATGCTATTGCCATTACTGTTAAGGTTGTTGCACTGCCAGAATAAACTGATGGTCGCGGCCCGTGGGGAATCCTGCGAAGGAAGCGCGCAGCTCTCGCGTCTGGTTTCTCTCCTCGTCCGCACAGGAAAGCAGGAAAAGAACTCGCTTAAAACATGCGTGACGCTGGATTTCCAACGGCGACCTGAAGCGCCGAGGAAAGTCTTCTGAAAATTCGTAAAATTCGCCCGCGGGTTTTCCCTGTCGCGTTGTTGTTTATACATTTCATTGTAAGTGCTCTGGTATTCGTGGGGATTTGGCGCCTTGCGTGACTTCGACTTTGTCGACGCAGGAAATAATGGAAAATAAGGCCGAGTGGTGCAACGCGTGTACTGGAATGCATCCACCGCGATCGATAAGCTGCAATAATGTAGGCCAAGTGCAAAAATCGTGTTCCCACGTTGGAGCAAATTCACGTGCTTGTTTGCCGAAAATAGCCACCGCCAGTCTTTTTGCCTTTGGCGGCCGCCATCTATTTTCGCGACGCTCGCATTCGCTAAATTTAGAGCGGAATCCGCGGCCATTCATTCAGACGCGTGTTATGCACACTGCGCTTTTTGCGACGCCATTTTTTCGCAGTCGCAATCATGTAAATCAGCAGGTTGCAGCGAATTACCCTTGCTTATGCGCAAACACGCTCGTACACAAGCTGCTGCCGCCTCGCGTAATTGCGATCCATTAATAATAACGAGGATGGAAATATGTGCTTGCAGGTCAGCTCTGTGTTCATTTGGCAGCCGCTGGCGACCATGCAGATGTATTGAGACGTCTCGTGTGGGCAGGGGCCAACATCAACGCTCGAGTAAGTGAACTTTCACTTTTTTTCGGCCCGATTCGGCGAAAATCGCGTATCGACCCGGCGTGTTTTTCACGTTGCCAATTGCTGCTTGATTGCAGGAGCTCAAGTGCGGGCGCACAGCATTACACGTAGCAGCAGAGCGCGGCAAGAAAGCCGTGTGGACCACGATCCTGACAGATCCCGATTGCTGCAGAAAAGTCGACCTGTCCCTGGAGACGTACTCAGGGTACACTGCCTACCAGCTGGCGCTCTACGCTGACCTGAGCTTAGCAAAGGAGCTGTCGCAGCGAGGGTTCGCGAACCCCTTACCCGTGGATGAAGAGTCTGACTCGGATGACGAAATGGTAAGCCATTTTTATCTCCGACGCAATCGGTTCACCAATTCTCGAGCCTGGGAATCCCTGTTGGTGCCTGTTATCGCCTGGGTTCATGGGCAGCATGAGAGATTGCTGCGCTCGGGGTTTCCCTCTATAAACGTGTTTCGCGCAATCGGACGTTTTAATTGGGAATACGCAGGTTCACTACACTCCCAACTGGATAGCATTGAACAAACCGGTTTATCTGCTGAAAAGCAGTTCGTCCAGATTGTCCAGCAAAAACGTGCGAATCGTACGCTAAACTGCGTCTCCCATGCGAATTGTTTAAAAATAGAATTAATCACCCCCTTTTTTGTGATGCCATCTAACAATTTTATTTTCTTGTGTTGATCTCTACAGGTTCTGAGTCATAAAAGGCCTGTCGAGGGCTTCTTTGGAGCATTCAACGGCCTTATGTCCACGAGTCGCCCGATTATGAGCGCCTGACCAACCCTTCGGAATCAGTGATGATGGGGGGCAAAAACGGAAGTACTATGGGTCACAAACACACTTTAGAAAAAAGAAATATTGCCTAGTTGTAAGGGGAGATGATATATTAATTAACTGCTGACGAACGCGCAAGCGAGTGATACAGTGACCAAAATATCATTTATTGTAAAATGTTGAACACGCAGACACTGGCCATTACTAAGTAAAACAAGACTGTATTACACTTATTAACTTTCATTGTGGTGTGCCTGGCGATTGTGAAGAGAAATGTGCAAACCAAAATCATTGAACTGCTGCGGTGTGCAGAGGCAAGAATTGGCTGGGGTGAGTGAGCAAGTTCGTGGGGGAAAACGCACCTTTTGGTGCCCAATTCACAATCAATAGTTCAGCTTGTACCTGAGTGAGGGCGTGAATGAATTGCGACACTTAATTTCCTAGCATGTAATTTTTCTGTTAGCATGTAAACCATGACACAAAAAGATGTTATTAAAACAAGAACGTAATGTTCCAATCACAAGAAAACGCTAGTGTTTGATTACGAATAATTCTCTCCCGCAATGGACTAGAAATAAAAGGCAAAGGTGTCTATGTGGAATGCGGCGCCGCGCTGGAGCAGATAGATTTCTCCGCCGTGCCGCGAGCTGCATGACTGCCGCTGCTGGGAATCCCCACCCACTTGCTGGCCGCATATCAGGGCTTCCCCAGACCACATGCTCTTCGCCTTTCATTATGCCAAGTAGAGAGATACAGCACCGAAATTCTGGAGAGCGGTGTATCGACCGTCGGGTTTTGCCGGAATCCCGCTTGTCTGACCTTGGCTGCGTCGCCCACACAAATCTGCATTTTTGTAGCCTCTTTATTTCGATCGGAACAAAGTATTTTGCCGTGCTGAGAATACGTTGATCGCAGGCCAATTAACTGCATTGGTTAACATAGTCTGGTCGGCAGTTTACTCATGCCCATTCTTATGAAAGAAAACAAGCGGTTGCGTTTGAAAATGAACAGCCGAGAAAACCCAGTGACGAACAATGGAGACACGATTATGAGTTAGTTCTTCGCATTTGAATATCAGCGCAGAGTCTGGGAAACAACAACAAAGCTGCCAGCAGTGCGGTGACTAAACAACAGCATGTGTCCCTCGGCCGCTCGAGACGCTGTGCCGGACGGACGGACGCACCACTTGGGCCCTGCTAATTTTGAGTCTGGCCGAGATGCCAAAAGCTGTGCTCATCGTCGCACTTTCAAGTTGCCTGCCCTTACATGGAGCTGATGTCCGTGCCTCCGTCAAAGTCGCGCGTCAACTTTGTTCGCTGCAATGAGGGGGTTATTTTTGATTGCGCGAGCCTCGTGATCTGTAACAACGCGGCCTTAGTCATTGTTTGGTATTATCGACGCGTTATAATTGTTATGCAAATGTCTTTAAGCGCTGTCAACTCAATCCGCGAATTAATCCACTCTGCTTTAATTCGAACGAGAAATATTATGCTAAATAATACTTTTCATAAACCAACAAGGCGACCTTGTCTTGAATCGACGCGAATTTTTGACGGGAATCTGTGGGAAGACCAACGCACTGAATGCGCGGACAAAAAGTGCCCGATGTCCTCTAGCTATTACCAAATCGTTGGCACTCTTGCTGCCGGCGCTTATTACGAAGGCGACGGCAGCCGGCGGCGGCACAAATTATTTCTCAAGAACAACCGACACCTCACCCGAAAAACGCTGCCAATGCTCCTTTTGCAAGTCACGCGCCGGTGGTAGTTTCATGTAAAATATTTTTCGCGCGACATTTTATTTATAAAAAAACGCGCTTCCATTTTTATAATTACAAAATCAATTTTTTCCTGATCAGACTAGCCATTGCTGAAATAATTTAATCAAATTTTCTCGATTTCCCCTGCAATGTGTTAAAATAGAGATGCTTTTTTGCGTCTTTTCCTCCCTGTTGCGCTCTTTCGCGACCGGTGCGTGAGAAAGAGTAAACAATATTTTTAAAGGCGCGGACGCCAATGCCAAGAGTCCAAGGCGATGAGTGTGCCTGTTATTTGTGAAGCAGCTTGGCCCGAAATACTCGGCGAAATTCCCCTACCCACCCTTCGCGATGGGCCCTAAATTTAACCTGGCGTGAGCTAATTCGATCGGCGGGCGAGAAGAGCCGCGACCTATACACTCATCGGCGGCACAACCACCCAAGAAAAAAAAAACGACGCAGCAGTGGCGTACTTGTGCGATGAACTGGCCTTGCCGCCCAGCCGAAATAGCCAAACTGCTGCTTTTAATGAGTGAGTGCGCGAAGAGGTGTTGTTTGTCTGCGGGAATCCCGAACGTGAAAATAGCTGATCGAGCGGCAAATCGCACGCAGCACCTTCTAAGGCAATTTGGCGTCGGCACGCATTTTCGCCAAATTGCACCTCGCCACGGAATGCAATCAGCACAACGATTACAATTATCTTAAAGATGCGCAGTTCCAAATTTTTGTGGTCGTTTACAAAATAATGGAACTTTCATGCAGAGAATAATGAGCGCGATAGATTTTAGCTGTCACTTTCTTAACTCGATACTAATTTTCCAATGGATTTTCCACATTCAAATTAATTTTAAAGTGTGTGCCAGAGTTGTGAGTTGCTGATGACTTTTAGCTTTTCGTATTGCAAGATCGCGCCTTTTATTTACCATTTTTATCTAACAATAGAGTCCCCACCAATTTCAGTTCTTGCATCTCAGCCATTATGATCGAGAGAGATTTTACTTCCTAGTGCCAACGCACTGTTGGTGCTGTGGAGCGTTGGTGGACGCGGAAAGATTCAATGATGGAAGCTTCACAAAGGCAGAAGGAAGTCTTATATGAACTTAGTTATTGCTATTTTAATATTGAGAGTGAAAAATAAACAGGAAAGACCCAGCACACTTTTGAATTGACTCACTAAAATATCACTTAACCCCGGTTAGAGAAAAAAGCAAAATTATTGAACTCTTAAAATTTCAGTAAAATGTCTTACATCACTAAAGTAATTGAAGTGCTAAATCAAATTTTTGTCAGTACACAGTACATATTAATTTTGTTGAGTGTTTGTGACAAAATGGTTTAGAAATAGCAAAGAATATTTTCGTCAAATGTTTTACCAACGATGTCTCATGTCATATATTGTTGCACGACATTTGAGATCAACGAGAAATAATGTCTCTGGCAGACGGTAGACATTTGAAATTGTTGAGTTTACCCAGTTTACAGTATTAGTACGTAGAATCCACTATGCGTTCCGCTCTATTTTTACGAGCAAAATTCCGCGATGAACTCTGGGGAATTTCTGTTTCAAAGTCTGCACTTAAACGTATCCAATTCTAAACGGCTATTTAGAGTTTGATGACAATAGCACAAGATAATAAGTGTTTGCTTATATCTGGACAGGAAAAAGTTTAGTGGTTTTTGTAATCATTGGAATTTGTATTATCTTTAAAAATTCATGCTGCTCGAACATAAAGCTATCGCGTGATTCCCCTAGGCATTCAAACGCTTTTTCCCCATATCAGCAATGGCTCACGGTTTATTTTTAAAAATTTGGTTATCTGCGTTACTTGGCCAGAGTCAAAAGTTCTGAGATGACGCAATGAAATGAGGCACCACTTGTACTTTCAAACTTCACGCACGCCAAACATGAGGGTGAAGATTTAATTTTATCGTTCAGCTTGAGTAAAAATCAAGTGCTCTGGATTTCCTTCTCTAATTTTAAAGCAACGCAGGCGTTCCGATGAAACTCCAAGTTCTACGTTTTTATCACTTGCGCTACTTGTGGCTCGATTCGGCGAATATTGCCGCGGTATTCCCAAAGGAAATTACATATAGTGTTGATCAGCCGGCGGCACACATGTCGGCAGCATGCTACCAGACGTTTTAAGCTTGTTCAAAAAGCAAACAAAATTTCCCGTGATTTGCCGCAGCCGACTGAGCAGGCGAAAAAATGCTACAAACTTACCCCCGCTGAGCCGCGCTTGAATAAAAAATCGCATTTAAAATCGCGGTTTGTTTCCTCTTATGCCGCTAATTTCCCCGTGGCCTATTTTCGGCCTCCAGAAAGCTGCACGCGCGACACAAAAATCTCGGTGAAATATTTCGGTAGCATAGTGCTCTCTAATCGGGGGTTGCCCGTGTCTATTTCGGGCGGCGGCGAATATATTTACCCTGCTGCCGGCCCGAGTCACGCGCAGATTGCTGGGAATCCCCGGCACTATGTGGCCATATATGAGAAAGACGCCGTTTGCGTCGACCTTTGCAGCTTCCCTCGTACCAAAGCACCGACAAAAAGGTCCGATTCAACTTTCAAGCATGGCGGCTGCTTGGGTTTACTTTCAGCTCCAACCTCACATGAAGAAAACGGGTTTGGTGGTGCAAACTGTGCAATACAAACGAGTGGACTTGTTTCACTTGAACTTACTTTGATGCTCAATTTTGGAAAAGTAATTTTACATTTTCTTGTCCTTGATTAAGGTACACATGTGCCATAACAATTTAGTTTGCTTTTTAGGACTTGATTATAAAAAAACAAGCACCTCTCTAACATTTAGAAAATAGCCGCATGATGATTTCATCGCATCACAGTTCATAACTTTATATTGTTATTATGGGTTTTTTCTTTTGATCTCTTGCAATTAATTCCAGACGCGTTGTACGATTTGTGAGCATTCATTTTGTAGGCTAATTTTTGAATAAAATATTTTTCCCCTAAGAAATGTACATGTAAATTCTGATACACCACAGCTGTGATAATATAGCCAGCTAGCGGTTCTGAAACATAACGAATACTTATGTATTTTTGTTGATATCTCGGGGATTTCCTAATTATTCCAGACTCTGTGGGTCTGCTAAAATCTGAAATTAAACCTATCAAAAGGGATTACTTTTTAACAACCAGACGAAGTTGTATAATACGAAATTGTATAATAACCTTCCACCACAGATTCGGGCTGAGCCGCAGTTAGAAGAGTTTGAAAAGAAGCTCAAAATTTTTGTTTATGCTAACAAATTTTATTCTAATGATGAGTTTCTTGAGTACAGGTCTACTATGTAGCGAAACATACATACTTTGCTAGCGACACAGACAATTAAAAATGTATATACTATGGTCATTTTCATTGTTGTTTTTTCAATTATTTTTGTGTGTGACTAAATTTGTAAATATGCGGGCAGGATTGAAGGAGCTTCAATTTTGTACCGTTGTATGTAAACAAATAAATATAACTAAACTAAACTAAAAGTGGACATTTCAACACACCTGCATGCTGATTAAAAATGCATTCAAAGTGCATCGAGATATTTATTTTCATACTAATATCAAGATAATTTTGTATTTATCTGTCAATGAGCCAGCAACTGTTGTTAATCTTTAGATTAAAAGTTCATTTGTGTGCAGCCTGGTAACAAAAGTTTTACGTTAACGCTAATTGTTGGACTTGTCGCGGATGTGCACGAGAAGGCAAAGCGCTCGCTACCGCACAAACTTGACGCGCGGTTACTGCGCTCAAGGAAGGATTGAGACGTGGAAAAAGTGAGCGTTAATATGATATGTTCGTCTCTTTCTGCGGACGTGCCTACGTGATGGGATCAACGCAGAGCACAGGCAACAATAAAAACATTAACATTGCACGTGTGCGGAAAATACTGATATCAGATCAAAGGGTGTCAAGTGGGGAGAAACATCCTGTTTAGGAATAAGTCGCCGGTTGCGAAATATGTTTGAGGAAACATTAATAATTTTCTATCACAATTCGCATAAGTAGCCTTTGCAAAAAGTCACATGATTGTTAAGAGCTTTTTTGCTAAACGCAGGGAGAGGGTTTTATGTGCGAAAAACACAATTTCCGCCTCACAGAAGAGTAGTTATAAAATTCGAATAAATATTTCAAGGCGTTTGTCTCTGAGATCATGAATTGGGATTTTACAGCATCAAATGCCTTCAGCAACCGGTGTGTTCACGCATAGACAATTTGGCGGGTATCCAAATCCAGGCGCGCCTGTCGCTTGTTATATGTAGTTAGCTAATTTGCGAGGGCACGAGAATAATAGAAAAGCCCTTGAGACTTAAAGAACTCGTCCAGACGTCTCTCTTGCATTACTGTGTCTTGTTGTTGACACGACACGCACCGTTTGAAAATCAGCAGCTTCAAAGTAATCAAGAAAAAGTTGAAGTTGATATTCTGCTAATAATGGGATGTTGCTATTTTCTCTTCAAGAAATCAAAGGAGATTTCACTTTTAGGAACCATATAGTGTGCGGCTATATTATGCACTTCATTAACTATGACTGTGGTCATGAGAAATATTTATTAATGTTTTGGAATGCTGGTGGTCAGGAACTGATTTTGATATTGATATTGTTTGTTCTTGCAAAGTCATAAGTAAACGAGGCTTATAATATACAGAATATATTACTGTTTCCGGCCAATCAAGAAAAACAGGGCAAATTTTTGAGGTTTCAAATATACTTAAAACCAGTGCCGGATTTTCATGTTGGTGGGACCCTCCCCCCATGGATTTTAGTCAGTATATCTTTTTAAACCAAAATTTAAAAGGAAAAAATAAATAAAAATAAAAATTTCGATTTAATATATAAATTTGACGACTTTTTAATAACATGAATGTATTGACCTAGTGTGAGAATAAACAAATATATTTGGTAGGAGGAAACTAAATTGTGATCTTTAAATTATTAAAATGTACGCGTTTTCTCCGAATTTTTTACGTTGAGCTAAGATTGCAGCCTTGACAAAATCCGATTAATTTACGACAATAACCATCGCACTATTTGTGGAGATGAATTAATATTCAAACTACAGACACAGCAATGACAGAATTATTTTTAACGTTAGAAAATTTGCACACACACAGCACCTATTTGATTACCACTGAAAAAAAAATCGAAATGTTTTCAGGGAAGAAAATCAATGTAATCGACTCTTAGAATAACAAATTTTTCTATCACTTCAATCATTTTTGTAAAAACGTTATGCCTATATTTTTAAAATATGAAAATAGCTAGATATGCACAAGTGGCTCAACGGGCTAGCCGGCGCACTAGTGCTGATTCGCCACTTGCTGGTTTTCGCGCCCTTCCAGCGGCTTTAGGGACAAAAATCTGACTTTCCAATAAATGACCTTGGGCCCGTGGAAATGTCCGCAAGTTCCACCCTGAAAATCCGCAACTGCTTAAAACCATAAGTAAAAATAAGTATTTTAGGATTTATAATTAAGATTTGCTTTTAGTTTGTAAGTTATTAAAATTTAAAACTCACAAATTTTATCAAATGAATATATTTTGATCCGAGCTGGTAGAAGATTGACAAGCAATAAGTGTTTAACTTTCTGCCCAACGAAACAATACTCAGCTAGAAGCCACACACACACACACACACACACACACAAAGGAAAATTGCATGCGTGACAACTTCCCAGCTAAGTGGTTAATATTTATTTGCCATAGAGCTCCACCTGTATTGTCTTGATGTATATATATGTGATTAGGGAATTCCTGAGCTCCGCATGCATAAACTGTTGCTCATGCATTTTTATTTGTGCATTCATTCGAAATGCAACGTCACACTTTATTACGGGCAGGAATCACCTTGCGCCGCGCACTCGTCGAATTTGCATCATTGGCCAAGAGCTGCGTGAGTTGGCAACACGCACGACACCCAACACCCATCGCGAGGATGAGCATTCCCGGCTTACACCTTCTTGACACGGTTGCCTTGCGGATTCTTTTGTTCGACATTTTGCCGAGATTTAAGTACGCTTAAATAGACGATACTTGGTATGCTACAATCGTATTTACTCAGCCTTGGAAGGTGGAGATAAAGTTAATGCAGGCACAGCTTTCCTTGGCATTTTTCTTTAGCATATAGGATATGAGGTTTTATTTGTAAGATGAGCCTCTGTAACGTTTTTAATTTTTGATCGTGATTTTGGTTTTAACACAACGATACTTGGAACTTCATTGTATTATTTAAAGAGGAACACTAACGCTATAAATAGACTGGGAAAAATTCATGCGAAAGGATAGAGAAATTACAGCATTGGGAACGATAGTCTGTTGAATGTTTTCTGAGCTATGCTACCATGACAGTTGACCATTTTTTATCTTAGCGAACAATAATGTTGTGATCTAAAAATTGTCTAAAACCGCAATAAAATCACTCTGAATCTACAACCCACAAAACTAAACAAGCTGGTCAAACAATGAAAAATTACTCATTTGCTAGAGTGGGCGGCCATGAGTGAAATTTGAACATCAAAACAACCTCGCATGTTCTTTTAGTTTGCAGCAGCTCTTTGACCCATCAAACTTCAGTACTTACACCGGTCGTTGGAGACAATTAACTTGTACTCGTTGTTATAAGGTTCTAACATGGTTGAGCGTGCACTACTTAATTAAGGGTGCACGATTAAAAAGATAGGCAAATTTATTGAATGCGTTCTAGTGCTTTAGATTTAGAGTAATATTTTTCTATTTGATAATTTACTTTAAAAATGACATTGATCAAAACATTTTATTTAAGGGTGACAGTAAATTCATTTGCTTGAAAAGTTCTGACCCTAAATTTTCTATCACAAAGTTGACCCAGGGAAAATTTTTAATTTAATGAGGCTCATTTTATAAAAAAAGTTTATCTCGTACTAGCTAAATATTTGCACCAAGGGATATTAGTAGCGACTTGTTTGGTCAAAAAATTTAATTTGAAAAATCATTATTTAATTAATCTCTGAGCGCGACTATTTTTACAGGCAGTTCTGACTAATTAGCCTAATTAGGTAGAAAAACTTCAACTAATTGAGTCAACTTTTGGCCGAAAAAGTTCCAACTCCTATAATGGTCAAGATATTCTAAGAATTAACAACTTCAGCAGTTGATTGCTCTTGTTATAAAAGGTATTTATATCAAACGCATAACGACACTGTCGTAACTTACATAGCATGAGCTCTTCACTACAAAATAAAATGAATGTTGGAATTAAAAAGATATGGGATTTAATTTAATGTATTTTTTTAATGAACGCCCAGTGCCCGTGCTCAGTGGCAATCTGTGGTTAAAACACAGGCTTCCCTTCAAAAGTTTGTAGGCTTGTCGAAAAGATTAATCCGTGAAGGATGGAAAGATTAAACTTTTATCCTCAATTTCCGGGAGATATTTTTTAACTGAGATATTTGATAGCGAGTGGGCTACTGTATCGCAAATGATTAGTGTCAAATATCGCATATGTGTCATTTTTTTGTGGTCCAAAAATTCAATGACACACGGGCCACAGCCTTTTTAATGAATAACACGTGCTGATTCACATGTCGCTAATTGAAAATCTGTAAACTTCCGCACTCTTTCGGGAAATACGCGAGCGTAGGTCGTCGTATCAAGAAGCCCGTATCACGCGCTATATTGACTTTCGCCGTGGAGTGTGAAAATCAGCATGGAGGTGTTTGCTTGGGCCGAATCCTCGCTGCCGGGGGCGAAACTGATTGTGATTTAATGACGATGCAACTGCTGAGGTCATCCCGACCGGCGTCATGTAAACACAAGCAAAAAATTCCCAATGACATTATCCGCTCAGCACGCAAAAAGTGAAATGCACTAATACACATTTGGTCGAGGAGCAGATTCAGAGGTGAAAGTCCTGCCGTTTGAGCTGCGCGCGGAACAGGCGCACTCGCGCCAGACAATCTGCTGACTGAGTGTCGATTCTCGTACGAGTTGCACTCGTCTGCCCCCAGCGATTGCCGCACAAATTATGTTAATTAACTTTCATTATTCAAACGGCGACAAAGGTGGCGGTGACACTGGGGATTTCCTCTCGCATCAATTTGCGAACTTTCCACGCACTGCACTTACACGAATATTTATCGCCGCGTTTACGCTGGAAAGTTTGCGGAGGCTGCGTGCAGGACGGCATTTAAAGAGTGTTTTTTTTATGTTGTAGATGATGTTTGAAACTCTTGAGTCGAATTTCACCTTGGATACCACATTATCAACAATTTTTTTAAGCAGTCTCACAGCTTCGCAAAAACCTCTAACGAAAACAGCTCATATTAATGGAACTTACAGTTTCTTTCAATGCATGACTTTGATGTTATTCAGGTAAATAAAATATTAAACTGTTTGTTCCATTCACAATATAAATGAGATTTAAGATTAATGAATAACTGAAATCATTAATTAATCAGTAATTTTTAATTTAGTAAATTATTATTTTTTTTAATATTGCGTGGTTATTGTTAAGGTGGTAATATATTTTTGCGAAATTATGCCAACAACAAGATACCGCAAGTCAATCTAATCAAAGAATAGAAAAACTTGGAGGAAAATCAGCTCACTTTTATCAACCGAATTCAACATTTACTCAAATAATTTACCTTTTAAAATGACACTTTGTTAAAAACAGAAGGCGCATTGCAAGATGCGAGGAGTTGATTTGCTGCTTAATAAGAAAATGATTATGGAGGGAAAATTGCCCGTTTAAAAAGCTGGTTTGGAGGAATTTGCAGTAACACAGCAATTTAAGCAAAATAAAAAGCCGTTGGCCGTCAAGCAAACGAGCGCTGGAGTAGAGAGGGACTCCTTGAAATCGCACACGTGGGGGATTCCCGTTGCTAACAAAATAATTCGGTGTTCAATGCCAACTTGTTGTTGTAAACTTATAATTTCCCAAATTATACTTACAAACGAGACACAAGTTTTTGGTTTTACTTAAAACGACGCATTTGCAATAAGGTAGTAATATTTTCAATATATAAGAGCACACAGCATCACTTCCAATTTATTTTTTTTTAATTTTAACCGTAATTAAAATATTTGATGAACTAATAAATCAATGATTTTTTGTGCAGGTATTGCGAAATACCAAAATAATTTTCTTTGAATCCATTGTATAAATTTGTATTTTATATATTTATTGGTTGGATTGAAATGTTTTGAGATGCACAAAGCAAGTAATAAATAATACTTAATGTCTTCAGTTTTTGTAACAGATAACAGATTTAAATCTGATAAATCTATAAAAGCTAATCTCAAAATAAAAGTACAACACACAGTAATTCGACGCAGGCGGACGCTTTCTTTAATTTAATTTTTCTTTTATTAGTATAAGTCAGTGCGTTGTGCATTACATACTGACAAAACATTTTCATATCATTTTCCTTGTTGCTGCCTACACACCAATTTGGTAAAAACATCCAACAAGAAAAACAGAAACCTGTGGAGAATACTGACAAAACGGCCGTGATAAAAATGTGTCCACACGTGCCACTGCAGACAGGCCTTTTTATTTTTCCAATAGTTCACAGCTACGCCGCAAGATGGTGCAGGCATAAACAAATCGGTAGCACCAGCTGCAAAATTCACGTCATCGACTCATATGTTTAGTGTTTTGAAAAGTAGGAAAAATATTATTTGTCCACGTATTAGGAACACTCGATTTGAATAAGTAATTCAGGATTTTGGTCGATTTGTCCTGGATTTATCCGTGAAAGTTGTAAAACATGGCTGGAATCCGCGAGAAGCAGATAGGTAAAATTAAACATTCCTCGTTTGTTAAACAAAACACGATGAAGTTTAACAACAGATGATATTCGTGGTTTTAAATTTTAATTCACAGCCACCCTGAGGCAAATGCTGAATTTAAACCAGCCCATTTCAAAGTCGACCGTAAATGAGCCTACGTGGAAAATTTTGATCTACGACAGGTTTGGCCAGGACATAATTTCTCCTCTAATTTCGGTTCGAGAACTAAGAGAGCTAGGCGTAACCCTTCATGTGTAAGAACAAATCTTGAACTCACGATTGAGCGCATCTTATTTAAGAAATTTCCGACAGCCAACTTCATTCTGATCGAGACCCGATTCCTGACGTCCCTGCTGTTTATTTTTGCATGCCTTCAGAAGAAAACCTGGGCCGGATCGGCCAAGACTTGCAAAATGGACTGTATGACACCTACCACCTGAACTTTATTTCCCCTATTTCGAGGCAGAGACTGGAAGACTTGGCCGCGGCAGCCCTCCACGCAAACTGTGTCACAAGTGTCCATAAAGTAATTACACATAAATATTAAATTAACAGAAGAAATTCATGGACAGCAAAAGAGGTGGACTTTGAAACATAGATTTGGAATTCTGAATAACACATAATAGCATGAAATTAAAGTCGATGACATATTAGGCTCTTAAAGTACACGACAACAAATTCCTAAACATATTGAATTTGAAAGAGCTGCTGTTGCTGTAGTTTGGTGTAATTTTAAACTAGTCAAAGACTATTTTCTAGCATTTAAATAAAATCTCAATGACTGGGTTAAAATAAGTTCATATAATGAATGATATCCGCATTGACTTTGACATAATCTATATGAAAATGTTATTGGAAGAAATCTGACGTTCTGTTCTCTTGCAGGTTTTTGATCAGTATCTCAACTTCATTTCCTTAGAAGATGACATGTTCATTTTGAAGCACCAAAACAGCGATGCCATTTCCTACTATTGTAAGCCACTGGAAAATAACTGAGCACAGCCACTAACTCCAAAATCTACAGCAATAAACAAGGGGGAAATGAAGGACACAGACATGGATGCAATAATGGACAACATCGTGGACAGCTTGTTTTGCGTCTTTGCAACCTTGGGCGCCGTCCCTATAATTAGGAGTCCAAGAGGCAACGCAGCCGAGATGGTTGCTGAAAAACTGGATAAAAAGCTGAGAGAGAACTTGCGGGACACTAGAAACAGCTTGTTTATCATGGAAGCCGGTCAGGCTTCGCACTACAGGTGAAATTAGTGTCTGTTTTACTCTGACACAAATTTGACCAATTTTTTGTGCAGTTTTCAGAGACCTCTCCTCATCGTGTTGGACCGAAATGTGGACATGGCCACCCCGCTGCACCACACCTGGACATACCAAGCGCTCGCACACGATGTGTTAGACCTGTCACTTAACAGGGTGGTGGTCGAAGAGAACGCCGGAAGGTCGCCTAGTGGCGGTACCAAAGTGAAAACCAGAGCATGCGATTTGGACGCCACTGACAAGTTTTGGATTGGCCACAAGGGCAGGTAATCAAAATTTTCATATTGCGGCAGCAAATCTGTTATTTTAAAGAACTTTTCAAGCTTTGAAAGACTTGAATTTTAACTTGCGTGAGTTGCGAAAAATCAAAACAAGCTTAAGTCTTTAATAATGAGAAATTTTATTACAAATATTGTTTCTACGGAACCAGGTTTAATTTTTTAACTTGAGAAATCGATAATATTTTGTAATAATATCAACTCGGCAACAATGTTGTTGATTTACAGTACTGTGATTAAACGCTGGTTTTTATGTTTCGATTTTTTTCAATTTTCACAAACCAAAATCATAAGGACCAGAAGTCATTCTTATTTGCGTTATAATTATATCTGTTTATTTATTCATGTGCATTACATAGGTTGGATTAAATTAAAAATCACATGAACAATGACAAAAAGTGGCAAGCAGGAACTGCATTACCGACCAAAACAAAATATTGTTTTTCGCAGATAGAAAAAATAATCATTAAATGCTAATAGTTTGTATTATTATTTTCCATAAAAAACATAATTTAAATTGCAGTCCTTTCCCAACTGTCGTTGAAGCAATTCAAGTAGAGCTTGAGGAGTACAAATCTTCAGAGGAGGAGGTCAAGAAGCTGAAAGCTTCCATGGTAATTATTGATATTTGGTAGCAAAAAGAATGCTTGGCAACATTAACACTCCTTGAAGGGCCTTGATAATGACAGTGATGCTGCAATCATGATGTCGGATAATACAGCAAAGTTAACAAGCGCAGTCAACACATTACCGCAGCTGCTTGAAAAGAAACGGCTCATTGACATGCACACAACAATCGCCACAGGTACTTATAAAATTGATTAGTTCGAAAGTAACCATTTCACAATCTAAATTCAAACGGAAATTTTCTAGCAATCCTAAATCACATCAAGGCAAGAAAATTGGACACATTTTTCGAAGTAGAGGAAAAGGTCATGGGGAAGGTAGCCCTGGACAAAGGCATCATGGAAATTATCACAGACAATGACTCCAGCACACCAGAAGACAAAATGAGACTGTTTATCATTTACTACATCTGCTCACTCAACATGTCAGAGGTATGCATTTAGAAATAGTATTATTTAATGAATTGGTTATGAGTGAATAGCCATTTGATTTTCTAAACATTTATTATGTCATTTGGCTTTACTTGAAATTCTGGCTTACTCAATTTTGGGCTTAAATACTTTAACACAGCCCTATTTGAAAATAAATGAAAACATGCTTCATCCTCGTTGCTTTAAAATCGTTTTTAAATGGTTGAGAAATTAAAACGACGATTTTAAAGCAACAAGGACAAAGCCTGTCTTAATTTACTTTCAATATGAACACAACCTTGAGTTGTCGCCTATTTCAAAATTTCAAGCCCTATTTGTAAGAAATCATTTTAGTGTCTGAAATAAGGCGTTATGTTTTTAAATTAGACTTTTTCTCATCTCATGTTTCCACCAATTAAATCCTAAATGATCCTTTTCGCCTTGAATAAGGTTAAAAATATTAAAAGATGTTGTTCGTAGTATCAGTCACAAGCCTTCATGTTTTCAAAGTTATCTAGTTTTGATCTTGCATTAACTGGCATGGGGCCATTTGGACCCCATATTACCCTCTAGGAGCTATTGTTGGGACTTGGAGAGCTCATCGTAAGCTGAGTTTAATAAGTTAGAAAAGCCTGTTTTCAGCCTAAATATTTTACAGCAACCAAAAACTACGGTATTTTTCCACCTCTCCCACCCTAAAATCCACCACGGCTAGCTTAGATCAATTTTAGCTATGAATAGTCCATAAAATTGTTTCCTGCTATATTATGATAAACCTTTCAACTTCCTTTCACGCAGGTCGAATTAGACAGATTTTCCTCTGCGCTGCAAAACGCAGGCTGCGACTTGGCGCCATTAGCTTACATCCGGCGGTGGAAGTAAACAATCAATAGCAAATGTCTCCAAACTGAAATTAACCAGCTTTTCAATGTAGGCAGTATACCAGAGTGACAACCAACGCTACCAGCCAGTACATGGGCAGCGGCACCAAAACAGTTTTCTCAAAACTCGTGTCTCAGGGCTCTGCGTTTGTCATGGAGGGTGTCAAGAATTTGGTTGTGAAGAAACATGTAAGCCAACCAGCCAATTGGTCCATGACGGAGGAAAGGAATGACTCCTTTGCTTTGCAGAATTTGCCCGTCACACGGATAGTGGACGAGCTGATGGAGCTGAAGAGTTCGCCAGAAACTGAAGATTACCGGCACTTTGACCCAAAACAGTTGCGGCAAGTTGATGGAGCGCAGCAGCCGAGAAGCAGAGCACCATTCCATGACGCAATTGTCTTTGTCGTTGGGGGAGGAAACTACATTGAGTACCAAAACTTAGTTGACTATGCGAAGGTAGGATAATTTAAGTATTGGGGAATTGGTTATTATTGTAACATCAGTAGAAAATTAGCAAGAAAAAATGTGTTAAGTTTAAAATTATCTAAAACTTATTTTGTTATTTGGAAAATTTAACGGAAATGTGGCATTGCAGAGCAAAGGTGTGCAAGGTAGCAAAAGGGTGATTTATGGAGCAACGTCTCTCAACAATGCTAAACAGTTCCTCAAGCAGGTAAAGAGTGATTTTCATTAAGAAATGTTAATTTGAGTGTTATTCTTCCAGCTTTCTTTGTTGGGACAAGAAATTCACTGATTTCCACTTTAATCTGCCATTCCAAGTCTACCGCCGGGACTGCAGCAGCTGTGCTGCCAATTTGTCCATTTGCCTCGTCAGCGCTGCACATAACTTACTTGTTCTTGTATGAATCTAATTTAATCACTTATACATATATATAAATAAAATTCAAGAAAAATGTAAGATATTGCATTTTAATGGGAATAATTTTATTTTTAATACCCTCACCGAATAATTTTTAAAAGATGAAATTGAGGTTCTGTTGAGTTAGGATAAAACTACCAAGTAGTGATAAGTTAAACTACCGTATTCCATTGAGCCATGGTAATATTTCATAGTGATTGAGAACGGGCATCTGCTCATGAATATCAGTGTAGAAGGTACACATTCTAATTAACTGATGATAAAATACAAAACAATAATTGTTTCTCACTAAGAATTTACTAATGCTATATGTCACGAGTAACATAGAATTAAGAGTTTTTTAGCCTGCCAATGGAACATTCAACTTATTAACACGGGAATGTATGCCTTATCTCTTGGAAATTAAAAATCCTTGCATATATATTGTTAATTTTTATTGTCCTTATATGTTAATAAGAAAAAAGATGTCTGGAAATTCTTATTGGCAATGAATATTTATAGCGAAAATAAATGCATCAAATCACAAAGGAAACTTAGGGTTTTCAAATTTTATTTTATTTTTTAGCCAAAAATTTAAAATCATGATTTTGAAAAGACAGTTAAATTACGAAATTTCCGATTTAAATAAGATTCTAAATTGTTTTCTTTATTTTTTGTAACAAGCACCGGTAGGATGCAATAACCTCACCAAATAAAATCTCGTTCAACTGAAAGAGAAAATTCATAATACCAATTGCTATACCAAGGATATTTTTATATCAACGGACATAATTTTTTATACAATACAATGGAAAACTTTGAAGTGGATGATATTTTATATCAATTTATTAGAAGTTCCAATCCTACATGATTGAAAGGTGTAGGCGGTATGTAGGCCCCTTTTATCTCTTTTTTGTTTTAAACAATATCCAACAATCCCATGTTGTGTAGGAGGTAAACAAATAAGGTAAAGTATTTGATCTTTGAAGCGATTAATTTTTAAATTTACAAAAAACTTGTACGTTCCGAAGCATGACATGAGCAGGACAATTCGGGCCAAACAAGAAAAACGCCTCTAAACTAATGTGCTTGCTGGGATTGGAATAATTGCTTTGTTCATGTCCGTTGCCCAAGCAGGCCATACAAATAATTCCCAGCCCGACTGAAAAGCGGACAAAGGAGAGAGAAGCTCATCAGCAAGAGTGAAAATTGAAAATTTCATCGGCGGACAGAGGAATGTTTGCTCAACGGTGAAGTCAGAGACGACCGAGGTGGTAATTGCGCAGTGCCGTGTGCGAGTGTTGTAACGCGCGGTTCTGGGTTCATACCTGGCTGGCGTAGCAGGTGTACAATTCTTTGCATACGTGGGGCCAGGTGCTGATGGTGACCTCTTGGCCTCTTCTTCCACTCAAGGCCAGGCTGCTGATGCTGCTTCTGCCTTGCCTGCGAGCCGCTCCCAGTCAGTGCGCACAGCCTCCTCTTCTCCGCTTACACCAATCACTGCGCGCTGCAAATACCTCAAATATTTTCACAGCAGTTTAATTATTCACACGTCGTCCTGCAACAGGTGTTCACCACAGCGATTAACGGATTGGCCAGGAATCTGCAGAAAACCTTACTTCCGCTTTCTCCTTTCATTTCGTTTTAGCCGCTTTTCTCCCGACGCTGCGCGGCTTTAAAGCGTATTTCATTTTGGGAGAAAATTTGCCAGGAATTCGGGCATTTGTGATTTGGGGCTGCGGTACTTTTGAATTCGTAAATAGGTGCCCGTAGCAGTAAGCAGTTGCTGCTGCGGCTGCGAGATAAAATATTTAATTACCTTGATCAGAGTGGTCCAGCCCCACCAAACAGCTCTCTATATACCCGCGTTCCTTAGTCAGGTGTATACGCACATATATGCAAGAATAAGTTTCAGCCGTCATCAAGGCCAAAAAACACTTTTAGCCAAGGCGACGCCATCACACACACCACACTTCACATAATTCTTTTGCATATTTCTCGATATTCGCACCTATATACATATCGACAGCGGCGTCTAGCCAGGTATTAAGTGGCCGCAGCAGAACCGCTTTCTCACTCCGATGCTTGATCGTCCCCTTCAAGATTTATTAAAAAATCGCACCTTTTCATCGAGCGAGGCCGGTTATTTACGGACTGATTAATGCCCGCGACTGAAATTCCTCATCGCAAAAATCGAGCTGCTTCCGCAGAGATGCCTGGAAAAATAGACCCACCGGTATTAACCTTTTCAGACTGTAAATAATATATGCTAAATTTCACGCTATTTATTTTATTTCCATTTTTGAGCAGTGGAGAGAGTTTATTAACGGACGTAAAGCAATCACTCGACAAATATTCAAGCAAGAAAAAAGAACCCGAAAAGATCGGGCAGCTAGAGATATCTATTAAGAGTTGAATTAAATGTGGTTTTAGTTCAGCAATGTGTAGCGTGTCTGTTAGATATTTCCGCACCTCTTTAATTTAAGTGCCAGTAAAGGCGTATGAATAATTTAAAAATGATTGATTAAAAAATGGGAAAGTGGTGGGTGCTGCGTGATATCCAACGTAACTTTTACTTCAGTTTGAAACTCATAATAAATATAACGAGAGAGAAAATATCCCAATACCTCGATGCCATCAATGGTGCATTGATTGAGTAAAGATACACTTAGATTGTTTAATTCTATACGTTAAGTGCTATATGTAAGGAAAAATGCACCTAAATCCGATTATGAATGGGAATGTGTCGTAACTTGTCGTTTCAAGAATAAAGTATAATATTATGCCAGTGCTTCCAAGTCACATGACACCGTTCATAGAAAATCTGCTGCCGAATCTGTTTATGAAAGGGAACTCTATATGGTGCGTGCAAACAATAAGTCAGGTAAACATTTTTCTCAGGAAACTAAAACCAACAGACTGACGTTCCTTTGATTTCAAGTGATATCTTGGGTCATATCGTAAAATAAATTTTTCTTTTGGATGTTGGGGACATGTATTGAGTTTAGTTATAATCTGCTAATCCGTGGTAAAATAAATTTCGTATCTAAAGCTGAGAGGTTTATGAGCTTTTGTTCAGAGAATATTATTTTCTGAAAAGCCGCTCACTCCTCTTCATTGAAGGCAGCACTTCTTGAGGATTCGTTCATGGAAGAAAAATGACGACGTTCTCAATGTGGAATGTCCGAATTTTTTCCACTATTCCTCGTGTCAGTTAAATCGACGTTGTATAGATAAGTATATTTGATTTAAGAGTTAAGCTGCGTTCTATAACACCCTTTATTCAATTAATTATGGCACAACAAAACGTTTAAAAAATCACATTATTTCCCCCATACTAACTGATTGGATTTAGAACATAATTTAAAATTGTGTAAATAATTGTTGGATAAATGTAATAAATTTCTAAGCCATTTTTTATTTCGTTCTATACAAAGTGCTTATTATTTTGTCATCAAAAGAAAATGTAAAATTTCACTGAAATCCATTCTATACAGTATAGGTGAGCTTGAAACTAAATAATAAAAAGACGGCACTTTTGATGTATAAAATTTATATCCAAAAGTTCTCAAATAGCATGCACTCAGTGATGAAAAAAGGGCCTCTCCGATGATGACAGAAAAAAATATAAGGAAGCTCAATTCCATTCAGGAAACATGATTCACGAATACCTCGGGTGCAACAACCTCCCCAAAATCCGACAAACAAAGTGCATATCAATTTCCCTTCTCAAAAATGTGTTGTGATCGCGCGATCGATCGAGCCATTCGCAGGGCAAAAGCGAGTAAATTCCGAATTAAGAGATAGACGCGCGGCTCTACCCAAGGTGTAATTCAATATATCAAACTAAATGCCGCGCGCCGAGGTACACGCCCTTTTGAGATTACTTTGCAATTAATCTGACGGTCTAATCTGCATGCAATATTGTTGGGGCAGCTTTTCGTCTGAAACAATACCGCTTGCCGCGGCCGGAGTTGCGAGATAGCGCGCAGAAAAAAGACCAGCCGCGCGGCTAAATAAGTAAATAAATAAGCCGTGCGCGAGATAAAGTGCTGCGGCTGGAAAATAAAGCGCTCTTGCAGGCGTACACATACTTTTGAAATGTCACGCCGTATGCAAAGTAGCCATTCCAGAAGAACCACTTCATTCTTTTTAATATAGTTCATCGGCTTAAGATAAAAAGAGCGCGAGAGAGGAGGCATTTTCCATTAAAATTCCTCGGCAATAAACATTTTCACTTTGTCATTTTTAAGTGCAAGTAATCCATCACGGCCTCTTTGAGAGATCCGAGAGCGAGCGTGTGTGGCACGACATGTGAACGCGCGCGTATATAATAATTCCGGCGCGCAGCATGTTAGTTTTTCCTTCTCGCAGGTCATCTCTGAGAAATCAATATAATAATAACATAATGCTAGGTGCATCAAATAAAAGCGGCGAGCCTCAAAAAGCAGCGGCTGTCAGCCGAAATATCTGTCCAGCGGTGCGTACAAGAGGGTGATTGATGGAAAGTGCGCGCAATTAAACCATGACCGCACACGCATTCTCGCTGAGATCAAAACCATCCGCGGCTAGCGTGTGTGTAGTTAGCGTTTATACACTTCAGAATCGCAGAGATGACGCATTCCTCGATCGGTATCCGTTTATTGTGCTAACACTGGGGGTTTGTCCTCAACACAACATAATAAAATCCAAGACTCAATAGGCACGACAGCCACACTCCGTCACGGTCAAACGTACTGCTTGTGCTTGCTGTTCCGACAGTAAATTATGTGAACCTAAAAAGGATCAAGGAAAATAGTTTTAGGATTTTTTGTCGGAGGAAACAGCCACACTGGCACACAGCAGTTGAGAAATTTAAGGAAGGCAATAAAAAAGTGTCAATAGCAGAGAATTAAGACGCTTGTTTGACATGTTCATTCAGTACGAGCTACGACTTTATGTAATATTTTGCTTTCGTGTTTTGAAATCTTTACAAAGTGAAACGCCAATCGGCATTATACAGTAGTATGTTTTATCTTTTTTTTGCTCTTTTTATCCCTGTCCTCTCGGACCGAGAAGGGCGCGCACTGCACTAGCACGAATGCTGAAACCCGGGTTCCAATAACACCGCGAGCGGATAACATGGGCGCACCAGGCCGCACAGGGACCCAGCCAACTCAAGGGCCACTTGCCTCCGCACCGAGGACTGCATTGAAACGCTAGACATTCGTCCCGTGAAGCCAAATCACGCATGCTGGAAAGGTGCAAACCAGCAAGTAGTTAGTCGGCGCCGGTGCGCCTCCCAGCCCGTTGTTCAATTTGAGCATTTCGAGTCACTAAACTAACCACTTTTTGCCATCTCTGACATTAGGTAGCCAGTATTAGATCTCCGAACTGCTCAAATACCTCCCATTGCTTTGACACTCCTGAGAGTGCCTTAACAATGCGAGCCAACGGGCTGGTTATTATCTAGTAAACTTCATTCATTTAAATCTCCAGACTATTGTAGAGGTTCCCGCACATAATGAGGGGAATTTCTTAAATAAATCCCTCACTTTTAAAAAAAAAAATTAATAAAGATTTTCAACAATCAATTCAAGTGTAAAATAAAGATGATAAAGATTGGGATTCGACAATCCTATATGGTACCCCAAAGCAAGTCTTCACGGGTAGCAGGAAGCTGACCTTTTCGGATCCGAATCTCTGCTATATCCTTTTTTATTGTAATTTTCCTCAACAAAACTTCGGAAGTAAATATTTATGTAAATATATGTGCGTATGAGCTAAATGAAACCTTTAGCCAATAGTTCAAAGTTATTAGTGTGTCGATTTTTATGTATAAAGGTGTATATAATAGGATATACGGAAAGTGGAGACCAGGAAACGACATCGCGCCTAACCAAATATCGAGTTATTGAGATCAATTGTTATTGGTTTTCAAAATTTTCCATATGAGCGTGGCGTTGGCAAAAATTTGAAACCAAAAAGTATCTACTCTCCTTACCTGGCAGAAGGAGTGCGTGTCTGGCCAAGTGCAGCACGTAGCTCGTTGAAGGTGGAGTGGCCACGACGGGCCATGTCCATGAATGACTCCAAATACTCGTTACCTCGCTTCCTATAGGGAAACTTGTATCTTTGACGCGTCCCAATGAAAACGAAAGTGCTTTCAAGGAATTGTTAAAAGAACAGTTATTCAAGAAATATTGAACCACCTCTCTTTTTATAACAATTATGTTCAAACTGAATTAATTTTGTCTTGAAATGCGGCAATGTATAGGGCAAAATAGCCCTGCAGAACCATAATAAAGATTACCTTGAAACTAATCAAAGGTTACAGTGCAAAAACTGGATTCAACAGTTCATTAAAAAGAATTGTAATTTTAGTTTGCTAAAAATGATGAGTGTGTTTTATGAGGCATTCAGGGCACGGTCTTCTAAACTCACGAATGAGGAGAGTTTCTCACAAAAACATAATTTTATATTTAAACGGCCAGGAGATGCGTTTGTCCGTTAACGTTTGGCCCACACGCGTACCCCAAATCAAGCGCAGGGAAATTTTATTTTCCAGCTGCAGGCCCACCGTGTAGAGCAGCAGAGAGATACATAAATCTACAATTTTCGAGTGAGTCAGCCGCAGCGCGTTTGTTTTTGCCGCCCACGTTATTGTGCATTCGGCCGGCTTCTCAGGGCACAGAAAGAGAGTGACTGGCGGTCCAAATAAATTTATGATATATCACTGGGATCCATTTATTACAGAGGAGATGCATCCTGCGCCATGGGCAAACATCATCATCATCATCATCTTCAGGGCAGACACGCAGTGAGTTGAAACGTGGAAAGAGAAGTGGCTGCTGATGGGGAATTTTTCTACCTGTTGAATGATGAGCAGCGCAGTGAAGTAATCGGACACTTCCGGCGATTTTTCACCGAATTATTTTGCAGGCAAAAGATAAAAGATGGGAGATAAAAAAGAGACCGAGTTATTAGAGGGCGGCAGGCGCGCAGCGTTCAAAGGGACCAACGCCAAGCAGTGGCGTAACTTGTTGTTATAAACGAAAATGAAACAATTCATAAAAGTGTCGCAACCCCGGGAAACACGAGACATTTTTTCCCACATAGAACGATATATATATATATATATATATATATATATATATATATATATATATATATATATACACACACACACATATATATTTCAAAATCTTTTATAAAATTTCAGTTAAACGTTAAAAATGCGGGTTTCAAAATTTTCCATAGTGGTATTGGACAATGTAAATGTTAAAAGCTTGGTGATCTTTAAAAATTACGCAATTTTTAAAATTATTTGATCCACGTAATTTTATAATTGTTGGTAGCGTTGAAAGAGTGATTTTTTTCGTAAATAAATAAACGGGAAAGCAAATTTCTCATAGATTGCGAAGTTACGCCACTGTTACGTTAGGTTAATGGTTTTTTGAGATACTGCGCGCTCTTCTTGTTAAATAACAACTTTGAGGGTCTTTTGCAGCCGTTTGATGTCGACTTATTAAAATCACAATGGGCTTGTTCACACAAAGTGCGTGAGGTCTGGATGCTGCGCGGCTGTCAAGTGCAGGTATAGAGGGAAGCGTGCAGGTGCAGAAAGGCAATGGGGTGGTCTGACACCGCGTTAACAGCAGCCAAAGATGCTTACTTTCCCTATGGAAGCCCAGCAGCAAAATCTCTTTCGCGGCGTTTCCGAATCTCGGGAAAGGATCGTGCGGCCGGGTAGAGGCTCGCGTGGAAAATATAAATGCATTGCGGGACAATAAAAGCATAAATCTGCTGATTGACGCTCTCGTCGGACGAATGCAGGTGAGTGGAATAAATCGGCTCAACGCGAACAATGGCGAGTCCAAGCAAATTGCCAGGTTTTATTGCCGCACGGCCCGTGACATTTCGTATTGTGCTGTCTTATTAAGGCCCCAGAGTTATTGCCGATATTGCAATTTGCTGCTTGATTTACTCACTGCAGCACGCACGCAGCGCCGGATTTCGCATTGTACATTCCGAAGCGGGATTCGTGCTAAACGCCGTGTTTTACATCAAAACGCCAACAAGTGGAATCACCGTGTTTGGATTTATATCGCAGATTTTATCTGCACGAGCATACTAATAATTCCCTTAAAAGGCGGTTCGTTTGACTGCTGGGATGGGCAAAATCGCTGAATATTTTATGCTCTTTGAATCAGCGACTTTGAAGTTTCTAGACGGCACTGATTGTATTTTTTCTGTTTTAAATTACGCAACGATTCCGTTTCCAATAAATATTCCTACCTTCTTTTCTGAACCTAATGGTACATCAACATTTATTCGCGATTTTCTAACCAAGTATTTCTATGTACGCTATATTTCACCCGGTCTTGGCTTGGCTGACTGTGTTCAAAACTTGCCCACTGCACTTTTCCAGGTTGGTTTTCACGTCGATTTAAATATTTAACGCTCCACAGCTCACTCAAAGTGAACACAGAGTTAAATTAATCAGTGACTTGCAGATTTCATAGCACCTCATCGTCGAGTTGATTTCCTTAGAAAATTGAATTTTAAGGAGGTTTTAGCCGCGCTTCTTTTCACGCTCATGCACTTGTCGCTTTTTGTTGTCGAGATACATGTTCCTAGCCCTTTCACAACAACAACCACGATCACAAAGATTTACATCAAATAATGCAAATATTGCCTGATCAGGATGAGTAATCATGTTACACCCCTTTTGCGCCTCAGCGCGGAGATCAGTGCACAAAAAAATCAGCTTTGCTCGTTTTGATTCATACACGCTTGCAAGCGGCGGTGGCAACGGCAGCGGCGGCGAAGGGAAGAGTATAAATAAATAAATTGCACTCGACAAAGAATTACACAAGAGAGCAGCAGCGATCGAGAGAAAGAGAACGCGCAGTGTCGGAAGTTCATAAAAGTGCTTTTGTGCTATAATAGTTGAGCTGGCAAGAGCACACAAATGGAGGCGCGCACAATAAAAAGGTGCGGGTTATTGAGAATGAAAGAGAATCCCTTTCATCTGCGGCTTGAGATCGAATACAAAAAATAATATTACTACTGCGTCGTGCGGTGTCTATTTCAGACAAACTTGCCTCTAAACATACATACACTCACAACTGTCTCACAGATGGGTATTAATACAGATAAAACTTACGTGCTGGGTAAATGATTATTCCACCTGGCCAGAGAGCAAAGAGCGCGCTGTTCGTTAGATGCTTATTCATCTTACATGCCGCCCTCCCTGTGCGTGCCTTAACATCAGCTGTTAACGCCCGATGTTGTATTTTATCCTCGCAAACCACCCATAATAGGCTTTAATGTCCAATCATTTTCAACGCCGCAGTAATTTTAAGGTATGCGTTGACGGAAAAATGACCTCTATACCTCAAATGCAAAGAAAACTAAATCAAACAGGCCGAATTAAGTAAAATAGAAATCACTGAGCTAGCTTTTACTCGACAGAATTTTTATCTTAGTCTATCAACTCAATGAGCCTTTTCATTTGATCCGGAATTGATTGTGAATTCGACATATACGCGAGGCAGCTGCACACGGAAATCCCAAACGTGCGCGGAGAATGCAATAAGCCCTCACTACACAAAGATTTATTTTACAAGTAAAAAATCACCTGTATCTATATGTCGTTCTTAATCAATTCCATGGGCAGACTCACGAGCTAGTGCAGACATACGCTTGCTTGCTCTTTTCCCTGCTTTTTCATTCATACCAGCACGACGATGGTCAGACCCATCAGTTTATGATTGCGCCCCCAGTAAAAATGCCTGCTGCTCAATACAAATTTATGTTGTGTGTCTATATATGTATTTTTTACAAAAAGAAGCAACGAAGCAGCAGTAATAGAGGGTTGATACGATTACGTGAGCATCCGCGATTGCCCTATCTTGCACCACCTCTGCCGCATCGAACCTACAATGCAACCCCCATTGCAAAACCGCAGGCTTCCACTTCCCTCCAATGCACATCTTAAATTACACCAACTGCATAATGCAGTATCTCTTGACCCACCATTCGCAGGAAGACCAAAATTTTTTTGCTGTAACAATGTTTTGGCTGCTGGTCTTGCCGATTGGCAATCGTAAAAAAATAATTAAAGCACCTGGCTATCTCTCATAAATGTAGTTGAATTTTCAAGTTGGGATATCAGTCAGTAATGATTTATCTTGTTTGTAATTCAATTAAGACAATGCGATGATTGCTAAAAAATTGAAAAAGTATTAGAAATATTACTCAATAAAATAAAAGCTTCTACATCTGTGCTTATTTATGTAAAATCTGTTCAAATAAATAGCAAATAACATTGTTATTTTAATCAAGTAAGTAAAAAGACAATTGAAACAGACATGAGTATAAAATGATACTCAGTTTGTTTTACAACCTGATTTGGTGACGTTATACCTTAAACATACCGTACAGCACTTAAATTTTTTTTGTAAATTCCTCTCGCCTACCTCGCACGGTGATTTAGAAATTCTCCAAATTCTTAGCTCTATAAAAGCCGAAGAGAACATAGTTAAAGTTTGCGTCTATATACTTTCAGCATTATATAGCGCGACATAAAAATACCAAACATGCTACCGCATATTTTTTTATTTCGTTAATAGCAAGCCGAAAACATTGGAGTGCAACAAAAGGTAATTTACACAGGCACCTTTGAAAATTCGGCCGGATCCCATAGGGATGCGTAGGCTGCTTGGTGCTGGTATATGGCACCTTTTCAGGCGTTCACGTGAGGCAAGAAAAAAAGGGCAAAGGTCCATTGAAGAAAAGCCTTGATTCTCTCTATGAATTGGCAACAATATTACGCAGGAATAGATAAGTGGAGTAGAGCATAGTTTATAAACAAGATCTATAGAGTCGTGGGCAGGAGAAACTTGTCATTTTAATTTTTAAATTCAAGTTGAGAATAATCGAGGAATACATTTTCAGAGATTGGAAACAGATTTTGACTTGTCCTCTTTGCCAATGTTTAACTTTGATCAACATGTTTTGGTTCCAATAACCATAGAGGGTTGCGTCACTTGTGGCTTAATTCCAAGCACAAAATGATTATTTTTTGCTTGGGAACAGAAATGGCAAAATGTTGAAAGAAAAAATTCACGATCACATTTTTGAAATGGCTTCTGTTGAGGAACTTGCGTGGTACAGTTTCTAATTTGGAAAGCTTTAATCGTTGAATTTTCTCTTAGTATCATAGCTAACCGCTTATTTTTTCTGAACACCGTTTTTTTTTATCAAATAACTTGTGTTAATACTTGACAAGGGACGAGCACACAGTTCCAACAAAAGAATTAATACCTTCCTCGTTTTTCCTAGTATCGACTTGATTTCAAAATGTTTTAATTATAAAAAGTGGAAATCTAAAAAATTGAAGAAATCGACATTGAAATTAGATTTTTTTGTTCACAAAGTTGAATTTTACTAAAGGATACCATCCTGAGAAATGCCATTCACGGATGAGCACCCCGGACAGCTCTTTTTTCATGCAAGAGTGAAACAATAACCATTTTCTTCTTTCTTGACAGGCAATGGAAAATTGATATTTCTTAATTATGCCAATCATAGACCAAATATTTTTTAATCAATAACAGTTTGGTTCAATAGGGTGATTTTTTCATTCAACACTGAATAGCAAGAGCCCATCAAACAACTATAAGTGACAGTTAACACACATAGAAAAATATGGGCACTACATCCCATGGCGGCTTGTATCAAATAAAAATTTTTCCCTCTAAAAGTACGCCAGAAACACGAAGTAACACTTAACTCGAGGGTGGAAGAGTCGATCAAATATCTAGTGTTTTCACAATTTATAGGGTTTTATTCACCCCTCTTTCATTGAGGAAAACAGATGACGCACGAACCTTTTATTAGATGGCAGGAAACGTTGGAATTCTTCGTAAATTTAATTTATAAAGTATTTTATGTAGAAAAACATGCAGCTGATAAAATTTGGAATGAGCCTTTGATCAATCCAATCTCCACTAGTAATTACGTGCATAAAGACTTATTTTTACATTTTATAATTTTAGCCACTCAAATGAACGGAGTTTCAACTTACGTAAATCATTATTGCCGTAAAACCGTAATAATGCACGCAAAATATAAATCAGGACGTAAGCAAACGGACTCAATAAGCAAACAAATAAAATATGTCGGTAGTCAGTATTAAAAACGCGGATTATCTTGTTTCTCGGCCAGCAAACAAGTGACGATTTGGCGAAAAGTGCCGAGAGTTTCGTTCAGAAGTTAATGGCGAAGAATTCGCAACGGAGAGGGGATGCGTGGTGGTCGCGGCAGGGAGAATTAATTTGCGAATAATTAAGAGATATAAAGTGTATTTTGATAAAATTCCACGGTGCCAGCCGTTCTTAACTCGCAATCAGTTAGAGAGCGGAGCTGAGCATTGAAAATGGCCGGCTGCGCGCGATTGGCTCTCTCGGAATGAATAAAGGGATTATAAATTTGCTATAAAAGGCCGAGGAGGAGGCTCTCTCGCTCGCTAATATATTAGTTAGCTGCTTTTGTTAAGAGAATATTTCGAAGATAAAATCATTTCTGTGCGCCGCCAGTGCTGCTGCTGCTTGCTCAACACACATCGCAGCTCTCATTTATTGCCAATTAAAATTCCTACGGCTTTTTCTTTTATTTTTTCAAAGCCAGCCTCTCTCTCTCTCTCTCTCTCTCTCTCGCGGCGGACATTTAGCCGGCTGGCCGCGTGTGTGCGCGCACACGGTGATAATCAGAAAGCTGGCTGAAAAGAGAATCTGCTGGGATGAAACAATTAGAGGTCCACCTGTGCATGTGCGTGCTGCTGCTGACTGCCGAGGTAAATTTATTTACATCAGCCGGCGGGTTGCGCAAGCATACCCTCTTCCATCCCGGCGTAAATATATGCTCATTAATTAAGGCCCCTCTCTGTCTGCACTGTCCACATAATACGCGCGGCTCTTGCGCGGCCAAGCATATACTCTGCGCGCTGCTGCTGGGAAAAGTGAAAACTGCCCAAGTGTTCAGCATCGGGGGACGGAGGTCGTGGGATTTGGCATGCGAAAAAGAATCCCGCCTCGTTTGCCGGCTTATTTGCAAATCGTCGTGAAATAATGAGCTGAGATAAATTACCGCGGCGCATAAATAAATTAGGTGCTGCTTGGCCGGTGCAAATTGCATCGCTGATTTTCTTCATTTAAAAAAATGGTGACACCAACAAGCCAGCGTCTCATTTGAATTTGAATGTGTGTAGGAAAGATTTATGAGCTGAGGCTCCACTTTCAACAAGACTAATTGCCAACTGATTGTTAAATGCCATTATGTGTTTATCAGTTTTTTCCCTCGATGAATTATTGTTTTTTTAATTATTAAAGTATTTTGTGTCCAGTTAAGCACGGGAAAAATCCTCAGCCTTGTTATTGTTTCAATTTTTCTACACACAACACTTTGACCTCGTCTTGGGGAAGAACAAATATGACACAAATGTTTATTTATAGAATTTTAAAAGAAATTACAGTAATAGAAACTGAAAGATGTGTTAAGATCAACAATTTCATGGTTAGGGTTTATGACAAATAAATTAATGTAAAAGATTTTAAAATAGAAAAGATTGTGAGTGGATACTTCCCATTTGCTTGTTGGTCAATACGAGATATTTAAAAATTGTGCAATAAGAACAATCACAGAATCAATAGGAGTACTGGTTTGAATAGTTATTACAGCTAATCCAAAGCCTTATCGTCAACAAGCGTAGTCATTGAAATACCCACCAATCCCTGGCACATATGTGCAAGCAGACTCACCGTGAATATTTTCAAAGGATCGAGAGTGGCTCCTTCTATTGCAATGATCAGGTTTGTTGAGGAGGCTTGGGATTAGCCAAAATATAGCTATATACAAACCAGTGATCGAATTGATTCTGTCATTTTTCTCCTTGCAAAATTTTTTAACTTCTCGTCTTGACCGTACAGGCAAATTGGAAATTTCCACCTCCATCTTAGGCATTTTTCAATTTTTAAAATCTTTTTCGTTCTTAATCGGTCGCAAGGCGAAATTCCAAAAACACCGCGATTGTGGTGACCTGCGCTCTGCAACGCAGCGAATTTTTGTCGAACGAAGTCCCGCAGACGGAAGGTCAGATTGCTGCGCGTTTAGAGCGGTGCGAGTAGATCGCGAGTCACCTCAGAATATTAACATCAATTCAACCCATAAATGCTGTGTGTAAATATTTAGAAGATATATTTTTAAAAGTTATAAATTATTATAACGTTGTATTATTGATTAATTGGCATTTGACGAAATCAACACTTAAATTATTCAAACAGACGAGTGATTTATTTTAAATTTTGTATTTATTGTTTTTATTGAATAAACTCACTACACCTGATGCGTACGCAGTTCTGACATTGTCAGCACTTGAGCAATTTATGAAAAACCCTACTGTCTACTGAGCACAGAAAAGTGTGCAGAGAAAATCTGTATCTTTGCTTAAATTTCAATCATCATCATCTTTACAATGACAGAAAATTAAGCACTTTGGAATATTTTTGGTAGAATTTCATTGCTAAATGCATGAGAAACTACTTTTACCTTTTGCACGGCAGCTTTACGTATAAGTTCTTCCTTCTCTAGTTGAAAGCTAATGAAGCTTTCATAATTCCTGGAAGAAGTCCTACACGTATTTCAAAGCACTTGCAGGTAATTAAGTGCTTGAGCGCTTACCGCTAATCGGCAGGGGTGAAATTGGAGCTCGCGCGCAGCAGGACCGATTTATCGTGTCCCAAATTGAGTGGGAGAGAGAGTGAATGAGAATGACGGATGTAGTTGTTTGAATTCCAAGGGCCGTGAAACTTTTTATTACCTCTATAGAGTGGAAAATTGTGTAAAATCAAAGCGAAGACAACACGGTCTGTGTGTTCCGAGGAATTTTCATTCTTTACCTGGCCCGATAGAGGGTAGCGGGGGGTAGTTTGGATGGATGGTATCAGGGTGAGTCACCAATTACGGTGGACGCTGCCGCAGACCACCCTGCGATGTTGGCAAGGCAAGCGGGTTGTTTGTTCAAAGAAAATTCCAGCGATTGCAACACAATCATGGCACACTGTTGACAAGCAAGAATTGAGAGAAACAAGCGCAGAATATCTATACCTCTATTACTGCGAGTGAAAATGTGGCGCGCGGCTTATTTATTGTAATGTGCCCGGTGTGACTTGTGTTTTTTTCTTCCCAGAAACATATATCAAAAGACACTTTTTGTTAGAGAAATTGCTGCGCGGCATTTGATTCTCACCGAGCACTAAATCAGCCGGCTGATAACTTTCTTTTCTTTGACACCACGCTCTGTAGGAAAATCTCCAGGTTGCTAGTTACCGGCAACATTATTGTGTTCTCCTTCCTCAAGGACTGTTTGACAGGGGAACGCAGATAATGCTGTATTAACAAAAGATTATCTTTCCAACACCTCATTTTTTTAGAAATAGTGAATATATTATGTTCGGCCGTCATAACAATTCAAGAATATTGGTGATTTTTTTGTAGGACAGCTGTTGTGTAAAAACAATTATTCCGCATGCTCCTCACAAAGAAGAAAAATATGCCCCATTAATAGCCTTGCATATATTTTATGTATTCTCCTTAGCATTCTGTATTTTAAAACGGCCTGCTCGCACCGAGAAAAATGTGGTCAAAGGTCAACAGTGATCTCAGTGAGCCCAGGCCAACAGGTGTGTGGGTGACGTGATTTTGAGAATTTCAGCTGCATACAAAAGCTACCATCTTTTTATCTCGTATTATAAATAAATAAATACATGTACACACATTTGCATGCTCAAGCAGACTCGATGGAATTCAGCATGGAAAAGAAGAACAACAGAGAGCTTCTCAAAAGGTTAATCTTTTCAGGCGAGCGCGCGGTGATCCAAGCCGAAAGGAATTAAAAATGCCGCGGCCGGACGCTGCGGCTGCCTTCGCTCTCTCTGCAAATTAAGCGCACAATCATCTCTGAAAATAAACATTCGCTCATTCTACTGCATGTGAGAGTTGATTTTCTTGTTAACTGTATACCTTTTGTTGTCGCGCAATAAGCACTAAAAATTACTTGGAAAATGGTCGCAAAAATTAAAAGTTTTGAATTTCCCGTCGCGACCTTTTCAATCATTTCACAAGGCATGCTGCGGGCTTTTTTCTAATAAACGGCTTATTCATCTTATAAAACACCAAACAGACTTTCAACTAGCTGTGTTTTCAAAAGAGCTCTCTGCTTCTATTTAAAATCAGATTAGAACAGAATAAGATTACTTTTCTAAAGTAAGTTCAAAAGTAAAATTTTCCTGAACCCTAAAAAGTAAATAAAAGCGACAAAATGCTCAGAGTAAATGTTGTGGTGCTTATAAGATGAAAATTGATCACTGTAATAAGCATTTAAGAATAAAAATCAGACAAAAACTAAGTGACCCTATATATACTCTCGAGCGTTCCTGGTTATTGTTTATCCTCAACATCATTAGAGAGCTTTCTAGTTATCATTCGTCAATAAAAAGAGAAAAGTACGGTAAGAAAAACGTGTAACTAAAACTTAGTAGGACAAAACTAAAACTTTTATTCTAAATCTTCAGTTAACATTTAATGTGACGCAAGTTTATATATAGTTTATTGCTAATTTTTAGTATTATTTTTTAAATGATCACAACTGATATCAGCAACAATTGGAGCCTCTGAGGTCTTACCTTAAACTTTTTTGGCTTAAGTTTTAAATGAAACCAGCTAATACATGAAAATCTCTTGAAATTAACATATATCAACCGAATTATAATCCACCATTAATAATAATTATAAAATGTCAAGGACTGGATTTGAGACGCACACTACCCTTAAATGATCGTGTTAGCTGCTTGTGTTTGCTTTAATATAGAGAACTATGCAGTTGTAAATATAAACAACATTTTATCTCCCTTGTTCCCGACGTCTCCCCTGCGTGCTTAAAAAGAGTTGTAAACGTGCGGATGGGATTTGATAAGCACTGTAAGTAATTTATGTTTGAATGAATAACTAAAGTGTGAAAAGAGGCTTGTAAAGCAGGCTAGAATAGGGAGATTTGTCAAACTAATATACCGGCACATCTGAATTTAGACCTGTGCGAAGAACTTTGAACTTAAGAAGAAATATGAAAAAATGAAAATTTCAGAAATATGAAGAAATATGAAATGATGAAAATTTTAGAAATATGAAGAAATATGAAATGATGAAATTTTCAGAAATATGAAGAAATATGAAATGATGAAATTTTCATCAAGCACTTTCTGAGTTTTAAAATTCCAATTTTAACCGTAAGGGAATGTTGGATAATTAGTCTTGGTCGATAACATAATTTTTAAGATGTTTGAAAGAAAAATAAATTTTCAGATGGAATAAGACGATTTTCAAGATTGTATTTCCATCAGGAAATTGAAATATAATTCGATATACAAACATTGAAAACGAGAAGGATTAACAAAGCTGTATAAACTTTGAAGCTAAACTCTCTCGTTTCAGATGAATTTTTCGAACTATATTTCAATTTCCTGGTAATGCACATCTTGGAAAATATCAAATCACATCTTGAGATTTCATTTTCCCTATCAAAAGTCTAAATATAGTCACGACGGTATAGGAATGTTGCTTTACCTTTAGCATCAGAACTTTGCTTCAATTAATATTGTGTAATACTTTTACAATGGGCGGGCTGAAGTTAATTTAAGAATTTACAAATGCATTTTAAAAGGCACACTTTGATAGCTACATTCTTCAACATTTTTTTGCTTTTTTAATCCTCATAAACCGTTATATTAAGTAAGTGTAATAAAAATTCCTTTTACGCAGAGGGGTGTATTCTTTTGTCCAAAGTCTTCAAATGATATTGCCTTCAAGGAAGAAAAAATGCTATCCAATCTTCCAACAGTCTCTTTCTTCAAGAATGTTTTATCAAAAAAGTTTATTGAATGACAATTATCATATCCACCAAAGAGATTATTCTTTAAATTGGATTGGTTGCCATTGACGAAAGATCAGTTGGGAAATACATATTTATGTCTTACCCCTCACCATCAGAGATTAAGTTGAATAATTCATAGCGACTTATTTTGTGTTGTTCCCTTTGTGCCAGCATTGTCGACAACCAGCCTCCCTGCGCGTATCGTTCGCCTCATCACATGCTGTGGTTACGCCCGCCCTCAATCCTCCTTTGCGGAGAGGACGCGTTCAACAAACAGCTTAAAACTAATTTTATCACCTCACAGAACAATAAAGGGCGGTTTTCGGGGGCTTAAAGATTCTTTACCGAGCAATCATCTTTTTATTATTTTACACACTCTCATTACCATGCGCGTCTTGTTTGCTGCCGCTTCCAAGCAGCCTGTTCCCACACTTTCGACGCGTTTCATATTTTACGAGTGGCAATAAAAATCTGAAAAGAAAATGACTCCATTGTGCTGATATTAGTATCCAGCGCACCGTCAAAGGGGGCAGACAGCCGGGGATTTGTTTTGCACGCGCCCTCGCTGCTCGCGGGCAATTAGGAACAACTCGTGGGTCGGTATGATACACACACGCACCGAGCCTATTCACTAAAACTTATGGCTGCATTGTTTCCCGAAAGTTTAAGCTGCTTGTTTGCAAACTCCAAAGTGCCGGCACGCGTGCTGTAAAATTCACGCTAAGAGTGTGTGTGTGTGTATGTAACATTGCCATTATTTTGGCTCTAATCAAAGTGCATATTTGTCTCGCCCAAACAACACACTTTACGACACCTGCTCTCTTAGAAAAAGGGATTAGTGAAAAAAACACGCACCTTCTTTTGACAAAGCTCTTTTAGCTGGAAAATTTTACCAGGCATTCTGTATAGCGAGCAACTTTACAACAAGAGATTTAAAAAGTCATGCTCCCATT
Source organism: Cloeon dipterum (assembly GCF_949628265.1). Lineage (NCBI taxonomy): Eukaryota > Metazoa > Arthropoda > Insecta > Ephemeroptera > Baetidae > Cloeon > Cloeon dipterum. The sequence continues at coordinate 15,550,083 of NC_088786.1, forward strand.
TTTTTGATCGACTTAAGCCTATTTTATGAAACTTCTAAGAATTAGATTAACAAGTTATATCAGCCGAACTAAAATAATCAACAAAATAGCCTCATGAGATATTATATTTGACGTACTAAAACGGGGCAAAACAAAAGGTTCCATTTTTTAAACATTGTCAACAAAAGAAAATTACATGTATATGTCCAAACCCATTAAGATTAAATTTTCTATTATATTTTGGTTTTGGACGTAGGCAAGTATGGGGAAAAGTTACCCTGCTGCAATGGCCCATATAATAAAAAAAGTTGAACCTATAATCCAGCATACAATTTCTCAAATGAAATAATCCATTTCAACCCAAGTAGTGTATGTATTTCGCTTGAATCAGTTTTGAAGCAACCTGTATACATGGGGATGGTTCTTTAAATAAGCTAGAGAGGAGTATGTTCCTTTCGCGTGTATAGCGCGGTCACTGCATACTTTTTATTTGGCTATTTATTTTTAAATGATAAAAATAAATGAAATATCAAATATGTACCATTATGGCTTGCTTGCAAAAGATGATATAGTGTTATGAATTTAATGGATCATATATTCCATTGAAACACGCTAACTGTGGTGACTTTGACGCGCGGACAATGAACATTTTTGCAACCGCTTCTCATTAAAAAGTTTTTCTAGCTGAATAATATGTATGCGCTTTCAAAGAAGACTGAGAATGGCGATGGTTTAGTTTTTGTTCCGACCGTTTTTGTAAATATGAACATGTTCACCCTTCTTGGTCACAATTTTTGATTTTGATCTGCAAAAAATCCACAATCAAGGTTGAATATATTTTTTTAGGGTAAAACAATTTTACGTTTGGAACTCTTTATAGCTATAATGAGAAAATGTGAGACACCCGCACTGCTGCTATACGTTTTGGCAGAAACGCTAGACATTTGGCCCGTGAAGCCAAATTAAGCAATCACGCATGCCCCACCGGAAAGGTGCAAACCAGCGAAAAGCGGATCGATAGGCGCTCTCTCGCCTCCAAATTTGCAGTGCAAATAAGTGTCACTGTACGTAAGCAATTTAATCTCTTAATGCGAGCTGTGATTTACAATGCAAACTTCCAGCTTGAATTACTTAGCTTAATTGAAAACAAGTGGCAAACACAGTGCATTTTGTAAGCAAAGCTTAGATCCGGAACGGCTTGAAAACATGAGATGCACATCAAAAAAATCTCCCAATCTAGCAGCTGGACCAAAGCAACAAAGAGAGGAACGCTCATTCTCCTTTCCTCGTTGGATCGGACGCGCATTGTTTCATGATTGTTACGCCACCAAATCGAAGCATTTTTACTTGGCAGAATAATGAACGCTGGAAAGAAAGAGCGGTCACGTGGTGCGTCGTCATTAGTATCGGTTTGTGAAGGTGAGGTTGTGTGGAATAAATATCATCATCATCATCAACAGAAAGTGTATATAATATGCATTTCGCCTAAGGGAAGTCAGGTGTTGTTCTCGCTGCGGCTCTCTAGACTGCCCGTCACCATAACACACACACGGCTCTCCGCGCGCCGTGTTTGTTCCTCCCACTCAGCATCAGATTTCAACCCAGGGTCATATTTAGGGTCAAGGGAAATGCCGAAACCTTATGTAAAATTTAGTTGGTTTTACCTGCCGAGCCAGCCAGCCCTCCAGAGTAGACTGCGTGGCGAATAAATTTCCAGCACGCACGCGGTGCAAACAAGATAGCCCCAGCCGGCTGTGCGGGGAAGGGCGCACACGCGGATTAAGTTCTGCTCGAGGATTTTCTAGCAAATGTTAGAGTTTCGCACACAAAATAACGACCTCGCATTTTCGATTTACTGCCTCCCCGCGGTACAAACTTGTTTGCAATCAGTTTTTGCATATAAGCTTGATAAATACGCAACTTAAGTTTTACGTGGTGTCACTTTCAATCTCATCTGTCTTTTTATACATTTCATTTTTTTCTCCAATAAAAAGTCAAAATAAATTTTTAAAATTTAATGTTGACGTCACAAATGATATCACACTTTGGAGAAGTAGTGTTAGTGAGTTAGTGATATTGCGAAATCGTAAATATTTAAGTTGTGTTTTAGCATTCAATAGGCAGTAAATGCTTAAGCCCCTCCTCTAAATGTATACATAAAGCGATATAGAAAGTTAGGAAATCCCTGACTTTAATAAAGGAAGAGACTATCTTTGAATATTCAAAAATATTTATGGAATGGAAAGCTGAGGAAAATTGAATTATTTCGGTCAAGCATGTCAGGGTTAATGTGACATCCTGACAAATATGTAGAACGGATCCAATACAAAGAAATAGCACGGACAAAGAAATTTTTAACAATAGAGCGGATAGGTAGAATTTAAGAAAAATGGGAAAGAGTTAACGGGGAAACAAAAATTGAATACATTCACGGCATGAGAAAAATTAAAAGATTTGCTCCTTGGGCTCCATGTTGAGCTTTTCAATATAAAAGCTGGCAGTGTTTCTTCTGTAGCACTTTTATTTCCACTTGAATTAAAACAGTAGAGGTATTTTGTAAAACCAAAGTTGTCAGATTTTTTAACTCTGAAGATGCTGCAGTTGTTAACTTTCACCCCGCAAGTCAATTTGTCAACAAGCACGCAGTTTATACCGTGTCTATGGTGACAAAGAACCCCTATCACCAAAGGCGCTTGGTTCCGAGAAAATTATAGTAAAAATTGCTTTGACATATGTGGTTCGACTCATGTCACAATGCTTCCGCGGGGCAACTTCCAAAAAGAATTGCTGTCTCGCTTCACGCATTATTATGTTGAATCGAGCCTTAAAATACGGATCAGCTCAAGAATGCGATTTACAAAAATGCATCCGTGCTCACAGGCAGATGAGCTTTCTTCTGTGAGGCTCGCTAGACTGCTTGGCGCGTCCGCACAACAGCTATTAATTATAGAACGAGGTCCTTTTCTGACACATTGCTCCAACATATAGAAATCCTTGCCGTCGCTGATGCGTCAGTTTACAAAGTTATGAATAACAACTCTTTTTTGAGAAGATTTGGAGAGAAACATTAAAAATAGGATAGCAAGATTGTGCGATTACAAATTTGGATGAAGATCTAGAATATTTTACGTCATCAAGCAATTAAGAAACCTTCTGATAAGTCTCCTGGTGACACAAACCTGTATACCTTAGCCATGAGCAGAATAGACTCTTCCAGAAATATCTAGTTGGAAATCATATCAAGTTAGTGTTTACTTTCCACATTTTTGCAATCGGAATGGTGATTTGCAAGATACAATATTATCAATTTACACAACATGGCTGATTTATTTTGCTAGATAGAATTACCTCGGCCGTGTGTACACTTTATGATTAATCGCTTTCTTTTCATCGCTGTAAAAACCGCCGAGGAATATTATGATCACTACAAACGGACAGACATAATTCATTTACATTTCAGCAATAACATTCTTTTTGTTTACGAGACGAGTATCATGCTGCGCGCAATAATTAATTTTTAATTGCTACCGGCGGGCAGATTAAACTACCGCATTCGCTATTGCTATACTCAAACCGGCGCTGTCGCTCTAAATCTTTTCCACTTTTGAAGCGTTTCGATCGATGCCAAGTGCAGCAGCAGCAACAGCAGCAGCAATAATATAATAACCACTCCGCCGCTGGAAGAGCAGACGCACGCAGGAGGTCTCTCCACCGCTGATCTGATAAGAAGCTGAAATTAATTCGACCGCCTGCACTGATGGCAAAATATGATTACATTAACGGCGCGCGTGAGATGCCCTTGAAGCGCCTTGAAGTGCATTTGATCAAATGCTGCTGCAGCTGCAGGAGAGCTCAATTCTTGCAACACGCGCGCAAGTGAGAGAGAGAGAGAGAGAGAGAGAGAGAGAGAGAGAGAGAGAGAGAGAGAGAGAGAGAGAACGAACGAAAGAGACACTCAATATTTCACGCGCCAGGTGCGTCTAAACAGGCTGCATGCACACGGACGAACGACATTGTTTTTGTGCTAGAGTTGCCACCGCGCGTGCACGCCGGTGTCATTAGACGATGATTTTCTTCCCTGTGCCCGCCGTACTTGCGTGCAGATATACGCGGATTGACGCACATTATTTTCTCTCATGCGCCAACTCCGCGCAGGCGGAGGCTCACAATGGCTGCGCTGTCGCTGCTCTCCGGCTTCATTTCAATGTCGTTTGCATTTCATTTCTGTGTGCGTGTGTGCTAACCAAGATGTTTATGGATTTTCAGCACGCTTCCTCTTCCTGCTCGGCGCTCGCGGCTGATCCTCGCGCGGCACGACGCACTATTTGCAAAAGCGGGCAGAAGCCGAATAAATAATCTAACTTAACCTCTTTATTTGATAGTTGAAACTAAATGCATCTCGACATGTTTCAGCTCCAACTGGTGCACTTTTTATGAGAATTAATATTTTGGTGATAAATTTATAAAGCACTGCGTGTTTTATAAAGTTGTTTGAAAATCTCACTTCTTATGCACTGCTCGATATCAAGGAAAATTAGCGACTTCATTTGCAGATCGTATTATATAAACACTGCTAAAAAAGAATAAGATAATCCACAAATGTTCTAAAATTATTTCCATGTAAAAAAGCGAATTTGATCTAGTAATCGTTTCAGCTGCATCTACCACCAAAAACGAAAGAGGTTTAGCACATTTACTTGTATAGATAGAAACGAATAATGCACTATACCAAAAAGGTATAGAAACTTAATTATGACACGTAAAGAAACTCCCTTTATTTGATAACTTTTATGTCCAAATATTTTTACGCTTAATCAAGCAATCACTGACTTTCATCATCTGACTTAATTATATAGAACTCCAGAAAAATTTCGAGGGAAATGTCGTTTTAAAAGTTCCCCATGCATTGGGTAAAAAAATGTTTCACAACTATAATTTGTGTCATTTGTCTTTGTAGCTGCACTTATAACTGCTCCTATAAGTTCTGCTAAGTAAGCAACTATCAAGTGTTATATTGTTGCAATCAAACGTGCTGTCAATTTACATATCCCTGCCGAAGTCCGACTGAAAATATTTTACTACACTCTGACCTTTGCACAAAGCCGGCGCGTGTTTGGGTAATACGTGCGCTGCTATATTCTTACCATCAAACAACGAACGTTTGTCGCGCGCTCGCTTGACCAGGTGTGAAACTTTCACCGCGCGCATTTCGGAAAATGAACACAAAAATACCGGGCGAGGTGTTGGCACCGAAATCGAAACGACAGCCGCGCCGAGAGGTGCGCGGAGGCGACGCGTCCGGCACGTTGCATACGCGACAGGCGCAGCTAGGAATGAAACCCGATTTGCAGGTCGGGCGGGAGGAGTCGACGGCGTGCAGAACGAGAGCAAAAATAAAAAGCGGCTGCACGCATTCCTCAATTAGGCTTTAATAAATGTAATTTTGGCCGCGGGGCGAGTTCGGCGGCGGGATGCGCGAATGCGAATGCCTCTGTGTGTTTTCGAGCAGCATTTTCACTCACTCGCTTGTGTATAAAACTTTACTTCTTCTTATTTCATCGTGACTTTTAGATGATTAATTGTTATGGAGAAAAAGAAGCTCTTTTCTGATGTTGCACGGTCTCTCTCCGGCACTCTCAGCCGACCTGCTCGCTTGCTGCTGCTGCTTGATGATGATGGTATTTTCATTTATAACCCCCGCAGCAATATTACAAAAAGACAAGAGCCGCAACCATGCCAGCAGCCAGAGAATGTTATTTCACAGACGGGCATATATGTTCTATAAAAGTTATTTCGAATCGCTTGTACAAACGTGTACTTCGTCAGCAGAAAAATACAAGGGAATTGAAGAGATCCCCGCAACTTGTTGGTATTATAAGAAAGTGACCTTTCTGCGTGCGTGACTATCAGTGAGTGTCTTATGGGAAGGTTTTGTCTCGTTCAAATAAAATTTATTAGCTCTGGTTTTCTTTCTCTCAAAACTCCAAGACACAAAAACTATACGCATTCGCTTCTTTTTTGAAATAAAATTTCAAATAATCGAGACCTTCATCAGCTTTTGGTTTGTTAGTGTTCTGAACTTAAGATAGACGTGCTCTCAAGGGCAAACCTCCTTCCTCACTTTAATTATTTCTAAGAGAATTTTAAACTATATACTCATATCATTTATTCCCTAAAAATCAAATAGTTTTAAGAAACCACACTTAAATTGGGTTGATGATAATTACGAATTTTATTTTTAAATGTGGATACATTGATAGCCGGAGGCACCAGCCGCGGTCAATGTCCCTGAGGCCTTAAAAGGCTGACCTTATTTGTGAAGCAAAGTCAGATTTTTTGCTGATCTACCAATCCTAACCTTTTTCTTCTGCTGAATGAATGGTTTCTTGTCAACAAAATACTTACTATTTTTAATTTATCTGAATCTATATGCTTTGGAGATGAGACCTAGAGGTTTCTTTCTAGAATTAAACGATCGAGATATCGATCGACCTTGGATTTAAAAGCGAATTACGACGAAACCGTTTTGAAAGGTTTTCCTCAATTCGCGTGGTGAGAACGCAGGCCGTGTGATTTTTCTCCACAGAGGGTAGAAATCGCACTTGACGCGCGGCCGGTGCGGGTGAAAGAACAAAAAAGCGGTTTTGCGGCGGTATTGCTTTCAAGTAAGTGCTCCTTTTCTGCGTCGCTGCGATGGAGAAGGCCGCGAAAATTCCTTTCTATTATTCAAAGCAGACGGGAATTTGGGCAGGCGGCGAAAACAAACACACGCAAACAAACAAATAAGTGTCACGCAGCAGAACCGAAAAATTTCCTCTCTGTGCCGAATGGCGCGCGAAAAAGAGCCGAGTGCGAAGGTGTGGGAAAGGAGTTGAGATGGCCCAGCCGCTCTGGTTGAGCGCAGTGAATAATTCAACATCTGCGGCGGCGAGTTTCCAGGGAGGGGTACCTGAAAGAGCAAGCGAGATGATGCCCAGGTGTTCCATAAAGGCACTCACTCCAAAGGCAGTATATGCCCGTGGAAAGGAATTTAAAAAGCATCGTCATTATTATTTTATCCTGCTCTCGCCGCGCGCTCCGCTTGCTTGATACAATTTGATTTTTAAAAAATATGTATCGTAAACTATAAAAAGGTTTTATTGGCTGGCCCCGGCTTTAAGTAAAACCGATAATGATTATTGCTGGCTTGCTCGCTCACATATTCGTCCACTTGACTGGCCGGCAGATGCGCGTATTCTCTTGTTATATATTGCCGTGGCCGACAGGAATTATTTTCGTTTGTCCGAGCGGTCCCTCTAATAAGTATCATGAGCCAAACACTCAGCACTATTGAAAGGATGCTGCATTAAATTGGGCCTTTTTATATATCAGATCCACTTTTCGGTTTCACTCGCTGCCGGGGCCGCCGCCGTTGCTTCCTTTTGGCCGGGCATATATCAATTCTCGACCGCAATTAATCGATTTTTCCTCGTGATCTATGGTTGAAGCGTCAAATGAGTGGGTAATCAACATAACAGAGGAAAGATCTATTGACTGAAAATTATTTCCTTGGATTTTGATAAAAGTTCGAGGCTGAGATTCCTCTAAAGTGTCAGTCACTGAATGCTAATTACAGGAGAATTGCGAGCGTTCATAAAACTCTTCATTCCGAAGGAAAACTGTCAGATTTATGAGCCGGGGCTTGCTTTTCGCAGTACGCTGCGCAAATCAAGATTCAATGCCCGTTTTTGAGGTTGTAAATTCAACACAGGAGTAGTGGCAGCTACGGCGTCAATTATTATTAAACCAGTTTGCGCGCATTCTCGCGAGCTGTACACGCCTCTTTTATAATTTAAACTCCCTTAACAATTGTGCGTGTGGTATCATTATGTATATGAACCGAACACAGTATTATTATGTACACGTTTACAACTAGTTGTCAGCCGGCAGAATGCATACAATGATCATAAATTTAAACCAACTTGAATCACACTAAAAGCAAATGTAATGAGAGGAGAATCCCATCTGCTTTTGTTTTAATAAAAATAATGACACTGGAAATTATCAAACATCTTGGGAGTTTCTCGTCAGTAAACAAATTTGAGTGTGTACTTTAACGTGTGTGTCTAATCAAGTATTTCTACAAATATGTAACTCTCCCATTCATGTTGCTCCTTCACAGAAAACGCTGACGGTCGTGAGAAAAATGCCTTTGCCGCATGTGACGTTAAAATAAGGGGTTTTAAACCCTCAGAAACGCGCGCATCATCAAGGAGAGAGAATAAGAGCTCTCATCTCCCGCTCGCTCGCTCTCTGCTATCTTCTAAAACAAAGCCATTATTTTGACCGCACTTTAGACACATAAAGCATTTTTTTTATTCTCTCCAAGGTGGCCAATGAAAGGAATCTCTCAAAATATTTCCTTTCCTGAGTCCCATGGTGAGTGTGCTCAAATATATATAGCCAGGCAAAAACACCTGAAGCACTTTGTTTATATTCCAAGGCGGGCGGGGTGACTGCCGAGAAGGATGGCACTCACTCGCGGGCCCAAGCTGTCTGTTAATGCTGCCTAATGGATATTACACACACAACACACTTTCAAGAGCACAGATTCTTCCTCGTCGGCGTATAGACTCCGCGCGTGTAATAGATGCACGCAGCGGCGAGAGGAAATGCCTAGTGATTAGAGTCTCTCTCCCGGCTCGAAAATTCGCTTCGAGGAATTCTCAAGTGTCAGTCGCCTACTGTGCAATAAGCATTTTGCATATTTTTGCTCGCCTCTACCTTTCTGGAAAAAATCACACAACTGGCCAGTCGATCCAAGTCCTTGACCACTTTTCAACTTTTGCGTTTCAACTCTCAGCGCAGGCCAACCAAGTGGCAGTGAACGAAAATTTCACAACATTGGCTTGCTTGCTCTTGGTTTACACGCGTGCGAATGAGAAAACGCGCTGCTTTATTGTGTGTGTGCTATGGTGCTGCTGCTCATTTCCAAGCGTTTATATATAAAAGATATACATTCATTGAAATCGCATACGCACAGCAGCAGCAGTCCAGGCGTTATGTATTATTTCGAGAAGAACCTGTTTATCCCAGAATAAATAATAAAGCATGCTCGCTCATGTGGGAGATTTTCTGTATGTCGAGCATATTGAGACACTTTCTCTCTCTCTCTCTCTCTCTCTCTCTCTCTCTCTCTCTCTCTCGCTGATTAATTCTAAAAAACAGCAGATAATAGCATTCCTATATTTTCACACTATGGCGCCGCGCGAGCAAGCTGCACACTTGAAATAATTACGAGAAATGGCAGTTATAAATCTTTCGCGCTAATTGACAGCAGCTCTGAGAAAATTCACGCTTAAAAAGCAGAACATCGAAGGGGAAAAGCAGCGAGCCGTTTATTTATATGATAACGCCTTGCGGGGATGTGTCAACTTTGGCAGATTTGCATCGTGTGAAAACCCATCTGACGTTGAAACGTTCACATTGGCCAATACATTAGCATAATTTTATGATTTTTACTGAATTATTTTTTGTTAACTAGCTCGTATCACACTAAATAAAAAAAGAAAGTTCCTGTGTATGATTCCCAGCTAATAATAATGAGCATTAATATATTATATAATAGATCAAATTTGCAGTGCATTTGTCTGCATTTGTATCGTCAGTAATTCATGATAACATTAAATTAATTTGCAAATAAAAATAAATTCCAATTATTATGCAGTAGCAGATAAGGATATTTTAAATCAAAACAATAATCACCAAGGCTTGTTCTCGGAATATACATTAGTATGACGTGACCGAATCTCCAACGTATACCTGCTGCTGCTCGAAAAAGTGCTACCAACTCAAATATTTATTTTTGTATGAGTTTGTTGATTTTTCTTCGAGCGGCACAAGGTTGAGAGGTCCGTGAAAAAGTTGCAATAAAGCCAACTGGGGCCACATGAGGATTTAATTTATAGCCTGAAAATAATCACATCGAGAAAGAGAAAAAGCAGCGCAGAGAACAAGAGCTGCGGCTGCGAGCGATGGATGGATGGACCTCTGACTGTGCCAAGGGTCAGGCCTCCCTGCCTTAAAAATGCTGTACACCTGTGCCGTGGAAAACTGCCTTGAAATATTATCCTGCCGCACACTCTCATCTCGCCCCTTTGCCGCACGCATTAAATTATTTCACGCAGCAGTTCAAACATAAACACACACACACACACACACACACGCGCGGCATTAAATTTGTCGGCGTGATTTTCTTATTCTTGCGAGCCTCTCGTGAAATTAATTTTAAATGGAATTCGTTTGCCTTGAATGAGTTCCAAAAGGGGAATCCTTTCACCCTGTTAGTCGGCTCGTTCATCATACAGGCATAATGGCTTTATTTATTTTTGAATCGAAAATGTGGATCAACAGAGTGATATTTCTTGCGGCAGGTAGAAAATGTAAATGGAGAACGCGCGCTTTGTAATAAATAAATCAATTATCTTTTCCCGCTGGATAATTAAGACCGCCCAGAAGGTGCTTTGTATGTACAGCTTGGAAAGTCAAAGTCAGTCAGTCGCTGTTGGAATGTGGAATATGCACAAACAGTTGTATTATAAAGCTGATTATGTTGTTTATGGTGCTATGGTGATGGGTGCTTATCTAGAGCTATGTGGAATTATGTCCTCCTTGCAGACATTTTTTCTCAAGCAATCTGGAATTTATGGGTGCTTTTTAATTAATAGAGGAACAGTTTCGAGTGTCCTTTGCCATAAATAATACAATAAATGCTCAAGACATCAATAAATTAGCAAAGGCATAGAGCAAATTTAAAAGTCAAAGGTTGCGATTTCTTGCTGATCATTGCAATTGGACTTCTTATATTCTGAGTTGGCTCTTCCTCAATCAAGTTAATGTTGTCTCACCAGATGGGGATTCTAAAGTAATCAAGTCATTAATTGGCTTCGTCTCTGTCTCAGCAATGACACCTTGTTGGATGTTGCATCATACGCGCGTAGAATTTGCATAAAACAACCCACGTCACCAAGCATTTTTACATAACTTGTAAAGTCGGTATTATCCGTTAAAATCCAGTTATTTCCAGACGCAGCTGTACTAGACCAGCTTCGCAGGCATAATGAAGACGCATTCAAAACCAGCCAATGAGAGATGATAAAAATAACAATTTTTTTGTATAAAATTGTTTTCGAAGCAGATTCGCTTCTTGGAATCGATATCGAGTGCGGCGCGTGCAGTCCATTCACATTTGCAAAGTTATCTCAGTGGACTTAATTCTATTTCCAGCCGAGTCGAGTTTATCTGGCGCAGTTAGTTGCTCTTTTGATTATTGAGAAGAGAGGAAACCCATGCAGAAGATTAATTCGCTCGTTTCCGCTCGATTGCATTGCGGTTGTCGACACACATTTAACTCAGACGGTTCGAGCTCATTTACGCTCTGACCCTCAATTAAGAGACTTGATTTTAGCTTACGACTGAAGAAATCGGGAAAGATTGTGCTAAAATACAACTATGGGTTTTGATCTTATAGCATCTTTATTAACTATCGTCGTATTTAACAAAAACACTAATAATTTTAGTACTTTGTGAAAGACTCGTTTGAGAGACATGGAATTCAACTTGCTCTCGAACTTATATAATAAATTTATAATCCAATCGAACAAGAACAAGGATTCTTCGAATTAAAAAAAATATATATTTTATTCATGCAGCTTAACATATTAAGTAAAATTTAATCTTAAAAATAATACCCTGAGTTGGTTGTTTCCGGAGAGTGTTTAAATTTTTTCCCACCACCACACCATCAATATTTATTGTCTCAAGCAGATTCTGCAGAAAACAGTCATTTCCTCTGAGCAGGGCTGCTGTTGTGCCGGTTGGAATAAACACACTCTCTGTTTTGCATGATTCATCAACGAGAGGCGTCTTGTGAAAAACCACGCGGGAACCAAGATAAATATATATTAAATATATACCTACATCGCCACAATAAAACGGGCAGCAGCAGCAGTCTCTCGTTCTCGCTCAGCCAACTCGGCGGGCAAAATGCGCGCGAGAATGAATCACGCCGGTTAGAGGTGCTTCCTGATTGCGCATAGCATCTCTCGCCGCGGCTTTAGTTAGTAAATTACAGTAATCTGCGCACGAATAATTATGCTAATGCTACTCGCAACGAGCATTATCGTAATAAAATTGAGCATTCGCGCGGAGCCCATAAAATAAAATGCGAATAAGATCGCGGCTTCTTGTGGGAAAACGTGATCTGCTATTGTAGCAAATTCCTTTCATTCCTTATCCGCCCTCAATGGCGTTGCAAGCATTTGATTTAAACGCAGTATTTTGGGCTCGTTTTTTTAACTCAAACCTCTGCATGTAAGATTAACATTAAAATTGTCAACTTGGATTGATGGATCTTTTTTTAATTATTGTAAAATTTATAATATAAATTGAATAATTAACATCGTAACTCCCTTTGCATTCGGGTCTGAGAGGATTGCGAAAGCTTTGCGACTCGCTATTTGCTGGTTTGCACTTTTCCAGCATGCGTTCATTAATTTCACGGGACGAAATCCTAGCGTTTCAATACAAAGACTCCGGTGCGGGGGTAGTAACACGAGCTGGCCTTTTTCTGGACTAGGCCCATGTTATTTAGACACGGAGTTTTCGCGAGTTGTTCGCTATCAAAAAGGGGTACCCCATCTCGAAAAAAATTAACCGATCGAAAAAGTTTCAAACAAATTGGAAGTGTTGACACCGCAGCTGCTACCATAAGAGTAATGCATACAGAAAACATAAAAAGGTTAGATCAGAAAAATTGCAAAATATTAACGTTCAAATTGCATAACTTTCTTAAGAGTGAATCAAACAATGCCAACATTAATCACGATTTATCGCATCAGCTGCCACTGCCACACATGCACAACGTCTTAGGAGGAGCAACTCGGAAGAAGTCACGTTCCTCCAATTATGCCAAGTGATAATTTTTGATAAAGATGAAATGTCGAGGTAGTGACCTAAAATTTATCTCCGCCGTAGTATTCTGAAGTCCTCGGTCAGGGCATAGCCCAACGAAGGCGATTTACTGTTGCTAAGGCGCGCATTTCGAGCGAGTCGTGTCGCGTGGTTAAAACCAACGCGACAGTCAGTTTATGTGTTATAGTGCGATGTCAGTGACCACCCGAGATAAAAATGCGAGTATGATCAGCGCGGTTATCACAAATGCGCGCTCGTGTATTTGATATCAATTTGTGTTTGTCAGAAGATCGCAGTATTCACACACAAGGAAAGAAAAAAACAGCTGTTCAGCCCGGTGAACTTTAACATGCTGCATCTCATGCGCAGAGAGAACTTTTTCATTGCCTTGATTGATTTTCCCCGCAGCTGCTGAGCCAGATAAAATTTTAGTGTTTGTTTGTCCAGACAGAATATGAGCTTTGAACCATCAAATTATTTTGCTATGCAAGATGAAAAACTGAAAGTTAATCGTCATTGAGAATAATTGAACTTGAAAATATATAGGAATTAAAAAATTGGTTTCAATTTGTATTCGAATCGGTTTTGGAAAGGTTTGAAACCTCTTAAGTAATACTTTCTTTATTTCGTAATTCTGGTTTTCACAACGGAAGTCGAGCCACTTTGGGTAAAAAAATCGTCGGCTGGACAGATTTTCGAAGGCCAGCTGAGGAAAAACGTGTCGATTCGACGGACCGCGTGCAAAGGCTGCGGACTCACACAATGTGCGCCTTTCAACGGTGCTGGAAATGCAGATAAAAAAAGGCCGGTGCCGTGGTTTGATGTCGTGATGTTTAACTCTTCTTCTCATTTCTGCGACCATTTGATGTGTGACAAGAATAGATCCGCTTTTGACGGCAAAAAACGCACCCGGCTCCAGAAGCACGCACGCACACTCCGCACATACACATATATAAATTGTATCACTCGTGTTCCATTCGATGCCGCTGCGAATGCTGAATTTGCACACGCCATTGTCTTTCTGGCCGCGCGCAGATGTATTTAATACATAACAAGGCACGATGCGCGTTGAAAAATTTCATTCACAAAAATAATGTTTTATTAAAAGCTGCAGATCTGGTTGTGAGTGCCATGTAGCAGTCAGTGCTGCAGGTGGAGCCGAGAATGTGGGCATTGGCGGACGGGATTCAGCGACGGAAAAAAGAACGCGTACACGAAACCCGAGATTCTGGTGCATTTTTGGGCATGGAATTTCAATGAGTGGTTTCAGAAAAATGATTTCCTTTCTCGTTTAGTTCCTTGTCTCATATCAAGGAGGTGAATTTGCAATTGAAATTTTCCTCAGATGCGTACAAAATGTTTAGGGGAGAATTCGGCGAGAGATTACTTTTATTGTGCTCTTAAATCAACTTTGCAGCTTTCTGCTAGTCTTTTAAGTAGCCATAAAATGACAAGTTTTTTTTAACAAGAATCGACGAGGGTAAAACAAATTTGATTAGGCAAAGGAATTCCAGTTTGCAGTAGCAAGATGATATTTTTCTGCAATGAAATCGAAAATTTGATATTAATCACTATAGACGTCAATCGTGTTTTTATCCGTTTTCTAGTAGCAGAAAAAAATATCAAAACGTGTGTAAACATGTTTTGCCAGTATAGAATATGATTATTTTTATGTGCATTGTTTACTTAATAGAGAACAATTGTTTGTGTCTCGTCACATTATCTTTGATTTTTCTAATCGCTCAATTAGGTGCCAAATGCAGCGATAGAGCAAGGCAAAATATCTAGTTTTCGCAGTCTGTTTTCATAATAGACAAAAATCTTCTGCCTACGTGCTGAAAGCGTAAGATTGAAAACATTCAAATAAACAGTAAGAGAGTTCTTCAATCAAGATGTGGCTGCTGGGTCTGAAGTCTGAGTTGAGGAACTGTCCGCTGATAAGGGAAAATGGCTTTCTGTGTGTGATGTTGTTTCACTAAGCGTGTTTCAGCGCTTGTGAACAACAGAGGCAGCAGAGATAAAACACAACTGGTCGCGGACGCAATGAATCAAAAATCACGGCCAAGCAAAAAGCAATAAATAAATGTCAATACTGACTTTGTTGAGAGAGGAAGGCCGATGGTTGGAAGGATCATTGGCTGTGAGGAGAGATTGGATAAGTGAATCGGCGGGCAGAAAATAATGCGCCTGGCCGATGACTGATGTTTTCTCATGACCACCAAACGTCAGTTACCGTGTACACGTACGTCTCGCTCACTCCCGGCAATTTTACTTGAAATTCAGACCTTTTTGCCTGATCTGATTTTGCCGTGAATGGAGTTGGTAAGATCATCTCCATTCTCTCGACGGCGGCCGAGAAAATAAGCCATTCTCGCCGGCTGCCTGGCACATTTGTTTGTTTTGAATTTGCATGATGCAGCAGCTCTCCGATTTAATTGGCTGCGTGTTGTCAAGATTTTCTGCCCAGGTGGCTGTTGAAATAAGATCCGCCCGCCGCGCACACATGAAACAATAACAACATATTGCAGTTCAGCTCCTTGTGAGGTACGCTCTCTTGCTTATTTATACACACGCTCTCGCTAATGTGAATGTGCTCTGTGGGAATAAGTGTAATGAAAAACGCTGGCTGATGCAAATTTCCAGCCACAGCAGTCGCAGCCGAGACGCACAAGTGCTGAATTAAAATGACATGCACACAACATATTGTGTATTTGTTCTCAAACCTCGAAAAATCTAAATATGGAATTGCTCTAGTATATACCTTATTAACTTGCACCTTATTAACTTGATTCAATTCATGTCTTAAAGCGCATTCAAATTTCATACACGAAATAAAAATGAAATATATATCGTATTTTATCTTATAAATTACGGCTCTGCGCTACGCAGCACTGACTTAATTTTTAACGCGTCATTTTAAAAGACATTAATTTAGATGAATAATCTTTCTCTTCACAAAGAAACCAACCATTTATATTTCTTGACTTCGCCAGTTGAGTAAGTTAATGTCAGTCAGTTTTGGCAGATCCATACATGAAATTTAATGGCAAACTAAGTGTTCGTCATTAGAATATTGAAGATATTTCCGTATTTATATTCAGTATTCAAACATTTTCTATTGCACTCTTAAGATTATTTTTTCAAAAATAAAAATGAAAAAAGTGTGGGAGACAGACTCAATATATATTAATTCACTAATAAATTTCGACGTTCACGTTTTTAATTTGCATTTTAGCTTCAGAGCGATATTATTGAAGTTAATTTATTTTTGTATTCGTAAGTGCTGCGTTGTTTAATGTTGCTGTGGACCTAATAGTGGACAGAAAAATATCCCTCTTTTCTACCTGGAGCGCTTGGAAACATTTTCAACGAATTTTTAAACACATGAACCCATTAAGACTGTAGCGGTTCAGGAGCGTGGTCCTGCCCCTTTTTTTGGGAGCCAACAATCATTGTCGGCGGTTTCAATTATTGTGATTTTGCGTTTTTGTTGAATAGTAGAAAGATGATTAAAAAATAGGAATTCAGTTTTCGCCCAGCAGCCACACGGTGCTGGCACGGGTCGTTTCAGAACCCGATTCTAAGGGGTGAGTCCAACCATCAGTTAGCAAAAGAATTCCTCATTTATTTATTACTGTAAAACAATTTCAGTTCTGGTGAATGATCAGTGTCCGATTGGATTTCAAATATAAACCATTCCATCAAAAAACTTCTTCATTAGAATTCATGGGTCTTCGTTATTTCTACCCTTCTCTCTTCCCCAAAACAATAAAACCTAAATTAGATAAAAAAATCAAACTAATAAAAGAATCTTGGGCAGTGCCATCTGCATTGCTAATACAAGGGCACAAACTGACAAGACTAACCTTGCATCATGGTTTGACAAAAATAAAACTCTGTTCAGAAATATACTTCTGCATGAAATGCTAAATTGCTAAATGGGACTAGTTTAAAAATTTCACGAATAATTCGTTCAACCAAAATTCTGTTCACAAGACCGCAGTGCCAATCCATAATTTAGGGTATTATAAAAGATTTGACTGTGAGCAGAAATGGGGTTGGCTGGCATGATGTCATAAAACATGGAGAGAGTATATAGAATTTAGGAGAGAACACTCGTCATAAATTTGTTAATGCACGCGTATCCGAGCTGAAAATATAGCTTTTATTGCCCCAATTAATTTGGCACTCACATCTCAATTTGAGCCTGGTCTCAATTTTAGCACCACAGCAGCGCAAAATTTTACAACTTAACAACATTATTTATGTAAATCCGCGGTGTCCGCGTGCACGAGCGGATCGTGCATGAGCCGTTGAAAAAGTGCGATGAAAATGGCCACAGGTCATTCACTCACTTAATGCCCAAGTGCGGAGAGCGATCCTCGGCTTTTAAAAAATTGAAATCGCCCATTAAATTAATTGTGCAGGGGGGCAATAAAAGTTGAGAGGGCAGCAGAACAAGAACTCCATAAGCGGCCATTTATTTGTTTACGAGATGTTTGCCACTTTCAGGTTTTTTACCCGACTCCCTTAGGTGGGATAATATAACAACCGTTTTCTGCACGAGAATGTTCAAAGTAGCTTGGTTTTATCTCTCTCCTCGCTCAGCGTGTTGTTGCTGCGTGAAATGATCGTGTTATGATTTTGTATGCAAGGTGCACAGTAGCTAACTGCCATAATAAAGTTCCGGCGCCAAACTGACGCGTGCTATTGGCCACTTAAATATTTCGCGTGAAGCCTCGAGCAATTATTTAATTCACCTCGTCGAGAGAGAGAGAGAGAGAGAGAGAGAGAGAGAGAGAGAGAGAGAGAGAGAGAGAGAGAGAGAGAGAGAGAGAACAAGTTGGACTTGCTTCTCTCTCTCTCTCTCTCGCTCTCCAATCTTACAGTTTTCCCCCATGTTTCTCGCAAGTTACGAACGTGCGCTCTACGAAACAGACACAATAGCATTTTTGCCGCGTTATTAAAATGAAATTTCCAATTCGAGATGATCATTTTGGTCTCTGTTTCTACACTAATGGCCTGTCCAGCGGCAGCTAATGTGCAGAAATCGGCACTCTCCGGCAGGCCGCGAACACGCGGACCTTTTTACTTTCGCCCGAGGGGACCATAATGAGAGATGTATAAGAGTGTCTACATAATAACGTTCTAGCCGGTTGTATGAGTGAGTGTGTGTGTATAAAATATGCCAACCGCTTCGAATGCGTTTAAAAATATAATACTAATAAAACATGTTTGTGTGTGTGTGTATATATAGGGTGGCGCCTGTGACGTGCTTGGCGCGACCGGCGAATTTTGAAATCGCAATCGCTATGCGTCCAATCAGGAAGCACTCTTGTGGGTCACCTCGTAATCAGGTTGTTGACCCCTTTTCCATAATTAAGGCTGGGTCGAGGCGAATTCGGTTTTTGTCTTTCGGCGCTCAGCAGGGGTAATACTTTCTACTTATTGTTAGACACACTCGTATGTCTTGAAAATTCATTGAGATAAGAATTTTAGAAGGAAGCGATTCCTTTTGCTTTGTGAGTTTTGAAAAAAAAACTTAATGCCTACTTAAAAACCATATACTCAAATCAAACAAAATCGTATAACTAATTATTATAATAAATAAATTTATAGACCCTTGACAAGTCATATAATATGTGATAATAATTGTATTTTATTAGTGAGAATAAACATCAAATACAGTAGTACTAATTATTAGTTTTATTTTATTTGCATTTTTAACACACTACGAGCTTAAAAAATGTGCTCGCCTACCAAATGCAGCACTTTAAAGCCGCAAGGCAAATTTTGAACTCTATGTGGAACAGACCAAAAGTTAACATTTGGACATTTTCAAGTGCCGAGCAGTAGAAGATTCATCTTAACGGTTCGTATAAAACTCCTTTAATCACCCTCAGGAGGAATATCTTCATGAAAATGCAGCGGAGGCGCGGATTTCGCTGAACATTATTTTCTCACACATAATGGGGAGGGAGTTGAAAGCGAACATTATGGGGAAAATAAAAACAACGCTTTAGCCTACCTGACGCGGGAGCGGATTTTATAGTATAGTCAATATATTTGTAACCTACATATTTTCCTGAAATTCTATCAATAAGAAAGGCTCTCTTTAAAAAAGAAAGGCAATAAAGTAAATATAAAAAAGGTTTCAATTAGGGTCTAGTACAGGCTTTCCAGCATTTTAAGAAATAGTGATTTCTACATAGTATTACACAGTAAATTAAAAATGTATGGCTAAACATAGTAAATATTTTGGATTGCGCAATTTTTTAGTAAGTTATTAATTGGTCTCAGCATGAAATAAATTTTAATCAGTCCAAATTGATATGCTTCCCAGAACAACTTGACAATTGCGCAAAGAACCTATAAATTATGTCGAGGGTGCGTTGTCAGTTTTCCCTCCACCCCAAATGCTACTTTCCTGTTCACCAATGAGCATGCCCTTTAGGTAACAGGGTAGAATAAGAGAGGTGTCTTTTGTGCGTCAGCTAGCTATATAGAGGTATGGGTCGGACCGCTGCGGTTCACTCGACTGGCTGCCAGCGCGCTACATCCCTCCTACTCCAGTCAGTCTCCAAGCTCTCTCGCAGCGGCCAGTCTGTCAGTGTTGTCGGCGCAACGCCCAGTGGCGTGTCGGTTCGCAAGAAGTAAGCTCTCACCCTGGTGTCCCTGCCCGCTCGGCTTGCTTTGAGACGGGTGCCCGCCATGTGGTGACCCATGTGCGCGTGTGTCGACCTTTGATGGTGCCAGTGTCATGTGTCATGTGCAGGATATTGCTGATTGTCCACCCATCGACTAGTTTGACTGACTTGGAGGAGGAGATGGTCGCTGTTTGCTCCTTAAAACACAACAAGGTCCATCATTTGTATTTGCAAGGTAGGATTGTTTAAGGAACAAGTATTCTAATCTTGTAGATATCGGTTCGAGTCAAAACTTTCCAACACGCGCGGGAAAATTGCGTCAAATCGGTTTGCGTGCCGCGCGAAACGTGGTGCAGTAATTGTGCTCGCACTCTTGACCTTTGATGACGGATAGAAGCCCCCACGGCTGCTCGCCAAAGATTTTAATTGAAACGGAACAGAGAGACTCAAACTTAAGCTAAATTTTATAGGTCGGTGGTAGATTGAGCTTAATAATAAAATAACAATAGCTATTTTGGATAAAATTTACAGTGTTTGATAGCTATGTAGTATATATATAGGTAAAGCAAATAAAAAGATCGACTCCCACAGCCGAAAATTGATAAAAAAAAAATCAATTCAGTTAATTCTTTACCGATCCCAATGCATGGTATACAAATATTAAAAATATCACAAAATCAAAGCCACGAAACGTCACTTAAATAATGTCTTTCCTGGAATCAGGAAATTCCGGTTTGGTGTTACCCACAAAATTTCCCGTCTTACTTCGGAAAATTCAAATAAATTTCTCCGTAACGGTGAATAATAATTCAGATTAAATAATGGGAAATGAGACAAAATGATGTTCTGGAAAAAAATCAAGAGAAATTGACCGTTTCCCACTCCTGCGTAAAAATCCCCAACGCTTTTTCAATTATTTTTCAATTCAACGCCCGCGATATGTTCCACTAATGAAAACCGCGACGAATAGTGGAGACTGTCGTCTGCATTGGATTGATTCCCTCCTTGATCTTCTGCCCATAACTAGTAAAAGAATTATTCAATAAAAGGAGCAGAAGAATGTGTTTTCAACACACCTTGCAGGGAATGCGAGAAATCTTGAATTCCTGAATAATAAGGCGCGGAGTACTAATTTCGTAATAAATAAAAGAGCTGCATTTTCATCGTGCTGCAAAATCAAAATATTTCCATTCCATTTTGTCATCAGAACCGTAAATGTGACCTTGACCTTTGGCCTAAAACACCGCCATCTTAGAGAAGTGGCAAATGGTTCCGAAGATTGCATATTTAATTAAGATTTTAAAACCCCATTTAATAAATAGTTTTCTTTAAAAAAAAAAATAAAATAAAAAACTCTACCGGAACGATCAAAGAAACAAGATAGGAAAAACAAAGTGCATGGAAGACCCTTATTGTTGTTACATTAAAGTAGAAGTCTAACGTAATCCACAAACGCGTGGCGAGTGGAAAAATTGGTCGGTTGGTTTAACTTGGTAAGCTCAGCCGGCAGCAGTCTCTTCTTCCACTAAATCTGTTATTTCTGTAAGGTTTCTTCAGAAAGGTGTGGCAAATAAACGTTATAAGTAGCCTTCTGCCTCTTCTCCCGAAGTGGAAATATTTTTCTTGACTCTTTCTCTCTGCGCGCCATCGCATATAAGTATGTATCAGCAGCGTCCAAGCATATATAAAACAATATTACAGTTTATGGGCGAGGCCTCGAGAGCAAATTAAACACATTCACACAGACACAATCTCACGGCCCTCGTTAATTATGCAAACTAGGAAAACCATGGCGGACACAAAATCTGGTCGGGGCCCGCTCAACGCCGCGAAAACAAATTCCAACGCTTAATAGAAAACACACCTGTTACCACCAGTATACGATTGTCCTAATCCGCTAATAGCGGAGAGACGCAGACAGAGAGAAGAGAAAGAAAAAAGCGCATTATCACGCTCCCAGCTCACAGGTGAACAAATACACGTCTCTTGACTCGCGTGCTGTGACAAGGGCGGTGACAAAATAATCGCGAGCAAAGCATAAATTGAACAACAGGAGCGCAGCGAGCTGTCTTTGGAAGTTAAAGCGCGCAGTCTGTGGCCTTTTTCGGAGGACAACAGCAGCGGTCGTGGCACGCGAGAGCGTGGTGTTGCTGCCACTGCTGCTCTGTGAGGCAGACTGCGTGGCGCATTCATTCTTAAGTGCACACATACGATTGTGCCGATGGACCTTACGCATCTGCTCTATTGTGGAGATTATCTGCCGCCGTGCATCTCCTATCCCTGATGATGCTGCAGCAGCCCGGCCGCATGCAACCTGCGCTGCAGATCCACTTTTTATGGCTTAATCTGCTCCCTGATTGTGGGTACAGCGCGTATAGGCTTCCGCAGCAAATTCTGTCCGTCGCAGATTCCTTGCTTGTATGTTTACCTTTCGGTGAGCATGACCAGATGCTGCAAGTTTGTCTCACAACGAGATTCTGTCGTGATGACGAATTGCTTCTGCGAAAACTGCGTGATTCAATGAAATTCTCGTTTGATATGCCCGTCACGTTTCTGCACGTGACCTGCGGAGGAGCAAGCCTCTTAATGCGAGAGCTTAATTATCTTAATAGCGTAGGATTTTTGGCGCCAAGTCCATTTTGAGCAAACTATTAGCCACGACAGACAGGGATCGGCTCATTTTTAGCAATTTCTAGTCCACTGCGGAGAAATGTTTGTGCTCTCTTCGCGCTGCCTTGACATTCCCTCCGATTTTTATACGCTTATGCTGATGTGTACGAAAATACTGACATTCTGTCTGTCTCTCTCGTTGCTCATGAACCCCTCTTTTAATCAGGTTTGTTAGAGAACTCGCAGAAAGTGGTCACATAAGAAAAGGTACCGGCTACCTTTTTCGTTCCCCCGAAATCAAGTGCCTTTTATTGCGAGGGTTTTACGAGCTTGCGCTGAACATGTTTTCGCATGAGAGTTTTCTCTCCTCGGCGGCAATTTTGTTCAGCGCTCCTGGCAGCTTGGGCCGCTCTCGACAAGTCGACAAAGGGCCTCGCTGCGAATGTGGTCACTTAGGTCAAATTTACTGACGTCAAGTGCCAAAAAACAAACTAAACATACAGCTAAGCAGCCTTTCAAGCATAATGCTCATGACGAGAATGTATCGACAGGCAGAGTTAATTTTCTCTTAATTTTAATTAAGTTCGAGGAAACTGTTGAAAATTGCTTCTGCAGAATTGGACGACGTGGGTAAATTGTTTGTTTGTCTTCGAAGAGACAAACCAATAATTAGCGACCGGCGGCAGAACAATAAAATTCCTGGCCCGAGGCGTGCGTTTGAGATCGGTTTACAGCCCCCGCGTGGAATATGCACTCAAGTCCGCTTGGATTGCGAAATGCGTAATGCACTTTTACTTCTCAGAACCACGCGCACATCCACGTTTCAATTTGAAGAGCACCTTTTCTCCACCGCTAAAAGCTGCTGCACACAACTTGTCACAAAGATGATCTCTCTTTTCTGCCTCCAACGTAAAATATTAATTTATCCGTTTTTGCGTGCGCGCTATGCAAAACCAATTTCACTTTCCAGCAGGTTTCAGTGTCATAAATCATCCTAAAAACTGGCACTGGTTTCTAAATATTAAAATGTATCCTAATTAGCGTAATTGCCTTCAATTTTGAGGCATAATCGAACGCCTGCCCGGCGTTTAACGCGCGCACTGCAAATAGAATTGTAAATGAGCTGTTGTTCAAAATATCAGCGATCATAATTTAAGAGCCGCGGGCGCAGCAGATCCTGTAGCCCCAGAAGCGTGCGCCAGGTAAACACATCCTCGTTTCCCTCCCACCGAACCGCGGTGACATTAATTTGCATTTGACAGAACTTTCCAAACGCAGCGCTCGCCTCCGCTGCCGCCGGGACGGATTTTCAGGAAACCGAACCTTTTTCCAGCTGAAGGAGATAATATTTTGTGTGTCTGCCCGCGCCGCGCACAGTGGTGAGAGAGCAGAAGAGAGTTCTTCGGAGCGCATTTGAACTTATTACATAACACGCCCTGGGCGCTGCATATGGGGATATAAAATTACCTTTTTAAAGGCTGTGCCGTGGTTGTGTGGTAATTCCGTGTAAGAGCCCAGGCCCGACGCACACCAAGTATATTTAGCGTCCGCACTCACTCAGCTAGCCGTCATTATTATATCTTCTTTTTAGCCACCTTTATGGGGGCCTGAAAGCATCACCAAATTATATGTTGTACTCTCCGCGCGGCAGCTCCATTTTTTCTCCAGTTCCGACGTCTGATATAGTCCTCGCCTCTATCCAGCAGACACACATATTCTCCAGCAGCAGCCTTGTCATTATTAAAGCGCGGCTTTGTAGGCTTTCATCTCTAAATATTAAATTCTGCACCTCCTCCGCTCGCGGGACACAGACCTCCCGTATTTAAAACTCGCAACGCTGCAATTTTCTCAGCGCCGCTTTTTTGCCAGCTGTAATTAAATTGTCTGCTTAATGTTTTTAACGCGAACCGCGCGCTGCGGTTTTGATTTTTGCGTCAATTCGGCGGACGGAAATCGCCCTCGCCTCCTTCCACGAACGCGACCACCAGATTTTCCGATTTGAGTCTTCTCCGAACGTCGCCGTTCTAATGTCTCTTATAACTCACTTCTTGATCTCGGCACGGGTCGCTTGTTCAGGCCTAAAACTTGTTAAGGCAGCGTTGGTGGCGAGTGATTATTTTACTGCTGCAAGAAACTTTTGATTACAAACGGTTATTAAATTTCATTATGACAAAACTTTTAACTTTTCTCGTGCCTATCGGAATTCTTCAACACATACATAAGTCAATAAAATTGTTGGAAATCGATAAAGAAGGGAAAAGGGACCAAGAATTCCATTACAACATCCGATTGTTTCGTCAGCCGCCAAGTTCAAACAACCCTCAATCGCACTGTGTACCTAAAAATAAAAATCGTTCACGCAGAAGCTTTCCAGAGTGAGCACCTCAATCTCCATCACTGATCTGACAGATATCCAAAACTGATTTTGCGCACGTATCGCAAGAGCAGCCGTGGAATGTAAATTCGCCTGCTCCTGCGAGCCGTGATATGTAATTTGGCGGCGGAACCTTGGGCCCGATTTGGCATACCTCTATAAAGCTGCTGCTGCCCGGTGTGCTGGCTCTCTCTATACAACACACAGTTGTTCTCTTTCAAGCCTCCTTAATGTGTATTAAATATCAATACACGGGCGGGCAGGCAAAAATTACACGTCCACGTCCCAACATAAAGAATTCACGATGAGATGCTGATAAATTTATTATAAAAAATTGCACGCCAAGCCAACCAGGTGTGCTTCGGTGCGCCAAGTTAAAAAGGATACACAAGAAGAAGAAGAAGAAGCAGTTTCGCTGCTCATTTTTCTCTTTCGCTTCATAATGTATCGTGGGCACGTCTCTCTCTCTCTCTCTCTCTCTCTCTCTCTCTCTCTCTCGCATTTGGAAAACGCGAGTTTAGTTTACGAAGTGGGGAACGCAGTGTCTTTATCATCATCACCGTGCGCGCGTGTGTGTGTCTGTACGAAAATGGGGGTTAGTGGGGGAATATCTGCAGCATCATTTATTTATCTGCGCGCACACACATGTACATTCGCTCAGCACACTCGGAATAAATAACTTGACATCGACCTCTTCTCTCTCGTGTTAGTTAGAAGATCTCTTCTTGCACACCTGTTTGAGCGAATATATACGCGCTGCTGGTTTAACGTGCGCACTCACACACTCACTCGACGTCTCACGCGCACATATATACGTTTGAGAATAATAGTCGCTGAATAACCATTTTTATCCATGCGCGCGATTCAGTGTCCCGTTTCTCTTAATTTTTCACCGCAATTTATGCTGACGGGCTGCATTTTTCCCATTTGATGTGACTACGTAGGGAAGCGCGCCGGCTGCTGCGCCGAGGCAGATACAGGAAATGCGACGGCTCGATTTTTCCTTGTTATTCTTCTTTCTATCAAAAACACACGTCCGATAGAATATTAATAATGCTTGGCTGGCTCATTAAATTGCGTATTAATTACGCAGCGAGTTGTGTCGCTGTTGATAATTACGTGCGTGTGCAAACGCGGGGACAAACAGAAAGAGATATGAATAAATTTTATATAAGCAGCACGCCGAGCGAGAGATGTGTATCGAGAGCGTAATGGAGCGCGATAGGTGCCGCTGGAGACAGGTTTGCTATTCCCCCGCGAGACAATCTCGATGCGTTCATTAGTGTGTGTGTATGAGAGGAGCATAATTAGCTGCGACTGCAAAGGTTAAATTGCGAGCGATGTTGAAAGTGAGAGGCCAGGGAAAATTTCCTATCCGTTTGCGGTCATTCCGCAGGATGTGACACTTCTAATTGTAAGCACCGGGTATGAAATACTGACCATTTCAAAGAGTGGTCCACATTTCTGTGATTAGAGCCTTTTTGTGATGCTGCAATGAATATGTAAATATCTGATGAAGTAAATGACATTTTACAGACTTTTGTCTCTTTGTGTGTGTGTGTGTGTGTGTGTGTGTGTGTGTGTGTGTGTGTGTGTGTGTGTGTGTGTGTGTGTGTGTGTGTGTGTGTGTGTGTGTTACGTTTAATTTAGTAATTATGTAAAACGAGTAATAATTTGTGCCTATAAGTGGCGATAATTTAGCGCTCAAATCCAGTCATAATGATTAACAATAAGTTCAATCGTGCTTACGAGAGAACAAAAGCTTTATTTGGAAAACTTAGAAACGAAGCCATATTCACCTTTTTTTTTTATTTTGTTCAGTCACGCTTCCACAGCAGTTTCGTTGGAAAAGACAAACTGAGAGTTGAAACTGAATTTTGATTGGCCAGCTTTACCCGCTTTTCTCGGGATGGTTAAAGAGAAAATCAATCACCATATTTGCACTCGCGCGGCGCGGCACTAAACAAAGCCTTGAAATTCGCCGCCGCCGCGGCAGCCGCCGTGCGCATCTGGGCGCACAAAAAGGCCGGCATTTATCTCTCAGATAGATAATGTGCGCTTGCATTCAATAATAAGCACAGAGGCGGTGAGTGCTTGAGAGTACAAGAGTAAGCCGCGCGGACTATAACAATTAAGGTAGAGACCGGTTGGTCTCCTCTGATTGTTATATATTGAAAAGTCTTTCTCGGCGTTGTTCATCCTCCATTGATGCTTAATGAGTGAACACCTGCTAAGAGGCTGCACGTATCCGCCGCGCGTGTATTTACTGATTTTCTTTGGGCAAAAGCGCCGACCATCTCGAATCGAAAATAATAATATATGGATCGCACGTACCAAGGCTCTTGTCCGCCGACGAAAATTATTTTTCTTGCACTCTCGACCGGCAGATTTGACCTGGATCGAAGATAGCAGTCCACCCTTCGCCTCCACCAGTGCAATCCGAGCCGCGATTGCGGTGCAAAACAAAGGGGAGAAGCCTCTAAATATTTGCATACAACTCCAATTTACTGCAAGTAAGCCTCTTAACGAGATTGCGCTGCGCGCGCGTCAATCCGAGGTACTTTACACGAGACTTGTTTTGCAACTCGCGTAATGAAGTGTTTCGCGCCAGAAGCCCTATCCGACGTATGTTTTTCGAGTGAAAAGTTTCGGATTTGATAAATAAACCCTGAATATCACCTACGCAGTAAACTTTATGGCTGCCCTGGCACTCGGCCGCTTTTTATGGTGTGTGTTTCTTTCCATATTATTTATACGTGCCCAAAGAGAGCGGGGCAGCTCATTGTTAAAACAATGGCCATAAAAGCACATTCCATTTATATCAGAGGCAGATGAAAAATATCGGACATTCCGCAAATCGCGTGTGCTCGCTTATAAAATACACTCAGGGGAACGTGTCAAGAAAACGGCCGCCCCTTTGCCGAGCGTCGCGTTATGAATGGAATTTCGATTCATGCAATCGGTGCGGGAAACTCACGCACGCACGGCACGGCACATGAACGTCGCGTTGAAAAGAAGCAGATACACTTAGCTCTTCTAATTATCGTCAGTTACGAGGAAGCGGTCATTTGAAAGTACATGTGCACACACTCTGTGCGAGAGATATTTGTTTTTCATCTCACTGATTTGTGCTGCTGAATGACGGGAAAAGCGGTTGAATGATGTCTATTGGATAGGCTAACAGTCAACCATCTGAAGTCCAATTGTTTAAACAGGTGGCAATATCGGCAGGCCGCCTCGTTTTGCTCTGACTGACGCTTTGCTGATCGTGAGTGATTGAGTCATTAGTATCCAAAGCATAAGTTACTGCTGATTTTTCTAACCTATGCTGGCACCTAATGTCCCGATTATTTACTTTATAATTCTTTCGATTTATTTGATTCCCTGCATACTAGTTGGCATCTCAAATTGGACCTTGTACCAAGAACTGTTTTGAACGGTTTTTGCAATTTGACATTAAAACTTATATGAAATCAAAGCAGCAAAAAACTTAATGCCATGGGAAATTACATCCATTCATTAACAAATTTATATCAAACCAGTGAATCCAATAATCAGTTAAACAATTTCAAGCTATCTACTTAATCAACCTTTTTCATCCACTATTGTTAAATATGATACTACAAAGTATCCACATGAGTTTATTCAATTAACTTTAAGAAAAATCTCTGCTCTATATATAATGAAAATAAAGCTATAAACCTGGAGCTTTTCATATAAAGTTGATCTCAAAAGAAAGTACTTCTTTAAACATTATAGTTAAATCTATGCAAGTTAATGTATCCGATAAGGTTGAGGAGATCAGTGTTGTGATTTTGTTCCAGCAATAGTCTTACAGTTTTGTTAAAAAAAAGACTTGCATGAAATATGTATTTTCCATAAAGTGGTCATGAACATTTACGCTTGGCTGCAAGAGTTAAACATAGGCGAATTATTGGGGAAAAAAACACGCACACAGCAGCAGCAGATATAATGGAGAGGGTTGAACGGAAAGGGAAAAAGTAATGGTATTTAAAAACAGGAGAAAATTGAACATTGTGCCCACCAACAAAGCAACTGGCCGTCCGGATCTTGATCCCATTTGATGAGAACCATAAGTCGCAAAAGCGTAAATTGAGCCAGGCTCTACTCGCAAATCGCATCTAATAAATGCAAATTGAAAAATATACACAATTGTATCATATGTTTGTCCGTGATTTAAATTTTACAAATTGTACGTTTCTGTCTGTAATTGGCACAGAGTGTTGTCTAATTTCCAGTGCCGTCGGTTCTCGTTGTCCGACCATGGTTTTGGTAATAATCGTCTCGCTTGTCTTCTCAGGCCGCGCCTTTACTTTATTGAAAACCAACTTACAAAAAGAAACAATGAGCAAGGCTGTGTCGTAGGAGGGGCCAACTAAGTAAAAACGCACACACACAAGCTTGCGATGGTAAAATGTTGGCTCGTATATATACTCTCGCTTAATTTCTTCCCTAGTGAGCAGCGCACCGGCACATAATATTGCGCACCAAAGAACCGGCTACGCGTTTTTTGCCTCGCCTTTCTCAGCCAGCGAGGGTGTGCTCATGCTTACTCGCTTGCTTGTTCCTTGGTCGCTCACTGATGGCGGCAGACTGCTCGTCCTGGAGCCCACTGCCAGTGCAGACTGCATGGCGTCTCAAATCTACGTAGGCGCCGAGCTCACGCCGCGCCCGACGTCTGTCTTATCTGGCGCCTCGTATCCCTTTGCTTCTGTAGTTTTTAAAAGTGACGTTCATGCATGATTCTTGGATGGCTATCAAAAGAATTTTAGTCTTTCTTTGTTCATTGTGAGAATTTTATTTTTCATCGTAGATTTTAAGTATTCCACTTGTATCAAATTCAAATTTTAAATCTCGTCATTTTATTGCATGTTCCAGGAGTTTGACGACAATGCTCTCATCTCGTATTGTGATGTTGCTGGTGGCCGCCATGTTTCTGCCCAGCTGCACTGCCAATAAATCAACTAAGCAGGCTGAAAACTATTTGCTAGACATGTTAAGTTTAAGTAAAAGGCCGCGGCCGGATCGATCGAAGATCATCATCCCAGACAAGATGATTCAGATGTACAAAGCGCAAACTGGTCTTCAGTTGGACACAAATATGCTCGTCGTTCCTGGCAGGAAGAATATGGGGTCTGCAAATACGATTAAGAGCTACACGATTGAAGGTGAGAAATCCCACGGACCTGAAGATGATAATACTAACGATTTTATTGTTTCCTGTCGCAAATCAAGTGTTAAAAATCGGATCTATTCGCTTTGTTCACAGAAAGTAGATCGAACCATTTGTCCCCAAAGGACCAACACCTGGTCCATCTATATTTCGACGTGAAGGAGCTACCTGAGAGAGAGACGTTTCAGGCTGCTGAGTTGATTCTAAGTCGAACGAAATTGTGGAATGCACCGGTCAAACGACGATATGTGCACGTGACGGTCAGCGATATCACGCAGCAATTAACTGCCCTCGACGAGAGCAGTACGATCTCGAGGATCTTGGACTCAAAAATGGTACACGCTATGGACAATTCCTCCATATCGTTGGACATCAGCCAGGCGGTGGAGAGATGGACTCAAAACCCGAGCGAAAACTATGGTCTCCTGGTCAAAGTGGTCGCTCATAAAAAGCAGAGTCGAATTAACAACATTAGACTAAAGAAGAGAGTCAAAGAAGGCCCGAGGAACCCCGAGTGGCTCAAGGAGCAGCCGCTCATGCTGTTGTACACTGACGACTCAAAACACAGTATCAGCCGGGTAAGTGTTACACTCATAGTAATTTAATGAAAAATATTTTAACCGCACTATTCGAAAAAGGAGAAGTCACAAATTTAGAAACACTGTCTCACTTTTGCACAAATGAATTCTTTGTCGTGTGGAGAAACCGTCAGTTAAAGTAATTAAAAAGACACGTACTTTTTAAAGACCGTCTTTGACAATGTTTCTGAGAACACCAATCGATTCTTGAGGGTCGAATTAGGTAAATTGGATATTTTTTCCAACCAAAAAGTGTAGCGCAACGTGCGTAGCACAAGTAGAACTTTTTTACCGCCAAAAATATGAACCTATATGCAAGAACTGCGCAAGTGTCAGAGCGTCAGAGCTGGTGTGGCTGAGGAGAGGCGTCACGTCAGCCGCTAGCAGCCAGCGGTTGGCGTGTGCCAGCTCTGACGCATGCGTAGTTCTTGCATATAGGTTCATATTTTTGGCGGTAAAAAAGTTATACTTGTGCTACGCACATCACACTACACTTTTTGGTTATAACCAATATCAACTTTACCTAATTCGACCTTCAAGAATCGATTGGTGTGCTCCGGAACTTCGTCAAAGACAGTCTTTAAAGTACAAAGTCCAAACTTTATTCAAAATATAGTTCTCCCACAGTTATTTGACCAAATATTATTAATTAAAGGAATACGGCTATCAATAAGTGCGTGGAAGCAAGGAGGGCATGAATTTTTAGAAAATGCGTTTTCTCATATATGGCTTCAGGCTTGTGGTTGAACCTAGACTTATTTGTTCACAGACGAAACGAAGCGCCGAGTCTACCAATAAGAGCAAGTCCAAGCATGGGGTCAGGGAAACTTGTCGACGCCACAATCTTTATGTTAACTTTGAGCATGTGGGCTGGAACGACTGGATCGTGGCACCGCCGGGCTACGACGCGTTCTTCTGTTCAGGAGCGTGTCCTAGCACGCTGTCAGCGCACCACAACAGCACCAACCACGCGGTTATCCAGAACATGATGCATTTGATCCATATCAAAATCCCCGCGCCATGCTGTGTGCCCACTGAGCTTTCGTCCATCTCGATGCTCTACCTGGATGAGGACGGCAAGGTTGTGCTCAAAAATTACAAAGACATGGCGGTGATAGGATGTGGATGCAGATAGTGCCCCGCCCACCCCCCAAGTGACGTTTTCTAACGACCCATGCTCTGTGATTCATTAGTTTTAAGGCTATAGATGCGCTCGCCCCATGGCTGTGAGCCAGTATATGTGGACTCTTAAATCGCCAGTTGCGCATCAGACAGATTAAGTGTTTTGTCGCTGCGTGCCCACCGTTTGCCACATCGTGGTGTCAAAAGGCTCTGCTCGAGGAGGCCTATTGTTCTTAAGGTTTAATATCAACATTCTTTTTAAAATTTTCTCCACACAAAATCATAATTATTTTATTTTACTGTCGTCATTGATTCCCCGCAGGTTTTTATTTATTATTTTTTGGTAGGGGGATTAATAGCTTGATTGAGATTGGTCAAGAGAGAATTTTATTTTCCTCGTCTGTCCTCTTCCTATTTGGGAGTAGAAATGCACTTTCTTAAACTTCGATAGTTGCAGATTCAGGATGAAAATGCAAAAGAGCCGCCCTCCCGCTTAGGAGTTACCCTGTATTCACTCAATCTTTGCAAAGGCCCAAAGAGGACAAGGTCACTCTTAATTGGCGGCTAAAAGGATCTCATTGAAATTCTGTGCCAATTGCACCCAAACTATTTCATATATTTTTTATCAAGTAATTTGATTTTGATCACACAAGAACTCCGAACACAGTATCAAATTTATTTGGTATAAATGAACTCCTACCAGAAGATACGAAATCATTTTCAGAAAAAGAAAGAAAATAACCATATTATTAGCCATTTATGCTAATTTTTGCACATTAACTCGTGAAATTCAAATTGTGGAAATATGTTATTAGCAGAACATTAATTTTAATTTTGATAATTCTGTTTAGGAGATACTCAAATGTGAAAGATTTGTTTTTAAAAAAAACTTATTATTTAATTCTTAAAACTATCAAACAGTTTTTATACATTTTCACGTCGTCAATCTTTTCTACTAGAACCAAAACGAATGATACAGTTCTTGGCTTTTTGCTCTTTATCAACTCAGTTAAGATCCTGTTTCCTTAACCTAAATTGCTTTCAGTTCAGGTAGTTGTTTTGGAATCAAAAGCGAAAACTGCATAATAATTTTGAAATTCAAAATGATGGATGGAGCAATTATAAAAAGCGTCTAGATTTTTAATTTTTACTGGGAAATAAAAATAAAATTAAACTGTGGTTAGTTGAAGGGTGTTTACGATAAGATTGAGGGTAATTGTTACGAGATTTCATAAAAAAGTTGTTTCTCATCTAAAATTGGGTCGGGTTGTGAAGTAATCATATTGATATTCCAATTTTGATAGGAAATACAATAAAAGTCATAACAACAATGAGCTTCACGTTTCTTTGGGTGCCGGTTTCCAGCAATACTACATACATATTATACGCTATTTAACTGAAACTTTCAGGGAATACTTTTTCGATGTTCTCATCAACATATTATGTAATAATCAGAATGGGCGCATTACTTCTAAAATAGCGTTACAATTACCCTCATTCCTATAAATAACACTCAAACAAAAATAAAATTGTAAATAAATTTTGGGGAAACTTTTTTTGTTATTGGACTTCGTAAATCATGCATACAAATTTTGAGTTGACTGTCAAAAATGAAACCAACTTTTGTTGACACGCATTGCTCCTTCCTTTGTCCTTAAATGATTGAATTTAACGTTGATAATAAAACAATGAGTTATTGATATCAGGTATGCAAAAGTCATAGATTGCCTAATTTTACCCATTTGAAAATTTTCAAGTTGACCAAAAGGGAAATTTTTGTTTTATCTTGAGATAATATCGGCAAGCAACTAAAAATGTGCATGAATATTCTATTGTAAAAGTTCCCGCTGCTACACCGTTATCATTTGCATCCGTTGCAAATGTTGTTTATTGGAGAGTCTGTAAATCCAGACAGAGTTACAACTATCAAAATTGTCATTTATATATATTATCACTTGCAGAGCATCTAATTTATGTTTTCTAAGAGTGTATTTTTTAATAAAGAGGCTTTATTATAATAGTGGCGGCGGTGGGGCGCGGCACAGTGAGTATATCGAATGGCTAAAAATGTACCTGTGTTTTTTCATTCCTATTTATTTTGAATAATGTTAGTTAAGATTGCTGTATAGTATTCAACTCTTCGATGACAATCAATATATTAGAAAAAAAATGATTTCACCAGTGTTTCTCACGATATTTAAATTATTCCCATCTTTATAAAAACCGATCCAATGTCAATTTTATTACAGAGATTAAACCATTTTCTTTTTGGCTCATTGTGTCCGAGGAAAATTTAACTGTTGTTTTAAAATGTTCACTATGGTATATAATTTTGTACATTTTTGTATTATGTGTATAGATCGAGCTGAAATATAAGCAAAATACAATAAAACAAAGATATTTCACTCACGAATCCATCGCCTTCTCACTTCTTGATTATCCCCTTGTAAACTTATGTTGCTAATTTGTAATTATTTTATTTCAGAATTGTTTCATTAGTAGCAATTTGAGTAGCAACAAAAAATTGAACTTTGCCAGTGATATTATTCTGCGTAATATCTTTTTTTTCTTGAAAGCGTTAAGCGACTCGATCTGAATATACGCTTTTATAAAAATAAGAGTAAGCAAAGCTACGCAAGTTGATGGGTCTCACATCCTTGATCATGACTGTATGCTGGAGGTCGTAGTGTTAAAAGCTTGAGATGGTGAAAGTCAAAGATTGCCTTGTTTGATATGTGATACTGACTTTTGAAATTCTCATTCATAACCTTTTTCTTAAGCTATGATATCAAGATTTCTTTCGACATAATAAGATCTATTTTTTCACTAAAATAATAAAATCCTTCCTTTACAAAATAACGAAAAGCTTTAAAATCTACCAAGACGCATTCATAATTCTCCGATCAGCAGTCATTATTTTAGTATTTGACCAACTTCAAAAGCATTCCACAAAATTATATTATTTAAATATTAACTTGCACGCAAAGCAGAGTTACAACATATAACATAATTTTTCTATATGCTGGAAGTTCGTAAAGCTCTCATTGTCAGTCAGACAGGGCATATTAAGCGTTAAACCGAAATAAATGGGTTTGAAGCAAATTGGCGCAACCCGTCGTTGTTTCATGCTGCCGGTTGAGGATGATAAACAGAATCTATGTATAAGATTACGTCATTATTCTATTATATTTTCACTATCGTGAAAGACACCAGGGAACTAGGATGCTGATTTCAGTTTCTTCTGATGGCTCATTACTTCGCACCATATCTTGATACCCATTAGGCACACGTCCATATTGCTAAAATAGCAAGCACGAGGCTGCATTCGCGAACTCGAATCTCTTCCTCCAGCGAGATCTTCAGACTTCTTGGAATCACCAAGTGATGGTTTTGTTTAGAGCAAACACTATCTTAGTGTTATATGTATAATGTCTGATATGACTACGCTGTCTGCAAAAAATATCAAAGACTTTTGCTTTGCATCTAAATGAAACGCTCTATTACAAAACGTTTTACCAAGAATCGAGCTTTTAGCATTTCAGTCGCTGAAAACTGCTGACACCGATCGGATGCAAGTAAATATGATGGCCTACATTTCTAAGTCAGACGGAAAATAAGCTTCTGCGCGCAATCAAATAAGTTGTTGATTCTTCTTTTCAGATGCTTTATTGATTGCTTTAAATTATCGCAAATAATTTCTCGCAGACGCTTTTGATAATCAGCTTTTGCTATATCAGTAAACCAATATCTTGGTGGAATGAAAAGGGTAAACCCTTTTTCAATTACCTGCGACACTTGAGTTCATTCTGGAGGTATATTCCATTTCAAATTATAATTTTCCCGAAGTTAAATAATGAAAGAAGCTTATTGAACAACGTGACTTTTTAGTAAAGGATAGCCAACTCTTAAAAATATTTCTGTAGTTGGAATTTCGTGAGGGGTGTGTATGGGATTATGAATTCCCACGCAGCCACTATTATTGGCTTTTTCAGTGGATAAAATTAAATTCACTTCCAATTCCACAAAGTCGGTTGTCGGTTGATATCATGCGGCCGCAGCCTGCGGCAAAAAAAGCAAGAGGCATTTCCAGAGGTGCGTGTGATTATCCGTGGAATGAATTGGTGGCATGCACAGGATGCTACATTAACTTGATGCCGAATGACTGAATTCCATTTCATTTGTTTCAACCCCTATAATCAGCTCTTCAGCAAGTCGGCCGGCGCATGTTGCGTGGAACTCGTGGCATAATTACATACACCTCGCCATAATATGCACTCTAATTTGACGGAAGACCGTAATTCACGGCGCGGATAGAGAATTTAATATACGCCAAACTCCTTTTTTATCCAGCTTTTATTGCCGCTGGAAATTCCTCGGCGCCCTTTTTGGTCATCCGTTTTATTAGCTGTGCACTTATTTAACCTGCACTTCGTCTGTGGGGGTAAGGGTGATCGCTGAAAACTCGATTTGGAATGCCAATCTTTCGATTAGATACAACCACATTTACGCATGAAAAGGGTGACAATGATCCATAAATATACCACCGAAATCAAAGTGTTCTTTTGCAATTTAACTTATCAACAATTTGATAGTACTCGTGAAATCTTTTGAACCAGATTAAATTAAATATAGACACTCTTTTAAGATAAAGTTAAAGTCATTATTACCTACTGACTCGATTAAAAGATCAATTTCATACAGTGGTGATGGTATATTGTCTTATGAGAAATGCAGTCATTACAACAACTACAACGACCAACGAGTAGTATAATTTACGTGTGGGGGTACGGCGGAGTCCAACTTACCTGCGTAATAATGGGAGTTTAATTTTCACTTCCATTCCGAGAACGTTTGTTTCGTCGGCGATTTGGGGAGGCAGAAAATATTGAATTTTTTCGCTGAGCATCTCTTTCGATACGATCGCCGACGCACATAAATTGAAATTCCGGTTATTAGCAGCAAAACCGCAGCACGAGTTCCACGAACCTTTTCCTCTATACAGTGCTGTGTGTGATGCAAACGTAATGATACAGAATTTGTTTTCAGCGTGTGCAAGAACAAGATCGAGGAATTTTCATGCCCTGCGCGAGTAGCAGAGCACTCATTTTGCTTAATCAATACTCTTCGTTCTCGGCAGCATCCAATGATATATAAATGATTTAACGAGCATCAACTGCTCTTTCCCTTCAGCCGCCTCTGGAATGTTAAAACATTAAAATATCTGCAGCGCAAAAACATGTGCATGACGTTGTAAAATATTCTCAGTCAGTCTGTTTACTTATGAGAGCGTGTACATAAATTTATTTGATAATCCATAATGTATTTTTTGATGTTCCGGCCATCAAGCGCGCGGCAACATTCGAGACGGCCGTGGTGAGTTTTTTCATCTTATTCTTTTCTTGAAAAATGTTTGCCGACTGGAAGAGAAAATTGCACGTTGGGTCACTTCGTGGGGTCACGCTGGTGTATTATATTGAATAAATATTTTGGCTTGATCGCGCAGCCAGCCCAGGTGGGCATTTTACTGATCTCTGTGTACTTTGGCGATGAGTAAAAGAGGAAGGCACCAAAAACAGGTGTTCGCGGCACTATCACAATATTGGATAGTTGTAGTGTCTTAAAGTGTGTTTGAGCTGTGTGTGAGTGCGTGCATTTGTCGAGAGTCATCGGCAAATAAGGCGCAGATTATATTTTGGGAAGGCAAACACTAACGACCGCCTGATACTGCATTAGATGAGTTGGCATGTTCGAGAGTCGTTTTGCAAGCTTAAACAACTGAACTTGGTGAGCTATTAACTTGGTGAGTTATTAAATTATTGCGTTTCAGTTTTTAAAATTTGTACTGGAGTGAAATTGAAATTTCGGTGATATTTCATTTACTTTCAATACCTCTTTTAGTCTTTCAATCATAGTTAAATATTTTTGGAAACAATTTTAACGAAAATAGATAGGCTAACACATAAATAAGAAGAAGTGCAATCTTGTCAGAGATTCGATATTCCTAGATTGCCAACTATTTTTAGCTTTCTGGAAATATAAAGGCAGTGTGAGATTCCACAAGAATGTCTTTCATGGTAAAGGATTGAAACCAAGATAATATAGCTGAAGGAAAGTTGTTTCATTATTTAATTCTTCACTGTACCACGCCACCTGTTAAAGTGCTTATAGTCCTTTCTTCCAGCTGAGCTGGCTTAGTAAGTTTTAGTCAGACGTGTACATTTCACTGAATCGTTTTACAGGTGCTTGAAGCTAATAGCACTAAAACATTAACCCCAAACCAAACCATATTGACCTGCTATTGGCAAATAGCATTTATCTGCTGAAAGCAACCCTCAACATGGTATTGTATAATTGACTTTTAGTTTTCTTTTATAGTAAGTGAGTGCCGGCAGGAATATGCAAATAATTTAACGCAACAAAGTATTATTTGTATTTGTAATGAAAGCCTTGTGTGCTTGTACAGAATAAGCATTTAATAAGCTTACTTAGGAGGCAAACAATCGGGAAAGATCTCTGCTCTGAATTGCAAATGCGAGCGCGCAGAGTCAAGCTGTCTGCATACGAGAATAAGTAATCAAGCCGGTATACAAATAAGAAAGACACAAGCTGCCGAGGAAATTGCATTGCATCCTATTTCGCACAAACCACAGCTCGGGAGAGACAGTTTTAAAAGTTTCCTAGCCAGGGGGCATCCGTCGGTCGAATTCTCAGAGCTTCGCCTTGATTTTTTTTATCATCTCCACAGTCAGCATTCATCGCTAGCCACAATGACACTCGCGGAGTGTCTATTTATAAATCAATCTAGCGTCGTGCGTGCAGTACACAATACCACACACGCACGAGAGTCAGCAACCAACCATTCACACTTTATGGGAGAAAGAGCGACTTCTATCTTTCTCGGCGCGCTAACTGGGTCATTTGTCGCGCGGTGATCGTTCCCCTGCTTTGGAGTAACTCGCAGCAAACTAACGCGAGGTTAAGTGACAATGTCAGCAGCTACATTAAATTTAAACATCACCCAGTTCTGAATCAAATTTTGTCGTCTCACGGGCTCAGCCAGACTTTTAGTCTCCGCTCAGCGCGGCGCACTTGTGTCGAGCAGGAAACGAGCGCAGAAGGATTCGGACCATGTTTGCCATGAATTTAGATTTGCGGTTACTCGATCGTCTTGCCCAATGACATTATTGTTCGGCCAGGCTCGTGCTGCCAACTTACTTTTATTTCCATCTCGGAATTGAGTTGATCTAGATTTCCACTTGACTGGGGTTTTCATTCAGCCTGATTTTATCGGTCGTGTGTTGTGTTCTGTTAGAGATGAGGGCCCAAAATATATATATATATATATATATATATAGTTTGAAAATAATGAATAAAATTAGAATTCAAAACAAAGTGATACATTGGTTTTTAGTGTTTTGAGTAAAATAAAGCAGTCGGCTGTCCAGCCAATAGAGGCAAACACCTGTTGCGCTCCGTTCCTGTTCTCACAGCAGAATAATAATAAATCATCCTGCCGCTATTTTAATGACCGAAATGCAATTTCTCTCACAGCAACCCCCTTTCATGCGATGAAGGCTGCGCGCACTCGTAACGTATTAATTACAAAATCCCTAGGATTCCTTTTGATCGCATGAAAATCCATCAGTTCATCATTCATAATTATTTTGTTTTTTGTCTCGCTTGATGAACGCGCCACACGCACGCTTTTCTTCTTGCTACCAGTGTGATATTGTCCGCCGCCATGAATGTGCACTGTATTAGTAAGGAGGCTGCCACGGACTTGAAAAGCGATGAGAATTTAGTCCTGCTTTGTGTGTAATTTGAATAAAAAAATGAGCCGCCCTCGGTGGAATGCTGTAATCAGGCCCGCATATAATGCTAATTCGGAATAATGAGGGAGACGAAAACAACTCTAGATCTTACTCAAGACACGCATGCAGTAATTGAATTTTATTGCCCGCTGCAGCGACGACGCAGTGGTTTTTGCTCGAGTTACACAAACGGTCAAAATTTTTAACCCTAATCCTCTTAAGGCTGCCAAGTGCAATGGGAAGCAATAATTATACTCTAACCCATAATTGAGTGTTGAAAAACGATTGAGTTCCACACCTCATGGATTTTTCTTTCACACTGACATTGGCTAAAAATTTCAATATCAGCAAGCCGATTGGTTTTTTACCATTTTTACAAATTTAAATTATAAAAAAAGGATGAGCTATGTACTCTCTAAGGATTTACATTGTGCTAAAAATGAAACCATCTCAGGCCGTCAAAGATGACGAGAGCGAGATTAGCAGGCGCGGAATTTTTCCTCGAAAAGCCATCAATAATTTATTAAAGGAGTGCGAGTCTAGGCGGGCACTAAACTTGTGTTTAAATTTACCAAGTCTCGTCCAAGTCCGCGTGTCTTATTGATTTTTCGCGACTGGGTGGTCTAATGAGAGGCGACGAGGTGATTCAGGGTGGGCCGATCAAAGTCTGAGGCTAGGCAGCATTTTAACTCTCTCCCGTTGGAACCAAGAATGTTCGCAGTGCGTTTAACCATTTCCAAAGAATATCTCGGATTTCTCGACGCGCACCTCTTACTTAGCTGTTCGCTGTTCCATATTAAATTGATTCAAATCAATATAATGCAACAATTTATTACTATCATGTATGAATGTTTGAATTATAGACAAATTTAATATATGTATGTATATACTTTGGTTTTCATTTAATATTTAACATTTATTGCTATTTTTTATGTTTTGTTACATCTCTAAATATTTTTTGTATCTGGAATATTTTTACACAAATTTCAAATTAAAAATTTCTAATAATTTAATTAAAAAAGAAAGAGTTCGTAGCATTTGATCGATTGATTCAATTCATTTAGTTCAAAAGTTTGCATAACCAAAAAGAATAGGATTAATCACACAAATAGCATAAATAATTTATGATTAAGTCATTTCATCTTAGATAAGATACATAATATGTTGATATGTATCATACACGTCGCATAATATGTAAAAGCCGTGTTCAGTGTTCCAATCAAGTTATTCAATGACACGATTTACGCGTACTTATATTATCATATTTCAATATCGCTCCTCAATGCGATAAAATGGAAAAAAGCTAGCAAAATTGGAAAAAAGGTAAAAAAATTGTACTTACCCTTCGGAGAACCCTCTGTCCAAGAGAAATCCGTACATATTAATCGTCGCGTCGTAACAAAATCTACATTAGAAATTTGGCAAGGGAAAACCTTACTCATTAGAGGCATTAGAGCTTGGACAGCAGTCATTAACTGACTAATAAACTGAATTTATAAATTAAGAGCTGGACCCGACAAAGAACTGAAATTTAAATATGAGTAGTGTTATTATTGCTAATAATATCCGATACAGGCAGAGATGTCTTGCTTCTTTTTCTAAAACTAGATTTCAGGTTGAGGCTCTATGCGCCACCTGTTATCAGCTTTACAAACTACGTGCGAAGATTGAGAGCTGAAAATGAATATCAGCCAAAGCGAACAACCGAAAAGTCAGCCATCATTGTTTCTTCACGTGGTCGTGTAGCTCGTGTCTTTTTAGACACACTGACCGGTCAAAGCAACATTGCTGTAAAAATGGACATTTTAGAAGACATTCTTCAGAAAGAGGCAAAAAAGAGCGAGAAATATAAAACTACAGATGTGGAAAAAAATGTTGAACTTGAGTTGGACCTTGGTAATCTACTCGCTTTGGATACAAATGACCTGAACCTGCAGGAACTAAAGTGAGTGTTGAAGCGGTTGAAGTTCGCCTGGGATATGACTAGTATTTTGTCGTTATAGATCACACAAAGAGAAGTATTTGTTAAATCTGGCCCGAGACAACACTCAGCTGCTGCTGAATAAACTTTGGGATCTGCCGAGTGAAAGACGCGAGGAAATTGTTGTCGCAAAATTGCCTGCGGGCACCCTTAGGCTGCCAAGGGAAAAACCTTGTCCAAAACCAAAACCCTTGACCAAGTGGCAAGAATACGCTCTGGAAAAGGGCATCAAGAAAAAGAAGAAGACCAATGCTGTCTGGGATGATATTGTTCAGGTTTGCATTTAACTGAGATTAAAGGTTTGGAATTTTTTTATAAATCTAACTTTGTATAGAAATGGATACCACGATTTGGCTACAAAAAAGCTGAGTTGGAGAGGCAGAAAGACTGGGTCCTTGAAGTACCTGGAAATGCTGATCCTATGGAGGACCAGTTTGCCAAAAAGGCTGAGAAGAAGAAGGAGAAGGTCTCAAAGAACGAATTCCAGAGGCTTAGGAATATTGCCAAGGCCAAAAAGATCAAAGTCCCGAAAGAAGGACTTCCCACTATTGCGAATCCGAGTTCTGACCTCGTAAGATGTATTTTACACTTATTTGTGCCTAAATTGCTCAAACTTCTGTTGTACTTTATAGCTGAACACAGCAGCAAAAGTAGCTCGGGTTTCTACTGCTTCATTAGGAAAATTCCAACCTAAGTTGCCTAAGGAAAAAACTCTCAAAGAGAATGTCATCGCACCCAAAAGAGTCAAGAGGGATCACTCTAAAATTAGCTCTAATGATGAAAAATCTTCTCACCTGAAGATAATCGACAGCATCCTTGGAAAGAAGCCAAAGCTGGACATTGAGAAAGCTGTCAACAGACAAGTTTTTCAGGATCAAAATGAGTAAGATTACCATTTTTAGGAAATATTTTTAATAAAATTAATTTGGAAATGTAGGAGGTCTGAGGAAAAGAAGACCCAAAAGTCAAAGGGAGGGAAGAAGAGGAGGAAAACCAGCATTCCAAGCAAGGCAAGGAAAGGTGGAAAAATCAGCAAGCCTAGAGTAGGGAAGGTCAATACAAAGAAGGGCAAGGCTGGTGTTGGAGGAGGTAGGAAGAGGAGGTAAATTATCCTCATTGCCTCATTGGGTTCTTCGAACACGGACAACTTGAAAGGCTAATTTGTTTGACTCAAATTATGTTCAATGAAGGGCGACATTGTAATATATTATGATCAATAAAATCAAGTTTCATGATAACAAAATATAATACTTCTTCATTCTTTAAGAATCATTTGCCTTAAATAAAACAAAAAAGAAATGCTTAAGTTACTAGAGCACAGCATCCAAGTCACTTCTAGTAGGTTGTGAGCTGTAAATTTGTAACTATCGTAGAGTTACAGGATAATCCTTGACTAATTTTTAAAAAGGGTCGGAATATATATGGTAATTAATTTCATCTCTACATAATCGTGAGTACCATCAAATAATTTAATGAAATTGAGATTGAGTGAATATTTTCTGAAACACTTCAATAGTGTCAAAACCCCCATGATGTGTGCATTTTGCAGCTGTACCAAACTTTGGATTATATATTTCTGGGATTATTAGATCAAAATAATTCATTTTTGTAATTTTTCATATTTTTTTATCTAGCAAAAGTAAAATGAAAAAATATTTTGAAGTTTTACTCAAATGCAGTTAAAAAAGGTAAGGATTTCAATAGAAAGTCAGCCTCAGCAGTCATCTATGTATTCTGCACTCGCACTCAGAATCTCTGCAGAAGTTCTGCACTGCTGAGCGCCAGAGATAAAAATCAAATGGATCGAATTAAGAGAGCGCCAGAATCGTCAACCAATCAGAGGCCACAAATAAAACAAATCGCATGACAAAGTGGGCGTGGGCCTTATTTACCAACA
Source organism: Cloeon dipterum (assembly GCF_949628265.1). Lineage (NCBI taxonomy): Eukaryota > Metazoa > Arthropoda > Insecta > Ephemeroptera > Baetidae > Cloeon > Cloeon dipterum. Next base: position 15,593,227 of record NC_088786.1, read on the forward strand.
ACCAGAACCAACAAGGTTGACTTCATCACTTCAAACCTGCTTCAAACACAACAGACAGAAGAACTACAAATATTTAGCAATTTAAATGTGTGCTGGTCTTTTACACTATGTCCTTGACTCTCTAATACACAAAGTTTGATAGGAACCAATGAGATATTACACTGTCCCAACCTCTCAATAGTCTTCTTTTGTTACAAAACATATTTAAATCTATCCTACTCAAAATCAAGTGTCACGGCTCTTAGTGCGTCTTGGAATTTTCCAACTTTTCAATTTACGTGCTTTTCACCGTATTGGAATGGCTAGTGATTATTACTTGGAGCTTTCCAGTAATCCCATTAAGTTTGAAGCCGTCAGTCAGGTTACGAATGTCTTTTTTGACGAGTCCAACAAACAGGCAAGTTGACAAAATTCAAAATTCTGTCCTTTATTGATGTTTCTAGAGATAAATTGACCGTAAAAAATTATTGTCCTCTATATTTATATTTATTTTCATATTTTCTTCTAGGTATTTGCTGTGAGATCTGGTGGAGTTACAGGGGTTGTGGTGAAAGGTCCTACGGAAGAGCTGTCAACTAGTTTCCGAATGGAAGACAAAGGTCCAGTCATCTCTATCAAATTCTCACAGGACCAGAGAGTTTTGGCAATACAGAGATCAAAGACGTCTGTGGTAATGGTTGCTCTAAAAATTCCATATTCTATTACATTTCATGAATTTAATGCTTTATAATTTTAGAATCACATATTGTTGAAAATAAATTAAAGTGATTCTATTTTTTGACAGGAGTTCCTGAACTTCTTAAATGGAATTGATTGCCTAGAGTACTCGCAAAGTTGCAAGGGAAAAAATAATACAATTATTGGATTTATTTGGACTAGCCCTAATGAAATAGTGTTTGTGACCGATCATGGAATTGAACTCTTTCAAGTATTAATTTTTTTAATTATTTTCAATCATCCTCTTCAATCAACTTATGATTTATAGGTCATCCCTGAAAGAAGATCCTTGAAACCATTGAAAAATCTTACCATCAGTATCAATTGGTTTGTTTACTGCAACAATAGCAAGCTTTTATTGCTCTCTTCTGGTGCCTATGGAAACAGTATCCAGCCACTTTTATTCAAGAAAGGAGGATTTCTCAAACTCAACAAATTTGAAAGTGCGTTACCAATGCTTTCAAACGTTTAAATAATTTGACTTGAATTTTTTTGTGGTTCAGTTGAGCTACCAGCAGTTCCTAAGACGCCACCCAAACTTTGTTTGCTTGAGAGGGACGTTACCCTCGCCATGGTGTATGGACAAGCTTGCGTCATTGTGCTCCGACACATTCCCCCTAGGGTAGACCGAGGACCTGGTGCAGAGGTTCTTATCTACACTATGGAAAAGTAAAGTTAAAACATATGAAAACCAGTAGGATTTCTATCAATCAATTCCAGAATGCTCACGGCTAAGAAGAGTCATTTGTTAGCTCTTGACAAGACAGGACGGTTTGCTGTCAACGTGGTTGATAATCTGATTATTGTTCATCACCAGGCCTCAAAGGTATTTATCTGCAACATTTTACTAGAGTGATAAAACTATTGAAATATCTTAAACATATATACTTTGAAACCCACATCGTTTTTTAATTTAACAGTGTCCTTAGAGGCTGATGTTCGAATATAAAGAGAAATATATATTTTTGGATTGTTATTAGAGGTCTCAGCTGCGTAATTTTTTTGGCTAATAAGCTCAGCTAACAAAATTTTCAAATTGAAGTTTGAAAGTGCTTAATAGCCTGAAGGAACCAAGAACATTTTGTATCCGTTACTTTTCTAATTTTATACTTTTTGCTGGTGGCCTGGCGCAGCTTATAAAGAGTCACAGCAGCTAGCGACTGGCCGCAAGCTCCAAATTTAACTGACTTTTGTGGAACCATTAAAAAAATATGTAGAATTCTCCCATCCCCATCAGCAATTCAATCATGCCCTCTATTCCCTTCCCTTGAGAAAAAGATTTGGTTTTACTATAATTTTATATGTGCTGTTCTTTCTGTTTTTAGACGTCCATGATATTTGATATCAATTTACCTGGAGAGACAGATGGCTATGTAACTTTTCATCAGCCTGTGACAATTCCCCTGCCCATCAAGCCATTCACGCTCAGAGTCCCTTCAGTGCAAGTGTCAAGTGACATGGCTGAAGTCAGCTGTGAACTATGTAAGAGCATGCCACAAAAATTGCATTCCATCAACTAACAGGTGCCAATCAGATTCGCCCAACTGGGTAGTGTTCCAGCCAGACATTGTGATTGACGCTAAACTTGGTTGCCTCTGGCGTGTAGAGCTGTGTTTGGGAAACCTCGCCACTGTTTTAGTCGACAAGTGCAGACTGGTAGACTGCTTGGTGCAAAGGGTGGCTGGCAAATTGGTTTTGCTGAACGTCTTACGCCGCTTACTGGATCCCTTGATAGGAACCAACTTGGGAATTGTGGCTGAGGTGTTTGACCACTTGAATGAAGTCTACAGGACCTTCCTGGAGATTGAAATGCAGAGCCAAGTACATAAATCGATTACCCCAAAGAGATTTCACGGCTCATTGGTGCTGTTTTTGCAGATGGCCACTCCAGCTTCAACGTCCCCATTCTCAAGGCCACCTTCTGGGCCGGTGACTACCAGTCCTCGAGCAGCAGTGGTGATTGACCAGTCCGATATGTACACAAGCGTCTTTGTGCCAATCGCTGAGAAAGCGGAAGGTGCTGCTGGAAAGTTTGTTGTGGCAGTCTTGATCGAATATGTACGGTCACTTGGGGACAACAGGATTCCTGTTCAGCATTACCTTTATGAATTGTTGATCAATACCATGGTTCACCGCAAAGCATTCTTCCAACTGCATCAGCTGTTGCAATATCATGTTGTATCAGACTCGAAGCCTCTAGTAAGTAGTAGAACTACAAAGCCCATTTATTTAATAGAGCTCATCCAGTCAATTTGCTTTTCAAAAACGAATTTCGTTTGCTATCTTATTTTTTAATCTAGTCTAAAATTTCCCAACTCCCAACTGTTGTTTCTCTTTTGCCTTTTAGAAATGGTGGGAAACCTAAATTGTGCTCATTTATTTTACTGCAATTAAGTTATATTTCATTTTTAGGCTTGTTTACTGCTGTCTCTGGAAAACATTTATCCTGCTGCTCACCAACTTGCCTTGGACATGTTAAAGAGATTAGGAACTGCTAACGAAGAAATTGTCGAAGTCCTCTTATCCAAAAAGCAGATTCTTGACGCTCTTAGGTGATCACTAAAATTTGTTTAATATTTCTCTATAATTTATCAAATTTCAGGTTTATCAGAGGAAATGGAACCGTTGAGCAAGCGTCTGCTAGAAAATTTTTAGAAGCTGCGAGAAATACAGGCGATGACAATATTTTCTACTCGGTGTTTAAATTTTTTGAGCAGAGAAACGAGCAACTGAGGGGAAACCCAAATTTCACCAAAGGTGACATGTCAAACAAAAGCTTATCAGCTGAGCAGCACTAATGCATTGACTGTAGGTGAACACTGTGATGTTTATGTTAAATACTATGAGGAAAAATTCACCAATGCTGGTGACAAGACCCCAACGGATATGCCCCCAACCGAGTCTGGTTGCTTTTATCAGCTGGTGAAGTAGCCCTGCTGAGAGTTCCAGTTGTGATAACTAACCATTGCTGTAGAGAAGAATAAAATAGCATTTCAATTTACAATTTATTATTTTTTTATTTAACACGTAACTGCGTTCAAACAAATCTTCCTGCGTTAATTGTAAAGAAGAGTTAAAAATGCATTTGGAATGCAAAGAAGAGAATAAATTATTGCCAACATGCTTTTGGAATGCAGAGTATTAGAATACAGAGCTGGAATTTTCTATGGACTTGCAGCTACATTGTAACATTTCAATTTTTACTAGACCTGGAAGCACTGAGATGGAAAATAGAAGTCCTTCGGCAAGAATTTAAAATCATGGATGGGCAGATTAAGAATTAAAAGACTGGGGCAAGAGACACATGAACAGAATCAACAGAGAAAATTGCAAATCGAGAAGAAGTGCTTCCAGGCGGTCAACTATCCAAAATCTATTCCTGAGCCTCAGCCAACTTCTTCTTCAGGCTCTCGGGCATCTCTGGTGGGGGAGGACGAGGAAGGCGGAGGGTGACCTTCACAGCGTCATAGATGAACCACTGCAATGCGGTCAGGGTACCGATCATAATGATACGAGGCGTCAGACCCTTCCACAATCCTAAAGAAAAATTAAGATAAGTTAATTTTGCAGAATAAAAATCTAACTGGGTCATTACCAGCCATGCCAAGCTTCTTGGCAGCCTCCATTGCAGTGGATCCCTTCTCCTGGTTCAGCTTGGACACAACAGTGTCGGCAGGATGAGAAACAATAGCGCAGAAGACGCCAGCAATGTAGCCAGCAGCGAAGGTGACAACAAGCTGTTCTCCCTTGGTGCAGTCAGCGCGGGGCTTGGGCACAACATGCCTGAAAGATAGAATTTGACATAATTAGAAAGTTGCATCTAGGCCAGAATAGGAATTTACTTGTAAAGAAGTTCGACAGTTCTCTCGAAGCAGGCAAACTTCATCATGGTGTAGGGAATTTGCCTCATCCACAATGGCACTAAACTCTTGTAGAACCCACCAAGACCTTCATCTTTGTACATCAGAGGCACGGCCTCTCGCAACGTGCTCACAAAACCAGGCTGAGTTTGGATTCTCACCTGAAAGGTTTTAACCAGAAATATTATATTGCTCCATAAATTCTTTATTTCTCTGAAAATTAATGTAAAATTCTAGGGTTTAATCTATCAGGGAGAAAATAATCTGTGGATAGAACACAATATGATTTAAACTTATAATTTAAGAGACTGTTACAAAACAAAAAACAGAGTAATTAAGAATTAAGAAAAGTAAAAAATAAGCTCAAAAAGGTGAAAATATTTTTAGATAGATGATGTTGAGGTTGAGGGTGCACGCAAGTATTTACCTTGACGGCCTCCATGGGGCTGAGGGCGATGTCAGCAAAGAATTCAGCAGAGGCCGAGGCTGCCAAGTAAAGGGATGTTCTCCACAGATAGGTGTTCTCCTCACCAAGGATGCCAGAGTACATGTTCTTGAACACTTCATAGAAGCCAAACTTGCAAAGGCCTTGCATCGAGTAACCGATGAAGGTGGGGGCCCAACCTTTGCCCAAACCTCGCACTCCATCCTCTTTGATGGTAACCTTTGGACATCATAATTGTTAGTCCATCAACTTTTGCAGTACCGACTTTAAGTTACCCTGAATCCATTGAAAACGGACTTGTATTTGTCGGGGTTGACCTGGATACGGCACTTCACCAAATCCAAGGGAACGACAGCTGTGTGAGTGATTCCGCAGGACAGAATACCTCCAAGACCGCAAAGGGCATAGTATTTGTTGGAGCCGAACTCGCAGCTGTAATCGGTGGCTGAAAATGTGTAATTAAATATAACAGTTGCTTGTAAGCTACGTTTCTCAAATTTCACAAAAAAAAAATGTTATTGCTTTTAAAAATCCGACATCAAACGGATCAAACGATCGTTTTAAAAGATTGATAAAAAATATGATTAACCTGCTGAGATGAAAAAACATGCAAAAAACGTCTCATTTAAACTAAGCTAATGGACTTGACACACACCAACTGAAAAAATTAGCAGTATGATACATAGATCTATTCCAACAGCCGTTTTACAAATTTTCCATCCAGATCCAAATTCTTACCGGCATCAGCAGGAGCCGGCGAGTCGCATTTCGCCACGGTTAAGGGTCCCTTGAATGGGCTGTTCTTCGCAGCTTCGAAAAGTGTGAACAGCATCTTGACAATCGAACCCGGTTACAAGATATTCACCCCAAAAGCGGCTGAAGTCGGCGTCAAGACAGGGCTCGTGCAGAGGGCACACCGTAAAAGACCGGAAATTACGTCAAGAAAATCGAGATTTGAAGGTGGCAGCACTATCGACATGCAGCTGATGAAAAAGGGGGCGTGGTGCCACACATTTATCAGACCGGAGGGAAGAGATTAGTCTTTAGTCGTCGATTTTTCACATATTTAAATTAGTTGACTAAATTTGATTACGCTCAAGGTCTGACAGGTATGTTGCGTCAAGTAGCAATCGGCTGCTTTAGGACTTATCAGAAATCAGGAGGTTTTCGCGTGTCATCCGTTAAAAGTGCTGTAATTATCATGTCGACACCAAAACGAGGACTGTCTGATGTCCAAAGACTGAGGTTGCAACAAAAGTTAAAGCAAGTTGACAAATTTAGCGACGAGCAGCTGCACGAAGCAAAATATTTTATTTTTGTACGCAAAGAGGGGAAAGTTTTAATTTCCAAAGCACAAAGAGGAAGTCTTGCCGAAATTAATTTCCAAGGTTTGAAAGAAATATTATATTTTATTTTATTCCAATATTTTACGGATTATGTTGTAATACTTACATTAAATAATTAATCTTGCAGATGTGGAAGTTTTACAAAACGACGTTAAAGACAACGCTGTATTTGTGGACGTTGCCAGAGGGAGTGACAAGTGCAGATTCGCCATTGAAGTTCCCAGTTTATCCCCAGAGGAGCAGAGCCAGTGGGAAGAAAAGTTGCACGGCAAGTTTGTGCACTTGAGGCAATCATTATTCCTATTGTCCTCAGAGCAGTCCGCCCTAGTTTCACAAGTACGTGTGATCATGAAACTTTGCACTCTTTAGATTAAATTTCTGTGGTCATTCAGTAAATCAACGCTAAGTTTATAAACTGATTTAATTCCACAGAGCCGCGCCCTTTTCACTTGGAGACGAAGAAGAAATTTCTGTCCAGAATGCGGCAGTGCAGTCAAACCGGCGGCTGGGCACAGTCACAAAGTCTGCACCAACTGCGATACTCCCCAGTATCCTTACACGGCGCCCGTTGGCATTGCGCTGGTCGAAAATGAGGACCACTCACAGGTTCTGCTTGTACGACAGCCTAGGCATCCTCCAGGCATGTTTTCCTGTTTGGCTGGATTTGTTGATGCAGGTACAGCATATTTTTTTTAATTCACAGCAGCTCCGCGTTTTAAATCTGGATGTCAGACATATAAATTTTGTTTTAGGATAAAATAAAATTTAAATACTAGCGTTAATTATTTGGATTTATTATTTTAAATTTAGATCAGCATTAAATTTGTAATATTCTTCATTATTGTTGGCTTTGAGTTGCCTTTCATTTTAATGTTTCAAGCAATATAGATGAAAAATATAAACAGCAATTTTAATATGATGCTATAGGTGAGTCCCTGGAGGAAAACGTTAGTAGGGAGGTCGCTGAAGAAGTGAGTCTATCCACCAGCAAAGTGGAATATATAGCCTCGCAATACTGGCCATACCCAGCAGGTCGGCTGATGCTTGGTTGCATAGCAACTGTTCTACCAGGCGTGGTAAGCAGCAACAATTTTTTACTCGTGTTGTCAGCACTGTAATTGAGTTACTTGCCCCATCACGTTAATTAGGTTGATATCGACAAAGATGAACTGGAGGACGCAGCGTGGTTCACACCCACTCGATTGCGCAAAGCAATTAACAGAGCAGCGGCTTTGAAGCCACCCCCTGAGGGAGAAATTTGGCTTCCACCCCCTGGAGCTATTGCTCACGACCTTATCAAAGTTTGGCTCAAGAGACACCACAATAGCTCAGCCAAGTTGTAGCCCAGTCGGGCGTGTTCCTTATTTGTTCATTTTTTACTTATTGTCAGTATAGGTATGGAGATTTAGGATCAAAGAGATAAAAAGTTTTGCGTTAAAATATGATTCCCTCTGCTTGTTTTTGTTGTTGTCCAATGTGATGAGCAAGTCTGGAAGATAAATTTACATGTGTGTACACATGAGCGAGCACAAGCAGGGCTCCGCCTGCTGGATGATTACTTTTTCAATAAATATCTGTCAGGCAAACATTCCAATTTTGGCATTTACATAACCCTATTACCTAGTCGGCTGTGACGTCACAAGCCTCCCAGATCAGCAAAGGAAATGGTACCGCCACCGAGTTAGGGGCGTCACGGGAATAGAATTGTTGGAGCAGAAAATCAATTGGTTAAGTGCCAGGAGCAAATTCGTGACGGGGAAATTCGTTTATGATTGGAGCAAAGCTGACTATGAAATATTCAACTTGGCTGCTAAATAGTAAATTCTTGAACCGAACTTTCCTCATTTTCATGAAATACCTCGTCACATAGCTCTAAAAATTAAATTGGGAGAGGAATTTGTAATAAAAAAATTCGCATCAGGGGCAGGTTCATTAATGGTACGTTGGGCATCCAGGCACGCCACTGTGAGAACAAATAAGCTCGGCGTTGAAAAGACCTGGCGCACGCGGCTGTGCATAAATGGCAGACCTCGTGCGGTTGGCCAAATTCTGTTCTGGTGTCCCTGCGTGGTTTAATATGATATTAATATGCTCGGAATTTCTGTTCCTTGAAATACGCTTATGAAATTGGAGAACAACAGCGTGGGGCCCAGGAATGGAAAAATATTCATCCAAAATCCTATTTGAGAGGCAATGGAAATAAAGCCAGAAAGGCTTTTGAAAGGGGAGCTGTCTGCAGCTGGGACCCGCCACTCAACTGGCCTTTTGTGCGAATATACGGCACATGTCGCATTTTGTTGTTACTTGCAAAATGATAGCGTGCTGTGCGGTTTGCTTTCAAGAGCAGGCTTACACGTCCAACTTTTCGCCGAATAAATTCCACTGCTCAAAAAGCATCGGAAATGACCATTCCAGAATCAAAAACTTTCCATCGGGAAAATAAAAGCAAAGTCGATGCCACAGTCAGTACACATGTGTACAAAAATATACACATATTTACTCTGACGATTCCATATGCACGAGAAAATCGTGAACATTTCAACTCTAAACGTATGTATACAGGGAAACTTTTACGAGAAGCAATTAACAATAACTGATTCCAGGAAAGATTGTAACACCACAGATTTTGCAACTGAGGTATTTCAGGAGTTTTTTTTAGAATTAAAAAGGGGGTGCGTGAGCATGGAAGAAGGTTGAGGAATTAGTTTTCAATTAGTTCTAAAACTGTAGGGTGTAAGTATATATGAGGTTCGAGAGGAGACTGAAAGCATCCCAACACGGCTTCAGAAATAGGCTCTAAAATTTTGATCGTATGCAGAGCAGAGCCTAGCAACTGAAAATTTGGTTGCAAATTTTCCGCACAAAGCAGGGCATACTCTTTGACACAACAAGAGTCTCTTCAGGGGGTTATTTGCTCCAAAGAAGCCAGAAAGCAGCGCGCTGAAAGCAATGCGCGGCGTGTATTCTGGGCGCGCTCAAGGCATATCTTTTGGGGGATAACATAATTACGCCGTCCTGTTTACCTAATGTTAAATTCAATATATATCTTGCCGCACACGCTTCATTTACCCTGCTTCAGCCCGCTAAGTGCCGCCGCGTGCTCAAAACATTTGCTGCAGCATTAATCAAATTTTACGGCAAACTGGTTTTTTCGGCACCCGCCAGAAGGGTAAATTACTGATGGATTGGAGCGCAAGTGTAATCAGCGAAACAGCGAATTCCAATCGATTCGATGTATTTCTTCAAGGATGTAAGATTCAAATTTCAAAGGTCTCAAATCAAATTAAATACGCATAATCAAATAAGTAGACTGTTTTAAATGGAATACTCTCACTCTCAGTGAATTAAATTGCTTTTACTATCTGTTTGATTAACTTTTTCTGTTTTTACCCAAGCAATTATTTTTAAACACGAATTTCTCCAGGCAATGCAATCTTTTTGGGAAATCGCAAACGTAACTTGATAATATTACAATAGACTATTTTTCCAGCAAGCAGGGAAGGTATACGAAAAAATCCGCACCAACGTTTAGATGATGATGACGGTTGAATATGAGAAACAGGTCTTCTCAGATACGTCGATAAAAAGGTAGCATTAACATTTTCAGCTCTCAATATAATAATTATTAATTTTGATATTTATTAATAACTTGACTCACCATTGCTGGTTTCCACACCTTTCCAGTGGCTTTAAGGACAAATGTCTGCAGGCGTTTCAATAAAAGATCTCGGTGCGGGGAGGCGAAAATATGGCCACATTGGGCCCAAGCTCCTCAGCAGCCACTCGGGTCACTTTTGTTCCATGTTATCCATTCGGCGGTGTTATTGGGACCTGGGACCCGGTGAGCCCATTGCCCACGGGAAGTGCTATGTGCAGAGGTTCATAAAAAATTATTCTGGTATTTTAAATGCATTCCCTCAAAGTCCATGAGTCAAAGTTCCAAATTAAACCAATTTCAGGAAGTAATGCTTTAGTGCTAATTCCAAATTGTTTCAAAAAGTTTATAATAAGAGAACACTACCCAACAGATACATAAGAACACACCATTGTTTGTTTTCAGGCTCTCTACTTGAACAAGAATATGAAAAAATAGCATGGACGTACGTGTGGAGCTGAGATACATACACAAGTATAATAAGCAGCGTATATATGCATTTTAAAGCGTATCAAGTTGAGCGCAAGTGGCACAAAACGTGTTCGCTGCTACAAACAGTCGACGTTGCGATTCATTTTGCTCCGCCTTCGCCTGCTTTTCACAGTTTAGGTGACCGGCTTGTCACGTATGTGCGGCGGGCTTGCATAACATCGGTAAAAGCAGGCGTACGTGATGTAAATATTATTTTCAAAGCAATGCCATTTGTTTACAGCTTTAAAACTGCTGACAATGATATTTCAAAGAGCACAGAGCGCTGCTTATTTTATGTTAGAAGTGCATGTGCGATTTATCCCATACATTTATGTGCGGATTAAAGTAAGACTTCACTTTTGATGTGGCGTGCAAAAATGATTCATCGACACAATAGTAATATTTTAGCCGTCGGTCGCGCTGCGTGTACCGCGGAAACGCAATTTAGCAAAAGCGGGTTTGTAATTTGTGGAAAGCACCATTTTAGAGGCGGGCTGGCTGCGTTGTGTGGCGGTTTGACGCACGCCTTCACTGGACGGCCGTTCAGAGAGGTGCTCGGTTGCGTTTCGCTGTGCAAGTGAGCTGCGTTAGTGCAATTCTCCGCTACTTGCCTGTGTTTGCTCACCGCACGCACGGAGGAGAAACGACTGGCGCCTCACATAGAGAAACGTACACCTCTCTGAACGGACTGCCGGTGGCAGCGTGCGTGTGCTCTTGTGCGTCACAGAGCCGCAACGCAGCCAGCTCGCCTCTCAAGTCGTGCTTTTTACAAAGTTCAAACCCGCTTTGGTGCGTTGGCGCTAAATCGCAGCGCAACCGACGATTTAAGTACTATCGACTTGATAATTTTATGTCGAAGGATCTTTATTTGCACGCCAAAATCAAAAGTGAAGTCCTACTATATAAGTCTTTATCGCCATGAACTCTCTTTGCGTGGAGTGCAAGAGACTAGAGGAGATTTGTCCGCATCTCATGAAAAGACCGACACAGAGGCCTTTTCATTGCTGCAGAGGTTTTTATTCGACCCCTTTCCTATCCCGAAATTTCCACTTCCGTACATGCATTGAACCGTCAGAGTTGTTTTATGGCCGTGGCGCTTTTTTATATTGATTGCCGGCGCGGAAACATTATAAATAGTCAGCAGAATGAGTGTTTGTAGAACATATCCGAGTTGGAAAGCGAGGCAAAATGCGTGCGAGGCTATATTTTTGCTTTACCCCTTTCATACCCCTTTTTCACAGAATTAAAAATACGACCATTTTTGTGTTCCGTTGCCGTCACAAGACTCCAGGGCTATGAAAAGAGATTTCCTTTCATTTGGCGACGACAGCGACGGTTTTCACAGCTTCATTTGGAACACGCAACCTCCAGGATTGTAAAATTCCTGTTTTCTCGAATAAAACGCGATGGAGCTAATGGCGTCTGCTCTTATCATTAAAACTAATTGCTCAATGCGCCTTTTCATCTCCCTCCAACAAGTCTTTCACGCACTGGCAGAGAGTTCGCTCTTTTTCCGCTGACAAAACCTGCTCAATACCTGCCCGTCTCTGACACAAACGTTGATCTCATTAATTTGAATAGCTCGCGAGACGCAACATATACGCAACGTGCGCGCGTCTCCCGACTCTCCTGCTATCCAATTTTGGTAGGTAAGAAATTGCAGTCCCTTATATGTCCATGGGTTCAAGTACAAGTAATCAGTTTCTTTTCCACGAACATTTGAAACGATTTCACTGAAAACAGACTAATATTATTTGACTGCTGTTTTTGAGAGTCTCTCAAGAAGAGAAAGAAGTGATCGCTCGAGGAGGCAAACAGTAGAGGTACAGAAATGTAAATAATTTAAACTCAACAGGCGTACATTAACACATACTGGACTTTATTCTTGATTTGATCAACTTCAACTTTGTAAAATTGTTTATTCAATAATATAATTAAATTAACACTCGATATACTTTTTTAAGTTGACTTGGGATTTTATCACACTTTTTTATTTACATACACATCAAATACTGAATAAAACTGCAAAACTTGCTAGACATCAATTGTTTTACATATTCCAGGAAAACAATGAAACACAGCCATAAATTCCATATATTTTAAGTTCATTTTTTACAAGATCTGTACAAGTGTGAACATATAAATCAAAGGATTCTCAAATCAGGTCGCTTTGGACAGTCACCAATGCACGTTTGCTTGATGCCTTTTACGTGACAATCCTGATTAGGTAACCTTTGATGCAGACATGCAGTATATCCTAAATTATTCCTTAGGCTCAAAAAGAAATAATTTAGTCTTTCCATCGTCTCCCGAAGCGTTTATTTCTTTAAGCGCAAGGGAAAGGATCGAATTTGACAACGCCTACGAATCTACACGCCACAAGAAGAGTACAAAAAATCATTTTCATGCACGTGTTTTGATCTAGGACACATGAAATGTGTTGCATAAAATCACCATAAATGCAATAAAATGCTAGCATGTCATGGCGCACATTTACTTAAGGAGCGGTTCTAACACTATATTGAGTAAACGAACCGGGTTATAGTACATAGATTTTAATATTGCACATGAGAAGCTTATTATCATATAATAATAACAACTATATAGGCTATATAGATAAATTAATTTTAGCTAGCTAGATCATATGTTTATCAGAAAATCCACTTTCCAGAGTTTTATTCAAATTATATTATTTATTAGTTGTTCTGTAAAATAATACCTTTGTACAGTCCATATTTCTATGATACCAATCATTTATCACAGCAATTTAAGTTTCATGCACGGCTACAATGAGTGAAAATTTAACAGAACATGATGGATGAATTAAAATGGTTCTCTGCACCAGAAAGCATGATGAGCTAGCTGTTTTTCTTGAAGGTGAATAACATTATTCAACATTGAAGTCGTTTATACTGTATAGTGTACAAGCGAGAGGTGAAATTCGCACAAGAGGAAAAGCGCGATGGCATGCCCGTACTCTCAGAGAAGCGGAAAGAACACATCGGAACGAATGGAGAGCATACAAGTTGTAAATATACACACATTCTCGACGAAAGCTTTTATTAACATCAAAGTGGCTAGGCCAGGTTTCCTCTCCTGCTCGCCTCTCCTTGGGCTGTTCTTGAGGTGGAATGGTCTGGAACAGAAAACAAAATTTATGTTGGATGTATTTGTATTTTAGTTCGCATTTTCTTTTATTGCGAAAACACCAAGAGAGATGCGAATCGTTCCTCGCGGCTCACCGCGCGCACACTTGTGTACCATATACAAATTTTTTACTCCGCCAGCTCGCCTGGATGTTGTGCTTGTGCAAACGTTGCGCATGCCATGAATAATGCGCGACAAAGGAGAATGCAATCGACAAGCAAAAAGAGTAACTAGTGGCGCAGCTGCTGAAGGATAGGCACAGAATTTCCTCTCGCTACTGATGAGTGGCTTTTTCGTTCGCTTTGATCATACATCTTCATATCAACTGTTTTTTGAGGCATGATATTGGGAAATCCTATTTCAAAGAGAATTTAGCTTGCGGAATCCATTGAAAAGCACCTGGCACCAAATTACCATAAGTGATCTAATCGCAGACAAGGAATATAATCCAGTTTAGAAGTGTAGTATGTCTTTCCTCATGAATCATGATATACTCGTAATATATGATAACGTATTTCCATCCCACTTCTATTTGACTAACCAACAATAATTAGTACAACATCGATCCAATCAAAGAGCTGTCCTGAATGTGAGACTTATGAGAGGGTGAAAGCTTAATCACTTTTGAGAAATCATTATTCTTTTGTTTGGTGTTCAGTTGTTTTACGTCAGAAACAACCAGCAACTTTCCGTCAAGTGACTCTTTCATATCATGGCTCAGTAGTTACTGGTCCTATATAAAGCAAAGGAATCATAAAAACCAAATTTATCATTTCTTTCCAAGCTATTACTGCGTAATGTTTCTTTATTGAATGCTGTTTAGTCATTTATGTTTAGCACAAATATAATCATGATATTATTTCCAACAATAAATCGAGCAAATTCAGACACAACCGCATTAGCTCGCAAAATGTCACGTGGAAATTCATGTTTCACGGGATTTTCCAGCATGGTGATCGAGCTCAAAATTGGAGCTATCGATCTTTCAGACCTGGCGCGTGCACCGGGAAGCACTCGCGACTTTCATTACGCGGAGAGACGCTCTTCCTCTCTTTCTCTCTCTCTCTCTCTCGCAAAGCTCACTGACTGCGTGTTAGCTTTTCTGCCAGCAGTGTCTAATTATGGTGAGTCATTATCTCAGCATCAGCGCCATCAGCACTCCCCACATGAAAAGTTGTCGATGTGGCTGACGAGTTACAGAGTTACACCTTTCACCTGTGTGGAAATTTTCATATTTGGCGTTTTGCATCGCCCCAACTTTGTCAATATTTTTAATTCTTTATCGGCGACGTTAGTATATTTATCTCGAAAAGCTAAGAATGAGATTTGCCGAAACTTGAGTGTCGCACAACAGCATGGCGGACGCATTGTGCGGGCTTCGATGGCTCCTGAGGCCTACCAAAATAAGCCCCTTGCCTACTCCAAACCTTGCGTCAAGTGAATCAACATCACGCATGAATATGTAAGAACTCGGTCGCAATAAAGAGCGGCGAGTCGATAATTTGCTTTCTCCGCGCATTTGTCAAATGCTGGACTGTTGGAGGGTGATGGTCATTCCGTATGATGGGCTACTATAGCAATGAGTTTTTATTTTGACTTGTTGGTATATCCTTGCAGTTCTCAATAAGATCTCGTAAATTATTTATTTGGCAAATATAGGGATAAACGAGATTATGCGTCCAAACAATTTTCAAACTGTCAAAAAACAAATATCATAAAAAGTATCAACTCTGTAAAAACACGCACATAAATTTTATGCACTGTTGCTGAAAATACATACTGAATATTACCTTGACGTCAGCAAGGTTATAAGGAAATAATTTTGAATGCTGATAAAGTGATGAGAGCTCAAGTGGAAATCACCAGATTCAATTTTAATTAATTTTAATTAATCTGCCTTTAACAAGGTTTCCCCAGTTTAATAATGATACACATGACCTCCAAAGGGTGATGAGGAAATTCCAAAAATTCCACCGTCACTGCCCTTTAGCTCTTCAATTAAATTGGCTCGAGTGTATGCTAGCGAAGTAGCAGTGTGCCTCGTGTTTAAGCACCTATGTGTCAGTCAATTACGAGCCCCTCTGCTCAAAATTGCTATTTATGTACACAAAATATCGCCCTTTATTGCGTTTACCCACACCCTCCTATGCACATCCTATGCGGGGCTATTTTCAGCAGTTCGAAAATGTAGCATCTGAAAGAAATGAAAACCTCCTACAATAACGATATTGAACTCGGAGCAACTCAAGCAAACCTAGGAAATGGTTTTTTGAACTTCATCTCCTTGGATGACCTGGGAATACTGAGCACCTGCAAAGTGGTAACGTTACTCCCGGCGAGAATTATTTATATTTTCCACCAAAGGGCTTCCAGCTCACTTAAGACAAATCAGCATCTTTACTTTGATCTTACAAATGAAAATATTTCAAAGGGTCTGTCGTCGTCTTTGAAAGGCCCGAGAGATGACTATTGTAATCTAAGTAGGGTCAATTTTTGCATGGCATCCTTCACTTCAAAAGGAATGAGCAGCTCTGTCAAAATTTCCATTATTATTTCCAAATTTACAAAGGGCGAAGAAAACACAATCAAGTGTTCCCTGTGAATCTGGGATCAGGAAAATTGCTTAAATTAGCAGCCTTAGTGGTATTAGAGTGCAGCCAAACGCCCCGTGGTGCGATAATGAACTCCGCAGGCAGCTTGTTTGCTGTGCTGGATTATCACGATTATCAAAATAAGCCGCTCTTGTTATATGTAGCAACAGCTTTGTTGTGTATCTCGCAATTCTGTCGAAACGTTGCGAAGTGGATAATATTATGCTATACATTTTGGTATTCCCGATTAGATTGTGTGTGCTATTAATGTTTATGCCTGCACATTAGTTTATTTTGTCGCTTCAGATGAAATTAATTGAATCTACGCATACACGCGATTTGATGTTTCTATAACTGAGATTTATTAATAGAAAAGGGATTTCAGGCTGCAACACATTCGTCTCGCCTCAGCGAAACTTCCTTATTGCTCCTTTCAGACTTGAATTGAAATAATTAAATTATACGAAAATTAACGCTTGAAATCAGTTTCTCCTACGAAATTCACAATCAGTCTGGAGTAGAGCGCAGATTAACTCGTCTACTCCCTCACGCATGTCGATTTCCAATTAAGATAGCACAGAGAGCGACAGAATTAATCGCGTAAATGACGTATTATAAGAGCATTTGATGTGCTTAAATGAGGAAAAATATTATACATGTACCAAAATTATATTTCAGAAGGAAAAACAAATTTGTTTTTTTACTTTCAATGCATCAGATTATTATTTAATAGAACAAGAAGGACGTACAGCTGAAAACTATCAATTTTTAGAGTTTAAACCTGGTTCAAATTTACGGGTCTATTTTGAGAGCTGTTTCACAATTTAATTTTACAAAACGTCATGCAATCAAATTAATGATCGATCTAGTGGAATAAAAATAATGAGAGCATAGAAAAAAATCAAGCATTTGTTACGACAAAAGAGTCTGGAATGACCAGTAGCCATTAAAAGAAAAAAAGGCAGAATTCGTTGAAACACCATTCTCTGAATCTGAGCTGAATTCCAGCTGTTGTTGCTGCTATAGAAAGAGCAAAGGGCGCTTTCAGTCACTCACAAACAAAAGCACTGCTAAGGGAACTGACTGACTGCCTGTTTTCACTATAATGGTGGAAATATTCTCGGGAAAGACGAGATTTTCTCCTTTTTCCCCTTGTTTTCCAATTGAAATGAGAATTTAAAGCGCATTTTACAAACAGCCGTTGCGTTTGGTGTGGACTTTTTCACGACAGCCAGCGTAGGTCGTAGCGTCATGGAAACGACACCGAATTTCCACCACGCTTTCGTCCATTTCATAAGGGTGAACTTTGCGACTGACAGCCCACACGCGTGAAATTGTAAAACGCGCACGTCGCTTTTCCACGACACAGGGATCGCATTCAATTTGTGCGACTGTCGAAGCGTGAGTAACTGTGTTGGTTCAAGCTTTGCAAGGGTTACTACTGTGGAAATCCCAGGCGTAAATAATCTAGCCTTTGTTCGCCTAAAATATCCATGTCATCTCATCGTCAATTAATTAAATATATTGGCATCGCAGGAATTTGCTTCGCCAAGCGGAAAACCAGTGAAATTTAATCAATTGATGGGCTACTTGGAATGACAGATTTCCTGGAACAAATGGTGACATCAAATTTGGCTAAAATTAGCCTCCAGGTACGCGAGTTCAAAATTTATTAATTTTACAAATAAGACAAGTGGGCCAAAGGCCAACTAATTAATTGGCTCTCTGGCACGTAATTAAACTCTAGCAAACTACTGAAAATTCTTTGCCTTCTAATTAGCAATGTTAAAACATATCCAGCATACGACTGACGCTGGGATAAACCGACTTTAAGGAAAAATGGGAAAAATAATTTTATTCTACACCATACATCAGCGCAACCTAAGTAAGTCAAATGGGATTATTTGCTATTTTTTTAATTTTTTATATTTAATTATCTGTTTTAGAGAAATAAACTGAGTTGAATTGAATATTAAATTTTAAAATGGTTCAGGATTTTTTCTTCTCTTTTTAATCTTACATTCAACTCGATGCTAATTTTTTTCCCCAAAAGCAAAGTTTTTCACCCTCGACCTATTTCAGAGATGAGTGGAAGTTATCCGAAAAAGGTAGAACGGAATCTGTCCGAAACGGAAGTTGTCCGAAAGGAATTTGTCAAAAAGGTATTATTGCGAAAGTAATTTGTCCAAAATCAACAAAAAATAATGTTATAAATCGTCTTATTTCAGTTGTTGTCCATATCGATCCACTTGTATTTGTGAATATTTGTACACCCAAGCACCAATTGATTTTTCATCAACGTGCATAAAAGCAATAATTATTGCCTTATTTGCCGAGAGTAAAACAATTAAATGGCAGTTTTACCAAGTTATGTGGTAATATGTGAACCATAAAATCCATTGAAACACGAGAATAATTAATTGCTTGTTACAATATGTTTTTGAGATAACAAAATGACATGAAAATTTCTTGATCTCTGAAATCTTGAAGGGCTGAAAAGGGAGTCACAATTTATTAATTATTCGATTTTCTGCTGTATCGTAAGTCTCTCCTTTGGAATTCGATAATAGTTTATTTATCAACCAAATATTCTTGGAAGAAATTTAATTTCAAATCAACGCCAAGTTTCCCATATTTTTATCCTGTGGCCTACTTTGAAAGCAAAACACGTCAACAGAACCCTTGATGTCCTACAGCATCATCATAATTAAGTGCGAAACGTGAATGTTTGCGTGCAAATAGCGGCTGACATGAATATTCGTCCCCACAACTCGAGAGAGAGTAAACATTTGCAGGTATTTATTTCACGCACAAGTGCTGCCTGGTGCAGACTCATAACGCAAACACACAGTCAACGAGGAAGCAAGTGCTAGAGCAAACTGTGCGCTGCAATTGTAATCTTGAGTGCTAATGAGCCAATTAGAGCCTAGGAATTGCTTGCCTCGTTTCGTAATCAAGTTGGAAGACTACACGCAGCAATATCTCGGTCTCGTGCGAGTAACTTTTCTTAGGGGATCTTGCCGTGATACTTTTCATACTTTCATTTAAG
The DNA here is from genome assembly GCF_949628265.1 of Cloeon dipterum. Lineage (NCBI taxonomy): Eukaryota > Metazoa > Arthropoda > Insecta > Ephemeroptera > Baetidae > Cloeon > Cloeon dipterum. The sequence continues at coordinate 15,612,508 of NC_088786.1, forward strand.
TTATGAGATTAAAAATTAATCATAGGGAATTTAAACATATAGCTAAGAAACTTTTTACTAGCTCTTAATCTTAATAATTAAGTTAGATGAAAGTTCAGGTTGATAATAGTGTCTTAACTATTTCTGGAAAAGGAAGGTTTCAACTAGAGGATGAACTGTAACCTCAACCCTCGGCAGTGAATAAATAGTAAAGAAAAATTACGCATTGATGTCCTTGTCAACGAATTTGTTTAACCACCAACAAATTAGCTTTCCACTTCCACGAAAGTAAAATACAATTAACCAACACAAATTCAAATCGTTTTCAGTTTGATGAAAAGTTATTATGATATTAAAAACTAAATATAAAGAAGGAAAGTTTTTATGAACACACGCTGGTATTCAACAGCGAGTATAACAGAGGAAATAGCTTCATGGCAGCTAATATTTTCTCTATGATTCTAAGCACCAAAACGGCGCTTTTGATATGCCATTAATAAGGGTTCGCCAATATCAATGGCCACCAGTATTGATTTTTCCGCATTTTCCCAAATTTAACCCCGAAAAAGTCACATTTCGCTCCCAAAAAAAATAAACATTTTTGGAAAATTACGACTAGTGGTAGAATTTTCGGTCTTTTGGTGAAACCAGTGGCTTTTATAATGATATTTTAAAATCAATATTTTTGGTCATCCATCAAGAGAATTTTTGATATTCTATAAAAATGCATGTGCATGTAAATGCGCAAAATTGCAAAAAAAAAAACGCAAAAACCCAGTTTTTTGCAATGCAGTGGGGTTTTTCCGGTAAAATGCGGGTTTTTGCGTACCCTTCCATTAATAGACATGCTGTGTAAGCGAAAATGCTTAAACCAGACGCTGCAAGGATTCGCGATTGTGTGTTGGCGCCGCAAAAACAACAATCGGCGCGTATGTGCGCCATGCCCTTGACTCACAGGCATGAAACACTATCTATTGCGGGCGGTCATTTATTTGTCGGCAAATGTAATGCAACGAAGAAGGAGCTGGGGCTTTTTGTACAGCGGGGTGGAGATTTTTCATTCCACTTGCATGACAGGGGCACACTGCGAGCGTGGCCTTCTCGTGTTTCTTTATATAAAATTCCTTTGAGAAGGTGAACTGCGGGCGCATCCGCGCAGTAAGCTGTAATGACATGACGCGAACAGCAGATTATTTTCTATTCTTCATAAAATAAATAAGGCAGCGGGTGACCTCCTCTTTGAAAGTGCACCTTATTGGCACGTGCCACTGCGAAAATCAAGAGGAGAGGCGTTTTCAAAACAATCCTAGTGAATTTTCATCCTTTGATGTGTAGATTAATGAAATTGCCACTCAAGAATGCTAAATCTCGCATTCAGCAGCGCGATTAATTTCTGCTGGATGACACACGCGCAGCAAAATAATAACAAAACCAATTTGACGGCGTGTTGTATCTTGCCGCCAGCATCAAATTTAATTTGGATCACTCTGGCCGGAGTCGGAGGGTGTGCCTCGTCGGCTGTGTTTGTGCCAAGCAAGGTTATTAATTGATTACCAATGGCGGCAGCCGACGCCACTACTGTGTGTTTATCTGCGGATTATCGACTTGCCTCTAGTGCAGTCTTTTTATGCGAGCGGGTTATTTTCGCCTCAAATATCGCCCGCCAAAATTAATTTCCCGATGCGGCAGCGTCTTTTGATTTGTCTCTTCTGAGCGATAAAAGTTTTTGGGCAACTTTCAATAATGATGGTGTATAATGAGAATCTTTTCGACGGCAGATGGAACTCGTCTTTTTTAGAGCTGATTCGCAAGGTCTCTTTTCGTCAGAAACTAATCAAAATACGTCATTAAACCTCGGTAGAAGTACATGCGCCTTTAAGCAGCTGATAAGAACTCTCTGCCAGCCAGACAAAAAGCCAGACATCAGAGTGTTGCTATCAGAATTAATAGCGCGTGTAACGCAAAAAAAACTATTTGTAGAGTTCGCAGCATTTTATGAATAGCAACGTGCTGTAGACAAACTTCAATGAGGAATTTTTATAGCCATTAAGCTCAGATTTTTGCTGGGAAAATTGCGGTGTTTCATTTTAAAGGCTTGTCGGTCTGCCATAAAATTTTAGGGCATAAAATTCGAAAATGTTCCACAGGAATGATCAAACTCAAATGCAAATTTTGTTAAAAACTTTAAAAGCTGTTTTGCCAGCAGGAGATGAAAGGATCAACAAATAACTGTCACGTTTCAGATAAAAGCCACCATGACAGTAGATCGACCAATGATAAAGAGAACAACCAAACTTAACAATATCAGGGCATTAGAGCATGCTATTTGTTTTTGACAGGGCTTTCGCTTTTGCGGTAATTTGTTCGGATAGAAACTTTTTCGTTATTCGTTCACCTGTTTTCAACAGCAATCAATACAAAGTAGGCTTCATTTCACACGAGCAGGGACGAGTATTTCAGTCGTCAAATAAAATAGATACTTTTTTAAATTTAATTGTACTGATGTTGGATACAATGAAAATTAACCATTGAATTGCTGTCCAAACGATGTCTGTCATAACTCAAAATTGGGTCCGATGGCATGCCTCAGCCAATTTTCGGGCACTGACAAACGGAATGGTTGACATGAAGCACTCTCAGTAATGTACCACACATGTGGGCGTCGATTGTTTTACAAATCAGCGCAACTCGGTGCCAAAACTAGAGAGTGGCATGTAACCCTGGTGAAATTCAAACTCGATGATATTGACGATTCACATTAGAGTTAATTTAAGGCCAGCGGTACGACGGAAAAATAAACAATCAGCCTAAACACCCAAAATGTTGAGTGCGATGTGTCTGTAACGTAACCACGCGATTGGTGTCCGTATATGTATTTGTGATTCTATTAAAGTGCCACAGCGTTTGGGTATCTCGCATCCAAAGAGCAAAAGCAGAGAACCAACATGTGGTTGCTCTGGCTGCCTGTTTGTTCCATCCACCAATTAATCCATTAGCATTTTCCTGCACTCAACGAGTCGGATAATTGTCTGTGACGCAGAGCAGAGCACGCAAATTAAGTTTTATCGCGCCTTCTCGCCTGTATCCCAATTAAATAGGTCATTCTTATTTTCGCAGCTTTCACCATTCCAAAAAAGCGAGAGTTTTTTCAATCCGATGCCACTGTGTGCGCGTTGATAAGAAAATTTGTTTGGAAACCTGTTTTTGAGTGCAATATTTTTTTATAACAATATTTACACTTCACGCCAATTAAAATTGTTAAGTGTTAAATATCTTTGTGCCTTCATAAAATAGCATTTTCTTTGAAACTTGCACCTTAGACCCAACTTAGGTGAAGAAGATCCAAAATTCTCTTCTTCTCTTTCATCGCATTTTCAGAAAAACATGTTTAACGAAGGAGAGGGTAAGAACCAAAAGACGATCGAAGCACTTATTTATCTGTCCTCATTTGCCTTTTTCATATTTATAAATAACCCTACAGGGGCTCATTCTGCGATGCTTAAATGTGCCAGAAATTTTTCACGAGGAAAATTGGATACTCATAGCATCAATTTCTTAATGAGAAGGGGAATCTGCGCAACACGCACTCTGCTTGATTTATAATTTACAGTATCTTGCTCGCTGGCAAGAAACTTTGGGCCTGTCGCTCAAACAGGCGTTTTCCATCTTTTTTAAATATCTCAAGGAAGCTGATATTTGATGAAGGTGTTTTTTGCATGGCATAGAACACGGGAGAAACGTAATACTTGAGCAGAGTGCTGATTTTACACGAAAACATGATAATTCAAAACACAAAAAAATAAATCACATAAAAATCCAAGCACTTGCCATACCTCATAAGTGCAAAGGTGTAAAATCATAAAATTGTAAAATATAGCTGAAATTTGGCTACGTTCATTTTTCTACTCCAGGTTCAGCTTTTGTTTGAAAGCTTGATTGGAAAACTAAAAAGAAATCGTAATGAAAACAGTGCTTACAGTGAAAAAAATGCAGCCTTATTTTTTTAGTTTGTAAATTATATTTAAGAGGTATGTATTTTTGCCGACGCAAAAAATATACTATAAAAGTTGCTATAGCTCGGTGAGGAGAATGGCGAAGTAGCTTTGTGAATGTATATTAATATTGCATAATTTAATGCAGTCTGCGATATTTCCAAATTTTTCAATTTCCATGACATTGAATGATGAAAGCTTCGTGCAACCAGTTATGTCGGAACAAATAAGCCCACCACTTTTGTTGCGCACAGTGTCAGAACGGAAACGGAAGCAGATTTATGTAGTTTTCGCAACTCCAGAAGTCAGATGAAGGAAAAAATTTATTACTGTCTGATATGTGAGAGCACGAAGATAGCAACCAGCTAACTGCTACTCTGCTATACGACCATAATTCACCGCACCTCTACTGCACTCGCGCTCCGATCGAAAACAAACAAATTATGCTGCAATTCGCAAACACTGCTCGCTCTCCGCCAAAGTGTTGAGAGCGTCAGCTTTAAGCTCGCGCGTGCCAATTATTCTCCGCGAAAGACACTTCGCGAGTATTGTACGTGCGGAGGAAAAAGCGCGACAAATATCTGCAGACACAGCTTGCTGCGGAGAGAATCCCGTGTTTTACAACATGCTAGACTGCACTCTGCAAGAATTGCGCCCTGTGGGTAGACGAAAGACCGGTCATGGAAATGCCGCGGCTTAATTGCATTCGTCGGCGCCAAGTTTGTTTCCTGCGCAAGAAAAGCGAGCCGAGCAGAGCACTTCAACATTCATACATATATAACGTGCCCGCTTTTTCCATCGTCCGTCGCTCACTTGTCAGCATGAAATTAATTTCAGCAGGGGTCCGTCGAAGAAGTTTCAACTTCCAGCGCGTGGGCGCAACCAAGTTCTCTTCATTGGTTGCTAATTTAAGATTGTTTTTGTAGGAGCCAGTTAGTGCTAATATTTTCATTACGTTGAATTAACTTTGGAAAATGTGTTACGTTCTATGTTCGACGTTAAACGGTTACACAACACCGGAAACTACATTTTACTTTGCCTGTTTATATCCTTTCAGATTTAGGGAAAATATTTGATTACAATCAACCAATTTGCATTTATTTACACAAAATAAAAATAACGAGTTCCAGCTACTTACAATGACATTTTCTCATCATTTTTCACATTCATTATGATTGAATGACAAATCAGACTTGAGCGTGTTGTGTACTTTCGATGTTTATTGTTTAATCTTGGAAGAAAAGTATTTTAAAATAAGAATTATCTGTGCCAGTGTTTCGTAAGTTAAACAAAAAGGAAATATGTACTTGAATACAAATCTTACATGTCTTAATTAAATGTTATGAAAATGGAAATTTGCCAGGAATAATTGATACAAACAACCTGCATAAATTGATATAATTAAACACCCGTTCAATCAAAAATTCCAAGAATCATTCAACAAACAGTCTTACAATGTTGTGTTGAAATATGCATTACCCTTCCCTTAATCATCTTCAGACTCGATAAAACTATTGTATTTGCTCAAACTCATTTGTTTTTCAGGTGCATCTCATTATTTTCATGAAATTTATTTAGGATTAGGTTTCTTCTGTCAGACAAAAATTTTAAGATAGTGAAACTTTTTTCCAGCCATTATCTTTCTGCATCTCTATGATATGGCTAGTGGAAATTTGAGAGGTAAAAATTGCAAATAAACCAGACCCAAGAGAGCAAGTTAAAACAACAAGTGGATAATTGCAATGTTGTTTTTGTTTGCTGGAGTTGAAACGAGACAGACTTTGAGAGTTATCTGTAGCCCGAAATGAGTTTCTGGACCCTGGTTGTTTTCGCTTGAGAGACTTCATTTGGTCGGCACCCGCACCCGACTCTTCACTGATGAATTTTTATGCCCGGCAAATTAAGCAGCAGCGCGAAAATGTCCGTCGAGTGAGAGGACTTTCCTTTGCAGCAGGCAGCTTCATGTGTTCGACATAAGCGGCTTTAGGGCGGCACAAAGGCCTCGTGGTTTGAGTGCCGAACTTGTGACCTTATTGTTTGGGCACGATTTGCATTCCTCTGCCGGTGCACGCGAAACCTTTGATTAGCATCCAGCCCTGCTTCAAATACACTTCACGTTTGGCTTTGTTTGCTAATACAGTTGATTCCAGAGACAGTGGTTTGGTATATATGTATTTTTATCATTACACACATTACTCGCATGATTTGTTCACTCCGATTTGTTTCTTTGTAGAAAAAATGCAAGCTACAATGTTGTAGCTTTATGATGTATTTTTTGCTTACAATTAGATCTAGAGTTTTGCGTATGTGAATCCCATAAGACTTCTTCTATCTAAAAAGTGCACGCACACATGTTATCGCTGCTCCAGTGTTTTTGTTGAATATGCACAGAGTTTTTAGCATATTTATTACCTTTATAATTTACACCCATTTTTGTTGGGATTTTTAGGTCTAGTTGTAGCACGAGTGCCAGAGAATTAATATGAAGTTTCAGTTGCACAATTAATTGACTCGATTACTACGCTGTAACAAGTTATAGTTGATTTGAGTAATAGATGTTAGGTCACACGTAAAATCAGAAAATAATTCGAAATTTTTTATTATTTTATCCGACCGACTTGTCGAGGAACTAAACGTGAGTTGACGTTCCATTCCCTTTATGGGCCAAGCCCGATCTCTTTCTACAGATCCCCAACCCCTCAGGGCCAGATTCACTGTTCCAGATTCTCTTTCCACACCCATCAGGTGGGCTGTTTTGTTTCCCTGCGACACCCAGGCAGCCCGCTCGGAGCTGGCCACAGCGTCATAGTGGCAGGCCGCGCCCAGATCCCTGGCGCGCCTAGACCTTAGCAACTCTTTTGGTCTCCGGCGGTAAAACCAAGCTAGCGAACCTTCGACGGGAGGCTTCGCGAAGACACATCGATTTGCACCACAACATCTGAAGAAAAGGACTCTCAAGCACAGTGTTGAGTACCTTATTTTGTGAAGCGCTTACTTTGTATTTTTCCTATTTCAATTAATTTCTTTTGTTCCCACTAACATTTTCCATTTTTGTTTGAAAAATATTTTTATTGACATTCGACATTTATTATCGCACATACATATACCAATATTCTATTACTCAAATTAATTTAAAAAATAAACCTTGTCGAATATTCGTTGTCAATAATTATCGCCTTTGATTTTGCTTTTCGTCCTTCGTGAGATAATATCTTCTGAGCTGAATAATTTAATTTTGTGAGAGACAAGCCTGAAAATCTTATAGCACAAGAGAACCCTGATCCTCTGTTTGATTTGATTATTTCGTTGATTTAGAGATTTCTTGTAGTAATTTTTGAGAATAGGTTTCTTGCCCTTAGCAAGAACGGCATCCCACATTTAGACTTTACGACGCTTAGTAATATTCTGCAACACAATGATAATAATATTTTAACGGTTAGGAAAGTCAGCATAGCGGCTTCAGAAATCCATAAAACAAAAGAAATTCCACGCGCAATGAGCTGAGACTGGAGAAAAATTTTGCTCCAGACTTTGCCTAACTAGATAATTTTAGAACAATGCATTTCTTTAGACGATAAATCTCTTTCATGGCTTCTCTTATAGCAAAGCGTTGCTAAATTGTTAATCCTCTGAATAGGCTTTTTATACTTTGATTGTTGAGGCAACCTAGCTTGTTCATTGTTTTGCTTAAACTCCTGCAGAATAGGGCTTGGACCAATAGAAATAAACAGCAGACTTCCTTGTTGTAAGCTTAACAATATACACAATGTACGTTAAATTGTTTACATCAATTTACTTGGCAAAATTTGATTAAGGCTGTCAAGACAATGAACGCACGAAAACTTTTGGCAGTGTATGACGGAAAATTACTTTCGACAGCACAAGCAGGCTTAATGTGAACAATTTAATCCCACCAGATCAAATAATTGATCAAGACTATATTAATATTTACTTATCCGTTTTACTGGATGCGAAGGAACACCCCGAGGGCTTTTCCTTTATTCATCTTACAGTTCAATCCCAACGATCTATCATTTCCCTGTTCCGGGACCCAATATAGGAGGTTCATAGCTACTTGTAAGGTTGCCAAAGGGATGTATATCAACATTGATGAGGTTTGTTTTCTCGTTTTGTAACTTGATTCTAATCAATGAGATTATTTCTGTGGTTCACCTGATTTGTCTAAAAATTGAATTGCACACAAAAATTTATTTAACGGCAGCTAAGATTTAGCAGTAGTTTGATTCCAGTTTCACCCTTTTTCATGTGGTTATATTTATTATAACATACCCGGCCATATGATTTTTAATCTGCTCAAACAGAATTTTAAAGAATGCATTATTTTGATCCACTATTATTGCACGGCGCAATTCACGGAATTGGCAACCTTAAACCTTCATAGTAGAATATATTTATGTTGACACAGCAGCAGTAGAAAAGCAAGGACTGCCACCACTATTCCAATGCCCAGAAGCGCAACGTCTCTATTTTCCACGAGAGAAAAAAGTGGCGGTCAAAAAGTCTGGCTCCGAGAGAGAGGCCGTCCTGCTCACCCACCCACTCGTCGTTCACCCAGCGCCGGGCCGCCTGATAAAAAGGCCGGTGATAGTAGTGACGTTTTATTTGTTGTTTTGGAGCTGGACGCTGCTCTGAAAGGGGGGCTGATATGGCGAGAGCGTTTTTATCAGCTCAGATCCATCATGTCTGTGCGCTCTTTCATCCCTCGCCCGGCTGTGTGACTCATCTTTTGCGCTCAGCTATTAATTTTTGATTTATTTTTATTAATAAAGTATGCGGCTCTCCCGAGGCAGCCGCAGGCGAACCTACTAAATGCTTCGCCTCCCTCTCGCACAAAATTAAAAGCGGCCTTTCCGGGTGGGGATTTTTAATTAAAGTGTCGCGCGACTTTCAAGGATGCCTATTCATAAGGTCCTTTTGTCGTTAGCTTAATTTCCTCTCATCGGGCATTTGTTCTAAAAATAAATGATAATATTTTACGGTAGGGTAGCTATTATTTCAGCACGATTAACTTGCTCTCCGCGCCCAGTTGCTCTCTGTCGACAGGATTTTCCTGGTATTCCAAGCATATTTAATTTTCTTCGTGCAACAAATGGAGCGAAAAATAATGCGGTATTCCGAGAAAATTTCAACCTTTTATTTCTTTCTTACTTTTAGCCACGCAGGCGAATATGAAGTGTCTACTGATACAAAATTTTTGTGCGGGAAAAAATAAATCACCCTGAGAAGAACTTTTATCCTTCCTTTTCCTGCGTTGCTCCAGCCTCCGGGAGGGAAATTGCTATTTAATCTGTAACGGTATATCCTGGATCTTGGGAAACACGATCAGCATGTCAACGTAGTTTGCTCATCAGCAGCGAAACTTAAAAAAGTCATCCTTTCTTAAACACCGCTACGTATCAGAAGCTTTTAAGTTGCTTGAGCATGTTCCCAAGAACTGACGTGAAGAGTGCTTGAGTCAAGTCTCCTGGCAGGCGAAATTGGAGCTCAAAATTTGCAATTTAGTCCGTCGAGCTCGATCATACAAAAAATGTACAAACAAACGTTGGCGGAGCGCGCATGTCTCGCTGAATGTGACAAAACGTGTTCCTGATTTTATTCAGCCTGCCTCTGCTGCCCTACGAGCCGACTTTCGAATGAATTCTCGCGGGTGCGGATGCTGTGTAAAATTGTTAAGAGGCCTGCCAAGTGACGCATATTTCTCGAGGAGAGAGCGCATCGCAAATTGGTTGACTCCTATGATGGAGATGACGGATTATTCTCAAAGAGACTGTCTCTGATGTTTCCCAATTCAACTTTTCCAAGATTTATTCTACTATTTCAAGCTTCGCTGTCAACGAAAGTTGCAATCACTCAAAACTAGCAGCGTTCCAACTACCCTTTTTTATTATTCACGAGCATATTTGCACATTGCTGACGCACATCAGAAATAGCGTATTAAATCAATTTAATTTGTCAGTTATACTTAACTATTTTTAATCTTACAATTCCATTTGCATGCGCACATTTCCTCCACGACCCGCCTCGCCCAAATTGAAGAAGCAAAGATTAAGTAAAATTCCGTCTCTGCTAATTCGCGGGAGTCATACTGTTACTGGGAATAACATAATTCGGCAACTCAGTTGTCACTTTCAACGTGTGAAATGTTCCAGAGACTCAAAATAATGTCACTCGCACAAAATGAAACCCATACTATCTTTTCATTACGTGAAGCACTATTGTCGCGGCATGATGGCACCCATCTCCAATATCGCGTAATGAAGGGAAATTTTGTTTGCGGGTTTCTCGTTTTATGTAAAAACTGGGTTTTGTTTTGTTTGAAATTCACGGAAAGCGACATGGCCGGATTTTTAATATTCATGCTATTCTGCTTTGCAATTTTTCCAAACGCAATATCATTATTGCCAGAGGGCGTCGGTCAAATGCTAATTGGAGGACTTCCATTCAAAGCCAATCCAAACACGCACGCTCCGAAACTCTCTTTTTTCTCTCTCATTTTTCATTTCAACATTAATTTTGGCAAATTGATCCTTACCTTAAATGAAATCCCCGGACTTCTGCAAGTTCTGAACCTCTCTGTCCAGCAGGTGCGCGTCCACCGGCAGCCGCAGCTGCTCCAGGTCGACGGGTGTGTCGTGGCCGTTGGCCGCCAGACGCTCCTCCTCGCCCTCCTCGAGATGCAGACACACCTGGTCGTCCGTCTTGCTGTACGAGGCCTTGAAGGGCACCTCCTCCTGCACAGAGGAATCGCCATTGCACGCCACCTGCTCCTCCTTGGCATCCGTGGTCATCGTGTTGGTGGTGCCACGGTTCTTCTTCTGGCTGCCGCCCAGGGACTTGCGGTGGCCGCTCGTCAACGCCATCGACGCCGTGTTCGGACCACACTGGTTGCCGTTCACGGGCGTTGGACGCTCAAAACACGGCAAAACCTGCAATACCCGTCGCAGAGTGTCACCTTCTTTGCGATAAATGCGATACGTTGGTCAATTCTTGAATGTATGCGGACTTCAGAATAGAAAGTCTAGTCTGAAAATCCGGCGGGATGAAAACGAGCCCAGCGCAAGTAGTTTGTTACGTAACTTAGTGATTCTATAATTATTTGAAAATTTTCTGGCCCATGAACAGCAAAAATTTAACAGCTTCATCAATCAAAAACAAAATAATTAAGCACTTGGCTTGAACTCCTCAAACGACGTTTTTGATAGTGTGGCGGCTTAAATAGGATATTTTTCAAGATACAAAAAACCCAAGCATAGCTCGAGTGCATTTTTTATTCGAGTGATTAGTATACCTCAAAGAGGGATAAAATTTGACAAATTATTACGAATGAAATAATAAGAAAAAATATATGAGAAAATATTGCAACATTAATCAAGGTGACGAAAAACACAAATATTTTCCATAAGGTGCAGCATCCAATTTTTCCAAATGTGTAAATGCGAATGAATTTTATTGATTTGATGTAAATGCTCATTAGTTTTGAAAATAATTTTGGAAGCACAATTTTTTATTTCCTCATTTTGTGGCCCACCAGATAAAACAGTCCTTTTGATCCTGATTAACGCGTATAAAACGTTGCTTCATATTCAAAATTTGTCAAAGCAATGGCTAATTAAAATCTGCTCATTCAATATATTTACAAATTCAACTCTGTTCGCGCACTACCACTAATGGAAACATAAATTTCGCATGAAGTCCGTATCCAACAAGAATTTTGACATTCTAGAGACAGCATTTTGCATAAATAAGCATTCCAAAAGTTCACGGCTCAAGGGAGTGTTTACACGCAAGCAAAATTCTACATTTACGGAAAAAGCAATGCGGCCGGATGACGTTTGTGTACGTGAACTATACTATAACAGTCACTCGCACGCACTCGTGAACTTTATGCGAGAGGCATATTTTCTAAATGGAATCTGAGAAAACGAGAGCACCAACCTGCTTGAACTCCTTGCGGAAATTCTCGTTCAACCAAGCATAGAGGAAAGGGTTGTAGCACGTCGAGCTCATGGCAATGGCGTGCACCATGAAAAAGCACAGGTTGTAGTAAGGCCAGTCGCCAGTCGACTCGTTCACGTCGTTGATCAGGTTGACCATGTTCAGCGGGAGCCAGGACACTCCAAAAACGGTCACCATCGCGATTAGCATGCGATTTGTTCGCCGCTTTCGCTCTCGATCGATCTCCTCGCGACGAGAATTTTTAGCACCTGCAAAAAACTGACACTTTCACCGACTGATGCAATTAAAGCGTTAATGGTAAATTATTCTTTCCAGAATGTAATTTGACTTGGTATATAAATTATATTACTGACGAGGACCAACTTTTTCAATCTTTTCCGGGTCTATATTACAGCCTAAAAGAGCAATTTAAACTCTGCGTCCAGCTCAAAGAGCAATGATAAAACTGTGCATTCTCAACGTTATTAAACTGAGAAAGCGGAATAGAAAAGTTGCTTTGCATTTAATTGAGAAACTAAATTCCGCCTCGATTTTAATTTCCTGTAGTGTATTTAAGCACTTTTTTGTAAGAAAAGATTAACATCTTGAAAGATCCATGAGAAATAAAATAAAAGCAGCATATATATGTATCAACTTGATTTTTCCGTTCAAATTTAATTTGAATTTTAAAATGGAAGTTGTTTTTCAATCTTAATTTAATTAAATTTAATAAAAATGTCTACGTGAAATATCAGCCAAATTGCATTGAGTTGAATCGATCAATGAGTCTATGTCTACAAATAAGATATCAGCTATATTTAACTGCGATGATCGAGCATGAAGCCAAAACAGTGTCTCGTCGTTTTAAGCATTAAATGTCGCAATTTTCGCGTTTGAATGCGAATCACACAGACAACGACGAACACATCAATTACGTGAGTCTAGACCGCGAACATTATCTGGCTTTAAATTGGTCATGCGCACTGACACACTAATGGCACAAACGACGCCGCTGCAAAATAATTAGCCGGCGACAAAACAAGAGATCAGCAGTAAAACTTGATGCAGCTCACATCTCTGGAAACATGTAATCAACAGGATACCACGTGCGGCATAAAATAAAGTTTTTTTTACTAGCATATCCGGGGGTCAGCTTTTCTCCCATATAGCTTTGATGAAAACGCACAACATTTATTATCTAAAGTCTTATAAAAATTTAGATTATAAATGTCTTTCTGCAGTTTCAAGCATAAAATACAGAGGTAGAATATTTAAGATTGTATGAAATGAGAAAGATATTTATGTTCCTGTTTGGCCTGCAGCTGTTATTTGGAGCGTTTCAAGAAAGAACAAAAAAAAATCAAACCTACTCCAAATTGACGACAAAAATTAATATTTGGTCTTTGTTTTATTCTTCGAGGGCGTTTGCCAGTCAAAAGCAAGCTCGCCTATTTACGGAACTCTTCTCAGAACTCAATCTTGCAAGTTTTGATCAAAGGAAGACGCATCATCTCTGTATTTATAGAAAGTTTTTCTGCCTGAGATTTCAACATCCTTTGTGTATGCCACTCGCTTTGAAAAATTAAATTTCATTGTATTCCTCTCAGCAATGGAAAAAATCGTGAAGACTGTATTTCTTTGAGAAATTGCTACGACAGGCCAGTGCAATGCGTGTGAATTTTCCTTAACAGATGATTAAGATTTATAATTTTTAAAGTTGCTAACAGAACCTGAGGTAGAATAAATCCTTGTTATAATGTAATGATAGAAATGCAACCTATTTCTGATAGAAATTTTTGTCACTCTGTACAAGAAACAAGTTTAAGCTGAATGAGTGATTTTATAATCACGAACTTACAATAAATAGGTTTGTAAAATAATTGATTTAAGGGAACTATTTTTTTTCAAATTTACCAAATTTACGTATCTCATCATTTAAACTTATCTATATTTAAATTAAAAGGAAAGAGAATCATTATGGTTTCTATGATTTAATAAAATTCAGTCGGTTAATCTGAATTTTTTATTTAATTTTGAATTCCAGTGCTCAATTGATTACTCCTCTGTTTTTTAATAGTTCAACGAACTAACCTGGTTTGCACTTGGCTCTGTCATTCAGCTTGAGCGAAACTCTGACGTAGCAAAATGTGATGATGAAGAAGGGGAGGACGAATTGCGCCATGGCCGTGAAGGCGCCGAACGCCTTGCGGTAGTTCTCCGTCCAGTCTTCTTCACAGTAGAAGAAATCCGAGTCGATGCCTTTGTTATTGTGCGACATAAAGATACCATACGGCAGGGTTGCAAGCAAAGAAAAAAGCCAGATGAAGACAATGATCGCCGTACACGTGGACATCCTCATGCGCGGCTGGAAAGGGTAGATGATGACGAAGAAGCGGTCCACGGCGATCGAGGTCAGAGTCAGTGTGGAAATGTACACGCTTGTGCCCTGCGCGTAGGCAACCAGGTGACACAGAACTGGCCCGAAGATCCACTGGCCCTGAGGGATTGAAAAAATAATACACTTAAAAAAAGTTTCTTGTTTAATTAACAGTTCCATCTATATTTATTTCAATTGAATAATTGTTTTTTTTAATTTTCACTGGAATGCGCACATAGTACGATTAATTGTGTACGTGCGTCTCGAGTTTTCATTATTTGAAGCAATATATTTCTATCGTAAAAAAGGTAAACGATCGGTTTAATTCGATTCTCAACATTCCAGCGTTAGTTTAACTACTGATATGTTTTTTCTGAAGTGCGCAAAGAAGCGCGAATTGAAAAATCAAGTGAGAGTGTGAAAACGAACGGTTTTCGTAAGTTATTCAGTCTCTTTAGGCAATTAAAAAGAGCCTATTTGAATTTTTCACGAGTGCATCAAGGCAAAGAAAGAGAAGTGATATAAAAAACTTCCGCTTCAGCTCAGTTAGAATTATTCTTTTTGTTGCGTCCTACTTGGAATAATGCAGTTTTAATTTTTATCTACTAATACATTGAAGTCTTTGGAAACATTGCCTTGGCTGTGTCAAAGAGTGATCCTTTTCTCTAGCTCCATTATGCGAGATCCTCTCAAACCTGCTTAAATATTAATTTACGCTACACGCCATTGGAAAACAACATCTGGGCGTGCTTGAGCAGAAAAGATAAACTTCAGCTCCTGGCAAGTGTTCATTCTAATTTCGCTCTCAGCACATCACTTGCAAATGGTTTCCTGAAGAAAGACTTTCTTCTCAGAGAATGTTCATTTGTTTTCGTTTTATTTGCAGCAAAAGTTAGTTGAACAAATTAGTCAACCTCGTCTTTTCATTAAACAAGTTCAACCATTTACAAAGCAAATATAAGAGCAGGAGCATTTTTAATTTACGTTGTTTCAAATTACTTTACTGAATTCAATTACAAGTTTAAACACGCTTAATTTTAATTTGATTTTAGCGTATTAAAATAAAGATGATTATTGAAATGAGCCACTGATATGCTGTACAAGATATGATAGTTAATTAAGTTAAAAGCCTTACAAGTTTTACACGATTGCATTTCTGCAATTCCGGCGGGCAGAGACACATTTAAAGTAATTTTCTTCGCGTGGAGCAAATATTTGAATTCAAGGTGTCATCTCTGTGTTTAATATTAAATTTATTTAATTTATAAAGCACGCAAAACAGAAACATTTCTTTTCACTTTTGAAAGTGGTTTGATGCTACGAACAGTTAATTAATTTCTTCATTCACAAAATTTTACTGTAAATGAAACAGTTAGATACATATATGTTGATAATCTTGCTGTTACATATAGAATCAGTAAAATCTAGATTTTTTTCTGTCTAAATTCTGTCATACAAGCTAGCTGGGTCGAGCTTCGGATCTTCAAACTAGATTTTCCCTCTTGGAAACAAAATTATGAATTCAAAATTTATTCAGGCCCGGGCCAGCTTTTTAAAACTACCCAAAACAGCTTATAATTTTTTGGACAGTCCAGCAATGGTTTTGATCAGAACTGGCTGTCGGCAATTTTCACAAACTAGTCCGTTGGCTCGCATTGTTAACGCATTCTCAGGAGAGTTAAAACAGTGGGAAACATTTGAGCAGTTCGGGGATCTAATACTGGCTACCCAATAGCAAAAGGTGGTTAGTTAAGTTACTCGAAATTTACAAATAGCTCAACGGGCTGGGAGGCGCACCGGCGCTGACTCGCCACTTGCTGTTTTTCGCATCTTTCCAGCGGCTTTAGAGACAACTTTCTGGCGTTTCAATCAAAGACTTAGGTGCGGGGAGGGAACAAGATGGCCAAATTGGGCCCGAGCTCCTCTGCGGTCACTCGGGCCACTTGTTATCCGTTCAACGGTGTTATTGGAACCCGGTGAGCATGGTTAAATAAAGATGATGTGTTTACGCGACACGCCTAAAATGGCTTCAACTTTTTAGGTTGTAAAAACAAAAAGTATTATACACAACGCATTGCTGAAACGAATGGCTACGTTTTATTTGTATAACTGCGATTTGTCTATTGCATTTTACCATTTCTTTCAAATGGAGTAATTCAGTAAGTTTTAGGAAAAAATATTATATGATTTATGACATTAATTGTG
Source organism: Cloeon dipterum (assembly GCF_949628265.1). Lineage (NCBI taxonomy): Eukaryota > Metazoa > Arthropoda > Insecta > Ephemeroptera > Baetidae > Cloeon > Cloeon dipterum. The sequence continues at coordinate 15,629,017 of NC_088786.1, forward strand.
TCGAATGTGCTTCTATAAATCAAATGATGATTTCCCTTCACTATTAGACAAACTGATTTTGCCTTTAAAAGCAAATTAATTATTTTTGAGTTGTTTGGTCCCCTGCCAGACAAAATTCCAAGAGAAAAAGTCAAGCCAAAGCAAGCTGTATTTTTTAATTTAAATAAATAATTATTATCAAAACAAATTTCAATCATATGCCACAGAAGCCGCACCAGCCTGCCGCTGGTTCAAAATATTTCCGGCGGAGAGACGTCTATAGCTATTTGAAATTGAAAAAATCAGTGATTCTAATTTAGAAATATATACTTGGCGAAACAAGAGTTAGATCCAGGAGACTACAAAAAAGTATAAAAAAACGAGGAAAATGGTGAGCAAAAATATTCCATTGTTAATGAGTGTAACACACCCTTTTTGGGTAGACAGAAACCGCTAGGTTAAGGTTTCCAGTTAAAATAAACGTAGGAGGAAGGAAATTAAAGAAGGAAAACAAGTTGATAAATTAATATTATCAATGATTTGATACAGTTTGCTCTGTCTGAATTAATTACAATCACCAAGGGAAATCAAACGAATATTACAGTCAGTGATCAATTAAGAACGAAATAGCAATTCGACCATCGATCGTGTTTAAAATTACGATGTTGGATCGTTGAGTAAATTCCAAGTTGTATGAAAATTCATATATTTTGGCTATAATTTAAATTATATGCTTTTATCTTTTGATTTCAAAATTTCAGTTAAATTTTATAGGATCGCTGTAAATTATATTGTCACTCTTTTTAAAGTTGATTCATGAAGTCGGAAGAAAAACTTGACTTCAGTGTTTCCCATACTATTTAATTTAATTGCATAGTCAAAATTTAATAATCTGTTTTTAATTAAATAGAGTATTGATGGATTGACAGTTAAAAAAGGAACATATCGTTTTTCCAAGTCAAGCTTAAAAAGAAGTTAATTTTTGATACCTTATTTTTGCAAATAAAACTTTGTAATTTTAGAAGAGGCGAAAAACGAAGTTCTCATGAAAAGATTACATTCAAGCATAAACGAAATACAAAGAATTAATATGTAGTTCAGCGTGAGACTTACTACGAAGGAGTAGAGAGGAGTGAAAGGGACCGCCAGAGTGCAGAGCAAGATGTCAGAGAGCGCGAGGTTGGTGATGAAGAAGTTGGTGACGGTCTGCATGGCCTTGTTCCTGCCGACCACGTAGCAGACGAGCACGTTGCCGAAGATGCCAAGCACAAAGATGACGGTGTAGAGCATGCAGAAGACGGCCTGCACCGATCTGTTCTGGATGATGTCGTGGAAGAGTGGCTCGTCCACATGGCTGCAGTTGGTGATGTTGCCGAGGCTGCCGTTGAGACTGCACATGGTGCTGCAGCTCCGGCGGCCGGAGGACGAGTGAAGATGCGGGCCGACAGCCTGAGAAATGAGCGGCGGGCGGCGGAGCGTGCGCCTGCCACCGCAGCCCCGTTCGCGCGCGTCCGACCACCTTGCTGCTGCTGCTGCTCGTTATTGGCATCATTACTAAGGTGCGGACCACCTTACATCCATCCTTTCCGATGCCCTCTCAAAACGTGCAGATGGCCCAATTATTTTACTTATTGATTCAACGGAAGTTATTCCTGGACCAGCAGGAAGTGGAGAGGTCCTCTTGATTGCTGCAAACGAGTGATCGCTAATTTGTGACATTTCCTGTTAAAGTGGCCACTGGCCACTACCACTACCGCCTTCATTTTTCCCTGTCGATACATTACCTTGATTGCTGCCACTCTGCTTGCTTGCGACTTTTGCTTTGGTCAGTTCTCAATTGCTAGGGTTGGGGGAGGGGGCAGGTTACTGTTTTCAGATGGAACCAAAGTAATTATTCTTGAGCTATATACAGGGTTGGGAATTTAACCCGATCTCGCGACTACTTTTTCTGTGCCTCTCATATATATTTCTTTACACAAGTCAATTAGTTAATCGTATATGGGGCCTATCAGTCTAATCGCTTGTTAAGCCGGATAGACACTGTGTTTGGCACTCCGAAAATCCTTAAAAATAAAAAATATCAAATTCTATAAATGAATAAAATTTGAATTTATTAAAATAAATAAATTTATCGTTTTTTTGGAATTTGTTGGTTGGAAAAAAGAAAAACCGATATCTGACCTTTTGAGCCGCAAATTTTTTTATAGTTCACTGGAATTGGCTTTCAAACCGTAAATTTGGAACCAGATAATACATGTCAAATTTGGTAAATACATTTTAAACATGAATTCAAATAACAGTTTTCTTAGCATTTTAATCCTCTTTTGTTCTGAATTTTTACGAGCTTTTAAAAATTTTCGGACTAAGAAAATTTCCCAATCAGAAATTTTTTCGGCCTATAATTAATCAAATATCGGCAGTGAAGCCATCTGAAATTGATCCTTTAAAAAGCTATCATTTAAAAGGAATGACAAGTCTCTCAAAATTTGAGATTATTCGTAAGAAACAAAAATTGCTTGAAAAATTGGTATAAACATTGTAAAGTAAAAAACCGTCTGAATTTCCCAACCCTAGCTATATATCATTCTAGAGTTCCTGTGATTCGTAATTTCATTTTTTGACCAGGAGGATTATGAAAATCATAATGCAATTAGACAACATTTTTCAGTAGAGTGGAATTCAAGCTAATCCAAACCACTCGAAACTACTTTAAATTGATAAATGCTAATGACGTTTCTAAAATGTTAAAAAAAAATGAAATTTCAAGCTGTTGAGTGTTGACTTTTGAAACACAAAACAAGACAGAAAATCAATGCCAATAAAAAAGCGCGGAAAGAAATAAAAGAGCCGCTGGTTGATACCAAGTCCAATTGTTTAGGAGGAAATAAAATATTAAAAACACGACCGTTGCTATGCAATATCAGCATTACAATAAGTCTTGGAAACGAGGAAAAACGCAAGCTATTTTAGGGAAAGATCATAAAGAAGGTGCACCAAAGAAAAGAAGCCAACAGAAATGAAGAAAAAAATCAGTTACCAATATCTAGTGCAACAAAGAGCCCTCTGAAAATGACATATATTCCTTATTCACGTGGATTTTGTCTGTTCCTCTTCGGTTGAATAGGGGCAAATGTCCTACTCAAAAGATGTCATACAGAATATAATGCCTTGTGAGACAGAGCGAATGGAGGCATACCAGCGTTGTCATCTCATGTCGTCAATAGCAGCCAACATATATTTTTTTATGTGTTTGCAGAAATTCACTAAAAACGAACATAAATCGATCGTTTTATTTAAGCTTCACTAAATAAACTCTCAGCTGAACTTTGATAAAGCGTTTTACTTACAAAGGTTGATGACTCACGCCAACGACATATTCAGATCTTCTTTTACGTTCATTAACATGGTTTGTGGTGTTTAGGTGACATTTTATGATGTTTGATTATGTCTAGGAAATGAGATGAACAATCGAACCATTTTTTTACGCATTTAAAATTTCGTTGTGTGATAGTAAAGCAAAAGAGCATGATGCGTATTGTATTTTCCATACACTTTTCACTCATTGTCAGCACGAATGAATATATCGATTGTATCTCTTCCATCGAGAAATGGGAATAACTAACGCACAAATAATGACACCGTTAACCATTTTTAACCGAAAAATAATATTTGGGCACTCACGTAACTTTGAGCTTTAACGTATCGCAATGGAGGCAAAAGCAATTTAATTTTCATTTCCCAGAATCGCGCTCATTCACGCACATCGACCAAGGGATATGATGTAGTTCTCTACATTTAACCGTCTAGGCAGTATAGGAGACAGCAAACAACTGTTAATTGAAAATGACTGCGCGCCTCTTGTTTGATCGCGTGTGCCCCTCTTTCCCTCTTTGACAACTCATTATTGTTCTTTGATGCGAAAGGGGGACCAAATGATTTGCACGCTTGCATACCCAAGATAATTTTGTAAACGGAAATACTTTTTTTAATTTTTAAGATCAAAGTATGCTCAACATTAGTGGAGCCAGGGGGTAAGTGCGGAATTTTCCATTATAGACATTTCATTGATGTTTTAATATTCAATATCAAATGCGGTGCCTAATTTGAAGGAATTTTTCATAAAGCAAAAATACAGAATATTATGCTCTTAAAATTAATTTTAAAGATTTACACTTGGAATTGGTTGTATAATTTTCCTATCTCATCCTGAAAAAATAAAATAACCAAAAAACTTTTGTCGATATCATTTAGTTTTATTTTAACTCACGAGGAATGAATTAATTTTCCTTTCAGTAGAACTTAACCCACCTGAGGTTTTAGAGCTTTCGTTTCAACCCTTAATTAAGAAATCCAATGTAACAGAGGGGCTAGGGAGATAAAAAACTTTGAGCCATTGAGGAAACTTTTTCAATTACGTTTTTGTGCCTTACAATTTAGTTTTTAGCAATGTTGGAATGTAAACCCAACTGCCAGCTGGCAACGAATGATTGAGTATGGTGCCTCATAATTAGTTTTATGCTTATCAAAAATCCCAATCAGCTTAGGATATTAATTTCAAATGGAAAAATCCTTTTTGTGGGTAGCTCATAAGCCGAGCACCAGAACGGACGAGAAAACTAAACATACCTTCATTTAATCTGAAACATTTCGTGTGCGGATTTTGCTGACAACTCGTGACACTTTCTATTTTAGCGAGGGCTCAGCAAAGAGAGATCTTGTTGGTTGATTTTCCAGGAGGGGTTGAAAAGGTTTTTTATGATTAAACAAGTATGGCTGCTCCTGCTGCGCGTTGTCCCTGTTGGGCAGGAACCTTTTTCTAAACTCACGGAGCTGGCGAGAGGCAACTTGAGCAACTCAGAACTCTGGCAGTGAATTACCTGTGCCGAATGAGTGTCACTCACGCGAATAACAATGCAGCCTAGGGGAGCTGAATGGAGCAAATATTAACAATGCTAGGAATTGTTTGCTCTCGCATTCGCACCGCTGAAACAGATACAAAGCCAACTCGCTTTTCTTGCCTGTTATAAATGCTCGTGAAGTTTTCCGGCACTGTCTGTTTGCGTGCTCTCTATTTGAAATAGTTTTTCAGCGCGGGTGGAGACGAAAGCGAAACTCGCTCATCCGCTGTTGTACGAAATTGCCACGACGCACCCTTGTGACCCGGTTTAATTCGTCAAGCCGGATTGCAGCCAAGTTTAGACAATGAGAAATGGACATATTAAAACGGATTACGAGGTTTGATGGGAGTACAGCAATATTTTCGCTTTGCGACAGCGGAAGAGGATTAGCAAGGGAGAGCTTTTTCACTTTAAGTGAGACACGTGCATGAAAATAATTAAAAGTACCACTCGCATCGGTGATTAAATCTGGGTGTAAAAGCACGGAGGTGGAACGTTGATATTCCACGCCGATGAAAAAAGCTGGAAAGATCTATTATTGGAACTATGGGTGGACGGTCATTCAGTCGTTTCTCTCAATCAATATCAGAGCCAACAACTTATTGCTAGAAAAGATATTAACTCTAAAGTGCCAGCGTAGCTGCTGAAGCCGTATTTCAAGGAGCTCAAAATTACGAAGGTGTCGGCTTAAAAGGTCGTGGGCCCAAATGGATTTGCTTTTTACAAATTTTCAGTTTCCACATGGCTGACCTTGACAAAAAAGCGATTTAATTATATCTTTCACATCTCATGAACATATTCAGATTGATCTATCATAATTTTAAAGCATTTAATGTTGTAATTTAATTGAAAAATTGAAGCCAAAAAATAAATTTGTCTTATAGCAATATTTTTAATTTGAGGGGTTTATCGTAGCAATAAAACTTCAAATTCTAACTGCCAAATTTTAATATCTCTTGAAATAGGGTGATAGTTCACAGTAGCCAATGAGGCAATCAATTAATAATTATTTGTCAGCCATTTCATTTCTATAAATAAATTTTTTCAAATAATTGTACTTAAAAGCATAATATTATAATGATCACAAAAAAGTTGGAATTGTGTTCTTACAAGAAAATGTTTGAATAAAAATGGGTTCCACTTCCACAAAGAGTGGATGAACAAATTTAACGTCAATAAGAGCTGAATTCCGCAGTTTAAATAGTGCTCAACTGCCTGAGTTTTCACATCTCGTTCAGCCAACTGTGAAAAATGACTCCGCTTTTCCGCCGTCAAGGCAGTCGAGGAAAAAATGGTCGGTACTTGCCCAATTCACTCCGGAAATTTTTCCGGCTGATCTGTAAGAACGCTCAGACCAGTGGGATTGATTTCACGTTGTTTCTCCATTTGGTGTGTGTGTGTCGCCAAAATCGGTTTTAACAATAGCGAGATTCGTTGCCAGTGATAAATTTGAATATTTTCGTTTATTGGAGCTGAATTTAGAGTTCGTAGTTATGATCTGCACTAGTGAAAGCCTTTATGAATACCACAGGACCCCGCATTATCAAAATCATAAAGAGATCGGGCCTGTCATACTCACGGAAAAGTCAGCAAAATAAAAAAACGAATATTTTTCTCGTTGGAATTTGTTTGCTATGCCAATAGGCAAAATATTTACATAAGGATTGATGAATTTTTTTAAACTAACTCTCTGCTTCATAATCACAAACTTGTTTTTTTTTAAAGGGAAAGAAACACAAATGAGAGATGATGCGCAGTTTTCCTAGAATTATCTTTCATTTTTGAGAGTCCAAGAACTGATCGCTCATGAAATATAGGGCTTCGAGTAGAAGCCGAAACTGGTTGAGCTTAATAAAGAAGTTAGCTTCGAGGAAAATGTCCGGAATTTCAATTAAACATGAAAAAAGATTGATTTATTTTTGAAGGAAACAAAAATTAATTGAACCGCGTGGCTGCCAAAGTGAGAATATTCAAATTCTCTTCCCCTTCATTTTTTCTCGGGTATTCGTGTAAAATAATTAATTTATCGACGGGAAGGAAGTTGATGTGCAGTGCAAAAGCAATGAATCTCCTACTTCATTAGTATGCACAGCATTCTCTGAAGAAAAAGCAGATACCCGACACATAGAATAAACAAAGTTACTCAACGCTCCATTATCGCAGGGAGACAGTCTCACACGCCATTCAATATTGCGCAAGCAATTAGTAGAGCGGCAGCTTTCTACCCAACTTTCCTAATTTGCATTTTATCAGCCCGGGGGTGGGAGAGAAAAATATTTACGCATTTTAACTCTTCAAAAGTCATGATGCTGCGAAAGCTTACAAAGGCGTGTTAAAAATATACGCTAGCCTAAATAGAATCGGCTTTTTGGAAATTAACACAATATAGTTCTGGTCGGTGGACTAGGGGGATGTTACGCATATTTACTTGTTAAATAAATCGGCCGAATAATTAACAATGTGTTAAAATAACCGTAAGATTTTATTTTAATTTCTAAAAGAATAATATTTTTTCAAACATCGCTATAGGCAACCCATTTGTAATACATTAAATATTTTGTATTTGAATTACAATACTAACGTGTTCAGCAGATGCTATTAACTAATTTAATTTGCATATTTAAATTTCCTAGGATTGTCTCCTCCTTTATTCCTTTATGTATATAGAATACTCAAGAGTTCTCTTAAATAATGGAACTTGATTAAGTATTTTTCACGCTCAGCCTCTTAAACAACTTTATGAAAGAACAAGTTGCTAAAAGTGCTAAAATGCTTTCCACGCCAGCACCACGAACCGGAACAAAAGCGACTGTTGCCGCCAGCACAGCAAGATGAACTATACCTCGGGGGTCTGGCGCGTACATTAGTCGGTCCTTAGCACACATTAGCATGAAAGCGTCGTGAATTTCACAGTGATCCAATATCCGCCTCGACGGAATCTTAGTAGCATTGAGGCCGCGCATCACCTTCATCGGACGCGATATTTACATTGGGGTTAATTACTTAGCCGAGTAAAGTTCAGCCTTTCATTATAATGTCGTACACCAGGCACGCCAGCAGCGCGTGGCTTAATTAAAAGTTGCCACCCCTGCTGTCATTTCACAGTGAGTGTTGGCAAACGCAGTTGCTAATTAAACGGCATTCATGCAATCGTTTGTGCCGCCCAAACAGCATTTGTGGCAATTATTAAGCACAGTGAGGATTACTATCCCAGAACATCGCGCGTCTGTCACACATCCAGCGGTCTGTGCTGCAAACTAAGTCTGACCCGAGTTGGCTGCCAGCACTCTCTCTCTATGCTGTGTTGAGATTCACTGCCGATGCTTATCGAATGGCTTGGAGTAATTGGATATGAAACTTTGGTCCAACCTAGGTGAAATCATTGTCTTGAAAGTCCTAGTGCGCTAAAATAATTGAATTTGGCTGACTGTGTAGCTTTCATCATCATTCTCTATAACTTAACAATTATATTGCACTTGAGAAGTTGTTTCATCAACGGAGGCTATGAACTCTTTAAGTGAATTATCTATAGCTGAATTGTAAACAAACTCTTTCCCTTCTGTATGAATTTACCACAATGAAGCAGGATCAGAAAGGCTTAAAAGTTTGGTGCAATTAGGGTACAAACAAGATAATTAGTAAGATACTTACAATAAGCGGTGGTTTGGTCTTCTCATCAAAAGAGTGAAACACTTCAAAAGTATTATTTGACACAAACGAATGCCGAAAGTTTAAATTAACACACAGAGGATTTTATTGGTCTTTTGAAATTAGGCTTCTTAGGATATTTCATGTTTTGAATTTCGTACAGCAATTATTTGTTATTCGCTTTGAGCTATGGTTGGATTCTTTGAATATGAAAGCTAGCTGAATTAGGAAATAAAATATTAAGTTTATTAATCACAATTAAAAGATGCTCGCACTATACACTAAGGGATGCTACTCAATGCAACGTAGACCATTTTGAGAAATCATCAAAAACAAATGTCAAGCGAATCTTCAAAAACTTTTTAAGCGAGTGTTAGATATTATCAATTTTATTGTTGATTATGAGCCATAAGTTTATTAATGCTTATTTTTTCATCTAAAATTATTTTCTCTTTATCTCGCCTCAAGTCTATTGATATCTTATAACGCATCTTAATGAAAGGTAGGGATCTCAGTTAACTGCTGAATCATTCTACATTTCTCTTGTAAAAAGAATTGATTTGTTAACGAGGCAAAGTGCAGTCATTCAAGATCATTATTAAGCCCCTTGAAAAATAAGAAAGAATCAGATCAGTGATTTCATTTAATTAAGGCACTTAGAGTTTGAGCTTTATTATGTTTCAGAAATTGTTCCCCTTTCGAGCATGAGAGCACTTGTATAGCTTCCAAATTTAAATTTTGAAGTGTTCCGTCGCGTCATTAAAATATGATATTCTTTTCATAGAATAGTCCCACTTTTCCATCCTTAATTTTGCAATCACCTTGGCAACATGTTACCTCTTCAATTAAGTTTATAAGGACTCGGAACGGCATTGAAATGGGGAGTTAAACTTCTTTAAGCAAAAGTTGCGATTATAACAATATTAGGCTGAAATCTTGAACTGCTTCCGACGAGACGTTGCGGGGAAAATATCATTTCTCCAGTGGAAAGTTGATTGTCGGAGTTTGCTGGCAGACAGAAGTTTTAGGCAACGCGCCCATCGCGCACGTCAAGCAGGTTGCCTAACTTTTCACTCGCTGAAACTTCAGCGATAGTTGTGTTTGTGTGTGTGTGTGTGTGTGTGTGCCTCTCTCCTAACTAATATATCTTTTTTGGGAATAATAGCGCTGGGGTATTTTTCCCTGCACAACGAAACACAAGGAAAAATGGATTGATCTCGAAAATGACGGTTACAAATGAACGTTTAATATCTTGACTTGGGCAAAAAATTGGGCTTATGATTCGCTCGTGATGGATTTCTTTTTCTTTCCGTCTGCAACTCGGCATTTTTACGGGCACTGTGTGTACTGCATATTTGATTTATCTCGGCGCTGCTCAATTTTGTTGCGAGAGATTGATTTACCACCGCTCTCTCCTGAGCAGTGAATTCGTCTCAGCCAACCGAGCACCAAGGAAATAACTTTCTATATATGACTGTTATATACTGTGAGGGAATATCGCGCATATTTCACCATTTCTTTTCAAGCACGCATGCAGCTAAATGAAATCACTCGCTCGTATTTGAGATGTATGCAAACATCGTGTCACGACGGATGCGTAAACTCTAAAGATAAATTCGATCATCAAAGTCAAAGGAGCTATTTTAGTGTATTCTATTAACAGGAATATTCGAGTTGAAATCATTCAAAATCCTTACAAATCAGGACATTTTAGCTAAAGAATTTTCCACCTTAATGATCATCAAAGGCTTCTCATTGACTTTGCCAACTCGCACAATCTCGAAAGCAAATCCGCGAAGGTATTAACTTTTCTTGTGATATGTTGCTCTCTGTAACATTGTGCGCTGTTTTAATTGTTTCCTTTAAGCATTTCCTTGCGAGGTTTCTGTGCTTTCCAGTTTCCTGGTTTGTTTGTTTAAACTTAAGGATTGATTTTAGGTACTAGGTAGTGCGAGAGACAAAGGTTTATAATCATCGTATGCCCAAACAACCTAGCTTGCTTCAGAGGAAGCTGTGGAATTAGTTTTTTTAGGAATACATTGTCATGAAATTTGTTTCGTAGAATCGATGGCTTAGTTTATGATTGCTTCAACAAGACAGGCAAAACGATTAAAATAAAAAGAAATTATGCTGATATTAGTTTTATTGATCATATGGTAAAATTACAAATGGAACTGACAATAATGTAGTTCACTTAGTTGAAAGTAGTTTTACTTGCCATTGATGAGAATCACAATTTCATTTCTTTCAAGATCATGATTTTTTGAGAGAAAAAGAGCACAGATTATGTGTTTATTTCTCAATGAAGATAATACAGGCACTGAATTTTCAACGTAGAATTAAAATAAAAAGTAGCACCTAATAGGTAATATTTGAAACGGCGTCTAAGGATAAACTGATTCGAGAGTACATCCAAAAGCCTAGATGGACATCCCAAGGTGGGCCGACCGATTTTGTTAACAGGAGGGAAAGAAGAGTGCGAAAGGCGGCCGGGCCAAATTGATGGCCGCGGCTGACGAGCAACTGAGAAAGTCAGCGTTGGCCAAAGGGTTGGCCTCCACCGTGCCAGACGGAACCGGGCGAGGGAAATAAAAGAACCGTCTTGTGTGGGTGGTACGAAAGCAGAGAAAAGCTCTCACATTTCATTATATACACGAGGAACCTGCATGTGCTTTGCGTCGTAATTAGTTATGTTGTTTTAACATTAATTTCATATATTTAATAAAATTTAATTTCAATATTAATTTAATAAATAAACAAAGGCAAATTAAACTGAAATTAATATAATAATAAATTGAGAAATAAGTAAAATGAATGCACGGGTATATTATGCCTGTGCTACAAAGAAAAAACTTATTTGTGGGAAATGATCACAAATTATGGCATGTAGCAAGTTTAAGAACATTTTCAACGTTTTGACTGATATGGAATATGTGGATGCATAATTATTGATGGATCGTGTATCCGATGCTGGCAATCATACGCTCAAACGAACATGAATCCCTTCGTCTTGAAGAACGAGTTTTGTTCTTCGCTAGATTTACAAATTTGTCTGTTAAAACCATGAATTGCAAAGCGACAGAATATTTCTCTCGCTTCATAGAGCGGTTGTAGTTAACAATCATCTCTCGTGTCAGGCGTGTTTTAGAACTCATCATCGTACAGCGGTCCACTTTTGTCAACGTTTATCATTGGAAAGGTTTTTGGACAAACTAGTGCGAGAACAAGTGAATCAAACCACGCTAAAATATAAATTCGGGCTTTGAATTAATAATTTAAGTTGTTAATCAACTTCTTTGACAGCTAATTTAGCTTTCAAGTGAACCCTATCCTGGATCAGTTTTCTGTTTTTTGTTCTTGTGAAGTTTAGGGATGCTTGCTTGGGCAGTCTGTCAACAAAAGCTCATTATTCATACAGCCAGGGGCTGCGCAGGAGGCTTCGATCAGTGTGCCGAATTTTGCTCCCCAGCAACAGCCCTTTTGAATTGCGGCTCCCGTAAAAACCCTTTGTGAGTGATATTCCGAATTTAAACAGGCATTGCCGAATTCCCTTGAATATCATCGGAATTTGTCCTTTCGGACAGAAGTATGTTTATTGGAGAAAATCGATATTCTGTTCTCGTGAGGGATGCAGTGGGAAAATTGACGTTTCGCTAATGCCGGAACAAAGATGATTTGGCGCTAAAAGCTCAGGGAATGTACGGTCTATTCCCACGAACGACACATTGGAGCAAATCGGAAATAAGTGTGGCTGTCGATCTTTTCCCACTCTCCGCGTCTGCTTCCTTTGGGCTCTAGAACGCGAAAAATGCGCCTCATCATCACAAGTGTCATCGATTTTGCACAATCTTGTTAAAGGAAAAGTTGGTGTGCAAAAAGCCTCGAGAATACGGGCTAAGGTTTGAGGCTACGCGTAAATGGATTTTTCAATCAGGAGAAACCGTGCTCACGAATACGAATTACTTGATTTACTCGTCCTCCGAATACATATAATTCTGCTTACCTAATCAGCAAGGAGGAAAATTCGTTTGGAGCGTGAACGAAAACTTTATTGAGTAAAAAAAATCATTTTGAAACTAGAAACCACTTTCCTGTTTGATATTCTGTTTTCCTTCCTGAAATATGCTTTCTTCCCTATCATTATTCGACAAAGATTTATTGCTCAGTTGAAAAATTAATTCCACTATAGGCAACGGACTCCTTTTAGAAAGTGCTGGTTCTGGGAATCCTATAAATAAATATATCTTGAGAGAAAAGAGAGAGATTTTTATGTTGCTAGGATGACAAACGTTGCCATAGACAGCGGCAGAGTGTAAACAAATCGGCAATAAATTTCCTCTGTGGAGCCGTAATAACACTCTGGGTAGAGAGGACCCATATATATTCATACGTTCTCGGTGCGGAGCCAACTTTTATTGAAAGGAAGAGAGGCAGTTTTTACCTCTCGTTCAGAATTATTAAAGCGGTGGCAGCTCGGGGAACGAGAAAGCCGCAAGCACGCGGATCGGGATCAGCTCTCGGCATACGATGTTATATCAACGAATTATTAGCCTGTGAGTGGCGGAATGCAAGTTAAATCCGACAGCACTTGTCTGGCTACATTTCGCAAAGGGCTCATAAACGCTCTTTAGCGACGAAGTGCTCTTCGATGCACTCAAATGCACTCTCACGGCTCTGCCTTCATCACCCACGGCTGTGCATTTAATAGCTTTTCGCTCTACTTTTTTTATTTGAAGCGTAGTTGGCAAAAGTTACTCTGCTGAATCAGAGTGAACATGTTGCTGGAGTGGAGCAGGAACGAAAAGGAGCTGAGTGAAGCTAGCAATAAAATGCATAATTGACCTTCTGGAAGTCTGAACATAAAATATGCTTTTTGGGTTATGGCAGGTGAGAAAGGAAAATAAATAAAAATTTCGTTAATTGCGATCAAATTAAACACGGAAAGTCAGCTGCCCTTTCTGCTGCATATTGTCAAAGGATTTTAAACTTAATACAACAAATGTCTAGTGGATTTTCGGCCTGGTTTTTTAAGTTTTGAATTCCTTTTGCTCAAATGTAAGTACGAGTTTCAAATTTTTCATCACGTCCTTTTCCGCATTGCTTCCAAAATTTAATCAAAATTAAGATCAAGCTATGCGGAAAATAGCTGTAGCAACACGGTACATTAAATAGCCCAAGTTTATTTCATATTAATGGAAAAGTAAATAACAAACAAGCGCACTTAGAGATTTGCAATTTGTCGATTAAAATAATTTTCGGACAGTATTGAAATATTCGAATCTCCAATTGACTTTTTCATGATATTTTTTCCAATTCCTGTCAGTGTATTAGTAGAAAAATATATATCTTCGTAAGATTATATTCCCAATTGACTTTTTAAAAATGACGCTGCCCAGCCGCGCTTGGCTTATATTTTATGTATATTCCCTAGCGGGTAATAAGGTAATATCTTGGAATTTTAACATCATTTTTACATGATCTACATATTTAAAAAATTGATTTGTTTATAATTCAATCTTAATTAAATTTTGTATTCATACATTGATACAGCTTAGAAATTTTTCTTCGCTGGGAGTTGAACCAGTTTCGTGAAAAAGCATTATTTGTGATCAAAATAATTTTAAATTTGTGAGCATAAATTTTAACTTAGTAGTTGTACAGAAGGTATTCTTGAAGTGTTATAAATTTGATAGTAAATTTTGTGAAAGTCCTCTTGTTTATGTAGCTTTTATTTGGAATGGAGAGTGAAAAAAATACAGTTATCTCAGATATTTTGTTAAAAGTTTAAACTTTCCTGGTGAGTGAAGAGGGAAGGAAATCCTTTCAGGACCGAATCAAGCTTTGAGTAGGTTTGGATACCTCTTTTGGAGACTGATCGCTGCTTATGCGTACCGGGCTACAATTTTACATAAAAATTTGCACGATCAAAAAGAAAAGCAGGCCCTGCTGGCACAAGGTAACCACTCTGTTAGCAAATGTATTTAATGGAATTTCCGGTATTAGCTTTTCGTATTATATACATTAAGAGTATTCTATACATAAAACCCCTTTGATGAAAAGTGCGGCGGCGCCTGTGCGCAGTTTATGACTCCATCCAGTTGGAAAATTTTCACTAAGTTTCCTCTCGGTGATTGATTTTCTTCTAAAACCAGCTCGCAGAGTTTCAAAGCTAATGATTCGAACATCAAACTCTTTTGCCTATAGAACTTTCGATTCGACTTCTTTTTATTCAATGAAGTTTTCATTCCATTTTATTTCAAAATTAAAAGAGCAAGCGAGACTAAAGCGATGACAGAAGAAATATTCACTTTATTTCATCAGCAGCTTTTTCTTGAATAAAACCCATAAAAACAATTTGATTTGTGCCTTTTCAAGTTAAGCGAGGTAATTAAAGTGTAAACGACACTGTAGTTTTTTTGTGGAGGAATAAGAACGTTTTGATTTAAGATATCTCGAATGATATCTCAAATGATGGTGTACAGAGAAATTTTCACTTTGATTGTTTTAAATTCACTCAAAAATGCTTTAGAGATTGATTGAAAATCAATCACTCAATTTTTGACGTTTTAATCGAATGAAGACTATCAAGTCGAAGCCAGCCATAAATTGATTAATAATTACCATTTTACACTGGCTTTTGGACAGCCGCATCCAAAATTCTCAAATCCAGCTCTTTTATGCATCAAATTTCAGCTGTAAATAACTGGCTGAAGTGGAAAGCAGCCGTCGGATGACGCAGTCTAAGCTGCTTTTCCGCGCAATATTTGCAAAGCGGATGTATTAATTTAAACTTACAAGAGTGGCTGAGTTGTGTGCGCGGCGCACATGATCGCCTGCAGAAAAGAAATGGAACACACACACATGCTTATCCCGTCGGAATATTATATTCACAGCTCCAAGGCGGCGGCACAAAAGACTGCCTTTCTGCTCAAGTTACTGCACTCAAAGCGCACTCGCGAAATGTGAAAAGCCCTCGCAGCCGACGCGTTCGCGACTGCGAGAATTAATTTTCGTTTCACGCCTGTCTTCCTATTTCCCTTTGTGTTCATTTCCAATTATTACTCGCGACTGCCTGCGGAGAAAGCAACAATTTTCACCGGAACTTTTTCGTGGCTTTTGGCAGTTTGTCTGACAAAAACTATTCAATAGGCACATTTTGTGGAAATCAGAAAAATATAAATATCATACTCAAAGGATCATTTAAATCAACTCTAAGAATTAAAATTTATAAAATATGCTCTTCTCTATATTTGATATTTAATTAAGGTAAGCGGTAGAAGTGACAATTTTTCAAAAGGAGGAAACAAAACAAAAAGAAATTATTAACAAGCAAAATAACGTTACTAATTTTTTTCTTTTTATGATTTACTTTTGATACCAAATATCTTACTTAAATAACACATTTTTAGGAAAGACATAAATATTATATTGTGAATTTTGAGATTTAAAAATTTTTGTACTAAAAAAATATTAATTTGAATATTTTACTATGATCAGATTCTAAATTAAACTATGGGCTACCATTCTACCCATGTTTTCATTTGCAAAGAATTAATGGAGAATGCGAAATTATTCATATGATAACATATTTGTAGCGGATGAAGAGCGGATAATAAGCAACGAAATTGACGACGACCCGCAACTACAATCTCTCTATTATATAGAAATTACATTCCTCTTATGAAAATTCAACAAGCTAAAAATCCCATACTTTCTTATATATGTGAGCTAAATTCCAAGAGTAAAAAGGTTATATTATCCATTTAGTTGCTTGTAACATCGCGAAAAAGCTAGAATGGAAAATATAAAACTTCGTGTACCTTCTTGAAGGCTGCTATTGCCGCCCAATCAAGAGGATTTAAATGGCAAAATGCAGTGAAATTATTATTACTCATGCTTGAATAGTTAGCAAACATTGAGTTCTGCAATAAACAATGAGATTTAATTAAAACAAAAAATTCAAAGAATATATAATAATAATATTTTTACTCGCAACTTGCTGGTTTGCACCTTTCCAGCATGCGTGATTTGGCTTCACGGGACAAATGTCTAGCGTTTCAATGCAGTCCTCGGTGCGGAGGCAAGTGGCCCTTGAGTGGGCTGGGTCCCTGTGTGGCCTGGTGCGCCCATGTTATCCGTTCGCGGTGTTATTGGGACCCGGGTTTCAGCATTCGTGCTAGTGCAGTGCGCGCCCTTCCCGGTCCTCGGACAGGGATAAAAAGAGCAAAAAAGAAAAAAAAGAGTATAAAGCGACAAATCTAGACTCAATAAAATATAATAGGTAAATTAGATCAAAAGGAATAAAAGTACGATAAATATTATTTAATTACAATAATTATTTTTGCCCTTTTGAAGATTTTAATTCTAAATATATATTTTACATAATTTCATACATTATTATTTTTGTATTGTATATGTAATGGATTCTTGATTATTTAATCGAATTTTATTTTTGATCTCATGATGGGAATCTGCGGACCGCTGCTCACGTCAAGTGCTCAGCTGACAATGAATATTAAATTTCCTTTTGCGGCTCTGCTTATCTGCAGCTTATCATTATTAGTTCTACTCATACCCATAAACTCTAATTTATGCTTCCCAACTAATTGTAAGGAGAGTAAAGGTACCTTTACTCTCCTTATTCCCAACTTCCGAAACCAGAAACTATCAACAAGTGCTGCTGCGTAGCGTTTCGAATATTAACTGGCAGCAACCTTCCGTCATGCGCGCGAAAATTTGGATTTTGTAAACAACAAACACTCGTCACACTCCCCTATTTCTGTCACTAACTAGTAAGGACGGTACTATACTAGATACATCGGCTGCGTCGTATTGTTTTCAACTTTTTAAATTGCTCTTAAAGATGAATCATCTCAGCAAAAGGAATATTTGGGGGTGGTTGAATACCGTTTTTAACAGGTCTGTGTCTTTGAACATATATTAAAGTTTATACTTTCTCCATCACAGCAAAATATTTTCTTTTAGATTGGTTTAAAATTGATAATAATTTAATTTATTTTTTTTCTCATGTTGCAGGTTTGATCCAAGTCGGGTCAAAGATGTTGGTCCAGATAGGGCGTGTGCTGAGTGGCTGCTCAGGTGCGGTGCTGGGCTCAAATGGAAGAATTCAAAGACTTTACTGACGGATTACAACTCGCTACCAATCACTGGAGGCCAAAAAATTGTCGAAATTAACGCAACTGACGCGGCAATTATGGATTGCGGCTTTCCTCATTTCAGTAAGATATTATGCAAAATAAAAAATGTAGTTATTGTCGTTATTACCTTAATTCCTTTAATTTAATATATCATTAATTAATCTCAATTTTGCTTCATTTTAATTATTATTTTATGAGATCGATCTGTAAATATTTGAATTGTGTATTTAATGTTACGTACCTACAATCATCCACAACTTAGGCCATTATACCGTTCTAAATAAGCCCATTAAAATGTTTTCTCTGAAGCTGTCACTTTTTATCCTTTTCATATTCAGGCTTTCAATTTCACCTTTTTGTCGCTCCTAATTATCTGTTAATGTTACAAATTTAATACTTTCTAAAAATATGTTCACCTCATTGTCTTTCCCATAGAGGGGCTTACCGACGTGGAGAAAATTGTTTTCCACAAGTGTGGATATCTGACGGACAGTGCAATTCTGTACCTGCCAATTTTGAAAGCCTCACTGAAGCACTTGCAGATTTCCAGTTGCGGAAACATCACTGTAGAAGGATTGCAACCAATCAAGCAATTAAGGTAAAGTGTTATATTATTTGTTGTTGTTAAATTTAAGATAAAAATAATTTTCAATTAACATTGCAGCAAATTGCAAAGCCTATTACTGTATGACCTCCCTGAAATTAACAACAAAGATGAGGTTGCACAAGATTTGCAATCAGCACTGCCGCAATGCAAAGTCAGTTTTCCTTACGCGCTAGCAAAGGAGCTGATAGAGGAGAGTGAGAAAGACAAGCAGCAACCGTAATAGAGTATACTGTATAGGCTGTTTAGTGATAAAATATTGTTTTGCAAGACTGATCAAATGAGTCCTCTATTTTAAATTGTATCCAACACAATATATGTTAATTACATGAAATTAAAAATGTGATCCAAATGTTTATTGAAATCATTAACAAATTTAATAAAAGTTAAAAAATGGCAAATTATGGCTTTACGATTTTTCAATTATACTTCAAATTCCTGCATTAGGCAAAAAGATTTCGCTCATGTTTTTGCTTATGTTGTAGGCCACAAATCTAAATTTAGTCCTAAAACCTGGCGGGAGAGAGTGCTTGTAAAACGCTTCTTACTGACGACCTCGCACACGCAATCAAGAGAAGCGAGCTTTGGCACACAATGTTATCTCAGTGTGAGGTCGCCGTAATACCAAACTTTCAACAGCATACTCAGTGAACCGAGTGAACCAAACATTTTCATCGATTATTCGCTAAAATGTGCTGCCAAGAATCTCAAAGTATGTATTCAATTATGATTTGGTTTATAATGTTATCTCTATATTTTTATCACTGTTTTTTGTCCTTTAATTTAGATTCAAAGTGATTTTATTGCGGATCAGCAGAGCAACTAATTTACATACAGTCAAAGTAAATTGATTATCATAGCGCTCAAAGCAAGTAATATTATGCATGCATTTATTCTTGTTTTCAAAGAGCTTAAGTTCTTCCAATACTCCCACACCCCTGAAACTGCATGCTTATTTGTTCTAAAAAATCTTGTATGTGAAAGAATTATTTATTATTATTTTTCATTAAATTAAATTGAACAAAATAAGAATAAATTTGTTAATCACTTTGTATATAATGATAATAATTAAATTCCCCACAACGTTTTCTTTTAGTCAGATGCAGATTAGTTGGGAGATTTTGCACTAATCAGCATTTCTTGGTCATTGAATACTTCTCAACATTTAAATAATTATGTGGAAACATTTTTTTACTTTAAGTACATTTTCAAGGGTATCGTATTTGATCTCTGTTCATCTAATCTAAAATGAAATCGTATATCCTAATAAAACATGAGGCTTCATTGGGCTTCTTCAAACCCGGGACCACCGCACCTGGGTCTTTTTTAATGGAAACACTTATATTTTTTTATGTTTCTCCCGTGAAATTAACTGACGCATGCTGGAAATAATAATAATAACTTAAAATAATATTCGGTTAGCTTTTATCAATTGTTTTAACTTATTTTCGTTCGGTATAGCATCTATATATCTAATTCACATTTGTTTTATATTAAATTTATTCAGACAAATTCAAACAAATAAGCAAGACATTAAATATCAGCGGGTAAATTGCGTTAGGAAAGCCGGTTCTATTAGTGTAATGTCTATTTTAGTCAGGAAATCCAAAGGAAGAGCGATCGTCACCTTTTAATTTTTAAATGTGTTTTATTAATCACCATAAGTCACGCGGTACCTTATTGCTAAAAGTGATATTACAACTTTTGGACCACTCTGTTCTAATCCGATTAAAACAAGATAACAATTTTTGTTCACTTTTCTTGAACAACCATATCTTGTGCAAGCAGAAGAAACCAAATATAGTCTTTCATAATTGTAGTATCTAGATTATTACAGATTAGATTGTACTAAAAATGGCGCACGAGTACAAAAATTTCATTGAAATCAACATTACATAATAAAATCTAAAACGTACGTAACCAATGATTTATTTGTATAGCATAAATTTATTTCAGAGACAACATTATTTTTTTAAATAATAAAGACGAATTTAATTTATTGAATGTTTAACATGACGTTGTTAATCGTTGCCCTCTTATCAACAATTTAAAACGTTATAAAAAGAGGTACCAGGTTGAGAGGCTCTTTTTTCGTTGTAAAAGGAGGCCGTCGCTTATCGTGAAAAAGTAAGTCTCGCCCAAATCAATTTGGTCCTCTTTTCTTCGGAGGTAAACAAATTCAATTACAGTGCCCACGGAACCCTGCATCTTCAAGAGTCCGTTGGACAGGGACATTAGTAAGCTGCCAGAATGTCCGATCTACGACTTTCTGTATCAAAAGATAATAGAGCGAGGAATGGATAAAACCGACAAGCCTTGGGTGGTCAGAATGCTAAATTTTCAACAAACAAATTGCGCACATTTACTGTTTTCACCAGGTGGACACTTCCACTGGGACTACTGTCTACTTCAAGGACATCGACCCTCACTCAAGGAACGTTGGAAGCGCCCTGACCCGCCTGGGATTTAAAAACAGGGACATCCTTTACTTTGTCACCTATGAAACATCCGTACTCTACCTCATCCAGTTAGGAATTTGGAGGATCGGTGGAGGAGCGCGTGGAGGATTTCAAGGCGAAGCTCCTGGTAATCTATTTTTAAGGGAGTATAATTTGTTTTAAAAAATATCAAATTATCAGAGGAATTTGCTCGGCAAATGAGGGAGTCGAAATCTCGGTTTGTGCTCGTGGACAAGGAGACATATTCCAAGATGTTGGAGGCAGTCAAACTGCTATCTTGGCCGGTTACTGTTATCTCCTTTGATGATGTTGGCAATCCAGATGTGGTCTTGGTAACGTCACTGATCGAGGACGACGGCACTGGTACGTTTGGTGCAATTAAGTTAAATTTTATTACGTTTGGGGGAAGTTTCATTATGCCGAAATATATGAAAGACTCTCAAGAAGATTTTCCGGAAAATGAGGAAATATGAACCGCAGGTTGTTTTATTCTGAAAATTTTGAAACTTTTCATGAAAAGAATATTTGTTTTCACTCACTCGCCTAGTAAAACATAAAAAAGGAAAGAAAATTACCAAAAATTGCACTTTCAGCCTTGCCGGAGAAAGTGGACATCAAGCCAAAGGAAAACATTATTTGCATTCCTAACACCAGTGGTAGCACCGGGCTGCCAAAAGGCGTTTGCCACACGCACTTTAGTTTCACCACCCTTAACTTTGATCCAAAAGCGGTTGATGTGTTCAGTGGACCTTTCATGACTCCAATGAGCAATTACGCCAATGGCAGCTACATGGTCACCTGCAGCTCGATCTATTACGGCAGTACAGTCTTCCACCTTGGGAAATTCCAAAAGGAAAGCTACTTTGATGTGATGGCCAAGTATAAAGTAATTAAAAAAATTATAGTTACAAAATTGGATTTGCTCATGTCACTATTAATTTTTGCGCAGCCCGGCAACGTCCTGATGTACCCGTTTGTTGCCAACTGGTTTGCGCGCTGTGACGATTTCGAAAAATATGATTTGAGTTTTCTCAAACTCATCACCATCGTGGGATCGGTGCTGGATCCAACCACTGCGAAGTTGATCAATCAGAAATTGCCAGGCGCAAAGATTGTCCAGTTCTATGGCATGACAGAAGTGATCAACGTTTCTAACACCCAAGTGGACGACCCAGAAAACGAGTTTATAAATAAAAACCTCGCTTCCAAGGAGAATATGGGTTAGTAATAGAGACAAGTTAGCTGAGAAAAACTAATAACATCTTTTGCCTTTATATGTCGCGCATATTCGATTCGAGATTGGGGATTATAAAAACTTTCAACAAGTTTTTTGTTTTTCTATACATTTACGAATTTTTTAGGAGAGCTGTGCGTTACTTCAGGGAAACTAGTGCCATATGTGGAGGCTAAAATTTTGGACGTGAACACAGGTAACACCCTGGGGCCGAACGAAAGAGGCGAACTCTACGTCAAAACGCCAATGCTCATGAAAGGCTATCTCAGAGAGGGACATGAAATGGTAAATTGTGTTTCGGGATATTTAAGAAAATGCAGATTTTAAATATTACTTGTGCTTCAGCCTGTTCTAGAGGATGTAACTGAGGATGGATTTTTCAAAACCGGAGACATCGCCTTCTTTGACGAAAACTCGAACATTTACATCTTGGAAAGGACCAGTTTCCTGTTCAAGTATTACATGTTCATTGTAAGTAAATTGATTTTTTTCTATAATAAATAAAATAAAATTGTCTATGACTGTGCGTTTCAGGTATCACCGACCGAAATAGAGACATGTATCAAACAACACCCCGACGTGCTGGAAGTAGGGGTGGTCGACATCCCTAACCCTGAGTGCACAAGCGTAGCCAGGGCCTTCATCCGCAAAAAGCCCAACTCTAAGTGCACGGAAGCGGATCTCGTCAAGTTTGTTGCTGACCGGCTGCCTGAGCACAAACAATTGCACGGCGGGGTGCAGTTTGTAGACAAATTACCTGAAAGCAAGGGAAACAAACTGGATAGAAATGCGCTCAAGAAAATGGCACTTACCTCATAAAATGTTGAATAGCCATATTTCACAAAAAATTCCAACAAAGTTTTGATCTAGTGTCCTAGAGAGATTCATTTTTTATGCAGAAGAGAGAGTTGCAACTGAAATAATAAAATGAGAAAAATAAAAAAAATCCAATTTTCGGTTCAGAAGGTATGACATACGACAGAGACATTAATATCTTACTTAAGTGATCAACAAAATCGAGTATTTATCTGACGTTAAGAATCGTTTCATCTAACAAAACAATCAAAAATTCCTTTTGCCTGATTGTGCTTATCATTACTCTTGCCGTTTCAATATAATATCATTGTTGTACAAAGTGCTGGTTATTATCTGGTGGGAACTATAGTTTGAACTATAAGTGTGTATACTCTAGACATAATATATATTAATTACGAAAGTAATAATGGAGCTAATCTTAATGTAATACAAAATATTGATAACTGTCTGACTCGCGTGGTCTGGCAATTAAAGGCTTCTGATCAAACACATATTATTCAAGACTTAAAATTAGTCCCCAATTTTATTAGGAAATGCACGAGATATAATATTATGTAAAATATTGTTGCAATAACTATGGTGATCAATAATTATCATAATAATACAATTTTAGGAATCAAATAATAAACGTTTTTAATGTTGTTTTACCGAGGAGTTGATTGGCCCTTTCTTGTTGAAAATTTTTGAAATAAATAGAGAACAATTTAATATTTTAGCAAAAGAGGACTCTTATTTGTCAAATGTGAGAAGGTCGAATGCGCATTACTCAGCACCACTTCAGCTTTCTATATTAAAATATTTGAGCCACAATCTCTCAAAGCAACAAATTTTTGTCCAGGAGTCGATGGATTTTGATGAAATTTTTTGCGTTATCTTTGCCCTAATTGACCGACAAAACAGTCGAGAAAACTCCGAATTTCGAATGTTTTGCGGGCGTTCAAAGGCCAAAATCTGGGAATTTTTAGTACTTCATAACTTTGCTCAGGGTGGTCCTAGAACAAAAATTAAAACAAAAACAGTAAACTCGTCTCAACAAGGCAAACAACTTATATATATTGATCTCAGATGGTAGGTCAAAGGTCAAGGTCATAAAAATAATATTTTGGATTTTAAACTCAAATTTGAAAATGAACATATTGAAATTTTTATTTTTTTCATAGCAATTTTGTAGAGAACAAAAAATTAAGTTAATAACGTTAAAATTTGGAATGGCATTTTTCCTCATTTTTTTTTTATAAAAAATGAAAACTTCGAAACCCCTTGTTTTTGAGGTTGGGAAAAAACGATGATTGACCAAATCTCGACTTCTAATCACCTGATTTTGAAAACCGCATACCGTTAGACTCGTCTTGACAACCCCAAGTGTACTAAAGGGGTATGAGACCCACCAACCCCCTACCCCCTTTTAACCCCCTACAATAACGGGAAATTTAGCATTTTTTGTCCGTTTCAACACCTTAGCACGACGTCGACGAGTAATTGTCTTCTTCAAACCAATTCAGTTACTTAGTTCACTTCAAATCGAGTCAAACGGTACTTAATTTTTGTTAATAGTACCACTACAATCCGAGATTCGGGTGCACAAAGATTTTTATTCTAATCGCGATGCAATAAAATTCTGGATGAGCACCAAATCTCGATTGCTGCACTAAAAATCTCGTCGCAATTATAAAATAAACAGCACACCACTCAACTTTCCCTGACATCCCTTTCGGGATTAAAGGGTGCAACCCCTAATACACACCCCATCCCAAGCGCGTTTATTTTTGTATTCATTTTGTGCGGAAAAGTGTAATTTGACCACTTCCGAGACACTGACAACAGAAATGGAGACCCCAAATATCCATATTTGGCTTCTAGCTTCCCAGAACCATCAACCCATTTAGAAAAACAAATCAGCAACCCTGAATTCTATATTCCGATATTTCGATCAATTAAAATTTATGTTGATAATAATGACTGCTATTTATAATATAATTAAATAACTTCATGCAAATAAACAATTAACAAAACTATACACAATGTAGCGTAAAAATTGGATTTTTTCTGTTCTTTTGTCGTTTTTAAATGATGTCTTAAAGGTCCTGCATTAGGCCAAAAGATTTCGCCTGTGTTTGTTTTTGTAGAATTTTGAGGGCCACAAATCTAAATTTAGTGTCTTTCTTGCTGGGAGAGAGGGCAAGTTGTGAAAGACACGCCTCATCGGACCTCACACACGCATTCAAGAAATACGATTTAGCACATATTTGCTCTTATATCTCAGTGTCAAATCAAGTTAACACGAAACTCACGGCAACGCACTCAGCAATAAACCGAACGTTTTCTCCAACAGTCTGCTTACGAAGATCTGCTGCCAAGAAATCCACTTTTAAGTATTATTCAAATTTCAAATGTTTTTGTTTAGCGTGCATTTCCTGTTCGTATTTTTTTAAATTAAGTCTATAACTTCCCTAATGGTCTATACTTGATTAATCGAGATGGCAAATTGATATCGTTTGAGAAATAAATTATGCTTGTTAAGGAAAAAGAATTTC
This sequence comes from Cloeon dipterum, assembly GCF_949628265.1. Taxonomy (NCBI): domain Eukaryota; kingdom Metazoa; phylum Arthropoda; class Insecta; order Ephemeroptera; family Baetidae; genus Cloeon; species Cloeon dipterum. Next base: position 15,654,347 of record NC_088786.1, read on the forward strand.
ATATATTATCAAATTTTGCATCTCACTGCAAATATTTACTCACAGCAAAACTGCATGCACCGTTATCGGAATGCTTACAAAAACCGCAAAAAAACCACTTGTGCTCGTGTTGAACAATTTTCAGTGTGTCAATTTCATCATAGAAATGGAAAATATTCCTGATTTATTTAATTTAATATGGAAAATGTTATTCTATAATTATTAATAAATATTTCGGATGAAAAAATATCTATAACAGAAACATTATTTAAGGATATTTTTTAGTCTTGTCTGGCTTATTTTGGCTTGTTTGTTACTGGAGCTTTTCTCGGGTCAACAAATATTTCTCTCATGGAGTGATTAAAGTTCAAAGAGCATTTTTTATTAAAGCCACTTATAATCGAAGTCGTACATGAATTCATTTTAATTGCAGACACCGCGCCATCTACGGTTCAATGGCTGATCATGATATTGGCGTATTTTGGGCCTCTATTAAAAGCAGAAATTCTGAAAATCTAAATTCGTTTCCATTATACTTTTAGTCAGAATAATCAAGCCCTGACGTCCTCTCTCAGGGAAATTTTTTATTTGATCTCTGATTTTTTTTGGAATTGTTTTACTGTGCAATGTCAATATTGTGCTGCACGCTGAATGACCTTTAAAATAAAAGATCAGAGCAGCGCCGCTCATTTAACTAACCAACGCCTCTTTTTTTATCAAAAACTAAATAAACACAGAATTATAACAACCCACTGCAGAGGGCTCATATATATATTTTTTTTCATACGAGGCTAGATACGCTCAACTGACAGAATTAAAGAACTTGTCAGAATTGAGAAATTCCCTTATCTAATCATTTATTGCAATATTTTGAAATCAAATAATACAAGATCAAATTTTGAAGACTGTCTGGTATGTACATAACTCATTATCTCTTTCACGATATAAAATGATAGTGTGATAGAGCCATTAATATTTTTGGGATTAGATTGTATTGAGAATGGTGATCATTTTATAAAATAAATGGACACAAGTCACACACATAAGTGCTAAAATATGAATTATTTCATCACATGAAATGTTTTTGCATATATTATGACCCACATATTAATTACAGAAAGAATTAAACTATAATCGATTGTATTATATTGCACAAGCTATTCTCAATCGGTATGTTTTAGTTTCTGGATTTTGAAAATTCGGTTCTAATCTTTGTCCTCTCTTATCAACACTTACACACAATAAAAAGCAGCGCAACTGAAGAGGGAACCTCACTCTTTGTTGCAAAAGGAGACACTGGCTAATCGTTCAGAAGTATATTTGTCTCTAAAAATTGTCCATTTCGTCTCAGTCATAACAATTAATTTCAGTGCCCGCGGAGCCCGGCATCTTCAAGAGTCCGTTGGACAGGGATATCAGCAAGCTGCCAGAATGTCCGATTTACGACTTTCTGCGCCAGAAAATAATAGAGCGAGGAATGGACAAAACCGACAAGCCCTGGGTGGTCAGAATGCTAAATTTTCAACAAACAAATTGCGCACATTTACTGTTTTCACCAGGTGGACACTTCCACTGGGACTACTGTCTACTTCAAGGACATCGACCCTCACTCAAGGAACGTTGGAAGCGCTCTGACACGCCTAGGATTTAAACACAGGGACATCCTTTACTTTGTCACCTATGAAACATCCGTACTCTACCTCATCCAGTTAGGGGTTTGGAGGATCGGTGGAGGAGCACGTGGGGGATTTCAAGGCGAAGCTCCTGGTAATCTATTTTTAAGGGAGTATATTTTGTTTTAAAAATTTTAAACTATCAGAGGAATTTGCCCGTCAAATGATAGAAGCGAAAGCACGGTTTGTGCTCGTGGACAAGGAGACATATCCCAAGATGTTGGAGGCAGTCAAACTGCTATCTTGGCCGGTTTCTATCATATCATTTGATGATGTTGGCAATCCAGATGTGGTCTTGGTAAAGTCACTGATCGAGGACGATGGCACCGGTAAGTGAAAAGCATATCAATCTATTTGCTATTTTGCGTTCAAAGACTAAGTTTCACGCACAAAAATTATTTTTCAAATAAATGAAGAGACTGACGAAGATGTTGAAAATTATTTAATTTAAATTGTGTTTTTAACTTTACTTGCACGTCTGATCCAAGAAATGTATTTAATAATATAGATGTTATTTGAATGAAAAAGCTGAAATATGTGATCTTTTAGCCTTGCCAGAGAAAGTGAATATAAAACCAAAGGAAGACGTCATTTGCATCCCAAATACCAGCGGTAGCACCGGCCTGCCAAAAGGCGTTTGCCACACGCACTTTGGTTTCACAACCCTCAACTTCGATCCGAGGGCTATAGATGTGTTTAAACTGCCCTTCATGACTCCTATGAGCAACTATGCTGTTGGCAGCTTTATGGTCACCACAAGCTCGCTCTATTACGGCAGCACGGTCTTCCACCTGGGGAGATTCCAAAAGGAAAACTACTTTGAACTAATGGTCAAAAACAAGGCAATTTAATTATATTAGCACCAGAAGAAATTTACTCAATAAAACGATCAATTATACGCAAACAGCCCGGCAACGTCCTGATGTACCCGTTTGTTGCCAATTGGTTTGCGCGCTGTGATGATATAGGAAAGTATGATTTGAGTTTTCTCAAACTTATCTCCATCGTGGGATCTGTGCTGGACCCAACAACTGCGCAGTTGATCAATCAGAAATTGCCAGGCGCAAAGATTGTCCTATTCTATGGCATGAGCGAAATGATAAACATTAGTAACACCCAATTGGACACTTTGGAAAATGAGATTGCTCATGACAAAATTGCAACCAAGGAGAATCAAGGTTAGTTTGGTTATGTGAAATTCTAATCGCTATTAATTATAATCAGTGTTATTATATATCTTTCATTTCGCTATAGTTTTAACAGAATACAAAAAAAATGGAAAAACAATTTTAGAACTTGAAAAAAATATTCTTAGCAATTGCTGATTTTTCCGGGTTTGCCTTTTTTAGGGGAACTGTGCGTTACTTCAGGGAAACTAGTGCCATATGTTGTGGCTAAAATTTTGGACGTGAACACAGGCAACACCCTGGGGCCGAACGAAAGAGGCGAACTTTACGTCAAATCGCCAATGCTCATGAAAGGCTATCTCAGAGAGGGACATGAAATGGTAAATTGTGTTTCGGGATATGTAAGAAAATGCAGATTTTCATTATTAATTTTGCTTCAGCCTGTAATCGAGAATGTAACTGAGGATGGATTTTTCAAAACCGGAGACATCGCCTTCTTTGACGAAAACTCGAACATTTACATCTTGGAAAGGACCAGTTTCTTGTTCAAGTATTACATGTTCATTGTACGTAAATGGAATTTGGTCAATAATAAATAAAATGAAATTGTCCATGACTGTGCGTTTCAGGTATCACCGACCGAAATAGAGACATGTATCAAACAACACCCCGACGTGCTGGAAGTAGGGGTGGTCGACATCCCTAACCCTGAGTGCACAAGCGTAGCCAGGGCCTTCATCCGCAAAAAGCCCAACTCTAAGTGCACGGAAGCGGATCTCGTCAAGTTTGTTGCTGACCGACTGCCTGAGCACAAACAATTGCACGGCGGGGTGCAGTTTGTAGACAAATTACCAGAAAGCAAGGGAAACAAGCTGGATAGAATTGCACTCAAGAAAATGGCACTTGATAAGTGAATTGTTTTTCACCGCATGCTTCATGATTTGGAAAAAATTGCAATTATATTTTTCAACGCTGATTAAAAAAATTTCTGTACTATAAAGGATGAAAAATCAATTCAATAACTAATAAAAAATATCGTTTATGATTGTGTTTGTGTGATCGTCTCCCTTATCGATTCAATTAGCTGTTATATAGCTGTATTAAGTGCTATAGTACAGTTGTTATCTTGTGGGAACCAGTTTTTACAAAAAAAAAAATTAAAAAACCATTTTAACTCGAGACATGTATGTTACGTAATTAAATTGTGCAGATGGGGTTCATTGATATTGATAATAGTTAAAATTAATAAATCATCAATTAAAATTTAACGCATATGTATGTTCAAGAATTTTTTAGAGCTAAGTAAAACGTAAATTGATAATTATTATATCCAATTAAAACAGTCAAAAGTTTAATTTTTCAAACACTGAAATTCTCTGCTATTCTTACTGCATTATTATGTTAGCTTCAAATTTGATACTTGATATCACGTGAGAGTGGGTTGGCCTTTTCTTATCGCAAAAATTATATATTTAAAGAACATCATTGGCAAAATATGGCTCTTGTTTGTCAATTGTGAATCCAAGCGCACATTTTGCAGCGATATTCAGCCATCTCAAAAGTTAGTATTTCATTTATCCAGGTTTATATTTTTTTCTGAAAAAATTTAAATAGTATTTTAAAATTAGAGAATTTTTCTGCTAATAACACCAAAATTAACTTAGCTTTAACAAAGAGACAATCAGTAAGCAATCCTTTTGTGTTCTTCGTTACGATAGGCGTTTTAGGTGATGTAATGACGATAATCATATCTTGAAAGTTTTTGGAAAAAGAATTTTCGTTACAAAAAATATATTTTTTGTCTAATATTAATTGTGACGATATTTGTTAAAGTAGTTTTAACTTATTATTAGCCTAAAGATTTTAGCCAGTCAGCAGTACAATTGATCAGTGGCTGCTTAGAAAGTAAAAAAAAATAATTCTACAGGATGAGGTCAAAATGGACCAGAGGCCTTATAAAGACCAAACAGCGGTTTCAAACTTTGCTTTCAACCCAATCACTCGACGCAAAACAAAATTTAGACGGTTCTGCCAGCCACTGTGTTACGGGTTTGCGATTGAAAACCACACAATTAATCTCAAAAGTGAATACCACTATCAACATCAAACCGATAAATAATATTTTCTCTTTACGGCTGTATAAATAAATAGTTAAAAATCTATTTCAATTTTGATTATTTTCAATGCTATCTAGTGACATCGGAGCCTATAATCTTCAAATCTCCTTTGGAGCGAGATCCTAGCAATTTACCGGAATGCCCAATTTTCGACTTTTTGCTAAAACGAATAAAGGACCAAGGAGTCGACAAAACGAACCGGCCTTGGGTGGTTTGTGCACATTTTTAATTTCGCTTCCCTTTCACTGCTAAGGCTATTGCTTTTAAATGTCAGGTGGACACCACCACAGGTGCGAAGGTCTACTTCAAGGACATAGAAACGGACTCGAAGCGAGTTGCAAGCGCCTTGACGCGACTGGGATTTGGACACAGAGATTTTCTGTATTTCGTGACTTATGAGACAGCCGTCCTATATTTGGTCCAACTTGGCGTGTGGAGACTTGGTGGAGGCGTGCGCGGCAGTTTCCAAACGGAGACTCCAGGTATTTATTAAACTGGTAATTTAGATTTGTTTTTCGTAATTAATTTTTTTATTTAAATTATAAGAGGAGTTTGCTCGCCAGTTGAGGGAGACGCAAGCTCGGTTCATTTTGGTGGACAAGGAAACGTTTCCTGTCATTAAGAAAACGATTCAACTGCTAACATGGGAAGTAAAGCTGATTTCCTTCGACGACGTTGGCGAAGCAGACGTAACACTCGTAAATTCACTTTTGGAGGATGATGGATCTGGTGAGTGGCGTTATCTCAGGAGTGAACGATGTGAAGTAATTTTTACGACTTTTTATCACTCTCAAGTTTTAAGATGCCAATATACCTTTGTACCTTTTTCGAAATCCAATTGTGCAATATATATATATTGTTCAAAGTACAATGGTTTTTATCCTATTCGAGCTATTTTTTAATCTCCATGTTGCTATTACTATCAAAGCAATGCCTGAGAAAGTAGACATCAAGCCAAAGGAGGACGTAATTTGCGCACCGAACACTAGCGCCAGCACCGGCCTGCCAAAGGGCGTTTGCCACACTCACTTTAGCTTGACATCCTTGGCATTTGATCCAGAGGCCATCGACGTGTTCAGATTGTCTTTCATGACCCCGGCTAGCAACTACGCCATTGGCAGCTATATGGCCACCTGCTGCTCCATCTCCTACGGCACCACGATCTTCCAACTTGGAAAATTCCAAAAGGAAAAATTCCTCGATTTATTGACCGAACACAGAGTAAAGAGATTTCGTAGTTTGAAGTCTGGATCAAAAGTTTATTTTCAACTGGGAAATTTCCAGCCTGCTAACACGCTGATGTACCCGTTCGTTTGCAACTGGTTTGCGCGTTGTGATGAATTGGATCAGTACGATCTGAGTTTCCTGGAAAGCATTACTATAGCTGGAGCTGTCCTGGACGCAACCACCACAGAGCTGATGGCCAAAAGACTGCCGCACGTCGAGATAATCCAACTGTACGGCATGACAGAGTTGATAAACGTTACCAACACAAGAATCGAAACTCCAAATAATAAGCTGTCGAAAGAGAAAATAATCATGAGAGAGAACCAAGGTTTGTTTGCGCGAAAATTTAATTCGATTTCATTGGAGAGAAAAAAATAGGAGAAATGTGCGTCTCTTCTGGAAAACTGGTGCCATATGTGGTTGCCCGAGTTGTCGACGTTGATACCGGGGAATTTCAGGGGCCCAATAAGAGGGGCGAGATATGCGTCAAATCTCCAATGACGATGAAAGGTTACCTTCGCGAAGGCTGCAACGAGGTTATAACAATGGCCTATTCTGCACCAATTAATTGGCTCATGCTTGAAAATCTGATTTATAGCCTGTGATGGATGATTTCACCGACGATGGTTATTACAAAACTGGAGACATCGGATTTTTTGACGAAGACTCCAACATCTACGTTGTGGAGAGAACCAAATTCCTTTTCAAGTACCAAGTGTGGTCGGTAAGTCCATTTGATTGGGGTTGACTGTGGCAAATGAGAAACTGTATCACGAATTGACCTTGATTTTGTCTATAAAAGATTAAATCGCTGTTAAACGTTCTGAATCAGCATTTCTTATCAAATTGAAGGAATGGCTCTGCTAATAGAAGAAGTGAAAATTCTAAGAGGAAAACATTAAATAACATGTTCTTGTCCTGAACTGTACTTTGCTTCCAAAATAAAATTCATATAATCAATAACCACAGTATTAGGCTGCAGAGAATTCTGAATCTGCTTAAGGCCGCATATTTTCGACAATCGCAGATTCAGAATTGTCTGCAGCTAAAATTGTGGACATGAATATTGTTTTGGAGGTTAACTGCTGATGAGGCTTGCGAGGCCGAAATAACCGCTGTTCAGTACAAAAACGCATTATTTAATTTTTCCTCAATTATTTTCAATATTAGCTGGTCATCCTGAATTAATTTCCGCGCAGAGCGCAACCATTTGTTAAATTTAAATTCAGTAAATAGCCTGTGTGTGTGTGTAATTCTTTATTATTTTTAAATGCATTTAAAAAATGTTGAAACAAAAGAAAATACTCGATTCTAGATGGAATTGGAAATTGTCTTATTCAGAAATTATTGAAAATATCAGGAAATTGAGCAAAAGAAATAAAATCGTTGATTGAGCACTGATTTGTTGGATCTCTGTGCTCATTCTTTCAATACTGATCATGCAATCAAATTTAAAACTTTCCAAGTCGTGGAAAAGTTAAATCTCAAAAGATGGAGTGAAATTATATGTATTTTAATTTCAACATCTTGCTAATAAAACTACCGTGACAATTTTTGAAGTCAAACTCGCGGTAATATTTACATTTTTTAAACCAGCTAAAAATTTTACAGAAAAAATATTTTTGAAAATAATAGGAAATCTTTGTCATAGGTCTCCCCAACTGAAATTGAGTCAGTAATTAAACAACACCCTGGCGTGCTGGAAGTTGGAGTCATTGATATTCCTGACTTAGCAAACTCGAACGTGGCGAAAGCTTTTGTGCGAAAGAAGCCGAACGCCACGTGCACTGCTGAAGAACTCATCAAATTTGTCGCCGATCGTCTCATCGAACGCAAACAATTGCACGGCGGAGTGGTGTTTGTGGATAAATTACCTGAGAGCAAGGGGAACAAACTGGACAGAATTGCGCTTAAGAAGCTTGAGAAGGGTGGACAATAACAAACGTTCATTTGACTATTTAGCTTTTATTTCTGATTGTGAAATTGATTTTTAAAAAAGAAAATGATATATATGTATATTATCAGGCAACAATCGTTTGAATCTATTCAATATTTAAAAGCGTGTCACGTATTTTTGTCTAATCGAAAAGTAATAAAGATATAGCATATTAAGTAATAATTTCTAGTCTTGCTGCTTGGCTTTAACAACACGTTGTCAGTGCTCATAATCGGGTGCTTTCTGTTACACAAAGGCATAGTCTCATTTTTCTAATATCTCAAGTTGTCACTATTCAGAGGCACGCAAGGAATAATATATTCCAAAATCTAATTTTGCGCATGTATATAAAGCAGCAATAATTGAAATGAGTTTGTAAAAGCGAAGATTTTGAGAGATTTCAGCTCTTCATTATTAATAATATTGATGAAAGGGTAAACATCTGGTTCTACGCGCTAATAAATGGAATTTCAAACCGATTCGGCACAGTGGCCAAGATTAATTACTTTATGTTCTACTTTAGGCAAATGTATAGAGTTCTCTAGTAAAGCAAGATTCTTTTCTCCACGGTCTTTCTGCATATGGGGCACTCTCCAATTTTGTCTCCGCACATTTGGCAGGTTCCGTGGCCGCAGAGGAAGATCATGTTTTTCAACCGGTCCAGGCACACGGGACACATAGTCTGCAAAATCCGCTCAATTAGCACGCACAGATATAATTCAAACTGATATTGGCTCACCTGTTCTTTGATATCTTGCAGCTGCTGCTGCAGCTTTTGGATGTCCGCGCTCGAGGTTGTGTCGCGGGAGCCGTTGTTCATCAGAGGCGGCTGGTAATTCACGCTGTTGATGTTACTATTAATGTTGCTATTAGTGGCGTTGTTGTTGGGTGCCACTTCGCTTGTAGCTGAAATAAGGAGTAAAATAATGAAAGAGAGCAATGGATTTTTAGATTTGTATTTTTCTTACAAGTCGTCGTAGGAATCTCTTCCTCTGGGTCATTGATGACGTCACATATTGATCCTAAATTGGAAAAAATGGTTTTAATGGAGTTGAAGGATGAAAAATAACTGTTTCAAAATAAAATCGATAAAATCAAAGCTGATTGTTAAGCTACAAATTTACGCGTGTCTAAAAGAAATATTACCGATTCCTCCGCAGCAAACGATGAAGGGCACCATTTGGTCGATTTGAGATCTGCATTGCACGCACTTCTTCATCAAAGAAGCGCAACAGTCACAAGCGCACATGTGTCCGCACGGTCTGAACAGCACAGAAGCCTTCTTGTCCGAGCAGACGACGCACTCTTCAATCTGTTGTGTTAACAAATCTTTCAGCGTGATTGGCAAGGGAAAAATGAGATAGTTTCTACCTTGACCCTGGTCACGACAGGTTCTCTGCACACAAGACACTTTTTCACCCTGGGAGAGCAGGCTGTGCAGCAGGCGACGTGGCCGCACGGCGTGAAAAGGGAGTCCCTCTTCATGTCGGAGCACACAAGACACTCGTCCAACTGCTCACCAGCGTTTGAAGATTCCATTCCTCCTTCACTAGAGTCCCTGAAATTTAATTTCAAGTCTTGCAAAATAAATACATATTTAAATTAAAAGACATGAAAAATAATTACAACTTTGTTTAAAATTTAAATTCTTACATCACTAAAATAAGACAGAAAATATCTTCTTTTGATTTCATTAAATCTTATAAATAACAGGCAGGCAAGAACATAGACAAAGTTAAATTTTTTTAACAGAATAACTGACCACAACTCATCTCCGACCGAGTTCTGCACCATCCTCTCCCTGTGGCACCTTGCTAGGGCGCGGCAAAGGTTGGGATCCGGACAAAGGTCCAGTGGTGTTTGGCCCTTTTTATTTTTGATGGTGAGATCGGCCCCGTTGGCAGCCAGGAAACAAGCGATGGAGGCAGACGATTTCTTATCTGCTCCTTGGCTGCCGAGTCCCATGAGGAGCTGGAAAAGTAAGAGTAACATTAGAAAAGTGTGCATGAGTATAGCAGCCGAATTAATACAAAATACCTTTCCAACATCCTGCACGTCCTGTAGTTGTCGCAGCTGAGACAGAGTGTGGTGGCGCAGTGCCTCGTGGAGCGGCGTGTCTCCGTCTTTGTCGGGGATGTTCAGATTTGCACCCTCGCGCACAAGAAGCTGTTTTGGAATTTGATTTTTTTACTATCCATGTTCTGTTTAAGTACAACTATTGGAGATGGTCAAAAGAATTGAGTTGCTCACTTACAATTATAAAAGTTTCAATTAATTTGAAATTCAATTTTTACTCTTGTTCTGTGCAGCCCAACAAAATTTCGCCCAGTATTAAAATTCTAATTTTTGATTCATAGTTCATTATAGGTTTTTTTAATGGTTTCAATAAAGATTTTTAATTAAGTATGGAAGAAAATGAAAAGAGTTTAGAATAAAGTGAAAAAGGATTTCCAAGAAAATTATATTTTTGCTATTTTGGCCTGAGTAAATTTGCTATCATTTCGAAACTCACGTAGTTTTTTAAGGGTGGTATGAGGTGAGCTATATGCAATGGAATTCCGACCATTATCATTCTTTCGGAGATGTTTAGTTTTGAAAATTAACCTCCCAAAAACGAAAATCGACAGAAACTCAAGTTATATTGACGCTAGGGAGATGTGGTTACGACAGAAAATATGTTTCATCATACTCTAAAATCTTGCAATTCGAACTATATCAATAAAAAATTAATTATAATAATTTTAATTCAAAATTAAACATGCTTAAACAAATTTCAAAATTACTAAAAATAATAAAAACTCAAACAAACGTGAGTTTTTATCACATCAATTTTGCGGATTCTTGCTATACAAAAATTTCAAAATTTACGTAAAAAAACGCTTGCTTCTAAAAAGAGAGCTTCCAAATTCCATATTCATGATTGAATTTACCCTGACGATCTGCGTGTGTTGTCTTTCGACGGCGAGGTGCAGGGCCGTCTGGAGGTTCACGTTCTGCAGGTCGGGGTCCGCTTTGCCCACCAGGACCAGCAGTTCAGCGACCTCGACGTGGTTGTTGAGGGCGGCCAAGTGAAGCGCGGTGTAGCCGTCGTCCTTCTTCTCGTCCACGATCCACGGGCGAGGCAGCTTCATCAGCAGAATTTTCATAGCACTGCAAAACAAGCAGATAAAGCGAATTTTTAATCTCGAAAAGACGAGTTTCAATCATCGTGGCTGCCTCGCTGGAAGCGATCATTAATATCGAATTCCTACTATTAAGCAGCGCTGCGCGTGTGACATTTTTAGCCTGTCGCAGCAGGCGTGCACAAAAAAAGCAGCACACGTGCAGTCATCCTCGCTTTTGCCTCAATAAACGCCCGCCATCATTAAGCTCTTGTTTTAAGAGCGCGAAACAAAAAAACGAGAGGCATCAATTCACTCGGCAATGCCGCGCCAGTCATTAGTACACGCAGTCAGCGCGCATTTTCGCTCTGCATTCATATTTTAATACGGCTGACAAGCCTCTTGGCAGCCCTCGACTTATGAACACACACACACGCACTTAGCTTGTCTTGACGCTTGCACAATCCAATAAGATTTCTGTTTATAAGGGAAAACTGAATCTTGCACTTTATTTGAGTTGCTCAATGCAACTGGAGGTAAAATACATTTTATTTGTGGCTGCAGGATTCTCATAAGGCGCTTAATTTATGCGCAGTGTCTAATGTTATATACGTTTCAACAGTTTCTTATCATATAAAATCTTCAAAAAAGGTTATATGGACTTCATTATTGATATCTTGGTTCTGAAGGTATTTTAGCATTTTGCAAAGTTAAATTTGCAGGGTAATTATAAAGCCCAAGGTCAAATTGCAAAAAGAAAAATGGTTATAAGAAAAAAATAATTGCTTCACTTAATTTCAGCATTATAGCTCACACTTATTTTCTGTCACAATAATAATTATTATTTCAGGCAAAAACATCATCTAGGATCATTTAAAATTCTTCCATAAGTTACTGATAACATAATATGTACAATACGCTCTTTTTAACAGACAGGTTGGGAACGATTGCGAAAATTTTGACATTTATGCAAAACTGACACGATTATTTTTAGTTGGTTTTGGATTCCAGTATAGGATGCTTGTATCAGCTTGTAAATTTGCTCACCGATAAAATATCATTTTTAGACGTAGCATAATATATATGTCAATTATTAGTCTTAAATAAAAACAACTTAAACGAAAATTTACACCTATGAAAATTGGTGCATCAACTTTTCCCTTTTTATGAAAATATTCAATACCTTGCTATTGTTCAATGTGATCATTAAAATCTTTCAAAAAGTAAATTATTAAAATATACCGAGCCAAATGTTTATATCTAATAAAATCTTATCAACAGTTATATCGAACATTCAACGAAATAAAGAAAATGTGCGATCCAAAACAAAGCTGTGGTTTCGCTGTTTTGGTATAATTTGCATTAAAACCACTAAAATAAACTATTTTCAACATTTCTCTTTTTAAGATTATCAGGTTTGGAAAATAAACTATATATTAACCATTTCAAAAATCATCGGGAGAATTTTACGAACTATCATTATTTATACACCATTTTGTGTTTGGAAGGCTTCGCAACATTATTGGCATGCAGTTTTAGATGATTTCAAGTGTGGCTCGAAAGTCTTCTACCAGTGGAGCTATTTCAGCGTTGTTTCAAACTGAAGTCATCCAATTATCCGAGCGCAATTCTCTGCTCTCCCTCCATGCTCGTGCGTTCGCGTTCGGCCGGCGAAAAAGTGCACGCACTGGCTAGCAAACTAAGGGGCCAATTCATGGCCATGAATGGGGGTCAGGGGCGACGCTAGGGTGACGTCATTGCGGGCAGCTCGCTCCACGAAGATGCACTCATCACAGCAGTTGCTCGTCAGTTACTTTTGGAGCTGCCCGAGCCGACAAGGCGCACAATTAACAAAACACGGCTTCAAGAGCGCGATGCGGGTGATTCGTGTGCAATTACTCAAACATCCAGCGCGGTGTTGGTGCGTGCCTCGTTTGGATATTCGGAAATCAATTTCTCTAACTGAGCAGCAAGACTCCGCGGGGAAATCGGAAGGTGCGGTCGTTAGGCGCAAGAGTGTCCCTCCCGCAGCACGCGTGTCTCGGCGCGGCTCGTAAATTAGGCGCCGTCGCCGCCGTGCATGTGCGTCTCCGCAGACAGGATGGAGAACAAGAGGCTGCAGCGCGCAGAGCCAGAACCAGAGGTATCCCACTAACGGGCAGGGCTGATCGAACAAGGGACTCGACAATTTATAAATAAATACATTCCTAGAAGGGCGTTGGTTTTTTCAAAGCTGGTAAATTTAGACGCACATGACTATATAAGGCGGGCCAACTGCCTCCGGGCAAAAGCGTCCGAGTTCAAAGAGGAGGTGATTTTTAAAATCTATTCTCGAGCAGAAGAGGTGATAGAGAATGGTTTGTGTTGAAAGCTGCCTCTCGCATTGATTGATTTTTTTTCCAGCCCCAATGAATTTTAGAACTGGAAGCACTTCAGCAGATGGGTTGAAATGGTGATAATTTAAATTTGGATCACAATAAGGAGGAGGGAAATTTCGAGCAGTCATGTTTATTCGTTCAATAGATTTCAAAAATATCTGACCAATTTGTTTTGACGGTTATTTAATAAACATTGTAGATTTAACAGTAAATGTGACTAAATGCTATAACCTGATCAAGTTTAAAATGCAAATGAGACCGAATATTTCATGAAGTTTTTTAGCATTTCATTTAAAAGTTTTACTAAACATATGACATAATGATATATCGCTTTTGAAGTACATAATCCAGCCACCCTTCTACAAAGGATTGGATTTTGATTTTTGCAACACTCAAATTTGTGTTTCATTGTGAGAAGTTACTAAAAAATGTGCTGCTGCAGCGATATTCCAAACTAGAAGATAAAGCAACAGTAGAATAGGAAACGTCATACCGCCTACTCCAATGGTTAGCATCGATTGTTAGTTTAATTGTTTGGTTTGACCTAACATGACCAAAAATATGAGACCAGCAATTTAGCAAAAAATAATCTTTAAGGCCAGAATATTTCGTTTATTGGCACCTACGAGGGTTGAAAAAGTAATCTGGTTAATGCGATTGCTGATTAGGTAAAAGACTTCTCTATACCATCTCTTAAATATAATTAATTGATAATTATCGAAACAAACCAAGCCAAACTGAGCTATGAAAGCAATTTCCTCCTCCGCATTTTTCTACGAAAATAAGACAAACAAGTCTTTTCTGGCAATGGTGAATTTAATCAATTCAATTTTCTTTTTCATTATCGGAATGAGCAGTTTAATTTGATTGGAGATTGTGCCGGATAGGATCCTCCTAATTCATTTGCGAACAGAATGATTCGCTTCTTCAAACGGATAAAAGCCGCCATTAATGGAGTGCTTTCGCCGAGCAAACAGATGATTCACAAGAGGCAGCCATTCACCTCCTCCTTTGGCGAAAAAGCTGAAAAAATGTCTCGGTCGGAGGTAAAACGCTGTTTGCGCGCACATTTTTCTCTCTCTCGCTTTCATCTCCAATTTCCTGTGCTCGCGCCAATTAATTTGATCCGCGCGCTAGTGGGGGATAAGAATTCATGATGTTTTTTGCACTCTCTGGAGGAGACGCATGCAGCTGTGTGCCCATCACCCGCGGGGCCAGCGCACACATGTGCACGCAGCCCGACACACATGCGGCGCACCACCACTGGGGCATTCGCACCGCATTATTTTCTGGCTGCGCGGCTGCTGGATTTTTAAAATGAGACTTCCTCCAGCCGCCGGCTCTAAATCACGCCTTTGCGTCCAAAACATTCCTTTCCTTCCTTCCTGCCTTCCTTCAGCTGACAAGTCTAGCATGGCTCACGCGATTGTGCAAACGACTCACTCGCGCGCGCTCCGTACCTAACAATAAGATATTTTGCCCGAGCATGAAATTGCTGGTTTCTTCCACTTTTCATTCACCCTGCCGTTGATCTTTCGCGTTGCATGAGGCGAATTGTTTCCAGTACGCCGCCTGCTTCAGAGGTTTCCGACAGAGCAGTGAAATTGAAAAGAAAGTCGGATTTGGAGAGGAGAAAAATAAAAAAAGCAATGAGTGAAACATTGAGAAATAATGTCAAAGTTTAGGGAAACACACGAGGTTGCAAATAATGGTACAAATTATGGGGTAGATGGTAGTCATCCGCAGTGATTTGAGCTGAATCAGAGTTTATCTCATAAAATCCAAGCACAGCATTGCAAAAAATCAAATTGAAAATTAATGAAATTGGATCAAATTTAACAGACACGATTTCATGTGAAAAAAATGGTTATTTCAACTGCGAAATCGTAAAAAAGTGGCGCAGTTTATCAAACAGATTTCTTCACATCTGCAATAAATCGTACGTGTAAAAACACAATAATATATGATACAAGAATAAATGCAATTTTTGTTACATATTATATTATATAATTTCTCCCTCTGTGCCCTAATGATATTTTTGTTAGTTGGTTATTTCTTTTAGAAGTGGGGATGTATGGGGTAAAATTACCCTGCTGATCTAACATAAATTCTAATTTGGAAAGTTTTATTAACTCTGCAAACTGAGTTATTGAAAAATTACTCTTTTTGCTGCAACTTGTATAGTTTTTGCCCCCCTTACTATGTCATTCTTATTAGAATTTGCGAGAGGTTTAACTCAGGCGAAACTATAGTTTTTACCATATAAAAATCCCTAGCTTGCATAAGGGGTTTATTTTAAAAATAGAAAGAGTACACATAATCCTATCAAACCTATTCCTTTCTAGGTTTGTGCTGTATTTTTATCGAAACCTTTCCGCCATCTTGGGATTTTATAAAACTTAATTTACTAAGCTTATAAAAATTTCTATTTAAAAAAAAACATTCATAAATTTTGCAACTAATCTCACACTTAAGTGGCTCATAGATTAAAATACCGATATTTTGAAAAATGACTCGTAGCAATATTGTAAGTTCAAAGTAGAGTTCAGTAGCATTTTGCTGCAGGAGCGTTTCCATATATCTCATCAACATTAAGTGAGTTTCCGCCATCAAGTACAGAGCAAACGGAGAGAGAGAGAGAGCGAGCGAGGGCACGTGAATGGAGCTATCTTGGGCGCAAGTGACGCGAAAGAAGCTGCGGGGCGGCCATTCAGATTAATGCCTGGGATTAATTCAATTTGCGTCCAAAAAGGGTTGTTAACCTACGATTGGCTGCGCAATGAAAAGCACCGGCGGAATTGCGGCCTTCCCTGCCGCAAATCCGTAAGTGGATGCAAGCAGCGCTCGAGAGGGCTCGTTTCGAATCCATTTCGATATACAAAATACAGCCACATCGGCAAGGGGCAATTATTGCCGGTGTGCGATTAAAGTGCAAATTGTTTCCAGCAGCGGCATTTTTGCGCTCTCAAACCTCCTTCTTGCAGCGCGCGCACTGTTTTAATGCTGTACTGTGGCGAACGTTAGTGCAAATAATTTGCCTGTAACACCCTCGCCGACACCGTGGGGTCATTTACTCGCTGGAAACTTCCACTGCACAACACACCGCTGTAAACCATGATTGCTTTTGTTTGCAACACACCAGGAGCTCTCATTAACTGGGGATTTGAAATTGTTGCATAATGAGATATCTACAATTTAGCAAAATGTGTGGATTTCCACATACTGTGCTCATATGAAGAAACACAGCATTCGCAAGGGTTATTGTTCTTGACTTAAAAATTGCTTCTAACATAAACTCAACGCAAAAAAAAAACAGTTTGTAAGGGTGCACGAAGCTATAGAAAATGGATTAAAAAGCCGGTAAGAAAAAACCCGCAACTCTGATCAATGATTAAAATCTGGTAATAATTGTGTCTTTAGCATTATCTTAAAGTTCGTCTACACAATTATTGAGAATAAAGATTACAACCTGGGCAGTTTCAATCTAAATTAAAAATTCTCTAGTCACAGCTTACGCAAAAAAATTAAAACCTATATAATTGATACTTTTCAGATCGAATCATGTGGAAAAACCTCTTCCTTGACTAAATTTTAGTTGTTTTCCTATTAGCCCTTCTTGAGCTATCATGAGAATCTTGGCCAGATTCGAAAATTCCACCGTCAGAAGCATTTCCTTTTTACTAGAAATCGGAGAAATCCAAGGAAGAAATCAATAAGCTCTTTATTATATAAAAAAATAAGAAAGACGAAGAAATCAATTTTTGAGGCCGTGGGCGAGTGCGGCCGGCCAACCCACCGACAATCGTCTAACAGCACAATAAGCGTGACCGAGAGACAAATCGCAGCAGCTTATTACTGCCGGCATACAATTCACACACAATGCACCCATTCAAATCTAATGAGATCGAATGAAACCGCTCCACATCTTATCGCTTAAGGAATTATTACATCCTCCCGATGCAGGCAGGCGAGAGCAGCGCGCAGCAACTCGCTCGGAGGGGCCGTTTATTTAGTTTCATTTGCATGGTGGCCGCGACAGCGGCCGGCAGATGCGAGAAGAGAGTCGGTTGGTCCGCTTGACAGTGATATTTCATGTACCTTGCCTGCTTGCGTTGGGCCGTGCGAGCGCGAGCCAGAGGACATTTTACAGCAGTGCTTGGCTCTAAATTTACCCCTGCATCTGACTCGGGCCTAAAATTAACTCAGACCAGGGGCTGCTAACTTACATTACAGCTGCTGAGAGAGTGCCTGCCTGCCTGCTTTGCCTGCCCGAGGGTATGCTCTCGGCTTTTTTCTTCGAAAATACATTCGCCGCCTGCAGCGCTTTCCACCGCGCGCGCCTCACGGAGATGTGAAAATGACACATTCGCGGCCTGCGTTGCGGGCGGTAATTCATGTTCGATTTACGGACGACGCGAAGTAAGTGGGCATTTTGCATTTAGTCCGAGTTTTCGGCAAAATTCTTTTTTTATGTACTAAAGGGTAGTTATTCAGTTTTCAAATCGCTCGTAATCGCGCCAACTTGCCGAGCATCACTTAGTACACAGGCGGCTGCACGCATTAATGAAATGCTTGAATGATAAGATCATAGTGTGAGGAGAGTGAAAAACTTGGCAACTGTGTGCCTGATGCGGACCATATGAGTATCTCGCGTACTACTGCTCCAGGCCGCATGAAGCTGCCGGCTCCTGGAAAATGTACAGTCTGCACCCCCCGATATCACATTGGAAATTGTATTTTCCAAGCCACCAAATTTTGGAAATAAGAAATCCGTCAATTTGTAATAATTAGACAAAATCAAGTGAAATTTAATTGTGAGCCCTACGGCCAGGTTAACTCCATGACCTTTTTACCAAGAATTTAAATTATCATTTTTTGTTTGTAGGTATAGATGCCAACGAAGGAAAGAAGCACACAAGGGTGTTATAACTTTTCCATTGAAACTGAAGGAAGCTTTCTCGGTACAAGCTGTTTATTTTTCCGCATTTCTACAAAAATTTCCTACTCAACTAGCTCCGACTGCTGGTTGCAACCTATTTCAATAAGTAAATAAACAGCTCGCTATTCACTGGGGAAGCTGCAATTAATTTCAATGGTAAATTACCATTTAACATGTGACTTGAAGTGTATATTTTACACTTGAAAGAAGAATTTTTCCAGTCGCGATTCCACAAGTAGTAACTTAACGAAGTTAAAAAATGTTTTGGCGTTTACTGGAATGAAAAAATCAAGTATTTAAGGGGAATTAGGAACTGTAGGTAAAAGCCATTTTGCCTTCAGCTGATTGTGAACTAAATTTCATGGTGAGGCGAAACAATTTGTTTTCCTGCGCCACTGCACAGCATTGCATGGTACAGAAAATGTTTTTCGCGCATATTGCAGCGAAAAAGCGGTGTTCGAATTAGTGACGGTGACTGCATTTTTCGACTCTGGAGAGTTATGGTGGGCGGCCGCGGGCATTTTTCCGCGTTTATAATTAGCCGCGGTAATGACCTCTCGTCTGCGAATGCAACCTAGTCGCCGGCGCGCACATGTGCATCGCCGCTGACAAGAGAGCGAGTGTGTCAGGCGCATTTGTCCGACAAATGGATGCATATAGGGCGCATTATTAACGCGGGCAAAGTGTTCCAGTAATTAGGATTAGAGGGATCAGCGCGCTTCCATTACCTGCCTGTCACGCCGAAACGAATGCGCACACGAATTGCAGCGCGTTCGATTCCTGCACCACATCAAACGTAATTTCAGCTGTGGCTGCCCGCCCGATGATGAAATAATGCTGCGCTAATGGCATCAGCTGTATCAATTCCAGATTTTGATTAGTCGAGAGCTCAATGCTGCCTGGCTGGTGTTTGGAAATGCGTTTGACCTCGAGCTGTTCATCTAATAGTCTTCGTGCCTAATTTGCTCGATGGGCATGGCCAAAAAAGAAAGCCTATTTTCTTCACGTTCACTTGCGTTAAAGAAAAATCCTCCGAAAGTTAACCAACATTTTGGATTAAAAAAGTGAAAACAATCCAATAGAACAAAGGAGCATATGAGCAGTAAAAACAAAGGATATTGCTGCTTCGCTCAGTCCTATACTGATAAGTTATACTGTGTGCAGAAGTGCTAACAAATTTTCCTCTTTCCACTTCATATATTCTTTTGTGAAAGCTTAAATTCGCATCTTTCAAATAGCTTTGTAAAGGATTCCATGCACCCAATAAATCAATATTAATTTGTTCCTTCTTAAATTTAATTTTTATCTTTTTGATTAATCGATTTAAACCTTGATACCTTGCTTATTTGACGGATCCTTGCAGGTAGGCAACGCGCTGGTCACATGTGCACGCCATAATGCTTACCTGAGTGAAATCAGGAGCACAGGTAAAAGGCCCGACAGAGAGATGTATTTTTTCTTGCTTCTTTCAAAGTTAAGAATTTTATCTGTCCTTTTATAAATTATCTGTCTTTACAGTTGGTCATAAATTAGGGAGATGGATCGGAGCTCTTCTTCAAATTGGATGGATATCGCAGCGACTCCGCAGGAGCTCGTCAAAGAAGCTGTGCAACTTTTTATCGTAAATAGGATGGCGAATAATTTGTTCCCGCCGATTCAGTTTCAGCTTCCATTCTTGTGACCGAACCAACTTGGGAGTCAACTGAGCGAGAGGCGGCATTGCCAAGGGAGCGCAAGTATGGATAAAAGTTTATTTTAGTTCGAAACGTATCCTTGTTCCGCAGCGCGACTGACGTCTTTTGCGAAGCAATTTTCGAGCTCTTCTTCACAGAGCAATTTCCGCCTTATTTCCCCGTTTAACTTGGGCGAAAGAAAGTTTTGGCGCAAAAGTCAGCGCGGTGCGGGCCAAGCAGGAAGACGCCTCGGTGTGCATGTGTCGATCAAATCGGCGAAAAGCGGCTTTGCGGCCGCAATGAATGACGAAAGAGAGAGAGAGAGAGAGAGAGAGAGAGAGATTTGCTCATCAAAATGATCCGACGAGACTGCTGAGGGCGCGAGGAGCGGGCCGAAATCGGAGTGACGCTGGTCTGCCCTTGGTCTAGACGCGGCGGCGGTTGCGTCCGTCGGCGCTCGGCACAGGTGCGAGTCGGGGGCCCGCAAAAAGGGCCTCGGCGTGGGGCGGCCCAGCGGGGGCTGCCTTGCCCGCCTCGCAACTCGAGAGCGGCGTGTGTATTTCGGGCTATGACAAATTTGGCCAGAGCTGCTGTGAGATTTTTAAGCCAATGAGCGTCACGAGGTCTAAGTTTGGACTCATTCCTCGGCGTGTGATCATTTTTAGAAACCCGCGGTGGAGGGATGATTGCTGACGGGCGGGCGGGCGAGCGGGCGGGCGGGGAGGCGAGATTTTTTACTCGGTGCATCCATCGCGCGCCTAGTTTTCACGTGCAAGTGCCACACATGCAACCTCTTCCTTCTGGCCAGAAAGCCGCAGGGGAGGGGGATTTATTTTTTAAGGGTGGAAGGAGCCGCTCCTCCGCCTCGCCGGCTCTCTTGCTCGCTGGCCATAGTCATCTCAAGACCATCTGGCCATCAACATGCAGATTTTTGGTTGTGTGCCCGCGCAGACACTGCCTGCCTGCCTGCCTGACTGACTTTCGAGTGCATTTCGACATTCCTGTGAGAGTGAGACCGTCGAGTGGACCTTCGCCAGCTGCCTACTTTGTACACCGTACTTATTTACTTCCCATACTGCCTTTTAAAGATATGGAATGTAAAGAAGTATGGAGCACTCTGAGGCCAGTCAACAAAAATCGTGTGCTGCCCTGAACTCCCGATTTCCAATCGCAATTTTTGTAACGTATCGCAACATGTCACGCAGAAATCCCCTGCTCCGACGTGCGGCGTTGAGTGGATGGATATTCGAATTCTCCCTTGTTTCGGTGCTCCAACTCTGTTAATTAACCCGCCGTTCATATTTTGTTGTAAAACAAAACGGCACGGAGCCATCATTTTTCAATTTGGACCCTGGATTGCGCGCGTGCCGCTCAAACGAGCTGTAAAAATTGTCTGTTCGAGCGCCTATTCAATTTTGTCTCTCTTTCCATCTGGCTTGGTGATGATTTGTAACTATCTGATCGAGCGGAATGCGAGCACAATTGTCACAAATATTTGCGGTACTGCGATCCTGCTGTGTATGCGCGATCATGTAAGTTTGAAATATTGCGCCGATAATTTGATAGCGTGCCGCTGCCACGCCATTTTATATAATAATTCGATCAACCTGGCCGGTGCAGTGGCGAAAAAGCTGCGAGAGTGTGCGAACACGCTGCAATATCAGGCCCAATGCGACACAAACATTTGTTTGGCAACTGTGTAGCATCAAATGTGAAAAGCATACATATACACATGTGCGTCTGCCGAAAAAGAGAGAGCAAGAGCGAGCAAGCGTGTTTTGCCGTCATCCGCGCTGGAGCCGGCTAGCCAGGCGTGCATTTTTGTCTCTGTGTTTCCGGCCGCACACACGATATTATTGGCGCAGAATGAAATTTTTAGTAAGAGCCCTTTTAAAACGTGTTTGCATGCATTCCCTGAGCTCGCAATAAAAGCAACGAAAATTCGTAGCATTTTGTTCAACATTTCCTGCTCAGCGAAAATAAATAGGCTGTTGATCAAAACAAACAAGATCTTTGCTTTGCACCGCGGACATACCGGGGGCGCACACAAACCGATGTGCCTCTTTGTCGGTGCTAATTTGAGCTCCGATTATGGTGCATAATTGCGTTTGGTGCGTTGGTCAGAGGCAGAGCCATAAATGCATTTGCACGGCAAACAGGGCCAAATGGCCGGGTGTGCGCCGCCAGCGGTGCCACCGCCAATTGAATTAGCCCTGCTTGTCTGTGGATTATTCAATATTCATGAATGGCATTAGCAATAAATTATTAATCACGGCGTAATGTTTGGACAACTCGATTTATTTGCCGGCCCTGTGTCACCCGTCACAGCGAGAGATATTAAATTTCGGCGCTTTCAGGCGCGAGTGGCTCTGTTTTCATATATTTATAACGCGAGTCGTCGGCCTCGGGAGGACGTATCAAAGTCAAAGTGGGTCTAATTTTAAAAGAGAGGCAGCCGAGCAGTCTTGAAAAAGATCCGCAGGGGTCTCTTGCAACGTCGGCCGCTCGCGCTCTATACCAAACTAGTGCTGCAAGGGCGGACGAGAGATGTCAGCTCTTGAGAAGTTTTCACTCACCGCACCGCTCTCTACTCTACAACTCTCGCGGTGGTCCAGCGGAAAACTTGCGGTCATCACGGGAGGCCAACCGTTTCAGGGTCAACTAGTTTAATTTATTATCCTTGCTCTAAAGTTTTAACAGTGGAAATAAATATATTTAAACACGAACTTGTTTCTTAATTGGAATGTTGAGTACTAGAAAAATGGATCCAAGTGTATTTTCTCATCGATTTCATTCTTGAAAATAAAAGATTTTTATACTCAGCTATTTAGGCTTTCAAATTAATAACAAGAACTTCTGATTTTTAACAAATATAATTAAGCAATCTAAATAAAATACGTAGAAAATCATTTTTACGATTAAATTATTCTTTTGTAACGTGAAATTCAATTAAAGAAAGATATTTATGAATTATGTTTACCTCTCAAGTGGAATCAAATTTGGAATAATCGATTGCAATGAACGGAGCAGCCTTCAGTGTTGAAAACTAGCGTGTTGAAGAGAAGGCGAAAAATTAAGAATAGAAAAATTAAATTTTTAAATGGGGAATATTCCAAGGCACTTTGCGTCAAAATCTTTTTTATTACGGGTGCGGAAATTTTCATCATACGTTTTTTTGGTATTTATTTATACGAAGCGGAATTCCACGCTTTTAAATAGCGGATGGAATTATGAGCTTCTGATTTTTTGTAAGATAGAGTTTTTGTCACTGGGAGTTTTACAAAGTTTTTTCACTAGCCCTCTTTTTGATTGTGCTCAGCAAGCAATGTGTACAGTCAAGCGCTTTCAACGGCAATTGATAAATAGAATTTTCATCAGCAGTTAATAATGGATTTGGTTTTGCACGTTAACTGCTGACGAGGCAATTATTATTGTTCATGTAAATTTAGAATCATAAAATTCTATTTTGAGTAAATTCGCAGACGCTAATTCCTCCCTAATAAAGAAAAGAGGGTTTGTGTCAGCTCCTCGTTACGAAACAATCGAGCTAAAGATGAATGGAAGGTGCGTTCTCGCCTCGTGGCCAGCAGGCGTGATGGATTAAAACGAGCAAACGCAGCAGAGGGCGGGCGAGCGAGCTTTGAAGAAGGCGCCAAGATCAGCAGCCTTTCTGGTGCGATCAAAGCGCGCGCGGGTACTTCCCTCTCGTCGTGCGCTGCGTATCTGGTTGCGAAGAATTTTCATTACTCGATACCGTCATCTGAATCAGCTAACTGAGGCAAACAATGAGGCGATGAGGGCTAAAAGAGGTGAGTATGTGCGTGCGGCGGCGGCTTTTTCATCGTGGCTCGCGTGCAGCCAGCCGGCAGAGCGACACATCCAGAGGCAGCAAGCGAGCGGCAGCCAGCAGAAAAGCGTCAACCCAAGGAGAGAAAAGAGACAGAATTGATCGACAATCCGCCAGAATGAGAATCTGCGCTCCTCTCCTCCGCGCTGGTGCAAATATTCTACCGTAAAATTGGGTGCACCGCCGGCATCTTCCGCCCAGCCAGGCCGAGTTCAAAAGTGCTAACTCACGAGACGCGATGGGCAAATATTCTCTGTGTCACACATACACACATGAGCTCACAGTTTTGATTATCGCCGAGAGACGAGAGGAAGAATGCGTACGTCTCTTGTGAATTGATATGTGCGCGACAAAGAGTTGATGAAACGGGCGCAAAAAGCATGGAGCCGGGATCAAAGGCTTTAGAATTGAATCCAAGTTGTACGTTAATTTATTTCCAACAGCGTCTGATGCCGAAAGCCTTTAAGTGTTCACAGAGAAGATTGAATTGTTCCGGAAGAAACGGTTTCGATCGGGAAGAGGTTTTCAAAGCAGTTCAAGTAGAGTTTTAAAATGAATTATTTCTGTCTAAAATTACACGTCACTTTTAGCTGCAAAGTTTGCTTTTGGGCAAAAGCCAAGGAGACTGGCGGCGATTCAAGGAATTCCATAAATTAGAATTTCTCAAAAGAGATAAAAAAGCACACACAGGATTAATTTTCTGAGGCAGTGTAACCAACTTTCACTGCCCCAGACTGATGATGGATCTCTTTAATCCAGCACAACGAGCGAGTGAAATGGGCCTGTGTTTGCCCGCCCGCACGGTAACAAAGCAATCCAAGAGTTATATTGTGCCTATCAAGGAATCGCTGGGCTAGAAAATGTCTGAGGGCACGAGATGAAAGGCTTCTGATGCTTGAGTGACGAGCTGGAAAGCAACGGTGCGCGATGCAAAAATCCGAAAATTGTCCATTCAACACTTTCGATGGGGCTGAGCCAATAAAATACGGGCGTTCTACTGCGCGCTGTATAAATTCAAAGCAAACAATGGGCGACAAATTTGCGTTCGCAGCAGCCGCCGTCGCCTCAGCACTCTACACACACATACCCAACTCATATCGATGCCAAATCAATAAAACATTTTGCCAATAGCACCACGACGCGCCCGCTGCTCTCTCTCTCTCTCTCTCTCTCTCTCTCTCGCTCTTTATTGTTGGCCGCGCGCAAAATAATCGCATTTTGCCATCTCTTGGAATGGGCCTGTGGGCAATAAATTCGGCCTGCCGACCAAGCAACCGACTGGCCGACCGCAACGCGCGCGTCGGCCTCTTTTTGCCAGCACAGAAATGCACGCGCTGGACGACACGATTTATAGAAGTGTAATTAAAAAAGCGTTTCACTCGAATGCAGCAGCCCGGCACTCGCTACACTGAGTGTTTCAGTTTTTAAAAGCTGTGCGCCCGTTTGCCGCGTGATTTATGAATTTTCTGCTCGGATGCAGCACCGGATGGCCAGCTCCGCGGTCCAGCCGCACGCCCGGCCGAGAGCTTATGCTAAATTTCGCGTTAACGCTTAATTGAATTTAAGTTCGCCACGCCACTAAACCAGTACCGACTAGTCGGCGTCTGGTTCCAGAGCACAATTAGTTGAGCTTATATAAATTTTAGCCTCGTTGAATCTGTTAAAACCATCGTGTACGAGTCTTTATTTTTTAATTATTTTGTTTTAGGATGTCATTGAAGAATATGGAGATATAGCTTCACAATTAAAAATCTAAAACCTCTAGAATAAGAATATTTATAGAGGTCTCAGCCGCGAGATTTAAGGCGGCGGCTGGACATTTCACCGCTTTAAGTTCATTTAAAATCTCTTGAAACTTTAATTTCATTCGCATAAATTACAGGCATGTTGGATGATTATGTACAATGTTTTTTAATCAGTGTTTACACTTAAATTGCAATTATTTTATATGTAATCATCAGGTAGATGCCTTCATGTTTCATTCTGTGATGGTTTTTACTTGAAGCCAAAATATGTAAATAGAAATAGAATATTTATTAAACGCCAACGGCGTACAACTATTTCCAGCATTTATATATAAATATATATGTATATATATACATACACACGTATAAATAAAAAAGTATCGACCTGGAGATTTAATGATTTGCAGTCTGCAAATTTTCCAAGCAGATCTATCCATCAATTGAAAGTAATTGCTAATATATAGCTGGCACATGTATTGATTCTAATTGAAACTATAAATGAAGAGCATAAAATGAGAGGGTTAGCGTCGGCAGCACCGTGCCGCTGCTCTTGTGCAACATTGATTCCTCGATTGAATGGAAAGGTCGGAGGAGCGTTTGATAGCTTCGAAAGTAAAAAAGCATTAGTCGAGAGCGGCGTAAAAACTGCATGCGGCACAGCAGCATTTGCTCAGGTACTTAATTAAGTAATAATGCCTGGTGCATTGTGCACGGAACTCGAGATTTAACAGCAGCGAGCGAGGGCGCGGCAGTAAAATAAAAAGAGGCGCTGGCTGTGTGTTTGTGAGCGAGCGGGCGGGCGGGCGGGTGGGCGACGAGTGAATGGCATCGGGCGTCGGCCCGGCCGCCGGCAGATAGATAACTTCACCTACATGACTGCATTGCAGACTGCATAAGCGCCCGTTGGACCGGCAGTTATGGCTCTTTTATGTTTCGTGCTGCCGCCGTCGCCGCTGCTTGATGTATGACGATAGTTAGGCGGTGATTTCGTCGACTCTATTAATGCCGGCGAGCAAAAAACGCAACAGCACCGCGACGACATGCTCGCTTCATTTCGCAACAGCCAATCGGCGGAGTGGTTTTTGCGCGAAATGCACCGCGTGAATCCTTTAAGACTGCGCGCCTCTGATTTATTGGGAACGCTGCACCGGTCTCCTGGCGCATCGTCACGTTTTTGCAGATGAATGAATGGCTGCTGCTGCTGCTGCATTTCCTTCGCTTTCAACGAGAGCCAATGATGAAAAAGCGAGGCGGCTGCTCGCGCATTTTAATTTCAAATTGTATCGGTACCGCACTGCGTCTCTCCTCTAATGATGCAAGTATTCAGTATGCCTTTCCGTTTCAGATGTAAGGGAAGAACTACACTACTCAGAGTGAAGCAGGCCATTTTGAAAGAATTGCATTTTTTATCCTCTTTCAAAATGATTTCATCCGTTCCCGATCTAGTTGACGGGTAACAAGGAACTCGATCCAAAACATAATTAGTTAATATATCTAATGTCAACGAGAAATAAAACAAATTGAGAGTGAGAGATCAAATTCGTTCTGCTCTCCCTGTAGCACTTTGGCTTGTTTTATTAAAGTTGAGTGTCGAAAATACCCATTAAAAATACAACAAGCATGGTTGTTTTTAGCCACAAAAAGCAACATTTCAGCCTTTTCCCGTGGACCAGAGTAACTATTCGGAAGCTGAGCATAAATTAAATCATCTCATTGTGCCTCGCACAGGCCTAATACCGAGGCCTGACGCAAATTTCATTTCCTCGCGTACTCCACGAATTTTTCTCGCAGCAAAAAGTTGCAGCCGGCCGGCCGGAACTTTCCTTTTTCCCCTTGCCCGTTCTCTCTCTTTTGCCAGAGTTTTCTTATCTAATTATGAACTGTAGACCGGTCCAAATGCACGAAACAGCATCGGCGGTCGCCAGCGCGTGTATAAAGTTTTCATCTCTCGTGTAAGATGTCTAGATGGCAAATATTGACCTTTTATGTGCACCCTAGCACAAGGAGCCAGCCAGCCAGCCGACACAGAAGAGAGAGAGAGAGAGAGAGAGAGAGAGAGAGAGGTACAGAGTTTAATATTAACTCTGTTGATTTTGTAATTCCATCTGCACCGCTCGCTCCACCGCAGCTCCTTTTGGGATGCTATGCCACTTTTGCACAATAAAAATAACCTTTGTGTCAATACGGGCCGTGATTTTTGCGGAGTGATTGGGCTTCGCTCTGCATCTCCGTCTTCCAGCAAACACACTCAACGCAGTGGAAAGCAAAACCTTGTGCTGCTGTTTGGTCGCAGAGTGCGTGCAAATTTGCGATTCAAAATAAGCGTAATGTGCTCGCGCGCGAGAGGGAGCTTCTTTCCTCAAGCACTCGCGTTCAACCAACTCAATTTCTGGCTTTGGGTGAAATGGCTTTGAGAGTGAGAGAGATTCTTGTATTGTGCCGGCTGTTCCCAATTAAAATTCAGCAGACGTGCCTCCGAGTAGAAAGTTAATTTAATAAACGCGGCGGTACTTATAGAAAATATAACATATAAGGTGCTAGGATATGCACAAGACCGGAAATACGAAGGTATTGCATAAATAAGTTAAAAGCTGAAATCCACTTGAGGATCATGGTGACCACAAATTTAATAAATAGGATTAGGAAGATAACTCTTTGATTACACGGAAAATACAGTAGTAGGATTTAACACTCAAAATGTTCTAAAATGGAAATTTGTCTGCAGTTGGTCCTTAATTTATCAAAATGTCCTAAATTCGTTCCCTCGAGACCAATCCTCTAGATTTTAAACACTATGTAAACCACAATACAAGTGTATAAACTTAATTAGACTCATTTGATAAAAGCGTATTTCATTCCGCGCAAACTTTCAACAGGAGCATATTGCATGTCCACTGTCCATTTTAATAAAAAGCCGGTCGTCAAAACCAAAACAGCCAACAGCACTCAGCGGAAACCGAAAGTGTCCTCGTTGGATGCGTTTCCATTGAGAAAAAATACGCACCGCGGGGCAGAGAGCACCCACCGCACGCATGATATAAAACAAAAAAGGGGGAAGCTGGTGTATGAGTGCCGGTGAACTGCGAATTCACGCATAACCGCTGTCGAGCGAGCGAACGAGCATCACATACAGCGTGTTGATCGAGCTCCGCGAAAATGGAGGCACATAAAATCGCGGCGGAATGTCAGTGAAACAATGTGTGTTTGGCGATAGATTTTTATCGGCATCATTGCTTTGTTTATTTATTACCATAAATATGGACCGTGTAGAACGAGTCGTAAAATTTACACTTTTATGGAGAGCCGCAGCCAGAGTGGCGCAGATTCGATTCGCGCCACCTGATTTACCTAAGTGAGTTATGCGCGCGCGGCCTGACAATTCCTCCGAGATTGCGTGAAACTTTGTTTTTTTTCTTTCCCACCGCAAGAGTGTTTCCTCGCGCCGAATGCGGACGCACTGCTAAAGAAACAGCGGCATACTGGTACTTGCGAATGAAATATACGCGATGACATCGATTTTCTATTTTGCTGGGCAAACTTCCATGTGGACGCTCTTCCCGGCTTGGCTCCAGCGACAAGCAGGGGAGTGCCTCAATAGGTCCGAATAGAAAGCGTTATTCTTGATTTGGAGTGAAAATTGTGTTATATTATAGAGCAACAAGATGGGCGAAAACTATGACACTCTCTGAACTAGTTTTGGAGGAAAAATTAACTCTTTTCTGTATATTTTCTAGGGAGTGCGAAAGAATGAAGGAAACAACAGGGATATTTTGAGTTTTGATTAGCTGAAACGGCAAGAACCGCAACTTTCACTGTGAGCGTGACTTGTAAAGCTCTGCATTGAATTGTGTACAACTTTCTTCAGAGTTACGGTTTTCGAACTTCAACGCCGCACGTGTCACTAACGTGAGTAATCAATACTAAAACACAGCGAAAGTTGCAAACTGGGACCAGGTTGGCCATTTGATCCTATCACCTCGGCGTCATTCCGCGTGCTTCTTTTCGGACTTTTAACGGGGTTCGACTTGTTTTTTTTTTCGTGGCTGCTGCTTCCCTGCTGGTGCACAGGCCCGAGGAATGGCCTTTTTGCCTCGGCTGCACAAAAGGTTGCAAATGAAAAAGTGTTCAGCCAAGTAAACAGACCCCTCTGTCCGCTTATTGTGTGTGCAGACTGCGCGACTTTATGATGGGGCTGAGCGTCGTGCGAGCAGGAATCGTCGTCGCCTCCAACGTGAATTATGCGCCGGCTATGCAAATACGGGCGCGCGTGTATATGTTATGTACCTTGGCGCTGCAGGCCGAATTGATTTTCCTCGGCGGCGCTAAATCACGATCAAACTCTGGAAAAATTACTTCCCGCCCCGCCAGCGAATTCGCGTGTGAGACAAACTTTCACAAACTATCACGTAACAAGAGAGGAGTTATGAAATTATTTCAGGATTATATATGACGCGATGCGTTTGCTACTTGGGCCGAAAGCAAAGTTGAATGAAAGTTGAATGCTAAATCAATTTGTGTAGGCATTGCATCCGACGCCCGAATCAAAATTTCCGCTTTAATGATGCGCCACCATTTTAATAACACTTATGCGTCATCATCATTTCGTTCTCCAAATTTCAAAATTAATGAATCAAAAACTCATTCCTTTTGAAAGCGGTCTTCATTGAGCTTCTCAATTAATTTCGCCGCACGGCACTCGGCTCGGCTGACTAACGACCAAGCGCTAGAATCGTATTAAAGAGCTGCCAAAAGTTTTGCTGCGCGTTTTTTAATAAAAACCCCTCGGCCCCTCGAGTGTATGCAGGCGGCACGAGTGCAGCGCAGCGCCGCGTGCAAAGCAGAGGAGCGGCAGCCGAGTGCGAAGTCGTGTGCAGTTGACGAGAGCTTAAAGGGTTCTCAGGCGAAATATTATTTCAGCGCCAGAGGTAAAAGGTAGTAAGTAAAGTAAGTGGCACTAGTATTAGAGTGACACTTGAAGTGCTGGATGGAATAAAAGAGCCCGAGCCGCGCGCTGCATCAAGAGCCCACCCGTCCTCCCGCCCACCCGCCTCTCCAGCAGCCAGAGCCAATTTTAGACGCGCAAAGGGTACCGCCGCCGCCGACGTCGCCACCGTTAAATCAATATTTTTCAAATTATTTTAAATTGGCGCCTTCGCTACATCCTTTTGCTGAGGCAAGAATTTACAATTCAAACGAAGAGACAATGGACTGGAAAATTCACACGCGCCAAGTCGGATGGAAAAGCAGCGGCGATGGGAATTCGAGCATCCGCCAGATGCAGATTTTCCAACTTGTTTGCGTCGCTTTTTTAAAGGGGTTTATTAAGGGTTTCCAGATTTAAATTGTTTCAGACTGTTAGAAGCTAGAATACATTGCGAACAGAAGACTGGTTAACATGTGTGTTCACCCTGATGAGCGTTGACTGATGAAAACGGTGCTGAAATATCAAATTGTCAGTCTTCCGTTTTCTGCGTACCTAGTTTGAGTTGCTGATTGAGTTAGCGAACGAGAAAAGTTTTAATTTAAGCTTCAACTGTTGCAGAATAATGTAGTTCGCTATATTTACAATGTTAAACGTGGAAAAATAGCTTCCTGCTCTTTTTAAAAAACTTCAGATATTGAATGTATCGGATAGAAGAAATCTGCATGACGTGTTAGCGCAGATGCAAAATCATGTACAAAAACAGTCTACCTTTTTTGAGCTACTTAGTATCCACAATGTTAACTTGTTTGCAGGATATGAAAGGGCACAGAATGAAACTGCTGGCTCCGTTTGTAAGTGTGGAAGTGCCCGAAAACTGTTTTCAAGTTCAGTGCTTCCGCCTGTGGAACAATCTCTCACAAAATCTGCGTCTGAGCAAAAATTTAAGTGCATTTCAAAATGTCTTAAAATAACAGTTCTTCGAGAGTTATTAAACCATCATCTCACCCTCTTTTTAATATATGTCGATATTGGCACTTATTCTGAATATGACAATGTATAAGGCAAAATAGCCATGCAAAAACAAAATAAAGATCAATTTGATACTTAATTTTCAGTCACTAAGCTGATATTTAACTTCATTACAGATTAATTACCGTCGGTATTAAAGTTGTTGCATCGTTTTCCCCATTTCAACTAACCTGTTTCACCAGAATGAATCGTGCAAAAAGTTTGGATTCTAGCAAAAAATGTTTTATAAATTTACTTTATAACTTTGACTTATTTTCTATTAAGCACTTCTTACAAGTTAGTTGATGCTTCATGAACATTTATTACACAACGTTTCCTTAAGCGGAAAGACGGCACTTTGCACTGTGTCTCGAGCTCGGATGTAAAGAGAGCAGTATAAAACGTTACACTCATACCCGCGATGAAAAATCTCACTTGAGCAGTGCAAATTATCTTGCAGCTTTGATGAAAGAGCATAACACAGTCTTCTACCCAATTTGTGCTCCTTACGGAGACTCCTTCCAGGTATAATTAATGTCACGCGAAAGGCGGGGGTGGCGGTGCTGGTGCAGTCACATTGTTTTGACGCAAACCGTCTTAGTCAGCCGGCACCATAAAGACAATTTTTACTGCGCCGGCAGAACAAATAAAAAAGCAGGAGGAGAGAAAAGGGAGCTCGCTGCTCTCGCGAGAAGAAAGCTGGTAAGAAACTCGCTCGAGAGGTTATTTTATCGTGGCAGAAAATTAAAAGTAGAAACACGGCAGGTGCAGTAAACAACAACCGGGAGGGAGGGAGCGGAACGGTGCGACCGGGTTTTAAATTAAAAGGAAGGAGTTGCCGTGCTGCTGCTGCTGCTGTTATCTTTATATTCACCGTGGTTGTTTTTGTTGTTGTTAGTATGCCGATAGCGGTGGGGCAATGTGCGGTGGAGGCGGCAGCAAGCAGCACGAAAAAGGACAAAACTCAAACTTTACCTTAATTGCGAACCTCCTCTCTCATTTGAGACTCGCAGCAGGCTGCCCTAGTCGCTCCAGCGGACCAAGGAGCACAGCTCTCGGCTAGGCCAAACAACTTTTTAATACTAAACAGCAGCAACGGCTCCCCGACCTGAACTTTTTGCACTTGTAAAAGGCAATTTGTGGCGTTTTTAGACGTGGGCAAAGGTGGCCCGTTTATTTTACGCCTCCGCCTAGCCTCTCCTACCCTGTGATGTCCTGGCAGCAAGCTTTTAAATCGTACGCAGATACTAACACTTCTTGATTTCGCTGACATCTCTCATACAAATAAACGTCATTTGCTCAAAAGACGGGCCGCAGTGATGACGACGGAGTTCTTAATTGAATTTCGACGCGGATCTGCGCGACAAGGGTTCTTGCCCCAGCCTCTTTATCGCAAAAGCAGCAGCGCCAGCTCTCTACTGGCATTCTGCAACCACCCAACCACCGCCGGCCGACGAAGTTGTGGGACGCGCAGCTTTGTGCACGAGAAAGGCAAATATATTTTCATATAAATTTCCGCAGCGCGCTTCGCGCGAGATGAATAATTTTGGTCAAATGGAATCTGATTTTCCGTCCTACAACTTTTCTGCTATGGTGTGAAAATGCGGAAAGACACATCCTTAGCCGGCACAAGCGAACGAAATTGAACTAAAGGCGAATTTGTCATATTTTAAAGAGTCAGGACCCTCCTTCATAATCGCACGTCCACCCTTATTTCCGAGGAAATTTTGACGTCTAAGCATATTGAGAATTTTGCTGGATTTCTGGATTTGTATCTATCATGCAATTCCCTTGGGAATTCATGATTGAAAATTCGTGTGACTATTAACCACCTACTGGAGAAGGCATTTACGACAATTTACTGTCAAAATATGCATATTTTCTTGTGTGTTGAAAAAAATAATAAACACAAAAATATCAAAACTTTCCTCTCTTACCCGAGAGTGTTGCTTGGCCAAACTAAGTGCGCTATACGCATTAAAAAATTACTATTCATAAAAATGACAGGGAAGTAACAATTTTCAAACTAGCATATTCGCATTATCCCTAATAGACTGGATCACAAAATTGTTCAACGCGAGATTAATTTTGGATGAAAGCACAAAAAACCAATTTTGTTGTTCTAAATTAAAATATACACTCGTAAAAATCAATATTTATCGTTGAAGTACAGAATCAAATTTGGCTTCCAGATAATGAAATTAGAGTGAATCGAACTCGAATCTAATAGCGGTGCCATCTGGCAGCGCAACAAATCACATGAAATATAATGCAGGAGAAGTCAGTTAATGCAGTGATGATCGTCCTTAATTTGACAAAGCAGAGTAGTACCAAATCTGAATTAAAACCGGGCGTCGATTACAGGAGTGCTGTGAATAAATAAACTTGTCTGCACCGCCACAGGCATTAATTAATTAATCGATGGTTGTGGCCCCCGCGGGTGCAGTGGGCCCGCTCCAGCGCGACCGTTCTCGCATTGTACATCATACTTTAATGAGTGTTTGCTGTTTGCGTGTGCAGCGAAGGATCCGCGCTGATCCGCTTATGTATCGCCCGGCCGACAGGTGACACGACGGGACGAGGTGCCGGCCGACTCACCGACCTTCTGCTGCGGTCGCAAACTCCGATCAATCACACACACCTCTCGCCCGACTAATGCCTCCTGTCCGCCAGGCCGGCCGGCCGGAGCTCGCTTTCGCACAATCTCGGCCAAGGGTGCTACCTCTGCGGTCGGCGGGTCGCTTTTTAAAACGATCCAGCGGCAAATTGCCGTTTTCGACACAAACAGACGGCCCTGTTCGATTTGTAACGTCAAATTAAGAGTTAGCAGCGTTGATAGCAGCGTCCGTCTTTCTGCCGCAGGGCTTTGCGCATCGATTTCATCGGCTTGTGTGTCGACAGACCGCTGGCTTTGGCAATTTTGGGCTCAAACAGCGCACGCATCACTTTTTGCAATCATAGTCGTAAGCCAACAAAGCCCGAGTAATTAGATATAAATGTCGCGCGCAAATACACATACACAGAGTCGACGTGCCACGTTTCACAGGAACCGTTTTTGGATAAAGCACTCCGGGCTAAATTTTGCAAATTAGATTTCTACTTTATTTATTTTGCGCATTCAACTGGAGATGTAAATACAAACAGCCGACACGTTCCATCATTCATGAATGACCACAATGTTTTCTCTCTAACTGCTGTTCGATTTAAACAAAATAGTGGCTTCAACCTTCCGGGGTTTTAGCAATTCATCTGATTGGAGTATTGATTGGGTCCGCCAAAGCCGTTTCCCCAGTACGGGGCGGCGGGCTAGATCAAAGATAATTGAAAAAAGCGGCGAAATTTCTGCTGTGCCGCATCGCCAGCCAGCTTCTTCATCCTGCTTTTCAGCCTCCAAATTTTATGGTAACATTATTGCTTCTCTTTCTTGTTATATCTCTTATGAAGATAACAAATTTCTACTCGACTGCGTTTTATTGATTCGCCCTGCTTCATACACTTGAGCGACTCTTTGGCCTGTAAAGAGAGTGCAGGCGGACGCAGCCCTCCGCTCATCATCGACCGACTACATCTCCCAATGCGTGCTCCCTACACGACCCATCGAGACGATTTCGGCTAATTTTTAATCAGCATCCAGGCTCCCAACTTCAGCGAGTTGCAGAGGGAGAAACGCAGATCTGATAGCAGAATACGTCTCAAATTTGCAGAAATTTCGTCCATATTATGGGTTTTCCAGCTATCTTTGACAAACGGTTCTTGAAACTTTCTGTGATGCACACTTGTTAAAAGATTATAACTGGTAAAATTTTCAGCTCAAAACACTTTTCTTGTTAAAATATTCAACAAAAAGAAACCCAATTTTGCACGCGTCACTTTCAAACAGGAGATTATGCAACGGATATCTCAGCGATAAAAGCAAGAAAATAAATCAGGGCGTAAAACCTGCTTGCTGGCACCACACGTGAATCCGAGGGTGAAAACCCCGTTAGGCGTTATCCCAGAAGGTGAAAATAAGATTAAATCGAGTGAGCAAACACAGTGCTGAGGCGGACAGAGAGCGAGAGAAGAGAGAGGCAGCAGAAAAAAGACAGCGAAGAGCCGGACCCGTTCTCCCTGCCACGGCACAGCGATGGCATTCCGAATTAAGGAAAAAATGTTTTCCACAAGACTAAAAGTGTGCTGTGTGGAGCTGCGAGTTAGTTTGTCGGGATGGTGCATTGCGGGCAGGCACCCAAGACCCTCGGCACTGCTGCCAACTTGGCCGAGTTATCATACATTTAATATGAGTCGGTGTGTGCTGAGCACACGCGTTTTCTCGTTGAATTCGAGCTCTCTTTAAAGTTTTCATCGCCGGCAGCGGCGTCGGCGAGTAGACCGGGCCCCGCTCCCTCCCGCAGAAGGCGACTCAAGCTTCTTGTGTTTGTTGCGCGAGACCGCAAAACTCGGTTTGCAACACACGCACACTGTCAAATAATCTCCAAACTGCCGAAGACGAACCGACCAAACGACTTAAGTAGGCCCTTGGAGATTGCGAACAGGCTCAAATAACAATAAACAAAGTTGAACCTAAATAAATGAATGAAAAACGGTCATTTTTCGCACAGGAATCTCTCCAAACTTCATATTATAATGCTATTATTCTCGATTTCCTCCTTGGCCTTTAATGAGAGCAACTTTTCTGGTCAAAATCCAGCCTACATGAACGTTCGCCTCCGGCGCGAAATATTAAATTTGCAGCAGTCCGTCCCTGGCGGCCGAGGCGTGTGTGTGTGTGTGTGTGTGTGTGTGTGTGTGTGTGTGTGTGTGTGTGTGTGTGTGTGTGTGTGTGTGTGTGTGTGTGTGTGTGTGTGTGTGTGTGTGTGTGTGGCAGCCCAAGCGCCGTGGGGCCGCAAGTAGCAAAAATTTAATAACTGGTGCAGCTGGCCGCCCGGTTCAGCCGGCCAGCGTGTGGCAAAATGTTTCAGCTGTGGATGTACACATACGCACGCACATTCGTCTCAGCAGGCAGGAAATGAAACGGCGCCTCCGACTGCGCGGCTAGTTGAAATTCAGGCCGCGTTGGGAAAATAACAACGCAGGCAGGAAAAAATCATCACCGAGGTGACACCACGCCCGTCTCATTATTCAGGAAAGAGAGAGGATTTAACTGCTGCGAATCATTAGGGACCCGACAGCTCACTGGATTTTATTATGCGCAGTTTTAGCTCCGGGAAAGCAAAAATGTCTAACTTTTTGTGGAAACTCGCACTGCAGACAGGACTTACGCAAACTGGATGATTTTAACGCCGTTTCAACTGTTTATTTTTGTATAGAAATGAAAATTTTTCGGGCGGATTAAAAAGCGGTCCTTTTAGATGTATTATCAAGTGGAGACGTTTCATTCCAAATTGAACATGACAAATCGCGTTTTATGCTCATTTGATAGTGATTTAAAACAATTTTATCTTTAAACACGGTAATGTTACACCTTGAGTGGTTTTAAAGACGTAGATTATTCCTGAGGCTTAAAAGGACAATCTTACATTTTGCTGAAGGCTTGGTATGTAAATTTAGCATAAAAGAGGAATGGTGTATTCCTAATGTAGATTTCTCATGTGAAAGATTTCGGCGGCGGAAACACGAGATTTAAGGGTGAATTACGAGCAAAGTACGGAGGGTGAGCGCAAATTTTGATTAAGCTCGACGCACCAGAAAAATATTCCGCGCGCACAAAGTTTTGCGGACCAAGAACATAACTTATTCCGTCGCGCGCGGGAAAGGATTTTTCCGCAGCGTGTTTGCAGCCTTCAGGGAGCAAGCGCGGCAATTATCATGATATAATCGTGAAGTTATCACGCCGGGGAAAGCGAATTTAATTACTCTGCGGACCGGCATTATATTTGTCTTGTTTAAACAAAAGAGGAATAAAGTAGTTTGTGCGTGTTGGCAAAAAGCAGCCGCTGAATCTACACGCGCCTTAATGTTATGGAAATTTATTGCAACGCCGCGGGAATTTCCAGACGCGCGTTTCATTCGAACTGCCAGATTGCACGAATCTACTAAATTGATCTCTCGCACTCCTTTTCTCCTACGGCTAGTCATATTAAGGAAATTTTCATAATGTCTAAACTTTCCGGCAGCTGAAACTTTCTTTCTTTCTTTCTTTTGTATGTATAAAAATTGCCTCCTGTAAGGGAGAGCGAGTGCACGTGTGCGAGTACCAGGTGCCCAGAGGTAAGGAGTAAGAATCGAGGCTAATTCCACTCTTTAATCTCGCGGAGTTTGCACGGGCCACTTCTTACTCACTCTGCGAGTTAAATTAAATGGATACGAGCACGTTTGGAATTCTACGCCAACTTTTCGGCCTCGCTGCGCAAGCCTTTTGTACCCCCATTTACTTGCAAAGCCAATTAAAGTTGGCGAAAATTAAGCTGCTACCAACGAGGGCTGCGGAATTCTGTAACAAAAAAAATATCTAAATCGGCCGAAAAAGTAGCCTTTGAGTGTCGGGCGAAAAAAGGGAAATAATTTTGTTTGAGAGAGATGTGAAAGATACTTATTGTTAAAAAATCGACTGAGCATAAATTTCGCTCGATTTTCGTTGACAATGAAAAACATGAGTAATTACCGCAAAGGCATAGGAAAATTTACACATCATTAACGATGAATTGAACAAGGTTGAATGTATAGCGTATTGTTGATTTGATTGTTGTATTTGGTCTGTATTATTTCATTGTTGCCGTGTAAGAATTGCAAATTGTCATTGTTGTTTTCTAATTGTTAACGCGAATATTCAAATTGTATCATTCTTCATTTGGCAGTTCATTGTAACGGACGTTTAGTAATTCGCGGACCCAAGAATTTGGGGTAAGTGCCATTAGTGATAAAATATTATTGTAATTGTAATTGATTGAATGTATTACAGTCCTGTTGGTGATTAAACAAGTCTGTGTTTAAAAGAAGAATTATTATTTGGTGAACTCTTCCTTGCGACCAAAAATGTAAAAAAGAAATTTCTAACGCACTTGTACCATAAACCAATATTGGTTTATTTAATAAATTGTCATGAGAATAAACAATAAATGCATAATTTAGTCGAAAATTAATTATCCTGTAGTGTATGTCAATTTTGATTGAGTTGGATACGTACCAAAAATGTTCTCTCAAGCTCAAAGAAACCTCACATTACGTCTCACATAATTCAAGCATCTTTTCTTGCAAAGATCCAGCCGAAAAGAGCTCGCAAATTGCCTTTTCTCTGCAGCAGCCGAGGCTAACGACGCAGCGAGGGGAAACAATTTTATGTACATTGGAGCGTGCCTGGCGCAAGCAAAAGTGCATATCGGGCAGAATATCAAGAGGCAGCGCTCGTGAGGCGCAGGTCATAAATAAAAAAGGATCGTCCCGGATCGTCCGAATGAGTGACTGGCGACTGACGTTCTGCATGCTCGAGACATTAATCAAAGAGTGTCGACGATGGCTCGCAATCTCAAACCAAGAGGCAATTATTCGCTCTTTCTCTCGCTCTTCACGTCGGCGGGTGATCTTTTTGCTGATGAGCAACTCGCTCGCTCGCTTTAAATTAAATTTAATTACGGCTTACGCTTCGATTGAATTTGCATACAGCAGAACGGGCATTGTAGCAGCTAGTGCTTTGCGCGGGTCGCGGGTTTGAGGGTTGAACCCGCAAAACCCGCACCAAACCCGCGGGTGCGGGTCCAGATTTTGCAAATCCAATATGGCGGATTGCGGGTGCGGGTTGGCGTAGTGCGGTTTGGTGCGGGTGCGGGTTGACTCGGCAAACCCGCAACTTTTATGTAATTGACCAGTTGCATAAACCTTTAGTTATTGAAGCCGCCAACAGATGGCGCAACCACAGACTTTTTTTAAAAAAATTTTGTTATAAGCGGGTTTAAGGCATTTTTTTGCTGCGAGTTCAGACACAATCTAGCTATTTTGCTTTTTTAAATTATTTGCTTTTTTTGACGTGCTGAAAACCAAAATCAGTTCAGCCATTCGCCGTAGAAACGTTGAAACATATTTTTGTATTTCAAATAATAGTTTTTCACGATTCTACGGCGATTGGCTGAACTGATTTTGGTTTTCAGCACGTCAAAAAAAAGCAAATTAACTGAAGAATGCACGGTAGCTAGATATTGAGTCTGAAATCGCAGTGGAAGTGCCTTAAAATCGAAAGTCTACGGTGGCGCCATCTATTGGTGGCTTCAAACACTTAGGGTTTATGCAACTGGTGAATTGAGCCAAATCTCTGAACTCAACAAATTGTTGTCCAGGGGTCGATGGATTTTGATGAATTTTTTTGCTTTAAATTTGCCCTAATTGAACTAAAAATTAGTTGAGAAAAACCCGACTTTTCAATTTTTGCGGGTTTTGCGAGCGTTCAAAGATCAAAATCTGGGAATTTTGAGTATTTCATAACTTTGCTCAGGGTGGTCCTAGAACAAAAATTAAAAACCCCGTAAACTCGTCTTAACAAGACAAACAACTTTTATCGCGACCTCAAAGTGGTAGGTCAAAGGTCAAGGTAAAAAAAATTAATTTTTAGATTTTAAACTCAAATTTGAAAATGAATATATTGAAATTTTTTCCCGCAAAACCCGCAAAAATTGGAAAGTCGGTGTTTTCTCAACTGTTTTGCGCGGGTCGCGGGTTTGAGGGTTGAACCCGCAAAACCCGCACCAAACCCGCGGGTGCGGGTCCAGATTTTGCAAATCCAATATGGCGGATTGCGGGTGCGGGTTGGTGTTGTGCGGTTTGGTGCGGGTGCGGGTTCAAATTTTGAAAAAAATATGGGTGCGGTTTGGGTGCGGTACGAAATAAGCGGGTTCGGTGCGGGTTTGGGTTGAAAATTTGTACCCGCGCAAAGCACTAGTAGCAGCACACTGTACTCCTTCTTTTTTGCAGTTCGCTTGATCTTGTCTTTGCCTCTTGAGCCGGCAGCCGCTTTTGCGAAATGAACAACTCACTAAGACCCTCGCCGGCTGAAAAGACCCGAGCTTGCGCTTTTCTTGCGCGACATTTTTGCATAATCTCGGACTGAATGGATAGTGCTAGTTTGCAGCAGAGATGGACTAGAAAAAGGGGCAGCTGTGCTCGAAACAAATTTTGGCTCGCTGAAAGCACGACGAGCGAACTGGAGTGAAAATCAGACTAATTATAACGAAGGCACTTAATTAAGCTCTGTATGTGGCGTGTATTTGTCTGCACTGCTGGTTATTTTTGTTTCTGCGGACAACAATTACGCTGTGACAACTGCCAGCTCATTAAAATACAAAGTGAGCAGCAGAAACATTAGAAGAGAAAAAGGGCTCTAACTTTGTCAGAGATTTACTATGTATTTAAAAGTTGCTCGCTGGTTCCCTTTGTAAATTGTTTTTATATGGTGTATGAACAACTGTAGAAGACTATGATGGTTACATAATACATATATATTATACTTAAGAACATTTATAAAAATAATTTTCCGGATTGATTTGTCTGGGCCGTTTTCAAGTAGAAATAATTGGAGGTTCCACTTTTAAGAGGTGGAGGGAATTTTCCCCTCCTCTCGTAAATGGCTATGATATAAAATATAACTCGCCTTCGTTTTGTGTGCCAAAAAAGAGTCAAAAGCGCCTGTCTCTCCATATTAGATTTCTTTCTCTCTCCAACGAGCAAGCGAGCTTCTGTGTTGTTCGCTCTACAGCTGCGTGCGTATGTGTTTAATGCCAAATTTATTCGGCAAGTGACGACGGCCGAGAGCCTGAAACTACGCGAAATAATAT
Organism: Cloeon dipterum; assembly: GCF_949628265.1. Lineage (NCBI taxonomy): Eukaryota > Metazoa > Arthropoda > Insecta > Ephemeroptera > Baetidae > Cloeon > Cloeon dipterum. The sequence goes on from NC_088786.1 coordinate 15,695,782, forward strand.
TCTTTTAAAGAAGAAAGCGAGGCGGAATAGCTGCCGCGCCTATATTCGCCTCATCTCTCGGCGGCGGCGACGGCGGCAAAAAGTTGATGAAGCGGCTGCATCGAGAGCTTATGTATTTCGTTTGTGCGCAAAGAAGTTGGAGAGCGCGCAAAGGAGGCGGTTATTATTTCGCTCGAGGAGGCAGGAACAAAGCGCGTAGAAATATCGCCGAATTAATTGCGAATCTAATTAGCACGCAGAGGCGAAAGATGGCGGCGTGTCATCCTCTTGGGGTCATTGATATTCCGCGCCCGATTCATCTCGCCCTGGCTCCGATACAGCCATAAATTTAAAAAAGGCCGCCAGGGTAGCTGGGTGCACGCTGAATTTCAAGTAGCTGATAATTTTTTGCGCCCGAGGATGTGACGGAATTATTAAAATTATATTTAACAAGGTTTCACAAGGCGGTGCCTAATTGGGGTGCAGCCTGTCCAAAGCACCGTAAATTCAAATCCGCGGGGACCGAGATTGGAGATAAGCGCAGAGCTACTTTGCTTAACTCTCGTTTTTCAAACTGTTGTGCGATCTTGGGCATATATCACAATTTTATCACGACTGTCGTGCTCAGTGGTACTTTCCATGAAATATCCGAAAATAGTAGCTTCTATCGATGCAAATTTGACACATAAATTTGAGTTCAATCGATGTAAAATAATTATTGCAATCCTATCTAATTAAACTAAACTGTTGATTAGCATGGTTGATTTTGCTTTTCGTCCGTTTTTACGTTGAAATAAAATATTTTGCAGGAGAAATTACTAATATTGCTCGACAAAGTTGAAACGTTAGAAAAAATGGTAATTTGAATGTGCTAATTTTGAACATAGCAAAATGACTCAAATCGCGACAAAAAGAGAACCGATTTTATTTTACTTTTACTCCCCATATTTGATGGTCGTGCGGTAAACCGAATGTGTCGAGCAATAATAATTGCCCCAGCGAGCTACGCAAAGCTGCAAATAAAGTGCGGCTGGGTCTTGCAGATGGGGACACAACGTCGCCGAGACCCGCAAACAATTTCACAAAGACGGACAGCAGTGGAGGTGTCATGTAATCAAGATTCGATCAGATTAAGTCCGAGACTTAATTAAACAGATATTGCGCAAAATTTGGCGGTTTGGTGTAAGGCACGCGTTCTTTGTGTAGCGATTTTTGTCATTTTGCTGTGCTCAAATTTATCATTTCCAAATTACCCTTGAACAACGTTACAAAGGAATATAATATTCCATATGATGTACAAATTGTATTAAAAAATGCCTTTGAGCAAAATGTAAAAGCCGCAAGGCAAGAAGTGCAAGCGGCATAATTTGAATAAAAACATGCTCTCCTTTCATGGCTGGCAGGTTACAGCAGCTGCAGCAGCTGGAATGAATAAAAGAGGCGGGTATGAAGTAAAAATGACACGCGCGCACCGGCTCTGCGAAATGTCACAAGCGGGCGCGGCATTCAATCATATTGAAAAGCGCGCGCGGCACCGACGTCTGACGCTGCGGGATATGAGTCGGAGGCTGCGCTGATCCGGTGCGGCCGAGGCAAAGCTCGCCCGAGATGAGAATCCTACGAAAATTGCTCAAGAGGAAAGAGAGAGTTTTCGGCAGGCGGTTTCTTTGGTGCGGCATCATCGCAAGATGCCGCCGCAGCTCATTTCATTAAACAGACCCGCCGCTGGCAATAATTCCACTCTCGCAAAGCAAGCGGCGGCCAGTTTGAATAATGCCAGCCCGAAATTAGTTTCCAACGAGCTAGAACACACACACAGTTCCATCTGCTGCAGTGGAGAATCGGCCGACTGACCGACCACCCACCCGCTCTCGAGAGCATTCTCCTCCAGACGGCTCTCTGCATGGAGTGGTTATGTGACCTGCATAACGTCCGCGCCGCAATGTTTGCCTAACTGCACCTCTCTTGGGCTCCAGGCGGATAAATGGACCGCGAAAACGTAGCGAATTTATGAGTCGACGTTTGACATTTGGGACGGCGCTCGCAGACCGTTCGTTCGTCGCTTTTTCATCCGGGGCTTGGCATTAAAACTCCATCATTCATGTTTTAGGAAGGAAAAAATTTCGTCTGCATTGACGTGCGATTTCGGAGCAAAATTATCGAATTTAACTGCCCGAGATATAATCAAATATTTCATCGAGTTTTCCGGATTTTTTAGGATTATCAATCGATTTTTCTATGGTGACTGATATTTGAAAGTATCATCAGTGATAGTAATAAAACTTCAGATAAATGCAAGAGCATATTATAATATAAAGAGAAAGTTCTGATTTATGTACAAAAAAGAAATAATCCATTATAAAGGTTGTATTAGCTAATTAAAAGTCTATATGTTTTTTCATATTTATTTGTTTGAAAATAAATCAAACAAAAAAGCTGGGAAGAATTGACGGAATTGGTGCCTATAAATTAAAAAATTATAATTACGAGGAAAATGTAGTTATTGGTTCTGATGTGGAGCATTCTGATTTTAATTGAATTTTCCGTTTGAAATACCCACTTTATTTATTTTACCAGGCTTAAAATATTTTTCCAAATAAATTGGTTTCACCTCCTAATTGGAAAAATAGGTTAATTCGGAAAAAACTTTCCAGGAAGCTATAATATGCGTCAGTAATGAGAAAATTCCATTTCATTTGTACGCACAAAGCCCATTGCGCGAGAGTATTGAAGGACCGTTCAATATCTGTGAAAGAATCTCTCCCACTCGCGGGCGCTAAAAAACAGCACAGAGAGCATTTGAGCTTGACAGGGATAAACAAAGACAACAAAGGGCCAAAAGCTGCATGCTCTCTTTTCCGCTGCTCGCCGCGGGCAGGAATAAATTCACGCAAAACACCCGCCTTGGTATGGATTTTTCCTCGCTCGGCTCGCTTGCCGCTTCCCGCGCGCTCACGCTCACCAATAACAAACATCAGAAACCAAACCGGGATTACGTTTGAATGTGTGCCAAAACGTTATCGTTCTCGTGGACGGGGTTAAAATATAATGGGGTGGCCGACGTCGCCCCCTCCTACTGCTCCTGCTCTCTCTCTTTGCTTGCAGGACTACGTAATCCATTGGGAAACTTTTTTACAGAAAAAACACAACGCATGCCGTCACAAACATCGCCAATAATAACAGGCCGACGAGCGATAATACAGACCCTCTTTGTTTTAATGAGCCAAGGAGAAAAGACGAAGGAGAGTGCGAAGGCCTCCCTTTAAATGCCAAAAATATATTGACTTCATTAATTTTTTTAACGTAATGTAGGGGACTCGACTGAAATAATTGAGGGAAAATGAATACCCCACAAACTACACAAATTACCTAGGAAACTGCGATTCATTCATGTTTAGCTAATGCTAATAACTGTCGCTTGGCGGATATAATTTATTTGAATACAGTAATGGGGTTTAAATTCCAAGAATTTGGCTAATTAACGAGCTAGATAACGATTGGTACAGATATAAAAGCAGGATTATCTGAAAATTCCATTTGGAAGGCAATTAATCCCAACGTCGTTTTGTGATGATTTAAAATTAAAAGATACACGTTGGAGGTCTCAGGGGCGTTCCAAAATGCGTTCAAGTCGGTGCTATTCAGGGCAAAAATTGGTTCATTAGTGGAGGAAAGAAAGAGGCGGCTGCTGCTGTGATTTGGGCGCAGAGCTTTGCCAGGCCTATTCACAACACGAGCTGGGGGTCTTATCAAATCATGAAGTGGAGCGAGCGAGTCCATCTCCAGAGACTCAGGGCGACTGCAGCCGAAACTTGTGCACCATCCACTCTCGCCCGCTCTCGAGAATATACATATATCACACGGCGGCGGTGGCAGCGGAGGAATATATGCAGCACAAGAAGTCGCAAAGTAGCAAAGTTTGTATGCAAATGTCGGACACAGCAAAGCGGGCGGGCGGCCTTTAATGGCCGCGTTTTGCCTCTGTACACGGCCGCTTCGCCCGCCAAATTTATCACATTCAATTTCCACTAGCGTCACACTATGTTGGAAAATCGAGATTTAAAATTCACGCGTGGCGGTCACGTTTCGGGAAATGCACAGCAGACGCGAAAGGCACGAATTATGACGAGCAGTCGAGTCCGAACGTGGCTCAGCGTCTTATCAAAGCAAGTTTTGATACTTCCACTTGGCAAACAAAGTGACAATTTCCAATCACTGTAAGCATGGAGGACGAGCGCAAATAGACCGACGGTAAACAAGAAACTTCCGCTGCGTGCCTCGCGGGTGTTTCGCTTCTCTTTATTCCGCTTTTCAGATTTCTCTTTCTCTCATCACCACATATTTGATCACGCTCTGAACTTTCTACTACCGCGGAATTAATTTCCTCTCGCTCTATATTCTGCAAGTTGCCCGCATATACGCTAAATAATTCACGTCACCACTCGACAACGCAGCCAAACGTGCAACATCTCGCGTACGAGCTGCGAACAAAACAAACAAAGTAGCAACGGAAGAGTTGCATAATTTATGCACCAGCCAAATAAGAGACTGATTAAGTGTGCGAATCAATGTCGTAATCAGCGTCTGTGAAATGAGATTCTGCAATGCAAATGAACACACGCCAGCGGCTAGAGAGTGGTGTGGCTGAATTAATATTGGCCCTGGTGGTCTGCGACTTTGTTTGCACTTTGAGAGAGCGAGAGAGCGAGAGAGAGAGAGAGAGAGAGAGAGAGAGAGAGAGATACATCAACACAGTGCTTCCGGTCGTTAATGCCAATTAATCGGCGGCTGAACAGTGGCCTGCCGTGCCGCAAAATGGGCCGGGCTGCCCGGCATTGTGTGTCGCACGCATACTTTCACTACTGACACACACTCGCAGCCTCCTCTATATTTCTCTCACTGGCGCGGCTCGACCGAAATAACTGCAAAGGGTCTGCTGTTATGTGTTCAATCCGCTGCGCTAAAAATAGGGCCCACTCGTGACGATGATGCTGTTCTTGCGCGCGCCAATGCTGCACCTACGCTCTCGCGTCCCAATGGGCCGAAAGTGATATCCACTTGATGTGGAATTTGTTGTATTCAAATTTGCTCAGCGCGCTCGATTGTTTCACTCGCTCGGGGGCGAAGGAGTGCCCTGCTTCTACCGAGCCCGCTGTTGCCACCTAGAGAATGCAAAATTAGAGCGAAGACTCCAAACATGGATTTCTAGATTCTAAGCTGTTCAAAAATATGCTTATGTTTTTTAGTACGGAGGTAAAGGGGATCGATTCCAAAGCAAAAGACAAAAATAGTACATTATTTGGTGCAAGGCCAGAATAAACTCCAAAATTAAAATTGTTTGATGAAAAGTCAGTCATCATGCTCTGCAAATGTCATAACATTCTAGAAGTTAATGACACTATCCAGATGGGAACGGTTTAAAAAGTTCTGAATTTAGTTTTTATCAATGTTTCCTTCAGTTGGAATACCGATTATGCGATTGAATTTAAAGGTTGTTTTTCCACCTCATCTACTTTACTGTCCCACTGGAAAAACGTTAATTGCTGCAGCCATCAGATTTTTGTGCAACGGCTACAATTTGATTAACACGAAAATTTGTCTGCTTTCGATAATTCCCCGTTCAAATCCAGTCGTAATCCCCAGTCTAGACAGCACCTCTCGAGCGGATAATAACGTTCGCTCCAGAGCAAATTTAACGCTAGGTCATATATAAAACTGGCAAATAGCAGTAGCAGTAGCAGCAGCAGCAGCAGCAGCAGCAGCAGCGTCCGATTAGAATCGAGAGTCAATAGGCGGAAGCGTCTTGGGCCGGGGGCGAGGCTGGAAATCACGAGATCTTGCAGGACAAACAGTTGGCCGTTTAGTTTACCTTCTGCTCTCATGTAAGAGCGCTGTAAAAGCTAAGTGTGCGCGAGTTTAAAGTTGGCAACGGGGGCGAAAGTCGGCTAAATCCGCTTTCCTGCACGCCGCCAAGCAAATAACTGCGTTTCGCCCTGCTCTCATCCTTATCCTGGTGGCACTCTCTCTGTGCGATGGTCGGTTGCATAAAGTGCGCTCGCGGCACGTACCATTAGAAGGCGCGTCTCGTGCAATAAATTTCCCGACTCTGTCTGCAGCTTTATCGCCGCTGCATGCGTGATAATTTTAATTAAGCGCCGCCCGATTTCAACAAACGCCACGTCGCTCGTCATCTGCCCTGAACACCCTGCTGCCGGCGCGCCGAGAATTGTTTTAATCAGTTTCACAGCGCTTTAATTTGGTCCTTCTGCACTTGAAATGATGAGGTTAGAGAAATTCGGCAAAATTTCGCACCCGGCGCAAACTTTGCACTGACTTTCCGAGATGACGTCCTTTGAAGGCGGCGAAAAACTTCCGCTCCGGGGCCGCAAACTCCTAACTCGCGCTAATAAAGATGAAATAAGTCAGCACACTCGCTTTTATGGTGCTTTAATTCGCACGCACCCGTCCGTCTTGTGGCGCGGACGCGTAACCGATGGAGGTGCTGGGTCACTTTTCCCCCGCAGTCAGCCAGTGTTTGTGTGTATGTGAGAGAGGGATAGAACAATAAAAAGTTAACGATGAAGTTGTAATTTTGCCTGCTGCACCCAAGGGTGGCGGCGGGCGTGCAAGAAGCTAGCATGCGACCATCATCGTGCAACTTCACAATTTATCCTTAACAGTTCTGGCGGTGACACTTTTAATGCCACTCTTTGACATGCCGCCCCCCTTTAATAGCGGCTGGACAAAAAGGCCTCATTCGCAGCCACTTTTTTGGATAGGCAAGCGAGGCGCTAAATCTTGTGTTACATCAACCAAAAACTTCCTTAGTTAGTTACACATTCAGCGCTCTCACACGCATTCACAGCCGAAACTTTAAGTGGAAGCCGAGAACGCGGAAAATGAGAAAAGATCGCGCCATGCATGAATACGCACATTCGCAGTGGCGGAACTGGGTCTCGGGCAAATTGTTCCGCGGCGGCCAGTGAAAGCGTCCTACTTGAAGACGAGGACTAGTGCGGGAAGCCTCGATTAGCCCGAATTTTGCTGCTCAGATTCCGCCCCTGCACACGCACGCATTCTTTGCCTGGCACATATATAACGCGACGAGAGCCGGGTTGTAATACGCCGTCTTGGACGACCAAGTTGAAGGCCTCGCTCGAGATAATGAGAAACTTAAAAGTTGTGCCACATTAAATTACGCGGCCGGCGCGCCTTATCGTCCGCGCTGATATCCACACATGAGAAAACACGAGCGGAAAATATAATTTCGGTTAATGTGGCGGCTTTGGCGGAGCGCACTCGATGCCGCCGCCGCAGCCAGCCAGCAGGATTGGGCTTTTTTAACCACGTGAATTTGCATAGGAAATGAGAGAGGGTCGCTCTCACGGGAGTCTACCTGCCGGTGAGCCTTGTTTCCTTATCTGCAAACCCCGACGCTCGGCTCGCTCCGAATGTTCTCATTAGCCGCTGGTATGCGAAAACTCGGCACAACTTTCGCTTTTGCATCCGACAGCAAACGCGCTGCTCTTGCTTAAATTTTTGGTAATTCGTTAATTATTTTCTTATTAAAAGAAAAAAAATCAAATAGGAGTTTCTGCGCTAGATATCTGATGAAATTAGAACACATTATGCAAATCAAAACACTAAACTGCAACTTAAAATTAAATATATCTGGGATAAATCATTCTGAGTCTAAATAAAAATTTAGTTCTTACTAATTTAAGGTTGAAGTTTGACGCAAAGAGACAAGTTGTCAGCGATACATTTTTTCAATTAGCTGTAACTGACATTTTAAACATATGTAGATGTATTAAAGCTTGAGTTTTTTATTTTATTTTTGATTATATTTTGTCAAATTACGAGAGGTTGGCTGCATTGTTGTGTGAGTATAAATTGGTGAGCCTAGTTTTAATGGTTAGTAGGTGCAAACAACATAAATACGCCACAAAAGCCGTGATATAGAAACAAAATCAAAATTTTTAATTTTGATGAAGCTAATTATATAACAGTTTAATTTTTAAATCATATCGTAGATGGTAAAAAAACCAGTCCAAAGTTTTTTAGTGAAACTTTTCAACAGTATCTCTTCAAAAAACCATTAAAACGTTAGTGGGAAGAATAATTTCTTGAAGAGTTCCTGCATAAATTTATAGTTTAAAGGAGGCGTTTCAGTCTCGTTAAGAGCAGTCATTTTTCCCTTTCATAACGAGTTGACTCGAGGCCTGAGGAATGCGGGGCGCCAGCGAAACGGAAACTGTTAACGCTTTACCTCGGCGGCCGCCATGAATCTTGGAAAATTTAATTCTGCCCGGAGCATAAACCACAATGTCGCCAATATGGCCACGTCGACGGGTTGTGCGTGCGTAGCGTTGGCAGAGAACACCGCCACACCAACCTCTCCATTTCCCAAATGTCATCACAAATGAATGGTGCAATTTTACAGCCCAAGCAAAAGAAGCTAAAAGTGAGAGGTACGTTTTATGCTCGCAGTTATTAACATTGCGATGGCTGTGTGCTCGCGCGCGCACTTGCACTGACGATGCCAGAAAAGCTGCGTAGTGGGCCATAGAAGCTTTTGTGAGAGCCCGAAAAGAACATCTTCTTTGATATTATAGGTCAATATAAAAAGTGTGGTGCCAGGAAGGGAGCTCGCTCGCCCGCCCGCTCGACTCACCCACACACGATTTTTCCTGGCCAACTTGATAATAGTCGACGAGCAACTTTTGGAATTTGTTAAAGCGACGGTAAAAGATGTTGCGGAGCGGAGAGTCGTCGTCGTCGTCGCAAGAGCCAACCGTCGCGGACCATTTGTAAAAATGGCTTTTCGGTACACATCAAAAGCGAATTAATTGACTGCTTCAGTGGGCTGATATGGCGTATGAAACGAGTGGATTATTTGTTGTGCTCCGGGAGGAGAAAAGAAAGAGAGAAAGAAAACAGATTGCGTCCATTTCATTATCAGAGCGAGGAGGGCCGTGCTCGCGGTGCAAGATTAAAAGGCTGCTTTTTCATTTCCATGGCAACACGAGTGCCAACAATTAATCACCGGCAACGCTCCTCTCGCGAGCTAGCTCTCTGCCAAGCCAAACTTTTTAATCCATAAAGCCCAAGAAGAGCGAACTCGCGCAAACTATTTTTCCGAGCGAGTTGTGAAAAATTTCCATCCTCGGCGCAATGAAGTCACAATTGTGCCGAGTGAAATCTTAATCAAAACAAGTGTTGGCTCGCTCCGAGATGCCGTCAGGTTGTTGATGAAATCCGAGGCAGGCCATTCATCACGCTCCACAAGTCGTGCAGCCAAGGCCGGCTAATAACACACACTACACCTTTCCGTAATAAGGCTGGCGACGGCGACGAGTGAGTGACGCGCGATGCCCATCAAAGTATCGCGTGACCGGAAGTCGAGCGACGCCGATCAAATAACATGTCTAATGCTGCACACCTCTGCACGCGTCTTTTCCTGCTCTTTTCTCTTAGTTATGCTGCGAGACCTTGCCCGGAACCAAAAGCCAGTCACCCCGAGCAACGCCCTGGAGAGATTGTGAGTGCTGCCACTATACCGTAGAGGTTGGTAAAACTCCATCGGCGTTTCATGATACTATAGAACAATAATTTGGACAACCAAAAGTTAAGATTTCAAGCATTCTTCCACTAATCAAATAATGAAGTAGCTCTTTGGGAGAAAAATGAGGAAATGCATATTTTCTTGTTTCATCTGTGTAGCTGTTTCGCTTCATTTTGTACTTAAAGGTTAATTGAAACCCTGCACTCAATCAAAAAGTTGGATAATACCCGATAAGACCAAAAATATATGATTATCAAATAATCTCATCTTTAATTCAATTCAGTCCCGAAATTAGTTTTAAGAGAGGAAATACATGGTATACTGTCAAAACAAACGATTTATCCACGCTTCTTAAGCCCCCAACTTTGAACAATCAATTTGGAGCAGCATTACGAAATAAGTAATAACACTCCCCCCTTTCCAGATGGAGGAAAATTTTAATCTGACTGCTTTGTCGAGTGAAGTGTGCCAGATATTAAGTCAAGCTGTGTGAAGATTTCCAACAAGCGCACAGCTACGAGATCAAACTCATAATCCGCTTTTCCAAATAGGATAATCCGCATGAGGCGCGAGCATCGGAAAAGGCATTGCGATGGTCACCATTAATTCCAGGGCGATCCAGTCGTGTACATACGTGTGTAGTGTGCAAGCGAAGGGGGTCGGTCGGTGTGCAAAACACTCGCCCGCAGACAGCGCGGCGGTGATTACGGTATCAGGCGGTGCGGCACGGGGTATAAAAGGGGCGGTCGCGCGATTATTTATGTATCCTGATGGTACCCAGGCCCTAAATATCGCCGATCGATTCGCAGAAAGGCGGTTAAATGGGGCGGTAGTAATGAAAATGAAATCAGCACGGCCCGATCTGGCCATTACGCGCGCCGGCAAAAATTGCGTTAAAGACGCCGGAGCGGATTTGCCCCCTTTATGCATGACAAGGGAAAGATTAAATTGCGCGCCGTGTAAATTGCTTCCGCCGGCGCGTGTGCAGCGCGTGTAATGATTTAGCAACAAGTTCAGACGAGTGAGTGCACCGCACCGTATGCGCTCGCTCTCCGGTGTGTGTTTTCCTTGCTCGCTCGTTTTGCGGCACAAAAATCCGGCGGCAGCTTTTTACGCGGATTTTCGCTCGTACAATAGGAGTGGAAAAACACGTTTCGCAGTTGTTTTGCGCGCGCGTCGTCTTCATTATTGTGACATAGGATTATGAAGAGCAGTGTGTGTTTGTCACGTTAAATCCCAGTGCTGGATGCGCTTGCTGCCGTCGAGAGCGCGCCAACTACTCGTTTTCCACCTTTTTTTATGGCACAACGACTTAGCGGTGTTTTTTCAGCGAAATGCGTTGGATTTAGATTCGGCATTCCCCTTGCGAAACCCTTACCATTGTTCGTGCAGCTTCCCGTTCCGTGGGGGACCTGCAAACTGCTGAATTCTCCAGTCAAAAGTCAAACGCTTTGGAAGAACCCATGAAGGAAAATTGACTCAAAGAAAACGCCTACAATTGTTGCGCTGCCAATAAGTATCAAAGGGAAAAGGAAAAACTCGACTGATCTCTTAAAACGATTTGTTCACTACAGTTTCCAATAACATTAAACACACCATCAACGAAAGTTCTGTGAAGGTTGCCAGATCATCAACAAAAAATTGAAATATCGATTTACTCCACTGCGAGAGTGCCAAATTAAATTCTTTTTGAAAAAGGGCTTAATCGTTATACTGTTTTTTGATGAAGTTTAAATCACTCATTTATAATTTCAATTACCTCTAAAACTATTAATTTTAAATACGCGTCCCGCGATAGTTTAACGTTGTCATGAGCACGCAGACGAATTATTTTGCATTTGTAATGTGTTGTTGTGCCATACGTGTATTTACGTGCGGCGCCGTAAACAGGCGTTTAATTGGGCCAGAACTGCGCTAATAACAAGGCGGCGGCGAAATGTTTTATATTCCGCTGCTGAAAGCCTCCCTGGTGAATCAGCGCGGCTGAAAAAGCTGCAGCACGATGTGCGAGGATTGGGTTTCTCTGTTCTCTCTGCCGGCTTCTAATTATAATTCATAAACAAAAAGCTGCTGTGCCTGACTAATTGCGAGGTTAGTTCATCAGGCCGAGAGGAGCACGCTGTCAACGTCACAGGAGGCCAACAGTCTTTTTCAGAACGTACGCCTCCGAGATTCCTTGCGGAATGAATGTGTGTCAACTCACCGCCGTTTGGGTGCAAAACGCTACGGGGCTTATGTGTCTTACCTGAAACAAACAATGCGAGCATGATTAGGACAAATTAGTTGCTGAGAAGTGATAAAGAAATTGAATGAAGGAGGCAAGTTTCGCACGCGAGAGAAAAAAGTCTATCCGCTTGAGAGGTGAATAACAAATTACGTTGAGCCGACGAGGAACTTTTACGGTATCTCCTTTTTTTCACGAAATTTGCGCACACAATAAATTATGCACTTCAGCAAGGAGTACGGGCGAAGGGGAAAGAAAAAAACCGCGAGAAGGCATCATTAAGAGAATTCATAAATCAAAGAAAGAGAGTTCAGGCTGCTGCTGCAGGAGCAAAATACGTCTTTTGGCGAAAACAGTGGCGGAGCGCCGGGATGTGTGCATCCTAAAGAGAAATAAATGGATACAAATCACTCCACGTTGCAAAATGCAGCTTTAAGTGTAAATGCGTTTAGAGGTGGTTTCCAAAGGAAAAATGAGAAATTTTATCTGCACTTCATTGTTAATAAGAGAATTATTTTATGATTTAGCAACACATAGTTTTTGGGAGTTATTAAAAAATATTTGTCTGGAAATAACATCCAAATTAAACGACTCTCCCTGTTGTGGGTAAAGCTTTAAATATTAAAGCTGCCAACAGTCAAGAGTTTTTTTCTGAACATTTTTCGCACAGGAAAAGATGGAACAGACAGAAAAAGCTATCTTTAATGCACATTGACAGGATCATCCGTTTTCATCATTCATTTTGGTGCGCTGCGGCGTGTCAGGCGAATCAGTCGTCTCAGTGGAAAAGTGTGTTTGTGTGTGCGTGCGGATGGTGTGTCGCAAATCACGCGTTGTAACGAGAGCAATTGTGCATCCCTTTGGCAAGCAGCAGGCAGCGATCATTAGGCTCGCAATCAGCGGCGGCGGCGGCGGCAGCAGCAGCAGCAGCGGGGCTGGAAAAACTGGCTGCGGCGCGCGAGCGATCGGCACTGCGCGCGGGCGACGGCAGCAGCAGCTTTCCCAAGGAAACCGTAATGTGGCGCTGGGTTCAAAAATGTAGCAGCGGCGGCGGCGGCGGCGGCGGCGGCCCATTGCGACGACGTGGAGCCGGGACCATGATGGTAGAGCTGCGAGTCTTGGTAGTCACCCGGCCACTGCCCTCGGTGCACCATCCCGGAGGTGGCGTCGCTCCTGCCTCCGGCCCTTGACGGCCGGCCGGCCGACCCTCGCCCGGCGCGGCCGCCTCCGCGGCCGGCCAAGGCGGCCAGCCCTGCGGCCACCGACTAGCCTTTTTCGGCGCGAGTGTCCTGTCTCGCTCACTCGCCCGCCCGATCGCCCGCTTATCCACGCAGTGAAACAGAAGCCTGCTATTTATAAATTCAGTCGGCCGCGCGAGGTTGACTGTAAACGGGCGGACGGTCGAGTCTCTCTCTCTTTCTCTCTCTCTCTCTCAATCTCGCGGCCACGCACGCTATTTCTAACCCGCGCCGCTTCTCACTTTCTACGTGCGTGCGTGTGTGCCACTCGACTGGCTCGTCCGACAGCGCGTGTGTGTGTACATATATACAAGTATTAATTGTGTTGCCGCTGACGATGCTGATGCTGCTGCGAAAGACCGAGAAATGGTTGTGCGAGTGGTCGTTCGAGCACCTCTCTCACTCTCAGGCCGTAAGTGCGACACGAGAAAACACACCCACACCCACGAGCACAGAGATAATCTCTTAACCCCTCCTCTTTTATCTGCCGCCTCTCCGATCTCTTTCTCTTTGATAACGAGCCATACGAGCCTCAAAGGAGAGTAACACACTGTCCGCATGTCGAACAACTTGGCCCTGTGTGAAAGAGGCGTGTTTCCGATTGGAAATCCTGCAGTGCATGCTTTGTGTGCCGGTGACACACAATGTCACCGCGTGCCTGTTACACTGACTGCTGCCTGCACAGCGAATAATGGCGATAACTCATGCGCCGGCCGCATCGAAATAGCATGAATAGTGTGCGTCCGCGAATTAGCGCCGGCCGACTTAAAAATAGACCACCGCGCTACTCGAGCCGTTTGACCCGCTGGCCCGGTTTCCTGCACGTTTTCCTTCACGAATTTCGGCGGGACTCGTCCTCGGCAAATGGACCTGGCGGGCGGGCACCCACGCAACTCACTCGACCCAGTGTAACGCATTGCGCAAAAAAGTGGTGCTCGCCCACTCCCCCTTTCGCGCGCTGTGCCGTGTGCCCGTTGTTTGTGTATTTTCTCACATGTCTCTCCTCGCGGCGCGGCTCTAATTATAAGCAACAAAGGGCAGAACAAATGTTATTGTTTCCGCGCGCAGACAAGAAAGAAGAAAGAAGTGAGACTCGCGGCAGTGCCTCCCAGAAGAAAGTGAACAAACAGTTTCCGTCGCTCCAAAATGCCAAGTTTAGCTGGTTGAAACCGGGCCGAATTGAAGGATCTTGACCCATTTGGTCCCCTTCAACCAGCTGTGGTTGGTTTTTGGTCGCTTCAACACGCTCCCCGATCGTCCGCTGCCGCCGCCGACACCGTTCCAGAAGTGAAGTGCACCGCTCTCATTTTTTTTGTACGCGCGAACCATTGTCGTCGACGCTGTCTTTGTCAAAATTATAATTTCAGCCGTGCGGTAAGTCGCCAAAGGGACGAGGTGGCCGCGGTGAGGGTGCGAGAGACGAGTGTATTTCGCCTGGGCACTTTGCATACTCATTAAGAGCATGCCCACGCACACACCCGAAACTTTGCGTTTCCTCAACTTTCCGCAATCGCCAAGTTGTTCTTTTTCCTCTTACCGCTCCTTCTGCTCGCCGCCTGCTTTGCATAAAATAATAATAATACACAGGCTCTCGCACCACGCCATTTTACTTTTTTCATCTCTTTCTCTTCCTCCGCCACCTTTGTTGTTCATTAACAATTTAAATTGCAGTCGCAATCGTTTCGAGTCAATTTGCCGCGACGGCATCATTGATGTAGTGGGCGTGTCAAGTTCATTAACTCGCCGCCTTTGCATTACCGTTGCTGCTGCTGCTTCTGCTGCGGTGTGTTACTTCTACCTTTTTTATCCGCCTCGGTGCCGACCAACTTTTCACCCCGAATCAGTTGCCTCTACCTGCCTGACTGACTACTTGCTGCGCATCATGCACACGGCCCGCCGGGCGGCACAGGGAGAGCAGACCCTATTTCTTTTTGCCATCAGCCCGTCTGCTGCTGCTGCAGTGTATGTGTGTGTGTGTATGTGTGTGTGCGAGTGCGGTACACATTCAACCCGGTGCCCGCCCGCCCGCCCGCCTCCAGTGCACACTTTCCTTTCATCTTGATTATTGCTTGGCTTTTTATATTTTCCGACAGTTCGCCGCAGGGCCGGCCGGTTAGAGTTTGAAATACGAGGTCAGCAGAGTCGTTCCGATTTGTATTCACAAATTGGGGGATGCGAATTGAAGGCATACTCCGCAGCGTCTGAGTGAAAAACGGCCGTCACGCGCTCCCAGGAAATGCCATTTACTTTGGCAGTCTTGTGCACATTTGTCTGGGCGTGCAATCGATTTGCCGCGGAATAAATGGCTTCATATCGCAACACTGGACCCGGTTGCGTATTCGCTCAAAGCTGCTGCTGCGGCTGCCGATGGCAAATTTGAAATTACGCTCGCTGGCGTCAAACAATCGAGTTCGATATTCGTTATACCTGGCAGGCTTCACCCTTGCCTTTGATTACCCGACTCGCAATCGACATGTTGTGGCAAACAGCATCCGCGAGACAGTGACGCACGAATGTCTTCCCCCATGCTAGAAGGAGAAAGAGCAAAATTTGCTTGACAATATTGCTTTCATCTGACGGTCTCGTTCTCCAGGCGCCCCGAGCGAAATTTCTCGTTAAACACGCCACCCCCAAAGGTGGCTGCCAGTAGAGAAGCGCTCTTGTTTTTCTTCTCCCCCAATATTTCCCAATTTAACGCATTAGGCACGACACGCCAGTCCTCGCAGGCTGACTTTCGTAAATAATTTCATCATCTGTCTGCGGTTTGGCATAAATTCGCGGCGGAGACAAAGTCGACCATAGATCTTGATTACCATGCGCCAAGTTTGGCGGAAAAGACGGCGCGCGCGTGTGTGTGCATTGTGTGACGACTTGGCCGAACAAACAAACACTGACACACACACGCCCGGCCCGTAAGGAAGGTGGTGCGTGTGTAGGTGTTTTTTGCACCACCGACACCAAACTACTCGTTGGTACACGCGGTGAGCGGCGAAATGCTGAAGAAGACGAAGAAGTCGAGGGCGGGTTAGATCGGGAGGGGTTTTTTGGGCTGTTGGGGGATGAGCAAAAGAGCTGACGATCGATTCTCGACGCCCGGCAGCACACAGCATTGTGCCAGCTCGACTGTTTCTCCCGCCCGGGCCGCCTCACAAAAGCCGCTGTCGGCGCCGCGGCGGCCGAATTATCGTTTCGGCCGACCGGCCGTCGGCCTCGGCGCCAGGAGGGGAGTGCCGGCGCTTCAAATCGCGCAATGGGCAAATTACTGTCGAGTCAGCGCAATCACTTAACTCGAGCGAGCGAGCTAACTTCTCCAACGGCTTGGCGGGCGGAGAAGTTCAACGAGCTTCATCAAAAGTTTGCTCAAACCGTGGCATAAAGAGTTTCGTGATTTTTCGCGCTCCCGTACAAAGCTAGTGGTCGTTCCTTCTTTTTGTTGCCGAGCTGCGCGGGTGAGTTGGCCTGTCGTGTCAGGTAGTTGCAACAAAGCAGGCGATATTCCTTTTGGAAGACGCTTGAGATATTGTAGAGGGCGCTCTCGAGGGATAAAATGGAGTGTGGAAATTATAAAAGTGTTGTGAGGAGAAGGAAGAGTGCTTGAATCGTCTTCCTTTGCTACAGTCTCTCTTACCAGACAAAACGCTTGCTGCTTTTTCGACCGCAATTTTCAACGAGTGGAAATTTCCTGCCGACACCTTTTCAGGTCACAAACAGGCCCGCACGTCTCACTTCCCGGCAACAAATAAAAACACCAAAAATACACCAGAGAAATAATTTTACCGAGTTCGATGACGACTGCCAAGCCCATTTTATCAACACAATGCCTGCTGGCGCGAATTGGTAAAAATACACTTCGGGAGTGTTTTTGCTGATTGAAAGTTTGGCGCGATAAAAGCCAGCACGTCTCACCCGTCTTTTAATTGCCCCCGTCCAAGATATCAATTAGTGTCTCCAAATGCGACCGCGCTCTCAGGCGGAGCTCACACAATCAATAAAAACAAACACCCATTAATATGTTGTGTACATTCCAGCTGGTAATTCAATGATCAAACGGCTAGTTCTCGCCGCTTGAAAGAGCGTTTCGGTGCGCGCGCCGTCCATTTGTTTTCGGCTCGTGTACAAAAGAGGTATAAATTTTTTGCCGAACTCAGCAGTAATAGAGTTAAGGAGTGAGAGATACGCTGCGTGTGTATACGTAGCGAGAGAGATGCGGAGAGTGCGATAATGCCGCGTGATTTATAGAACCACGCCCTTAGATTCTTTGATGACCCGTTCCGTTAGCTTCGAAGGTTGATTTTGGCTCTGAGGCGGCACACACACACACACACACACACACACACACACACACACACACACACACACACACACACACACACACACACACACGCGCGCGCGCGTTGGTGGTACAAGGATCGAATTAGAGCATAAAGGACGACCGTGCGCGCGAGAATCGAATAAAGGCCCACTCTTCATGCGGGTGGAGCTGCGCAAGTGGCGCGATAATTAGCTTTAAAGCAGACGAATCAACTGCCGCGTGTATCTGTGTGCTCGGGTGCAGGAATGAATTCGCCACCGACATGATTCTGCAATTTTAATGAGAGATTCGTCATGCCGAAAGACAAAAGGCCGGCGCAAATAAAGCTGCAGCGACGCCAAAGGGGCAGTGCACGGCTGCCAGGACCCAGCTCAGCGGCCTTCTGTCACATGGGCCAGAAAGCTGAAATTCGTTTTGACTTTCATATGAGCATTATTTGCACGCAGCTGTGTAGTCGTAAAATAAAATAATGTCTAGTGTCGGCGGGAGAGGGTTTTAATCTCCTTTCGAATTGCTTTTATGCAAAGAGGCCAATTATTTTAATTTTCTGCTAGCAGGCAAAACTCATTTATATTTTGCCTTATATTCAAAACCAGAATTGAGTAAGAGGAAATTCACAAAGCCCTAACGACTTTATAAGATTTGAACTATTTAATAGAATTTGCAATACAACATCAAGAAATTCAGGTAAAAAATCATTTTACTTTTAATTAAATGAGTACTGTATTAAAACGGAGTTCAACAATAATCAGTATTTTACATCCGCGTTTAGATTTCATGAAATTGCTACCGGTTACTATTCTCCAATGGAGTTGCATATATATCAATTGTCGGGAGGTAAGGGTGGAAATTCACATTTCAAATCGATTATAGGCCGTCAGACCGGAGGGGTGGGCGTCGGGATGCATACCTAATTGGATGGGCTTAAAAGCAAAAAAGCAGAGGCGAAATTGGCTGCGGAACAAGACGTGCGGGACCTAATTGAGAAGGTTCGGGGGGTGGTCGGGGGTGGCACGTTACACGGTGGTAATGAGACTTGAGACCCTTTCCTGTCACCCGTCGCTACTACTGCTTGTGCTGCTGTGTATGTTTGCAGCGTTCAGCGCGCGTATAAAGGCGGCCACTCGTTTGTCACCAGAAAAGTTTCTTTTCCGCTCGCCAATCACCTTCCCTTAAGTCAACAACGCGGCATTCAATTGAAGGCTTGCAGGGCGAGAAGCAGAGCGACGGAGAGAGGAAATTCTCTGCGGACTTTGATGAGGATGTGTGTGTAGCCGTGGTCTACACGAGCGGAGAAAAAGGTCGCTGGCTGCGGCTCAGTCGTCGGCGGTCTCTTAAAAAAGCAATATCTTATTCCTTTGTAAGCGATATTATTTACAAACGGCCACTTTCATCTTACTCCTCCCCGACGATCATCTGAATTCGGAAAGAGGCGACCACTTTGTCGGGAGAAGTGATAAAAGTTGTGCGAATCGGACCGGAATAACGTTTTTTTCACACAAACCATCGTGCTCGGATATCACGTCAATGTTATTTCTTCTTCTACAAGCGCCGCAAAACTTTCCGTCGGGTAAATATCTCTTTAATTGGCACACTAAATTCTTCGCGACAACACGATTTTGCAGGCGGACGAGCTACCGCAGTCGAGTTTGATCGATAACCCTCGGAGCCGTATCCAAATCTCCGGAGCAATTTGTAAACGAATATCGGCGGCAATAAAACGCAATCTTGCACTCCATAAAATTTCAATTAGTCCGACGAGCGCAAAAAGTTCTCTCGCTCGCGTTTAATAATGACCATCATCAGGACCGAAACTCATTTTCCGCGGCGCACAATTAACGTAATTTATGCGAAAAACGTCGGCCCGGCGGTTATAATACGGTTTTGCTCTAAAATGTAATAACCAAGTAATTTTAAACTTTTGTTGTTTTGCAGGCGGTGGGCGAGTCTGGCTTACTTTTTATGCTCCGCCACCGCTGCTGCCGCCGGCACGAGCCACGGAGCCGCCACGCCACGCTCGTACGTTCGCTCCGCACAAAAAGCCGAGAGAGCAACTTGAACGGGCCTTGCCTGCTGTAAAAGTACGGTGTATGCTAGCTGTCGTACACATGCGACCGGCGCGTTGCATACCCGCTCGAGTGTGAAAAGCAGCTTCTGCCCTGTTTAAATAATGCCGACCAACAACCAAACACCCCCGCACGCCCGCCATCCACCCACCCACTCAGCCAGCTGTCCGCCAAACCTGACCACCCTGCGAGTGTTGGTTGATGAATGCTAATGGCCACTTTATATTCCAGATATTTTCCGATTTTCAGTTACTATTGTTCGTGAAAATAGAAGATCTTCAAAGCTTAGAAGGATTTTTTAAATTACCATAAATTACGAATGGATTTTAATTTGAAACTTCATTTTTGAATTATTTTGTTTCGAAAAAAAAACAAGAAAACTGAAAATTGGTTATCGAAAGTCTTCTCTCCAATCGTGAATTAAAAAAAAAGGGAAAATTATTCAATGCTTTCAAAACTCTTAAGCAAGCAAATTTGTGCTCTTTATCATACATTTTATGCGACCTATGTATACATACATATATTTTTAAGATTGAAACGTTTTCCTAATGATAAGCATTACAGTTATTTATCAATCACAATCAATGAATATTGAAACAAAGCTTTTTTTAATATATTTAACGACATTTTTATACCAGAAATATAATTACTAAAATGAAATTTTAAATTTTGGTGAACAAGCTACAGCAAAACCGCGGATGGCCTCTCCACAAAGCAACAAAAAATGACAGCATTTTGGAATGAAGAGCTAGCGCCAGTGGCAGTTGCGCCCTGGAAATTAGGGTGAGGCAGCCGGCGGGTTGCAATTAGCCAATTAGCCGGTGATATGCGCGAGACACTTTTAAATGCACGCTGGTGCACAGAGTGTGCTTTTATTTCCAGTGCACTCGACGCCGTAGGCTCGCGGTTAATAATTAATCAAAGAACCGCTGCCACCACCGCCGCCGTGCGAGGATTATGGCACGCGCATTTACGCAACCGAGTCCTCTGTGTTTTGTGTGCCGCTGCGTGGGTTTTTATTAAAGCGGCTTGCGTTTTGTGAAATGATTCTGCAGTTTTATTCCAACATCAAAAGCAACACGGCGTTTTTATGTCGGGTTTTGAGCATATGTACGGAATGGAGCACGCCAGCTGGTTGGCCCAAATCGACTCTAACGCCGCGGAAAAGGCGGCAGGCTGGAAAAATGTGTGCTACTATGCTCGCAACGAACAAGACTTTGCGCGACGCTCTAATCACGCTCTCCCGTTTTTTGTATGTCTGCCACTGCTAACGATTGATCTCCTTGGAAATGGTGATATTGTTTTCTGTGGCATTGTGAGTATGTGCTCATCGTAATTGAACGACGGCAAAATAGCTCATTCTGCATGATGCCAGCAAATCCATGTTGTTGGTTTTCGACTCCCTATAAAGTTTAATGGAGTTTCTAGAACCACGAAATTAGATACCAAATTGTAATATTTAGATGCTAATATATCTGAGTTAATAATTTCTAAATAGCCGGAAAAAGACAATTTTGAATTAATGGATTTTTTGCAGATTGTGTTAACGCAAATGCTGTGTCGATAAATCCATTTCAAATTATGTATTGAAACTGATTAAATTTGAAAAGAAACTTTACAATACAATGATATCGACAAGAAATAAATTTCGGGGTAATCGATCCGAAGCGTTGATTGGAGTTGACCATTTCATCGCTTAAATAGAAGAAACTTGACCTTTCATCACGCAGCAAAATTTACCCAACTTCTAAGTTTGAGTAAAGATGCTTTGTTTACACAAGCAATTTTCCTTATTGAAATTCAACCCTTGGAAATATTTGACGCAATAATAGCTTCCGCGTTCAAATATTGTTTTCGCTGAGAGCAACTCTGCAAACTTCCCACGTTACACTGCCGCTGCGCGCATTATGCAGCAGTCAAATGCTGAGCAAATCCCACCAGAGTGCCATTAACATAAGACGAGGGCAAAGACGAGTCCTCGGGGGCGTTGCTATTTTCATTAGACGCCCGGTTGCGATCTTATTGAGTCAGCCGGGCAAGGCTATACATTAGACCATCCGGCTAGGCAGCCAGCGCGGTATCTTGAGAAAGATAAACTTAAACCTGATTATAGTGGCCTTCTGCCGTTCTGATTGCTTTTCTTGGCCGCCTTGCCCTAGCAGGATAAGCAACAAAGGCCGCCGAGCCGTGTACGATAGCACATCTCACTCATTCGCCCGCCCAGTCCGTTCGTTCGTTCGTCCGTCCGTCCGCCAGCCGACCGCTCGCTCGCTCGCGCGCGAACACACAGTTTTAGCAGTGTACATGGCCGGGATTAAGCAACCGTCTGACTTAGCCGCTTTTTTCTCCTCACCCCGGAGTCAGGCCTAGACTCCTCAGCCAACTGCCTGTTCGGCGCACGTATATATATCAGGCCAGGAGAAAGTCTCCGCCTTGTCAAATTTAACTTAATATGAGAAGTTTATGACCACACGTCTTCTTTTTTGCTCCCGAGTCAAAGCTGCAACTTTGTATTGATCCTTTTTTTAAGGCACAGAGGTCGAAAGTCCCACGTTGTTCTCTGTCTAAATAGACATTCTTTATCAACTCCTTGGATATTGCACGCTGTGCCAGAAATTTAGAGATAATTTTTTCAAAACAAACAATGAAGGCTATTAATGATTGAAAATTCCGTAAAGATTTAATTTCATTTGGCTATAACTGATCCATCGAATCAATTGTTTTAAGTAATCGAGCTACAACTTATCTTCAAGCTACTCAAATCAAGATTTTTTTCAAATTTCTAGAAACGGCTCTGCTCTTCCCCTGCGATTGCGATGTAGCATAGGGTGTGTGGTGGTTTATATGGCAAATATTCTTCCTGATGATATAACTTATAGTTTTTAAAAAGATAAGACAGTTATTACCGCTTGATTAGCATATAATCAAAATTTCTCAGAAATTTAAACAGCACGATGTTTGTAAGTAATTTATACTGGGTTTTCCCCGAATATTTTAAGTAACCCTTCGGAATTGTGCAGTTATGCAGTGCATTTCCAGTTAAATTGGATGATACGGAAATAAGAGAGAGACGAGCTCGTTGGGCGGCGACTCAGGGCTCTACCCTCCAGCGGCATATTGCGAGCCCTTTTGGGAGCAACAAGATTCAATTCCAGATGAAGACCAAATTACTCCAAAACTTTTTAAAAGACTTTATCTGGTGGTCGCCTTTTATCCGGATTGGTCAGCCCACACCGCGAGAAAATGTGTGCCGAGGAAGGGAAAACGTTTAGCCCGGCTTAATGCAGTTTGCTTTGTCAGGCACCGAGGTGCTTTTCTTTTCCATCGCTTTTTATCTGCCGCCAGGACGGCAGTTTTCCTGCAGTAAATTGATGGACCTGGTTGGCTGCTTCTTTGCGCGCACAGCAATCGAATTGAATCCGCGCTGGAAACAAATCAATTGTAGTCGCCGACTGCAATTGCAGCCTGGGCGGCGACTGGCGCTGCGATTGCCATCTCCTCCACGCTTGGCCTCGATGTCGCTGGCTTTCCTATCACTCGAGCAGCGGGATCCTGTTTTATGGTCTGCATAAAGCAGCTCGTTAGCCGAGCACACACACATACACACACACAGACGGATACATGGCCGAGATTTACTTGCCTAACTCGATCTCTCTTCAAACAACTTCCCTCCCAACTCCTAGCAGCCACTTTTTGCCCGTAGAATTCCAATGAGCGCAGTTATAAATGTTTCAAAGTGAGCTCTGCGCACAAATATTTGCAAGTTAAGCTTTTTTATTTAGTATCCGAAGAGAGTTGCAAAGCCAATTAAAATAGTCGAGCTTTTGCTCTCTAGAGATTAGCAGAGGATATGAAATAAATTACACAACTGTATCAATATTAAATTGGCGTTTTGGTTTGCGAATTTCAGACGGTGATTGTTTGTTTATATTATATTTGAAAAATGCGATCACTCGAGGTTGTTTTCATGTTGAATATAATTAAAACCAGGCTTCATCCTAGTTGTCAATAAAAGAGAAATTCGTCTTATTTATTCCTCAAATCGAGTTAGGCTATTTAAAATGTCATCAATTCCAAACTTTTTACAGAAGTAAAATTTCAAATGTTTTGCTACGTTATCGAAAGCAACCCAGTTTACCCCATTCTATGTCGACAAAGGGTAAATGAGCCCGTAAACAGAGGCAATTATTGCGGCAGCGGAATCCAATGTTTGCAACACCTGTGATTGAGCTGACACGTACACGCTGCATAAACAGATGATCTGGCCGTCGGCAGATTCATTCGCGCGTACCGACGGCACACATGGCATGGCGACCGATCGGATTGATCTCTCTGCCAGCTCGGTGTGCATCACCTACGCGGGGCGCGTCGGCCATAAATCACCCACTCTCTGCGTGCAAGATGGAAAATCGGCAAACAATCGAACAAAGGAGCGCACACCTTGGCGTCAGCCGCAGTGATTGATATCGCGGCATCCGAAAAATAGACCTCATTAATTCCGAGAAATAAAGCGCGGTGGTGTCCGTGATTAAGCTGGGAAGCGTGCGGCCCGCCGCCATGTTGGATGGCGCGCGGGATTAAGGGTTGCGGATGAGGAATGAAAATGGACGGGACGGGCGACTCCGTGACTGGACTAGGTTAACACCTTTTCCGAACGCTGCTGGTGCACGCGTCTCTCTCTCTCTCTCTCTCTCTTTCTCCAGGCTTGTCGAAACTTTTTTCGTGCCCGCCGCTCTCTTCACGCCGCGCGTTTGTTTTTAATTACCTTGCAGATTTATCTATTCGCCTGCAGAAAGAACGTGCACCGGCCGGACGCTTTTCTTTCCCAAGTGCGGCAGCAGTGGCCGAAAGTTTGTTTTAATTGTGACCATATGTCTGACTTGATAGCCGCGAGTTCATTTACTCCCGCAGAAAATGTGTCATAACGAACGCATTATGGGCGAACAACTGCGATAAACTCGCTGAAAGTTGTTTTGTTACAGACCATTTGTTTGTATTATAACCCCGGCACAGCGAACAAACTCGATTTATGTTTTTTCTCGCAGCTGCGCAGAAATTGCGCCTGATTCGCGTACTCTATATAAAAGGAAATTGATTGAGGTTTACGGCACACCGCGCTAAAAGGAATTTCTATGCGATAAGTGCCTCTGTGCAATAACGATAATCAGAGTAAAAACGACTGCCTTTGACAAAAAAAAATCTCGTTACGTGCTATTCTATGGGTATCACTAACCGCACATCTACTCCAGGGAAAAAAGAGGAAAATTGACGACAGTGTTGTTTTAACATGGCAAATCAAATTAATTCACATTACCTGAATATTTGTGTGGTTTTTGGATTGTTGAAATTTCTATTTACTGTCGCTCGAGATTTGTTTCTCCATTGTATAAATCTTCGACAGTATATATGTCCTCAGTTAGTTTCACCGTATACACAGCCACTTTATTAAAAAAAAAAAATGGTGAAAATTTTCCTAAATTACCAAAACGAGAATGAATTCCAGCTTTGTATTAATTAAATTTAACAAATCTTAGTTTCATAAATTTGTAATGACTTCGTAGATTTTTCGCATCAACAAACAGATCTGAAAATCTCGTTGGAGTGATTTTCCAGAGCATCCCAAAAATGTGCTTTCCTGACAACAAATCTACGAAACAAAGATCCATTTTCTGACGTGCCCACTTTAAGACGCACAATACAGAACACTCTAATTTATACGAAATGACAACAAGGACGTTAAGATTCAGACCGAGTCGCAGCGCAGGTGGAAATAAAGGATATTAACATAGTAAATCATACATTGTGTGTTGCTATTGTCATCGAATACACGCCTACCATATTTCACGGCGCGGGCCAGAAAGAACACGGCCGAAGGTGGCTCGGCGGCGGCGGTTTCCACTGCACGACTAGAGACATTGCCTCCACCGCCGCCGCAGAGAAATAATAAATTTCGAATAGTGCTGACACCGAAGGTGGAAAATCTGCTGCTGCTGCTGCTGCTGCGGCTGGCGTGCGAAAGGGCTGCAGCCCGGCCAAAGTTATTGGGCGCTTTGTTCCAAATGAGCTTTGCCGAAATTAAGTAGAAAGAAGTTTCGCAGCTCTCGCAGTTGCGACGACACTTACTCCTCTTTGAAACTGTAGCCGCCGGATCGAGGTGAACAACGCCTCTAGCTCTCAACTTTTCGAGAGGGGCTTAATTTTGTAAACGAGAAGCTTAACCTCACATACACGCGCGCGCGAGAGAGAGAGAGAGAGAGAGAGAGAGAGAGAGAGAGAGAGAGAGCCGAGTCCTAAACAGCTAGAAACAATGCCAAGTCGCGCGGAACTCTATCCAGGCTCCGTTGACTGAATTAGAGTTGGTAATGATTTGAATTTTCAGCGGCCGTGGAATTCGACGAGCACGTAGCTACGCGTCGCAAAGGATGCTTATCTTTCCAGAATAAAATTACCATCGACCTGCTAGAGTGGAGGTTTGCATTTACAAAGGCTGAAGTTCTATCTTTGTGCCTCTTGAGAGGCACAGGACATACAAGGAGGAGGAAGGAAAGTCCTTGCTTTAAAGTAGTTAAAAGATTTTAGATCATTTTTATTAATTAATTAAGCTTAATCAAATACTCAAATTCTTTTCTTCTTTAGTGAGTTTCTTGTTGAGAAAGTATGTGGTTTAGAAACGGCTACTCTCATGACAAAAGAAATAACTAGTAAGGAGGAATAATCATGAGCTTCCTTCAAGTAGGAAATGCACTCTAACTTTAACAGTATCTAAGAAACTAAATTCAATTAATTCATGAAGCTGGAAATGCGAGTTTTACTTTAACTCAAAATTTAGCATAGTTTAGAACTCTTGAGGGCGTTTATCTTTCTGTTTAAAAATAAACTCGAGCAATTAACATACTCCGTAAATTAGCAGTTCATGTCCGCTGGAAAACGCTCTCTGCGTGTTTATTGAATTAAGTCGAGGCCAACAATGGCATCGCCATTTCGCTGGCTTGCGCTGTGTGCTTGGGCAAATGGTGCAGAAGTAACTGGCCAGAAACGAACCCCTGCCATGCACACGTCCGTACAGCCAGCAAACGCGTACGTATATATAAATATGCAGGCACAGTGCGCGACGAGTAGAGGGTGAATGTATGTGTGCGCGCGTATGATGCCATATCCCACAGTCGAATTATCATTGTTGGCAGGCAATAATGGAGAGCGAGCGCCTGCACTGCATTTAACGACATGAATTATCGCTGGATTAGTGACGGGCCAAGTAATAACGACAAGCCGCTCGCTCGTCCGTTCGCAAACCGCTATCAACGCAAGTGGCACACAGTCATGCGGCCTGAATCAGATTGACTTTACAACGACTGGGAAAAAATTAATCGGTCCAATGCACCGCAACAGAGGTTTGTCGACCTTTTTTCGGGTAAAAAGTGTTGTACTTTAGAAAAATTGGCCTTTTTGTCATGTTGAGTAAATTGTTTTGACTGCCCAACTTTTCGTGTTGTGTGTGTGCGATGCAGTTAAGTGGCGTTTCTTGAATAAGAATTAAATTAAAATCCTAAAATCCTGCATAGTATTGCAATTCCAAATTTTCCCAACTCTGCTATATTTTAGTAGGGAAAATTTAAAAAAATAAAATAAATGAAAGCTTCCCCCAGCAAATCAAATTTCCAAGGCTTTTGTAAATAAAAAATTAACTAGTCTCATTAATTTGGCATTAGTAGATATTCTAGGACTTTTTGCATTCTAGCTTTAATTAGTAAGTATGTCAAGGCAGAAATTTGATATGCTAAACTACGGCAAATCGGTCCTGTGGGATGAAGCGGAATCTATATCAAACGTCATGCAAGCGAAATAAATAATCTCGTAATGGATTCTGCGCCTTCCCTCAGGACTGATTTCAATGCCTTGCATACCAAGAAGCCATGCTGTATGGTTGAAGGAAAAGTTTTCACTGATTTCTAGTTAATTCGGTCTAAATCTGGTGGACTAGATCAAAGGTGGTCAAATCGTTCCATTCAATTAACATTTTAACAAAAGGTCTGTATTCTGGTCAAAGCCAGACAAAATAAATTAGCCCCAGCCGTCCGTCAACAGCTGTGGTGATGCATCGGACGCAGAAGCGATTGCAACGTGGTACAATTCATTTAATAATCTTCAGTCCTACAGTTGCGAGCGACAATAAATCAAAAACTAATCCGGCGTCCTTTTTCAATTGGGACACACACATAAGCATTGTGGTCTCGCCTTTGTGAGCGCCGAGCGCGGCTTGATTAATATTAGCGGAAAACGCACGCCCCGATAATAAAATGCGGTTCAAATTCGGGCGGACGGGCGGCTGTGTGCGAATGAAAACGCAGTGTGAGGGCGGGCCACGACTGTTGATCCACGCTGCGTATAATAAGTAGGTGAACGACGGCTATTACGAGTGGTTATATATTAAGTTCGTGTTTACATGTTTGTTAGCAGCTGTAAAGCGAGATCACTTCATGAGGCAAGGTGGATTCTAGCGCGATGTGCACCGACGCAGGGGTAATGAGCGAGTAAAATTATAATGATGGGCCCACCACCACTGCGGCTCCGCCATTCATTAATAAAGAGAGTCGTAATCCACGCCGCTGACGGTTATTTTCGCCGCTTTCAAAGTAGCAAAAATGGCGAGCATTTGCGTAAAAAGCCGTTGTGCTGCTTTTGATCGTTTTCATTAACGGCGCGCGTTATATTTGCATAAACGTCCCTAAGCACGCACGCAAACACCGCGCAGTCTGCTCCATGCTCCGGGGTAATCCAATCTCAAAGTGATTGTTTTCAGGAACGTGGTGACGATTCAATCAACGTGGGTTTTGAAACATTTTCCAGCAACACACTTTGACATACAGTCGGAGGCCAATATTTGGACAGTGCTTTGACGTCAATGACTGTGAACTTTCCGGCTAAAAGAAATTACTCGGCTTGCCAATGAAAAGCCAGATCAATCACTTTGTTTGGGTAAACAGCATAAATGACCAATTAAATCGCAAACAATACTGATAACTAAAAAACAAAAATGATTCGATTTTTTCGAGCGGCTGAAACAAATCTGTCTCTTCGTCAGCAAAAACTAAAGCGGCTCGGAATACGGGCACGAGAGGCGCGTGTGGTTCATAATTATCGGGTGTTTGCTCGCTTCTTCAAACTTGCAGGCGACGGGCGAACGAACGTACGAGCGGGCTCACGGTGTGCGAGTGTGTTTTCCGAGTGAAAAGCTCTCTTTTCTACACCGTTGGTTTGTTATACCTCTTGATTTGCAAGCAAATAAATCTACCCCTTACTCACATTACCCGGCTATACATTACACCTGGCAGGGGAGGCCGAGCGCGCAACGCTCCAAGGAGAACTTGTGTGCGAGTGTGATGGTCGAATTACTGCATGCCGCCTGTATTTTAGCCCGCCCTCACTCCAATTCCATCCGCCTGTATCTTGCTTTGATATCTTACACGTCGCTTTAACTCTTAAGTGCGCTGATTGATACACAGCCACTTGTCAGGGCCATCTACCACGTGGGCCTGACACCGCGTCCCGAGGGAGCAGCATTATTACTCGCTTTCGCCCGTCAAGATGCTGCTATTGGCAAAAAAATCGATGCCGGATTACTTCCTCTCGCGTCGTGACGAATGGCTTTAATAAGGTGGCGGTGCCACATAAGTCGTTTAGAAATTCATCACTTCAGAGTAGACGGGGGAGTGGAAGCGAGGCGACTTGGACTTTTGATCTGTTGTGCAAGCTAACGTATCCCCTACTCCTCGATGCGTTAGATTCTTTCCTCCCCGGACCCCTCGAAGAATCGCACCTTAATCGAATTGACCGGAGTCCGGTGCTGAGAGGGTTGTAACGGCCGGTCAGATTAACGTGCGGCGAATCCTCCGAGGAAACGTATAAAACACACCTGGAGGGCGAGGATTCCGGAGCACACGTGTGAGGCGATGATACGGAACAGGTATTCAATTTACGTCGCGCACTTTAATTAACACTAAACGCGCAATTAATCAAAAGTTATCGTACTTTTATTGCCTAGAAAGAGATGGAATGCGGTGGGGCAGGGAGCGTTCTCCTCGCGGCTATTTATTACCGCGGAGAGCGTCGAATTATTGCCGGCATCAATTTTTGCCGCCGAGTGAAAAAGGACGTAACGGCATTGGTGTAATGCGAAATTTCACGTGTCATTATTTGCCTGCGGCGAAGGAAGCGCTTTATTGCCGGAAGGAGCGCAGTAGTAGTAAAATTTTGTCGGCGCGAGCACTTTCCGAAATTAATTGCAGCCGGGCAGGTGATTTATCAGCTCTCTCGCGCGCGCGCGAGACCGAGCGAGCGGCAATTTTAGTGCACTCCCGGATTCCTTTCTTTTCTCCGCAGATTTCGGCAAACAAAAAGTCGTACACGCCGAAATTCCATCAGCACAAAAGTAGTCGCGCGCGCGGCGCGATAATTTATTCAACGGCGGCCCCTCCGCAGAGTGGGAGACCGTTCCGGAACACCCCGTTCACGCACAATAGAAATCTGCAGCGGGCCGCTTTTGTCGAGAGTAATCTCCAAATGCATAATTAATCTCTCAATAAGGGCAGCGTGTGTGTGTGCGTGCGGGCGGGCGGCGCCTTTTGCGTACGCCAGCTTCAGCAATACACCAGAGGTTACACACCAACTTACTAATCCCAGCGCTCCGAAATATATCCATTAGGCGGCCGGCGGTTCGTTTAGATCAATAAATCCATCTGTATGAGCCGCAGGAGTTACCCTTTTGGACCCTCGTGCTGGAAACTGACACCTTCTTGAAAGGTGTATTTAGCAAGCGCTTGATGGGTCCGCCCGCAAGAGAGAAGAGAGCTTTTAGGGCTGCGTTTTGATGAGAGTCAGACGCAAAGTGTTGAATCTTCACCTTGCTCGATATTTTTACTCGGATGGGCTCTGCATCGTAAATAAGATAAATATGTCATCTGGACAGAAAATTAGGTTATCAGTTTGAAAATTATTCAAAAATGTTTGTTCGTGAACAAAATTGGTTAAAGACGTGCATTATATTTTCTGAACTCATGAATTATGAAATAGCTATATAATTCTCCACTGATCTGAATTAGGAAGGAGGCTATAAGTGGATTTTTATGAGAAACATTTTGTAGTGGTACAGGAGCGCGGTCCTCATCTTTCCTAAAAATTAAATCACACGTTTCCATATATTTAATAGCTTCCTGTTTCGGCCCCGCAGACCTCATCAGCAGTACTACTCAAAACAAAAATTCAAACGCAGCATTAACTGCAGAGAAATCAAAATCAATAATAGTTGAAATCATCTGAGCACTCATAGCTCAGCACAAACGAAAAAAGGAACAACGAGAAGTTTGAGGATATCTTGTCGACCCCGCCACTCGACCTCCCTATAATTTAACCCTTCCTAAGAAAAACTCACAAGTCCAAAATTACATTCTGAAGCAATTGCAAAGCAAGAAAATTCTGCGTTCAAGTGTATTCGTGGAAATTAAATTGAAATATGTATTTTCTTAGCGTTTGCTTTCAACAAATTTTAAAAAGAGAAAATTTCTTCCCGCTCTGACGACCAAAATGGCTGACAGCGAGCGTCCCGGGCGAATACTGGCGCGCGTGGGATTGTTTGGTGCATGCGGTTTCCTAAAGTTAAATCCACTGGCGGGGCCAAGTGTACGTATGTAGAAAGTCAAGAAGGTTTATAAACGCGGCCGCCGTAAACGACAACGACACACGCGCGCTCCGCCCTCAAGAGCTGCGTCGTCGTCGTCGTAGTGAAAAGCGAGCGGATTGCCCGGCCGGCGTTATGAGTATGCAACCCGCTTGCCGTTGCGGTCAGACACCCTAAATTTGGCCCAAAAGAGACGGGTTCGCAAATTAAATTGCCGTCTGCGCGTGAAAATGGCCCAACTTAAGCCGTCCGCGGTTGCGAAAAATTATCGCCGGGAGTCGAGACGACCCAGACTGCAGCATCAGTTGCGAAGCCGCCGACCTCAGCTTCCCGCGCCAGAGTGCATTTTGCAGGCGAAGCTTATTTCTTTTTATGCGCTGCGGTTGGGATTCACTGCCTTTTGATGGGGGGTCAATGGTTTTACGACGCCTTTATGTGTGTGCCTTGTGCCTGAGTGCGAAATACGTTTTGATTCTGCAGGGCAGATAGGCAGTTTTCCCGTCAGAAGATTGTTAATCCAGCACAACTGATCCGATATGAAAATGTATAAGCGAAGAAAGAGCCTGCTTTCAATATTTTGAGGGGGAAATATTTTGCCAATTCACAGCTAAGGTAGTATGAGCAACAAACTTTCTTCACGATAATCAAGACTTGTTATGGAGAAAACTACTGAATTGAATATCATGGCCATTAGTGATGATTGAGGAGGATAATATTTTGGAACTTCAAACAGTTCCTTAAAAAAAGCCTTCAAAAAAGCATTAATCTGGGCTCGAATATGTGAAAATGTCCGAAAATGTTATTCTTTCCGTATTTTTTAATTAATTAAATGAAGAGGCCGGTAACAAAATTAACAGCTTCGATCCTACTCAAATAAACATTCATTAAAATCCTTTAAAAGTCTGGAAAAAAAGAGTATAATCTTTACAACAGCGGTGGCATCTGGTTAAAACAAACACGCACTTTGCTGAAAAGTCCACAAATTAGGGCCAGTGGGCTGTTTTGTGTGCACTTGGCCGCGAAAAACTTGGCTTTCGTGCGCCATGAGCAAGAGGAGCAAAGTGGCCTCTAACTGATGACACATGGCGCGATAGCAAGCCGCTTTTTCAGCCAAAATTGAAAAAAGAGAAGAAACAGAGAAGGCATTAGAAGAAGGGGAGGAGCAGCAGCACTGGATGTGTGCGTATGTGTTTCCTCGCTCTCTCGCTCTGTGTCTCGCCCGAGTTAAGATTTATCACGGAACTTTAGACCATTATAGGGAGTGAGAGAGAAATGCGAGCTAGCGAGCCCGGCCTAGATCTCTCTGCAGCTCCAAATATCAAGAAGTCATCTTCGCTGCAAACTTTTCGTAGCGACAGCGAGCGAGCTGAGTCGCCGAGTGGCACAATTGTCACATGCACTGGCTGCTGCTGCTCTCGCTGCAAAGTAAGCTTCGGTCGACGCCGCGTTGTTGCCGCCGAGATGATTATTGCTACCAGCATAGCTCTGTGATTGTGCATGCACGCTTTTAATTAGAAACTACAAAGTCTGCTGAATTGGCAGAAATGCCTGCCTCTCCGCGCTCGGCTCCGCGCTAGCTCGCTCGCGTCGATGTTAATTAACTTATTAACATCCATCCAGTGTGACGCTTGTTCTCTCGCTCGCGTCGATTGAGGTGATTGTTAATGAAAAGCATTTCGAGTGATTGCCTCCAGCAACCGGCAATTCGCACTCGCTGTAATCAAACGGGCGCGTATGTGCATCCGAATCTGTTCGCTTTGCCGCTTGCCTGACTGCGCAGCGAATTTCACGCGCTCAGGGATCCTCCGCAACTTTCACTCAGGTTCGTCGCGCTCAATTTGTACCTTCCGGCAGCAACTACTAGTTAGACAGAATTACGAACAGTTCAGGGAACAGGTAAATCGGATAGCAGCTCCTCTGCGCTGTTATTTGCTAATCAAATTATTCCGCAAATTATTGCCGGTTATTGTTTCTGCTATCAAGCAATGTGGTATTTAATAATCCCTTTGAGCCAACATCCTATTGCGCATATTGGTGCGTTCCATCAAAAGTAATAAATAATATCAAAACAATTTTCGGTAGAAGTTGAAACCGCAAACTGTAATTATTAGACCGTACAGAAGCTGAAGCTTTTGAAGATCCACCTGCTTCTACACTGTGAGTAAATTGATCTTAAATGTAAGATTTTTCAACCATGAAAACAACTCATGCATGAACTAAGGTTTAAGCCGTTTTAGCATATGTGTACAAACAAAAAAGCTGATATGAACACTGTGAATATTGCCTGCTGATATATTTGCTTACTAGATATAACTGTTTTTTATTGGTTGATTCTGCTGGGAATCGTAAAAAAACACTAACTGAGGAAACAATATTTTTAATTTTATTTTCCTAATTTAGTGATATTTGTGGAGCTCTCCAATGTATTACGAATGAAATTTTAAATTTTAGTACACAATGAATATTGGAAATTAAAAGCTTGGCAATATTTTTGGTCTAGATAAAAAAATTGGTGGCCAAAAAAATTGAAAAATAAATTATTCCCATATGTTAGAGCCTTTTCCAGCTGATGGAAACCAATGAGTGTAACAAATCTTAGGTGATGGCTTGTAATCTTCAATAATTACTCAATGCCTATGGGGCAAGGCACTCACCAGGAGTTTATAAAAGAGCTGCGTGGGAGTATTGGCAAGAAAAGAAGAGTAAAACTCTGTCTTTAGTTGGAAATCCGTCTGGTAGTATTAGATTTCGAGAGCATCTTAGTGTAAACAGAGGCGGTGTTGTTTAATTTCGAGTCGGTTCGCTCAAGACGGCAGGCGAAGTCGCGAGCAAGCAAGCAACTCCATTTGAGCAGGCGGGCGCGGCAACTTCTCCAGCTGCATGTGTACATCCGTCGAGCTGTTATGCAAAGGGGCCTGCGATGACGACATAGAAATATGAGAATCCCACTTGCTCGTAATGTTCCAGCTTGGAGAGAGAGAGAGAGATGAAAACAAGGCGCCCAGGCGGCGAGCGCACAAAAGAATTCGGCCGGGAGGGCAGAGGCGCAACCGACACAAGACGACTTTGCTCGTGCACACACCATGGAGTTAATTAATGGAATTGAATGTGATAAATTTCGTTCCGGGGAACTGCCGCGCCGCTTTTTCTGCTCGGCAATAAGCGCACAAAAGTCATTTTCTTTTTCTCCCCTTTGCTTTTTTCCAGAGGAGCCGGAGAGAGGGAGGAAGAAAAAGAGAAAAAAGAAACGCGGCTTTCCTGTGCTGAAAAAGAGAGCGCGTGTATTCGCATGGACTATGTAGGGAAATGGGCTTGTAGGTTTTGTCGGAGCCGGGTAATTCAGCTCGCGCGCGGAAATGCCAAGGCGGGCTGTTTGGAGAGGTCGTGCCGGCGATATTGTTTCGCAGCGTGCGTGTGTTCGCCGCCCGCCCGCCCGCGCGCACACACACCGCACACGGTGCCCTCGCGAAATGGATAAATTCGCTGCTCTTTATTCTTTGATGAAATATTGCATGAATGGAGCGCACGTGAAGAGCGCGGGGAACGCGTCTTTTTATTACGCTGGTTATGCGTATCAACATACAAGAGCAGAGGGAGAAATAACTAAATTTCCAACACATACACGCCGCGCGCGTGCATATACGCAACTCATTTTTTATGCATGCGAAATTCGTGTCGTGTCGTAAAATATTGTTTTGTTTCCGCGTCTTTCTACCAGTTTCCACAGCAGCTCTGCGGCCCCTCGTAAAAATATCAAAACATCCGCCGACGAGCCGGAATTTCAAAATAATATATTGGAGGTGTATCAATAAAAGTCACAATTCACCTCGAGAACGCGCGCGCGCGCCTGCGTTTGCACCTGTCATCTAGAACAAAAGTTCTTATGTACGATGTTGGCATGAGAGACAAAGTCTCGGGACGACTTTTTGTCTTGAAAAGGGCCGCTGAGAAAAACAAGGATTTGATTTGCATTTTACAAGGCGCCTCTAAGCGATTGCAAAGTCGGAAAGAGTTCTATCTCGAGACGAATTGCCGTTGTTAAATAAACCAGATGAAATAAAATTGAATCGATACGGCGAATTCTGCCAATAAAATGCAGGCATGAGATGGTGAACTTGGGAATTTCTGGCAGGTCTGCGCCAAATCTCGGCACTCAAGCGTGTGATTGCGGCTGCGAAACCAAGAAGCCACCTCGAGTCTACGTTTGATTAGAATGTCATAAAGTCACTCGTCGTGAAGCAAAATTAATCCAACCTGACGTCGATCTGCATCGACTCAAAATATTTTCCATTAAAATTTGTTTGCGAGCAACTTTCAAATTAGATCTCTAGGAATCGATCAGGACGCGATGATGGTAATTTTTTCTGTATCAATTCAACCTCCGGCTACACTCATCAACGAAGAGAGATGAAACTCATTTGCAGTCGTCCTCTCCACATAATCTAGCTGGGCGCACACACTTTCCTCGATTAATCCACTCGAATCGGGCTTTCGCGCGCGTCACACACCACTCGACCGAATGAGCGGGCTGGCCGGCCGTATTTATAAATATTCAGACAGGAAATAAATCGTGACTTATCAAACAAAACAGCTAACGAACTGACCGGAGCCGGGGTTGTGTGCGCTGACGTTTTTTTACACTCTAAACATTAGCCTGCGTTTAATCGCCAGTTTTTTACTGTCCAGCATTTCGAAACTTTTTGCCACCCGGTTCGAGATGCCTGCAGATAACAAACGACGACAGTGACAGGAAAAGTTGCGAATTCTCACGTTCTGGAAAGAGCAGTCCTTGAATGGAATAAGTGAGCACCGGCAGGGTCGTTAAAATCAATAGCGCCACCCGCAGCAGATAACGTGTAAAAAAATCCACTCGTTCGCGTCGAGAGAGTGCAGAATAAAAGGAATGAAAAACGAGAGGGAATTCATTTGATTACAAATAAAGCTTCTTTTTGCGCGGCGCGAAATAATCACATCCTCCCTCTCTTCTTAATCTGCAGGCGCGTTGAAAGCGCTGGCGACGACGACGCCGCTGCCGGTGATATAGTAACGGCGGCGGTGTAATGGGAGAAGAGGTAATTTATGAGCCAACACCAGTATTAACCAAAGTGACAGCCTTACGCGCGACCCTTAATGAAATCTGCGAGAGGTCCTATTTTACACGGGCCTTTCTTGATGTTATTATTACAACGCCTTCCGCGCGCGGTGGCGGCACACACTCGCTCTGACGCACGGCCGGATGAATTGTCCGCCACCGCCGCACGGGGATTCCTCTGCACCAGCCCACCAAGCCCCGGCCGGCGAGTGGTAGCCTCGCGAGTCGCAAACGAAAAATATTTCCTGACGTCCGACTGACTGCTCGTAATTGTTCATGATTGTCTTGGATTTTCCCATATCGGTGGGAGAAATAAAAATGTGCTTCTACCAACTCTGCTTATGGATTATTGTTATTGAGGGTAGGGTTTTCCAAGACTTCGCATTTATTTTTTAAATTTTGATCTGCTCTCAAGTTTGCCCATGTCATACTTCTTTCCATCATGTAAAATGTTTTTCAGAGAAAAAGATTAAATCCTGCAAAACAATATTGAGGCGGCAGTGGTTGGTTTGTCAATCCGGCACAGATGATGTTCGCTTTTAATGCAAAAACAATTCTTCGCGCAGGCAATCGTGGCTGGAAATCTTCATCTATGAATAATTTACTGCTCCGCCGCCGAAGCGAAACACAAAGGCCGCTTTTGAGCCTCCACTCGGAGCGAGGATAACAACAACGGCAAATGTCGAGGCGTGAAGCAAAAATCATCGCATATTCACGAGGCGGAAACTCAGAAATTTCGTCCGTGAAAAGAGCTCACCCGCGGGCGAAAGTCACATATGACGCAAGAGGAGGACCGTGTAAGTGCTCTTACCTGAAACAAAGAAAAGCAAAGTGAGACTCGGACGAGCAAAGCAAAACACAAACACGGTGAGGAAATGAACGATTCGACTCGGGAGCTAAACGAAACGCGGCTAGGCTTTTTGCTCGGCACGTCTGTCCAACCGGTTGCCTAACTTCAAAGCCGACCACGCCGCATTAGAATGTTTGCCGACGCCCGGGGCACGAGGACACCGGCTGGCTAGCTGCCTCGACGGCAATTAATGAAATTTAATTTGGCCCCCGCATTCTTGCCACGTTGGCAGCTCCTGGCAGGAGAGACAGCAGCCACCGTTGCCGCCAGCGCCGCCGCCGACGTTCCTTCCTCCCTTATTGATTGTGTTTGCGCCCATGTAAAATCACCTACGGAGCAGTAAAACACGACCTGCATGCGAATGACCTAGCAGACATCAAGCGTTGGTCGACGCATGTAAAAAATCTTATTCACAGAGTGCATACACAACTACCCCATCAGCAGCACGATGAAACAAACGTGACTCGTGGCTCTGGACGACGTGCACTAGAGCAAACTGTGCCACCACGATGCGTCTTCAGACTTAACATTCAAGAAATGAGATGAGACCAGTTTAGTTTGAGATTACTCATCATTGAAAAGGTAAACTTAATTTGCAAATTGCGTGAAAGGGTCTTTTTAAAGACGGGATAGTCTCTCTTTTTCATTTACGTCAAACCACAGCTCCAATTTCAATTATGGTTAGCGCTGTTGAGGCAGACTCTGATTGAAACTTTACAGGCCCTCTTTGAGGCGGATCGCCGGCGTACACAGCATATAAACGTATGCAGAAAGGTATTGCAAATGAAATGCACGGCACTCCAATTCTATTAAAGATGAAAGGCGGCGAACGAGTGGCGGGCAGACGGGGAGGAAGACAATTCACAACGTGACCCTTTTTACGATGCACCTCTTTTTACTTTGTTCGAAATCGTATTTGTATGAGGAGCGACTCTCCAGCGTGGCTGTTTGCATTGCAGGCTAGTTATTCAACTCTGACAATCGAGCCCGGCATGAACATTTAATGGCGTGCGCGCCTTTGTTCGTGCGCGGAGACTAATTCCCGGCAGGTACTTGCAGCTAAAAGCTTTTTATTTCGCCCTCAGTTCGTTTGTTTTCACAAATTTGTTTAGACCGAGGCGGCACGTGAGACTTCTGCAAAGCAGCCGGGAAAGGATGTGCGCGGCGTAAAATTGCAGCTCGCGCATCTGTTCGCGTTTCATCAAAAAGTTTCATCGTTGCCAGCGCGCGGGCGAGACAGAGGGAAAGGGAATGAATGCGAAAAAGCTGATTCGTGCCGTGTATAATGAGAGTGAGCTCTTCATTAAAAGTGCTGGCAAAGCTGCTCTCGGCATCGGGCAAAATGTTTCCCCTCGCCTGTCGGCGGCCGCCGACGCACATCTGTTCTCCAGCAGCGGGCGAATTGAATCGAAAAGTGGCGGCCGTCGGCAGCGGCACCGGGCGCAAACCGCACACACATACAAAATATTATCTGCCGTAAACTAGCTGGCCGGCCGGCTGGCTGCTGCTGTGTGCCGACTTGTTGGTTTGCTAATCACTGAAAACCTCAGCATGCAACCGCTCGGCTCCGGCGTGCACGGCGTCTGCTCGCCGTCCCGAGCAAAAAATACGCTCGCAAATTTGCCTGCATGCATAAATAAATTCCGGCAGCGGCAAGGCGGAATGTGCACTTTTTCCCGGGCAAATTGCGGCTATTAGTCAAAAGTAATCCACGACGGCGACTAGCTCTTTCTTAGACAATAACTCAGGATTAGTTGTAATTGGTCATTAATTTTCACGGCGGCGACTAATTCTTTCGGATAAAATTCGCGGCGGTGGCTGCGGCGTCGGAGGACGAGGTATGGAAGAAAACACGCCCGCTTGCATGAATCATGATGAGATGTGAGCGGTGGCGAAAGTAATTAGATCGAATCCACTGCCGGCGAGAGGCAACCCATTTTTATTTCACGGCCGCCGAATGCGGGCGGTTAGGTAGCGTATAGGTGTGAGTACAAACAACATAAATCTCGCAGATACTATCTCGAAATGTCGGATTAGCCGGAATGACTTTGCGTGTGAAGAGTTGCGGTGCGGTTGAGCCGCCACCGCGGTGAATCAAAAACGCCCGTTTTGAATTAGTTGGCTGCAGCCTGCGAAACGCAGGCGAAGAACGCCCTATCGGTGTGTGCGCGCGAGGGTGTGGAATCGAGCACCACCAACCATCACGTAATCAGCTTGAATTGTGCCAACTCGCACCCCCGACTGAACTGAACGGTAGATATTTCTAGTGAAGTGCGGATAATAATTCCTTTCGTGTCAAGTCAATCGCGCCGGTGAAAATCGTTTTTGGTATCTCTCCGCGCAATAGTTGAATTGTGGAGCCTTTGAGTCAAGCTCAGATCTTGGTGACACAATTATATCAAACTAGCTAATTACAATGTAAACCATGCGAGGGTCTCACGAAATTTCGTCACCGAAACGTCTTTTTTTAGTGCGCTCAGCAATGAACTCGGTCAATCGTTTTCAATGGTCGGTGATTCTAATCTTTGCAAGTAAAAAAAAAACTGCTGATGAGGTCTGAGGGGCCGAAACAGCCGGTGCATAGTACTAGAACGTGAGAGATAATTTTATCTTCAAAATTTCACTTTTATTGCTTGGGCTTTAATGAAAAGCCCTTGCTTAATAAAATCCACACAGATAATTACCTGCGTTTAATATTTTTCTTTTCTGTTCTCATGTTTCAAATTGATAAAAAGTTTATCTTTCAATTCATTAATTGGAACGTTAACTGCAATAAATGGTTTCGACCCTTCATAATTTATAACATATCAAATGACTGGAAAATGTGATGTTAATCATAAAAAATAAAAACAGCAAATTACTTAAAGAGTTTGCTTCAAGTTTGGTAACTTAAGCGAAATTGCCGGAACTTCTTTTCTTGTTTCGCACCTTCTCTTATAAATCCAGCAGAAAACTCGTTCAAAGCGAGGTTGATATTCCCCGGTCCCTCTTCCCGAGGACTCGTGGGCGTCTCCGCCCATGCCTGGGAGCCTCCTTTATTCGATTAACTGGCTATTAGGTAATTATCTTAAGTAAACCTGAAAAGGCTTTCACGAGCGAGTCAAATTTTCTCGAAGAGCGCACACTCACTCTCAGCCAACTTTTGAAACAAAGATGAGATGCAGAAACTGCGAGCTCGGCTCGGATGCACACGCAGTGCTGCTCTGCTCCGGTTTCAGCAGGTACCCTTTGTTTTCGCCGTCATACTTCAAGCCC
This sequence comes from Cloeon dipterum, assembly GCF_949628265.1. Taxonomy (NCBI): domain Eukaryota; kingdom Metazoa; phylum Arthropoda; class Insecta; order Ephemeroptera; family Baetidae; genus Cloeon; species Cloeon dipterum. The sequence goes on from NC_088786.1 coordinate 15,736,037, forward strand.
GCTGCTGTAATTAATCGCGTAACTGCGACGGGGCGCCGGGAATTCAGATGAAAAGAGACTTGGGACCTATTAGCATCACAATAATATTAATAACAGCCGAGCATCTCTGGCGTGCGCTCAACTTGCAGGCACGGCTACCGCTCACGCTAATTTTCTCTCCGTCGCTTTTGTGAAATGAGATTTTAATTTGCGGATATTTATCTTTTGGTACAATGATAAATTAATTCTGGAAGATTTAACCACCCACGCAGAAATTAGTTTTCCTCGGGCTGATATTGTGCCGAGTGCCATCAGACTAAGGAAATTAATAAGGAAGTTAAAAAAACCCGACGAGCGCACACTCTTTTTATGTTAGCTTTTCCTACCACTCTCTTTCCAGCTACCTCCCTCGGCTTTTTAAAAAGCAACCGGATGCTGCTGAGGAAGCCGCCACGAACACAGGCTTAATTCATTCCCTTCGCGCGGCAGTTTTAACTGCGAAAGAAACTTAAGAGGCTGCGGCAATTGTAACAATTGATGGCGAGCACAGCATAATTGGAAAAGTTCTCTCTGATCCCGAGCTTGCTCTACAACCTGCAGAGTTAACTAATAGTGCAGATCAAGGTAAAAGGATGTTCTTAGCGCTCGAATCTTAGAAGAGTTCATGTGAAAGCGATGCAGAATGCAATTTACGCTACGCTCCTCTCAAGAAGAATAAGACAAAACACCAAAACAAGCTGGACGGAAGAGAATAGTGAGTGTTAAAGTTATTTTCCCTGAGCATATCTGCTTTTAATCAATTTCTCCGTTATTCTGTCTTATGCAGATATTTAGAATTAAGTATAGTAAATAAAATTGGTTGGACGTAATTTATCTGGAATTTGGGGGGTCACTCTGTCACCACCAGCAAATCGATAAACTTGTAGTTCTAATGTAAAATTATGAGTCGATACATATTTTAATTTCAAATATATGCATAACCAGAAAAAATACCCGCGATTTCAGGGATTACACCACAGAAAACTGCACAAAAAATGTAAACCAGGCATGCTATTTGCAAAATGGAAATTCGGTATTTGGAAAAAAGCTGTTAAAGCTTGGAAGATGAAAATGGCAAACATCGGAAAACGCGAAAATATGTCTAACACATTCCGCCTGTCGTTTTTGTCAGGTGCAACGGTCTGTGTATGTGTCATCCAAATCCTGCCGTGACTGGCTCAATGTGCTAACTCCTCGTAATGTGTTCCACTGTCTGCTGGCTCAGCAAAAAGTCTCGTTTGCAAGATATCGCAGCGCGGCTGATTAATTGTAGCGAGCATCTGCTTATTTTGCTCAACAACTCGATGTACGTCCTCGACTCTGAATTGGAGCTCGAGTGTGCTTGCTTACAGCAATGCTAGTACGCCATCTTGCAGTTGACACACAGCTCCAGGTGTTTGTTTGCACGACGAATACATTAGCGCGCGCATAAAGGATTGTGTATTGAGATTTGCGGGCCGAATTATTCCTGCGGCGGCACATGCGGATAATGGCTCGAGATAGACTTGGTGACACGAGCAGTGAGAGAGAGAGATGCATAGCGGTTCACTCGTACCAGCAAGAGGGAGAGAGAGAGAGAGAGAGAGAGAGAGAGAGAGAGAGAGAGAGAGAGAGAGAGAGAGAGAGAGAGAGAGAGATAATTTATTATTACGTACATCCCCAGAGAGCAGCGTAGAAATGGTGCCGCCAAAACATTATAATAGCGTCGCGAGACTTGTCACGTGCAAGCTAGCTAGCTAGCTACCAACTAGCTGCAAAACTCTTTTCGCCTCTCTCTCTCTCTCTCTCTCTCTCTCTCTCTCTTTCTCTGCAGTCAGCATCTCGATCGGGCTGCTGAAAAACTTTTTCTAGCAGCTGATCGAATTCACCGGCGCAAAGAAGGAGTTGCTAATGAGCTCGTGCAAGAAGTAAAATTTATTACCCACGCGCCAGAAAAAGTTCTTAATTCGTCTTTTTGCCGTTTCATTTCATCGATCTCACCAGTTCCCTCTTTCTCTCTCGTGCTTTAAGTTTGTCTGCAAAAAAGTGCGAGAGTGCCAAAGACAAAGTCCCGAAAAGGGATGCCGCCGCCGCAGCCTCTTCACAGCGCGTCGCTTTTGGAAGTTTATTTCCTGCGAAAGTAGAGATGGGCAACGGAAAAAGGAACTCGACCATTCATTCTTTTCTTTGCACACTGGCTCAGTCAGTCAGACCGAATTTATAAGGCACGCGCGCGCTCTGATTGAGAACAATATGCTCACAAATATTTATCTTCCCACGAGGCAGAGTAAATAGAGCCGTTTTGAGTGGTATAAATAGCAGCGGATGAAGGATGATGGCCGAGGAAACAGTTTTACAAGCTAGATGTCGGTCCAACCCGGCGTTGGCCAAAGTTTTCGCTGCAAAAAGTGGCCCACCATTCTTTCTACTCTCGTCATTTTAAAACTCGCCGCCTGCTTGTCTCGACGTACTATTTATTCCAAAAGGGTACAATTTGAGAATTTCCTTGGCGAGATCAAATAACTCAATGCCATTTATGCTCATCAAAAAGGGCAATGCGCTTCCTAAAGCACAACTTTTCTTATTGTTAATTCAATCAAAGGTATTCATCAAATATTTATTTCAATTCCGTCTCGTGATTCGTGTATTATTAAACAGCAAGTTTAAATAATTACTAAATAAGTTTTAGGTTTTTCTTTTTGAGAATATTTTCACGCAGCAGATTTTTGCGCTTTTTGCGAACAATCCGTGAAATTGAATATTGGAAACGAGGTTAAACATTATTTTTTACTTGGGAAGCGACTATAAATCTAGAATAAAAATTATCACCTTTCGAGACCTCTTGGATAATATTTCACCAACTTTTTCGTGGAAAGAAAAAAAGGCTTTTGTGGCCATATAGTTTGGAGAGACGTAGAGAGGTGTTTGTCGGCGCGTCAAGAGGGCTTTCGGCTTTTCCACAAGTAAATAATGTTAGCAAAATATTACCGCGCACGAGTTAAAGATTTTTCCTTGTTGGGGCGTGCCTGTATCTGAAGCCAGACTTCCCACGCGAGTTCTGAAACCCCATAATGCCCAACGCGTGGAAATAGTGCGTGCGCGTTGCGGTTTAATTGAAAGCGGGGCTTTGGCCTGGAAAGCAATTTCTGGATTTCACGGTGCACTCTTACATCCAGGAAACACTCAGCATCATTCCTTCTTCGTACTGCATTATTAATTTTCCCACCCTCACCATATCAGCGAAAAAGAATGATTTTGTACGCCATTTGTCAAGGAAAAATACTCGTGTAGATTGTGCAGGATTTTTCAAAGCAAAAAACTTATTATATCATGTGTAAATTAAATGCCCTTTCTTTCGTACAAATGGGACACTTTATTCAGCTACGCCAGAATAAGTCCTTTAGCTGGGACTAGGCCGCAGTCTCCCCCATAAATCAGGATTAATCACACGGCATCGTTTCGTTTGTAATTCAAAATTTACAGGCTGATTAGTCGGCCGACTGTTTGCTCCAGGGATTAAGTGTGTGTTGATGCAGAACGAGAGGCCATTGAAAGAAGCGAGTCAGATCAATAAGGGACGTGGAAACTAGTCTGACGCTAATCAAAATATAATATTTCAGCTAAAACTAATGAGATAATTTTTAAAGAATTCTCGATTCGATGGTGAATTCATGCAAATATCAGTTTTGAGTTACAAAAGACAATTTTTTAACGTTAAAGAGGCCTGCAAAAACCTCCCACTACTTTTCACTTCCCTTAATAAAATCAATACTTGGAACGGTCATTGGAACGAGTATTCGATTCAATTTAAGAGGGACAAAAAGAGCAGGACTAGACTTAACCCTCGTCGATGCAAATCCCTAATTTGTATGGAAATCTTTGAACCTTGGCTGCTGGTTCAAATTAAAGTGCACTAGCAGAATGTCCATTTGCTCGCGAGGGCGTGAGTGAAGAGTCGAGGAAAAATTAGCGAGCGGATTAGCAGCAACGGCAACTGCTGCTTGCACTCTCTCCACTCACCCAGCTATCGATTCGCGCTGCAGGGCCATAAAGATGAGCCGTTCGCTCTTCCACCGGCCCCGTAATAGCAAATGCATATTTTATTTCTGCGTGTAACATGCAAATTCTGTTATCACAGCGCGATGTCGGCGGTGTTATCCGACGCCAGGGACAGACCACAATGCGTCTCTCTCTCTCTCTCTCTCTCTCTCTCTCTCTCTCTCGCACTCTCTGGCTGAGCGTCCGAGAGTGCTCGCCGCCACACAATGTGTATTGAATTAGCGGCGCACAAAAGCACACACCCTCTCACACAGCGGGCGCAGTTGTTGCATTGCTGTTTGTATTGTAATCAGACATGACAGGCGAGACTCTTAGGAAAGAGAGAGGCGCCAATATTCGAACGACAATCAAGTACACCACCCATCTGGAACAAAACGCACCCAATAAATTTCGATGCCTTTGTTGGAAAGCGAAATTGTGATATTCGTTCGATTCAATTCTTGCTCACGTAAGATGCATTTTTGGGGGGTAGGAGGTGGAAATTAAACCTTGCGGGATTTTCAACAAATTCTTCTGTTTATAAACGTCAGTCACTTGGCGACTTGGTCTAACAGTTTACAAGGACCTTTAAACAAAATTGATACACGACTTAGAATTGACAATTTAAGAGAATCGACTTGAACAACAATTTAAATTAGAAAAGAATTTACCCGATTGAGCCGGGTCCTTCACAATTAAACGCTCGGAACAATTTAGATGCGACTTGTTGGCTTCAGTGTCCGGCGAAAACTAATTTTAAATTCAAAATCTCTCTCTGTTGCATTAACGAATTTCTAACAATCTCATGAATAACAATACCCTAGGCTAAAAATGAAAAAGGAGTGGGAGCTCGGCTCCGCAACCACTACACATTCATCCCGGTTCTGCAGTAATATGTATAATGCTTTAAATGGTCGACAGTCTGCCGCAAATTATTTTTGACAGTAAATATTTCAATTTTTTCATAGCTCCCATTAATAATTGAGTTACAATATTCAGACCAAGTGTTAAAACAGATAAATGACCTTTCCAGCCAAAATTTGATCGCGAAAGAATGTGAAAATTAGTCTTTCGCAAACTCCATCCTCGCCAGGATCGTAAAAATCGCGAGCTCATATTCCGAGCATAATAACCGGGGGGATAAAAATCAACTTGCGAGGAACACATTCCGAGCACTCACTCGAAACTCGCAGCGGCGGATTCAATCTCGAGGCTGCAAGGCCCACTCGACGCGCTGCTCGACGGCACAGCTTCCCGGCCGTTTGGATTAGAATTTTGATGAAGAAGTTTGGAGGTGCGTGTAACAATAGATCGGCTGATTAAAGCCAACACACTGCATAATCGGCCGAGAGGCGGGCTGGTGCGCGAATCAATTTGGCGGCCGCTGTCTCCCGGCGCCTCTTTGCCAGGCAAGCAACCTCCTTCACCGTCAGCACGTACATACACTCTCCGCACTCTCCAATATCGCCAAGCGAGCTGAGTAATTAATTTGCCGGCGGTTTGATTAAGATATCAATTTGTTTGCGCTTGTGTTCCCGACGCGGCGCCCGGTGTTTATCATTATCTTACGCGCGCGAGAAGTGATCCGTGGGATGGACCGGGACCGAGGAGAGCACAACATATAAATTATCTATCCACCGATCCTAATGGTCGACCCTCTGAGTTCTCCCGGCACTAGAGTGGGGACCGACGAGACTCCTCATCAGCCGGTGCAAGTGGACGCGAAATGGATGCAAAGCCAAAGTGTGCGGTATTATAAGTGTATTAATTCAAGGAACAGGGAGCGGCCGAAAACACTAACAGCGCTCTGAGAGTGAGAGAGAACGCGAGAGAGAGAATATCCACCAGTGAGGGGTCAAAGTTTATTGATCTGTAAATAGCCTATCTGGAGAGTAGCGTCGGGGAATGCTGGAGCAGGAGGGTGGCCGGGGGACGAGAAGCGAGATTGGCGGCGGATATTGAAATCGAATGCATAATATTTCATCTTCCGGCTTTTATTAAAAATTCGCTCGCCCTTCACGTTTAATAACGCCGGCGTCGGTCGCTACCGCCGAGATGCCGCTCTTCTCTCTCACTGCGTGACTTTTAATAATTCACGGCTGCGCAAATTTGATCGCCGCAAAAGCGAATCTCGTGGCTGTGACGGCGAGCAAGGCGAGTGAGCAAGCTTCCTTACTCGGCACCGTCGGGCAGAAAACGCTGGTTTCCGCCCGGGGACCACCGCACCGAGCGCAAAAAGACGATTCAGGATGATTTCAGCGAGCACATACATCCGGCATGCAGCGCGGCAAAAAGCGTTTGTTCTTCTCGGCCCCGTCCACATTCATACACATTTTCGCTTCCCCGGCAGCGTTCTCGCTTCGCTTCCAATTCCATTTCTTCTCATTTTTCCTCCGCCGTGCACGCGCGAGGCACGGAACTGCTACCGTGTGTTTGTGTTCGTTTTATATGCGACAAGAACAAGCGCAGCAGAGCAGACGCCCGGGGCAAGAGCCTGAAAACAATGACGGTGTTTCTGAGAGGCCGGTCGCTTTATTTCGCACTCGCAGCATTAATCGCAGCGTGCGCTTTTATTATCATTTTTTGCCTCGGCGCTTAAATGGCGCAATAAAGACGACGACTCCAATAACAATGTAAGCAGCTCGGCTTTAAGCAGAGCGACAGTTTAATGCACTTTGGGTCGCTCGCTGGCCCGCTTTTTTCCGGCGCTTAAGCAGCAAGGCGGAATCTTATTAAGACTTTGAATAAACAAAGACATTCGCAATGAATGTACTACTAGCCCGCCGTCTTTTGTTCGCCCGGTCCTGCTTAAACACGCCGTCGAGCGAGGGAGAGAGCAACTTGCTTGGGCGGCCGAGAGGAAGGAAAAATTGCCGCTCGCTAGCTCGCTCGCTCGCGAGGGAGCAAAGAAATGTAAGGATTAAGAAGAGATTAGGAGGGTGGCTGCATGGCGGGTGGAGCAGCCAGCGGCCAAAGTTTCGCGATGAGAAAAATATTGCATGAGAGCAGAGGACTAAAAGAGCAAGCGAGCGGCCCTTAATTTTTATTGTCGCCGCCGCCTGCCTGCTGACAGATGAAATTTCATTCAGCGCCAGTGCGGAAAAAGTTGCGATGCGTTACTGGCCTCGTAAATTATTGCACGCAGACTTATAATTTACGGCCGACCGCCCTTCCACGCGGTCCGGTTCAATTTGAAGCGGAAAGTTTGCACACAATCGAATACAAAATGCTTTTCTCGGGCCAAAGTAGGTGTGGCGGAGAAGGAGAGAAAAAGAAGGATAGAGGACCTATGTCGAGGGTTGTCGCATTCCAGCAGATACCTTATAAATTTATAGCAGTGCGGAATAGAGGGAAAAAACAGTCTAGCGAGCAGATCACGGATGCAAAGGGCCAAGACGGAGCCGGAGCAGATAAAAAGAAAAGCGGCACTGAGATATCTGCTGCAACTGCCGCTCGCGATGGATCTATCTGCGAACCGAGATCAAACGGGGTCGGTGCCAACAAACGTGGAAATTCGAGTCGCACAAACGAAAAGACAAGAAAGAGATAATGCAGAGAATACGAAACACAAACTGGGCGAAAATCTATACGGTTGAAAAGTAAATTGGGGGGCGAGCACGCACGCAAAATAAGCCTAGGCTAACCGATTTCTTATTTCTCTGCTACGTGATTTATCATTTCGATTCGGCGGCAGTAAATAATCAAAAAGTTGTACCTGCTGAACTGATAAAAAACAAACGACTTAAAAATCGATTACAATAACGTTCCAGCTTATGACAATTTTGCAATAGCGCTTATCCCAGGAGAGCGACATTCCCGGAGACATAGCAGTCCAAAGAATATATATTAAAAATGAAACGAACGTATTATTTCTAACAGATGGAAACAGGAAGCGACTTCGTCGCGATACGTCTTCGAGGAGTAGAGATGAAATTGCAATTTTTCATTTAAGGATCCACGGCGAGTGGATTGTCTGTATGGCAGGGGAGGAGCATGTGTATTACCATAATGGTATGCAGACTTCATTCTTCTCACAGACAGGAACGGCTCATTTATCCTCTCGGCGCCATCAGAGCGCGTGCACCCATACACTGCGGCCTCATGATATCGGCGAAAGCGGCAGATTTTCCGTGACACCCTCGCTTTCCCTCTCACTCGTTCGTTGGCTGTCGTCGTTTCAATTATTGCTGAGCGCGTGTTTGTGCTCATGCCGGTTAAAAAGCGTCGAGCCCCGACGGAATAATTCAGGCTGATTTTCGCACGCAGCTGCTGCCCTCGGAAACGCAGTGTTCACGTCGCCTTCGTTCGCACAGGCAGCGCGCGACCGCCCGCTCGCTCGCTCGCTGCTCTGGCCCAATTAATCCACACTCACCGGCATTATGTAAATACGCCATCCGCACTTTGCCATTATAATACGTTCGCTGGCTAGTTGTCGTGCTGCGGCAATAACCGGCCTGGCGCACTAACTTCTCATTTTGCGAATTTAACTCAGCGCTAAATCGCGTACTTTACAGTGCTCGGTAATCGCTCGTAATGCAATAATTGCGCCAGTGATGGCCGAGGAGTGGTGTTTTCAGCTTAATGAAGCCGCATCTGCTGAATCATATCAATTTTTAACAATCACTTCCGACCACCAGTCAAACAATCAACACGTGCAGAGTTTTTGCAACAATATTGCTGGAAAATTCACCGGCCATTCTCACAGACAACTCTTATTCATTTAATTTAACCTTTGACAAACACAATTTCTATAAAATAAACAACAATGTATAAGTCAAATGGCCAAAACAATGTCACGAAATAAAAGCTCTGACCAATTTAGCGGTTTACATGAAAATATAAAATGTCTCCCTTAATTTTAATCTAGATTCGTCTTAGAATTAGTTCAGACCGATTTTTTTTGTAAACGACCTGTCTAAATACTCACTCCCTTCTACAAATATTTACGAAAATTTGTTAAACAAAACATTTTGATCATTAAACGACAATCCATTTTATGGTGGCTGCCACAGGGTGGCGCTCTCTCCTTCATTGGCTACTTGCTGAATAAATATTAGTTGCAACCTGAGATAGTTATTCAATACAGCGGTGTGAGAGACGCACGTTGCTCACATCTGAGTAAAACGTGCGTGGAAGCGGCAAGTGCAGCGCGGTAGGAAGAAGCAGCGTGACGACCGCAGCCGCGGCCGTCGTTTCCTAAGAATTAACGAACGCCTTGGTGTGCGGCCGAGGGAGCCATGCTTGCTGCTACCGCACACGTCAATTTTTGAGCTTAGAATAACTATCTCAGGTTGCAACAACTAATATATTCAGGTAGCCAAGGAAGGAGAGAGCGCCACCCTGTGGCAGCCACCATACCATTGACCCCAATATTTATGAAACCCCTGCTAAGTCTAAATTTGATTGGACTAATAAAAGTTGTACAGATAGGGCTATGTTAACAAGATATTCCTTTCCTGGCTATCATTTCCTTGTCTGATCTTATATATAAGTTTTCATCTTGAAGTTACTTTACATTGTAATTGTATATATTGTGATTCTTCGCTTACTAGCAAGTATCAGTTACTTGGCTCTATAAAAAAACCTTTAACATTATCCCAAGCTGCCCGTTATAAGAAACAAAATTGTAGCTAAGTCGTACGCCGATGCTGATAGTGTCCTGTCCAATAAATGAATAACAATAATTAATTGTCAGAGCCAGTGATTGAACGGTGACTTGAGTTTAGCTACATATAATCATCATTTGATGGTTATATGTAAACATCTGTATCTGTGTCCCGTCCAGTCATCTAGGCCGAAGCAGGCTGATCAAATCACGGCCCGATGAGTAAGCGTTTTCCGACCAAATAAAGCAAAACAGTCGGAAACCACAATCGGGCGGCGAAATCTGCAAACTTCGTAACTCTGGAGACGCGCGCGCTCGCTGCACACAAAAGAGTCGGCCGGCTTGGTCAGCAGCATCAGCAATAATAACTGTATCGACGCACCCGCGGCTAGCGACAGATAGGAGAGTCGGAGAGAGAGAGAGAGAACCAAAACGATCGAGCACGGACGCACGAAACGGTCCTCGTGCAAATAGCGGGCACCGGCCATCCAAACGAGGCATTTACGCACACCGGCACGTCCAATAACAGTGCTAGAGCGGGCGTAATGGCGCGTGGACAATGAGCCGATATCGGTGCTAATACTGCCGACGCACTTTTACCCCTTTGAGCAAGATTAATGTCGCCGCCGTTGAATGCAACGCGTCTGACAAAGGCGAAAGACCGGCACTGATTCGGCAGGCAAGCGGCGAGCATAGCCAGCCACATATACAGGTGGGACCATAAATATTCTGCAAAACCGGTCGTTCAAATAATTCAAACAATTTGGCTAACGACAATTTATGATAGCTGACAAAGAGTTTCAAACAAAAAAATCTACATAATATTTATTTTAGAGGTGTAATTATTTATTGTTCTTTTCGTTACAGTTGAATTAATTTTGTAACCCAGTTTCACAGTCCGGATTCAACGGTTATTACATAATCACCAATTAGGTCCTGGTTCAAAGTTCTCTTAATTCAACACGTAGAACTGTGACTGATGACACGAGTTTTTATTTCCTGAACTTTCCTAACGGATCGACCTGTACCTGTACATAGGCAGAATGCGATCGTGTATATCTGGTGAGGTGGTGATACATGCCGGCGCCCAGAACAATAAAGTGCCATTCATCTTAGCTCTCAGCAAAGTATATTGTAATAAAATGCAAGAAAAAGAAGCGAGTCCCGTCGGCGCCCCTCGTCGTCGACGTCGCCGTCGCTGATGGCATAATCTGCTCTTCCGTGGCGCTTGTTGGTCTCGTTAATTATGCACAAGGATGACGTGCAGATCAGCCACTTGCAACAGCCGTTTTTGTATCCGGGCTTCCTCTTTGATGATGCGGCTGGCTGCCTGCACGGCGGGAAAACTTTTGCACACTGCAGCAAGCACTTTAACTTTTTTTATCCACTCGCAATTTCGGCCTTTTATGTGTCGGAGGCTGGCTATTTCTCAGTCAGCTGCGACGATGGCATGTGCATGGTGTGGGTCGAATATTGTCTGGTCTGGTGCTCAATTAACGCGCGGTGCGTTTCCTGGCTCGAGAGTAGCAATTACAGGGTTGTTTCTAAAAATAAAACTTGGAATAACTGTCACTCCAAGCTGTGGAAAACAGCTCCAATTAAATGAATTAAAATTTGTTATGTAAGCGAGAAAAGGGTTTGAATGCTCAAGACGAGAACGCGGTTTTAATTACTGAAAGCAGCACGCGATTCAAAAGACGGGCAACGCATTCATAATGCCTTGTTCGTGTATACGCTCACATATGTATGAATACGGGGTTCAAATTTGACTTGAACCGCAATTACGCGCGAAAGCGAGATAAGTTAAGTAAATAGAGGCCTTTGAATGCTGCGGCAGTGCGCGTTGCAGGCAAGGCAGGCCTTTCATCAGCAGCGAGGAGAGCGAGCCACCTCGCCCGTTCCAGCTCTCCTTGACTCGTCTGCGAAATCCGTTCACGTATTCCGAGAGAGCTTTTTGGCCCCGGTTCGCATTCAGGCGACGCAAGACGGCCGCTGGCTTTCCGGCCTGCTCGCGCGTAATGTATTCGGAAGAGATGCTGGTGTGTGCGGCGGATAATGGGCGCGTTTGTGAAAGAAGGCCACTCGGGATTAGCGAGCGTTCGCAACTTTGCTTTTAATAAACACGCACGCCCAGAAAGGAAAGGATAATCAAGTCGAATTGAAAATCCCAGAATAATTTCCGAGCTCCGCAACTTTTTGAGACGCACACAACACCAACCGAGCGCACGCATTTACATTTAGATTTGAAAATGGATTGCGATTAACTAACTGGCTAACCAGCTAGCGCTTTTTCTTCGGCCTGTTTTTCTTTGCTCGTTAGAGACCATCGTTCCTCGATGATAAAACTTAATATGCGTCTCGAGCAACGGCCGTTCAGTTTAATTCCGTTTCGGGGTGCGATTAAAACTTCAACACTCGTTCCCTCATATCAAGGATGGCTGCTCAAGACTCTGAACCCCTCTAATCTTAGTTAGGTTTTCGTACCTTGGCCTTTTTAATAAAAAACCAATAAATTCTCGACAACAGAAAAAATACCCATGCTGACTTTTCAAGAATATATATTTAAATAATGATGAATATCCTTCAGCATGTGCCTTCATAGTCTGCCTCAGTGGGGCGACAGAATGCCAATTTAAATTTATCGTTTTACGTAATTTAGTTCTGTTTTTACCCATTCTTGCATGAATTTTCTATTAGTAACTTTGATTTTTTTCCTTTTACTTCCCGTTTAAACAAATTAGGGATTGGATTAGTTTGATAATAAAAGCAGCAAAACTCATGATCCGAGTTTTGAATTATTTTATTTTCCCTCGTAATGTTACAACCCTCATGGCAAATGCAAATAGGAACCCGGCCAGACGATCAATTTGGGTTTGCTCTCTCTTGCACGGTACAAAGAACAAAGTGGGTTTGCTTTCGCATGTCGAGCGTACACAAACCACATCCCATTTGATCGGGTTTCGGGCTTAAAAGATACGGCTGCGGCAAAGCGCAAAATTTGATTAAGGCTGGCAACAAAAATCCGGCGTGTAGCTTTTCACCGTCGGTCGGCTGGCTATATGGTAGTGATGGGCCATGCGTTCGCCCGGCCCAGCGCTGTGTTGGCAAACAAATTTCTGCCGCTAATCACACAACAGCAATGTTGTCCCGCACAACAAACACTTTGCGAGAGCGAGCACAAACACACACTGCGAATATACATACATAACATAGCACACGCGTAATAAGCAGCGAGTGGAGGCGAATTGGCAAGCGTCCCGACCGACACGAAGCCGCGCATCTCGCACGTCGAACTCGGCATGTACAAGTGCAGCACGCGCCGTGTTTATTAGCGGCTTTGTGTCCGTCCGAACCGTCTTATCTCGGACGAGCCTTTGCTGCTAATTCACCTTTGAGAGACAAAGAGCGCGGTGCACATCTAGTGCGTGACCCCCAGATTGTTTAATTACAATGCGCCAGAGCGAACAGGAGCAAATAGTCGCGCCAGAGCAGAGAGTGTACTTGCGAGGCCTCTTATTTCCAAATACTCTCTGGGTCATAACTCATCACGGCGGTGCACGAGCAAAAACAAAACGCCTCGGCATCCCTTTATGTCCCGGCACATACATTATCCCTGGTGGGCCACGCCTCGACTCCGGTCCGGAATGAATGCCGGCGCACCGTACACAAGTTGAATAGAATCTATATCGGCGGTGCATGTTCATGCTTCTCCAGCAGCGGACTAGTGTGTACGTGTTTGTTGAGAGCCAAACGCGTTGTCTAAGCCCTCAAATTTCAAGGGGCTAGGGCTCGGCTCACTTCCGGTCGCATTTTGCCTCCAGCTCCTTTCTCGAGGTAAAATTTATAAGCTTGACCCAACGTCTCTTACGAGGATGTAGAGCTTCTCGTTCGTAAAACAAAACCAATAAAACATTGTCGACCCGAGATGTAAAAGTCCAACAGATTTAGCCGCTGCCAAGATGAACGTTTGATCCAACCAATGTCTGATATTTTTAATGTGGATATAGTAACAACCATCACTTTTCGGCAGTAATAAAACAAACCCAGTTCTCTACGTTGTGTCGTTGATAATTATTCTGATCTATTCATATTTGCATTAACATACAGGCCACGTTAGCTATTGCTATAATAATTAATTTTCAGAACAGCAGCAAGTGTGGGCATCTTGTACTTTAAAAATTATTAAAAATAATATATTTCTTCGGCAAAATCTGTAGAATGCATATTTTACTACCACACAATGCGTTCGGTTCGCAACAAATAAAGCAGTGCAAGGCGTTGGTGGTGCTTGGGAACACTGTGGTGAGTACAAAGCATTGGATAGAAATTTTGCCTTGCTTAATACAACGGCTGATGGCAAGCTTGTGTTTATGTGTGTGCGCGTGCATTTGTGTGCATATGTATCGATATGAGGCGTGCTGTATGCATGATTGCTAGTTTGAAAAGCAATGCCTTCCATTTTATTTTTTCTCCTGTGATCTCAGTAAAAAAGAGCCCTTTGAAAATTGCGCCGCCGCACTTTACGCCAGCTGAACCTGAATTGCCTTCGCCTTTTTGTGCTCGTAAATATGCTCAGGCGGCTTGAAATGAGCGTGTGCTTGCGCCGCATACAATGGCCAATGTTTTATTGTCAAATACTGTTAGTTTGACAAGGTGAAATGTGAGGAATTTGAGTGGATAAAAGGAGGTGTTAATTTGACAGGGAATATATTACTTTGATACCTTTTACCTGTTTCTAAAAATAGTGTGGTTGGAACGAAATTAAATTAGTTTAAAGTCCCAAGCATTTTAATTGTACTCTTTGGTTTTCACATATTTCTCTCACGACAAAGCTTTCACATAAAATCAGTTTACAGGGCGCATGCAAAGCTGCAAACTCCCAGCAGGCCAAGTTTCACGCTCTGAAAACAGTTGTGCGCAAAAAGCGGGCGAATTTCAGCGGAGCGGGAGTTCATTATTCAAAGTAGGAGCAAAAAAGATTTGCCTCTGCCAGCCAGGGGCACGGTTTCCAAAAACGAACCGCAAAACCGACGAGACCGGCTCTCAACGCTGGCAAAAACAGTGCGACCAACGTTCGTAGAAGAAATTGCTCGCACTTATTACACATTTTTGGCACACGCAGCGACGCCATAATTCAGGCTGGCCGCGATAAAAACTCAGTGAGAGTGAGCTCAGCGTCAGTTTGTTTGCGGCGATATGTAATATATACGTGTGTTGGCCGGATCGTTGTTTGCAAACAAATTGAAACAAGAAATAATATGCTGCTGGAGGAAAAATTAGTTGCGGGAAAATGCCGCACAAACCTGGGCGCATGCTGTGTTGTTGCTGCTGGCTGCTTGCCTGCTGCTCGAGAAAATTGTATTCATAGGAAAACGGCGCCGAATTTTCGCCGAGCTGTCAATTGCAGATCATAAATAACAACGCCGCCCAACCACCCACCAGCACGCAGCCACCGAGGCACATTTGAAATGACGGCTGATGGTAGATAATAACGACGAGCGCGTATATGACTTCAACAGCAGTGTGTGTGCATCCGGAATGGGAAAAACTAGAATTCCGCTTACTAGCTGGCTGAATCTGTTGGCGGTGGCAGCTTTTTCGCTTGGCGCTGCGGAATAGGCCAGCCAGCAAATTGCCACTGGTGAAGGGCTTGCTTGCTTGCTTTGGCCGCTGTTAACAGATTTACTTAGCCGTTAAATTGCGGCTTTTGCTAATAGAGAAAAAAGGCAATTTGTTCTAGCGGAAACCGGTACGAAACCTTTTTTGTTCGGCAGCTACAGTGACAGAAATATGTAGCAATGCTTCCCAAACCTTGCTAAAGTTTATTTGAATTTATTGAATAAAAAATCCATGAATTGGCCATGATTTTTCACTTGATTTTCATCTTCTCCCCGCGAAGTGGAGAACTTCCCACTTGGAAAAATAAATAACGATTTTCAGTAGGCAATCTGTGCTCACAATTGGAAAATTCGAAGCCGATTTACGTGGTAATTTGCACAGTAGCTTGAGTATAATTAAGCTTGCACTCAATATTCTGAGAATTTTTTTTTGTTAACGTGCCAAATGATTTTCCTGAACCACGCAATATCAATCCAATTCCAATGACACCGTTTGAAAAGATCCTAAAGTGAGATGAGTGGGATAAAAAAACTTTGGCAAGGTTTTGAAAAACACGAAAAATTTCATGTGGGTTTCTGAACAACAAAATTTAACACAAAATGTCAATAAGAAGTGCCACCAATTGGGGCTAAAGGCGAATCAAAAGTGGTCATTGGGAGAGAGTGATGCGACGTTTGGAAACCGCAGCCCAGTTCGGCAGCCGAGCGAAACGAATTGCTCTCCTCCACTTTCCGGCAGCTCTAGCTAGAAATCAAGAGGAGCTGGCAATTAAGTGGCTCTCCTTACTGCATTATTCTGTCAAGTGTCGTCGGCGGCAGGCGGCAGTACGACGGCAGGACGACGGCACTAATATTAAGCGCTTTACGAGTCCCTGGCTGATCATCAACAACATCATCATCGTCTTGCGCGTCGACCTGCAGCCCATCCAGCGGCAATTATTGCGCACGTGCCCGTCTCGATATTCGCAAGCTCAGTGGGCATGGAGCGAGAGATACAAATGAGCCAGAAATGCAGCCATCAGCCAAGTTTCAACTGCCAGGCCCGACGGAGCGCGGCAAAATTTCACTTGTTAATTGCACGAGCGAGTTACACCAGAGGTGGAGTGCTTCAATCAGCACATTTCTCTGCAGGCAGGCAGGCAGGCTGGCAGACAGACTTTTATTTGATGACGCTGCTGCTGCTATCACGAATTCTGCCTCTGGTTGAATAAAACCACCGTACTCGATTAATTATCATTTTACCGCATTATTAGGAAGTTATATTCTAGAGGTAGTTTGGCTCAAAATATATTGTGAATATATGAATTAATTTCTTTATGGCAAGTAACATTTCACGGACATTTCACGGATTTTTTTGTGATTTAAGCCGTACTATTTCTTTAGCCAGTAAGATCAATTGCGATTCAGACCGTTACAGGCACTCGAAGCCACTTGGGGAGAAAGAAAGACAATCAATAAATTTGTTATTTATTTGCCAACGGGTATAAAAAGCTCTTTCACGGATAGCACCGCGCTGAATGTGTTGCGAGTGCAATTTCTGCCTGATACGGGGCGAACGTGATTTGCCCGAATAAAACATTGATGACTCCACACAGGCGGCACATTCTCGTCGGGGGTTTCTGCCAGCCACAGAGTGTGATCGCTCGCGTTTTTTTGATTCGCCAATCGTCCAGGTTTCAATCGGTCCGTTCGACCGGGTCCGCGGATATGCGCGATGAATATTAATTACGCTCGACTGCGTGCGGTCGTGGACAAAGCGATTTTTTTAACACAAAACCCTCATTAAAGTACTTTCCTCGCGGGCATTCGAATTTATAGCAGATCATAGCGGATTGAGGGGTACGCTCTCTTGTTTTCATGCTGCGATTAATTGGCGTGAATACCCGAGAGTGGATTTTCAAAAAGAGGGGAGGTGCATAATGTTTCAAGACCGTGACTTTCAATTAGGCAATACATAGCTGTTTTAAATTCAATCGAACTCGTATCCAATTTGAATTTTGGCTGTGTGTGTGGTTTCTTGGATGGAGGTACAGAAATCGATAGGCCAACGAAAACAAAGCTCTACAGAAATTCTTATGCGATTAAGGTAAACAAATGTTATTCCTACAAGATTGTCAAACAAGCAAGTTCGAAAGGCAATCTTGCGCGCATTGTGTTCTTAAAACAGTAAAAGGTATAATATTTCAACTTCATTGGTGGCGTCATCTATTTACAGCGTCGCCAGAGGAGTATTTTTATCATTGCCAAAAGAGAAAGACAGCTTTAGTTTATTGTGCGGTTGCAGACGCCACTCTTGTTGAAGAAAATGAAAGCGAGGAGGCAGTTGATAATTCCACAAAAGAGGATTAGGCTGGCAAAACATTTTTTTCTCCCTTTCACTCTCTCCCGTCCTTCGTAATAACAAAGAGCTTTTAAAAGATTTACAAATGAATCGTGCGCGCGCGTGGAAAAGGAGAGCGACACAAGAGGTTCTCACGCAAAAATTCAAGTGCTTGGCAAACATTGGCCCGGAAAATCGGCAATGGAGCACGTTGTGCGCACAGCATTATTTTCACCTCGTGCGCGTGCGAATTTACATGTGCCTCGATTGCTTTGGAAATTTCATTTGGATCTGCTTACACGCGTCAGTGTCGCGTGCTCCGTCGCAGCAGATGCGAAAAAGATTTCATCTCACACCTCAATTGCCAAATCCCTTTTCCAATATTGCCACGGCGAATAAAAAAGAAACTCGAACATCTCGCCGAGCCGCCCCCTGGCAGGCAAGTTGAATATTTTTCATTTCACTCGTCACCAGCACCGGTTGTTTTGGTGCTTGTGCAAAAGTTTTGCTGTTAGCGCCGATTTTTCATTTCCGCCCTTGAGCGCGATTAATTTTTATCGGCCTTTCCCGCCAGCCCTGTTTAATTTTATTACCTGCAAGGGCAATTCTGCGCAATTTTTATTGCTGCCAAGCTCAAATCCGGACTCTCCTGCTTTTATTATCAGCACGTATATATTTGTTGGCGGTAGCAGCGGCGGTCCACGCTGCACTCACCGACCGACCACCACTCATGTCTGCTGTCATGAGAGCTGCACTTTCGACACGAAATGAGTTTCCATCTCTAAGGCCAAGACGACGGCATTATTGAAAACGTTGCACTTTCGGAGTGAATATATTAAAGACCGACTCCTTGTCCTTTACGACGGCTGTGTGGCACATTTCAGAGCAATAAAATATACGGCTGAAATTGGAATTCCCAGTCTTAGGTTCAAGGCATTTTAATCATAATAGTATTCAAGAATGTGGTATCTTTTGAATTTCAAAATATTGATTTGTACTCTTGTGCCTCATAAATTTGTTTGCAGCTGTAAGACACAGAAACTTGATACAAAACGTAGACAAAACAATAGAGATTTTCTTTTCTACATATATACAACCTTTTTTTAAATATTTTGGAGCAGTTCCTTCTGCACTGCTAAAGGGCACGGACCGACAAGGCTTAACCTTTTGGTCCAACCCAAAAAAATTAAATGAAGAGGACCCACTTTGAATGGAAGTCTCTCTATGCAAATAAATCTTATTTACGTCTGTGAACACCAGTCCTATCTTTTTAATCATCTTTTACAATATCATAAGTTAACATACTAGATGCATTTCGAGGACTCGCTATCCTCGTAAGATTACAATCTTGAAGATATTTCTCGCATCACCCAACGAATGGTCGAATTCATTCAATGCAAAAACAATTTTTAGTAAAATATTTTCATTGGCCCTCGAATGCCAAAGATACCGCCAACAGCCTGGTTTTTCACAAAACATTTTATGGCGGTAGATCCGTGTAAAAGTAATATTGATAAACCGGATAAGTGCTCATAAATGGCGAAAACGAGTCGATGAAAAACACGACCATCCAAATTATGCGTTTCCCGACTAACCAGCTCATTTTTTCCATTTAAATTGCGGCTTACTTTTCGGCGGGCGGAAAATTTTCATTAGAACCTAAATTGATCCCGAAGGCCAGTTATTCAGCGGCAGCCGTCGAGAGCAAATCCCATTAAAAGTTGCGATTTTACGATCACATTATTTTCCGACGGAGCAACCGGCAGTGCGAACGCATCAGCAGTTTTGATTCCGTTCGCCGCGCCGAGCGGGCGAATTAAAGGGCGGCGCGCAGTGCGAAATACCGCCGGCTGAGGCCATTAGGGCGACGCTTGCGCTCCCATAACGGCACCTTTAATACATCTGCCGGAGAGATACACACGCCCGTCGTGCTCGGAAAGAGCATTGTTCGCCGGGTTGCATAAACAATTTCCTACTTCGCAGCCGGTGGAGGCGAAAGACCTCTCTCGCTCGCTCGCTCTTGCTCGAGAAATATTGCGGCTCTGCTCTGGCGCACACTAACACACGCTGCCAATGGATGCATGCGGATTCAATTTGCGCGAGTGTATGATGAAATTCATCGCGAACACGGCCAAGGAAATAAATAAGCCCCAATGGCAAACATGTGCGTCTCTGGCTGCTGAGAGAGACCCAATTTTCGGCCTTGTTTTTTAGTGAATTTAAATCAAGAGCTAGGATTATTTTCCAAACCGGGTAGCTCGTTAACAGTTTAAATTAATGGTGCTTTCTTTTCCTACCCTGCAGTATACCCAATTATGCGGAATGAAAGAGCACCGGGCTTGTTAATGGATTCACTGAGTTGATGAATTTAATAATTAAAAAAGGCGGTGGCGGCAGCCGCATGTGCGATGAGCACCCAAAAGCTTTTGGGACGGTGGAACTTTGAAGCGCGAGCGGCAGCCAAGTTGCGCCTTTGAACAACTTTTTTCATCAAATGGACTGATTGTCGGCCAACATCAAGAGAACAGCTTTTAGAGCAGAAAAATTACCATGGAAAATATTTGCTCTGCAGAATTTTTTGCAAATTTTCCAAACCGTTGGTCAGCGCGTGTGTGTTTTCTTGAAAATTGGTTGCAGAAGTAATTAATTTCAGCAAAATCAATCCTTGTGGAATTTGATCATTGCTTTCCTACAATTTATTTTTAAAAATATTGTCCACACGAATCACAGCTCACGGCCACTTCAAAACACATCCTAGTTTCAAAATAAAATTCCATAAGTTAAAAGACGCGTCCATGACGAAATATTGGATGGCACTATAGCAGGTACGTTATTATTTTTCGTACAGCTTCAATGTATTTTGTTTGTTCAAAATTCTGGAGGCTTCGCAGAGTGCAATAAAAAAGCATCGCAGACTTGAGCTAGGGCAATGTTTGGGAGCATTGCTATTTTCCAGAATTTCTGGTCCGTAGACAACGAGGGTCTACATTCAGGAAGGACGCAGGGTTGGTCGTCTTTTGAAAAAATTATCATAGAGATACCAGGACAATGATCCTACAAGCGGTCGGTCAGCGTTTTCGTGTAGGCGCACATACAAGAGCGCGCACCAGACATTACAAATCCACTTTTGCAAATCCCTCGCTCGCATGCATGGCAAAAAATCACTCGGCACGTTCCTCTCTCTCTCTCTCTCTCTCTCTCTCTCTCTCTCTCTCTCTCTCTCTCTCTCTCTCACACACACACACACACTCACTCCAGAAGCGACAGACGAATCTTCCTTTTTTTCTCGCGCAAAGAGGGGAGCAGGGTCAGTGATCGAGAGGCCTTTTCACCACCAGGCCGTTTGCACAGAGAGCTGCACATCATCTAATATTCAGTGAGTCGGTTCTGCAGATGTCTTCGTGTGAGTGTGTCGGTATCGATCAAATTCGTCCAGCCGCGGCAGCGGTGCAAGCAGCTTTTTATTAAAATAATTTATCATAACAAAGGCGAGCTCTCGATAAATCACTCGGCACGCCAAAGCCGCGTCAGAGTGTGGTGGCGGTCCCATCACACAGGCTGGTTGGACGCGCCAAATTATAATTTTTAAAACGTCACCCAGAGGTCGCAACCAGACCATTTGTCTTCCGTACCTTTATGGGTTTAATTGTGGCACAGCAGTCTGTTTGAATGTGATGTCATGGCTCAAAGTTTAGCTTGACAGTCGATTTTCATTTGTAATGAACAAAAGATAATAACTGGGCGTGCTATCTTCTTGTTGCACATTACTATAAAATGGAAACGTGAAAATTGAAATTGTGGCTGGTACATGCAATCCCCTCCCCACAAAAATAACTACTTTGACACAAAACATAAAATACACTTTTTCAACCTCAGCTCAGCACAACCAGTGGGCTATGAGCTCACCGGGTCCCAATAACACCGCCGAACGGATAACATGGAGCCCGAGTAGCTGCAAAGGAGCTTGGGCCCAACGTGGCCAACATTTTTGGTCAACAATCGCCGGCGTGTCATAGAATTCCAGCTTGATGTGAGAAATATTGAAAAGCTGGTTTTGAATAAATTTATTGTGGTTTAAAAACTCAATTAACGAAAATATCGCTGCAAGATGATCAAAAAAATAATTTGTGTCGGAAAATTCGTAAGCGAGTCTGGACTTCATGTATTTCGAGAAAAAAGGCCTGGTGTCCCCCCCCCCTCGCCTTGGCGTCCCCTTGATCCTGCTTAAGTTGCCCTTTCGTGCTACTAATCAATCAAACTAGTTAATTAAACTTCAGATGCGATAAACTGAACTTCTTGCACGTTCAGAGTCCACATTTATTCAAATGGTCAACCCAAACTCCTTTGACACAATCAATCAATTAATTTTGAACAAAATCTTGGAGCCGTATGACTGTGTGTCGCTGGGGCGTGCCCGGGTGTGATCCTGGATTCAGCAGAAAACCGCAACGTTCCAATCTAGCCGAGCACGGCCTCCGCTCGAACCCTCCACCCCGGCAGGCAGGTTTACGCGACGGTGCGAGGATTCAGCCCCTTTTTATAGCGTGAAATATTATATTGTTATGCATCGCGCGGTGATTACCAGCCGGGGCTGCAATGAAAAGTCTCATGCGCGTGATATATTCGCGATGATGGCGCCAGCGGGGCTCTTTCTGTTCCAACAGCTTTTTTCGCGCCACTCCAGCCTGGCTGCTCCGTCACTTTGCACCGCCGCCTCTTTTCAAACTAACGAAATAAAATGACCCTTTCGAGCGCGGCGCGGGCTTAATGCGTTCAGAAAAAAGTTGACAAGCTTACAAATTGAAAAAAGGACACCGCCTGCGCGTGGCGCGAACGAATTCCACTAGCAGCAGCAGCAGCGACGGACACGCCACCTTTTTTTATGTGCGCGCCAGAGAGCAAAATGAATTGCGATATAAGTAAAATAACAAGTGGCCTGGAAAAAAGTCGGTCGGTCGGACGGACGGACGGCCGGCCGACTGGCGTATCAGTAGGCCGAGCCCATTTTCGGGGATTCCTGCACTCCTTTGCAGGCATCTGCCGTCCAAATGATCGAAGGGTGCTCCCCGAAAATGGCTCTCTTTCGCCGGCCCAGTTTTGCACAAAGAAGATCTATCTTGAGCAGCGGAGACGGTCGTTGGCGCTGCTGCACGAATAATATTGACGGAAGTGCTGCTGGCTGGCCGAAATAGAGGCCCAATTTATCAGGGTCGCAGTGTGTGCGAGTAAATAATGGACTCTGGCTGGAAGGCATCTCGCCAATTTTTCACCGTTTTACGCAATAACCTCGGCCAAATTGCATATTCCGAGCGTTTCCCGACACTTGACGGCACGAGATATGCGTCCTTTTCACTCAATTTTCTAGGATCTGCTTGAGGATTTCATTCTTAGTTTGCAATTGAACTATTATTTTTCTTAGGAGGTTAATTCACGCGACAACCCTGAGCCAGGGTCATACAGTGTAGTTCTGTATAAAAAGTGTATGTTTGCCTAACGATAAGTTCAAATTTTCTTCACTTGGATTGAGGAACATTTTGAATTTTCCCTATATATATATGAAGAGGAATTATTGAAAAAAATATTCACATTGGGAGGTGAAATATATAGCTCAAAGTGACACATGTTTTTTTCCTTGAAAAGTTCGATTCTTGTACTGGGTCAAAATAACTGTAACATTCATTGCACTTCAACGATATGCTAAGTTTAGTTCTTTTAAATGGAAATTCTAATTCATCTTGGACGGCATCCAAAGGCTGTTTTGATATATATTACTGTATTATTGCAGAAACGAGAAACGGAGCTCTTCACGTGAGCGTACAAAGCGTATAAACCCTCTTTGTGGTGCATGGTTGACATGCCAATGCTCATGTTTCGCCGCCCGTACATACTGACGCACACAGTAACACTCTGAGAAATGCAAATTCGCGAACTGCAGATTCCATCAACGGTGCTCAGTGAGTGGGCGAGTGTGCAGAAAATTCTCTTTACGCCAGTCCGAGGGAGTAAAGTATTTTTCACGCTAGCAGCTGCAGACGTCACGAAATGGGTACTGCGGCGCTTTGTACCATAATGTTGTGCACCAGTGCAAAGACGGCGGGCTGGAAGAGTAAAGGTGTAATGCCAGGCTCATACATTATCGTGATGGCAAAGCTGCGCGCCTTAACACCACTCTTTTTCTCGCAGCTCTTTCTTCTTTACTGGCACCATAACGCGCGCAGTAAGTTTTATGGCCAGAATCAAGGGAATAAAGCGCGCGAACGCAGCGCACACACGCATAATAACGAGCCTAGCTGCGCCTGATACACGTCGCTGATATCATATATATATATGTATATATATGTTTATATATTGTATAAAAAGGCACCTCTTGCCTCTCGAATCGCGCCCGCGCACGAATACATATAACTGCAAGACGCGTGCGTCCGGGAAATAATACGCGCATCTTTAATGCGATATTTGCCGCCATTATCTTGTTTGCATCCCCCGAGGGAGCCGGCACAAATTTTGTTATCGCAGCGTGTTTCATTACGAGGTACATGCGCGGGCAACTTCCACGGTGAATCGGCCAATAAAACTGTTGATTTCCGCCGTAAACCGGCGGAAAAACTCGTCCCGAGACAAAGTTTCTCGTCGTCCGACAGATACACGCGTACATATATATTTTATGTAAGGGTGGCTAAGTGACTGCGAAAATTCCGGGGCGCACCTTGCCGGCGAGGGGCACGTGAGGAAAAGTATGCTGCCAGACATATTTTACGATCTGGAAAGTTGCACCCAAGCAGGCGTTGTATCGAAATAAGGAGCCGGCAGGGCCACTAGCCAACGAGGATGACGCGCTGATAAAAGTTGTTGTTACTCACACAGAGGGCCATTGAGCGCTGCGAATGCCGCGCGCGTAAATAAGACAAAGCAAGAGCAAGTTTTGTCGCCCTGGGGCCGTTTCAGCTGCCGCCGGGCAAAAAGAGTCGAGCACCGAGCGCACCACGATCGCGAAATAATCCAGCAAATTTGTCTAGACTTTTCCGGGGAGGGAAAGAGAGAGAGAGAGAGAGAGAGAGAGAGAGAGAGAGAGAGAGAGAGAGAGAGAGAGAGAGAGAGAGAGAGACGTGGAAAAAGGCTGAGAAGAAAGCTGTCTTATCAATCTTGGCCTTCTTTCGTGTGTCACGAAATTTATTTACGGACTTTAATAGAGCTTCTGCATCTATAAACCTAGGCTAGCCCCCCCTCCTTCGTCTGTAACCATCGATCTACACTTCAAAATTCCAGTTTCGGGGGAGAAGTTCTCAATAACTTTGTTGTATTTTGAAAGTACTAACTTTTCTGACTTCCGACAACGCCGTCTTTCCCATCTGCAGGGAAAGCAGAAACAAAACAAAGATGGCGGTGTGCGTGGCGAAAGAATGCGGGTAATTTCGCGAGAGCAAACAGCGCTTGCTTGGTGAAACGACCTAATTAATTATTCATTCTGGATGAATTAAATTAGCTTCATTAAGATTGACCTCAGAGCGAGGAGAGAGCTGGGCGAGCTGAGCTTAGTCAGATAGCTAGGCAGCCAGTCGCACCCACTTAGCCTCTCTCACTCACTTATATTTACTCGGCAACTTTCGCGGTTTTCCATAGTAAATTAGCCTAATTTATCTTCTATGCAAACAGCGGCCGCTCGACGGTGCGAATGTAGTAGGGCTGACTGGCTCTCTCTCTCTCTCTCTCTCTCTCTCTCTCTCTCTCTCTCTCTCTCTCTCTCTCTCTCTCTCTCTCTCTCTCTCTCTCTCTGCCCCGGCCGACCTTTTGTGCTGCACCGCGCCACGTTCGGATTTAATTTCCGCCACCCAACTGCGGTGCACCTTGCTCTTGAGCAGAACAGGCACGATTCATTTCAATTTGCAAAAATCCACCAACTGTAGTTAAGGAGTTTTTCTCAATAGAGCACCCTTTATTCGCTTTCCAGACCGCTGAGTTTCTGCTCTGCACCATCGATATACGTAATTAGAGCTGTAGAGATGGTACTTGGGAATAAACAAATAATGCTATTTCTTTTGCAGAATATTTAGAAGTTTGTTGGCCAGTATTTTTTTCTTTGTATACAAATCATATCATGCATGCCATGATAACAGACGCCATTACAAACAGACAAAGGCTTTTTTATTTCATTTTTCCCTACAAACTCTCCAGGAATTTTTTGCTTGAGAATATAAGCGCATCGATGCGCGATGCTTTGCAAAATACAAAAATACCGTGTGTAGAATTTGAATATAATAATATGATACTAAGCGCCTGGGGCAAAAATTTGTCTTTTCATTTAGATGCCATTTAAAACAAACACACTTTGCTTTTGTAAACGAGGAAAGTTGTACAAAATTCCACAAATAATGGCTGAAAAGGAAGCAACGAAAAAAAGGAATGCCCCGCAAAGAAGGCCGGGCGCCACCCCTCTGGCAAAATTCCCTAAAGGCTGCTTAAAAGCGGTTTTATTTAACTCTCCATTGCCCTCCGCCAATTTATCCGGCGACGAATTCCACCAAGAGCGGGGAGCAGCCCTTGCGAAAATTCCATTCACTGCGTTTCGCCTCTGGCCAATTTAAACAAAAGAGCGCCGACCACACTTGGTTCCCGCAATTTCGTGATATATTACACTTAATGACTTTTCCTTCGCACGGCGGTCGGCGTGTGTTTGTGTCCATTAGGCGTCCGGCCAGCCGGGCATCAATCACCTTGCTGCGTGTGCGGCTCCGGATCTGGCGCGCGGCTGCTGATAAATTCGGCACGATAACGACGTTGTCCCACGGATAAATAAGCATATTTGCCACAACAGATTGGGCGAGACGACGAGAAAGGAGATTGCACAGCAGAAAGAGAAAGGGAATCGTTTGAAGCGAGCAGGGCCGGGCGAGCGAAATTGGATGGCTGAACCGCGCGCTGCCACAATGGCTTTTTCAATATATCTCGCAATGAATAGAAAAGGCCCTCTAATTTATACAATAAAACGGATTCGGCCGAGAGTTGCCGGGAAGCGAGTGCGCGTACAACATCAGCAATGGCGTGGTTTACTCGGCTCTGCGCCGCCGTTTGTTCGATTACAGAGCCGGAGCGGGTGGCAAGTTTAGTCGGTGCCTTTATAAAGCGTGCGGTTCTCCAGAAACACCAGAGTTACGTGCTAGGAATAGATGACCAGCCGACGGCTAAAAAGCTGCACCATTCCCATCTGTGCCGCAGAGTTTGAAACAAAACGCCGGCGGCAGCAGCAAGCCGAGCAGCCAGCAGCCTTTTTGCTCCGCTTTTTTGCCTGCTTGCCCGCCTCTCGTTCTCTCTCTCTCTCTCTCTCTCTCTCTCCGCTCGGCGGTGGGCAAAAAAGCGCGCGGGATGAATTGCGCCCGACATTGTCTCCCCGAAATGACAGAAAGGCACGGCTGACGACAATCATCATTATTAGATCGTTTGGGGAAAAGCGGCTTGCTATGACGGATCAAAAGTTTAGTTCCGCCACCAGCGGGTGCGTCAACCGGCAAGCGTGGTTTTTATATATTTTATTTTTCGCCGACAAGGTGTATCATGAATTGAATTTGGCCCGAGTGACACCAGCGGGAGTTGCTGCGGAAAAACGACACGACGGCAGGAAAGCGAATCCAATTGCACGGCAGAAGTTCAGACGGTTTATTAAAGTGTCGTTTCACAACGCATGTCTACCTGTTTTAAAAAGCCAAAAAACAGTGCTCCGTTTCCATCATAACAACAAATTGATATTGATGATTTTTTTCTTGAAAATAAAAAAAAAATATCAAATCAAAGACAATGTGGACAGTATCATTGCTGCCTTAATTTGTACAATGCCGTTTTTATACTACGATTTTCAAAACTAAACTAGGCGGTAAAAGTTTAGCTGACAAGATAGATTCACAAACTTCAGGAAACATTCCTGACTTCGTAAGCGCAAGTCGAATAAACGGATAAATCAGCAGGCACCAAGTTTTGCTTAAAAGCCTGGTTTTAACTCATGTGTGTATGTGTTTTGATTTGTGGGTACAGCGCTAAACTGTCATTAATTCCGCTCAATTACAGAGACTTGGCAAACATGCCGAGCAAAATCGGCTCAGCAAATCAGCTTTTAAAAGCGCTGGTTGCTTAAGCAGGTCATAAAGAGCGCGTACGGAAATCGGCGTCGCGCGAAATTTGGCCAATTGTGTCGTGCGCACGTTCGTACATGCATGCGTTTGGATTATTTGTTCCATCGAGCGGCGCCGAGGCACTCGCTCCGCCGCTTGCATGCGCGGCAATAACGGCCGAATATTATCACTCGCAGTGCTGTGCTGTGAATAATACCATTACTTCTGCTGTCATGCACACTCGTGTTGCACACGCTGTTATTTCCAGTCTTTATAACCCGACAGGAAATTTTTATTTGGCCCCCGAATTCGCCAGCCCGGCCGGCCGGCCGGCAGACAATTACACCGACGCGGCGATACTTACTTTGTTACTAGTAGTGCACACTCCAGGCTCTCGTCCGCAGCAACGGCGCGGCTCGAGACGATCGAAATTTCAGCAGTCGCTTGAATTTCACTCTGCAACGACGTGCCTGAGCGACCGTATTTGCAATTTATGGACTTGGATCGGAGGGAGCTTCATTGTTGAGTCGCGCCGCGAAATTGAATCTGAGATTTATGGCCTCGCCGATTTAAATTGAGCTCGGCACGCGCTTGTTTAGAGCCCATTTCGAATTTTTCCGCCGCGCCTGCTTGAATTTATAGTGGGCTTTTGTCTACGATAATCCGATTTGTTTAATTGCTCGCACCAACGGCCACGCACGGACAGAATAATTGCAACAGATATCGAACACATCGCATTCCATTATGATTTGTTGATTGATTGGATCGGGTAGCAGCATGAATGGGACCTTGTAATACATATGTGAAAATTAATGCTTGGGCAATGCAGCTCGTTTGCCGATTTTACGACTGAAATGAAAAATTTTCTTTTGTGTGAACAGCATTTTATATTGTTAATTTGTTAGTAATATTCATTATAATTTATTTTCTTGCTTTGAAGATTAATTCATTTATACATAGGTCTGTAAATTTCAATTTGTGTGAACGTTGCTTTGGATAAGAAGAAAATTAATATTTCATGTCGCCACAGGATTAAACCTTGTTTGGAGAACTGAAAAGACAAACAGCAGAGTCGGTGTAAATTTCTACAGCTGAGCGAGAACAACTCCAACAACGAATTCCGCAAATGAAGCAGAAATTACACTCGTACGTAACAAATGGTTCAATCAGTATTGCAAAACACAGCCAATATCGCGTCACACAAGACCCAACTCTACAAACTGAATTTAATATCAAATCAGCAGTAGCGTGAACGAGCCCAGCTTGAGTGAGATATATATTGCGAATTTGCGCCCCCGAAAACAGCAGGCACCTCAGTCTCGCTCTGTAAGCACCAGAGGAGGCGACGGCGCCGGCAAATCGATGAGGTGGATAACACTTGAAATTCATGGCACACATTTCGCGAGGCTGCTGTGACAACATATTGTGGATGTGCGCCGAATATTAAATTTCCATTATCATATAATTGCATAATTGCGCGGGCAAATACAAAAGTTGGCTCTCGCCAGACGTCCACACGCGCGCGCGCTCGCACGTGTGTGTGTGTGTGCTCCGATCTTTTGTGCTAACGCAGGTAAATTAGCTATCAACCAAATGAATGGAAATAGGTTTTGTTTAAAAGCTGTCGATCGACGATGAATGAGGCGGCAGCACTAATTTTTTGACTCCCATCTTCCGCTCGCTTTATGAATTATTGAACATTAATTGGCGCGGCTCGTTTGATAGAAATTTGCATTCAGCAGCAGCAACGCGACCTTTTGTGCTGCATCAATTTTACCGAAAGCAGGACTGTGCCTGTGCCTCCTATAAATAATTCATGCGTTTAAAACACGGCAGAACGGACTCGTAAATCACGCATGCACATCTTTCAATTTATATTTGGAATGCCGATTTATGCGCAAAATACGTTCGCACATACCCGGTGGCGCAAATCGAAAACAATCCATAAACTCGTCGCTGTGCCGTCAGTTTGTATTAATTAATTTCTATGACAATCGTGTTGATTCACACGTTGGACGAATGAATGCCTTCATGAGTCAATTAGAGTAGACTAATAATTACGGTAAGTGTTGAATTGAATTCGTGTTCCGGTACGAATTATGAAGAGCACAAATGTGCACTTTTGATTTGGAATCAATTTTGTATTGTGTGAAATTTTTATTTTTACTGCTTTACATCAAGCAGCACGAGATAGGAAACAATCCAAATTGCCTTTTAGTGCGGTTTTAACAGTCGAACATGGAGGTTGATTTCCATTAAAATAATTGGTAATAATTTAGGAAGGGGGAAATCGCTTTTCATTTTGGATGGAGCCAAGGGCCATGCATTCACAGCTTGGCAAAAATTTCCACCTCATTGGGCGGTCGGCTAAAAAAGATGAGCGGATATTTGCGCCCGGCCTTTGAGCAATTACGATTTTTACGAGCTGGACGCAGAGGCGGGAAAAGCCGCAATCAAAAAGCGAATTATTCCGCAATAAATGTGCTGATTGTGCCGAGTGGGCTTGGGGCCAGCGGAATTGGCGCTCTCCAGCAGCCAGCCGCGACTCTTTGTTTCGCCGACAACGTCGCGCGGTGACCTTTGATTCATTAGCACACAGTGACATTTAAATGCCCTGTCATCATCGCTCCACGCACATCACCCGCGGAACGCACACAACGCTCGCGCGAGATTCCTTTGTGCTCCATGTCCGGGCCAAAAATTCATAATGTCAGCAGGTGCCGACGTGATTTATAAGACGTTGGGCCTGCTGCCTCCGCCGCTGCCGCCGCCGAAATGAATTACAGCAAGTGCGCGCGGGCCAGGCGATAAACACAATTTATCAGCTCATTTGACAGCCATCACCCCCGGAGATGAGGCCGCCCGCTTTTATTAGGGGTTTCAGGTGACTGCGAAGGAATGTCGGCTGATATTCATATTACGGCAGCGGCGGCGAGAGGGCAGGCACACAACGTTTCGCATGCGGCGGCAGGCCCGCGGGCTGCCTGCTCGCTTGGCTGCTGCTCAATTTTCAATATTTCATCGCCTGCCTCTCTGCCTGCTCGCGGACTCACGTGATCCGAAAGTTTTTCCATCTATTTCTCGCCAACTTCCGTCGCCCGCTTGCGTGCTGATGTGCGTGTGTAAGCCGCACATTCGAATAAACCCCTCTGGGTGGCAGCGGAGGCCACTGGGGCTGTGAAAAACAGTCAATAGGCGATTTTTGCTGTGATTTCTTCCAAAACAATCAAGGCCAATATCGTTTGGCATATTTGTTTCCTCTAGTTTGTCTTTGATAGACGCGTATCGGTTTTCATTAGGAAAATTTCTCCTGATTCAGCTCAACGTTGGTCAACTTAGTATTCTGAATTTAAATATATATTTCAGAGATTTCCGAATTAACATTAGCCATGAGATCTAGGGGTGTCATTTTGGTCTCTGAACAGAACAATCATCGAATGTGAACTTTTTTTCAATTCATTACCAGTTCTTCAAGATCGATTCGAGGTCGCTTTGACAAATATCAGCTCTGTTTTAATAATCTAACTTTGAATGCAGAATCTGGTGAAAATACCAACTTTTCACGTCCCCAGCGACCACCCGATGAGAATAAGAAAAATCTCGTTCACCCTATGACAAATTGATCGCGGGCATCAAGTGCTGCCGGCGCGCGAATTCTCCGTCGGGTGTGCAGGAAAAATTGCGACTCGTCGTCCCCCACGACCGGAATGGCAATTTCGCGCGCTTTTTGCTGTTTTTATCATCAAGCGACGGCTGCCGGCGAGCGCGAAACTTGGGATTTATCACGGCTTATTGACGATAGCCAGCCGCCGCTGGATTACGGACTTTTGTCCGAGCACACGGGACTTGATCAAAGCGATCGCAGCGAGCAGCAGAACAAAGAGATGGTACACGACAATTTTTGCCAATGCGTCAATTGATTAATGACGACGGAACTTCCAATTGAAGTCCTTTGCCAGTTCAGCAAAATATAAATTGATTCTATTTTAAGCTACTGCGGGCACATGCCATCAATAACGCTATAGTTTATTTGGTTTGCGAGTAATTGGCTCGGAAGTTGACAAAAGCATTTTCGAATTTGCATGACGATAGCTCGTTAATGCAAAGTACCGCCCTTTGAACGTCAGGGTAGTTGCATTAACAAAACTAATGGGCGCAAATGCTATTCATAGCAGCGGAAGTTATCCTCCGCTGCGGAAATTTGCATCAAAGTGCACTCCACGGCGGGATTATTGCAGCACAGCTGGAGTCTGCTGCTGGTGCAGCATCTCATTCCACTGGCGAGGGATTCCGACAAAATTACAATAAATCCACGCTCTATTAATTTTCGCAGCGGCGTAAGAGCCAGTGAAAGATACAGCAGCCTCTCCTTGAGGGATTTTTGCTATATGTACTGCTGGTGCTGCGGCGGCGGCGGCGGCAGCGGCGGCGCTGGGATTTGATATTAGCCGAGGAGCAGCTTCAATAAGCCATCAACCGAAAGCCTGGCTTTAATTTGAAAGAGTGCATCGGCGGGCCTTTAATCTGGCTCCGGCTGCCTGCTGTAATAATTGAGATAACTCACTCTCATTACCAGCGAGCTCTCTTTGTGTGCATAGAGAGTCTGCGGATGGATGAATGACGGCTGCTGCTGCCGGAATATTGCATTCCGCGTCCGTGATTTTCATTCACTTCATTATTTGCGCAAACACTAAAAGCTTTTAATCCGGGCGGAGAATAATTAGTAACAAAATTATGTGAAATTTGGCAGAGCCAGCGCTCTGTCCGTCTGAATTTCATCCCAGGTTCTGGCGTCTCGCGTTATTTTACCCGTTGAGCCAGCTGCCTACCTAATTTCGCGCGCTGCCTTTCTCTTCGTACACGTCAAAATTTTCCTGGTACAAATTTGTTACGCGCTCGGTAACAAACGACTCCATTTTCAGGCCGTCTCCCTTCCCGCAGGCGGTGCAATTCTTGCTCACACTCTCGGCAGCTAGAGCAAAATTTCGCGCTTAACGCGAATTAACTGGCTCGCTCCTTGCACAGGGTTTGATTGATTTAATTAAAACGCGTCGATGAGAGATAAAATTTGCATAATGTTTGTTCAAGAAGAGGAATCGATTGGCTCCGGCAGATCAGCGGAAGCTGACATTGGAATAATATTTGCTGCATCTCATCGTTATCAGGAACAAATAATTTTTGGAGAGAATACTGTTATGCTGAAATTTTTCAAAACCCAAACATTGTGTGGTTTATTTTTAGAAAATTTTAAGAAACATTTTCTTGAACGTTTGGCGTGTTTTATTTTAAATCTGTAAAATAATATTTAAAAGCCTCGATAATTTTCCTTGGTTGTTTATTCCTATTGAGATTTTGTTTTCATTTCATGTACAGCAGCGTAAACAGAAATGAGTGAGATTTTTACAGATTGAAACGAATTTTATTTTAGAACTTGACAAATACATTGTGATAATTGCAATAATCGAATTTTGTAGCTATGACTAGTATATAAGCAAAGACTCGTGAATGGCCCTATTAGTGCAAGCCTCGTGCGCTACTCAGAAACACTTGGGAACATCTCCCAAACTTTTGCATCCATCTCGCAGAACAGTGCACATCCATCCATAACAAGTTGCTCAGTTCTTCGCTGCTGTCTTACAAGCCAGAAACGAAGCTCATCTTCGAATCCGTCAACCTTCAAACAGGAAATTCCAATTTCCAGCCAAAGTTTTCACCCGAGGCTCAGTCGAATGCGGTACTAGACTAGCTGTGTGCACCTCTGCAGGCGGTGGATGTATTTTTTATACGGCAGGATGAAAAAGGATATTCAATCAAGCGCCTTTCTTGCCGACGTCAATTTTCGTAGCATCGAATGCGCGCGGCGGGGCAAGTTGATCGCGTATGTATTTCTCCATCGGGCCAAATCGAAGATCGATATATGTGTGCATGTATAGATGTATAGGTGGCGGCATAACGGAGAGTAAACTACGCCATTGCAGCGGGCGTAACGTGATTTCGCGGTTGAAAAACCATTGCTGATTCGTATTTGAGAGTATCGACCTCTGCATCTGCGAAGCTGGCAAGATTTAGTGCGGGCGCAGGAGCACACAATGGTGCCTGCTCAATATTACATGCCTCGAATATCAATAAATAGGAGAGGGCTTGAGGGCCTACCGCCTATAGGACTGATGCAGTTCCAATTTTGCAACCCTTATCATCTAGGATTTGGACGGCCAATTCGCCTGGCCGGAATGGGGTGATCACCGACGAAATTGCCCATACTTTGCCTGATCGGCCCGAAAAATTTATGCCGAGGACTCTTCAGCAGAGCGAGGCCGGCCGCTACCTGTGCCTGACGCCGGAGCACTCGAGCTCAGATGAAGCTCAAGGGAAATTAAGAGCGTTTTCAGAGCAATCGGCGCGAACGGCCGGAATTATCATCAATTAGTGTCGGCGACGACTCAAAGTAACTAGGGCCGAGAATTAATTACTGCCGCACCGGTGGATATAATTAAAAAGCGTAATTTATGCACAGTGGCGTCGGGCGAAAAATTGCACTTTGGCGCAGCATTTTGGCGGGCATGCCATAAATTAAGCAGAGCGTGACAGATAATGTCACAAAATAAAACACATTCGCAACGCGGCGGCAAGGTATCACACACATACACACGCCGTGGGCGGGCGGCCGCTGTTGGGACAACAATAGCACCAACAGTGCGCGGCTTCTCTTTCCCTACGCGACGACCCCTATTTCACGGAGAGCGCCGAGAATTATTGCCGTATATATGCCAAGCAGCAGTAGCAGCAGCAGAGCGCGCTTTTTCGTTAGGCTGCCTTTTTCGCGCAGAAAAAGCGGCGGGCGTGCATGCCTTGATAAAGGCGCTCGCGCGAGTACGACTTTTTTACGAGATTGCCTACCGCTTGTGATGATTCTCTTCACACTGTCGCCTGTAATTTCCTCTTCACGTTACCATTACCGTCCGTGGAGCGTTCTCAGGCGCGCGCGTGCATAACAATGTCGGCGGACGAATTTTTTTGCCCCTTATTATGTGGAATTGCAACGATGGAGACGGCAGATTTCTTCCCTCCTTGATTTAAGGTCGCCGCCTTTTTAGCCGGCGTCGTCGCCTTAATGAAATTTCGACATTCCTTTTTCTGGGGGGAGAAAACTCGCACACATTTCGGCCTAAAAGGTAATTTCGTATGTAAATGTTAATTTGCCAACATTGTGTGCAGGCAAGGGGGCTGCGAAGAGCGGCTGCAAATTTCCAGCAAGGTGTTTGACCTTGGTAATCTAATTTTTGAGCAAAGGTGTGCAAGTTGACTTTGAAATATGACAGCAGAAAATGAAGCTCTTCTTTTTATTTCTTTCCTCTCATCAACGAGAGTGAAATTGCAAAGATATTTTTAAATAACTTTCCTTGGAGGATCAACAAATCTGAAGAGTGCCAAGAGAGATGCTGAGCGCTAACGAGAGGCAACTTCTCCTTTTTACTTTAACTTCTCAACGAGTAAAACTCCGATTATCCTCATTATAAACGCCTCTCCAAGGATCTCCTTCAAACGATTATGCTCTGATGAAAACACGCTGCAGCTTACAAGTTGATCCTATTTTTTCATGCAGTAGGCAGAGTTGAATCTTCAATAACTTCTTCAGTAATGCTCCTCCACGTCTCCATGGAATGTTAGCTACAGGCTACGAAATAAATTCCCTCCAGACTTAAATATAGCATAAATTTCAAATGGGATTAAAAGTCAACTTTGCGCCGCTAACTTGGTTTGGATTCTACCGCGCGATCCTAACTAAGTTTGCGATCTCGCGTGACTAGTGCTAATTTTAATTGGATTTCACAGCATCCGAGGCGGATTCTGTGGCCGTAAAGATGGCACCCGGTGCGTTAGAGAGGGAGAGAGAGAGAGAGAGAGAGAGAGAGAGAGAGAGAGAGAGAGAGAGAGAGAGAGAGAGCCGGTGGCGGCGGCAGCAAACTCGATATTGCAGCATACACAAGATTCAAAGCAAAGCCGCAGCAGCAGCCGTGCATATCCAAGCCTCAACTCCTTGAGAGCATGTGCTCAAATTCGTGTGTATGTAAAACTCGCTCTCAGCAGCGCGTATATGAGCAGTAATTATTAAAATCTTAACAGCCGGCTGTGCTGGATGCGTCGGCTCAGCCGAATGAGTTCCTTGCTCACGCCGACCTGGTGAGGTGTGAATTTCAATCTAAATAAATTATCTCGCGCGCCTTGGATGCATTCGCCGCCGCGCAGGAACAATCGTCAGTTGCGAACAACGCGGAAGGTTGAGTTGGTGGATGGGTGGGTGAGGCGACGAGAATCTCGGCGCGGCGAATTTGCATTTCTAATCACGGCGAACGAGTAGATTACATTACACATTACCTGCGTCGGCAGCGGCAAATTCATTTGCTCTCGCTGATGAGACGAGTATATAGGCCCCTCGTGCCTGGGCAAACAATACGCGCAAACGGCTTGAATACGCAATATTTGGCTAATTGACTGCCGAACAATGAGATCATATCCGCCGGTCGGAACAGCTTGTTCTCTGCAGCAGTGCATTCGCTGTTGGATTTTATCTCGTCCTGTCCGCAGGAAGGCTGTTTGCAGGCTTGTCTTGCTCAGACACTGATACAATACGCTTTGAGCCGCGTACACCGCTGCTGTTGCTGGTGCTGTAGGTGAACGGGTGCTTAATTAAGATTACCAGACGTACAATTAGTTTACGTAGCAACAAGGAGAGAGCTTTAGAAGCAAATCCGCTGGGTTGTGGTTTTTTGTTCCTAAATTTGTAATAAGCTGAAAGGATTCCATTATACTCGCGGAAAAAGCAGCGGCACTGCTTTCAGAGTTTGTTGCTTTTTTACTATTTAGCATCTCTCATTCATCAAAATCACACTCTCCGCGGGAGTGTAAAAGCGCAGCAAACAAACCAGCCGACTTACTGCAGCACAAAAACACGGTGTAAAAATTTTATCAGATCTCAACGACTTGTCACGCATTAATTACGTTTAGCGTCGAGCCCCACAAAAATAAAAAAATTCCCCGCGGAGTCGCATGCATATTCATGAGTCGGCCGACGATAACGAGGCAGGAGGGCTGACTCGAGCCGAGCTCAAGCGCAAGATGAAAAATCTGGCACAACAAGATCTCGGCTGAAATGCAAATAATCAGCAAGCCCGAAAATAAGCCGCCGAGCCAATTAACACCCAAGACGCGGCACAAAGTAAAAGGAGAACGATTCGTGTGAATGCTATATTTGCAGCTCGCGGGTGCTGAGCGGGCGGGCGCGCGACCAACCGTGAAGCATGATAAAAACCCCCGACATCAAGGCTAATTTCTCGCAAGCCCACCGATCGTCATGATAAGTGAATGAATGTACTATTATTATCAGCTGAGCACAAAGCAGCCGGGCGGTCTCGCCTGCCGAATTTAATGCGGTGGGCCGCGCATAACGCAGGCGAGCGTTCGCCTGTGCGCGCACACACGCCTCCAGGCTTGAATTTTAATGCCAAAGGTTCTGTTAATAATTGAGTTATGCGGCGCGCGCGAGTGCGTTTTTCAGCCGAAAATTGCTTGCTGCTGGCTGCGGCGAAAAAGCAACCTTTGGGGGCCGTCGCCGCTGCTCGCAAACAGACTGAGAATATTCACAAACAGAAGGAGCAAAATTCCATCAGGATGTAATAAAATGTAGAACAAATCCTGGGGACGAAAAATCAAAGAGGCCGCCCTTCATTCCTTTCCTCCTGCAAAGGCTGTCTCGAGAGTTCTCTGGATTCGGGTCGGAAAAGCAGTAGCAGCAACATCTGCAGTTTGTGCGTGTGTGTGGAGAAGGTAAATTGATTTAACGTCAAAAGTTATCCGCTGATGCCGTCGAGCCGCTCAATTGCCAATGAGGCTAATCCCCTTTTCTTTCCTTCTTTTCGTGCCGGTCTAACTTACTTCTTTCTTTCCTTCTTCCCCGTTCGCTCGGCCGGCCATGGGCATCAAAACTTTTGCAAAAAACACAAGCCTGCTCTCTCCTCCTCTCCCTTTGCCGCGCCGCTCTCTTAATTTATTGTACTTTCGCGCATCACGCGGCCCAACGAAGATGCGACTTTAATATGACACGGATTTATGTCGTTCGGTCGAGCACGGTGCTCCAAAAATAAATTACACTCAGAGCGCGGCCCTCACCCTCTACCCCAAAGTCCGGCAGTTGAGCGGCAAATGATAAAGAAAATCTCTTTTTATCCGCTAAAGTGCGCAAGACAAGAGAGAAAGGAATGTTTATTTTTACGACGGGATTTAACAGAGTGGTTATCATTTTTATTCGGACAGTACTTTTTTCACGATTGCACACGAATCTCCGGGGAGTTTGTTGCCTGTGAAACACCGAAACCTTTTCCTCCGGCGAAAAAAACACAGGATGAAGTCGGCAAAGATAAAAAGGACCCAATGGGCGTCAGCTGAACAGAGTTCGCTCAAGTTTCCAGAACGCGGCAGTTTTTCTTTCCATTTTTCTCAACAAGTTACGAGTCCGTTCCGGTCGATTTGAAATAAATACAAAATTCCACGTCCGAAATAGTTCGGAACAACACAATACGCGACTGTAGTACATATACAATATCGAAGGGAAACCAATATCCCCGAACAAAAAGCATTTCCCCCTTTCTCCTTCGCTTCCATTCCCATTTTCGACAGTTGTCAACACCAGCTACTTTGCAATGCATGGTGAAGCATCGCGGAGAGGCTCATCAAAATTTCTACGCCCATCGCAGCCGCTCCCTGGAAAATAGTAAGAAAAGATGGCATTTCCCAAACCCCATTTTCCGATCCCCACACGGAAATTTGTCACGCGCCGTGGGGCCGCTCGTCTGACATAATGGCGTCTCTGCAGCGTCACGTAACGCATGCACTCTACCACCGCCGCCGCTGCAAAGTGAATAGTAGTCGTCTATGAACCGGCATTTGCATGCATTATGCGCACGCGGTCGGTACATACACACACACCCTCAGCGACCGTGTACCGGTACATGGCCACGTCCGCCGGGGACCCGGTGGCCGAGCATGCCACGTGTTCACACGTGTGCGACGCCCAAAGTCAATCGCAACAACTTCGTGTAATCGTGAAAATGACGCCGGCGGACTGTGCATCCTGCGGAGGAATTTCAATCTTGCCGAGCACGACCCCGGAGGCCTCTCTGCTTGCTGGGTGCTCCAGTGCTGACGGCCAGGGCAAATTCGGCCGAATAAATCTTTATTACTGCGGCTCGATGAAATTTTAAAAGGCGGCCGAGAGTGCACCGCCGGGCTGGTCGAGTTTACGAGCCGCCTTCACGTACCACCAGGCTCTCCTTTAATTTTTCATGCGCCGCTTAAAGTTTGATTTACGCCTCATGCGCGTTTAACTCTTTCTCTCTCTCTCTCTCTCTCTCTCTCTCTCTCTCTCTCTCTCTCTCTCTCTTACTCTCTCCTACGCGCGTAATTGAATTTCACGATTTCTCGAATCTTCAAAATCTGCAGACGGCCTGCGAAGCACAAAGAGGAGTTTTCTGGAATGCGTGATTTGTTCGCAGAGCCTTTTTTAATTTCCTTGTCCTCTTTAATAGGCAATTAAATCTTCTGCAACAGCACTCGCGACGACGCAAACTTTTTACGCCGGCGAATGACGGTTTACAGCTCTCCAGCAGTGGCGGTGGAGCAGTTGCGTGCGCCCGTGAGAGCATTTGTCGGAACTACGGTATGCAGCCCGCGCGTCGTATATCTCGTGCAGGTTGCATAACTCGACTGCCGCCGACTTTTACAGCATATTTCGAGCGCTTGCAGCTCAATTAGACGCGGCGAATTGCGCTGGAGCAATTTCTGCCGGCCTCGAAGCGAAATTGCCCGCGCCCCGGCGTAAATATTTCAGCTCCCGCAAGACTCCTTCGTTCACATCAGCTGACACACACGCTACATCAGCTTTCGCGCAATTGCCAAGCTGCGTGCGAATTGTTAATTGCGCCGGTGGCGAGTCGACGGAGCAATCAACGGCCGGCGGCGAGGTCGCGCGCACTGCCACATTTTCCATAATTAGCGCGATACGCCGGCTGATGAGCTATCAATATTGAATACGCACGTGTACTTTGTCACGGTGGCAGCATTAAAAATTCGGCCAATCAATTATGGTTACCCAATTAATGGCGTGCGCGCACGGCGCGGCGTAGGCACGGCGAAATTGGCTCCGCTCTAATTAATTGCTGCCTGTCGAGTCGAGAAAAAAAATTCGCACGCCGCTGCATAAACAACGCCCGCGCTTCGCTTTTTCCGCCTGGCAACGACGGGGAGGAAGCGGGATGGATTTAGAAAATAAGGGTGGCGAGGTGAAAAATGACTTCGACTGAAAAGCAAAATATTTCTTCACTTAATATGCATCAGTGAGAAGAGAACTCGTTCTAAATTTCTATATAATTAATACATTAGCGTCGGAAATAAAATGAATCGAAAGTCTACCCCTATAAAGGATTGTAAAATAATAAATATATGCACGATTCAGGGCTGGGTATTCTGATAAATTTGTATTTGATAGAAATTTATAAAAGGAGTCAACGAGCAGAACGTGATTTTCCTCCTGAAAGCACGTCGGCGAGCACAATTCCCACTTCCACTCACAGATCGACTGCAAGCGGCGACAGCAATTTGCCAATTGTCTCTGCGTCGCTGCTGCAGAGAACGAACGAAACGTCAAGCAACCTTTTCAAAGGCTCGTGATGAAGCACAATTTGGTCGCATTCTGCCCGACCAGAAAAACGTCAAATTGACAGTCGCCAACCACACGCACACGGGCAACAAAGAAGAATAACAATTTGCCGGCGAGGGACTTAACAAGCCACTCCGACGTAACGAGAAAAAAACGTGTGCGGCAAAATATTTGGTCTTGGGAGTCATTTAACCCTGCTCGTGGACTTTTCCCTTCTTACAGCTTGTCCGCAACGCGCGCGCCGCACAATAAATGGAGCCTGTGGGAAGAAACGAAACTGGTGCTGTACTCACCTTGGGTTTCCACGCAGGGCAGCATTGTGCAGGGCGTTGAAGCCGTTGTTGTTTGTCAACATAATGTCGGCGTTGTGGTCCAGCAGCAGCGTCAACATGTCATCTCGCTTCTTGGAGATGGCATCGTGCAGGGGCGTGTCGCCTTCAGAGTCCTGTCAACAGCACACACATACATTGTAATGCAGTCAAACTGCTTGGCTGATCCGGCGACAGCCGCCGACACACATACAAAAAGATAACAGCCCTAAAGCCGGACCTTTCAATGCGATGGCTTGCTTATTCATTCTGAAAGCGAGCTCTCCTTTATATTTAAGGCTTCTGTTGTGCAATCACTTTGAATGCACCATTTGAGCCGGATAATAATACGCTCTCAGAATCGGCGTACGCGTGTGGAATTCGCAAAGCTCTCAGACTGCGGTCGTTTAATTAACCCTCTCACGGTCATCACATTTTTTTATAAAGACGCAACTTCTGTTTGATCTGCCTCTAAGCTATTTGCATCATTTTGCGCGATGACCTCATTCAGAATCTATGGAATAACGGTTGTTTGGCTATTAGGCCCCTGGATTGGGCAATTTCATATCAAAGTTTAGTGGCGTATGACCTAACTAGACTCCGTTCGATGATAAAATCGCGGCAGCAGCGAGCATCATTCGCTTCTCGAAAGTGTGCATGAGCAACAAAGCGATGGCGAATCTTGAGAATGAGTTATGACGCGGCGTCGAGATAAATCGCTTCAAGTGCATGAAATATCGGCTGGCAATTAATCAACGGAAGTCACAACAGCCGGCCGATACCGCGCAGTAGAAGCAGCAGCAGCCGGAGCGAAAAAACGAAAAGAAAAGTGGAGCATTTAGTCCCTGCTAATGGAAGATTTATGGCGCACAAACCAGAGAAAGAGTTTCTCTCATAAAATATTTACTTAAACGAACTGGGAGGATCATTGGACATTGGAATCGTCTACTAAATAATATTCTCCAATGGAAACTAATACATTAATAAATTGCTTATTAAATTCATAAGAAAAATACTCCTAGGGCAGTTTTTAATTTTGTTAAAATGTTCAAATGGCCCGGTCCTGATAATTCCGAATTCAGGGAATGTAATGCTCGACTATTTTGTCCGCATTTTCCCAGCCTCGTGTTACCAAAGACAATATTAATTAAAGTGATCCGCTATATCTACAATAATGTTAAATGCGGATAAATACTTTCTGCTCTTTACAAAAAATGTCATATATTGAATTGGTGGATAGAAGAAATAAGCATGTGTCAGCGCAGACACAAAATTAGGTACAAAAACAGTCTACCGTATTTGAGCTCCTTAGTAACCCAATGCATGATGTTAACCTGTTTGGCAGGACGAGAGGGCACAGAATAAAACTGCTGGCCCCGTTTGTAGGTGTGGAAGTGCCCAAAAACTGCTTTCAAGTTCAGTGTTACCGCCTTTGGAACAATCTCCCACCAAATATGTCCTAATGAAAACTTAAGTGCGTTTCAAGAAGTCTTAAAAGAACGGTTCTTCAAGATTTATAGAACCATTATCTTCTTTTTAGTAATTATTTGCATTCATATATTTGGATCTGACAATGTATGGAGCAAAATAGCCCTGCTAAACCACAATAAAGACCAATTCGAAACGAATTATTTGACGTCCCAGAAGAGAGAAAAATTGCATGTCCAACAAACTAAAGGGCCAATTTGCAACACAGGCAAATTTCAGGATCACAATGCGATTTAAATTGTGGATAAACGTCTCAAACAGCTCTGAACAGACTTTTTATCGTTTTGCGGCTCTTCTTGCCGCACCCTCTCGCTGTCTCATGAATATTCCGTGTGTTCTTGTGCTAGCTGTCACAAATAAATAAAAGAACGTCGAAAAGATTGTTCGCTTGGAGAGAAAAGTCTTGACGTGGAAGGCATGTTTCCTCTCGCTCACTCTCTGCTTGCGCTCGCTGCCAGCAGAGTGTGTGTACACACGCGGCAGCGGCGGCGGCAGCAGCATCACCCGCAGCAAAATGATTTAATTTTGCATATTATACACCAGCCGTCGGCGCAGCGGGCATTGTAAAACCAATACAAGTCGAGAACTATTAAATATACACGAGGAGCGTGAAGGGAGAGAACGAGCTCTGGAGCATGGTAGCTTATTCGCGGCGTGAATGGATGCTTGAGACGAAAAGGTAAAAAATCCTTTACATATTGAAAAATTCTCGTGTATAACTTGGCTGAGAC
This sequence comes from Cloeon dipterum, assembly GCF_949628265.1. Classification (NCBI taxonomy): domain Eukaryota; kingdom Metazoa; phylum Arthropoda; class Insecta; order Ephemeroptera; family Baetidae; genus Cloeon; species Cloeon dipterum. Next base: position 15,778,954 of record NC_088786.1, read on the forward strand.
GTGACTATCATTACCATTATTTTATCAATCAATAATGTTACAATATAGCCCAAGAATGTTTGATTATTTATATACTTTTCAATATTTATCATTAAAAATTAAACATGCATTAAAACGTAACTTCTTAGACCTTATAAAAAAAATTCGATTTCAATAGTAAAATATTTCAAAAAGCAGAAAAATTGTTTAAAATTTCCAAAAACAGTTATGATACAGAAGCAATTTTATAGTGCTTTAAAATTCAAGCTTATAATCATGATTCGAGTTATTTCTCCCATGATACTGATTTTTCTAAATGGAATCAAGAAATTTGTGTTCTATATGCTGATGCTTTATTTTCAAAACGCTCGTGTTTACTGTAAAATTTCTCCTCAGCGTAGGATTTGCGTTCACGCAAATTACTCACACTCTCAGTCAGCTCTGACACGGCCATAAGGAAATTTCACCCTCAACTTCTCCAAGAAGCAGCTAATTTGCTCAAAGCAGCGTTTCTTTTTAATTTGGTAGCTGTCAGCGAGATTTTTCGCTGTGTAACACGCAGGGGCGAGCCAGCCAGCCAGCGAGCCAAGTAGGCAGGCAACCCGTCCTCCCATCACTTTGCGAGATGACGCTGCGAGCGAAGTGATTTTTATTAAAGCGGAGGGCTTGACAAAACAGCCAGTTCCGCCGCCACCACCGAGCCTCCAAGCCTTTCATCGTGACAGACGGAACGATATTATTTTCAGCAGCAGCGAGCAGAATTTAACTGACACAATCGAGCATCCTGCGAATTGGATTAGCCAGCAGCTTTGCATGATTTTTCGACAAACAACAGTGTCGGCACTCAAGTTAATAGAATCGAAACAGGGAAAGGAGCATCGATTTTGTGCTGTCTCTTCCCAACAGATCCCTCGACATCCCTCTCCTTCATTTAAAACCGAGAGCATATTGCCAGCCTTTGGAATTCGGGTCAACAATAAATCTAAATTGGAGCCGTAACTTTTTCCATAAAGGCAGCAGACTTCTCCTTGTGCGCTGCTGAAAAGGGCCGCTTTTCAGATGTATTCCAAGCGCAGCCCCAGCCGTTGAATGGAAGGGGATAATTCTACCACAATGGTCAGATCTGTGATCCAAAAGAATGAGTAAAAACGCTCTCTAACAAACACACAGAGCACGCTGGGCAAACTTTTTGCCTCACCCTGGTGCACCGAATTGATAAAAGAGATAGGGAGAAATGAAAAGAGAAAAAGTTTCTGCACAAACTCAGCAGCGGCGTCTTACTGCTGCTGCTGCTACTCTTTCCATTATATAATATGGGCCAGAAACTTCATAGACTGTATCATCTTTTATTTCTTCCGAATCAGCAAAATTTTTTACTCGTGTGCTTGTGCTTGCCAGAGCCCTTGTGGATGTGACACTTTCTTTATAGCAAACTTTGAAATTCTATCCGCCCTTCGCACACAGCGGCGTGGCCCGTATAATAAAACTGCTAAGACGTCTACCCGTCTTTTCAATCGGCTGCGAGCAGCGCGTATTAGAGCCAACCCCCCTTGAGGCGCTACATTCCCGCCGATGCGTAAAACGTGCGAACGTATTTCGATATTACGACCAAGAGCGGCGGAGAGGCCAAAGAATGGCACCGGGATGCTTGGCCGTCAAATTAATTGCTCGCTTAACAACCGACGACCAATTAAATCATAATCATATGCTACTGCGCGGAAAACAATTAGGACGGCACGCGTAAAAGTTAATCCACGCGAGACACTTTTACTAATTGTTTAATTTCCGCCAGCAGACTAGCATTCTATAAGCGTTCCTCGCGGGGCATAAATTTTATGACCCACCTTCATGAACGAACGATTAATTTTATTCAGTGTGTATGGAAGCTTTGAGCATGCGATTTACCAATTAACTATTGATCTTTAAGAGTATATAGCTGCAAACAACAAAAGTTTTATCAATACCCTTTTGTTTGGTTTGAATTCTCGCCGTTATCGTCTGTGTTCAATTTAAATTTAAGTTTATGTCATCTGTAATAGCCGGATTTTGGGGAAAATTGTAAATGACAAGGCCGAAAGATGACAAAATAGAAAAATAAACAAAAAATATAATAAAAAAACAATAGCTATATTCAAAATTAGTCCGCGCATTGCAGAAAAAAATCCTCGCATCTTGCAAATTCTTTTGTAATTTTTCCTTTGAATTTGGTTTTATAATAAGTAGCCTCTGATTAATCATCAAGATCACCAAAAGGCGGTTGGGTTATAATATATCTGCGGAAATTTACAGTTTTTGAAGGCAAAAAGCACTACAGAGAGACAAATGGCACACACCCAGCAGTCCTCCTTGGCTATACGGATGTTTTCAAAGGCAAAAAAACACCCCTGGAATACGGTGCACACGGAGAGAGGAGGGAAAGAAAGGCAGAGGAATTCGAGCGCCTTCATGAGCACCACCCGGACGGACGTTGGTCCGGCCACTGGGCTGGCCTGTTTTTATTGGGGCCAAATTTATTTGGAGAGGAAAGAGTGTGTGCAGAGTGCGCCGAGGATCCAGGGGCCATCCGGGCCAGGAGTTAACGAAATTTATATTCCTCTTTTGTGTTACACTTGAGCGTGCGCCTCGCGCATACATTGATATTACGCCAAACATTTATACATATATGCGAGAGAGAGAGAGAGAGAGAGAGAGAGAGAGAGAGAGAGAGAGAGAGACCATTTTACAACTGCGGAGTGCCGACTGAATGGGATGGTGACCCGCCCTTTACCGCCAGAATAAGAGGCTATGGACAGCATGCACACGCACACACGTAGAAATAGAAAGGAAGCAGCTAAAGGTAGAAAAGCTCACGGTCGAAATCGGAAGGCAAGAGGTGTTCATTTAGAAAATGGACATAGCACTGGTTGCCGCAGCGAAATGTCACGAATGTCGTAAATTTCCCGTGTTTCCCTATTGACGCTCGCTTCCTAGGATTGTTTGCGTTTTGCTCTATGACGTGCGTTTCAACAGACGTTAACCGCAAATATTGCCACTACTCAGATGGTTTCCAAAAGAATTGTCAACAAAGTGCAGTAGCATATAGCAGCAGCAAATAAAAAGAAAACAATGATTTACCAACAAACAGAGATAGGGCACATTTAATTAGAGGCTCTTTTGCTGCAAAATTCAAAGTCAACGTCCAAACTTTTTCAGCAAACACACACTTCCCTTCTTTGTAATTCTCTCTCTCTCTCTCTCTCTCTCTCTCTCTCTCTCTCTCTCTCTTTCTCTTTATCTGCTTGTTTTGTTTTCTTCATAGATTCCGTTCCCTTGCCTGTCAAAAGTGAAAATTTTGCCCACAAACAGTATGCAGCACGTGCAGTAAAATTAAAAAATAAGAGGATTTTTACTTATTGTTGAGATATCGCATTTACCAGAAATTATATACAGCATTTCTGCAAAGAGATTTTTTCACTCTTTATTTACATTCAGCAAGTTATCTGCTCATAAATTCCTTGCGTAATGAAATATTTCATTCTTCGTTTCAGACATAAAAATATAAGAACTTCATGCGGTTCGATATTTCCAGGTCGAAATTACAACTTGTATAATAAAAAAGTTTCCTCCCATGGTTCATTGGCTTCAGCACTCAATCACAAAGAGACTGGTGGCTCCGCCCAATGACAGCTTTCGGCACTAATGGGTTGTATACGACAGACGAGCTGCGTCAAGATTGCGAGCTGGATAAATGCTGGCGCGGTCCGGAGATGAATGCCTCTTGTTTCGCCAGTGTCTTCGCACTCCGCTCCAGCGTGCCTCCGCTAATCTCGCTGATTGGGAGACAATGAGAGCGAACACGGCTGCTGATTGCGACGATGGCATTTGCGGAATGCCGGCGGCGGCGGAGGCGGCTGCCTCCCCTGCCACCATAACAGGCCAAATCGTGTTTACTTGGGCGAATAAATTGCTTACCACCGAGGAATTTCGAGGCTTCCTTTTATTTTCACAGATAAAATTAATTCGGCGAATATCAATATTTTTTCAGCCTAGGCACTCTTGGTGCCGATCCCGATTATACCAAACGGTTAGAGAAATTGAAAGGGTGAAAGTTTTCGCCCCTGTAGTGACTAATGAGCTCTTTTGTGGCAGCTTAACATTTTTCAATCTTGAAAGGCCATTTTTCAAAGGCGGAACTGGCCTAATCTACCTGATCTAGTGGCCACTCGGCCAGCTGAGCAGGCCTTCGCGGTAAACAAGTGTGTTACCTGCTGACCCACTGCTGCCGCGGCTGCCAAAGCGAGAGCAAACATGCCGAAAAATCACATCGCCCCGAAATGACAGCTTTTGGCAACGAGGCAGAAAAACAAGCCGGCAGGCGATGAATCAATTTTGTCATCACAATCTCCGAAGCTGGCTTGAAAATTATTTTGCCGCGCGGGCGCCACAAATTTCAGGGATTCTCGCCGGCGGAGTTGGTGCTTGCCTACTTTTGGCGCAGAAGTTGGCCGCTTTGCAACCCGCCCGCCCGCCACAAACTTGCCGCATAGCTCTCGCAATTTCCCCAGGTGATGTCGCCCTCTCCCTTGAAAAACGCGCCTTTTTATCACCAAATTAGTGAGTGCGGCGCGGGACCTCTTCCTGAAAGAGAGTAATAGCTCCAGTAAAAATATATATTTTACGGCCCGACTCGCTGGCTGCCTGGTTCGCAGAAGAGAGAGAGAGAGAGAGAGAGAGAGAGAGAGAGAGAGAGAGAGAGAGAGAGAGAGAGAGAGAGAGAGAGAGAGAGAGAGAGAGAGAGAGCGAGAGGAAGGAGCAGGCAGTAAAAAACGAGTGGTGCTGCTCCAACTGGCCATAAATTCAATCTCCAATAATAATAATTTACTTTATTATGTAGCATGCAAATTACGCGGCGCTGTAAAAATGAAACCCTTTGCGCCCGCCCTTTAACTGTTATTGCGCTAAGTGCGAATGAAACGCTCGGCCCTTTCGCCGCAGAGGAGAGAAGTGGCGACCCTAATATCCCCTTTTTGCGGAAACGTGTCTCTGCGCCCGTAAAGGATCAAGTGAGAACAATTATAATGTGAGAGCGGGCGTGAGCGAGAAAGGGAGAAGGACAAAAACGTGCTTGGCCGGCTGCAGATATTAAAACCGTATCTCGGCAGCCGTTCAGCCGCTGGAAACAATATAAGCAGCAGCTGGATGGCAAATACGGCCAGGAGCCGATTTCGCGCGCTCGAGCCGTCTCACGTCAGCGACGACGACGACGACGACTCTCGGCTCAAGTTGAGGGCGTCTGCGTGCAGCCCCAAATTGCCTTACATCACACTTGGCTTAATTAACGCGCCAAGTCAATGCGAGCGCGAACCTGTCATTAAACATTCAAACAGCACCTTCACTCTGTCGCTCTCAGCCCGGTAGTTTCGGTATAAATTTCCGCAACCAGCCAGGCACTCACGATTCATTCACAAAATTAATGATGGTGCCGGAGCAAGCTTTGTCAGTGTTTGTTTGCAGAATTGCTGCAAGCTTACTGTTGTTGTTAGTCCAGGCAAATATTGCGAAGGGAGCTACTGCCGCAGAGGTGGGTATTAAATCAATGCCTATGATAACACTTACTGAATGGCTGTGAATTGTAGTCAATTAAAGGGAGAAGTTGTGGGGTATTTGGAAATGCAAAAACTGAGAAAACATGCTCTTCGGAACAAAATAAAATTAGTTCGAATGCAGCCATGTTTATATTTTACGAAATGATTTACAATTAATTTGAACACTTGCATAGACAGACCGTTAGCCTCAGATGCAAATAAGGATTTACCCTTTGCCCGAGATAGCCACAGCCACACAAGAGCAAGAGATTCCCATAAACTACTTGCGCCGAATGTAATTTAACTGGCGCCAAAGCTCGTGACTTTGATGAATCTCGTCAGAAGGACGTGGCTTTGAGACGGGGCGAGAAACGGGGGGAAAAAGAAGCAGCGCGCTTTCCAATAATTCTCTGCTTTGGGTTAACAACGTGCTAGCGGGCATGGAGCAGCAGCCGGGCGTGAGCTCTTTTCCTCGCTGCCATTCCGCCCGACGCCTTATTTGTTTCAAGGGCGCGTGTATTGCAAAATTCAAATTTGGCGAAAACGGTTGTCAGTTGTGGGTATTGATCCCGGAAAATCAGCACTGCAGCAGAGGCACGGCGGGCTCGAGCGAGAAAGAAGTCCCAAGCACCGACATATATACGCACACACATGGACCTTTCACATTCCATTATACGGCACCGGTGGCCGTTCTCGTGAAGATAGTGCTAATCGAAATTTCATAAATTGCGTCTGGTGCGATGCTGCAAATTGAGGTGTCGCCGTTACTTCTTGGCTATTTACATTTTTCTTCTTTTTCATGGATACAATGATCATACGATTTTATTCCTTTGCAAGAGTAAGGTATTAAAACGAGGTAATCAAATGAAAATTTGTAAAGTCGCTACATAATTTCTGGAAAATCAAAAGAAATTCAAAATACCGAGAGAAACAAGCGGAGAGCAAAAGGGTCCTTGGTAGTATATATCATTTGATCTGGCGACAATAAAAAGCGATCTTGAGCTAACATTGTGTTATATTCGCCATCTCCGTGTCGTACAAGCGCAGAGGTCAACAGACGGAAAAAGCGGGGACAAGAAGTGCTCGCAGCACAGCAAAGCTATGTGTCTCTCTCGTCGTTGTCGTCGTCGTCGTTGGAGCGGGAGGACGGGCAAGCCGCCCTTACGTACAATACGTCTTGAGCAAGAGCAAAGCAGGTTTACTGCCTTTTACTGCCTGCCTCATTCAAAAGGGTGATTTAAGCTTATATTTGCCCAGGACGACACGCCCCTCTTGAAGCAGCCAGCCAGCAGCAGACGGGCGAAACGCTGCGACAAAGACCTGCTCCGCGCTGCTGCCGCTTATCCCGCTCATGTGTGCGTGTGCAAGTTAAGGCTCGAGGATTTTTGCAACTTGAGCTCCAAATTAATAAGACAGTTGTGCGTAATCGCAAGAGAACAAATCCGGTGCGCCTCTTCAGACTTTCAGGTCGAGGCGTTTTGATCGCCAAGCTCAAGTATTCTCAGCCTGGTAATTTTGCAACACGCTTTGGGAAGGGTATTTTCTGTCTGGAGAGTTGTGCCAACATCCGAATCGTTTCCGTAATACTATACAACGAGGATTTTAAAGTTTGTAGGACAAGAGAAGCCGATTTCGTTCGCTCCTGGATTTAAATTACCTCAAAGGACTAAAGGGATTACAAAGTGCGCCTTTTTAACAAGCGAAGGCACAATAATTAATTAGTTTAATATGCTACATTTTTTAACTCAATAAACCTGCATAATAAGAAAATTAACATTTCCTGACCATCTCAATCGGATTCCAACCAAAGTTGTGAAATTTAACTGCACTCCTAACAATAATTTTGCTCCTTGCAAAGCCAGTTGCCAATTTAAGCAGCGTTATCACGCGCGGCACAAAATCTAGCGTGAGCAGCCACCAATATCAAACGAAGTGCTTTCGCGATGAAACGGTTGGAGGCTTTATCCTTTCTCTCTTTCTTAGCCGCACCTGAACCGATTGGGCAAATTGCCTGGGAAATAATTTAAAACGGTCCTTCTTTGAGCTGAGCGCGCGCGGCGGTAAACAGGCCAATGCATATGTAGATGGAGCGGCAGCGGCGGCGGATCCAAATTGCTGCCGAGCGAACGCAAAGCCTTCCCTCTCTCTTTGCTAGTGGCACAAAGAGGAATTTGCCACACTAATTAATCTTCCTGTGTATTTTGGGCACATGAGAGGGAATTTCCTTCGCTGGGGCGGCATCAGTTCAAAAGAATTTAATAAAAGGTAGAAGGTTCGCCTCTGCAAGTAGGAGAAAGACGCTTCTCCGCCGTCGCCTTCCTTTAGCCACCCGGAATATCTCCGCGGACTAACAAGCGAGCAGATAAAAAGTGAATAACGAGCAAATAAGTTCACTCCTCCTGGGACATAAATATTTCGTCGACGTTAGGCTTAAACACGCGACTAAAGTTAGTGCATTAAAAATTCCCATGTAATTAATCGTGCAGAAGAAGCAGTCTGGAAAGTCGGCTCCTCAACCCACCTACTTAATTTGTATGTTTGACATATGTCGTAAATATTTTCTAAAATGTGAATATGTAAAATTGGATAATATCATGTGGATTTTATTTTTTCTGTGAACAGAATTGAACTGATCATTAATAATAATTATAATAAGTTAATTAATAATTTTGTCAACTATTTTGTTACATTTTCAGTTTTTCAGAAATATATTTCCTGCATTGCAATAACAGAAGCTCTTCAAGTGAAATGATCAAGAACAATTGAACATTCCTCTGAATATCATTGAGCTCGTCTTCCAAGAACGTCACTTCTTGGCAGCGCGGGACGCTGCTTAAACATGCTGCGCGATTCTAATGCGACCCTTTCTGCTCAGCCTTTGTCACTTGGATAATTGAAATTCTACATTTTATTATTGCGCCCCGGAAAAAGGGGTGGTGCTCCCGGCTGCATGATTAAACTAGTTGTAAAAGTCGTTTTGCATATGTGTCGGCTGCTTCTTCTTTCCCAGTTCCCAGTTTTGCCCGCCACTTTTATTGCCTGCGCTAATATGCATTTTAATTGCTTTTATGGAGGTAATTTTGGACGAGAACAAAGCAGCGGAATTTTAAATTATTATTCACTGATGTAAATGTGCGCTGCCTGCGCACAAAGAATGTGCGTCGAAGCTAATCACCAAAAGTTTGCTTTCAGCCATGCGATAGCGAGGGCTTGAATAAAGTTCTGAATTTTAACAGTTTTGAATGGGAAATGAAACTGTTGAACGTAACGTGTTCGAGCTCTTACTTAGAAAGCAGCAAAGTATTTTCAACTATCTGAGACATTTTTGCAGATGTATTGAATTACTGCTTTTTCAACTGAATTAAACTCACAATCAGGAAAGAGTTGCATATTTCTATATACTTAGATTATTGGGAAGGATCTAAATCAAGTGACACCCCCCTTGGCAAGTGGTCTTCAGATTTTGATAAAATTCGGTGGAGATGTTGCCCTAGGGGACCTAAGTTGAACCCTAAAATATTAAGTGAAAATTCCAAAAATTGCCCATTTTACAGGGGTTTAAAATTTGAGATTTTTGAAAAAGGTGATGTTTTCGGCGATTTGTAACTTTGACTCTGTTTGTGGTAAACACAAAAATTTGGTATCCAAAATAATCTACGTTTAATGCCAAACAACTTCCCCACGACAACCAACTTCGTAGGTCAAAGGTCAAGGTCACTAAATTCGGGTCACATTTTTCAAAAAAATCCCACATACCCTAGTACATAAAATTTTGAAAATTCAAAATAGCCAAAATGTGCCTCATATTCATGGTAACAACATATAAAAAATTGGCGAGACTTATTTTTTTCTTTTTCGAGATATTTTGAATTGAGTGTTAAAAACCGGTGTTTTCCGGGTCTTCTGATCGCAAATAAAAACACGTTTTCCGCTTAATCTCAGCTTCTATGGGTCCGATTTAGAAAAACCGCACACCATTTGATACGTAATGACCTCCCCTAGGTAATGCAAGGGATCATAAGGGTGCCCACCCCCTTCGAACCCTTAACCACCCCCTGGAAATCCGAAAAAAATTTTTTTTCAAATATTTACTCTTTAACTCGATTAATTAAGCAAAATACTAATCAAAAATGTTTCAAAATAATTAAAATATAAAATATTTTCATTTACTTTGTACAAAAATAACTTTAAAAAAGTAAAATTGCTAATAATAGAATAATTCATGTTTATTTTTAATATATAATTATTTTCGGTTTTTGTTTATTCAAAATAGCTGATTTATTTATTTTTTTAAAGAATCTTAAAATATATTTTATATTCTAGAGTGTTCTTTTATTATTATAAATAAATGCAACCATTAATATTTGTTAAACCATAAGCATTTGGTAAAAATTGTGTGTTGAACAAATTATTGGTATTGGTTGCATTTCTTTATATTTATAAAGAAACACTGTAAAATATAAAATATATTTTAAGATTCTTTAAAAAAATAAAAAATCAGCTATTTTGAATAAACAAAAACCCAAAATAATAATATATTTAAAATAAACATGAATTATTCTATTATTAGCAATTTTACTTTTTTAAAGTTATTTTTGTACAAAGTAAATGAAAATATTTTATATTTTAATTATTTTGAAACATTTTTGATTAGTATTTTGCTTAATTAATCGAGTTAGAGAGTAAATATTTGAAAAAAAAATTTTCGGATTTCCAGGGGGTGGTTAAGGGTTCGAAGGGGGTGGGCACCCTTATGATCCCTTGCATTACCTAGGGGAGGTCATTACGTATCAAATGGTGTGCGGTTTTTCTAAATCGGACCCATAGAAGCTGAGATTAAGCGGAAAACGTGTTTTTATTTGCGATCAGAAGACCCGGAAAACACCGGTTTTTAACACTCAATTCAAAATATCTCGAAAAAGAAAAAAATAAGTCTCGCCAATTTTTTATATGTTGTTACCATGAATATGAGGCACATTTTGGCTATTTTGAATTTTCAAAATTTTATGTACTAGGGTATGTGGGATTTTTTTGAAAAATGTGACCCGAATTTAGTGACCTTGACCTTTGACCTACGAAGTTGGTTGTCGTGGGGAAGTTGTTTGGCATTAAACGTAGATTATTTTGGATACCAAATTTTTGTGTTTACCACAAACAGAGTCAAAGTTACAAATCGCCGAAAACATCACCTTTTTCAAAAATCTCAAATTTTAAACCCCTGTAAAATGGGCAATTTTTGGAATTTTCACTTAATATTTTAGGGTTCAACTTAGGTCCCCTAGGGCAACATCTCCACCGAATTTTATCAAAATCTGAAGACCACTTGCCAAGGGGGGTGTCACTTGATTTAGATCCTTCCATTGACATTGTACAAACAGTGCCACAAGGGATAACTTCTGCCAACGATCAGATTGGAAAACAATGAGTGCCTCGTGTAGCGGCATAAATCTCTGGCTGGCTGGTAAGCACTACACAGTGAAACAGTCCATCCAGAGCAAATCAACAAAAAGGTCTGCAGCAACATATTTTACAACGCAAAGCTTCTCGGAGAGCGGGCAAAGTAAACTGGCAAACGCTTTGGCCCCTTTTTAGTGCGGCCTAGAGATGTATTATATTCGCCTTCCTGCGTTCAATCCGCTAAATTTGGCCGAGTGAGTTGCGTGATTCTGTCCCTTCTCTCTATTTCTAGACCGCCCGCCCGCTCCTTTTCCGCCAAGATATTGCTGACGAGGTACATAAAAGAGACAACAAATCCGAGCAGTCGAGTAGGCGAAGGAGAAGTCTCAATTTGGCCAACGGGTGCAAATCAAGCACCAAGGTGTGAGAGCCGCGCTTGAATTTTGTCACCCGATTGACCGACTAAGGGCGAGGCTCCTCAAATCTCGGCGCTCGTCAAGCTCGACGAGCGGGGGATAGCGTGAGCCACCAGCCGGCCACGTGACTTGCAATTGTGTCCTGGCTCGGGCTGGCACGTTAATTATACTTGGCCAAGCGACTGCTGCAGCTCTGTTAAAAAACTTCCGAAACTTTACCTGTGAAGCAGCATCAGCTGGATATCGGAATGCTATCGTGGTAAAAATATTGGGAATGAAAAAAATACTTAAAAATAATCTTTGTTGTTGAAAGCATTCGAAATAAAAATGTAAAAAAACATACCACGATATGAAAAATGTCAGTTTTTTTTAACAAAAAGAGCTCAGTAAGGAGTTCTTGTGTTCATCTGAATTTATTAAAAAAATACATATTTGCTGGTAACAATTTGGGTCTGTAACCCTCTATTTGATTAATATTGTTTATCAAGTTTCTCTCTCTTATGCTACAATTGCAAATAAAAATAATTTATTTAAATAGAAATTTTGTGACTTTCACCTTATACTTCAATATGTACTTCATCTAGAAGACCGAACTAATTCCCACCTTTTCATTTCCAGTCTTGAGTGTCTCTAGCGGAAATTCCCCCGTTACAATAAGGCGGCGACGAGTACCATTGTAACCCGCATGACCTGTTTTTTCAATGCTTCTGCTTCAACTTCAAAGTTCGGTAGCGGAGAAAGTAATCGATATTGATTTTATCGCCTCCATTATCAGGAGCCAGTAAAAAGGAAAAAACCTTTTCTGTACAGTAAAAAAGAAGAAGCGCAGTCCTTTTCATCAGCGCTCTTGGCGAAAGAAGTATGAGCGCAATGTGACTCGCGAGCTGTGTATTTCACTTAATCAATCTTCATTACATACTAATTTTCTGCTTGTCTAATCGATTTAATCACGCTTAGCACACAAGAATCTGTTTGTTCATTCATAGTAATGCAGGAGTGGGGGCAGCGCGGCTGTTCTGCTTGCTTGCTATTCATCTCGCAGTGCAATCAAAGTCACTCCCAGCAATATCAGCTATTAATCAACTACCGATGGATCAATTGTCGCAAATTCTTGCACACACAGCGGTATTAATGTTAAACAAACTATAGTGGCTCTAAGCGTGATTGTTTTTGTCGGCCGTGTTGCACACACACTGAGAGGGCAGACAAATACAGAGCCATGTTTGATTTTATAATAATTTATAACTCGCCTGCTTTTGCTATGACAACATCACCATTAATCACAACGCTTTTGAGGACAGGCAATTCTGCTTTGAACTTAAAAGCACCGCCTCCAAAATTTTAGATTTGATTGTGATGGCGTAAAACGATTTTATATCACTTCAGCAGTGATTTATTATAAGTTTATCTTGTTATCACACGTTTATACTTGAATCAATTCATGGTTAAAAGCCTAGAGCAATATCCATCTACACAGCAAAAAACCTTGAGTGCCCACCTTGAATATATTTTTTCTGCAGAATTTAGTGGCGCTATATATGATATTTTTCAAAATTTGAACAATCCTTTTACAAAATTTACCATCCCACTAGAATAAATGTAGAGTATGAAGATATAGAACCCTACCTGAAGGCTGGGATGGCATCCAAGTTCTAGAAGAGAGCGGACGACTCCAACGTGGTCTTTGTTCACAGCTATGTGTAGAGCTGTTTGACGCCTTCTATTTCGAGCATTCAAATCTGCCCCAGCTTGGGCCAAGAGTTGAACAACAGCAGGTTCGTCTCCAAAAGCTGCATGGTGGACAGCTCGGTCTCCATCTTTGTCCTACAAGTTTCATGAATGAAATGCTGAGCTATATTTATTTTTTTAATTATTGATTAAAATGTATCACACTTAAAATAAACATGGAAGCTGATTTGATCGAAATCATTTTTTAATCTATTTCATTTGGCTCTCATTCTTTGCGATTTAAAGAGAATAAAAACAAATGCTCTCTGATCGATAGATTCAGAAGTAATGTTTTTTTTTAACAAAGCCAATCTTTGTATAAGTATTCTTACCTCCAATTCAACATCAGCATTGTGTCTAAGCAAGATTTTCAGAACTTCAATGTGGCCGTTTTGGCTGGCTGCTTGCAAAGCAGTATGGCTGGCAAAGACTCCATTAACATCCGCATCTGGTCGTTTTAGACACTCCTCCACTTTTTGCGCATCTCCATTAGCAGCCATTTTGACCAATTCCTCATTAACATCTCCGGACACATGTGTTTCAAACAACTTCTTCAAAAGGGCACTCAAACGTTCTGTAAAATCGCAACAATTAGTTTTAAAAGTAGTTCAAATTAAGGATGGTAGAAACCAAAAAATTATATGGTATTCCAGCTAACCCAATACAAGAGATTGATTGATCCATGGTTTGATATAACTAGCATGAGCAACAACAGGAAGCCAACAAGAAACCCAACAGCCAGAAAGCGATGTTCTAGATTCTTGACGCATGCTGATATATGGATAGTTAGCATTTGTTCATATTTGCAATTTGGCTGTTATTCGCCTGAAATTTTCTATTGTTTTCCAATCAAATAAGATTCTTTACTGGACAACAATGAACTAAATTTTGATTTGCTTGCTCTAGTAAGCGATGCGTTAAAAATATATTTTAAAATCTATCTAACATTAATTTCAACCCTACATTGCTAAATTAAATTATTACCAAATTTTTTTGATGAACTTCAGCACCCCTTTTGTATACAAAATATTTACTTTTTTAATAACTAATTTGCTTATTGCACTGCAGTCCTTATTTAGAATACAAATAATACATACTTAATTTCTTTTGTTATCAATGTGATGAGAGCACCAAATCTTTTAACTTTGTTTCATAATTGACTGTGCTATGCGGTGTTGAAATTTATTTAGATCAATACATTTAAAAATATGGTTTCTTGTCAGTAACGATGAGGTTTATTTTCTTACTAGTGAAAAATCATGATACTTGATTTTCATACAAAATTGTAATCCAATTTTCTTGGATAGCACTCAGGGAAACGTTTGACTGTTTCGCCATGTTGAGAGCTTTCAGAAGTTACAGTAAAAACCATTTTTCAGAAATTTGCAGCACATAATTGACTTTAATCAAGTTATAGAAAAGCGCAAAATAAATAGCGCACTGAGCGTTATCAATAATAACTTATCTAAAAATTAATTATTATATATTTATATTGAAAGTTGATATGGTTTTTCTCAATAGCCTCATCAATTTTCTGTCACTATTTTAACAAAATAAATCATAATGTAGCTCTACGAGATGAAATTGACAAAAAAGCAGCATCTCCAGTCTTGCATTTTCCAGTTAGCGTTCTTTAGAAAGCATAAAAATTATGTCTTTCACCTCCACTTGCTGCTCCTTGGATGTTTGTGTCGGAAGACGCTACTTTGGTAACAGCCAGTGGATTGTAAGTCCATGAAGTACCACACACTTCCACTTTCAGATCATTGTCATGGTAAATTTGCTGAACGCGGCCAACCTTTCCTAGCGTCTAAAACCAAATGCAATTTTTAATGAAGGGACTAATTAAAAACTTTGATTTACTCACAGGAAGCATAGCATCAGCCCATTCACCGTGACCTCTTTGCAGAATTTTTATCCTCTCGACGTCATTGCATATTTGAACCAGATCACCAACCACAAACTGAGGAGTCGTTGATTCTGTGACACTGTGGGACGCAGATGGTCCAGGCGGCTTATTTATGACCTTAGTCAACACCGCAGGATTGAATGTCCATCTAAATGTGAAAGGGAAAGTTAAACCGCTGTGAATACAAGATCAACATGATTACCGGTGACCACTAGGATACGAAACTACAATATCATGATCTTCATCGATGCCCATGACTGTGCCAGTTGTTCCGAGACACTCATACATGCCATCAATCCAGCCTCCGTGGCCGTGTTGAAGGGATTGCACTATTTCCAGATCTAAATCGACGTTCACCTATAACAAAGAAGCACAACCAAATTATAAACGATCAATCCTATTTGTTTTAAAGATTCTAGATTTATAAATTTTGGGTGCATTTTTTTGTATAAATTTTGTTACCAAAACCATCAAAGTTAATTAAATAAGAACATAGTGAGCTAGTAGTATTTCTTTTCCAATTACATTTTTATTTTTCCAATAACTGAAAAACTAAAAAAGGTGAGAGTTTAAATAAATCATGACAATTTTTAAATTTACAATGTTGATCATCATTGATTCATTCAAATTCAAACACCAGAAAAACATATTTGTAATATTTTACATTAAAAGCTAAATTTAAATTTTTTAATACCAATGGGCGTGCATTGGGTCACTTTCTTACCTGATCACCAATTTGAAGTCCATGTGGACCAGTCTTTCCAGCACCCTGTTCTCCCAAAAGTGGCAGGTGATCTCTGTACACGGTTCCGCCTTTGGCATCGTTCACAACTTTGAGGTCAGCCTAAGCAACAAATTTGCCTCAAATATTCACTGAAGCGGATTTAAAGGTCTCACCATTCCCTCAAATCCGACCCGGTACAGGTTTTTGGCACCATTGTCCCAAACGACGTAGGCAGCGGATCTCGGGCTCGCTGCCGACCAGTCTTGAATATCATTAACTTTTCCCCGGCGCCCGTTACCGCCATCCTGATCTTCCCACTGCCAATCCACACCACGCACAACTCTGGCACCAGGGAATATTCCTCTCACCGCGATTTTCTTGCTTTTGCGTCTTGCGTCAAGAAGGACCCTTAACAAAAATATAATGTTATAGTACAGCAAAACCAGAACATTTTTCTATAAGTTACAACAAATAATTTAATAATAATTAAAAGAATGGCTCCAGACACATTAAATTGTAAAAAGAGTCGCGCACAAGTACAATTTACTTAAATTAATAGCCGAAATGCTTTCCGCACAGACTGGACCAATAGGGAGTGTATTTATCAGAAAACCCTTTCAAATGCTTATATTGAAAAGGAATGTTGTTGCATGAACAGCTCAAGGCAATGCCTGCTAAAGGATTAAGTTTTCAATGCCGCGCTATGCTTTGGAAAATGATAGCGTCCTATGTGGTCAAGTTTAGTTCAACATGTAATGTCATCAAATCAGTACAAAACATTTTTTTAATTATAATTTCTTCGTCTGTTAAAAAAATGTTCTATATAATTATTTCATAAGTTAATTAATTATTCATATTTTAGCAGTTTGATTTGAAATACCTTTCACTTCCAGGGGTAGAGATTCTGTAAAACCTGTGTCGCAAGTTGTGCTTATCGCTGTGGTAGCAGTTTGAGCACAGGTCGTAATTATTGCACTCGGCGCACTTGAGCCGAATGCCAAAAATTGGTTGCTGTCGACAGGTATCACACATCGTCCCGTCGTGTTTAACACCTTCAAAAATATAATAAATTACCTTTTGTGTCTCTAAGAGTAATATAACATGATTACAAGGAAACTCTGATTATAGGAAAATGATGCACTAAAATATAAAGTGAGGAAGGTCAGCGGTTTGACTGGTTCTGTTTTTTCGTCTCTGCACACAATAACAAAGATGCTGAAAAGGTCTTCCACGTGCTTGCCAGTTCACGTGCGGTGCAAATACCAACCTGTTGGTGCGCTGTCCAGCACCCTGAGGTCGTAAGGTCCGGAGCAGCGGTAGTTGGCGGCGGTGCCATTGTCCCAGACGACGACCACTTCCTCCGGAGATTCGAAATTGCGGACAGTGCCAACGTGACCTTCGCCGCCGTCCTGCGAGTCAAGAGCAAGGTTAGCAAGAGTCCACGAGGGGTGTCGGGTGTCCGTTGGACGGGACTGCGCCGAGAAGCGGCAGGGAACCAACCTGTTTGCCCCATTTCCAGTCGGGGCCACGGATCACCCGGGCGCCGACACCCTCCATCATGAAGCGGGTGCTCCTGCTGCCAGCCACACTGTCCATCATCACGGCCGTCGGTTCGCGCGAAAGGCTTCCCCCGCTAATTGAGTTAGACAATTAAGAACGGTGACGGCAGAATCAAAACAAGTCATCCGTCAAAACATTCTCGCTCGCGAAGGAGGCGGAGCGCAGAGCATGCAGTCTACGCACGGTGCGCGCGCACCGCAAATATACGATGTGCTTTTGTTTCGAACGCAGTTCGGCGCCACTCGTTGTCCCCATTCCACATGCTCATGCTCATACACACAGCGGTATTGTCATTGTCACTTATGTACTAAACTTGCTTTTTTTCTCTCGTAAATATTACTGCTCTTTTCTACTCAAAAGAGTTGAGTGGCTTGGGCGTTGAGGGTGAAAATTATCAGCACCAGCAGCATAATATATCATTTTAACCCTAGTCAAATCATGAACTATTAATTCATTAAATTTGTCGAAAGGAATTATATTATGTGTATTAAAAAATGTTTTATCAAAAAATCCAAAAAATAGAGAATGTACAAAATAAATTTATACAGATCAGTGCTACATTAATGCAAAATATATTATGCTAAAATCAATAAAATATCTTGAAAGCTGATTTGAAATTTGTGCTTGTAAGTTTTTTGTACATTTAGCAGCACTCATCATCATTTATTACAAAGTTTTTTTAGGTAGTTAAAATTGTTTCGAAAAAAAATTGTTTGAAATTGTCATTTATAACAAATGCTTTACACTTGCGCTCCGAGTCGGGGGCAAGTTTGATTATTTTTGTCACTAATATGTTTTGTTTTTTATGACGAATTTGAGGTTTTTGGTGCTATGTTTCACCCCGTAAATATTTCGCTAAATCGATTAAAAGTAGAGTATGTAGTATGAATTTATAAAGTAACAATTAGCTAGTTAATTCAGTATTATAAAAAGTTATTATTATTTATTATCGAAAATTCCTTTCTAGTCAATTATTGAAACAATATAATCGTAGGAGACACTTTCCAATTGTTGAATAACCAATTGTTTACTCAAAATCTACTTTTTAAGTCCACATATATCAAGTTTCATCTCTTTTCCTTCATTTAGTTAGTGAAATAATGGCTAACGCAGACAAATTTCATGATGCAAACCCTAATCTTCTCGCTGTAAGTTGCAATCTTTAACACTGACAGAAATGATGTCACTATTAACTAACCATCCAAGAAAACATAAAAAATAAGATCTGCTGTCGCATTGTTTTGAAAAATTCAGCTTATTTTCTGTATTATTATTTTCTTTCCACTTGATCCAAAATATTTAAAACCTATATTTTAACTTATATATTTTAATTTAATCTCTGTCACACACGTCCTGCATGCTCAAAAGCACGCCACAAGTTTCGTGTGTTGGCAAAAGTCTGATTGAAAATTTATTAAATTGCTTTACTCACCTCGCTTTTTCCTCACATACTTTCTCAGGCGGGTCTGCCCTACCCAAGCTACCCTCTAAACGTGAAAAAACTGCTTGATGCTCAGGCAACAAGCGACTTTTCCACTTACGAAGACTCGTACCAGAAAAAGAAACTGGAGAAAACTGAAATGTGCGCTCTCGGGGTGAACCGATACAAGACAGAGGTGAGACAAGACTGAATTAAACTCGGATCTATGTGCACTTTTAATTTTTCCAGCTGTCAGAAACTATTTACGGTCCTTATGGCTACTGCGACGAAATGGTTTTGGGCCCTAAGAACAACAAGCATTTCCTGGGTAGAGCGCAGGAACCGCATTTACCTGAGACCTGGCCTTCCCAGCAGCCCTTTGGCATGAAGTACAGGAAAGGTGAGGAAAGCAAACACATATAATATATCAGCCTTCCATTCCGTAACCTCAATTTTGCAGGCTGGACGACCGGACAAACTCTGGATTCGCAGGGGCGGCTGGGCACGGAGCCAAAGAGCCAACATGAGCTCGGCAGGGCCTTCTCTAGATTGTTGATGAATAACTCTTGCTAGTGGTAGTGAACTCATACGAATTTATTGCAGTGGCACCCCACACGACCCGAACAAGTGTTTTGGCATCCGGATCAATCCTGACCACAGCGGTGGCACCATGTGGAAGCTGATGGACAACCCGCACGTTGATCTCACTGATAACAAGTACGAGGTGAAACCCAATTCGAGCTTCAAGTACAAGAAAGAGACCAAGGTGGAGATTCCAAAATTCAGAAATAAGAAGATTGCCATCAAAAAGAATTAATAGAGAACGTACAAATTTCAGCTGATGAATAAAATTTTAGAACAAGTATTTTTATTCTTTTGCAATTTTTTGTTTATTTGTTACCTCTTCTGGCAATCACATCATTTTCTGTTGCTTTTTTGTTTTTCATAGGTATATCATGTAAGGCCATATACAGTAGTATAATGTGTAATTGAACTTAGTTATTGGCTAGATACAAACTGTTGTAAATATCCTAAAACTCTTCAAACAAATCCAAGAAACCCACTTATACTCTGCTCAGATGAAGATAGTCTGCAGAATACAGGCAAAAGCTATCAGCTTGTGTTCGAGAGGTAGAATTTCCTTACTAGATGAACCAAACAAATATTTTAAAAGCTGATTTGCAGTTTTCAAATATTTTTGTTTTCTACTGGCGTGACTAGTATATTGCTGTTGACTGACGATGAGTTTTCAAATACTAAAATCAGCTTTTTATGAATAATCAGTCAATATTTGGACTTGCACGGTTTGAAATAAATATTATCCTTTGAAACAGGAAGCGACTGAGAGCGCCCCTAGCTTACGTAATGTTAATAGATTCACTAAATCTAAAATGCAAATCATTAATTCACATGCACAAATTCGGCAATAAACTTCACACAATTTCTAACCATTTACGTAAATGTGTATAGTTATTCCCCTGACTAGAGAGACAATCACTCGGCCTGGCTCTGCTCCTCGGAGGGAGCCGGAGAGGCTTCGGTGGGTGGAGGGTCGACGGCCGGGCTCAGCGCTTCTGAAGTGGACGTGTTGCTGGCCGCATTGCCGAAGCCTGCAGCAATGGCGGCGGCAGCCGCCAACTCGAAACTGGAGCTTTGAGCAGGGGTGGCCGTCTGCTGAAGGTAGGCGATCAGGCGGCGCAGCTCTTCAAGAGCGTTCGCCTGCAAATAAAGGAAAATGTTGATGTCCAAAATTATTGAAACAGGGTTAAGGGCCATACTTCAAAAGTCAAACACATTTATGTGGATTTTAACTTTCATTCGGGATTTGTGGGAATTCCCGTGGCTGATGTGATGGGCTGTCCAAATTATCCAAATTATTTTGCACCAAATCGAATTTTTGCACAAAAGATAACAGAAAGTGCTGCATCATTTGCAAAATATTTTGTAATTTTATAAGGATAAGTTTTCATCATCCGGGTTGATTATTTTGAATTAAAATAAATAAATTTTTACGCCACTCGTAAAATATGCCAATAATTTATACACAATTTTACATTTTTTTAAATGTGTTTTGCACTGAAATAAAAATTTTCCCTTTTGGAAATCATTTTGCACCGGTTAAAAATGTCAGGATGTGGGAATTTTGGCCATAGTTGAGGAGAAAAATGCCTCAAAGTTTATTTTGATCAGAACATCCCTTTTTAAATTTATCTAATCTAATTTTAAGAGCAAAAATCAAAACTTAAACTAGGATGAAACCTCACCTGCATCAATATGTAGTTTTTCGCGAGTAGGAGGGTGGCGATTTTGGACAGCTTTCTGACACTTGGCGAGTGTGCGTAAGGGATGACTGCCCTGAGCTCATCCAGGGCGTCGTTCAGGTCGTGCATGCGTCGTCTTTCCCTGGCATTGATGTTCAGGCGCACGGCTTTACCTTGGCGCCCCTTTTTCACTGAAAAAGTGAAAATGTTAATTAAAAAACACGATTCTTTTTAAAGCTGTTCTATTGAAATATTAAATTTTTTTAATTTAATGTTTTTGCTAGATTAAGTAAAATGAAATCATTTAGCTTAAATTTAATTGCAAAGTAATGTGACTCACTGTTTGGCTCACCCCCGGGTCCCGGGGGTCCTCTCCTCATTTGCACGGGTGGGGGCGAGTTTGCGGGTGATGAAGACGACGAGCTTGAGTTGTTCATGTTTGGGCGGAACGGAATGTTTGAGGACGGCTGGTGGTTCTCATCGTGGTGCCTGGCAGCCATCAGGTGGTAGGTGCCGCTGCTGCTGGGCCCCAGGTGGTACGGGAGGCCCGATGCCGGCTGTGGGTTGGCATGGTGGTGGCTAGAGCTGCCTCCGGCCGGTGGGAAAAAGAACCCCACGGGGCTCAGGGGCGTGCGGCGACCTGGCTGGGCGGCAGCAGGATCTGCGTGCGAGGCAGGGGGCAGGTGGCTTGGGGGGTGCAGTGCCGAGTGATCATTTGAAGGGAAGGGGAAGTTCTCCATTTTGCATTCTGAAATATACGATTAGCCTTAGTTAATTAACTACTTTGCCGTTGGTAATTGATTAATGTCGATCGCAGCGAAGAGAAACTAACTTTCAGGTGCCTTAAAGGCAGATAAGACCGCGAAAAAAATTATTTTCGCTTGAGGCCAGCCAAAATCGGTCGTATTTCTCGTAGTTTTGGCAGCTGTCCAACCACCAACCATGCATAAAAGATACAGGCTTTGGCAGCAAAGTGCACTTTCGTTTCAATTTGGCCGTAGATTTGTTTCTCACGACTTGATGCGCGCGATATTTAATCTAGTTACAAATTTGCGCTGCCATTTTTTTAGAAAACATCACTGACGTGTGGCTGATTAATTTATATAATTGAATTAGTACTTAAAACTGTTGATTGCGGCACTCCCGCGAGACATGTCATGCCGATTTAGCGTCGCATCAGTCGCGATCGCGACTGGCGCAGCATAAAATATTCGCGAGGTATGCAGCATGCACGACAAGCTTACCCAGCAAATTGCCTACCGCTGCAAACCGCAGGCGACCGGGCGGACGGTGTTTCACGCAAAGCACCGTGTGGGACTGTTAAAAAATTAAAGCGAGAGTGAAGTGCGCGAGGACCGAGCGTCGACCAAGGTGGCTTGTTGGAATGGCCCGTTATGCAAAACCGCAAAGCCACCACAGAGGATTAGCCATGATTGTTTTTCTCCCTACCCGCTCCCTCGGCAGCGCGTCGAGAGGATCGTAAAATATAATAATCAATAGAGATGCGAGAGTGATCCTGGCCACAAATCACACCGGAATTCACCGCACTCGCGGCCGGCATGTTAGGAATGTCAGCGGCAGCGCGATCAAGATTTTGGCCAATCGGCCCATTTTACCTGGGGTGCGGATCGCTGCTCGCAAATCAATTAGCGACTCGGTGATTTAATTAACTTACCCAGAGATTATCAAAATCACAGCCTCAGCACTGCATCAGCGGCGTCGACGGCCGAGCTATGGCTCCTGCGGCTTGCGCAGCATCCCGCTAGATGGCCGACCCCGTGCCGCGCGAGGGTAAACCACCCTCGACCCGGCCAACTTGTTAGCACGCGGCTGGCGGCAAATCACGACTCTGGATCGTTCCCTCGTTAATATTTCGTCGCGAACGCGTGCAGCGTCTCAAGAAAACGTGCGAAATGCTCGGTATTCGCACCCGAGTTGCGTCGGTGGTTCGTTAGATGGGGTGGCGATGGGATGCGAACGCGGCTCAGGGGGGTGCAGCGCGTTTCAAAGGGGCCACA
This sequence comes from Cloeon dipterum, assembly GCF_949628265.1. Classification (NCBI taxonomy): domain Eukaryota; kingdom Metazoa; phylum Arthropoda; class Insecta; order Ephemeroptera; family Baetidae; genus Cloeon; species Cloeon dipterum. The sequence goes on from NC_088786.1 coordinate 15,801,930, forward strand.
GTTGGCCGGGGGGAGGTTGCAAGGGGTGCAGCTCGCTCTCGGCGCGTCACATTTGGATATATATGTGCATAATCTCGCCGTGTTCGGAAAAGCCGTCTGCTAAAATAATTATTAAAGACCCCCCTTTTAAATCCCTCCCCCCGATGCAGCGCGTACGCCAGAGATAAGGGTTTTAAAAAACGAAAGGGAGCACTGATGCGCGAGTGAGCAAGCAACGTTCAAATATGAAAAATAAATATTAAATGCTGCTGCTTGCGAAGCACGGTTTGTGCAATTATTTGACTTATCCGTGCACAAGTCGCTAAACAAACATACAGGTCCTATATATTTGGAATGGCCTATGGTAATTGTGATGCAAACACGTTCGCCATAAACAACGCAGGATGGCCGAAAAAGCACTCAACCCGTTTCAAGGTCCACTCGCTGATTTCAATCATATTCACGCCGCATGACGGTTCCAGCCTCCGTCCGCTGGATGCCAAATTTAGATAAATTCCCTCGTGACATTTGATTGAATCGATATTTGACCTCTTCTGCTCGCTCTCTCCACAACGCAAGCAGCGCATGGCTGAGCGCAATTTAAATGTGCGTATCCGCGGACGCACATGGACGAACGGTCCGCCGAAAATCTGGCGTTTGCGACGAGAATTATTATTCTTGTGGGTGTTTCATTCTCGTATTTGCATATGCATGATGAGCAGCCGACTATGTATGGGTACATATTTCAACCCGGCCGCCGCTCGCTGCCTCTGATGCTGCCAGAGAGCGAGAGAGACCGTTGGAGGCGGGGAAGCTGTATGCCAAAACTCACTAATTAATGAACACTTGGTGATGGAGAGGGACGCCATTTCATGTCGATCGACCCCCTCGCAATGCACAATTTCTGCTCGCACCGAAAAATCCACCGCCGGCGTGACGAATTTTTCAGCCGTGGTTGCAGGCTTGCGGCAAAAGCGTATATTCGCGAGTTTAGGCCCTCGACGGACTGCTAATTAAGCAGAATGGAAAATCGATTTGCAGCAGAGATGTGTGTGTTTAATATTGGATAATAAGCACAATATTCTCCATTCGAAAAGGCACGATGAAAGTCGCTGGAAATAATTAAGGACAGACGTGCCACAACTGGACGAGAGCCAAATCGCCTGCGGAGCAGACTGAATTAAACTTTCATTAAACCCCGCACCACCCTCTCTCATTGAATAGTGATAAAAACAAACGCAAATCCGGGCCGTGCATATAAATCAAAGATAATCGAATCTGCTCCTGCGAATTTATACCTCGATCGCAGCACCGAACTCCATGTAGGAGCGAGATAAAACTTTATCGCGTACCGTCGATCGCAACTTGTGGGTCAAACAAGTTTTGCTCGACGAAAGAATGAATTCCTCGCTGGCTTGCGAACAAAAAGTTGATACACTACCGCCGCGAGTACACTCTTTACGATCACCGCCCGACACGCATAAAATCTGTAAGCTCAAGTCAACGAAATTTTAACGTCTGACAGATCGGCCGCAAGCCGTGCAATAAAATAGTTGCACACGAGCAATAATTCGCGAGAGTCGTCGGCCGGGTAAACTAATAAAAGCCATCTGCGTCTGCCTGCTCTCGGCCGCGCCGCGCCGAGCTGTCTGTCTGCTCCGGCCAGTCTGCAGCAGCAGCGCACGCAAAAATTGCACCAGTTTGATTGGAGCCGCACTGCTCATGATTTTCTGCATTCCCTCTTTTTTATATCATGTGTGCGTGTTGTATGCGGCCAGGCACCAATATGCTGAGCTGCATGCATGCTGCCGGGCTTGAGCAGCGAATAAAAATCTGCGAACGCTGCTGTTTTCGGACATAAAGTTGTGTGCGCTTGGCGAAATGTCACAGGTCAAGCCGACACTGGAGAGCTATCTGCTGGCAGCTCTGTTTTCGACGTGAATGTTAGTCGTTCTTTGCCAAAATTCGCTAGTGAGCTGGGAAAAGTCAGCTCTCTTGGAATGCTACTTATTCGAAAAAAAAAAATATCTGCAAGCGCCAGTGATACAGTTGGCATTATGGGCGGGGAGGATAGTTGGTTTTTGTCCAAAGAAGTCACACATTTGATCAATCTTCTGCATTGAAATAAGTCACAAATAAAGTAGTGAATTTAATTAATTCAATTTTTGAACTCTATGAGTCAGAGGTGATGTTTTTGCAGGCACGATTTTCATTAGTAATTTTTTATTATAAAGAGTATAAACATGAATTTCGTAACCTTTATTCTGTGCAGATTAAATAAATAATTTTGAATTTCATGATTTTTAAAAATGTTGGAATTTAAAACATTATTAACGTGTCTATTTTGGCCCATTTCACCTTTGCTTTACTTGAGTAAGCTATTTTCACGTTGTTTTCCAGAACTTGATGCCCTCCCTCACTTTTCCGCCATTCCGACGGGTCATCATTTTATGATGATATCGTTTGAAAGGCATGATATTATACATAAGAATAAACATATTTACATAACAAGACATGACATTCGCAGCTTCTCTTGTGAATTTATTCTGGGTGCTACACGATTCAGCCGATATTTTCAATTTTTAAACAATGACTTTTTTCTATTTCCAGCTCATATTGGAATCGTTTTTCTTGTGATGAGTCCTGAAAAAGTTGTATCGAGCCGAGCATCCCGGGGCGCTTGGTACCATTTTGTCGCTCGAACAAATAGCACTTTTCATTTTTCCGCGGACAGGGAGAGAAAAAGAGAGGCAGCACCAAAAAACGATCGGATTCCGACAAAGCAAACCCCCTCGGGGCATAAATAATAAGGACTGGTGCGCGCGCGGGCGATTGAAAAGGGGTTAAGTGTGTATCGGTGTTGCTGCAGCTGGGTGCCAGCAAGCTTTATTGGCAATATTCTGGTGATTACACGGTAGACCGGACACGGCGCACCAGGAGGCAGGCAGCAGCTTCTGCAAGGAAGGCCCGCCACTACACACAAGGTTAGGAGGACACCCGCGAGAGAGCCGATCCATGCACGTATTCGCTCTCGTACACAGTATACATATTCACATATATATATGTTCATCGTACTTATGTACTCGCGGCTTACATACGGGGATGAAGGGGTGGGTGGTGCGAGAGAGCGAGCGAGCGAGTGTTGAGAGGCTGCGAAGGCGAGGGGAGCCGGCAGGCAGGGGTGAGGTCTGGAGGCTGCGTGGATGGAGCAAGATCAATACAGGCACACAGCAGCTACCCGTCTTACTCGCCCGCCCGCCCGCCCGCCCTCCAACCCGCCCGCCCGCCCGCTCTCGCCAGGCCGGCTAGCGATTTCAGCGTACAAAACGGGGGTGCTTTTGCTCTCAGCTTGGCCGAGGCCAAGATAATGTATGTGTATAAATAAAGCAGGCAGACTGCTGCCGCGCGGGCGAGCGAGCGAGCGAGTGAGAGAGATTTTCTTTCTCCTCCCTTTATTCCTGCCGCCCGTCACACACAGAAATATTGAATTTCTTACGCCAAACTCGCATGCTTTGAGGTGTCCTTGCACCGCTCGCCGCACGCCGGGTCGAGCTTCGTCGGGTTTTGCCTCGATTTGTTGCTTTTATTGTCGCAGTCGCCTCAACTTTCCTTGTTCCCGGCCTGGGATTTGCCTGCTTTGCCGGGCGTGGAATTCGGAATGAGCACCGGCGGGCTGGGACTCGTGTAATTGCGCGCGTTGAAATCGCTCGTTTTTGCATGATTTATGGCTGCTCAGCATACGCATAGTCAACGGGAAACTTGTTGGCAGAGTCTACGACCGAACGAATGCGAGTGCCGTTTCACAAGCTTCGCCTTTAAACTTTGAGCCCAGAGAGTTCAATGAGCTCGTGCGTCCGCAAAATAATTTAATCGTAATTAAACCTGCGGGAGCCCGTCTCCGTGAACCTTAATAAAAAGCAACGCGATAAAAATGAAACTTTGAGAGCCGTTAACAAGCGAGACGCTCTGCGTTTTATAGCCGATGGAATTGCTGGACGCGCTTTTTATCATGCACAAATAAAAAGTCTGCATTAAAAGAGCAAGACGCTGGTGAAGAGGCTGCTTCCTCGACCCGATATCTCACTGCCGACTTCCCGACTTTGCTTTGGCCACATTCAATAGCGTGTTAAATTGAGGATGATAGATGATACTCGCCTGGGTATTGGCATGTGGCTGTTTATGCAACACAGCCAGATAAATACGCGAGAGACCTGCTTGTGCTGTGACACCGCCGGCGAACTTACTTGTGGATATTTCTGACACAGCGCGAGACAATATGCCAGCCGGATGGCTACACTTTTCCAATAAATGTGCGTTTTTCTCAAATGGAAGGCGATTCGGCAGACGGCGAAATTGGTCGCCGCTTTTTTACAACGTGCACCAACTTTCCGAGACAAAAGTTGTCTCTTGATGGTGTAACATTTACACGTGTATGACATCAAAGTTTAGTGGTCAACTTTTTTTGTTAATATTCAGAGCCGAATTATACTGAGAGGATCGGAAAAAACCCTTGTTACCATTGCACGAACCAAACCGTGGAGTTTGAGTTTTGAGTTAAAGCGAATACATTCCCAGGTGGCTGCAAAGTTTTAGAGCTTCAATTTATTTTGTAACAAAAGAAGTTTCCTTGTCAAACTCCATCTTGCTAAGAAGAATCGAAACGCTGCATGAAAAATGATCAAGCACTGAAATATTTCAAGAAAATTGACAAAATTACAGACTACATAGCATTCCCGCTTTAGATAATTAGTTTCAATTATTTTATTTTAGTGACCGTTCTTAGATTTAAAAAATGAAATGCATAAGTTTAATAGCCGTCTTATTACAATTATTGCTTTGAAAAAGACTGCGTGGTTTTTCGAAAAGGTTTTCATTACATGCTTTAGAGGCTTTGATTGGGAATTTTTGCGATTAACTCGACACCCCTTTCCACAATCTAATTCCACGAATACCACATTTCCAGTTCACGACTTTCACACGTAATCGAGCTCTTTAAAATTCGGCACCCTTCGCAGTGCTCACAACAGCTTTATTTCGCATACATCTGCAGCAAAGTCCGTCAGTTGGCGGAGCGAAAATTGAAAATTTCACGGCAATTACGCACAAACAGCGCTGCTTTGCAGAGCCATAACCGCAGTGAAAATGGCCTCAGGGGTGTCTCAAAAAAACCGAAAACTTTCGCCGGCTGCCCGCAAAAGCCACGCACCGTCGGCCGGGCTGCCAGACTCCATTTCCTGCCGTGTCCTGATAATCAAATTACATCAAAAATTATTCGCTTCCGCCGCCAGGGAGTTGTAAAGCATGCATAGCGGATAGCGGGCCGCGTTATTATTATTTGCGAGAACGGGCGGGCGGGCGGGCGGGTGAGGTCGACCGGCGCTAATTGCGAGCCGTGCAACGTGCAGGAATCAATTTATTGGCAACAAATAGCCGCTGCCTGCCAGTGAGAGCGGCCCGTTATTTCAGGTCCCGTCATTATGCAAGCGACAGACGTAATAATTGCCGGCTATGTAGCTCTATCGATTATCAGTCCCGGTTATGTACCATGGCCGAGGCAGCCAGGAGCAGAGGCAGCAGCAGCAGCAGCACCCGCCGCGCCGACCAAGCTGCGAGATGGAAACGCACGCGTGCAAGGTGTACGAACACACGACACGCCGGTGATGACGAGGCAATCACGACACAACGGGCCGCGTCTTTTTGCCTGGCTTCGCGGGAATTTTAATTGGACCGCCGCTCGGGTTCGCCAGGCCGTGTGTTATTCCTGCGAGGCGGATTTCTTGGAAAGGCAGCAGGAAATTGCCGCCCAGGCCCAGGTTGCTGCAAATCGTTTAATTAAATGTTAATTTTGTAATTCAATCCAGGCCTGGCTGCAGCGCTGGCCCGACTTTTTGCCGCTTTTGAGAGTGTCTTTGCAGCAGTGGATTGCGGGAATGGTGCCAATTTGCTCATTAGCGTTAGCAGACTTCATTAATTCGCGCGCGCGGCTTGCAGCTGCAAGGGCTCTTGCGCGCGCTACGAACTGCGTGATTAATTTTTGATTCGCCTTCTCTTTGTTTCTACCTCCCTGAGGACTCCATTGCTTCCTCCTCTTCTCTTGAGGGCGAGATCTATTAGTCCTTGCCGACAAATATACAAATACACTTGGAAATCTAATTAGCGTTTCGTAAGACTGGGGTTTGTTCCCTTCCCTAACCTTTGAGTTTCTTGTTAAAGAGAGACTTGAACATAAATAAATTCAATTCAGATGGCGGCATATGGGTGTAGTTATTAATTGCTAGCGGTGGTCAGTTATTTCCTGGGTGTATATTTTCTTTCAATTTTTCTGCTCACAAAAACATAGTCTTTAGTTACTAATGTTAAAGGCAGATTTTTTTATATCCTGTCCACAAATTACCAAGTAATTTTCAGTGACATAAATACTATTTTTAATGAAGAGAACTTAATAATTGATACCTAGCTTAAAATTATTGATTTCAACATTTATTTAAAGCAATTTTGACTTACGTAAATAAGTCATTAATAAAAAATTTTAAATGCATAACTGAAATATCTGCCTGCACCGGCGTGTATTAACAGCCAAATTAATGTTTCGATAGAAAAATGAATTCCAATACGCAGCACTTGTTTTGCATTATTGAAAAAAGTTGGAATACTCTGGTGGTATTAACGAGGCTGACATCCCAGTGTCGCCTCAAACTCACAGCAGTTGGGCGAACAGAACTGATTCGCGTTTTACGAGCGATTCATCTGCATGAATTTCTGCTGCCGGATGGCATAAAAAAATTAATTTTCTCACTTTGTTTGAAACAGCACTCGAACCTGATGCTGGCGTAATAGAAAGGAGAGAAAAATAAAAAGTGAGTGAGAGAGAGAAGAGAGAGAGAGAGAGAGAGAGAGAGAGAGAGAGAGCACGTTGGTTGCCATGGCGACTACCCGTGGTCCAGATGACGTCACTCTTTTCGCTATTGATTTGCAGCTTTGGCGGATGATAGTATTCTCGTCGTGCTCCTTTTATAATGCATGATGATGAAATAATAATAATCACGGTCCAACAAAACACGTACACAAAGCATGCAGGCGTGCGGTGGATTAAAAATAAATTACACCTTTGCCATTTCCATATCCTGGTGAGCGGCAAATAAACCTGCGCGCCACTCCACTAGCATTGTTTGCATCACACAACAACGCTAGGTGATTTCGCGGTGGGTGTGATGATGGGACTGGGACTTGGCATTGTTCGTAGATCACCCAAACGTACACAGGCTGGAATTTGAATCTTCTACGCGCGTTTTATTGAAAATTCCTTTATTCTTATAAAAATTATATTTTATTACGAATTAAAGTAAAAATATTCTTCCTCTCGTCAAATAATAACGTTTGTCAAGCGTAATTCATTTCGTAAAGCGTACAATGGAGAATGATGACATCTAAGCATCATCAATAATCATTAATATGAGCCATTTTCAATCAACGTGGCACACTGTGGCGTGGCGGTTGTTTGGCCACATATATTATTATTATTTCATCGTGTGAGAGTTGATTGATTTTCCAACTGTTGGAGCCCTGAAGTTTCAAAATCTATTTTAAACGATGTTGGTTGAGTGATCCAGACAAAACTCATTCTCTTTAACCATGAATAGAAAAAATTACTAGCAAGAATATCGCAATATTCTCTCTTTTTTTTGCTTGAAATGATTTCCTCACCGTTTTTATCCGATTGAGTAAGCTTCAGGCGGGAACGCAATTAGCTTTCAAGGTTCTCGAGCATCTTTTCAGCTCCTTAATGAAATCACTTCGGCTGCTGGCTGCAGCTCCAGCTGCCCTTGAAGGCCTGCTGGTTCGAGACGTGACCTCTCTCACCGCGGGCAAAGGGGCACGAAGAAGCGGGCGCAGTTCCGGCGGCGCGTCATCATCATTCGCAGCACACTTTTCCTAATTAGACGGGCGAAAGTGGAATCTTAACGGAGGCTAACTAGGTGCCGTGCGCAGAGGGCAGACAGAGCAGCCTCTCAGGGCGCTAAATAAATAAGCTGCCCGACCTGAGCTATTCAAACATAGTCGGCTATTTCGGCGGCCGCTCGCGGATCACAAATTTACACAGCCGAGAAGAGCGGGCGGGAGCGAAAAGTTTTGTTGGTCGGGGTAGCCTAGCAACAAGGGGCAGCACAGCATCCGCTCGCATCGACCAGACTGCTTGCTGCCTTTGTTTGAGCGCGCGGCTCCATTTAGACAAGTGAGTGTATGTGTGTGTTTGTACGCGGCGCGGCGCGGCCAGGCGAGCTCGAGCGAACGGCGGCGAACGCACACGCAGGGATGATCGTTCGCTTCCGTCAAACGTAACGTTCCGTGCGATAATTTATCTCACAATTTCTATTCATCAAAATTAGCAGGGCAGTCTTTTGTTCCAGCCACTGCGCTCACAAAAGCGGCTTATTAGAATATATTACGACCGACTGTTCGCAAATTACGCTGGCCGGGAAAACTTTTCGGTCCGGCATGTTTATTAATGCGAGCGCAGAGTTTTAATGCGGCCTACGTGGGGAAAAACTCGTTGCAACCGGTCGAGGTGTGTTTTTTAAACAGGCCTCGTTGCTATTCTCTTTTATCCCTGGCAATGTTGGATGTGAAACTAGTGTTTTCGTGTGCGCCAAGCTATTTTCCCTTGCTAATTTCCACTTTCAAAGGCGTTTGTTCCTCTGAAATACGAAAATTCAATTCCACGCGAGCGCAGGTGACTGAAACGGACCCCTTTGTTGAATTTTGCTAGAAACTGAATTTAATTTTCACAACAAAACGCCAATTTCGTGCTTTTCTGTTTTCTGACCGAGTCGTGCGAGAGCGTAGAGAGTGAAGTGCGCTCATCAAAGGGGAATGTGTATTCCATTTCGTCATTAAATTTTAACCCTTCCTCTCCGCCATCCCTTGACAAAGCTCGTCCGACGCAGGGTCAAAGGCCAATTTCATTTTTTTGTGGGGAAGTTCGGCCAGGGGTTGAACAACTCGCGGCAATGACAGAATCGAATTTTCTTCCAAAAGTTCAGCGGCTGTGAAATTGATTTTTGAGCGAGGGCGCGATTCCTTTCATGTCTAATTTGCAATGGAAAAAAGAGAGCGAAAGCTGTTTAATTTTTCAGTTGGAGGGCGGCCGTGCTAAATTATTAACGCGCCTTCATCGTTTCAGCGTGCAATAATGCAGTATACATTATTATCTTGCTCGTCTTGCCCGTCCGCCCGCCTTTTGAGGCGACCGTGCGCCGAGCACGTCGACAGCGGTTATGCAGTCCGCCGGGCAAATGTGTTGCACGGCTTGCATAACCTCGAACATAGCTCACCAGAAAGGGTAGAGGCGTGTGACTGTGTAACAACGACGCTTGCTTCGTTTCCAGCCATTATTATTCTCTCTGCCTCGGCCTGTGTGCTCAATTTCCAGCTGCAGCTTCTTCTTGGGCAAGCGTGACCCTTTTTCTAAAGAGTCATTTGCGAGAAATAGATCCCAATCTATTTATCTCTGGTGAGAGAGCCGAGGGGTATGCAAATGGAGGTTTACGATGCCATTACTTCCAGTCAAATCGCCTGAGATAGATAGGGCTCTTTTGTCAACCAAAGGTGTTCACCTCGGCACAGCTGACAGTTTTTTTCTAAGCGGAGACTCGCAAGGAGGAAAATGCTACTTCTTTCACACTTGTTTAAATTTTACTTATTTGAATATACCATCCTTAAATCTAAAAATGACCAAGATGACTTGTGTTGCTTTTTCCCTCTGCATTGAAAACAAATTTTTTTTGGAAAGAAAAATCGGCTTTAGCCATGAAGATATGAAAACTCAGAGCGTTTAATACGTCATCTCTAATTGAATTACCACAGTTTCGACTGCTGGCCATGGTACTATTTCACGAACAATGGGTATTTTAACTACACATAATTTCAAATTTATTTTTGTGAAATTTTAACAATAAAACATTACACTGAATGAACAAAATACATATTAGATAACGTGACAAAACTTGCACAACACTCGCAATATCACAACCATTCGTTTCCATTGGGATACAGTTGGAGATCTAGAAAATTGAAAAGAGCCTGTGGATAAGAATGGAATTTGAGGAAATTATTGTAATATCCTTGATTTTGAAAATGTAATTAAATAACTCAGATACCAAACGAGTTAAGTTTATAACGAATTTTTAAAATATTAAGTGATAAATTATTCAAGAGTATATTACCAAAATTGCTAAACAAAAAAGAAACTTCTGAGTAAAATCTTGAGCACTCAAAATTCTAGGAGCTTGCACTTGCATCTCATGAAAACTGTAAGTTAATATGTTTAGTTAACTGTTTTATTGGAACTTTCAACACTATAGCATATATCATTGAATTTGAACCTGGCTCATTTTTCTAATTTTAAGTTTAGTCAGAGGCCGAAACTGCAGCAGAGTTTAGGATTAGATTAGATTTTCCCTCTCTTCAAATTATTCAAATGAAATATTGTGTCAATATTTTTGTCGTGATTTGCATTTATTTTATTGGATTTTGGTTACATCGATTAAAACAACCTGCATTTATAGAGTCCCGAACACATAATATCTATTATATCATGAACTTTATTTGCGGAATTCAACTGGCATAATACACACCACGTTTTTGAAATGTGTCGTTTAGAAGTCAGCAGGTGCCACGTAATTACAATATGTATTTCCACTGTGCTCCCCGTTCTAAATAATAAAACTGGGGAGCAGGTAGCGAGTGGCTGCCCGGCATAAGGTGGGCCATTGTTACATTCACAAAATTACCTGGGCCTCTTTGCAAACAAGAAACGCCACTCATTGAATGCATTTCCACCAGCGGTTTTTTCTCATTATTCTTATTTTCACAAAGACAACATAATATATATAGTCGGGGAAAGCACCTCGTAGCCTCCTTTATTTATTAACCCACTCGAACACGCGGCCGTTTTTTATTCGAACAATAGCGGCAAGCAGAGACGGACAAATCCACTAATGCACCATATTTTACACGATTATAAGTGCGCGAGCCGGTTTACTCGTCTGAATGCAAAATACATAAACTGCTGCAAAAACACACTGCTTGTTTGCCAGAGGGATTTTCGACGAGAGATGCTCTCCAACGCTCTCGCTCCCATTTTTCATTTCCTAAACGAGGATTTATGTTGCAACGAGTTTAGTGGTACGTGATAAATCTATGGAAAGGTTGTAACGCCAGAAATGAAATCCTCTCACGCTGATATTACTAAATTTTTATTTCGTTTACTCAGCGCGTCCCTCCTGCGAACGCGCCAACGCGGAAAACATCAAAATTGAAAGGAAAAAATTGCGCCATCACTCAATTTCCAATTCAAAGCAGACGCTGCTCCTTTCGCAACACTTGCTCTCCTGCGCTCGCCATCCCTGTGCAAGGAGCTGAAAGTGCAAATACGTACGAATACGTTACGTGTGCCCCGCGACCGTTTCCCCACAGCACGCTGAAGAGTGTGTGTATTTGTGTGTTGTCGAAAAAGAGAGAAAAAACTCGTGCACACACACATACACACTCTCGAGAGTGGCATTACTCAAATGTATGCACGCATTCTGACTGTGTGCGAGAGGTGGGAGGGGGTGGCTGAGGGGGAGGACGCATGCATGCACCGCAGGCAGGGGTGGTATGTGCTGTCTGTCATGTATTTGTGAATCACAGAGCGAGCGAGCGAGAGGGTGAAATGAAATAAAAATTATCCAAAATACAAAACGCGCGCCGTGCCAGCGGGGGGAGGTTTTCGGTTTTTGGTCGGGTGGGCGGCCGGGGCAGGCAGGCAGGCAGGCGAGCGGCCGGGGCGGGCGGGAGAGGGTGGCAAAGAGAGCGCCCCGTGCACGCTCGCTCGCTCACTCACTCTCCGGCAGCGGCGGCGGCGGCAGCAGCAGCAGCAGCGGCGGCGGCGGCAGCACAACCACCACCACCGCGAAGCCACCTTCGCATGCGCCACCCCCTCCTCCCCGGGCCGGCTTTTTTACACTAAAAAAGCCCCTGCATGGCGAAAGCTGGGTGCAAAAGGCTAGGATTCCGGCTGGCAGCCATCGCGCCTGCCTAGTACGCGGAAAGGTTGCTCTCGCTTGCTGCTCCGTCCTGTCTGTTTGCTGCATCGATTGAGCGCCAGCCCCATGTAGCGGGGGTTCGTTTCGGCCTCACTCAGTCTGCTGCAGAACCTAATAGCCATGGGACGTGCCCCTGCTGCCGTCGTGTCTCATGCAACTCTTTAGCGTGTCCGCCGCTCGTCCGCCACTCGCTCTTCCGACCCGTCGCCTCCGCGTCAGGCAGCTCCACTGGTGAGACCTGATGCATCTTTTTGCAGCTTGCAAATTTTTGCATCCCCCGCCGGCTTTAACTTTCTCTTGCAGGTTTCCGTTGCTCGTCGACGCTGGGGGATGAGAGAGCTCTTTCGGATATCCAACGCCACGGCCACGCTTTGCATTTTCACTCCACGGTTGTTCTCATTTGAAAATTTATATTTTTCCGCGTTCAATTTTCCCAGATTCCGGTCCTCGTGCATTTTCTTCCCGCTGAAACACACACATAACACTTTTGGCTCAAATCCTCAACGAAAATCGATTTATTCAAATGTAACATCCCAGAGCAATTTATTCCGGCGAACCCTCGCCCCGTCTCGGAAAAGCAGGCACGCTTCCAACTGCGCAGTAGTTTGCCCAAAACGCGTCGCCGAGTTAGCGAGCGAGTGGCCAGCAGGCCGGTCCGGCCATTTAAAAGGGCCGAAATTTAAAAAGGACCCAGCCGCGACGCTGGCTGGCTTGCTTCCCGATGATGATAGTGGCGTATCGATCTGTGATTATAGCCTCCCCTTGTCGCCCCACCACCCCCGCGCCTTCCCCAAAGACCTTGCTACTTTGTGTGTTGGCCAGGGTCTTTTAAATGCACACTCACTCGCGCCGACAAGGGCAATGCACCGTCGAATGCTCTCGCGCGCGGCCCGTTAAGGAGACTTTCATTCGCACACGCACACCACCCTCCTTATCGGCCCTTCCATTCATTGTTGGCCGAGGTGTTCTCATTATTGTTTGTGCTTTTAATGGTTTGTTGTTTCTTTTCCAGCTGCCGCGCCTCGCACGCTTGGTACCCTTGAGTTTTTCCCACCCACCGCAATTGCTTTTTGTCGTGTGTGTGTTTCCCACCTTTTGCCGCCGGGAATTACGAAACACAATTTTTCTCTCGCCGAGCAGCTTCGCCCACGCGGCTCTAGGTTACACACTCCGATTTTATCTCTTCTCATGGTCGAATAAATAATATATAATAATAGCGGCACCGGCGAGAGACGTGATTAGATTATGCAGTGTGATATAATGTCGATGGCGGATATTCAAAAGTTGCGTCACTTCTTTTCTCTCTCTCTTTCTACTCGTTCGCTCGCTCTCCGTTTCTTTCCCCTTTCGAATTCGATATCAAACCCCGGCGTCGGCCGCTGGCCCCGCCGCGCGTCCGTTTCCGCACGCGAGTGCAAAGAAGTAAGAGAAAGTCACGCCTGGGCTGCAACCGAAGAGGCAGGCAGGCACGTGACACGCCAGGGGCGAGCGGCAGGAAGTGCATTCATCATACAGTGGCTAGTGCTTCTCACATGCCAGCCGCCACGATAAGAAAGGCAATTTGGATGCTAATGAGTAAGCCGCAATCGATGCTGTTTCGTTCGTTCACATACCGAATTGCGTACCTTGATTTCGGCCCGTACATAACTCGTAAATATGAAACCGACGCCGCGTGGAGATTTAATTTGAAAAACGAGCTAAGAGAAAGACACACGACCGATGCAGTTTTAAATCATTTTGGCCCGGCGGGGGTGCGCTCGGTAGGCCGCTATCAATTTATTCCAGTCCACTTACCAGATGAATTATCTTCCACGCTATTAATTCAAAATCCGGTCTGGCTGGCTCGCTCTGCACCGAGGCGAGCTGCCAAATCTAGTCTCTCTCGCGCGCGCGTGCATGCACCCGCTGACCGTGAGAAAATAATAAGCGAGGGGAGGTGAGGCGTGCTCTATCTTTCCACCCACCGCCTCTTAAATAATAATTCGCGGCCCGTGCTAATGACACACTCTCTCTCTCTCTCTCTCTCTCTCTCTCTCTCTCTCTCTCTCTCTCTCTCTCTCTCTCTCTCTCTCTCTCTCTCTCTCTCTCTCTCTCGCTGACGGCCTGAAAAGAAAAGTGCGACGCCGCCGCTCGCAGTCCTGTTTTCGTCCTCCGCCTCCACAATTGTTGCAACCGAAAGGAGGTGGTTGAAGCCGCGCGCGCGCTGCCGTGGGGCGGAATAATAAAAATGTATAAGTGCCGTGACTTTTGTAGTGCAGTGTATTTTATCGAGCGATGGGTGCGGTTGTATCACGACAGCTAGCCTGGCCGAAAACAATGTTGTTTCGTCGCATTCGCTTCTTCCCTCCAATTGAATGCTTTTTTTATCGTGCCCATAAATTATTTTGCCCTATTTTTCATCCGCCAGCTTGTTATCGGCCGAGAGGAGTCGCGTTGAACAATCTAGCTTTAGCGAACAGACCGAGACTCTCTCTCTCTCTCTCTCTCTTTCTCTTTCGGACGGCTGTTTGACTTAAAAAAGTGCAACAAGCAAAATTATTTTGATTCGACCTTTTGCCCGATCGAACGCGTGGGCGAATTCGCGGCCGTGCTAAGTGAGCGAGCTAGCGAGATAAAGTGCTTTCGTTTGTTGTAATGCGGTGTCCAATTTACGCCGGCGTAATTGAAACCGTACAAGGCACGAAGGCTACGCATTCTTAGGAAGCCGTAACTGCTGCTGCTGCTGTGCACCTGCGGGCCTAATGGCTCTTTTGCTGCTACAGAGCCGGCAAGATTACTCGCACAGGCGGAAAATCTAAAGTTGGTCTGACCCAAATTGATGCACCCAGCGGGGGCCGCACAGTTCTCAGCCGGTTAGCCAACCCGATCGGTCGGGGTACGGGGGAAAATGCGATTTTCGCCGCTAAACGCCGCAAGCAAACCGGGCGAGCGCGAATTAGCCAGCCCGGCCAACAGCTAATTCACCTTTATTTCTCCTTCATATTCGCGTCGCATTTGATGCAAATTTCCCATCCAACGCACGGTGTGTTCCAAGCGTGCATGAATTAATTGCATGTCAGACAGGCTATTAAATGCAGTGGAGGCGAACGATACGGCGATAAAATCGCTCGATCCAGAGCCTGGATTACATATTTTCTGTGTTTTGCACTGACAGTGCAGTTGTCATGCACAAACCGACGAGTGTTCATCTTTCCAAGGGAGCTGGCTTCACAAGGGGGTGGTGGTTTCGGGATCGATACCCCGCACCAGCTCCCTTTGAGGCACGCGACCCTCTCACATGTGACGTCACCAAGAAGCAGTTCATGTGTGTGTATGTGTGTGTGTGTTCGCCTGGCTGAGTTGTGTGTGTGTATTGTTAGCATCTACCGTTTTTTCGCACGGTCTCGTTGTGTGTGTGTGCATGTGACGGGATTTGCCAGTATACTAGCAAGCTTGCCTCCCTTCCGTGTGAGGCAGAATCAAGCCACGGAAATTCTGCCATTTGATTGATACCCGTCGTCCCTTCAGTGACTTTTTGTTCGATCGATCCAGCTTAAAAATACAAACTGTTTCCCAAATAATGCCCTTCTTAATCAGCCTGCATTTCAAACTTTTCCAATTTCGGCGCGGCAGCCGTCTGTCCGGTAATTTAATCTTGTGAACACTTCTGCACCACCTGCTGCTCGCTAACATGTTTGCCATTGCTCGGGCAACTTTTACGATCGAGATATAAAGTACTATGTGGAGCTGTGCGTCTTTAATTCGTGTGATTGTGACGCGTTTGCCCCTGTCAATTAATAATTTATGTCCCCCTAGAAATAGTAACGATGCAGTCCACAAATATAATAAGCGGGAAAAGGAAAGTCGGCACCTGCCCCGAGCATAATGGGAATCGATTGCGTCACCACCATCCACCATGCTCATCAATAACCGGCCTGAGCGACGCACCGAAAAAATATGTACAATGAAGACGTGCGATATTGATTCATCAACAGTCAGCCGACTCTCGCCCTGCCATGCAACCTATCAGATCATCGTGATGAGCTTTTCTCCTCGTGTTCACTGTTGGCCATGTGTCACAATTCAAAACATAAGGCACGCGGTGAATGCCAAGAGAGAGCTAACTTTCATCAGAAGAACGAGATTTGTGATGTATATATCGAATATTATGCTTGTACCACTGTTAAATTTTTCTAATAAAGTAGCACGGACATATAGTTTGTTCACTTGAAGCGCACCTGTTTGTAATTCGAAGTTCTGGAATGCCTCCTTCTCTGCATCTTGTTTTATTTTTGTATTTGACGTAGAGGAAAGTAGACGAGAAAGGCATTGCATTATCCCTGCAATAAAAAGGCACCTAAATGGGAGCACGCACGAACAGACCACCCAGGGTGAAAAATAGTACTTTCCAGGTGTCACCAACAGTCTCAGTGTCTTTGCAACAGCGGCATCGATTCCATTTTACAAATTTCATGGCACAGGTTGGGAAAAATAACCTCGGCCGGCACTTCATTGCACCGCCCAGAGGCAATCTTCGAGATGAGTGCGCGGCGTGCCAAATTTCCTTCCCGACTTACGTCCGTAGCAACAAAGTGGAGGAGGAAATGCGACGGCAGGTAAGAGCAGAGAGCTGGGCAAATAAGAAAGTAACATTAAAAGGGCGCGAGGGAGGAGAGACGTATGAGCTGGTCCAGATTGGGTTCGTGTCACCTCAGTCAGCCTACCTTTTCCCTGTCGCCTTCCCTCCATTTTGGCACTGGTCGCTGAGTGAATGGGAGAGAAAGAGAGGGAGCAAGAGAGAGAGAGAGAGAGAGAGAGAGAGAGAGAGCGTTCCTTCTTTTTCCGTACGGGGGTAGCGAGTGTGTGCGTTGAGCTACTGCAAAGTTAAAGACCCGAAATATCGACCAGCCCATTAGCTCTCAGTGCTCCATGATGTAACCATGGCTACCAGACGACCGAGGAGGAACGGTGCGAGTTAGGCAACCAGCGACTCACCTACTTGAGAGTAATATAAAACGATCACTGTGATGAGGAGCCATCATCCCCCGACCGCACCACCATCAAGGCTCCATCGCGCGTGCTTTATGAGGCTCGTCAATCATTTTTATTGTTGCGTCACTTTACTCGCGCAGCTACACACTATTAGCAACAATGCAAAATGACACAAGCGGGAAAAACTCGTGTCGAGCGTCAACGCTGGCGTAGCGCCTTTGTTTCTTCCGGTTGCTACGAAAAGCAGGATTAAAACGCTTTGCATGGGGAATTTCGCCGTCTTACAATTCCATCCCCAGTTTTACAGAGCTTCGTCTTTAAATTTTATAGCCCACTCTGTAGTTTTGATATAATCCATCTGGTATTCAAAGGCGTCTGCATGAAACGTACCAACTCTTATCTCCTTGTGCATGGGAGAAATTGAATAGTTTACCTCCACAAAATTGGCTGTTATTCTTCTAGCAGGAAAAAATGTCCCCATAACCTAAAAATGGCCTTTCTTATCAGCCGCACTTAAAAACTTAAAAAGTTTAACGTCCTCACACGAGGAGAGTATGGCACTCTGCTCTCGTGGAACGTTCTAAAATGAAAATTTTAGCCCATCCTTCGTACGTTGCTTGCTTTTCCAGGTCAGCTCTCAACAATAACGTGCAGCAGTGGCATAGATGGCGATTTTAATTTCAGTCGTTTGAGGAGCATCAAAGTTGGAAAGGAGATGAACTCATCACGAGATTAACATCAGCACCCCACTTTCTTCCGGCCCGGCCTTTGAAAGAAGCAAAACAGCCCTTTGAGAAGTTCTCGTTAGCTAAATATGCTTTAGAAAAAATGGCCATCAGACCCTTGACGTCGTTTGTGCGTGGAAAGCAGCTCCTCGCCTCTTCGGCTCTGCTCTGCGGAAAATCTGCAGTGCCTGCTGTAATTTCTTTCGCCCCTTTTGAACTCTGGCTGAGTGCTATGGGCTCTAGATTATTTTTCGGGATGATTTCCACCCCCCTGCGGTTTTAAATTCAAAAGAACCACGTCGGTTTGGTTTTTTCACATCCTCGCAATTTGGAAAAATTAAACCTGCTAACTTTCTGGAGGAACTTTTCAGACCGATTTATGAAAATTTCCGCGCTCTCTGTCATGTTTGAAAAGCCTTTCGCCGCTCTCTTTTTAAAGCTAATCTTTTCAGATAGAGCTTTAAAAATAAAAGTACTCGGAAAAGTTTCCCAGGGCCAATTGCATGAGCTGGCAGATTAATTCCGCGTGCAAAAGTTCAAACCAAATAGCTCTCTCTTTCTTTGAAATGAAAGAGCGCGCGGCCTTGTTGCGTTTAAACTGTATTGATCTGCTGACGAGTCTTTTAGAACTCTCAATTTCTACCGCCGCATCAGATCTTCAAGTCACGTAAAATTGCTAACAGCTGAAGGTTTTTGGCAAGGACTCTCGCGCCACCCTCACTCCACATTCAGCACGAGCCGGTTTGCACCAAATTTCCCTCTTTTTGTTTACAACCACTGCCTTTGTTTCCTCGACACCATCATTTCAACAAGCGCCGTTTCGATCGTCAATAACAACGAATTGTGTGCGTTTCTTTTCTAGGACATATTTTAGAAAAGTGGCTTTCCGAAAAACGCAGGAAACAAACATTGTATTGCTTGTGGAAGAAATTGCATTGATTTGTTTGCAATGGTTTCGGTCAGCGCGTACTATAATCTGTGTTCCTAAATGACAAACGCAAACCTTTTTCATCAGGCCACCATCTCGCATTCTTCTTTTTAATCACGCTGCAAACCGCCAACGTGCCTTTTTTATTTTGTTCCGGTGCACAGCGGTAGCAGTGCAATTAAATAAATCACGACGAGCACAGCATGGCGTCAGCACAAGAGCAAACAAATGCGGGGCCACACCGCTTATGTCGTATAAATATGCCATTAAAATTTGTAGACATATGTGCGATCTCGGCCACGGTGTGTTTAATGACAAGTGAGCGGCGCGGTGTATTTTAATAACTTTTCATTTTATCGCACCACTGCGTGCATTTTACGACCCCGCTGGCTGCAAGAGAGAAAGAGAGCCGGCGAGAGCGCAAAATAATCATCGCAAGAGAGGGTGGAACCTCATTTCGTATACCGTCTAGTTATACAACAATATCTCTGCTGATGACGTGGCCCCCCGATCGTCCACCACCCCCTCCTCCGCGTGGCTCAGCACCGCCGTTGCTAATAATGAAAACTGGACACACATGACATGCACCCCCCGCGTACGTAATGTTGCACAATGCATCCTGGTAGGAACGCTCGCGACACTCGCACCCCTTTCATTAATTTAATTAATGTTGGGAAAACGAAAGCGCAAGCCACAGAGTATGTCGAGTTCTTGTGCATTTGATCAGTATCTCTTGTGTTTGTTCGCGTCCTCCTCCGCCTTCCAATCTAGAGTGCTTTGATCTTGCTAATAATTAAAAACAAAGTGCACTTGACTGATTGTCAAGACATTAGAACTATGGTTGTGTTTAACGCAATGTTTAAATAAAAGATTAAAAATTAAAATCACCCTCTACTTTTGTAGCACAATAATATATACTTGACAGTAGCAGAGATTTGAGATACAAGTTTTACTAGGGAGCTCATTTAAATATTTTCCCCTATTTCTTATGAACATATTGCATTGACGATACACATCGCTGCACATTTGAATGCGTGCCTGAAATAAATTTAATATTAATTGTTGATTACTCTGGCAAGAATTTTATACATAAAAAAGGGTTATCATACGCAAAGCCGGAATAAAATTTGGGAAAATTTTCGTTTGGATCTAGCACGGAGTAAATATTCTGTCACCTTTTAGATTAATTTCGAGCAGAAACAAAGAAGTACAAGGAAGGATCCAGTTAATTTGAACAGTGCTCTCAAGCAAGCTTCTAGATTAGTGCAGGGTGGAATTATTGGAGCTTGAAAGCGAAAATTAACTTTCGTCAAAGTTGTGCTCAAACACGCAAACCCTTTTGCAAAGTGTCAGGACCACAGAAGGATCGCGCGCGGGCCGAGGCAGATCACTTGAGCCGCTCAAAGCCCGAGCTTTGCACCAAAAATCCCAGGACAAGCTGAGCGACGCTGCAACTTTTGGACGAGGGGGTTGTCGTGAGCGTTCCTCGCGAGCCTGGGGGTGTCTGCTGCCGCCACCGCTGCTGCTGAGCTCGTTCTTATCTCCGCGGGGAAATGAGAGAGATCTGCAGGGACCCGAGCAACTCGGCGGTTCGTGTATGTACGTGTGGGTAACTGCAATGCATTTTAGGATTTAAATACAAGTGCAGCAGCAGCAGCAGCAGCAGCAGCGAGGGTTGATGAAAAAGCGACTCTTTGAGCGCTCGGGGGTGCTGAGGGAGTGAAATCGAATCTTTCGCTGCACCCCTTTTGTCGGCGGAGCAGAAATTAGGCACGACTGCCACGCTCTTTCTCTCAACTTCAATTATTCAGCGCTGTTCACGCAACTTGAATTGCAAATAGGATTAAAAACTGGTTTTATCAAATTTGCTGGCGGCATATCGGCCGAGTTCTCTCTGCCCTTGCTCGGTTTCATTAGCAACGCGCTCTCCGACTCACGCCAAAGGCCACAACCACCAGAGTATTTTGATATGCAGCGCGAATTTGCATTATTTGCGGATGAGTTTCGACAGACGAATATCAGGTCCGCCCGCTGTCTCTCGTAACTCTCAGAGCTCGTCAGCCGCTATTTTCATATCTTGCTCGCTCTCGACGCCCGCACGTCTTATTGTTATACAAAATTCATTGAAGTCGGCAGCATCTCCTCCTCGAGTATTGTGAGCTGCATGCATCTGCGGTTGGAAATTAAAAGCTCTCTCCTCTCTCTCTTTCCTTTCCATCACCGAGGCCTCGTTATTTATTAACAAATGCGGAATGAGCAGAGAGAGAGAGAGAGAGAGAGAGAGAGAGAGAGAGAGAGAGAGAGAGAGAGAGAGAGAGAGAGAGAGAGAGAGAGAGAGAGAGAGAGAGAGAGAGAGAAAGCAAAACGTGAAATTTGTCGGCATAAAAGTTAATCTGCTCGTTTGCGCAGGGAGGCTGCAGACTCCCCTGCCGCGCGTTTGATTGATTTTCACTCTCAGGAGCAGCAGCCGACATCACAGAGTTTGCTTTATGAATAATACAATTTTCAATTTGCACCCAGTCTTTTTGGTGGTGGAGCGGTGGAATGAAAACGGTTTTTGCCCAGCACGCCGATATATTGGGCCCTTAGAAGTTGAGTTGGCGCAAATAGAGACTACAATTCAGGCAAAGACAGTAAACAAGACTATCATTCGAGCAGCCCAAACAATCTGACGCGCGAACAAAAACAAGGCAATCTCGCCGGCCGGGCGTACGCAGCGCCCTGCTTTCTGGGTTAACCCCGTAGCGCGCGGAAGGGCGGAAGGGGCGCAATGAGCGCGCCGGAGCGGCCCTTTTTATGCTCATTGGGTGTCCAGCGTGAGGAGGCGCACCATAAATCGGCCAGAGGAACTGCAAACTGGGGCAAAACACGACTCGAAATAGCCATTGTTCTCGGGGGCAGAGCTGCTCTCTTGGAACGGAGAGCACGGACGGAGAGAAAGGGTCTGAAAGAGCCCGTGGTGGACGGACGGGCGGGGGTCTCTCTCACTCTCTCGGCGTTTTTCCTCCACGAGACCACTTTTATGGCGTACTACAACATCGATTGGCAAAATGGCGGCTCACTCCGGAGCTTTTTTGGGATGCTGCAATAAGCGTGGTGTAAGATGATGATATGTACATACAGCTACCGCCACTGGAGCACTCCACACGGGGTGGAGACTGCGCGGGACTGCCCGAATGAATCTTGCATTACTCTACAGCAGGATGACGGTCTCTCTCTCTCTCTCTCTCTCTCTCTCTCTCTCTCTCTCTCTCTCTCTCTCTCTCGTTGTTGCAAATAAATTAAACTTCCTAGTTCCTGCGTGCTTGCAGATTTGCCAAATTGAAAAGGTCAGAAATGGAAATATTCCAACACCAGAAAGTCTTCTCCACCCTCCAGCAGTTGAAAAAGATGTAATAGTAACAATATACATGTCGTGGCATTAAAATCCACTTTAATCCGTCAGGAAACTCGATCATTAATTTCATAAATGCATATTTAAAAGAGATAATCCAAGATGACTGATCTTATTTCTTTAATATGAAATTTCTTGAAGGATATAAACTATAAAGGAAAAGGCAGTAATGAAAGAAGTTGCCACAATGATGGGAATAACGGGAGAATGAGCAAATTGTGATATTGTATGCAAGTTGGCATTGCTACACATTTGGAATTAATGGAAAATTCGTTACTATCTCTACTAGATTTAGATAAATCTGATCAGATTTATTTTTGTAGATTCAGTGCAGTCTTGCTATTTGGAAAATTCCAGGACTCATCAGCAGAACTGCGCTTACAGACCATTATTGCAAACCCAACTTATCGCACCTGCCATGCACAGTCATGTTGTTCAGTTTTGTGAAGAGAAAGCTAGAATAAGAATTTTTACAGAAATAACTCGGCGGCATATGCTGAAGAAATCATTGCATTCGTGGCTGCAAATAATGCGCTAGACCCGTTTCTTCTTGCGTGCGGAAAGTTCTAAGAAAAGGTAAATTATTACATTTCTCAACAAAAACTCGAACATATATATTGAGTCCTTCGTCCATTTTTGAGGTTCGAGACCAATCTCTCCAGCAATGGGACTGCTGCGGAAGCCTCTTCAAACAGGCTCTTGCAACTTTTCTCATCTTTCTTTCCCTCCGCCCCCCTTCTCTCTCTCTCTCTCTCTCTCTCTCTCTCTCTCTCTCTCTCTCTCTCTCTCTCTCTCTCTCTCTCTCTCTCTCTCTCTCTCTCTCTCTCTCTCTCTCTCTCTCTCTCTCTCTCTGTATCTATCTGCTCCCTCTGCAAGGAGTTGATATTTCATTTCTTTTCCCAGCGAGATGAAAAATTATGTCCTCTTATGGAAGGAGAGTCGGACGTCGTCGGTAATGGAAAACGGTATATATTGAAATAAATTCCCCCCACGTAACGTGTGACGATAGCAGTAGTGGCTAGGATGACATAAGCGAGAATAACAACAGCGCCTGCAAGGAGAAGCGGTGTAGGCAACGCGTGTGACCTGCGAGACCAAACAGTTGCATAACCATCATTGGTGCAGGGGGCATGAAGGATTCTCCCATTATCCTCTCCTAATGAGCCATCCATTTTCTGGCCACACACCGCACGTTTTCGCTCGTGGAGAAACGGAGGTGGTCGATATATTTGCACCCTGCTTGTTTCTCGTGCACTTTTAATATCCCTCTCGGTAAAGAATCGCCTGCTATAATCTCTAGCCATTATAATAGAGAAGGGATGAAAGTGCGAATATCAGCATGTTCAAGAGTCAGCCACGTGGCCTAATTCAACCCTAACGAGCTGCGGAGACGAAACAAACGGCCGGGAAGACCGAAATTTAAAGACCACTCACTCGGAAAGTATGGGCGCGCGTAAAAAGTAGAAATTGGCCTTTGGGGTGGGCAGAGATATTATTACACGAAGCGTTTGCTGCTACCAGAGGCGGCGGGTTGCAACGACGTCGGCGGGCGGGCGTGATGAGTTCAAGGTTGCATATCGAGCCGGGAAAACGACGAGGGAATCAAGAGAGAGAGAGGGAGAGAGAGAGATGAGAGAGAGAACGAGAAGAGAGAGAGCTCCAGCTTTTGTTGCCATGGTTACGGCCCGGGGAGCCCTGCAGGTGAACACGATGAACAGTGTGGGTAGCGAAGGAGGTGCTGACTGGCTGGCTGCTGCCGGACTAGTCGTGCGCTCAAATGGCTTATAATTGCAGCCCCCGCACCGAGCGAACTTTGCTTCGTCTCTACCCCTAATGAGATGTCGCCTGCAAAAAGTACACGTTGCTTTATGCCTGCCACTCACCGCACACACCATACCTGCTATATCACCGTGTGTAAGTGCTGGAATTTGCAACGCACAACGCAACCTGTCACCTGACACTAAGAGCTTTTGTTAGCAAATCGAGCATCAGAAAATCTGAGTAGCATTTTATCCCAAGTACATTTATCAGATCAGACGAAAATTCCAAGGGTCAATAAATATGCAATTTGGGCAATTTGTATTAAACAATGGATATTGCTGTGCATATAAACATTCCACTTTACGTGGCTATTTTTCTTTTAATTCGCAACAAAAGGTTTCGAGAGAGCTATATAATTTATGTGTCTGCTTAAAAAACTGCCACGCTTTTCCGGTGTTAGTTTCTATTATAAACCACACCATCCTATACTCTAGGGATTTTTTTAAATACCTTGAGCGAGCACAAATCACAAAGGAATATTTCAGGATTGAATAACGCATCATGCCAGGACAAGTTAAATTGCAACGGAAAAAATGGGAGGGGGCTAGTAAAATAATTCACTACAGATAACCAAATGCATTGATTCATCTCTGTTGCGTGGGAGTGAGAGCACCTGGGGCTTGTTCAATTTTTTGTTTCAAGGCCCGGGCAGAGTGGCATCAGCACACGATCAACCAGCGGCCCCAGCTCTGCCGGCGGAAATAAAATCCAGGGCTGAGGGAATATTGAACAAGGGAAGAGACGTGCTTTTGAATATTCCAAGTGTTTATTTCATTAATAATTAAGAAGTGTCTATCAATTGATTAACAATTAAAAGAATGCAAAACCGAGAAAAATAAGAGCAATCAAATATGTTGTGGATCTCACAGCAAAGTTTTTGGATGGGATCATCACCTCGATTAACTTGCATCTGACGAAAAGCAACCGCTTTCAAATAAAAATCTCAAAATTCATCAATGGAGTGACTCGTTGAACTAACTCAGTGTACGACCTCCGATATTATTTGGTACTTCATATTTAATATATTATTAAATTCTCTTGCAAATATGTACACAACACACAGAAGAAATTGCATCAACAAATATAAAATCTTCTTCGCAGAGTAGATGTCAACATAAAACTTTTGCAGAGTAGATATGCGTTACAAATTTTTTTCGCTTCCAATGACCATGAAATTACATAGAAGATTACATATTTCTATAGTACAGTCTAAAACAGCAATGTTTAATGCTACTAGCAGGTCATTTCGGTCACCCGACATTTTTCCTCCAACCAGCATCAGAAGTGACAAAGCAGTAGTTAACACGGTGACCACGATATTACCTTTATTTGATCTCTTTTATACAAATCATAAATTACAGTGTGACGATAACCAAAACTCACTCGACAAACATGCCTCAAATTGCCGATACAAATGGGTAAGGACAATTTCTCCTTAGCTACGTGGAATGTGTGTGATGAATTAGACAAAGTTTAAGAAGCACCACAGAAGTTAGTTTAGTGCTCTAAGTGAAATGATGAAACATGCATTATGAATAGTTCAGTATTGTCTACAATGGAATGCACCTTAAAACACAACAAAAAGACAGGAGAGGAGTAATATGCCAAGCTGCAGTTTGATGTGAAAAAGCACAGTAGGATTGCAAAGGCTTCTCGAGATTTTTTTTCTCAGTTGGCTCAAGTTGGGGCATTACAAAACTGTAAACTAATAGAGCGGCTTCACACCGACAATACATTATTACCTCCAGACAATTTTAAAATGCTAGAGAAGTGAAGCTTCTACCAATCAACTCGCCTAATGGACACCAGCCCAAAAAGATCTGGATTATACATAATTGAGTCTCTAATGGAAAGGAGTTTTACATATGTGTACATATTTTTACCACTCAAAAGGCATTGGTTTTTAAACAACTCTCTTCTCCCACAAAATGATGCATTCAGTTAATATTAATACTCCACTAATTCACTGAGTCTGTCGCCCGCAGGCTAGGACAGCCTGCGCGCTTAGTTATCAAGTACAGCCAATAGGAGTAGGCTTATGCAGAAGTGACTCTTGCATACAGATTCTTCAGTTTTGGTCTTGCGTTGCGTTCAAATTTGGCGGCTAACAAAGTAACCTGGCTTCTGTGGACCTCTTCAGCCGTTTTCAATGGTGCGCTAGATGTGTCTGATTTGGTTGAGATCCAAGGAAGGTGAACTGGCCAGCAGTAGCGTTGCCTCCCCCTTCCACTTCTTACAATTTGTATTGGTCATTGTTGCGAGCAAGTCTGTCGTGTTTACCTGCAAAACAGAAAAGTAAAGTCATGAGGGAGAGTACTAAAAAGGCATCAGTTTGCATTTTATATGTAAAAATGTGACAAAAACAAAAATGTAATATTGATTTGCTGAGAACACACAAAAAAGATTTTGCTTATTGATGGAAACTCATTTCATAATATCATTGCAAGACTGGGTAGATAAAGTCTATGAACCATTTTTTCAAAGGTAAGTTAACAGCAACATACAAAATGCCATTCTGTTGAATGAAATTCTAATTTCTCAAATGAATTTTATTTAAAACGGAAAAAATCCACAATTTTGAACAAAATATTGACCTTATTGCTAAACTGATGATATTTCCACTTTCTAAAAAATTTAGGTCCTTAAAATAGTATATTTTTATTCGCATTTTCTTACTCTATAGCCTCTATAGAATAATTAAGAAAACCTTTTCCTCTCGTGAGGCTTCAACATAGCTCTCAAGCTTTAAAACACACTGTCTAGTATAATTATGTTAAAATTATTAAAATATGCATGTTCTTATTCAGTTTTTAAAATTTTGTATTTTTGAAAATCTTATAATAACTTGCCACTAGTAGCAAATGCCTAATTTCTTGTAACGTGATTTACTTAAATTAAAATTTATATATATGCATCTAATGATGATCTGCTTTGGCAAAATAAACCGAATGGAGATGAACATATCTCTAATTTAGTATTAATAGTTTGTTCCAAGAAAAAACGAAATGACTGAGAAATGAGAGTCTTTATACTATACATTAATATTGACCATGATAAAGTATAAACAATCAAATCAGGAATTAATTGCATTTTTTCACAGCATTGCTGAATGAATTTTGTTTTCCATTTGCTCATTAAATAAAAGACAGAATTATAAGAACAATCACTACATCAGATTAAACAAGGACGAGATAATTATGTACTTGCCAGTTCTTTAGATAACTCAATTAATTTTTACTTAAATTTTGATAATTACAGCGTTAAAAAATAGCTATGAAATCTTTTATTGCCACATTTCCCTGAGTATTTTTGTTATATGACTGTGTTTAAAGGCTTAATTATATTCTAGTTTTTTTTTCAACTGCATAATTTTGACTTGTATAGAAAATAATTAACACATTATTTTGATATATCTTTCAGAATGAAGCATTCTCCTTCGGATTATAATTTTTAGACGAAATAATGCATGATTGATTGATTACTTAATAAGATTGCAATGAATGATTACATATTAACTTAAGAGATAATTCGTAGCATATAAATAATCCTCACCTAGCATGAGCAGTTTTCTTTAGGGGCCTGCTGATCGTTAACCAGGGTGTTGCGACCGCCTGGCTGGGAGGGTTTGTGTTGCACTCCAGATTCAGCTGCGTTCAAGTCAAGTCTTTAAAATTGAAAGTAATTAGTCCCGAAACTCATTTGGTAGATAAAACTCAAAACAATACCTTCCATCTTGGATGCTCTGGAAAATTTTCTTTGCGGTTTCTAAAAAGGCCTCCTCAACATTTTCACCACTGGAAAATTAATAACATTAATTAAGCCATATTCCTGCAGATATTGGAAATTTTCTGATGTTTTATCACTTACGTCTTTGCACTAGCCTCAACAAACATGAGGCCATTTTCGTCAGCAAACTGCTTTGCCTCGTCGTATGTGACATCTCTCTGAGCATCAAGATCGCACTTGTTCCCAATCAGGAATATCACCTGCAAAAAAATCATTTTTAGATCCATTGATAACAGTTATAAAAATTCACGCTTCCCTGACGACATTGTAAAGCGCTTTTAGTGTGCACTAGTTTCAACTTTTTTTTTAAATTATAATTATTTCGCTGAAATGAACTTACAGTACTGGGATTTGTGAGATTGCGAGTATCCGTGAGCCAACTACTGAGGTGGTTGTAAGTCGACCGCCTAGTGATGTCATAGACCATGAGAGCACCAGCGGCGCCCCTGTAATACGATCTGGTGACAGCCCTAAACCTCTCTTGTCCTGCAGTATCCCAGATCTGCAACTTGATTTTCTGGCCTGACACCTCGATGATTCGCGTGCCAAACTCAACACCAATGGTGTGTGGACAGTCTGCCATGACTGAAAACAGATGAAGGGCATTCAACATAATATTTCAAATAATCTTTTAGTGCTCATTTGCTCACATTTCTTTTCGGTGAACTGGTGCAGCAAGCAGGACTTGCCTACGCCCATGTCTCCTATGATGATGTATTTGAAAATATAAGAATAATTGTAAGGCCCGGATGACATCTTGAACTGCAAAAAAGAAGACAAGCGTTAATCTCTAGCAGATTTTAGCAAGAGGGTATTAATTTTAAATAGCGTTTTCAATAAAGTGGATTGTTTTTTTCAGATGCTTTCCTACAGCAAAACATGTTTATATGATCTAATTATCTAACGCGGACTTCAAGCAGCAATGATTTAATTAGTCCGCTCTCAATCCATTTGACCCAAAATTTGGCAGGATCAAACGCTAGTGACACAAGTCTATTGAATCTATAAACACGTCACAAGTGGCAATTAAATATGGGCATGCATGTGTGCATGATTCACTCGAAATTCCTCTGCTCAAAACAGTTTCTTGTTAAAACGTCATTAAAAACACAAGACAAGTGATGGCCCGATTCCTGTAATCCGAAGATAGAATTTACCTCTTATGATATGTTGTTCAACTCGGCAATGACTTGGTCTGCTGCAAAACGAGCCCCGTGGTGATTTCTCCGCGGAAAGGGGTGTAAATATCAAATAATTAATGACACCTCCCGATACCCTGGTTTCGAGTTAAATATGGCAGACCGGAAATAATAACAATTTTGTCCGGAGGGGGCGTCGCAAGCGCGCGGAAACTCAAACAGAGGCTAATTTAAAGCTTACTCTTAAATCGGTCTTACTCTTACACTACCTATGAGCCATTCAAGACGATTCTGGACGCCTAATTATGAGCTAATAATAGTTTTATTTTCATTGATAAATTCCACTGTTTGGAATATTTTTTATTCGATATTTTCAGGAAGACATAAATATACTCATCTTAAACACACATTGAGTTCAAAATAAAAAGATTTATTCAAGACCTGCTTTTAACATCACATAATTCAAAAGTGCAAGAAAATGAAATTAGTGAACGCAGGCATGTCTGTTAAACTGTTAAGGATTTTTACGTCCATCAAGGACTCAACAAAGAAAATGGATAAAATAAAGAAATTGGGCACTTTGGGCCTTGAAAGGAGCGCGCAGCGTATTTTAAGTACCACTTAATGTTAATTGACGAGAACAATATTGTTCCCAAATTAATAACAGATCTTCCAACCCTATTGGGTTCACCTCTTTTTTGCTTGTTTGGCTGAAGACCCACCACCTGCTGCAGATGATTTGCTCTTTCCTTTGAACACATAATTATGAACGCATATTTTGTGATGATATTATATATCATACCAGCTTCTCCTTTTTTGGCTTTATTGGCTTTGTAGGCCGCGTTCATTTTTGCAATATTTTCCTTTGAGACCACTTCATGCTTCACTATTGGTCGAGGATAGTCAGTTCCGATAATGCATCCAGCTGCCTTCTGCACGGACAAGGGTGCGTTCCACGGCTCATATATGTACTCCACCGGATACTTCTTCAAAATTGGCAAATATTTCCTGCGAATATAATGGTTATGAGAGGAATCACCCAGAAGATTATTAAATTACTTGATATAATCGCCAAACTTGTCTGTTTTCTTTCCAAACACCACAGGACTGTAAACCCTGAAATACTGATGGAAAAATGCTGATGCAGACAACCACATCCAGTTTCCTGCGTTTAGGGCCCAATCAGCATCAAGAAGGAGCTCTTCGAATACCTGCAGACAGGATAACAAATCAAGCTTGATAGTCTATTTTAACAAGAACTAAATTCAAATTGAGACAAATATGAATGAAATTTGGCCAATTAGCCTCTCCTAAGCCAGCACACATACCAAATTACGGCATCATTGATCCAAAAGTGAGACAAAAATTATGGTATGCCTAAATGGTGAACCTTTTGGCCCTCTTCCCAAGATATCCACAGGTCGCCTCTTGTGAGGAAGCAGGCAACAGCGTGTCTGGCCAAGTGGTGGATCCAACCCTCCTTTCTGAGTTGCGTCATGATTGCGTCGATGAAAGGATAGCCAGTGCGACCCTGTGTTGGCATTAAGAACCTGCTTAAACTCAATTTTCACACAGTCTCTTTACCTCAGTCCATGCTTTAAGGTGCTCTTGGTTGTTCCCCCAAGGAATTTGACAGCAAATCGAGTTTCCAACCATCCTGTCATAGTTAGGAGTTGCAAAACCAACAACATAGTAAAATTCCCTCCAGTACATCTGTCCTACTAGGGATACAGGAGGTTTACTGTGCTTCCTCCCTTTAATGATCTGAAATGAAAAAAAAAATATTTTGGTTTATTTGTTACTCTTTATGTAGATGAGAGATGAGAACCTTATTTAATTCATGGAAAAATAGTCTTGGCGAGAGACATCCAAATTTCAAATAAGGGCTGAGTACAGTAGTGCTAGGTATCAAGCTATTTGGTGACGTGTTGGGCTTCTCAAAATCGCAAATCCAGGCCTAACAATTCAAAATTATTAGTAAAAGCAGTCAATATTAACGCCCACAGAAACCTTTTTTGCCAGACAAATTTGCATTCTTTTCAGGGCCTCAGCTTCGCCACCGGGATAGAGGCATGGCTCAAGCTTGCTTTCATCAAGCCCCAATTCCTCCAAGGTGGGGACATTTGTATTTCCAAAAATGTCTTCTTCTTTGGGGATTTTCAGCTCTCTACTCTCCAGAATTTCGCTGTAGCCTGGGGGCACTTTTTTGGGTGCATCAACAGCAGCTGGAGGTGGCCCCAGACCTTCAGCAACACTAACAAACTTTTGGTAAGTAAGTGGGACCTTTCCCATGTTAGCGTTCAAAATCTTTGCTGGACTGTACAGCGTGTGCGACACTTTCTGAATGACTTTGACGCCAGCGTCTTTTGCCATAGCCTCGATCTGCTCATCTCTTTTCTTGGCGTAAGGCTCGATGTCATTTTCAAACGTGATACACTTCACATTCCAAGTTTTGAACAACTTGGGGAACACCTCTTCAGGCTTTCCTCTGATTACTAGCAATGCACTTCCCAGAGCTTTCAGTCTGTCATCGAGGTTGGACAAGCTTTGCTGGAGGAATCTCCACCTGTTGGGACCAACTCTCATATGATCCAAAATTAATGGGTCGAGAATGAAAATGGGACGGAGCTCCTTGATAAATTCTGGTTGCTTCTCGCACTGTAAAATGCAAAATACAAAATTAAATTAGCAAATAATCTCACTCGCCTCTCAGCTCCCAGGTTTAGTTCAATAAATATTAACTAGATATCATAAAAATATGAAAATTTACAAATGTGGCACTTTATTTTTAATGTGTTTATCTTGTAGCGGTTCCCGCTTATTGGCGTTAACTTAGTTTGTAACCTTTAGATGTCACTTGTAACTGTATGATAAGCTTTTCTCATTTACCCTGTATAATACACCTTCACTGACCGCTCACCTACGCACGCATACGGTCATGTCGCATTTACCTCTCCGGCCGGGAGTATAATGTCGTGCGCATATATGACGCTTGTAATAACTTATAGACCCGAAGATAATACCGGGGTAAGCATTGTATTTAACTGTGATAATTATTGTTATTCTCGACTCGCATATTGATGCGTTAATTAATTGTTTATATATTGACTTTCCTTTGAGATTTTATTGTGAATATTTATTATGTAAAACTTTACAGTCTTAATTATGGATTAAATCTACGTCTACAAAGGAACCAGATGCATTTCCTTTTGGCTCGAACCGAGTAACCCACAATCTACTTGAGGATAAAAAACGATACAATTTATAGATTTATAATAGTAGTATACGTATGTACATGTATGTAATATAAGAATCGGTAAAAGAGTAGACATGCACAACATGTGCACAATGTTTGATAATGATAATTTAATTTCAATTTCATCATTACGTTCATCAGGTATCTAGATACATCATTAAAAAAATCGATTCGGCCACGATTTTCACTCTTTTATGTATATAAAACATAAATCAAACCTCTCTAATAGCTTCCAGGAGCGCAGGGTTATCGTGAAGTCGCAATCCTTTCCGAAACCAATGAATCACAGTTCCACGGCTCATTTTTCAATATTTTGGTTAGTTGTATGTATCTATGTACTTCTGATGTTGTCAATTTTTCGAATTTTGCAGGGTAAAATCGTTAGCAATCTTGGTTATGTACTCAGTGTGAAACCCAAAAGCACAAGAGCAGCAATTTTAGGACGAGCGATGTCGGTTTGTCAGATGTCAGTGCCAATGTTTGGTGTTTGGTGTGTTTTGTGATTGTCTGCTTGTGCTTGTGCTACTGCTGCTGCTGCCTGGCCATGCCTGGCTGCTGGCTGCTGCTCTGCTGCTGCTCGCTTGATTTGTTTTCATTTTAAGTGTTTGCATAGAGTACCAACGTTGTAATATTACGCTTCATCGCGTTTGTGAAAATTCAACACAATTTTAACACAAATCATATTTTATTACTCTATTTCAAAAATAGGTTAATAAATTTATCTTTTTTATAATAATAAACGATGAAAAATCATTGCTTTTTCGTATAATTTTATTATGTTAAGTTGTCACATTGCTAACTTGTCAGCTGAGAGAGCGCTAGACGGCAAGAGCGCACTTTATGAAATCAGCCGAGCGAGAGCTTGACGAAAATTGTTTTGTCTTAGTCAAATTGCTGAATTTTCCACTGCCGAGAGAGGTCTTGCTGGTGAAATGGGAGAGACAAGTAACTACATTGAAATATATTATAAATACATAATTTAGAAACTTTGTTTAGTTATGTATGTATGATTTGCATCTATCTATTTATGTACTTTCATCTTTAAAGTTTCCCTGTTTTATCCTGTCAAAAACTAAAATACATATTTGCTATTGGTGTCTATCTTTCTCAGATAGGTTTGTCCGTTCAATTTTAAGCTGGAACATATATATTTATGAGAGTGAGGGGTAATTATGAGGTGACAAGCCTATCTCAGACCCACCCTATTATGTACATATAGCAGCTTTTAGCTTTTGTTTGTATTTTTGCTTGTCTTTGTCTGGACTCACGCTTTCCGCTCACTTAACACTCATTCTCGGTCTGATGGAAAGAATGAATGCTATTGCCCTAACTCAGAAATTTGAGTTCTACTTATAGTCGGAAAGTGTAAGACCTTCAAGCTATTTTAATTCTAGTTCCAGACGATCATGTTTACTTTGCTCCAAAGAAGATGGTACTCAACATCGGTGACATGGCAACATGGACCAAGTCGGAGGCATATAATGTATAAGACCGCATTAATTACTATCTGCAACTTCAATTCTTAACATACATGATATTTTTATTGTTGCAGGAATATTTGGGTTTCATTTATGCCTTGAATGATTCCGTCAAAGGTATACATACTATTTTTCTAATATATTTTTTACCAAAAATTAACCAAATCACCGTTTTTAGGAAAAAGCAATACATCTGAATACCCTTGCAGTGACAAAGTCGGTAAAGTCTTGGAGCTCTTGGAAACTCTGAATACATGGATCGATGAAACTCCGCCGATTGATCAACCTCAACGGTTTGGAAATAAAGCGTATAAGACTTGGTACCAAAAGTTGAAGCAGGTGAGCTTAGCTGAAATTAAACAAAAACTCTGTAGAATTCTATAGTGTGATCATTTAAAAAAATCAGACAGTCTTATCAGTGCAAAAAATAATTTAAGCATTTTTTCTAGAATGCTGAACGGGAGTTGAAAATTATGCTTCCTGAGAACAAGCACAATGCCATAGTAGAAATTTCTCCATACTTGATCGAAGGATTTGGAAATGACACCAGAATTGACTATGGCACAGGTCATGAAATGTCATTTCTCTTCTTTGTGTGCTGCCTATTCAAAATCGGAGCACTTGAACAGACAGACAAGGCAGCAGCAGCGTGTAAGATATTCTCAAGGTATTTAATTGCTCAAAAGTCTTATCAGCTTAGGAGCAAAGATTCAATTTTTTGACTTTTTAGGTACTTGGAGATTTCTAGAAAGTTGCAGCGCACCTATAGAATGGAACCTGCTGGAAGTCATGGTGTGTGGAGCCTAGATGACTACCAATTCGTACCCTTTATTTGGGGCAGTTCTCAGTTGATGGGTAAGATATATCAAGTGTTGAACGATCATAAAATAATTATTTTGATTAAAAAAACTGTAGGTCACCCAAGGATTGAGCCTAGTGCTCTGTCAAATGAGCCTGTGGTTGACGATAATTACACCAATTATATGTTTTTTGGATGCATCAAATTCATTTTGCAGGTGTGAAAATAACTTTTATTCATATGGTCACCTTACGATGTTTATTTGTTTCCTCAGGTCAAAACTGGAATGTTTGCAGAGCATTCAAATCAACTATGGAATATTAGTGCAGTTGGTTCCTGGAGCAAAGTGAATGCTGGCTTGATCAAAATGTACAAGGCGGAGGTAAGTTGAACCAGTTATTTCTTGCTGTAGAAACACACCAACATTTATTGAACGCGTGATCTGCAATGCAGAGAAGTTAAAGCATATTCATTATCAAATATTAATCTTAATGACTTGAATGCAATTGATATTCACTTTATTATGGACTCTTGAGATCTATGAATTTGAAAGAAGAGTTGCACAGTCTCAGAAAATTTTCACAGTCTCTAGAAAAATGATTTTATGTAACCCTATACAGTACACTTGAACACTAAAACGTGCCTGTTTTATTTTTTGTGAATTGGGTGAAACAAGTCTCATCCCATTTGTAAATAACAGGTAGATGACCAGGATCAGGGGTCAATGGATTTGGATGACACTTAGCAAGTTCATAGCCTCTTTAGGTGGTCAGCCTTAAATATTTCATTTTTCGAGACCCCAAAAATGGCCTATCTCATGTATCAAACATCTCCTCCTCAAGATGTGTAAATGAGATAACACCAACATCAATTTGCTAGCAATGTCAAGGAAAGGGGAGATTTTTAAGCGTTTCAAGGGTTGAATACACACTGACCAGTGTCAGAGGTGATAAAAGATTAAGCAACTTGAAATGCTTAAATAGCTCAATGGGCTGGGATGGGTACCTGCGCCAAAACACCACTAGCTGGATTTAGCACCTTTACAGCGGCCTTATAAATGTCTGATGTTTCAATAAAAGGCTTTGATGCGGGGATGCGAAAAAATTCCGCAATCACGGAAATGCCACTAAACTTGAATCAAAATTAAATAACGCCGCCTTTCAGCGATAGCCCAAAATACATATAACTTTACGCATTTGAACTAACTTGGAAAATGTTCGCAATTTGTTATCGCGTTGATAAAGCAAATTTGCTTTTCCTTTTCCCCCATTCTACTAAGCATTATCAGCAAAAATTGACAAACCCTAATTGCACTTTTTTATACGGAGTTATCTTCAAATTTGTTAAAAGTTTCCGATTTTCCCCTAAAAATAATTGTTCTTAATCCCCTTTGATTTTTCAAAGGTTGTGGTGGTAGATATTAACCTGCGGTGGATTTTGGACCTACACTCGGAGGTTTAGGCAACAGGTTTTATCCAAATCTATTGACTCGTGCCTACTTTCTGTTTGTTGCAAATGGAATGAGCCCATTAAAGAATAATCAAATAGCTCATTGTAGGATAAAAACATTTGATTGACTATGGTTTGAAAATAAAATACATTTCAGGTTTTAGCTAAGTTTCCTGTCATTCAGCACGTTCTCTTTGGGTCCCTCATGTCGCTGAAGGAAAGCAAATTTAAAATGGGACCAGGAGGACCTCCTCGTAGCATGCCACCAAGATTGCCATGACCCGTCTGATTTCAAGGATTGCATTTTGTTCAGACCCAAACATGGCACATCATGAAGAGACCAATATCATAATTTTCACCGCCCAATTGAGTTAATTGTGTTATAAAATAAAGTTGCTTCGTTATTTGTCACATAGAAACAGTTAATTTTTATTTAAATTCAGAGAAAAAACTTCCATGGGTATTAAACGCAGCATTGCTCATTTGGCACAAATAGCATTGAAATACGCCGCGGTGTGGAGTGGGAATATTTAGATCTGCAGCGCGAGCAAGCAGTAGGAGGAGAAATCCAAACTCTCAAGAGACAGTTAGCCGAACACCAGGAAGCGCGCGCGACTCTGTCGGGGCGCTTGCATGTGCTTTGTTCCCTGAAGAGTTCGTTGGCCTACAATGTGCTCCATAAATACAACTCTAACACCCACTCCACGGCACTTTGGGTCCTTCAATTAAAACCATCAAACGACCTCCACTCATTAATCAATCTCAATCACTTTCATGGGGAATGGCTGGCGTGTGTTATCACCTGCCGCGGACTGAAGGCGATGGTGCCTGGAATGAAAGTGGGCTCCGAGGGATTTCCCTCCCGCGAAATACCCGCTTGTGACGATGCGTTAATTTCCAATCACTTTTGCATATCGCAGAGAGCTCTCGAGTGGGGTAGCATAATATTCAAGACCTTGTCGAGTGTCCCAAAAAATCACTCGACTCTGACTACGGCGCATTTAGTAACGATTTCTAAATTAAACAAGACTCGTTCAACTAAGAGAAAAATATTATGGAACAGCTAAATTTTGCTACCATTCTTTAATGCTACCCAGATTCTAGTCAAGACAACATAAATGAAAATTATTCCTTGAAATTATCAAATTTTTGATGATGAAATTTATATTATGTTGAATTGCCTGCAGCAATACCTACAGACGAACAGTGCTCATTGTTAGTTGAATTGTCTTTAATGGCCATGTGGAAAACATGAACACTTTGAGAGCCACATTTGTTTAATTAAATTTAAATTTGGGATAATTCTGGAAAGTCTGGAAAAATTTATCTTTTATACGCACTTTCAGGGAATATATACACTTCTTTATTCATCAAAAAATTAAATTTCAAACATTTTCAAAAAATGTCATAGTGTAGTAAAGGTGGGGGTAATTTTATGTTTTAATTTCACAATTGCGTACAATAAGTTTTTTTTCTATTTGCAATTCAATCTACAATCATTCCTCTTTCCAAAGAGAAAATTTAGCAAAAATTGCATTTCCCGTGTAGGATTTATAAGTAATGCAGTACATTTTAATAAAAATATATTTAAAAAAATTGCTTCCCAGTCCATCTAGCATTATAAAGTGTTTGAGTAAAACTCAAACCAATATCGAATTTATTTTGCTGTTCCAGTCTCGTATTGATCTGTCACATATTTCCAAATGGGCACAAGGCCCTTTAATTGAACACTTTGGCCGCATAAATATCGCAGCCTTGAGTCACATAAGACTGCCAAGGCTGCATGAAGCGCAGCAGTGCTTCTATGCTTCCTGCGTCCTCCCTCGGCAGACGACGACGATCTCGCGTGCCTTTGCGGGGCTTCAAATTTCCTAACTGAACAGAAACATCCCAATAAAAAATTAACTCCATTCACTTGTCGCTTCATGCCGCCTGCTGGGGCTGGCAGTTTTCGAGCGTGGGCGCGTGCGTTCCGCCAAACGTAACCTTTCGCTCGCCATTTTCCGCGGAGGTAGCCGCTGTGACGTGAGTCGAGCTCTTTTTTCGCCACGAATGGGGTTGATTGTGACCTAAGAGTGACGTCAAATCGCGGCAACTGCTTTTGCGTCGTAGGCTACTTGGTGTGTGTAGTGTATATAGCCTTACAGCCGCGTCCTACCTCGCGCGCGTTCTCTCCGCGGCGATGACGTCAAACCTACACACCAAACACCCACGTGGGTGCGCATCACACTCTGTTTTGAGTCTTTTAAACTTGGCTGCTGACGCTTGGCTGAAGCTATTTCAAGCGCCGTTCAACCCTTCCGAAACCACTTGACTGCCGACACCGCGCCGTTTAGCTCCCAATCCAATCCATTTTTTGCTAGGCCAGTAGCGCTTTTTTGTTTTTCTGAACTTGAATCTAAATTCACATATTTACTGCAACAGTTTGCAAAATGATGAAATAAAATAATGCTACAAACGTTTGACGCTAACTTTTCTTCTTTCTGAACAAATTTAAAATGTAGGAAACTGTGTGATATTATTGTGATCCTGCCTGTTGTGGAAAAATGAGCTCGTTCTGGTCAACCATTGCAGCAGTGCAAAAAATCAGGATTAATAATCTATCGGGACATTTTAATATTTCAATTCTGAGAAATTTTTCATATTCTCAAATAAATGTTTGTTTCCTAACCAGAAAGCTTGTTGATGAAATTATGATGCAACAAAATTGAGAGAGGGGGGAGGGATAGAGAGAGAGAATGGAAAAAACGTGTGGGAAACCCGGGAAGCAAAAAGAAATTTTTAGAAAGGTTTTTAGTTCCTCGGAGATCGTCACTAAAATCAAAGAAATTGTTTTACTCTCGATATAAAATTTTAAATATTTAAATTATTGATTATGAACGCAAAACGTTGAGCAAGTCCATACGTTTGGGATAAATCGTCGCTTTACTGCGTCAATAAACAGCAATAATTATTATTACTTGGAGTGGTGTCAGACAGTGCACATTAACAGACGTTGCCGGATAAGGGGTGGAAAAGAGGCTGTCGCGATCGAGTGAATGAAATTTGTGCACTCGCTGCTCCGCGGCGTTGCTCGCCCCCTGGCGGACCCCCTAGCTTTTGCTTTCTTGCTCTGTCTACCCGCCTCATCAGCACCCCTTTAGCAATGGGGTTTAGTGCGCGATTCGGATGCGTCATGTGCATTGATTTGCTCCGTGTGTTGTATGCCGAGTGTGCGGTGGCGGAGGAAGTAATAATAGAATGATATTATTTGCAAAGGGTCGCCGGCACTTGCAGTAAATCGATAATTCGAGAGAGAGAGAGAGAGAGAGAGAGAGAGAGAGAGAGAGAGAGAGAGAGAAGATGCCGCGCCGCCACGCTCGCAACCCGAGGGCGAAAATACGCCAAGCTAGGAGGGTTTGCTTTACACACGCGCGTTAATTATTTCCTTTCACGCCACATTTTTCTGAACCAACGCCACACACACCGCGAGATACGCAGTATTATGCTCGTTATCTTATCTCTATGTCTCGACTAACAACGGTGCAATCAGATTCTTCTACCAACAATTTGGAAAGCCTTTAAATCTAATTTAAAAATTAGGTGAAAGACAACAGCATTTCAATAAAAGTTTAAACTTTCGTAATCAGTGAAATTTTTGTAAGTGCCTGTAGAAAAGTAGAATTTTTAAATTAAAAAATTGTTCCTCTTGAAAATTAATTGATTTCTATAACATACTAAAAAAACATTTTTTAACAACCTGATGTGTTTGATTTATTCAGCACCTCTTCGGAGTAAAACTCACCCTCGAATAATTTTTGTCCTCAACCTGTGGGAAACAAAGTTTGTGCTCAAGGCAATGAACTTCATTTCATAGCCATTCGCGGCTGCATGGTTTTATTTTCTCTTTGGAATCGAGTTGAGTGTATATATATGCAGGTCGGTGGCTCCAATCCAATCCATTGGATGCGCTCACTTTCTCATTTCTCGACGTTTCCCTCGTTGCGTTCTATTCCGAGCCCGCTATCGAACCAACGGGTCTTTCAACTCGTCTGCCTTTGAGTATAAAACGGCTTTGGTTCTTGTAATGTTTTCAGCGACTCCGTGGCGCAATGGTAGCGCGTCGGACTCCAGTTCCGAAGGCTGCGTGTTCGAGTCACGTCGGGGTCAATTGATTTTTGTCGTTCTAGATATTATTGTGATGTCACGGTGCATCCTTTTTTTCTAGCTACTTTGTGTAAATTTTTAATACTAATAATTTTGAATTTTAGAGAACCACCTACCACTTGAAAGGCGTGAAATAATCCATTCATTGATATAAATTGATATAAATTTTTGATGAAAGATTTTAAAATTGGAAAAATTCCCAAGATGGGAGTGGAAAAAGGTTCCCATTTGCTTATACGG
Organism: Cloeon dipterum; assembly: GCF_949628265.1. Taxonomy (NCBI): domain Eukaryota; kingdom Metazoa; phylum Arthropoda; class Insecta; order Ephemeroptera; family Baetidae; genus Cloeon; species Cloeon dipterum. The sequence goes on from NC_088786.1 coordinate 15,842,127, forward strand.
TGGAGGCAAAATTCCCAAACCTCCGGCAAGAACGGGTAAAATTTGAACATTAACATCAATTCAACTGAAATTTTTGACTTTCTGAAATTCAATTACAATCAATTCTAATCTGGCAAAAGATTTTATGTGTCGCTGTACCATACAAAAACCTAAAAGTAAAATTACTCTTCTCATTTCAGATTCAGATACTGTTTGATAACTTTGATTTGATAAAACACAACACAAACAACAGAACTGTTGTTTTAAGATTTTATTGTTATTTGGGAGGATTCAAAATTAAAGGCAAAATTCACTCGTTTAAATCGAGCAGATTTCCCTCTTGGTTTGAATAATCTTCGCGGCGAGTAGAGATAACGTTTCTCGTGTGGCCATGCAAAAGCAACGTCACGTTCCGACTCTTTGCACTTGATAAGAATCCGTTCGCCGCGCCGCCGTCTTAACCATATCTCGCGCCGTCGTCACCAAATAATCGCGCCTAGTTACAACAAAAGTCGCTTTGCCAGCTCCTTTGAAAGGCTCTCAGTCCCAGCACGTGCGAATTGCGGATCAAATTGTATTTTTTTTTCAGATCGTGAGACAAGTTGATGCTCTCATGCCGGGCTCAAAATCAGAGCTGTAATATTTTAACTCTCCGTTTTTTAAACTACATATTGTCAACAAGGAAAGGTTTGCGCATAGAGGCTTGCAGTTGAAAAATGCCGCGTATTGCACGTATAGCCACAAGGAATTTTAAATTTACAAGAAAATTTAAGATTTTCAATAGGATTGATGTTAGTAAAAATAAATACAATTATTAATTATTTTCAATTTTGATTGATATCCAAGCTTTTCCGATTTATTCAAAGGGGAAGCTTTTGTTTTATAGCACACTGTAAAAATCATCGTAACGAGCAGCAAGAGTCATGATGTAACAATCGAGGTCACACGTTATTTTCATAAATATTTGCGGTGGCGACCACGTCAACTTCCAGGGAAATGCTGTGTGCGTATATGTGTGTGACAGAATAACGTAGTGTACCAACCTCTCGTAATACGAAGGATGCGTTGTTTGTAAATAGACCAAATGAGTCACGGCTGATAAAATCATAAAGTCTTAAAAAGGCGATTGAAATCTGCAACATGCAGGTCGTCGAGTAGCTAACAGGTTGTGTGTGTCGTCTTTGCGTCTGCCGATGCTGGGATTACTCATCTGATAATTTTTGATTCAGTGCCAAGTTTCATTCATCGCCACTGACTGGATATGTATGACAAGACGGAAGAAAGGGAGAGTCGTTTTGCCAATTTCACATCACGATAAACTTGATAAAAGAATGAGGATTACTTTTACCAGAACAACTTTTAACAAGCAAAAATTACTCCCGTTCATTTCACGTATTTCAATTTAATATTGTTCCTTAGTGTTTACAACTTGTAAATTTTGGAAACCGCTCTTTCTATACGCCACCACGATATGAAAATGTTTACACTGTGATATTGAGTATATATCCATTTCATTTGCGGAAAATTTAGAATTTATTAAACAATGTATTTTTAACTGAGCCAACCCCTCCCACCAAAACCAACAACTATTATACCATATATATAAGATGATGGCCTAGGATTAGGAAGCCAAACAGTATCTTGTTCGTGAAAGAGCATTTCATTTGACTAGGTGTTTGGCCTGAGAATTATTTAAATATTGAAGAAAGATTGATTGTAAAGCCTATTTACACACCAACTTTTAACAAAAATGCGTGTGAGGGGAAACCTGTTGTTGTTTCTATTTTTTACATACTAACTGGAATCAATCTCGTTTTTTAAGCTAAAATGATCCAATTTTTAAAATATATTAGGCAGGAAATAAACATTGTCGTGTTTAGCTTGTTTCCCCTCTGCGTTGAAAGGCAAAAACGTCAGTAAAATTTAAAAAAAAAATCTTTGCGATAAAAATATATCTTGACGCGAGTTTAGAAGGAAATGAGTGCTGTGTGAGCTCAGAGCAAATTTTCCCCGCCTAATTTCTCAGACTCAAAAGTAAATTTTAGCCTGGTACGAGGTGCTTAGGCTAAATTCTCCATAATTGAGCGGTGAATCATAGAGGATGGCCAGGCGAGACGATCTTGAATCCACCTCCACCTCAGCACAATAGAGAGCAAGCGAGTATTTAACCAAAATCCCAGACGGCCGACTGTTTCCGCTCCATCCTCCCCTCGGAACTGAAAGGAAGCGCATACAGCATTCTGCCGCGCCTGCCTGGCCGGGCCACCCAAATCCTTTCCCGGAAAACCCCCTGCTGAGTTGACCACCCTTCCCTCAGTAGTGAGCAGTCTGCGAGAGGAGGAAAAGCAATTGGGCAGTTTTTCAGCAAAATTATTTTTGCCCTTGAACAGGTGAGCCGAGCCTGGCTGGCGAAACGGCTATACGATTCGCGGCGCGCGCGCTGCCCCCTCCAGCAGGCTCAACACCTGCCCCGCAGTAGCACCTTTTTGATCCCCTTTTGGCCTTGAGAGAGCCGCCGCCCGCCACCACCGCCGCCGCCGCCTATCCGCATAACACACACGCCGGCATTCTCGCCACTTTTTCGGTTGATTTCCTCGCCGATGTGCGAAATAAGATAAGGCGGCAAAAAGTCGCGTCTTTTTCAGACGTCATTATCTGCAAATATCGCGGGAAAAAATTATAATCAGAATTGTTTCTGTTTCGGGTTGTTCAGCGATATAGTTATATCATTGTCATTAAATAAAATCATGACTAGCGTGAAACGGTTATTATCCTAAAATTTTGCAGAGTTATTTAGTCCAAACAAATAATTTGTTTTATTGGACCAATTTTTCTTTACTATAGGGCTCAAACGCGTGTAAAAATTCATCTTTTGCGTAGTGTACAAAATGATTCAGGCTCAAGTTTGTTTTTATTGGCCAATATAGCAGCTATGCCACAACCAGCCTACCCACATCCAAAACAAACCATATAAAAATTAAATCAAAGCTCACAAAAATAATTAAATTACTCCAGTTCTATTGGAATTAAATCGATCATTAATTTTCAACTATTATTTCAGCCTTTGCAATTGAATTTAATTTACACCAGTTATTACACAAACACACACAAGTTCCCCATTGTGGCGTGACGCAATCTCGTGAAAAGGAGACTGTCTTGTGTCACTCTGGCGTTACACACGCACTCAGCCCATGTTTTCCCCGACGCCTTTGCCTCAAAGCCTTCTCCGAATGCAGCGCTTTTAAAAGGAAAAGAGACGAACTTTTGTTTTAGAGATAAACCGGACGTTCACATTTCCTCGTCGAAAACCAGCTTTTCTATACAAATAACAGGCTTCTTAAAAATCAAGTGCACTGCTCACTTAAGTTTATGGTTCGGCTCAGAATGAAGTTGAGCTGCAGCCTAGTTTCCAAGCGACAGACACTGTGGGAGGAAAAAAGATTTCATTGCGATCGTGGGTGCAATTTAAACTCTCACTTTTCGCTCTTCAAGCAGCGCGACGCAGGTAAACGTACTGAGCGAGAGATCGTTCGTTGGCGTGGTACAGCAGGTTTGGAAATTAAAGATCGCTCGTTTCAATGCCTGGTGCAACATTCTACTCGAAACAGGTCTATATCGAAGAAATATGTTTGGACTGATGAACCCTTTTTGCATTCTTACGCAATCAACTGGAAATTTAGCTGCTCGCGATGGGAATTTAATCTTTACTCGCTTGGCTCGGCATTTTCGCTCAAGGCGCAAGTTTCAATTTCACTTTCATCGGCGTTTTCGAGTCGGCCGTAGCATGAGTACTTATTGCCGAATATCCAGGTTATATTGCAGTCAAGTTCGACGCAAGCCACGCCGTGTGTGCCACAATTTCTTCAGCACGATTTTTTTCTTGCAAAATCCGCGGCGTGCACACAAATCTCTTTCTCCTCTCACGACCGGCGGACGGAATGGAAATCCCTGGATTTTATTTTAGCCCAAATTTCTCTCGGCGATGCGCGCGCGACACTTCCCCGGTTTTCCTCTCGTGCTGACGTATCCTCTTTGTTTCCGCCGTCGGATGAAAAATCTACTTCATCGCGGCGAATGCAGCTAGCAGACAGGCTGCAGAAAGGCTGCTGCTTTTTAGTGAAAGTGCGCTGCCGGTCTGTGTAAAATACACATAGGTAGGTGCCAAGCTGAAGCCAGGCCTCGCATTGCTAGAACGTTCATTTACAAATGAAGCAGCGGCGGCGCGCGCCGCTTGTTACAAAACCACCTGAAGGATCCGTGACGTCACATTCGATAGCCTTGTTGGTCGCAGGACGAGGCCGCCGTCCCAGGCTCAACCGTTGAAACGAAACCCGCTCGCTCGGCTCTCTTGCAGCCGCGATGCAAACGGTATCTTTCTCACACTGCGCACTCACGATATAATCCAGCCTTTACGTTTTCTTAAAAAATTTCAAATGAATGCTCTCTGCTCCAACTTGATTGGCACGGGAGCAATGAAAATTTGAGCTAAATGCTGCTGCCTTTTCTTCCCTCAGTATTTATCACAGCAATGAAATCAATTAATACAAATTTTCAGCTGAAATTAAATGCAGCTTCCTGTTGGAATACGGAAAAAACAGCTCGCTACACGCGAAGGAAGTTGCATTTGATGTTGACTGAAATATTATGAAATCCTTGTGTGTTGAACAATAAATTACCAAATTTAAACTTTAAAGAATAGTTGTAAACGTTTAAAAACCATTTTCCATTTCAACCTAAATATACTCTGCGGTAAATTTTGAGATCTATTCTTAATATTATTTATTGTTTCCGAATAAATAATAATGTAATTTTTTCAAATGGTTGTTGCTAACCAAAAAGTAAATAAATCCTGCTCGCAGGCTCGAGTGGAAAATCGACGCTTAGATCATTATGCCATATTTTAATCTCCACATTTCACTAGGATGACTAGGACCATGCACGTCTGACAATGAGTAGAGATAATCCAGAGCTCAGCAGCAGCCACTTTAAAATCTGAAGCCAGCTTTTACTTTCCATCTGAAACTACTACTGAATTATTTATCGGTGAACTATCGATTCTGAATTTCTTTATGTTCTGATATTCTGTTGAAAATCATTCCTGTGGGTATTACTTTTTTATCAAGCTCGACACTAAAGATAAAATGCAATCGAGTTTAATTATGAGTTTTTGATAAATCTAATCACAATAAGAAACTAACAAATAATTATGTTACATCCTGTTTGCCAAGAAATGTTAAATTTTAGGATGTATAGTGTTGATATCGAAAGATTTACGCTCCTTATATATTTTTCCGCTGAAGTTTTTAGTATCTTGCTCCTAAACAAAACACTCTCAAGGAGACTTGAGTTCCGTCACGCATTGGAATCGAAAACTCTAGCAGCCTCTCAAAACGAAACTGCAGTTTTCATAATACCCAGAACTCATGAACAGGCCAAAATATAATAGAATTCGAGAATATTTGGAATGACAGGCGTTGACTGCCGCCGCGCACTGCGCAGTCGGCCGAAGGCCTTATTTTGGTTTAGAGAAATGAAAAGTAAAATCTGGATGAAAGAAAGTTCAAAGCCCCCGTCGCACGATGGTCCTCATTGCATTGTAGTGCTATAGTCTTACGCTGCATTTTAGAAAGCGTCTGATGTCCTACATTCAGGGCGCCGCCTGTGCCGCCGCCGCCGCCGCTGCGGAGAGGGAGGAAAACCCGGCACACACGTTCTCTTGCTGCTATTTGACGATGCGCTCAAACTGCTCACCTGCACATTGAAACGTTTTTTTCTTGATACACATTTGTGAGAAAGAGTTGAGTATGTATTTTCTGCGCGCGGCAAGATGTGTCATTGCGAGAGGATTGTGCAGGGGCCGGATGTGACGACGAGCAGCTCTAGCGGCACACAAACAATGCTGCCTGCCGCGTCTTCACTTCTCGGCTTGATTTCATTTCTCAAATGTTTGTTGGGGTTTTCTCCAAGGTTCTTCGCCGATGCTTGGAATTTGGCAACAAGTAATATTGCAAGCCCAATTTCCAGTTGTACGAATTTTTCTTGAAGCAGCTCTTTTAATGGGAAACGAAAAAGAGTGCGATTATCAGGTTTTCTAAGAATATCTAACTTTGTGCTCCGATCGGCTCTTTGCGTGTTGCAATATTTGTGTGTGAACAAATTCTAGTCCCAGTCATTCTTTGTAAAGAGCAAAGGTTAAATTAAATTTTCGAGCTGAATACGTTTTGAAAATACAGGAAACATTGAAGGTCAGCTCATAATTTACAATTAGATGCGTTTATTTTGGATCTGCAAGGAAACGTTGCTCTATATCTTCTCACATCCTAATAAAAAAGCCGATGGAAAGTATGAATAATGTTATATTAAAATAATATATATGTTTTTCTTTGTTCGTGATGTAGCTTATGTGCATGTTTCAACATCCTTGAAATCCTGAAAAGAAAGAAATATATATACACACATCAGATTTATGAAATTGAAATTTATCGAATGGATAATTTCCGCGCAGAGTTTAGCCATTAGTAAATTTTAACTTTCATCTGTTAAAACATGGATTATAAATAAATATGATATGACTAATCCCTACAACAAGAAAATGAAAATTTTGGTAGTGCTTTGTATATACATAGCAATAGCAAAAATTTTAAGGGTAAAGAACCTTTAAGGTTTCTCAAGATTTTCTCCCATGAGTGACAACGCTTTGAATTTTTTTGTCATAAAATTCAAAAGGTATATTATGCAACCTGAATTTTCGCGGTAATTTGTTCACTATTGGAGAGTTTGTTATCCTTTTTTAGTGTTGGATTTCATTTGTTTAGCTAGTTACCAGGAGAAAAAAGTGTTTGTCTATCGGTTTCAAAACCAAAACGATAAAAAATAAGTGTTAGTAAAAATATGTAAAACACCTATTATTTCAATACCAACAAGCGTTATAACGGAATGTTAAATTTTGATATAACAAAGATACTGTAAATTGTAGGTGGTTTCAAATAACTTTTTCGATGATATTTGTATGTTTTTGCACGCTATTAAAATGAAATTTATTTGAAAAATGAGTTTATTTCAATTTCTGCATTAAGATTATAATTCCGAACCACCCTAGAGGACTCTTTTGAACCGACTTCACCAACTCTTTAGAAATTCCTTAGGCGTAAATATTAACATGTTTGAAATTTTCTGTCAATTGCACATGATTAAAAAACTGTTTTTTGCTAATTCTATAGCACTTCTGGATATTTTACGATAATTTAGTCAAGCCAAAAGAATATTCAATTAATAATAAGACAATTTAAAATCAGCTTAAGTTCATATTTTCATTGAACTCAGCGGAATCAGTTTAAGAGCTAATCCAGTGCTAACAAAACAAAGCTCGCTGTTCGCGCTCTCGCTATTCCGCTTCGATTTATAAACGCATTGGCCTTCCACAGAAATCAATAATGCGCAGCTATACAGCAGAAGCAGAGTTGCGAGCGGCGATGTGCTTGTGTGCAGCGCAGAGCAGGGGCCCGAAAAGCGTGGAACGAGAGCGGAGGAGGATGGGCCGCGCGGCGAAGGTTGGGCAAGAATTTAGTCGCGAATTCGCGATAGTAGCTGCGGCTAATTAAAAATCGCAGCGTCTGTCGAAACAAACAAAAAGCCCGAGCAGCAGCAAAATGAAAGGTGCAGTGCGGCGACGTGCGAGCTCCGCGCGCGCCGCAGCCGCGCCAGGTGGAGGGGATGACCCATTAACCTGACACCTACTCCTCGGCCTAGATGCACCAATGTCTTCGATCACGTGACCAGCAGCCCCGTTCCTTCAGGATGTTGGGTTTCTTTCGCTCGCGCCGTGCGTGTTGCGTCGGCTTTTCTCACAGGCGTCTGCAAAAAGAGAAACTCTCCAGACTGCTCCTCGGTCGCGGATGGACTGCTTTGTTTTGGTGCACATTGGACTAATTACGCGTGCCATTGACAAGGAAAAGTGGAGCTGAAGGCCCCGGCTTTGTTCTTCGGCGGCGGCTCTCTCCCCGAGAGACGATTTGTTGTGAACGCGCCGCCTGATGCAACGCTAAATTGGACTTTGAAAAGCCGCAAATGAGCATTTTTATTTCGCCGCTTTTCCACGCAGTTGCTTATAAAGCTTCCAGACACATCAGAGGCTGTAGAAAAAGCGTAACTCTTAAAATGAAAAAATTCTCGAAGGACGAGTTAAAAATTAAAGAGAATTAATTTTAAGTGTAAACTTTATGAGTCTATTCAATTCTCTGGCAATTTAAATTTTGAAAGAGTCCTCTACTCCGTGAGTGAGTTTTTGTGAGGGGAGATCGGCTGCTGTTATAAAGGCGACCAGCATGTTTGTGTGTATTTGTTCCAACCCTCTTTCCTGTTCTCAAAATAAGTCTGTGGGCACGAGATGAGTGCGTATTGGAATATTTTCGAATACAGACATCATCCTGGACCAGTCACTGCCGCTTCTTGCTCTAAAAATAGCATCATCTTGAATATTCATCAGACAAACTTTCCTTCAACTTTTACTTTTTAAAACTTCACCTGACCTGTTACATGTTTTATTTCATTGCAATTCCTATATTCTTTTGAAACTTACAAAAAAGTATTTGATTAGAACTATTCTTATTTATGGAACGTTTGGTTGTACTTAAAATTCCCACGCTGAAATTGAACATAAAAATGCAGTTGAAACAGTAAATTTAATAAAATATGATTAGAATCATAGTAGCAATCTACTCAGATAAGAAAGTGCTTAAAATTTTGTAACTGTAGTAACCATAAATCAGAATAGGGAAACAAATCTCATAAAATTAATAATCGCTTAATTAAACAATCGTTTGTTCTTTTATATTTCAGCTAAACATACATATATAAATATAGTTTAACGGAGGAAACAAGTCATTACAGCAAGTGAGGACAATCCATTTATAATGTTATATTAAAGAACAATTTTATTTAATTTGTATAAATATAAAAATTACTTTTGTTGTTTCTTTTTATATTATGATTCAAAACAATGTTGTTGCAAGGAAAACGAAAAAATCCTATTAATTAATAAATTTTGTGCAGGGTATGCTATTGGATCGTAAATGACTATAATTCGAGCAGAATTTTTCGTTGTGCTGGCACTTCGCAGAAAAGCAGAGCAGGAATTTCCTGTCGAGTGTGTACTTGACTGGCGTGTGTGGTATATATACGTTTGCGCTGTCAACTCTATTCAAACGCAAAATGCTCCCACCTCCATGCACTTTTGCTCGATTCGCACAGCAGTCTGTCTCTTTCCGGCTATTAAAATTAATATGCCGCCGACCGCTCCACGCCATCGGTGGCTGCCACCTCGGCGGCGAAAATCGCAAACATGCACTTCTTATTTTATTTTTGCTTCCATTGCTCGCTTGCTCGGAGCAAGCTGCCGTTTAGCAAATGAAAACACCACTTGATTGGTTTCTCTGCCGTATCTGTCGCGAGGTAATAAAATCAGGCTTGACGTCACTCATCTTGTGCTCCTTGCAGTCTTCGATTGCTGGCGTAACACTCCCCTGACTGGGCATGGCGTGCGCATACATTATAATGAATATATATATATATGTGCAGACGGCTGAAATAATTTTTCTCTTCGTGCGCGCACTCAGTCTTCGAGTGTGGCCTTGTGCTTATATGAAAAGAGCAGCACAGAAGCGGAGCAGCGCTGTGTGTGCAATTGATTACATTAAAGAGCTTGCTTGCGCCGCGACCGCGACCACACCAGAATGCACATTTATGCGCATACACCGAATCTGTTTTTCACAGAGAGAGGGAGAGAGAGAGAAATGATAATACTGTTTTGCTCTGAGAGCGACTCTGGATATTATTTAACGATAGATCTGTCTCTAGAAAAGAAAAAAACAATAGTTAATCAATAAAGAGCTGGTTTATTTGCTTAAAACTAGATTAGTGTTTATGGATTTCGTTTAAAAATATTCAATATCAATTACTCTCTTACTTTAAGGATCTGCTAATAGATATGTTTTTTTACAGTTTTAAGAAGAGTTATTTCAGGTCAACCATATTTGAGGCAGTGCCAATCAATTATAACAGCAAAAAAGGATTTAAAGAGAGGTTTAGATCCAAAGAGTGATAATATACATTAGCTAGACAAATAATTATGTAGTATAATTTAAATAGCATAAAAATGCACTGATACTCATGCGCACAAACTTCCGAGCGATTTCTTAAAAACTGTAATTGATTTTTTATGTGAAACTCTTTTTAAAAAAAATGTCCAAAACTAAAAATTAGATTTTTGTTTTCATCAAAAAGAAAAATACAAATTTTCTCCAGATTTTTCGTGAAATGAAGGAATCAGAACCTCACGCTTAGATTTAGTTTAGGATGAAGGATAGAATTCGTCCTGGTCCCGGGAAAATTGCGTAACGTTCAACAACCAAACGCGAATTTCCTTGTTGCAAGAAAAGGTCAACAATCAATTTGACAATGAAAATTTGGGTGTTTGTTGAACGTTTTGCAATTTTGCCGGGACCAGGACGAATTCATTGTTTGGCGTATTTTTGTAAGAGAATAAGACGTTATGCCGCAGGGGGGCCAAGTGCCAGAGGGGAGTTTCAACAAATTTCGTCACTTGCTCTCTTCTTGGTTATGCTTGGCTATATGAGTGCAGTCAATCGTTTTCTATTTTCAACGGCCGGTGAAACTAAATCCACTGCAGATAATTCTGCTTTTATGGATCCGTGTTTTGAAAAAAACCCTCATAGCCGTAAAATCTTCACAGAGCATATACTATTATAGAGTCATTGTGTTGATAAACCGATGTGATCGAGTTAAAAATATAGCCGTATTTATGGTATTTATCATTTCCGGGCTCCATAATTCATTTCTCCGAGACCATTCTGGAGCATAAGAGGAGGAACATAAATCTTAATTATTGTAAGCAGTGCTTGCAGCGTTAACAGCTTTCCTGTCGCTTAAACAGTGGTCTGGGCACTTATCTGCAAATCTATCTACGGTTAATAGCCAGCACGCATGCATAATTGAAACTTAAATTAAACTTGCGACTAACTTGCACTTTCTGGCGCATTGTAATGTTGTAACGATTGCAAAATGCATGTAACATCCCTCCTTCACTTCTTAACGTTCCTTTTTCACTCCCCCTACATGATTTTCAGTGCATTCCATGTACGTGACCTGCGCCTTTGTTGGGGGATACATTTCACAATACCTTCGACTGCCTGGCCGCCTGCGACAATATGTTTAGAAACCGACCATGTTTCCACCCCTTTTCTCGGCACAGTATATCCAGCAAAGCCAAGTGTTACTTTGTAAATTCTCCCCAAAAGAACCACAAACATTTAAGAAGCAAAATTCAAACAACCAAATCACTGTGTCCATATGACAGACAGTAGCAGGTTTTCGATGGAATTATAACTGAGACAATGACTTTTAGTGCGTTCAAAACTCAATACGGAAAGCATCACAATTTTTCTTATTTATATTTTTGTAATTATTTTTCATTCTTTTCAAAGGCGACTAGAAAATCTTTTTAACTTCTTTTGCCTATATCAAGGCATATAAGGGCAAAACCCAGCAGAATTGCGATGAATGACCTTTGTCGTTCACGCGTCCATTGCATCTTGTTCTGCTACAACCTGCTGGGAAACAACCTTGGGAGTTCCCCGGCCGACCGTGATTTTCGTTTTTCGCGTAGCTTTCGGCCTTTCTCGAAGCCGCTGGTGTCCTGCAGATTACCCGGCATCCCCAGCCTCATAACAAAAATTTATCGATCAGGAGCCGGGGAAACACACGCGCGAGAGCGAGAGCGCAGAGTTAGCGTTTACGCCAGTGTACACAAGTAGGAGGATACTGCACTCTCGGGCCGTCGTCGGTCCGATCCACGGAACAAAATCGCTCGCTCGCACGCCGCGAGTGCGGCGGCGGAGGGGCATTCCAGCAGGAAAATACGAGCATAAAAAATGGATGATGAGCGTGGATTTGGGGACAAACAGCGAGTGCGCGGTGTGCTTGGCCGGCCTCGCAGTGCCGCTATAATGCAGCCACTGCGCATGAGGGAATCGCGGCGCGGTGACGCGGCCGCGGCGTTCTCTTAACCGTAGCCTTGTGCCGCTGCTATGCTAGATTCGAAAGTTTGTTTAGGCTATTTACTCGCCTCTGCCGTTGATTGTTCATACCTTATCACCACTGCAGCCTGCACTAAGTAAAGGCACTCATTATCTCTCTCGACTAAATTTAAAAATTTGAAGGACTGTAAGAGTTAAATTTTTATTTGTTCGATTGCCTGATTTGTAATTACGTAATAATCAACAAAAATAATGCAAAATAAACAACAGCTAGCGATTAAATTATTTAACATAGAATTGCAATTCTGCTCTGCAATTTTTTTGGGAAGCAGTGAAAATATTTATGGGAGATTATTTGTCTGTGCGATTTTTAGCAATAACTTATTTGTTCATTATTGTGGAAATTCTGAGGTCTGTAAAAATGACAAAAAATAATATATGTTTCTTTTTGTTGCTTTCTTCTTAAAAACCTTAAAAACAAAAGCAAGGTAAAGATATAGCCTTATCCTAAACCTATATTGGTTTCTTCACATCAACCATCCAGTTAAAATCTATATCATATTCTAGAAATGAGTTGAAAAGGATCGTTTTAAGCTCTGAGTTGAAAGTTGGAATTACATTTATCGGGATAAATTTATACAGAAAACATACACGAATAGGTGGACAACACACATCGCCTGATAACGCGCGAGAAGCGTGACCTTGCCCACGCTGGGACCTGCATTCATGTACGCTATTCCCAGCTTATCACAACAGCGTATCATTAGCGAAAATTTAAAGGTCCAGCCGGCGTGCGGCAGACACGAGAAGTTGTTCCCCTAGGCCTGGTGCGCGCGCGTCACACATGCACGATTGAAAGAGCCGCGCAGCTTTTTCACGTCAGGGTCGCGCCGAACCGAGTGCAGAGGCGGCAGGTTGCGCGAGTGCAATTGCACGCAGCGGGGAGCAGAGCGCGCCGAGGAGGATGTTCGCAGGAATCTCTAGCCATTGGTGACGTCAGCAGGAGGCTGCCTGCCTACGTGCATGTGTGTGTCGGTACCTTCGGCAACTTTCCCCGCGGTCACCGGCAGGTAGAGGCCTCGTCTTCGCGCATGCAGCTAAGGTCGTTGAACGAACTCGCTCTCTCGCGAAGTAGAGGCCCCCGGCAGGGAGGAGTAGACGCGGCCAGCCGGGCACAGGCGTATAGTAGTAGGAGGCTCTCTGTGGAGCAAGCAGATCATATCCCTCCTGCGCACCGCTCGCTCGCTCGCTCGCTCGCTTCTGTACCCATTTGAGGTCAAGGAACTATTCTCTGCTCTTACTTGTTCGCCGCTTACGGAGCCAGCGATCCAGACGAGTGGTCGAGTGGACGGACCGAACGAAGGAACGAACGACCGGCCGACACCTTGCGCGCAGATGCTGCGCCGATGCGCCCGTCGCACACCTTTCCTCTCGGAATCTGCCCGCACCTGGCAGGTTGCTCAAAGGGTTGCAGCTGCGCGCCTGGACCGGCGGCTGCTGCGACGCGTGCCTCTCGCATATTAAGCCAGCCGCCTTTCCCCTGCGGTGGGTGGAGGCTTTTTTTGCGGTTACAGCGAGGGCCGGATTCATCTCGCGGCGGCCGGCTGCTGATCTCATTATTTTGACCCGACTGACGGCCTTGCCGATACTCCTAACTCGAGGCAACACTCGCACTGCGCCGAGAGACGCCGTCATTTCCAATGCCTGCCGGACTAAAACTGCCTTTGTTAATTATTTTTGGGCAGTGTTTTATGACACAAACCGCGTCGGTGGAGATCGAATGAAAGATTTTAATTATGTTGGTATAATGCCAATCGATGCAGACGCAGACGACGTTGTCACAATTTTTACGTTATATAAATACCAGTATTTCTAGAGAAATATCCTACTTAAATAGTTTCGGTGGCTGGTTGCACTTGAGCTGAATTCAACTTTAACTGGAAATAATTTAAAAATGCGTATAGTGAATGAAGAAGCGATAAGAAAGTAACTAGAGAGAATTTTAGGACTGGTGGTGGTTTTCGGGCCTCTGACTATTAATTCACCGTGAGTGCAACGCATTGCACTCCCCTCATGCACCTGCGAGGTATCCCAAATATCGCAAATATTGGGGTTCTCAGCATGCGGAGAATGATTTTTACATCACTTTAAAATTGTCATTCGACTAACATATATTAAGATAAGCGAAAGCGAGATAGTAGGATAAGAGAGCAAGAAAAATACAAAAATTAAAATAAATTACTCTTCTGTTTGAATAATTTGCGTGTCAATTTCGTAGCATGCCAATCAATCAATACAAAGTTATAACCTCAAATAAACTAATTACATATTTTATACCAGAAAAGTTCAGGACTTTTTTTTCGGAAAGAGATCGTACAGGAACGTAAACTTTCCAGAAAACACTCTAGAAGTAACCCTTAAAAGATTTCCCAGGTTGCTCACGTTGCTGTCGACATAGATCATAAATCATAAAGGAGAAAAGGAGGAGAAACAGTGTTGCTTAAATTTAGTTGTAAAATTTTACTGGTAAAGGCCAAGGCTGAGAAAACAATACAAAAGTGGATGATTCTTTGAGCTTCAAGCTAACTTGTTTTTTATATATTAAAGTTATTCTATAGCAAAAAACATCCGTTTGGTATATCAATTTTTATCTAGTTAGTTTAAAACCACGCAAAATTTCAAGTCATGTCTTATCATCCCTGTTGAAGTTTCCAAAGCTGGGATTGACATTGGACAAGTTTTTCAAGATTAGGCCAGCAGTTGCGGAAGAAACTTAACATCGGACTATTTTTCACCAGCGGTTATTATAACCAAATTTCGCTGGGCCTCCTTCCCCTTTCAAACACTCTGGATATATTCAATGCTGACTCTGACAGTTTGCTACATACCACAACTCACCCTACCCTCGTAGAAAAATTTAGTTCAGGATTGTTCTAGGAATAATAATAATTTAATAAAAATAATAATTTGTTTATTTGTCTTTTGGCATGTACATAATTTAACACAGTAAATGGACCAAACCACATACATCTAATTGCATATCCAACACACAGTTAATTCAATCTGGTGCATTTTTTCCTAAACATATGAATATTTCCTGAATAACAAATACTCTAACGATGCTGGATAACCAAAAATATAAATTTTAAAAAATCAGTAAAAAAGCCATTATAGGAATTCTTTTGTAAAAGGATAAAAAAAACACACACATACATATATATATATATATATAGCTAGATCTTTTATGGTTCTGCAGGCTGCAGGGCTATTTTGCCCCATACATTTTGCAATATCCAGACAACTAACTTTAATAGGAACCAAATTGTTAAAAAGAAGTGAGACAGGAGTTCAGTATTTCCAGCGGAGACCAGATTCGTGCGACGCGCAGATATGGCGTCCGGTGGAGTAAGGCGCGAAAAAACGGTCACGTAGAAATGCGCGGAAAGAACCAAGTCTTCGTCAAATATTCTGTCATAATTTGCACTACTTTTGTATTAATTGTGTCTTTTGGATCGTAAAAACAAACTCTTGACACTCGTACGGGGATCCAAAGAGAGCTTTTTGTTTCCCACATTCACACGGTCTACGCAGTGCTAACCAATTTCATCACACATCTGGCACCCGCTGAGTATTTCTTAAAAAACTGTTCTTTAAAGTTAAGAGTTCTTTGAATGCACTTAGGCCGAATCTCAAGCAGCACGCTGATGGTCGGCTGTCCGGTCTCGCGGACGCATGAGGAAGTCCAGGTAGGTGGTGTGCAGGCTGTTTTCCTTTTCCGAGCTCGAGTTCTCGGCCTCTTGCAGGGAGATGAGGTCGACGGACGGCAACGCCGGCGCTGCCAGAGCGTCCAGGTTGGCAAGGCTTCTGCTGGTGTGGCAGTCGATTTCCATCGTGGTCGACGGGTCGTTTGGGTCAGCCAGCTCAGTTTCAATCTCAGGGAAGAGGTCCGCGACGCCCGAGTCGTCCAGCTGGGACTTGCTCTTCTTGGGCAGGATGGAACGGACGGCCTCCTCGGTCTCCCACTCGCTCACCGTCTTGCGATGCTTCAGGCTGTTCTGCGTCATACCGCTGTTGGTCGGCCGGATCTCGCGCAGCACGCTAATGGTCGGCTGTCCGGTCTCGCGGGACAGCTTCAATCTCTCGTAGTTCGAGTAGGCCCAGTACTGTTGTATGTCCTCGATCTCCACGATCCGGGTGCTCGTCTTATGCAGCACGGAGTTCACAAGCACCTTCTTGTGCAGGCTTTTGCTGCGGCGGATGGTGCGAGAGTGGGCGATCTTATTCCACAAAATGTTGTAGAGATGGTGCGCCTCGGATAGCATGGCCGCCAACGAAGGGCTGCTTTTCTGGCTCTGCATGCTGGACAGAGGTCGCGGGGAAGGGTTCTATGGAGACCACTGGAACAGGTGAGCAAGGTACACTGCAGAGCTCTGCACGGGTGTAGATGTGCGGGTAGAAACCCGCGGTTAACCTCACCGCGTGGCTAGGGATGGGCGGTACTTTTCATTTGAACTCGGTGGGTGCGGTTTCACTTGCTTAGAAACACCAATGGGGCCTAGGGTAGACCAAGGAAGGTCAAAATCGACCTTCAGGGTCTGTCCCTGACGTGACCCTGAGATCCGAAATATCGAAAATTTCCAATTTCATCAAACTTGGTGTCCTTTAATAGGTTTTCACCACCGTAGAGCTCAAATATACAGCCAAAACTGCCGAATGACAATCCTGAAACCGGTTCTTGAAATAATTGTGGTATTAGACATAATTCCAGATTATGTTAAAAATGGTCAAATTTTGAAATCTTAAATTTATGAAAAGATTCTTCTGTTTTGTACACACGAAATTTATATTGAGTTTTAAAAAAACCGATCGTTTTTTTTACAAAGTTAACAAATTTATTTAGAGCAATAACAAATAAATTACATGTTTAAAATTTTTACTTTAAAAGTAAGGAAACAAATTTTTTTAGTTTTTAAAAGTAGATTATTTGTTATTGCATTTAATAACATTTTTTCATAGCATTAAGCATAAGATCCTTTATTATCAGTACATATTATACTTCATATGTGCAAAATAGAAGTATCTTTTCATAAATTAAAAATTTCAAAATTTTGACCATTTCACACCGTCTGGATTAATGGCTACCACAATTATTTCAAGAACCGGTTTCAGGATTGTCATTCGGCAGTTTTGGCTGTATATTTGAGCTCTACGGTGGTGAAAACCTATTAAAGGCAGGGTTCGCCAATTTTGCAATGCGCAAAAATGCACCACTGTTTTTTTGCGCAAAAAACCCAAAAAACCGGCTGGAAAAACCCACCAGTTTTAGGTTTTTATGCATTTTTCCGAATTTAATCCGAAAATAGTCAATTTTCGCTTGAAAAGAGTCTGAAATTTCAGAAAACTATGCAGAGAGTTAAAATTTTCAGTCTCTTGGTGGAACCAGTGGCTCTAATACTGATTTTGGGGATTTTGAAAAATCCCTTTTTTTGTTCATCCATCATGAGATTTTTGTATTTTCCATAAGAATGCATGTGTTTCGGAAAAATGCGCAAAATTGCAGAAAAACCTGCAAAAAAACAGTTTTTTGCAATGCAGTGGGTTTTTCCGGAAAAATGCGGGTTTTTGCGAACCCTGAAAGGACACCAAGTTTGATGAAATTGGAAATTTTCGATATTTCGGATCTCAGGGTCACGTCAGGGTCACGTCAGGGATGGACCCTGAAGGTTGATTTTGACCTTCCTTGGTCTACCCTAGGCCACATTGGTGTTTCTAAGCAAGTGAAATGCGAAAAAAATCAACTTGAAGAACAAAAGGTGAACTCGCTGAGTCGCTGCTCAAAGTCCACGCGCGGTAAAGCGGCCTCGAGCAGGTTTTCAAACTTCAAATTCGAATTGCAGCAAAAGTATCGCGATTGCACCTATGAAACTTGGTGTGCTTGTGCAGAATTTCACGGGCTACATTTCAGACCTGAACCCCAAAAAATCGTAGGGGGCTATCATCCCTTAATTTTGAATTTTCAAAAAAAGGTCGCAAAAGGTGACCTTGACCTTCGACCTGCGAATTTTTTGTAAATGCAAAAGTTGTTCAGGATCAAAAACTAGGTTGGGCAGTGAAAATTTCAAGGTGATACCTCAATGCAGTCATGAATTGCAGTTTAGAATTCATTAACACATTTCGTTTATCGGGTATTTTTAGATACCGAAAAAATAGGGAACGCCCCCATTCCCGAGTTTCAAATTTGGAATTTCACCATCTATTATTAACAAGTACTTTAAGTAAATATAACTGCCACCTAAAAATTTCTTCGCTGAAAAATCGCGTCCAATTGACCTCCAATCTCGCGAATAAATGCAATAAATGATCGAATTTTTTATTTGACACTGACGAAAAGATAGGAATATAATATTCGACCAGGTTTTGGCATCAAAAATACTTGATATTTTGGCCGACTTTATGATGTGCGTGAAACCGAAATGTTCGGCGTCGAAACAGCCGAAATCGGCTGCCGAAGAGGGAGGCGTAACCGAGGGAATGCAATATGGCAGCGCACCACGCCCCCTATGAGCGGGGAGCAGTGCTGTGTCCGCGCCGCCATATTGTATTCCCCTTGTTACGCTCCCCTTTTCGGCAGCTTGATTTTGGATGTATCGACGCCGAACGCTGAACATTTTGGTTTCACGCCGCAAAGCGCAAAGGACGATTTTCGCGATAGGATTAAGGGTAATTGTCAATTTTTACCGACTTTATTTGCCCATCCTGAAATTTACATATGTTGTTAGGGGTGTTTCATAGTGTGTAACCTGAAATTTTGAGCAAAAAATTCGGGGGCTCTTTTTGGGAAATCGCGATTTTCGAAAATTGAAAACTTCAGATAGTAAATCCGAAATATCAAGGTATCTTCGGTCCAGATTGGAATTTCGATGTGGTTTTTTCACCTCCAGGCGTAACTTTTTGAGTAGAACATGTTTGCCATTGGTAAAAAATTTGTAGGTCAAAGGTCAAGGTCACAAATTCGCATGCCAAATGTTCAATTAAAAATATCGCAAAATACACCCCCTCGGATTTTTTTCATGAAAACGTAAAAAATGTAGCCCTGAATGCGTAAGAGCGAATGGTCAAGAGAAATCGATGGGCACTCTCATAGATCGCGAGATATTTTGAATTTAAGGATTCGTGTTGGGCGTCCGGCACGACTACAACATCATCCGGCGATTTTGTTTTCGTCATTTACGTCGGAATTTGATCTGTAACCCCACATGTTATGCATATGATTACCTAAAAAAATAAACGAGCTTTCCAGTGGTGTGCTTAAAATTTGTTTTGATCTCAAAATTTTCAAGTAATAGCGGCGCGCGAAAAGAAAATATAAAATTTTCAAATATTGACATTTTTGCAAATCTCAAATCTCGGGTTCTAACCATCAGAATTGCAAAAACTACCCACCGTTGGACTCGTCTCGACCTGCCCTGACCAGCTGAAAGGTTTAGGGGTGCTTTTTACCCCCTACCCCTAAGTTTATATACTTCAACCCCTCGAAAAAGGTAAAAAAATGTAGCGTCTTAGGGGTAGGGGGTAAAAAGCACCCCTAAACCTTTCAGCTGGTCAGGGCAGGTCGAGACGAGTCCAACGGTGGGTAGTTTTTGCAATTCTGATGGTTAGAACCCGAGATTTGAGATTTGCAAAAATGTCAATATTTGAAAATTTTATATTTTCTTTTCGCGCGCCGCTATTACTTGAAAATTTTGAGATCAAAACAAATTTTAAGCACACCACTGGAAAGCTCGTTTATTTTTCTAGGTAATCATATGCATAACATGTGGGGTTACAGATCAAATTCCGACGTAAATGACGAAAACAAAATCGCCGGATGATGTTGTAGTCGTGCCGGACGCCCAACACGAATCCTTAAATTCAAAATATCTCGCGATCTATGAGAGTGCCCATCGATTTCTCTTGACCATTCGCTCTTACGCATTCAGGGCTACATTTTTTACGTTTTCATGAAAAAAATCCGAGGGGGCGTATTTTGCGATATTTTTAATTGAACATTTGGCATGCGAATTTGTGACCTTGACCTTTGACCTACAAATTTTTTACCAATGGCAAACATGTTCTACTCAAAAAGTTACGCCTGGAGGTGAAAAAACCACATCGAAATTCCAATCTGGACCGAAGATACCTTGATATTTCGGATTTACTATCTGAAGTTTTCAATTTTCGAAAATCGCGATTTCCCAAAAAGAGCCCCCGAATTTTTTGCTCAAAATTTCAGGTTACACACTATGAAACACCCCTAACAACATATGTAAATTTCAGGATGGGCAAATAAAGTCGGTAATAATTGACAATTACCCTTAATCCTATCGCGAAAATCGTCAAAGGCGAAAAATTTTAAGTATGAATTTCAAGGTGCGGGTTTTATGGAACGAACCTTCCCGCGGGTGCGGGTTGGGTGCGGCTTCAAATTTAGAATTCCGTGGTTTGGTGCGTGTCAAAAAATCCACCCATGCAGGGCTTTAGCACACTGAGGCGCTATAGCAGCGATCCAAGCACGATTAACACACAACCGCTCGTCAGCGTGGCCAGTAACAGAATGCGAGTCCGTGAGTCGTTCGCTGCACTTCGGCAAATAAGGGTGAGTTATGGTATGTAGCAACAGCAACCTGTCATGGTCAGCATTGAAAATATTCAGAGCATTCTAAAGGGGAGAGAGGCTAAAAAATGTTTGTGTGAGAACAACAATTCTCCTACACTGAATATATCCTGGATTTTTTTTTTACAATAGCACTGGACAGAGGGGGAGGGAAAAAAGTGCTCAAAATATTATTTATTGTAAGGTCAATAGTTTTTCTCCTGCTACATTTTACGTTCCTGGATATTTGTTAAAATAGCTCTATAAAGCTTATAGCGATTTCTTTTATCATAATTGTGTGACTCAGTGGGGAAATCTAATGAGAGCACAAACCTATTTTATTTTCCTTCTTGGCCTCACGCGTTGCATCATTCATTCTAGCATGACGTATTAACAGTTTATTTTTTTTTAGTCGGCAAAATTCTGCTCCTTAAAATCTGAGACAGACACGCTGGAAAAATATAATAAACACGTGTTAAATGAACGAAGCTTTTCTGTCAACAAGTTGTGATTCATATAATAACAGAGATTAAATCATCGGAAGGCGTGGTATTTCCCTGTGTCGAAAACATTTCGCCCATTCATCGGAATGAAATTCGATGTCGCGTGTGAGGAAGAATAAAAGAGCGAAAGTGAACTTAACACCTGCGAATAACGAAATCTGAGCGACAATCAAAACGGTTTTCACCTGTTTGCGCGCTAATGCTAGAAAAAGTCATCAATTGTGTTTTATTATATTATTTGGCTCATGTTAGCATAATGTGTGCATTCTACAAGTGCGTCCAGCTGGCAAGCTGGCGTGGCGAGTCAAACAAGAACCCCTACCCCTCCAGCTCAGCACAATAAAGCACACACTGGCTTGCTCAGCGAGGAGGGATGATGGCTACCGACAACGTGCATGACTAATCGCGCAGCTCTAGTGAGCGAGCGAGTTAGCCGGCACTCTACAGCGTTGTAAGATTGTCACGGCTGCGTGAAGTGACTCACACAGGAGGAGGTCAGGGTTGCTTTTCTCCTGCCTCCCTCGCTTGAATTGACGACTACTTGCTTGTGTTTGTTATTGAGTGGGTTGTTGCTGGCCGCTTCCTCCTCTATAATTTTCAAGCGTTGTCCAGATGCAGCCACGTTGTTAGGGTAGAGCGGAGTGTTGTTACACAGAGATTTGTAACAACAACTGCGCTTTCAGCTGGTAAAAATGATGAATTTAGTGCGGTTCGCATCGCCAGGGGTTTAATGGTCTGGGATATGTATTTTCCACAGGGTTTGACAAAGGATGAATAGAAGATACGACAACATAGTATTTAGTATTTTTTCTTTTTTTACAAAAAAATAGTTCATCGGTATTAGTTAAATATGAAAGTTTAGTTCTTTAATTAAGACTACTTTGAGCAAATTATAATTATTCAGAATCTCTTGCGTTTATTTTGAATTGCAGGAATACCAAGAAAATATATATTACGGTTAAGGATATGAGCAATTTGATTTTGAATCTCGTGGTCCTGAACAAACGTCAAAAACTAATTTAACATTTTAATTTAATTTATTTTCAAAGCATTTCTGTTTGAGTTATCAGATTCTGAAAAAGTGTTACAATAATTGTTTAATTAATCAACTTAATTCTCATTTTAAGTCCAGATCATGGTTTTCGACTTTAAAAACATCGCCACAGCAAAAGGATCGATCAGTTATTAAATATATCTTGGGCAAGGTGAAGGCAATTTTAACGACTTGATTTAGTCGATTTAGTGCATTATAGCAGAAGCAGCGATGACAGTTCGATTGCTCATGCAAGAGAAACACTTTTGATAACAATGCTAGTTGCGACTGAGGCTGAAATAAACAACCGATTTTACGCCAATTAAAATCCAAATTGAATGCATAGAAATTATACGGAAGTATTCTTTTAACTTTTTTAAAAATCCACATAATTTGATTATTTGTGCTGGTTGAGTGCTCAAATTTTAGCATTATTCAATAACTGGGAAAAATTAAGGTGGTATTCTAAACACCAACACGGGCTACTTCCAAAAGCGGTTCATATTACATTTTACGCACAAATTTTGTGCGTAAATTAGATATAGGAGGCTTTGTTTTTGTTTTCTTTCTGCGACAGGTTGTTGGACGCACTTTTGCGCCTGATGAAATTTTCAAACATTGTTGAGCTGGAAGAGGAGGAGGAGGTGGCTTTCTAAAGCACACTGCAGCTCTACTTCACTTTGCAAGAGTACCGCTCTCCGTGTGACGTCACAGGTCATCGACTCGTTATGTAGAACAAGAAAGTAAATTTTGATGCAGATTCTGATAGCTTTGTTTGTGGCTTATGGCAAATTAATTTCATATTTGTATTTGCGTCAGGTGATTAAATTAGGACGCTTAGAAATTGTCATTTTCTTCTCGTTATTTTATTTTTCAGGGGTTGTTTATGAGGAAATCAAATGCAGGAGCTTATTTTTATTTTGTTCATTTTATTGATAAAAAAATAATAAATTTATAATAAGATGCACAGAGAGAGTAAATTGCTAACCAACTACAGCGCAGTGGCCCCTAAAACGGAGCCGAAGTTTAAAATCAAGTTGAGAAAAACCGCACACACCGGCAGCGTCATGCTTCGGGCGCAGTGTGTGTATACATTTTCCACTTTTTGTGTTGAGCGAGTGTATGTGTGTGTGTGTGTGTATTGTGTATTCTGCGTCCTCGCTCGCTCGCCCAGTTAGCAGCGTAAGCGCGCGCGAGCTGTGGCAACTGTGCTCTGCACCTGGATCTCTTTTAAATAACAGGGGAGGTTGCACATTGGGGGAAATCAAAGGTAGCAAAGCAGCCAGCAATTGTCGTTGGAAGGAAATAGCAACAGCGCGCGCGCGCTCCGCTTCTCTGATGCAGCGTGCATACCTATGCACGGGATATTTTACTTAACTGCTAATTTTCAGTTATATACAATTCGTCGTAGTTATCAGCGTCCGCCACGAACCCTATAAAGAGCGCGTAACTGACCTAAACTAACCTTAATTACAAAATTGCCTTGCGGTGTGATAAGTACACATTTTGGAAAATGGGAATCGGCGGAGGCGGTAGGCTCATTGAAAACGAAACGAAATGCACTGAGTGAAAACAAGAGAGTTGGAACGAAATCCAATTAGAAAAACAATCAACTGTTGCCGGGAGTAAAGTGTCCAAAGGCTGAAATATCACAAGTGGTTCGTTCGTTAAATAGAAAATCTCCGCTCCTTCCGCCCGTGATTAAATAAGACATAATTGTTCAAATACTGGCAACTAATCGTCGAAAATATCAGTCAGTCCATCGGAGGCGCCGGACAGGCCGCGTGCAGACGGGACACGCAGCGCGCGTAGTAAGTTAAGTCTCTCAGACGGTCATGGCGATGAAGCCGGATCTGTCTCTTAACGAATCACTCAGCTGCTCCTTTGCCTGCGCCGAGCACAGATCGGGCGTGGACACCGTCCGGGTCAGCTTGCCCGTCGACGCCGGCGCGTTGCCGGACGACGCAGCAGCCGCCGCAGCGTCCAGGTTGGCAAGGCTGCCGAAGCTGAAGATGGACACAAGGCTGGTGATGCGGTCGATTTCCATCGTGGTCGACGGGTCGTTTGGGTCGGCCAGCTCAGTTTCGATCTCGGAGAAGAGGTCCGCGACGCCCGAGTCGTCCAGCTGGGACTTGCTCTTCTTGGGCAGGATGGACAGGACGGCCTCCTCAGTCTCCCACTCGCTCACCGTCTTGCGACGCTTCAGGCTGTTCTGCGTCTCACCGCTGTTGGTCGGCCGAATCTCACGCAGCACGCTGATGGTCGGCTGTCCGGTCTCGCGGACGCGTGAGTCCAAGTCCAGGTAGGTGGTGGGCAGGCTGTTTTCCTTGTCAGAGCTTGAGTCCTCGGCCTCTTGCAGGGAGATGAGATCGGCGGACGGCGACGCCGGTTGCAGGAAATCCTCACCGGGCAACAGGTCGTCCTCCTTCAGGTCATCGAGGGACAGCTTCAAGCTCTCGCAGTTCGAGTAGGCCCAGCACTGTTGCGTGTCCTCCACGATCTGGTTGCGCGTCTTGTGCAGCACGGAGGCCACAAGCAGGTTCTTGTGCAGGCTGATGCCGCCGCGGATGGTGCGAGAGCGGGCGATCTTATTCAGCGAAATGTTGTAGAGGCGGTGCGCCTCGGTTAGCATGGCCGCCACCGAAGGGCTGCTCTTCTGGCTCTGCATGCTGGACAGAGGTCGCGGGCAAGGGTTCTATGGACACCACTGGAACGGGTAGGCAAGGTACACTGAGGCGCTATAGCAGCGATCGAAGCACGACTGACACACAACCGCTCTTCAGCGTGGCCAGTAACAGAATGCGAGTCGCGAGTCGTTCGCTGCACTTCGGCTTGCCTGCCTCGCGCTGACGTACGTGCGGACTCATCGTCCAATCAGAATGACTCATCGGCCATGAGGTGCTTTGTTTGATAAACATTCGCTCTTCTTGGGGAAAAACGCGCCGACAGCGCCATCCGTGGAACTGTGTAGAAACAAGAGAAAGATCCAATCTGGTTCAAATCGCAATATCAAAATTCTTTTTAAATTTTATCAGCTCGGAATACGCTTACTATCTTTCTCAAACGGTGTAATTATCTATATAATTCCACTGGTAAAGCTCCAGTCGCTAAAAATTCCCAACGTGTAAAAGCTTTTGAATGTTATACAATTAAGTTGAATTATTATCTCTGTGACTGTCTTACTTTCAAAAATAAAAATATTTTTCCCCGTCATGACCACATCCAAGTGTAGGTATTTAGCCTGTAATCATAACAAAAAATCTGAAATATCAGTTCATATTCAATTTATTGACTCCAATTGACGTTGCGCAGTAAAATCAACACTGTTATAGTTCAAATTTAAATAGATCGCAATAACAAAATTAAGTATGCTTGCTGACTCTTCTTCAATGAAAAGCTAGCGCCATCCTCTTGGAGATTTTTCCTTAAAAAGGATTATTATATTGAAAAAAACACAGAAGGGTGCGCATTACGTTATAAATTTGAAGCTGTTAAAACTGTACTAAGGTGGGGAATTCAGTTTTAACCCAATTGTATTATTCAACATGAAGAATCTCTCAGTATGAAAATATTTTACTGTACAAATTGGTGAGCTAAACCTATTATAAGAAACGAATTAACTCTCAAACCACAGAATATGAGTAGCCTTAAATTTATTGAATATAACTGGTCAGTTCAACAAAGTTCAGTGGTCACTTTTTCCATCGCAAGCAACAATTTTCACTTTGTCCACTTTGGCGACTTCTTGAATTTCACGGAATTCGACATCAGACAGCATGAAGGTCCACACATTGTCACAGAAGCGGTAAGTATTCAGCTTACTTGCCTAGAACAAAAATTTGGCTTAGAATATTAATAGACCCACCACGACCGGACCTTGATATTACGGATATTACATTAAAATTTTGAAATGCCAAGCTTTCTGAGCTATCATTTTTTTCATTCGAGAGCGCTGCCTTCATTTACATCTAATAAAAGAGTGGCACTATTCACACCTAAATTGGGTGAAATAGGTGCGAATCGTTATGACCCTGTTATGGGTAGCTGGTAGAGTAAATAAGGACATTTTAATATTTCATTTAAGGTTAATGATTTTTCTTCATAAAATGATCAGTCATTTTTGTAGTTTTTCTTATCAAATTATTGAATTTAAAAGGGATAAACCAAATAAAACCATTTTACGCATATTCTCAAGTTTTAATAACATGCTTCGTGTTATTAAGAATCTGAGAAAACAACGCATCCGATACAGTATAAATATTATTCCTCCCTATATGTATGGAAAAGTTACAGTTCTCGCCGAGTTACAGTTTTCACCTTTGAATGTTATTAGTATAGGGACAACAGATTTGATGCGTGTAAACGGTTAAGTCGGCGAGAACTGCAGCTTTTCCATACATACTCGTGGAATACAATATAAAATATATTAAAATAGTATGAAGGCACTAATAAGCGATGATAAAATATGACTGTTGCACAAAATCATACGATACACACATGTACATAATCGCTTGAATCGACTTACTTTGAATTGGAGTTTTGACTTGACCCTTGACGCGAGGGCAGTGTTAATGGATTTGTCAAATTGTAGCATCACCTGAGCTGATAACTGGGTAGATAAATGGCCGTACTGAAATGTTAAATTTATCAATTCGTGAATATCATACTAAATCTGAGGTATTATTTCTCACCTCAACAAGCTCATCCAAGCATTCTTGAAGAGTGTGCCCCAAAGTGGTATTTCGGTAGAGTTGGTAAGACATTATGGAAATAATCAGTTAGGACAAAGGGATGCAGGATTTACCACTACTGAAAACTGAAGGAAACAGCAAAACACCTGACTACTAAACTTAGTAAGCTGTAGTGTTTGTGCTTTACTCCGCCATTACTCTACTTCATAGTTCAGACAACTCGTGGGCGTGGCTCTTTCGTTATCGTTACTTTGCGGGAAACAAAAGGTGAACTGAAAATGGAAAAATGTTTTGAGCTATTTTTTTATACACGATTGACATTATGATGCGTTATTTCAATATTATAAATTATACTATAACTATCTAATGTTTTACAAAAATTCATGGAAATGGGTGTAAATAGCTAGTTATCTGGGATATGCAGAAAAAACTAAAGAGTTGGATATTTTGTAATAAAAAGGCAGTACAAGTATTTGTGTAATATCTGTTAATATTTACAGTTTGTAGTCACATAAGAGTAGCCTAATGCTTAAGTAATTAAGTACAACAGCGGCAAAAAAATATAATTAACTTAAGAATAGGACAATAAATAGAAGTTGACTTCTCAACAAGCTGTACTAAGAGTAACTGAAATGCATGGAATTAACAAAATAAAAAACAGGATACGCAGTAACATTTAGAAGGGTGCAGCAATTCTCAGGAATTCAATCTTTTCGTATGAACCCACTCCCACTAGAAGTCTGCAGATGTTACATGTGGTGTGCAGTTGATAAAATCGCTGCAAAATTGTGAGTCCACGTGGAAACTTGGGTTTGATGTATTACGTTACATTTCAAGCCGGAAAGAGAAAGAGAGAAAACAAATGAAACAAATAAAGTATTAGTGCAGTGAGGATTTCTATTCTGCGCCGAGCTTCAAGGCAGAACAGAGAGTAGAGTAACAAGCTTCTTGAGAATTTTTGCACCCCTGACGCACCTGATATGAGGCTAAAAGTTTTAAAAGGGGAAAGCTCCATACGGAGGGAAATTCACAGGCGTTTTAGGTGACGCACACTCATACAGCAACTCGTCAGATTGCAACTGGGCACTGTTCAGTGTGGGCTCCGATACAGAATGCTGAATTTTCGGCAGCGAGTAAAGTATGCTATCTAATGAGGCGAGAATTTGCTTAAACAACGGACGCTGGTCGCGCTGGAATTTGATACAGTTCTTGGCAAGCCTACGCATGCCCTTGGGAGTGTCCGGCCGGAGCTTGCTGAAGTCTGGCTTCAGCTTGCCCTGGCCCACCATGAACAAAATCTGGTCCTTGTTTTTTATGTTGCCGTAGGGCAGCAGCCCGGTCAACACCTCGTACAACACAATGCCGAAGGCGTACACGTCCGACTGGAAGCTGTAGGGCGACTCATCCTGCATGCGAATCACTTCGGGGGCCATCCACAGGATCGAGCCAGCCGGCTGATGGAACTGCTGCGAGCCAGCCCAGTTTGCTTTCACCGTGGCCAGGCCGAAGTCGCCAATCTTCACGGTCAGATCGTCCCGCAGGAAGATGTTGTTGCTCTTGAGGTCGCGGTGGATGATATTCTTAGCGTGCAAGTAGTCCATGCCCTGCGCGATCTGGTGAGCCACCTTGATCAGGTGCAGCAGCTCGAACTTGATCTCCATCACGTGCAAGTGTTTGTAGAGACTCGAGCCTTCGCACCACTGCGTCACAATGCTCAGCTCCGGCTCGCTGACGCAGCCCATGAAGAGCAGAATGTTGACGTGGCGTGTCTTCTTCAGCACAGCCACCTCGTTCTTGAACGCCTGCAGCTGCGCTGGCGTCGGGTTCTTAACGTTCAGGGTCTTGATGGCGACCGGCCCGTGCCAGTGACCTTTGTACACGGTCCCAAACGACCCTGAGCCTATGCGCTGACCCTTCAGCAGCTCCTCGTTGGAGATCTCCCAGTCATCAATAGACTCGCGGGCCGTTCTGATGATGTCCGTCAGCTTTTTGCTGCTCTCATCCGCGCTCCTCGCTCTCGGCCGCGAACGGATCGTCTTTGTGGGCGACACCTGAGTGCTGTGGATGGTTTTTGGGTCACCAATGCTAGGAATGAGAATGGAAGCTCCTGGAGAGTTATGGGACAGATCCCGGCTCTGACTGCCCTGATCCACCAGGTTGAAGTAGACGTTAGGAACTGAGGTGGAGCACTGCTGGGCCAAACTTGGGTGGCTACTGCGGCCCAACAACGGGTCTGGAGATGGAGAGTTAAAGTACCTGGAGCACAGGAAAAATATTTTTGTTAGGAAAAATTGCAAAGAATCAGCTTAGTTGAAAATTAATAACAAATGGTAATATTTTTGTGGCCAGAGTTCTCTACAGATTTTTTGGTATGTTTGCCCTGTGGTTATTTATACCATTTAACGCCTCATTTTCATGACATTTAGTGCATGTGTTGGTGTCTCATATCTTGCAGTCTTTCTTTTGTCTAATTAACTTTATCTTATCTTTTTTTACTGTACAACCTGAGGTTTGATATTTATAAAAGCAAAAGAAATTAGGTAAGAAACAGGAAATATTTAAAACCACAGGAATTTTTTCAACTCAAAAAGAACAAGAAGTCTAAAGGTAAAACTATCAATTTTTAGTTCTTTACCTTTGGCCGTCTCCTGGATTGAGAATGCCAGCTATCTCTGGCCCCTGTGCCAAAAGGTACTGCAGATATTTTGTCTGCTCCCCTATTTGTTGGCACAGTTTGGGCACCTGATCAGCACACCTCTGATGGAACTTGTATCCACAGGTTCTACAGTAGAAGCCTTGGAAGAGAAGTTTCCTGCAGCACTCACAGTATGTCAAGGAGAAGAAAGTTTTCCTGGCGTAATTGTGGGAAATACTGGTTGTTATGGGGTAGTTAGTGTTGATCTCCACAGTTATCTCTTCTCCCTCCAGCGATGAGATGTCTGCATCCCAAGCAATTTGAATCTTTGTATCTCCCTGTAAATATTAAAAATGTATTTTATAACTTAATTTTATAACCAACTGAAGAAAAAGTTAAAAATGGAAATTTTGAATGAAAAAATGGTATTTCACTGCAGAGCCAAAGGTGTTATAAAATTGAATGTTTGTTTTGGATTGAGCGATTTTCTAATTTAAGAAAAAACTATGATAATAGATTTAAACTTTTACATAATACGTAACTTTTATCTTACTAGGTTATGCCACAACAGCAGTTTTAAATTATACCTTAAAAAGCTTTGGTGAATTTTTTCGACCGTCAGCATAGCTGATTGGTTGCAAAATCGTTCTTCAAGTAAAAATTGAGAAAATTATGTTATGTGACAAGATGTGATTTTACTAACTTTCACAGACATAAGTTTATTTCCTTGTTCTATGAAGGTCTTTTTTAATACTTTTTTTATAGAATGTTAGTTTAAGTTTTTATAATTCTGTAACACATTAATATTAGGACTGCATGTACCTTGTAGACAATGCACATGTCTGGGGACAACTTGCGAAGACTCATAGCTTTGGCCAACGCCTCCCTGACACTGAGGCCTGGACGAACTTGCACAGAAGTACGCTGTTGGTTAGGCAGGTGTGCTCGTATCACAGATTTGAACGGAGAGCATGGCACTACAGTAGGGTAGCTGATCTCCTCCTCCTGTGGATTGGGCTGCTGCACCAACGGTTCTATAGCAGTGTCAGCCTGAGAATTGTTCTCCTTTTCTAAACGGATCTTGCGCTCAAGTTCCTCCTCACACGCAAGGAAACCGTGCAACTTTGAGGTCAGTTCATTGTATTCACTCACATACATTGGGGGTTGGAAGTCCGCAAACTTTAAATTCAGCGCTTCAATGTTCTTACGCGTAATGCTAATCAAACTTTGCATGTTCTGCAGCGTTTCCTGCAGCGTCTGCAAGTCCTCACTGTCCATGGAGCGAGTAGGGCTATTTAACGAGGGGTTTGACACCTCGTCATCATTGAAATCTTGACTGCTCGCCATTTTACTTGCAGCAAATTCACTTATGCGGCACAGAAAAGGTTTTTAGAGTTCAAGAATTAAGCCTTCATTTTCTTTCCGTTCATTTCACAAGCAGGAGAAGAAGGTCGCTTGGCTTTGACGGCAACTATAGTCTTGATCTGGTACCCAGCATCCAGTTTTTGCTGGCCAGCACTGTTGATCTTGAGATAGCTAGTTGTAGAGTAAGCAGTGAAGTTAAAGTCCTCTTTGACGAACCCTTCAGAAATAAAATGGGCAACAATATTTTCCATGTATTCTCTGGAGTGTGTTGGTGCAGGAATGTCTTTCAATCGGAGTGCAGGTTTTCCTTTTCCATACCTACAAGGAAATAATTGTTATGAACTTAAAAACAAAAAAATTCAAACTCCAACCTTACCACAAATCAAAAAGCATGTTAGCAGTAAGTTTTGTCTCATTTTCAAGAGCGTTTCTGATCAAACGGTAGACACTGATGCAGTGCTTGGTCACGTCCACCTGCTCTGACGACCTGGGCCGGCGGCAGTGGTCGCACATAGACTTGCAATCGTCTCCCTGTCCCCAGGTGTCGCTGAAGTGTTCGGCAACTAACTCTCGTCGGCACTTGATTGGCTCAGTGCAGTAAGCCAGCATGTGCGACAGCTTCTGCAGCCCTGTCTGCTGGGCGAACACCAAGGTGCTCAGGCGGAAGTAGTCTGCGAAGCGGTAGTACAAGATGCACTTGGCCTTACGGCCGTCTCGTCCAGCGCGTCCGCTCTCTTGATAGTAGTTTTCAATTGATTTTGAGATGCTGTGGTGGATTACAAATCGCACGTCTGGCTTGTCGATGCCTAGCCCGAACGCTGTGGTAGCGACGATCACTTGCAGTTTGCCTTCGAGCCACTTAGTGTGAGCTTTTGAGCGCAGCTCTGGACTCATGCTCGCGTGGTACCATCCTGCTTTGATGTTGCGCTCTCTGAGACCGGTGGCCAATTCCTCAGTGTCCTTGATGGACAGGGCGTAGATAATACCAGACTGACCTTTGAATTCGGCACTCAATAAATTGGCAACCTAGAACATTTTAACAAGAAACAAATTTTTTTAAAAATATAGGTAGAAAACTTTTCAATGAGAAAAATTCAGTGACTGTAACGTTCCTAATTTAAAAATTGTATTAGAGTTCCTTATCACTTTTTAACCTTCAAGAATCTGTATCAATCAAATGAGGCAAATGAATGCATTAAATTCTAAATATTCCTCTTCTTGAAATGGATATAAAAACTGGAAGTGGATCTTGGTTATTTTTCAAAATGAAAAGGTTTAAATTGCGTTCAAATAAATGTTGTAGAAGAAATTTAATTTCTCCTTGTCCTCTATCTCAGATTAGACCTATTTTCATTAATAGAGAATTAATCAAATTTATATTGCAAAATATACTTTTTGTAAATTATAAAAAATGAAACCGTTTCTAAATTTAAAGCTAAGCAATATTTAAAAATAATAACATCTGTGAAGATCTTAAATTCATGAGCGTCAAGCAAAATTTCGATTGCGTTCTTCACAAAAATTGTCACAATTTTTCAGGTTTGGATTGACATATCTTTTGTAAATGTCTTGGTCTGGAATTCTGTGGCTTGTGGAATGAGAAAGCTGAACTTGGAGAGCAGAGATATTCAAAGAATTTAAACAATTTTTGTCACCAGCCCTGTCTAATCAATCATTAGAATGCAGTTAGCAGTTATGAGAGATATAATAAATTTGATCGGGAGCTGCTGCAGTGGACATCACAATTTGACGGTAAGGTTCACTTTGATTATCTTTTCCATCTGGTAGGTTTGTACTTTCAATGCCCGTTTAATTAATATTTTATTTAGTATTAATACTGAACTCATAGCAAAAAAGGTCCAGGAATGCGAATGCTATTAATGCTCAACTGCTAGGTATTTGAACTCAAACGTTAAAAGCGAACAAGAACATTCTGCTTAAGTTATAAGTTAATTCAAACTAAGCTATCAGGTAAAAATCTAATTGAAAATTTAGTGCTGATTCGTGAAGTTTAAATTACCTCGTCAAGCCAGTCCTTCTGCACAGCTGTCTTGGGTCGCACTTCGTAGTAGAGGTTGGGTCGGTTAAAAGGGGCTTTGAGAACCAAACACCCTTGCAAGTTCAAAATTTTTTGCACGTCAGCAATGACTTTGTTGCTGGCAGTTGCCGTGAGACCAATAATGGGCACGTCACTGAATAAGTCTCTCAGCACGCCTAGAAAAGTGTAGTCTGGTCTGAAGTCGTGGCCCCAGTCGGAGCAGCAGTGGACTTCGTCGATGGCGATTCTTGCGATTCCGTTAGCTCTGTGCAGGTTTTGCAGAAATGACATAAAACTCTTATTCTTAGCGAGTTTCTCTGGCGCCACAAAAAGCAGCTTTGGTTTTTCACTGGCGGGTTCTTTGGAAATAAGATTCTTGATTCTCGTATTTTCCTCTCTTTTGGTAGAACCTGTTAGCATTTCAGCACCGACACCAAGTTTGCGCAATTGCATAACCTGCAACAGATAACACAAAAAACTTAAGCAAAACACTAACTCCACAATTCAGCAGCTTTAAAACAAAACAAAAAATGCAAATGATTTCACACCTGGTCTTCCATCAACGAGATGAGAGGACTGATGACCAGAGTAATCCCTTGGGACACAAGGGCAGGCAGTTGATAGCATAAGCTCTTGCCTCCCCCAGTGGGCATAACAAGAATCAAGTCCTGTTTTGACAAAGTGGCGTTTATCGCTGACAGTTGCAGGTGTCTGAATTCGGAAATCTTGAAGACATCCTGCAGCACTTCCCGCACACGGCCAGACCATTCGAAATAAGTTCCCGTCCAATCCTTCTGCGCAAGTGATTTGGACTGGTTCAGCAGAAGCTCTTGGCTGATCTGCTCCTGTCTGCTTGCAAGACTCGACTGCTTCTGTTTGAGGCGCAGAATCTGTTTGGTCACTGTCTTCAGCTCGTCCTCCACCTGAGCTAATTCACGCACTAGGTCCTGCTCACTCTGACTCGCTGACCTGTCGTTTGAGTCGCTGTCCACGTCAACGACGTCATGACCGTTTGGCTTAGCAGTACTGGCTGTTGGAGCAGAACTTCTCGTTGGCTGCTGCTCGACTTCTAAGACATCAGAGTCGCTATCGCTCGACATGTTCTTTTGTCGAAGGGAATGAAAAAACCTGAAAAATCATACGCTGCCGTACTAACTTGCGAAAAATGATATAATCAAAGCGCGTATCATACCTTTTGCACTGGAGATTGTATCAAACATGCTGACAGGTGTAAATGTCTCTTCACCAGCGCGTTATTAAGTAAACCGTGAGGCACACCTAGAAACACAAAATCGCATTTAAAAGAAAAGAAAGAACTTGTTTATTTATATTTCTCTTTAACGAACAGTTGGCATGAGGGGAGGCCTAATTTGCAGATGTCAATAAGTGCATACGTAAAACTGTGAAAACTCGCAGATCACCAACGATAATGTACAAAATGATCGAAACAAAAAATTGATCTCTGTTCCAAGAATTGAAAACAACTGGCGGATAAAATTTATTGATATAAGCAGTGTGCACTTTTGCCTTACCAATGTTCTGTGAACTCGATTTATGGCCGAATTTGGCAAAATAATGCCGGCCTCCTTAGCAAGTGGGCGACAGTCGCCTTTTAATTCACTTCCATATTCAGCTTGCGCAGTGAGCTGTCATTTGTTACTACTCGGCAACAGCGCGCGCAAATGCTCCAAATTTTGATTGTTTTTCAGCTCAACTCCCTTCTTCCCCTTATCCCCCCCAGGCTAACTAGCCTGAAGCCGTAGCCTGAACATAGTGAACAGTCAAGTCACAAGTCACCCCCTGTCATTGTTTACGTACTGTCTCTTTCTCTGTACGTTTGCTTGCAGCGCAGTCTGCATTTTTCATCCTCGTGAACAGATGATTTAAGTACGGTAGATACATACACCAGTTACACCGCTGACCCCGATCACAGCCACTCTTTACACACATTCGTACACTGGCCAGCTTGTGCACTTATGTATCTAGTTGTAAGAAAAGGGTAAGAAGTTTTGCTCTTTCAATCACAATTGCACTGTCTTGTGTCTTGTTTTTTTGTCTTACGCAACATATTATCTGTGTTAATACGCAATTATATAAATTAATGCAGATTTACCAAAAATTTCGAACGATTTGTAATATAAAATTTACGAAATCAAAAAGATAAATATGTATTGTACATATATATGTAATATCTATCATAAGTTCATCATCAATAAAATGTTAGATAACACATACTATCGGATTTAATAATGATACACACGTATGAAAATTTCGTGCATAGATAATTACATCATAATAGGACCAAAAAAACAAAAGCAGTAAAGTCTGTTGCGACAGTAACGAAAAGTGCGTAACGTATGTATATGCGTAATATGCATGTACACATTCATATACATACATACGGTACATACATTCATGTGTTTTATATAGGAAGATGAATGTAAAGAATGTCATATCGCAATTTTGACATTACATAACATACGCACACACATTTCTCCTTTTGTTGGATCTTGTTATAAAATGAATTTATTCACACAAAATAATTTGAGATTGGATATCATAAATATGTATGATAACGGTTCAGGACCGCCGTTTTGTTGTGAGCCAATAATAATTGTCTGCGGATTGAATTACTGTAATTTTGCATTAGTGTTTAGTAGCCTAAAGAAGGCTTGTATTTCAGACGTGTTGTGGCGGAATTTTTTGATATGATATAATTATATTATATGATTAACTTTTCAAACAAATGGCTGATACTCATTTTTTATTAGGCTTTAATACAATCATATTCCTTAATTTTACGTAAGTTTAAATCAAGAAGTTGTTTGATTTTTATGTAATTACAATGAATATACATATTTTTCATCCCCTAATCATGCATCACACCTTATTTTCTTTTTCCCAGAATGAGTGAAGGACAAAGGAAAAGACTTGCATCATAATGTCAGAAAGGAAAGAAGTGAAGATGAGCCACCACCTGGTTGTCGTGCCCACCCTGCGGATACGTGAATCAAAGACCACATTGCTGGATGCACTGGAAAAATTCAGGAACAAGGAAATGAACAGGAAAAGTTTATTCACGCTCATTGAGCGTAGAATGGTCAAAGATGACATCACCAGAATCCTGAAGGCCAATGCAGTTCCATATAAAAATTATGATTGCAAGTATTTTATTGGAAATTTGAATTTTCTATTATATAAAGCACTATTTTATACACATAAAATTCTTTCATGCAAATATTAAATATAGATTCCAAATGTTACAGTAAAAGGCACTCTATGTCAAAAACTGACTCAACTCATTGAAAATGGACCAGTTGCAAAAGAAACCCAAAATTCTAGCTCTGCAACTGCAAGTGCTGCTGGTGATCTTGATGTTACACAACACAAAAAATACCCCTCGAATCTGGCTGTATGTGACAGTACCCTTACCCCTCTTCCAGACAAAGTGCGCCTGCTTGAAAGTGACCTGAAAGATTGGAAGACAGACTGTAAATGTGAAGCAAACAAAGACGCCCTGCTGAGCACAGTAAGATAATATACACAATTTTAAATGAGTTAGTCATTTATCGATTATACATAAATAAACTTTTCCTTTTTTATTAATCTCTTCTGGTTGCTGAAATATATAGAAATGGATTTTGTTATCAGATTGACCAGACCCTCCCTGGTTGGCTCCTAGGATTGCTAGCATGTGCCTGTGACTCGCGTCTACCTGTCCTTGTCATCTTGCTGTTTGATTTTGGAGAAAGGAATTTGCAGAGTGGCTGCAGAAATAGGCTCCTCTTGCAGCTAAGCAACCGCTTCCATGAGTTCAATGCGCAGCACAAAGGCAAAGTGACACTTTCAGGGTTAAAAATAAAATAATTCAATATTTTAAAATATTTGCAGCGTGTTCAATTTCTTCCAAGATCTCACTGTCTGTTGCCACACGCCCAAGGAGGTCACAAAATGAGAACATGGTCAACATTGTCCACATGCCAAGCCAAAGTGGTAATAAACTTTTGATTTTCACAATATATGACTGTTTTATGATAAGTAAAATCATTGCAGTGCATTAGTTTGTCAATCCATAAATTCTAGTACAATTTACAAGCCCATGATCATTGGAAATATATTGCGCCTATTCAAGTCTAATATCATGGTACTAATTCCTAGGTGCTCTAGATGCTATCAACCAGATGTCTGCAGAATTCAGCCAAAACCTGCTCAACTTCTTCAGCAGGGGCAACAAAGTTGGTGATGGAAGAAGGATTGAAGATTTGGTGTCGGAAACTCCAGGAAAGTGTCAAGTCTTACAGGAATGTTGCATTTGCTTTGAGGAAGCTCGTGATGTCGCTTTCAATCCCTGCGGCCACGCTGTCTGCTGCAAAAAGTGTGCTCAAAAGTTGTCCAAGTGCCCCATATGCCTTAAAAAGATTGTGAACAAAATTGAGCTGTATTTCTCTTAAATGATGTCGTCTGAGACGAAGTGTCATATCTGTATTATGATATT
Source organism: Cloeon dipterum (assembly GCF_949628265.1). Classification (NCBI taxonomy): domain Eukaryota; kingdom Metazoa; phylum Arthropoda; class Insecta; order Ephemeroptera; family Baetidae; genus Cloeon; species Cloeon dipterum. The sequence goes on from NC_088786.1 coordinate 15,879,551, forward strand.
GTTATCTAATAGCTAAATAATTATATGATTCTACCAAAGGCTGAAAGGTGATATGATTTAAAAATGAATTTGCTAGATGCTGCTAATCTCGTCACTGTAGCTTGTGTTTCTAAAATTTTAATTTGTCTACCCAAACCGGACTTGCTTAAGTTTCCAAATTTCTGATGTAGCCCTTACTGTAAATTTAAATTAAAAATCTCACGGTTTCTTAATCATAGCATTTCAGATTTTGATATCCTTACCAAATTTGAGATGGGTGTAACTTGATTTTGCATTTCAGCCTGGTAGCGGTAAAATTGCGCAACTTTAAACAACCAAACGCGAATTTCCTTGATGCAAGAAAAGGGCAACAATCAATTCTACACTGAAAATTTGGGTGTTGAGCTATGCGCAATTTTTCCACGACCAGGACGATTTAAAGCTTTTTAGTTGGTATCTTGAAATAATATGTCATCTAGAGTATAACTCATCATTTTTATTCCTTGTCATTAAATGGGATCAATCTATGGCGGTAACCCTAATTTATCTGCGTGAAAATTTGTGCAAAATAATCATAAATCATTCTTCTTGTGTATAACGTTATAATACATTGTCCGATCACGCACGTTTTCTTGAAATAAGAATGTTTGTTTTGCCTTGTTTTCCCGCCTTTGGTTGTGCAAAGTTTACTAACTGCTAGAGATTAAAAATGCATAATAATAAAATACCGCATTCTTATTTTACTGTTCTTGGGATTGAATTCCCTCTGAAAATTTGATATATCATAGGTACGGTAAAGTTTGGTCTCGCATTCACCTTCAGCGCGTGCAACAAAGCAATTTGACTTCTGCTCTATAAAACTCATAAAATGATTATTGTTCATGTAAAACCATGGCTAAAACGCAATCATTGGGGTTTCTTCTGTGGAGGAAAATAGGTCGGTCTATTTATATAGTCCTTTTTCTATACAGAAAAAATAAACGACCAATGACAATACAGGGGGAGTTACAGATGAAGATTGAAAATATGAGTTAGCTAGAGGTTATCCCCAATAATTCAGTTTTGACAAGTTGCCAAATTTTAACCATATCATAGACAATTGAAGTGTGTTAATGGTCTTAGGCTAAAACATGTGATTGCAATTTAATTAGGAACTTTTAAAAAAAATTCTATAGTCCTTATCTAGCAGTCTACTAAAATCATGTAAAAAAACAACGAACTCTTTCATCTATATGTCGCGGCAAAAAGCTTTTAAGTTTTAATTTTTCTGTGTGCCGTACAGCCTAATATTTGGACTATCCAATTTGAATTAGTTATATTTCATGCGTTAAAAATAATTTGTCTCCGTTCTTTGACAGTTAATTTCTAGGATCTAGGTCATATTATTTATAATAAACATTTTGATCTGATTCACTTTGTTTTAACACTGCAATTTCAAAAAAATTCTCAAATTCCTTTAGGATATAACTGTTTGTATCCCATTAACTTATAAAGCGCTTACTTTTGGGCAGCAACAATAAAGCGTTTGCGGCATTTGTGAAATGAAAGCAATTTCAGAAATTTAACTGCCGAAAGCGCAACAGCTTCCATAATTCACCTGTGGGGCATTCAGTATTAATGTCTCATTACAGAACAATAGCTGCGCATAATATATGTGATTTTAAAGGTGAGCAATATTTATATACATATACAAGAATCTTTTTAGGGAATAAAACTTTTTTTGATGTGTAACCATAGGAATGACTGACAGGACAAAAGTGGAGCTCTATAATCCCGGCGAGATTGTTATTCCTGATCGCGTGCATAATCGGGCCGTATTTCTTGGATTGCTTGAAAATGTCAGGAAAGGAGAAATGATCCAGGAAACATTTTCCTTGATCATTCACAGCATTCTTCTAAAAACTGACATTTCTATTATTCTACAGGAAAATGCTATTGCTTTTGAAAGCCGAGAAAGTAAGTTCTACATATTAATTCAAACCTAAAAAACCGAATATTAATATTCAACATGTTTTATCATAACACATATCACACACGTTAATTGATAAAATATATCTAATATAGATGATTTAAAAATTATTTTTCAGTGAAGGCCGCTCTATGCGACAAATTATTAGCACTACTTTTTAAAAAAGAACCAGTTGCAATTGAAACCCCTAGTTCCCCTGAAAGTCCTGCTGGTATTCCTGATGTTCAACTCAAATGCCCTCCAAATCTGTCAATTTGTGACAGTCCACTTGCACCTCTGCCAAACAAAGCGCACCTGCTGATGAGTGACCTGGAAGACTGGAAGACCAACTGCACATGCGAAACAAACAAAGACGCCCTACTGAGCACGGTATGATTATATATACACACCATTTTTGCTCTAATTTAAATTAACTTAATTATATAAGAAATCTGTCGCAGTGTTCATAAACATCAGATATAATAAATATTTTATGGTTGATTATACATACTGTTTTCAGATTGACCAGACTCTCCCTGGTACCTTGCTAGGATTGCTAGTTAACGCTTGCTACTCGCACGTGTCCATCATCCTTGTTATGCTGTTTGATTTTGGGGAGAGGAATTTGAAGAGTGGCTGCAGGAACCTTCTCCTCTTACAGATTATCAAGCGTTTCCACGAGTTCAATGCGCAGCTCAATGGTATATAAAAATCGGAATAGTTTTATCATAATATGGAATTAAAAAAATAATATATTATACTACATGTGATATGTTAATTAAATTTAATGTTTCCTGCAGTTGCCAAGAATCAACCAAATTCTGCATGTGTTGGGATTTCACAACTTGAGACAAACACTGGTGCTGCCCGGCCATGCCAGGATGGTACAAAACAATTAAATTATTTAAAAAAAATCCCAATGAAAATAAATTTGTGTAATACTGCAATGCCATATTTTCTGTTGTGGGAAATAGATCCCAGATAGTGTAACAGATTTGAGAATATTATATTGGAGTGATAAAATTTGTAATTCTCAAAAAGCATGCAGATATTTAATCGTCTTTAATCATCAACTATCGACAAAGCAATTTTTGAATATTTGACCTTTTCTCAGGTCTTTAAATATCAGAAATTCTGATAATTTACTTTTGAAACATAAATTATGCTCTGCATCTGATGATTGAAACCAATTTTTTTCTCCCAAGAAACACCCAATGCTGTCTGCCAGATGTCCTTAACACTGGGCCAAAACTTCCTCAAATTCTTCAGGCGCACGCAGGAGGGTCAAGTTTTCCCAGAGTGTTGCATTTGCTTTGATGGATCCTGTGAAGTTGCCTTCAGTCCCTGTGGCCATGCTACCTGCTGCAAAAAGTGTGCTAACAAGCTGTCCAAGTGCCCCATCTGCGTTCAAGTGATTGCGAACAAGCTTGAGCTCTTCTTTCCTTAAAAACCTAAGTTACTGGAATGAGAGGCAGAAAATTGTTAATTATACAATGTGTTTATAAATTACAATGAATCCTATATTTTTCATGCTGAAACTATGAAAAATTTTAAAAAAGCTCCTTCACAGATGCGTTCTGGACACTTTATTCGTAATATTTTTGTCCCAGCGATTTTCCATCAAATTTCCTAAACGTGTGATATTATTGTGAGAATTCATTCTTAGAAACAAATTTAACGTGATTAGATTTTGATTAAAAATGTTAGTTCCTAATATTCTTTGTATTCTCATCAAATAATTAAACCTGTATTTTTTTATATTTCTATCGAATAAAAACTTTTGTATTGTTAATTTTCTACCTAGTAATATTTTATTTCAAACCTATCTTAATTGCCCTTAGAAAATACACCCATTTCTTGATCCCTTTAGTAAATCAGCTTAGCGTTAAAAAATAATTTTAAATAATGACATTATCACAACAAATATTGATATTTTGCAGGACATGCAAAGAATCCAGAAGGAAATACAAAATTGTAAATTTAAAATCAAAAATTAAAAGATGACCTAATCATAACTTTTACATGAAATAGTTGGAAGTAACATAGTTTTATACAGCAGTGCAAGTAACAACACACTCAAGCCAACGGCGCAGGGGTCGGCACACTCATTAGCGGCGATTCAAAGTCTTCTGGTTTTGCGAAACCATCATCCTGTGAATTGTCGTTTAGCAATGCTTCCAGCTTGTTCTGGAGGTCACCATAGAGTTTATGGACATCAGTGTTTTGCTGAAGAAATAAATGAGTTGAAAAATGTCCATTTGCGAAAGCATAAATTAATTTACTACCTGCATAGTGGGTTGGACAGCTTTCACGAGTGTCTCCAACCTGTTGGTTGGAAGTTTTGCGTGCACGTACCACAACAGTTTCAAGATGTGACGAGAGACGTTATCTCTGGTAATTCCAGCAAAGAAAAATTCATCAAACAGAACTGTGCAGAAATCCTCAGCAGCAAATTCATCAGGATTGTTGATAAGTAGGGAAATCTGCAATAAAAGCGCAGTAAAATTTTTACTCGGAAACAAGCAGCAAAATCAGGCAATTTTCTTCTTGAACCTACGCTCCTGAAATATTTTAAAAATAATTCATAAAACAGAGTATAATTAATATTTTTGTAATCTTCTATTTAATAACAAAAGGTTATAATAAATAACCGCATCAAGAACTAACAATACAATATTGCAAATCATATTTAATTTTAAAATAGCTTGCTTTAAAATTTATGCTCTTGGATAAACTAATTCTTTGATAAAACGATTTATAAATTATGATGGTAATTTATTGCATCAAAAGCAAAAAAATTAAACATAGAAGACCCCACGATTTATAGAGTTCCATAATTATATTGTCTTAGGAGTATACTTAACAAATATAACTCAAACCGAACGCGTTGTGCAATTTTTTATAATAATATCTTACGTTAGATTATTCTTTTTTTAAAATTTATTTAAGCCAGGATTCCAGTAAAGTGAGTTACAAATCATGCGAAACTAAAATTGTTGTGAAAAAGATTTTACCAAGGAATGGAGGAATGGATCTTCAAACGCACGGTCGTTCTCGCAGTTGGCCAGAGTGCCGAGAACCCTCATCAATCCTACGCGGTCTTTTGTCCTGGCACAATGTAGTGTGTAATACATCGCTAGAATGCTGGCCACACTGCTCTCCTGGACATACGCTTGGCAGGCATCGGGTGGTGGTCCTGAAATAGGGTTAGCAATCATTTTCTGACTATCACTCTCCCTCTATTCTAAGTCAATCATCAGCAATTTGTATGTTTCTTCAATGGAAATAAAAAAGTACATGCCTTTCAAGAAAATCAAGTTGAGGCAACTGGATAAGTATTTTTACCAGCAACAAATGCAAGATTTTAAGATAGGATCGAGATCTGCTTGAAAGTTTACCATGGAGAAATGAACAAAAAATAATGGCCACTTAAAAATAAAATCTAACCATTTGTAAAGCATTTACTGATTTCGCTGATGGGTCGTCGAGACCCGAAATTCAGAAGCCTGAATGTCTGAAATTTCACAAGATTAACACGTTTAGAAGACAAAAGTAGAAGCCCGAAAAGTCTTGCACAAGACCGAAACCTTGTGCATTTAACGCAAAAATTGCATATTATAAGACCAAAAATGAACAATTGGAGAATTATTAAATTACGAAATTGTTAACTTCCTTAGAGGGCGTTTTACATTTTTGGACTTATGAACTAACAATAAAATATTATGTGTATCATATTTCGGGGCTCCGGAACTTTCCCGTAAAAGTCACCATCCAGAGATAAAGAAAATTACCTGAGTGCTCAATGATAGTTATGGCCGATTCTCTTTCATCAGGTGGAAGTTTTGAGTTCAGGGAGCGAACCAGGTCATCAACCATTAGCGACATTAGCGCGGGAAGGAATTTCGTAACCACCTGACTGTCCAGTTTTGGTTCTTTGAATTCCTAAAGTTTCAATTTCAGTTAAAACACGGCAAATTCAGAGGCCTTTTTTACCTGTGTGCTGATCATTTGCCACGCACTGAGCCCAAGAGCCAACATTCTCAATAACAAGATTAAGACCGTGTTTTCCTGCAGACGACAATGTCAAGCATAAAATTTTTACACAAAGAGCTACTTCACATACCCGGGGCATGCCATCTACGTTGATGAGGTGCACCAAAATCTTCATTGCCGACGTTGCGAGGAAGTTGACTGCGTAGGGGTCACACAAGATCATGGACAGATCACCAAGGACTTGCTCCTGGCCCTTTTTGATGCTGTCCAAAAACCCCTGCAGTTCTCGAGATCTCTTGATGTCAACATTTTTTTCCCTAATACATGCATCCAAGCACCACGTAAATTTGTGACACGGGTCCACAGAAATGATTTCCTGCAATTTGCTTTTAGTTTAAATAGTTCTCTTTTGCTCACAGGTTATAATTACTTGAACTTCCAAGTCATGTAGAGCCATTAAAAGCTCAGCTCTAAGGGTGCAGTAGTGGACATTTTTTGATCGCAGGAACAGCGTGCGCGAAAACTGCAAGACCAAATCATAGAGTCGGACTGAGTTGCCAACCATGTTGGCCAACTTTTGCACTACTTTCCCCTGGCGCCGAGCCTGAAATCATTGCGAGAGCTTGTAAGGAGGCACAGTTCAAAAAAGCAATATTATTACTTTAGGGGATGAAGAGAAGAACAACGAGTTTAGATTCTCGTGATCAAAGAGAATTTTTTCTTTCTCCAGAATGTACTCGCCGAGGAGTGGCGTGACTGCGTCTCCAAAAAGGGACTGATTGTCTTTCCATATTTGTCGCTTGACCTCTGTGTCTGTGTCGTTGTACAATTCTTGGTCTCTTTCCTGAAATAAGTATAGATCAATTTTTAAAAAGTAACAAATAATAATAATAAGTTGTAGCAAAATTGATAAAGCGTGATAACTTACTAGGACTTTCAAGTATTTTTCATCAATATGAGGAGTGTTGCGAAGTATGCACATGACTACGGGTCTCAGCGTTTTTACTTTGATGACAGGGAAACTCTTCGCAAGAAGTTCCTTCAATTTTTTGTCCCTTTCTTTGCCTTCTTTTTTACCGATCTCATTGATTTGAGAAATTAGCTTTTCTCTGAGCTCCTGAAATAAAAGACGTTTATCAAGTGACTTCTTAAAAATCAAATTGAGATTAACTCGCCTCTAAAACCGAATTGTGAAAATCAAGTCGTTGCACCTCGTGCAGGTCTAACAGGGGAAGCATCGGGCGAAGAGAATTGAGCAAAATTCCATTTTCTTTCTGCAATCAAATTAGATAATTAAATAAATTAGACATCTAAGCCATGTTGTTGAATGATTTTATGCTTGACCTGGAAAGTTTCTATAGCTTTAAGAGGGTCGCTGCAGCTTGTTAGAGATTCCCTTAGAAATGCCGGTCCAGGAATCCCAATTTCTTCCAAACCACCAGTGGAGCTAGACATCTTTGTTGGCGAATTTCTTAGTGTGTTTGTATTTTTGAAAACGTCTTGAAACGTTGAAAAAGGAAACTTTAACTTTAATTAATTATAAGCACGCGACACACGCTTCTGATTTCTAAAACTTGTTTTCTTGTTTACAAGTTCAAAGGATTCTAATGAGGAGTACGGAGAGTAAAGCTTTACTCTCCATAATGAAGGGGCGTAACCAACTCAATGGGGGCAACCAATGCAGATTGGTGGAAGCGTTCGCTCGGTGCTTTGCGCGCGTAAGGAGAGAGGGGAAAAGAGAGAAGCAAAAAATTACTTGCGAAGTTGTGAGGCGATTTTTTTTTGCTAAAGTCGCCAAAATGTTAAATAAAAAATCTCACTATGCAATGGTTTATCCCTGGCACTTACTAAAAATTGAAACATATATATATTGTGGTTCACATCTTTTTTTTAAGAAAACTTTGTTGATTCTTCAAATCTATTTTATGTGCCAAAACATAAAGGTTCAAAATTAGTTGTGTATTAAGTTTTTGAATAAAAATGCTGCTAATGCTTACTTTATTTCAGCGGGGTCCAGATTCGTGCGACGCGCAGATATGGCTCGAAAAAACGGTCACGTGAAAATGCGGAATATGCGCGAAAAGAAGCAAATTTTCGTCAATATTGTGACATTACTTGTACTAATTGTGTCTTTTGGATCGTAAAAACAAACTCTTGACACTCGTACGGCAATCCGAAGAGAGCTTTTTGTTTCCCACATTCAGACACCATCTTGGATCTACGCAGTGGGAACCAATTTTATCGCACATCTGGCCCCCGCTGCTTTATTTTAAAATTTCTTTTGCGCAAAATTACAACGAAGAATGATACCTTACGTGTTGAGATTAAATTTTCACAAGTCCCACCAAAGGTTGTTAAATCTTAACTTTATCACAGAAGAGTTTACACACCATTTCAACTTAACCATCATAGTTTTTAACATAATACAATTAATTTTATAATATAATTTTAATTTCATTGAAGCTTTTTCAAAAATTCACCAAATAATATTCAAGTAGAATTCAACAAATAATTGATGGTATTAAATCTAACGAGTCAGAAATTAAATAAATTCAGCAGAGTCTCGCTTTAAGATTTTACGTGGAAAAATACACACATAAGATGCCATAAGCATCACGTAACGCTGTAGTGCGAGGATGTAACAACAACATCACTGTTGGATTTGCTGAGATGTGCGGGGAGCGTGTGGTAGCGCGGCGTGCAAGATGCAAGTTTAAGTGAGGACGCGGAGGACTTGAAGAGCCAGTGTTCAGGCGGCAGGCGATCAGATCAGTGAAAGCGCACGTCCGTCCGTCCGCCAGCAGCGTGCACGCTACTCCAGCGTCAACCTCCACTGGCAAGTAAGTACAATTTTTCAGCATAATATATCTACTTGAGCTAAAACTATATTATTCACTTGCTTAAATGTTACTTGACTTAAGAACCGGCCTGTTCTCATCATCAGTGTGAATTTCAAGGATGGTATCTCGCGGCAGTTTTATTTAATTGGCCAGGCATATTTGCGTGTAGGCGTAAAAATCGCAACTTTGAGCAAACTTTCAGATTTTTATTGCTTTTATGTACTAATAGAAACGTGCAGGTTCTTTTGTTGAGTTATTGCAATCATAGTTACTTGTTGTATGTATTTGAAAAATTCACTTTTATCAACATTGACGGAGCCGTAATTTTTAAGGCTATAAAATTTTTGATTGTCAAGCAGAACTATCAGTTTTTACTGTTTAGAAGTTGGCCAAAATTGAAAAAAAATCTCAAACTGTTCTTGGAAAGGAAATATTCTCTTTCTTCCTTTCCTGTAAGTTGCTTTGCTTTTGGGAAAAATTATTTCAGCAAAGACCCAAAAAAGACATGAGTTAGTTTATCCTTTAGTGGATATTATTCCTGAATCGAAATCCCTTGGAAACAGTGAGATGATTAGGGAAATTTCCTGGTTAGCTAGATGATTGCAGCCCTTTTTCAGCATCTTTATTTCACATCTATGAGTTTAGGATAGCACGTGGAATTCATTTTACCTTTATAATATATAGAAACATCAATTGACAACCCGTATTCAGTAATTAACACTGTGCTGACTCTAAAAAATATTACAAACTTAATTATCCAAGATCTCCTTCAAATGTGTCACTTGCAACACTCAATAATGAGGACAAAGAAATGTTTTATGCTTTTTAATTAAAAAATGTTAATGACTCAAAAATGAACTCTGAAAGAATTTGACTGTTTCATCTGTAGTAGAAAACCCGCTTTACTTAGGAAAGCCCTAATGAATAGCAAATGTTGAATGATCAAATTTTAATTTGAAAAAAATAATTCTAATGCCACTGACTTCTCAAAATACTGGCTGCTTACAAAATCAAGTCAATAGAATTTTCCATAATCTCTGTTTTGTTGATTGCAAAATAAAACCTTGATGGTGGTGAAAACAAAATGAGGAAATACCCAAAAAATGTTAGGTTTTTCCAGCCGGCGTTTTAAGCAAAAACCAGTGGTGTTTTACAAAACAGTGAAATTTCGATGCATCACAATTATAGCTCGTGTACCTCCCTTGGTTTCATTGACTGCATTGTCGCATTTCACCAGGAATGATATTTTGTGTTTTTGGGATGTCAATTGCAGCATACTTAGTTCTTCCATTTTTCTCTATATCTATGAAGATACTAAAATTCATAATCGGGAAAGAGCAAGGAATGACCAATCAGAGTAAAAATCATCGGATTTGGAAGTCACAGATTTGATTAAAACGTTTTACTAATACTGCGAGATGATGTAGGAAAAATTTTCATTCTGATAAAAAATATTAAAAAATTTGTCAAATTGATGAAATAGGGCGCTCAAAAAGTGTGAACCTATCCCTGTGCGATGCAACCGATAGAATTACAGACTTTTAAATTTATTTTCAATATGTAAAAAACCCAACTTTACTCCCAAATGAATTTATGGAAAATTTTCCTTCTTAACATCTTAAAAATCATTTCGAGCTCGTTTTAAAATGCCCTCCATTTCGTATTTCTTTCTAATGAAATGTCAGTTTTCTAAATGCTGAGACATTATTTGATTAGTCTTAAAAAATACAGGCAAAAATACATTACCGAATTGAGTTCAAATCATCTTAAGGAGAAAAAATTGCATTAGACGATACTAGATTACAACCTTACATTTTGTAAGTGGAAAAGAAAGTAAAAGGCAAAAGAATGCTAAATCAATTTTATCAAAGAACGGCGGATTACGCACGCCGAGCTAGAGAGTGGCAATAAATCACGGATCGCGGCGTTAAATTTCCGCGCTCTGGCGCCGAGAAAATTCGTATATGCGTATCTCATCCAAGCGGCTAATTCTCATATGTTTAGCGTCGTGTAGCAGGGACCTTTCACGGCGGCGTTTGTCTAGATAAAAACACGGCTCCCTTATATTAGATAAGCGCGGCCAACAATGAAATTTCTGCAGGCAGCCGAGTGTTACGAGCAGATATAACATAATGCTGTAACGTTGGCTTTCTTATTTATTTATATTGGATACGAGAATTTCTGCGCATGAACCAGCCAGCTTCCTTTACGGCCGCAAAACAATGGACTGAGCGCAGTCCTGGCCAATTATTAATCGTGAAGTGCACGCGGAGCAAAATTACGCATTGCTAAAATTGTTTTACGTCACTTACGAGCAACCAGAAGTGGAATGCTAATCTTCCAGCAAAAACACAAGGCATTTGCAAGGAGGAATACAAGTGTTATTGCACTTTCTCATCATGGCACCGCGATAATCACGCTTGGCTACGGTCGATTTTAAAATATATGGAGTCTTGTTTTAGTTGGGTTGGTGGAATGAAGATCATCTTAATTTTTGTTTGAAATGTTTTTGAATTTTTATTGCTCTTGCAGCCGGTAACCTCTTTCATGTCAATGCGCGTTCGTGTTTTTGTTCGAGCTTCTTTACCAGACATGGGTTTAAAAAGCTTCGATTTGAAATCAAATTAGGAAAAAACGTTTGAATGAAATTTTAACAAAATAATCTTGGATGCTCTAGAAAAACTAACAGTTTTGTAGAAAAAATATCTCTTTATGCAGAAATGTTTTGACCATATATTAAAACTAAATATTCAAATTTTTATATCTTTTTCAACGTTGGGTGTAAAATTTGCGAGAAACTTGGAACAAAGAGATGGTGATTTGGATCGCAAAGCAATTTTCCACCTTGAAATTATTCATAAGCTGATGTATCAGTTTGAGAAATCTATCAATTCAATAGAGCCTGCGAAGCTAGTTTATAACTAATTGCGTGTTGCGTCCTCTTCTCTCAGAATAGCGTGATATTATTCCACGTTCACTTCCTGGTCAGCGGAACAATTGGAGGCTAGGATTTTGAATTTATAATCAGCAGAGGGTGGGATGGCACACACACACACACCATATTCGATGTAAAGAGTCACACACCTTGAGATGACCAAAATAAATTTGGAAACCTCGCAAAGGTGCTCGAAAAAATAAACGTTTTCCAAACGTAGAAGGGATACGTCGTTAAAGGATGCTGCGAGAATAATGATCCTGGTGTCATCATTTATCCGCCAAGGTCGAGGCACGCGCTGAGGAGAAGGTGCGCCACTCGGACGCCTCGTCTCGCGCAAATTTATCGTTGCACTCCGCGAATTCCTGCGATGACAAGTAAATAAGCCCGTCATAATAATTATTGCGCTTCCAGAAAATGACTTGCAGGGCCCGTCAAAAATAATGTGCGTCTGACAAGTTTATCGAAAGTGTCCATAACCCAATCTTCTTGCGTAAAAGTTTCATTCCCATCTCTCTCTCTCTCTCTTCCTGCTGAAACATTTCAAGAAACTCAATTTGCAACGCACGAGCAGGGAGAACGCCCGCATTAATAATTTCAGACCAGAATGCAACCAGAATGAGGCGTCTCGCTGCAAATCGAAAATCACGCTTTAAATGCCGAGCAACTCCTTTCATCCACGTACGGAGCAAGATAATTATTTCACTGAATCTCCGCTCATACCTGGTAACGCAGATTTAGGACACGCAAATGATCAAGTGACGGGAGACCCTCGCAAAACTCCGAATTCCATTAATGTACAGCAATGTGATACCCCTCAACAGTGGCACTAAAGAGAGTATGACGTGTGCTTAATTGAATGATGTGCTTGCCGACCTTCAGATTTTACACGAAAAAAATTTATGCGGTGCGTGAAAACATATCTGCCGTTTATAGTCGCGTCTGCAATATCTTCATAGTTGGCGAGAAAAACGCATCAACGTCCAAACAAAAAATAATAGTGGGAATTAAGGCTACCTTTTGTACACAAATTTTAAATCGGCCACACAAAATTAAAATAATTGATCATGCCCAAAAGTTTGCGATGAAATTTTTTCAAGACTGCTCTCGCTCGGGATTTTCCATCAAGCCAAACTGTGACTAAGTGAGATTTCCCCTGAGAGTTGAGATGAGAGATGTTTAAATTCTTCGAAGACGAGTTTTTATCATGATGCCGGCAGTAGAGCTCAAGGAAAAGTCCTAATCGTATTATTATATATATTTTTCGACGTCTAGAGAAGATGGGTGGCGTTGCTAGTTGCCTCATCTTCTGACCTTTGCCAAGTCAAATTCATTCCGCATAGCTAGTGCTCCTCCGCCGAGATGCTGAGAGCGAGCAGCTTATTACCTTGCCTCAGGGCCGCAGACTCCTGCTCATTATGCTTCTTTCCAGACTAGTCTTCTTCTTCTTCTTGTGCGCAGCTTTAGTTTTATCATATGAATAATATTGCGTTCTATTGCACTTCAACCTTCCCAAATTGAGTAAAGTCGCCCTTCTATAACCACATAATTTAGAGTAAAAGAAAACTGCATGAATGCTCTCTGATGAGAAAATAGGATTTGGAAATTGGAAATTGGCGCTAATAGTCTTTTTAATTAACTTATTCGGCAGTTTGAAATAATTTAACTGTCACCTCGGAATCGCGATTATGCGACATTTAAAATTACTCTGCTGCATAGTTGGCTCACATTTACCATGTGCAATATAATTAAGCAATTCGAAGCACGAACCATATGGGGATTTTTCGCATGTACTTAATTTTATGGACTTTTTATGCTTCTATTTCACGGTTGGCTGTATATATGCACAGTGTGTAATTGCACGAATAATGATGATGCCGCTTCAGTTGTAGAAACCGCGAGGATGATACCAGCAATTAATCAGAAAGTCAAGGTTGTCTGCAGAGGTTTTTATGCTAATAGACTATTTGAATCCGTGCGTGGTCAGTGAAAACAGCTTCTGAAAGGCTATTTAAAGCTAGAAGCTGTCAGTTTTCCACTTTTAATTACACACCTCTGTTCTGTTCAAGGAGGTGATGAACTCGCTAATCGAAAGAAATTCAAACGCGTATTAATAACAAAACAAAACACACAGTCAGCCACAGCAATGCTATATGGCCGTGAATTTTATGTTTTGTAATGTTCCCTCTGCTGCGCCGCTTGCACAATGCCTAACATTATTTAGTTTTGGAGTTGCTTTAGGATTAAATCATAGGCTGCTGCATTGAACAAACAGTATTTTTGCTCATCATAACATAATAATAATGTTCTCATTTCAAATGGCGTGACTCCCTGTAGTGAAAATTGTTTAAGTTGAATATATGTATAATGAGTTTGAGAAAATAACGAGTTCTGGGAACTAGATGGTATAAAATGGGACGAGTGACGTGAGAGGTTAAATCTTCTACATTTCAATAGTGTATTCAAATAAAGACTCGCAGCGGCGTTAAAAGTGGATAGTGCGCTCATTTTAATCAGTATGGCAATAAAAAACACGCAACGCGTGGGAATAGATTTTTCCTCATAGTGCAATAGATGCCATTCACAACGTTAGCTGCACATTTTCCCTTTAGAGCAACACTCATAAAATGATAGCAAGATTTATCTGCGACTCATCTCTCTCTAACAAGCACAAAAAGTGAAAACAACCGCTTTTTATAGATGTTATTAGGGATCTCTTTGTTGGACATACTGTACAAAAAGATTGCTTCCCTCGCGTGATGTCAACAGAATGCTTTAAAAGATGATACCATAGGAACAAAGGAAATCAGCTTTTTATAGTTTTGAATTTATTGAGATGTAGAATACAATTACACGCAACAAGCAATTTAATTAAAATAAGATAAATATAGCCATTGTAGTATAGCAAAAATGTTCAATTGGAAAATGGAGATTCGGCTTTGCATTCTTTATTAAGTCAGTTTCCCACACGGTGATCTGGCCAGCTGACAAAAATGAGAAAACGGTCTCGTCCAATAACACTGGTTTGGCATAGCTTAATATCAGTGTGTCTAAAAATTGCTGGAGTAATATTGTTCTGTAGCGTGTTTGGAACGTTTGAAACACCAAATCAATCAAATGATTACAATTTAACTCGTCGATTTTCGATCTTATATGATGCATTTGGGCTAGTGCAAAATGGCACCAAAAATTCGGCCTTCTGCAAAGGTGAACCATTTTTGCCGTTCGGCATTTTCCAGATCTTCTAAAATAAAAATACGTTTGGCCTAAAGATTTCGGGTCCCTATGAAAAAGTGTTTCTAACAAATAGTTATTTTACTTTCCATAATCAAACGATCCAGTAAGCTAAAGAAGTTTATTCAATTAGCTCTAAAATCCATGGTGGACTAAAAGAAAATATTCTGACATGCATCGTTATAAAGCTCATGATTGTGCCTAATCCTGTGTGTTTCAAGCCTTGTAATTTATACATTCTTTGCAAGTGCACGAGAATTGTGGCACAAAAACCCAGCCAGATGCATTCACTTTCTACACAAGAGTAATTTATGCAGGGCGAACAATAGGGACTCGTCCATTTGTGCTGCAACGGCCACCATACGATAAATCATATCATCTAGGATCCTGTGCGCTATATTATCTCCGCTTCTCTTCTTTGCAGTGTGGGAGAGAAAATTGAAATCATGCCGCTTGGGCAACCACTTAATTAGAATAATTATATTCAGCACACGATTTAAATGATTTCTCCTGCTCATGATACGCTGGCTGGGCCGCTGATCTATGCACAATATAATGTGCCAAATTAATTAAGCCAGGTTCAACAAGAGTGCCAGCAGCGTAGGGAGTTAATTAGCAGAAAGGCCAGCCTTGGTGAATCAAGCAAGAGTCAAAGCTTTTGTTGCAAAGCACAATGTCATTGTTAATCGATTACCTACGATTTGCACTCTGGCCGCAGAGTACAAAACGCGCCGTCAATCACTGGCGAAATGATAATAGTTGTTGTAAATCAATATTGTTTATGGCCTTGCGTAAAAGAATGCGTGCGTTAGGCAATCGACTTTTGGGAGGACGGCACAATTTTTTTGCTGGGCGGCAACGCGAGTAAGTCGTCTCAAGAAATGCTAATTTGCGTAACAGAGCCATTAATGCACACATACATCATGGGAGCTTGTGACCGAAACAATGCAACTTCGTGTGTCTATTATAGTTTTACAGCGGCTCTAAAAATTTAGCCAGGCACGCAGATTATTGAGACAATAAAACTATTGCCTGAGAGTGAGAGCACATTCCTCTGCCCCACTGACCAGGCCATAAACAAACAGAATTATGTGATTCTAGAGTTGCCTGGACTGTTGGTGCGTTATCCGCGGCCGAAACCTGATTTCCCAACTCCAAACCAGAGATGAGTGTTCGACTTTGGTTAATCCGGCGTCGAATCGACAGCCCGCATGCAGTCTATTATTTGCTGGGATTAACTTGTAATAATGAGGCGTAAGCAACTGCGTACGGATTTTTATCAAAGCAATAAAACTGGCGAAGAAGTTGCCGCACGATGCGCGAAAACTTTCTCTGCGCGTGTGTTCGGCTTCCGCCCTGCACGCCGCGCGCGGATCATCTCGCCGGAGACCTCTAAGGTCAAATCAAACTTGACACCTCTTACAAAATTCGAGCCGCCTCCTCCCGCATGACTTTTGACGTAATTCTCCCTTCGAAAATATAGGTGATCTAGCTATGTAGTTCGTCACGAGAGCCAATAAATTCCAATCACTTCGCGCTGACGCGTGATTTATCGCGTGCACTGCAACAATTTTGGTGTTAGTTCTTTCTGTCGGAATTCATGCAATTCACTGCTCCATCTCGAGAAAGCAATAAATTTCTCATCGCGTGCTAAATGCAGATCGTCAGACTGAAATGTAATACTTTTATTGCTATAAATTTTTTCAAACGAGGAGCCCGTTCGTTGTCAAATTTATAAACTAATTTATTTCAGGAGTTAACGATGAATATATCTAGGACTAATGAACTCATAAAAATTAAAAATGGCTGCTGCCAATTTATAAAAAAATAATGAAAAACTTGGACTAAGAACTTTTTTGATAAATTTTTATTGGGAAAACTTCTCATTATTTTGACTGAATTTTGAAGGATGACAGCTTTAAGACGATATTTAGGCCGTTGCGAACGCATTAGTATCTGTTTACTCTATCCTCATACGTCAACAATACAAAAAAGAATCTTTTTTGGAATGAAATCTCGACAATGTATTTTAATTCAGCGTCAATTAATCCCAAATAGTTTCAGCCTGCCATCTGAAGGACTATATTTCACGAATCAAACTATAACTTAATTAGAATTTTAAAACTCTTACAGAAAAAGAGAAAATATGAATAATATAATCACTGAAGAATGTATTTTGTCTCTAATTTCGCTTTTGTTGGCGTAGTTTGTGTTTAGTGAATTTATATCAATTCGTAGAATTTCAAGGCACGTGAAGTTTTTCACTGCATTTCTAATTTCCTCTCAGGAATGGAAACATCTCCCGTGAAATATATAAAGCAATTTATGTTTTCTTTCCCTTCAGTTTTAACGTGTGTAATAGTTGTTAAAATTCTAGTTCATTTATATTTTTGCACATGACAGGAATAAATTGACGATCTTAGCAGCGAGTAAATACAAAGGTCCGGATTTTATTTAAAAAAAGATAATTCATATAGCAGGAAAGGTCATGCAGACCTACTTATTGTTAACAAAAACTGCAACTATTACAATCGCTGATCAATCCATATTTGCTACAGTGCTTTTTGCACAGGTAGCACGGCAGTTCAGCCAATCATTGAGCACGATTCATGCAAATAGATCCATATAGCAGATCAAATCTCAGAAAAAGTGAAAATTGGTCTAAATTTGACATAACTGTAATGCATTTTAATTTATATGGACTTTATGGCCCATGTGTTACATCATAAGAATTGAACAAAAAATGAGTTTTTATATTATAAAATGATGTTATTTAATAATCCTAGGATTTCCAGCTGCACACCTTCAACAATTTTATTCTGAAGTGAATTCTGACTCACAGTGAATTTTTTTATTCCGGAGAAACTAAGAGGGGTGAAAATCAAGAGGAACATTTGGTGTATCTCTGCAAGTAAAAATCTGATGTGTCATGTAAAACGGGAACTTTCGTTTTGCATGCTACTTTTTATGACTCAAAGCCCGATATTTATAGTCGACAAGTCACATGCATCATGGGAAAATAGCATATGCCGCGAATAAGAATTTTCGCCATATGGAGGGACATAAATTTGAACCGAGCGAACCAAGGACAGCAAAATCCGCATAGCTAAACTGTATCTCTATTTCACAATGTGCGCATGCAAAGCTTCGAGGCCGCTACCCTTTCTTTCTTTCTTTATTCCTCCTCTTGAATACACACATACTGAAAATAATTACTGCCGATGTAATGGCGATCGCTGCTCTTTTTCACGAAGGGTGACGCAACGCTGCGGAGAATGTAACGTAAACACACACACACACACACACACACGCTCTGTGTATATCTTTTCTTCAGCACCGTCGGCGTAATGCAAACCTGATTTTTCGCTTGTGTTGCAGATGTGAACGGAGCAACCTGGGCGAGAGCAGGATGGCACTCGGCAGGCGTATCCACCCAGTGTGCTGCTTGATGACCGTTTTATTTGTCGTGCACGCGGCTGAGGCGCAAAACGATCAGCCAGCGTTGACGACGCCAAAGGTGAAAGCATCCTCAACAAACGTGTTGATTTTTAATTTTACCTAACACAAAACTCGATTTTCCCCCGATTTTTTGCACGCGATGGCCCCGACAATAACTCTTGACAGGTTGATGGACCTGACGCGTCGATTTCTGAAGGGAAAAGTGACACACTCGTATCTTTCACATAAATTAAGCAAAACACGGCTGTTCATCCATCGCGGGTTGCTTCCACAGGCGTTAGTTAATTGAAAAAGGAACGCCGTTACAAACCTGTTGGCTGACATTAAAATTAAAATGTGAACGCCCATTATTTCGGTTGCAAAATGCGCGAATCGTTAATGGAGAGGAAAATCTTTATGATTATTTTGCGTGTCAGCAGAGGGGAACAACAGCCGGCCGGCGCTTTTGCAATAATTGTTATTATCCTCTGCTCAAGTGCTATTGTGAATCATACTAAAGTAATCTATTCTTGTTCAAAACATTTAAACATACATTAACCGTGGCCCCGACAGAGATTTTTTCTTGGCAATTACTGCAAAAAGAGAAAACCTCGTTTTTTGCAATATTGGTAAATAGCTCTATATTTGTTTCCTACTCTTGAAGCTGGCACTGAAATTTACCGTAAAAAGAGTTGATTTTTTTCGGGCAAATTAATTAATGATTCGAATTGATGAAATTTATTTAGGTGAAGAAAATACGCCAGGTTTCATCGAAGCTATCATCCAGATAAGAGTTAAGGTCGCAGGCGCACCAGCCGTAAAAAGCAAAGATTATATTGGAAAGTGTAGTGTTGACAAGGCATCTTACGACTATATAGCTCCTTGAAATGAAATTAGCAGGGAGCCATTGTAACATCATCCTCCGCAACATTTAAAAGCGTGTTTAAAGTAGATGATTCATAGATAAAAATTCTCAGAATTCCGAATGGTATACACAGTTTTATGAGTTTGAATAGACTCATAAAAGTTAGCTGAAAATGATGGCATCGCGCTTTCGCAAATATTTCATTGTTGTGAAAATAATTTGGCACTTTCCACGCAAAATATACAGAGGCTTAAATATCGTGAAACTAATTCGCACTGTCAAAACGCATGAGCAGTGCGAAAAAGGCGACAAATCCCTAGAGACTCTCGGCAGAAATGATCTGTAAATCAACCGAAAATTAAGGCCGCCAGAGTGTCACCAGCACAGACGAGGTATTGCATATAAATAATGCACACGCTGAAATTCGCGTAGGGGATGACAGAGCGTGGTGCTTTCACTCGAGGCCGGTGTCACACGAGCTGCCCGGATAATTAATGGTGTTTTTCGCTGAACAAAAAGGTTTGCATTACATCACGGGGCCATAAGTCATATTATCCGCTCAACTCTTCTCATTTGCGCTGGCGGTTCATGACGAGGCGCGTGCTGCGCGTGTTCCTTGCCGGGAGAATGCATTGTGTTCTTTGCCTTTTTTTAACGGCGGCCGCGTGTTCGCTGCGCGATTCGCCCATAAATTATATCCCTGCCCGGCCGCTCGCCACCGCGGAGGAGCGAGCAACGTCAAATCTGCGAGCTAGGCAGCCGTCTGTGTGCTCATCAAGTTCGTTCTGCTCGGCCGCTTTAAAGTGGCTCGTAAACCAGGCACAAATCACTTTTTGCAGAAAATTAAAGCACGCGTAGAGCAGAAAATATGATTTAGTTAATCGTGCAGACTGTAAATCATGCCGGATGAAAAAGTGCACCTGAGTGTGTGCCTGGCAGCATCGAATTGCTCTGTATGCCTTTTGAAAGGTTTTATTTCTATATCATTGGCTTATTACGCGGCGCCATATTTAGTAAGAGTGCGACCTTTTTATGTTTTCTGACACTTGCATCGCTTATTTATAGCCCCTTTTGTCGAGTGCGTGACAATTTATTTGACATCAACGCAATAGTATTTTTGTTTTCAATTAAAATCTGTCATAAAACATAAAATTTTAAGAAATGCAAGCAGAGAAAATACTAATTGATAATAGTAATGGCTCTACTGTGCGTGGATTGAATAATTGAATTTTTAAAAAATAAACCTAAATCACTCGTTCTCGCACTGCACAGCTCGTTTTTTTGGCGACGGAGGCCTCCTCAGCGGTTCTATGCCTTCAAAACAAAATCCATATCGCAGATAAATCTGAATAAACGGTCATTGAAAACGTTCGAATGCACTCATTTTAGAGCACAAACAAAACAAACTGACAGATTCCTGTGAATTCCTTACAGATTAGAAGCCAATTCGTCGTTATAAACTAGTTTTCATAAAAATATGTTTATCGGTCCAGCCAAAATGCAATTATCGGCTGCACAGGGCTAAATAATATTAAAAAAAATTTGAACTGCATGAAACCTATCACCAATTCAATATTCTCATCTAAATAGTTTTCCTTTAATCTTTTATTATAGATTGTCAGCTCAAATTTGCCCCGAACTTATTTATATCCAGGACTAAAAATTCATTAAAATAATGATGATAAAACAGAGAAAAACAAATCATCATCAACACGCAAAAAGATCATTCAAACAACGCAATAAAATAGTTAAAACGTTGCCACAACCTAAGTCAGTTATGATTTCAGGCAATTTAATGCTTTAGTCAGCCATTAAGGGCTATTCAAATTATATACACACATCGTGAAAATAGTTAGTTTCTTCCTCGCTTTTATACTCTAACGATCCCGTAACCTTTATTGTGAATGTGGAACAAGGTAGATATGTGATTAATTTACACATAAAGGTTACAAATAATGGCAGAGGGTGGGAAAAGTTGTATTGGAGCTGATTTGTAAATAAGCGTGTTCGAAGAAATCTTTTCCATTCTGAAGCTTTTTCAATTTACCGAATGGTCTCATTGTTTCTGGATCCCTTTCCTTGCAAGTGCACGGTGGGTAATTAATTTCTTCCAAGTTGTTTCAATTTCAAAAAAGAATTTCTCTGCGAGAGAAATTAAGAGTTTCAATTAAGTATTGCGATGGTTTTAGAAATCTTTCACAACTTGTCAGAACCTCATTTGCACAACGCTTTAATTGATAGCCATATTCTAGGAAAAGTAATTCTGTATTTGCGCATCTTAAGTTCTTAAAATTGATTTCTAATGCCACGCCATAAAAACCATATAAACATAATTTAAAGCTGTAATGATTTTATAATTTTCCTCATGATCACCGACATTTTCTTTTAACACATACAAGGAATGCTCTTTCGCCGCAGGTGGCTTTCTCATTTCTTCAAATTTCACAAATAATTGCGTCGCAGGCAGTATAAACACATATATATAAACTCACACACACTCAAACAGCGTGTTTCTTGGCGCGCATACACTCGCGGTCGTGATTTGCGATTGTGCACTTGCAAGCAGCGATAAGATCAGGGCGAGATGCCGAATCGTCCGTCGGCAGGTTGCAGCAACACCCATATCGTGCGGCTCTCGCGCTCACCACGCGCCTGCTGTCTAATTGGACCCT
The DNA here is from genome assembly GCF_949628265.1 of Cloeon dipterum. Lineage (NCBI taxonomy): Eukaryota > Metazoa > Arthropoda > Insecta > Ephemeroptera > Baetidae > Cloeon > Cloeon dipterum. The sequence goes on from NC_088786.1 coordinate 15,901,455, forward strand.
CCTCGTTTTCTCTCACCTCGGAGCTGCGGAGATTCCCGAAATCGGACTGCTCTTTGCGAAACCACGGCAATTTGGCAAAATAAACAACGACTCCCACGAGAACGAGGCGAGAAATTTGTCCAGGCGCGATACGATCGATGTCGCACGTCGCGACCTGCTGACCCCTGGCGCCGCCGAACTGCAGGCAAGGCCGCGAACCGCCGCAGCCGCGCGCCCGCAGGTGAGAGTTATTTCCCATTAGCATAACAATCGGCGTTGAAATTGAATACGCGCCAATGTGCATATGGACCGCATTCCTTGAGCGCCGTTTACCCGTGATTAGCGATGTTGCGTGAACGAGGCTGCGCTGCATAATTTTCAGATTTGTCAGCACAGCGCGCGGTATGGCTGCGGTCTGGCGCCTCTCTCATTGTTAAGCACCGCAGGAGAGTTCAACGCCTGAAGTTCCGCCGCAAAGCCTGTTTATTTTGTGCATCTCTGCAGGGGAATGGAATGCAAGGGTCAGCATTTTGAGGCCTTTCCAGATATTGATCAGGGTTTCTTTCCACTCGCAGCTTTTACTTTCAAATTGTGGTGCCGTTTTCATTGCACATATCGCAACGAGTAAAAATGAACTTGTGCCAAAATTTATCGCTTTAGATGGAACGGAAAAGAAATTAAGTTGATCTAATTTTAGCTTTTAGCATACACTGAATCTAACTTAACATTTGAATGAAACTGTAGATAAATAAGGTTGAAAATCATCTGCATGCACTTGCAAGTCAAACAAAAAAGAAGTCGGCGGGTGCCTAAGATAGGATAAACATTATTTAGTGTTATGTAAATATAGTAAATTAAATATATTTTTAATAAAGCCAGCTGATGAATTAATTTGTAGGGAAAGCAAATAAATGGCTTTGCAAAATGAAAAATTGTTGCCTCGTTTTTTTTAATTTTGTATGGTGGAAATATAATATTTTTGCTGCTGTAATATAGGAACAGGTTGACGAGATTTTGTCTAGATGTGTTCCTAGAAACCATTTGGGCATGAAAAATAATTTCAATAGCCTACCTGAAAATTTTCTGATCGTAAATTTTATTTTTGCCTTGTAAAATCTACATAATTTGTTGAGTTACAAATTAAATAAGTCGATCAGTTGTCATTTTTATAAAAACGAAGGGATTTTAAGTTCTGAAGTCACCGTCAACCAAAACTATAGTAGTCGTGAGTTTCTCGAGTTAAACCCAAAACACGCTTCAAGGAACGCAGAAATCCGAGACGAGATGCTCACTTCTCTCAAAGTAAACCACAAGATTAGTCGTTCTCCACAGGTGAAATTTTTTAGAGGAAGCGAACAACAATGCGATTAAGTATTTGGAAACCTCCTTAGCTCGCGCTCATTAATCGGTCTAGCTGGGCTAATTATGCAAAAGCGTGAGGTCTAATGAATGCTAATGTGGTTCGCGTGTGTGCACAGATGTGTGTGCGCAGCACCCACCGCCTGCAACGATTTTCAAACAGTTCCCACAATCGACGGCTTTTCTCGCTCAATCATTCGGCCGGCGTCACGACTTGGAAGGCACGTTAATGCACCCAACTCGGGCTGATATTCCACGTCAGGTCGCTTGACATGCCGTGTCCCGCTTGCGTAACAGCAGGCCGCCTTTTATTGATCTTGCTATAGTATATGCTGCGATGCTTATCGTGCGATTTACAGATTATTCGCCGTTTTTACGGAGTCTCAAAACTTTGCAAGAACGTGATTCAGACCTCCGCATTTGTACAAATTGCATGCTTTTAACGTTATCAACACTCGAGTGCAATTAACTTTAATTATGTTGTTGAGGAAGCGCATTCGGTTCATCCTGCAAATTAGGCTAGGTGAAAACTTTTTTCCGACTAGTATAGAATACGGCTCCATTGCGACTAATTGCTGACGTCAAGGCACTAGTGTTTTTCATTTTAAATTATATACTTTTTCCTTCGACAGATCAAATTGTTGGCCGCACAAAATTTTCAGTCAGCTCACTTTTAATAAACTCATTGAAATGCTTCGTTTTATGGGCCTCGCGTGAATTGCGTGTACATTATATTACTCTTAATTTATGCATAAGGTTATGTCTCAACGCTTTCTGACCCGCGTAATCAATCTTTAAAATTAAAATCATTCGCACATGATCTCTGGTTCAAACAAGGATTAGGACATAATCGAATGCCGATCGAAGACCTTGCAGTAAATAATAATTCAAAATTTAAATGATATACAAGAGAGCTCTGTCCGTGACCCTATCAAAATTTATGCGCCTTTCGATCTAATCGAGAGTGCATTCTTTCGCCCAGCTCTTTTATGGCAGCACTTATTCAACCGTTAATTACTCCACTTAAAGCGTGAAATCAGACTGATGAGAGTACAATTATAATTGAAATAATTTCGCTCGCAAATTTAATAAATAACCCTGGCCGATGAGAGTCAAAGGCTATATATATCAAGTGCAGTTATACAATCCGAGTTGACGCAATGGGAACGGTGCGAAAATACTATTGTTAGCAGCATCTGGAGCGGATAAAAAGCTTAGCGTTTTAATTACGCACAGAAGGAGAGTTCTTTTCCTGACTTGCAACGCAACGCCGCTTGCTGGCAAAGAGGAAAAGGAAGAGAGTGAAATCGCACAGGCGGAATGACAAATTAGTCTTTAATTGAAGGGAAAGAGATGTGTGATTTTGATATGTCTCTCCACTAACACCATAAAAAACTGTTCCACAATTTACAAATTTGTCTCCTCATTTTGTAGAAAAAATTTAACTCTTGTTGTGTTTTGTTTCAGCAGAAGCAAAGTGAGGAGATCCCGGTTACACCATTTTCGTGTAAAGGTCGAGTGCCAGGTTACTATGCAGATCTCGACACTGGTTGCCAGGTACGAACGAAAAATAGGTGACAGGTTTATCGATCGCTCTCTATCTCCATCTCCTGTGCAGCTTTTGTAGCACGCATCAAAGCAATTTTGCAACTGCACCACACGATTTACCCATCACATATAATATCCACTTTGAGAGCGCGGAGATTTTTTTTTCATTTAATCAGACTCAGTAAAAACGACATGTTTTATCACCGCACAGGTTTACCACATGTGCGCCGCTGGGGGTCAAAAATTCAGCTACCGATGCCCGGAGCACACACTCTTCCAGCAACGGATGATGGTGTGTGATCACTGGTTCATGGTGGACTGCAAGAACTCTCACCTTTACTACGCGGCCAACGAAAGGATCGGTGACAAAAACCAGCCATTTATTTCATCAAGCGAATCTATACCCCACGAATTCAGTAAGCTTCTTTATTTTCTATATAACTTAAATAGACGAATATATTTTCTTTGCAATTATTTTTTTTTTTTTGGGAAATTTTGCAGTTGAAACAGGTAATTGTTATTTGTAATAATAATTTTATTTGGAAAATCGAAACAAATACAAAACTTGCCGGCATGCGTGTTTTTTCTACTCTCCATACAATTTAAAAATTTATGATCCAACGATTTAATTTTTCTTGCAGTTGGAGATACGTTCCACCCTGTCAAGCTGGAGTCAAAGGTGCATGGGAAAGCAATCGAATTTAATCCCAGGTTCAACAGTTTCACCACCAGCAAAACGCACGAGCCAGCAAAGGACCTCCTTCCGCCACCGTTTGAAAATTCTGTCCAACTGACCGAGAGGGCTGATTTTGGCTCATCCGAGGATAGCTCAACCTTGCCGAGTACGATTAACAGAGAGTTGACCCCAGTGACGATAGTTCCCACATTCCCAGTGCCTTCAACAAAATTCACTTTTTCCCCTCTGAAACAGCAGACCAGCAGTGCCAGCACGGCCTCTAGCTTCCAGACCAGAACAACCCCTCCTATACCTTTGTCCGCGTTTTTGACTCAAAATTTTACAAAGAGTCCCATTCGGCCCATGGGTCTGTCACAAACCACCCTGTCGGTTATAAAATCATCATTTTTCGGCAACTTCCCCCAACCTGTGAGCCGAACCACCCAAAGTTTCATTCCTTCCACAACTCCGAGTCCAAGAACGACTGTTTTCAATGACGTTCTGAGTCCATCTACCATCAATTCGCTCCTCAGAAGCCCTGAAAAAAAGAGAAAGGAACCCAAACAGTTGAGGGTCATGCTGGACACCAGGAGGATGTTTTTCATTCCAGAAAATGAGGAGAGCGTTCCACCAGAACAGCAACAGCAGGATCTGGAGTTTGTCTTTCCTGATTTACAGTTTTATCCCAAGCCAATGCGTTTCAAGGAACATTTGCAAGAAGAATCTGAGCGCGGCAATTGCCCGCCGCAATGTTTCCCAGCATTTTTCAAGCCAGGCACTTGCGAGCCTTGCGTAATTTTGAGATAAGCAGCGTCACCTTAGTTAGTGAATCTAGGACTGAAACGTGTCATTTAATAAAAATATAATTTGTAACACATTTTGCCATTTGGGAGATTTTAAATTTGATTCAGGTAGAGGTGACGTTGCCAATAGAAAATAGTGCCTTAGTTTGTAGGTAATTCTAACTGTAAGTACAAAAATGTTCATGGATTCCAATAAAAGTGAAGTACTTTTTTTAATTAAAAACCTGTCTTTAATTGTATGGAGCCAACATTAACAAAATTTATTATAATAATATTGAATTAGAGTTAAGTTAATCATTCTCCTCCTTACGCTCGGTCATAAAAAAACAAAGGTAGGAGTTTTTATCACGTGTGTAGTTAGAAAGACAGATAGGACGTTATCAGCAAATTAACAAATACCGAGAGATAAGCACTTATATTCCTTTCGCTTCCATCCAGCGCTGTAGTCGGCGATTAAAATATAACTTGGAATTATTTTAAGGTAAGGGCTTAAAATTTATTTTCAGTATCATGATTTGATTATGTATAGATGGAGAAGTCTGACGGTCCACCTGAGAATGAGCAAGAGATATACAGAAAAATCTCAACCATGGTAATGGAGCACAATGAGTTGTTGGACCAGATGAAATTCAAGCAGGAAATGATATACACGTTAGAAACCGAGCTGTCGGGCATGCAAAGATTGCGTTCCTTAGATATTCTGTCCAATGACGAATACTTATGCGGCAATTGCAAGGAAATTAAGGATCCGGAAAAGCGGCAACTGTGGTCGCTGAACAAAATTTTCAGCAGGGTCCTTTACAGGAAGCCAAAAGACATGGTCTATTTGTCGAGAATTTTCCACTACCTCGAAACTTTGGTTATGAAAGGTGATTTGACACCGATCATGAGGGAGAACGGCGATGAAAAGTGCCAGTACTGCGAGCAGATCTTGCGCGGCGAAGCTTTCAACAAGCTTTTTGAGTTGTGCATCTTGGCCGAACTGAAGGATTGGCAAGAGAGCGCTCCATTTCAGGAGTGCGTGGCCTACGTGATGGACGTGATTGAAGGGACAGAGCAAGCAGCAGCAGCAGCGCCAGTAAGAGCAACAAGAGACAAGGTGGACAACATCGGGGTTGAGCCTCTCGTGGAGAAAAAACGGGTCAGCCTGGTAGGGGACGAGATGACTATTTTGGAGAAGGAAAACTCAGAGAAGAAACTGGAAGTGAAGAAGCTGCAGGAGGAGGTGAACAAGCTCAAGAGTAAGCTGGAAAGAAAGGATTCGGGGAGAGGCAAAAAGCAGGCGGGGACCACGGTTGCGTACGGCCATTTGGCGGCGAGCCCTGACCAGCAGAAGGACGCCAAGGTCACCTACACCGTCAACGAGCACTTAAGACTGACCATGTTCGCAGCCGCGCCGCACGAAGACCCAAACATCGTCATCAGAAAGTGGGAGTACGAATTGAAGAAATGCAGCGTGCCCAGGTGCGACTGGGTGCTCTTTGTCACCAAAAGTTTGAAGGAGACGGCGATGCAATGGTGGGAGTTGCAGGGTTTCAGCGAAGACATTGCCTGGGAGGAGTTTGTAGAGCGTCTCCAGAGAGCCTTTGGCAGAAAGGAGCTGCGGCGCTGGCTGTCTTACGCGGGCAACCTATGTTTCAGCCAGGCCAACGAAGCGGTCGGACCCTACGTCATGCGCAGGTACCAAATCGTGCTGCGAGCCGTCAACCAAAACCAGTCGTTGGCTTTGAAACTTCTTGAGAAGCATATCAACATGAAGATCGGACGGTACCTCAACTTCCATTCTTATGAGGATTTCTTTTTTTCACTGGTTGCTGATCAAGTGATGGAGTTTGATTCTGTTAAGCTAATGTTTTCGCAAGTTTTGACAGAAATCAGAAACGATGGCAGGTACTGGCATGAGTATTTGTAATTACAAAAATACATTTTGCATCCAAAGTTTTATATTAATACTAATTTATCTATCCTAAAGCAAGTTTAAAATCTTGTTGAAATCGGTTTAAATTAAGATTAAAAGTCACCTTATTGTAATCTGCATGATTACATCACAGTATCGGTAAATTTTGTTGGATATTGATTGATTGCTTGCTGGCAGTCACAAATCATGGCACTAATTTGCTTAACTCACAGTTTGAGATAGTCCAGTGCTGCAGTGTGTTCCGAGCTAGTTAAGTTCAAAATAAAAGTTGAATTAGCACAATCTAATAAACTGATTATTTATGAAACCAACCTTCAAAGTAAGCGGTATCAGTGCTGCTGGTGGGCTCGGGCACAAATGGCGCTTCAACATCGAGCAGCCCGTCCCATGGGATGCTCGAAAAGAGTTTCATCTCCTTGACCTCATTGATTCCTGGACGCTTCTCAGGATCGACAGTCAAGAGTTGGTCGATGGCGTTGTGCATCTCTTGCGAAACTGCCTCATCGCCTTCTGGCCATTCAAGATCTGATGAAAGCAGAATTAAAGCAAACTATTCCTATAGCCGAGTTGGTGATTTACTTCTATGGAGGATATTGTTGAAAACAGCCTCAGGAGTTTCATCGGTAAACGGAGGGATTCCTGTGACAAACTCGTACAAACACACGCCCAAAGCCCACCAATCGACGGCTGGGCCATGCTTATGGCGGCACAGTAGCTCAGGTGCTAAATAGTCAGGAGTACCAAGGATCCTCTGATCACTGATCCAGCTTTGATTTTTGGCGCGGCGAACCGTTTTGGGCGTTCTGAACGGGGTGGTGACCGCCTTTAATGGGGTGGTAGTGGAGGCGTCCTACAGAAAACACTGCGATGCACAAAATGCTTAGATTACTTTCACAACTGCTACCTTGCTCATTTTTCGTTCAGGCGGGCTTGCTAATATTGGAGAAGGCTCCGGGAGTTCGAATCGGGTCAGTTTTTTAAAGTTAAAGCTTGTAGGGCTTGTTTCAATTTTGCTGACAGTGCTCCTTCTTCGCGAGGTTCGCCGTTGAGTCGTTTTCGGAGTGCAGCATAGATCTTGCGTTGGTGTGCTTGCTATGTATAAATATTTCAATTAAAAACGCATACGTTTTATTTTCTTTTGCGTACTGTTTTCAGGGCTCATATTTTTTCTCAGCATCTTGTTCCGAGCATGGGAAATATCCAAGCCATTGAATTCTTGGGTCATTCCAGTATGTTGGTTGAATTTCCGCTTGAGGCTAACTGTAAAAAATAGCAATAAAGAAAATGTTTTGAGTTTTTACAAATTCATCAGATATTTTACTAGAAAATTAATGGGAGGTAAAAGTTGCAAAGAGATGTAATATTACACGTTCTTGTACTGTAAATTAAGCTGTTATAGACCCTCAAGCCTAATTAGCAGGATCTTCTTGGCATTGAAACGTTTGTTCAACAGAATTAAATGCAGAGGATTCTGGATCTTTGGCAAGATCAGCTGCATTCATTAGAATGCATAATAAAAAAGCATGTGGCAAATCTTGTGAGACCTTAACACTTGTCATCATATTGTTGTCCTTGTTTGGAAGAATTTGTTATCCTCCATAAATAAGGGAAAATTAATTTTTGAGTTCCTCCAATGAGGGCGATAGTCTAATGGAAAAGGATTTTATGGCCTTGGTACTAATTTTTTAATTGAAGAATGAAGAATTGACTGGATGAACAGAAAAATCTCTTTCCGGATAAATTTCCAGCTCATTGACTAGTAAATGTTTTAGTAAGAAAAATAAAAATGAAATATAAAATTACCTCTGGCAGAATCTCCAGAGATCTCCATCGAACTGGGGGTGAACGCCTGCAGAGTTACGTGAGAGCAGTCGCTGAGGGTAGAGTCACTCTTCCCGCTATTCAAACTGCTCTCGCAAGAATAGTACGAGTTAGATGAAGCGTTGCTGTTCTTGCTTGAATCCTAATGCCCATTGAGAGTTGAGTGAAGTTGTTTCAAGATGATCACTAAAGCTTGCCTGTTTCGGTGGAGAGGTTACTAAAATCATGTCTCTCTCCGGAGTAAGAAAATGTGCCACTCCTGACAGAGAAGACTTGTCGCCCTCAGAATCTCTGGATGTGTTCAGGTCTGGTGAAGTTCTATTCAGATTTTCATTACCAGCATTGACTGAAAACGGGAACCATTTTGTTGATATCCAAAAACAATTTCAAATCAAAATTAATTATTCTGGTTTGTTAAATTTAGAACATTTCCTTTATGATTAAACTATCAAAATTAAAAGGCAATGGCAGCCATATAATTATTTTGTTCTACCACAGCGTTCCAAAGCATCTTCCAAGGTGTAGGGCTTTATACCACCGACATCCTTATCGCTAGAAGGAGAGCCGACTTCAGAGTTAGGTCCAGATCCCTACAGTTTGCACAAAGTTAAGTAAATATTGAAGCATCTAAACCAAATTTTCTTACAAATGATAGGTGAGTCGTGAGAGACTGCAATTGACCAGGTGTTCTTCCGAATTCATTTGCAGGAGTGTTAAGCAGATCAGATAATTGGAGCTCTAAATCAGAGAAGCAACTGAATGAGTTTAACCAATTCTTAAGATTCCGCACCTTTGTGGTCCAGGCTTATCTGGCTCAGTCCAAAGTCAGTGAGTTTGATGTGTCCCTTGTCGGAAAGCAAAATGTTGTCAGGCTTCAAGTCGCGGTGAATGATTCCGTGACTGAATTATAAGTAAATAAAATGGTTAATTAATTACAAAACAAATAGGAAAATAAAAACCACCTGTGGAGATACTGCAGGGCTAAAGCGATCTCAGCGCAGTAGAACACGGCCATGGCTTCGTCAAAATAGCCATAAACACTCAGCAGGGATTTCAAATCTCCGCCAACCATGTATTCCATTACCAAATAAATTGAGCTCTTCGTTTGAAGCGAGTAAAAGAGGCGGACACACATAGGACTTTGAGACAGGGCCAAAGCATTTCGTTCGGTTATCACTGCAAAGTTGGTTTTATTTTTGTAAAGGTTCAACTTAACTACATATTTTTAAGTTATTTGTTAAACAATTATTATTGCTCTCACCTTGACTGACCATATTCTTATGAATCATTTCAGATTTTTTCATCACTTTTATGGCAAAGTACTTGTCAGGGTTAGTTTTCTTGTAGCCAAGGAAAACTTTCCTAAAAATTAAGATTGATACTGCAGATTATTTGCATGTTTTTCAATGAACTAGCAATAAACAAATGGATTAGCAAAATTACAAACCCAAAGGCTCCTCTGCTGATTGGTTTCAAGACGATAAAATCATCAATTTCTGTTGGCTGTAAAATATGGGCAGCGCATTAAAAAATCAAGTAAAAAATCGATTGAACAAGAGTGTCACCTTATTGTTAGAGCAATCTTGCTCGTGAAGAAGTTCTTTATGAAGTTTGATTCCTTTGGGAATACCATTCTCATTTTCTTGATCTTCGTCGTTTTCCATCACACCTGATTACCCTAGATTTCTTTGCAACAACGTTTAGGAAAAACTCAATATTTTTCATTCATGAAATTAAATTTTTGGGGAGTCCTCTTTCCTCTTAACGACAGCGTGCCGGTCGTCGACGAGGAAACAAGACTCAGAATCAGGTGGTGGTGGTGGTGAGGTGGCGGTAACGTTAAACGTAAACACTAATCAGACGGTCGGTCGGCTGCTGAGCGGCTCCCACCATCTGAGTGAGTTAAAACAGCTATGTGTATGTTAATACTCCCTTGACAGATGGCGCTCCATTCATTGATAAGTTTTTTGTTAGTTGCTTCACGCTCACGCTTCATCGCTTGTGGTGTATATGTATATGGTAGGTCATGGAACACTATACATATATACATAATATTACACTCCAAACTCCATCCAAAAGTTATTAATTTGATGCATTAATAAGATTAATACAAGATTAGGTATGTATGTATATATGTATCAAACATTTTGAGGAGAATGGGGACAGGGGAGTTAAACACGAAAAAAATGATGCAGTTGGAGGATATATGTACCTAAAAATATTTATTTTACCTCAACTGATAAAATAGGCTGCTTGATTAGTGAAGTTTATCAGTAAATTTGTGTAAGGAAACGAGAGAGTTAAACAAATTTCTAAACCACAATTATGTATTGCGGATTTTTGCAGCACAAATGTTTACCATCTTAACACATTATATATAGTTGACAGCCTGGCTCAGTATCTGTATGATCTACATATTTTTGGGTTCAAGTGGTCGCCCATGATAAATATCATAAGTATATATTTTGAAAAGTGGGAATAACGCCATGCTTCTACGTATGTTTAGTTAAAAATAACTTAATATATATATATATACACACAATAGTTTCAAAATAAATTTATTCACATAAAATTAAAAAAGGTTACAAACTTAGATAAAACGTATACTAAATAAATTGCATCAACAAAATTAAGAAGTCTCTAATTTTTATTGTGTTCACAAGTTTTATTACTATGGTATAATTATCAAAACCCCCGGGGCTACATTGAAATTCAATAGAGATACATGTGAATGCAGCACATAAATTTAATTATGCTTTTCTATAATTACATTATGTTGTTATATCTTATGTTAAATTATTTTAAACCATCAATAATTGAGGGTTCGCGATGTCAAACGAATTATTGTAAATTTAATTCTCGTATTAACAGACAGAGGGATAAGGTGATTAAGGCAGAGGGGATTTTTTTTTGTCAAAAAATGCTGAACTATTATCAATTTGCTTTGTCTTCTCTGAAAATGCATATTAAAATGCTTTCTATTTTAAAATCTTATTTTTCCACTCAGAATTTCACCGTAGAGTTCCTGAGTGAGCTCTTCAAAGTGAAGGGACCTGGCCCTACGGAAGTAAAGGGTGTCGTTTCCAACTTTTGCAGGGTCAAAGCCTTCATTTTGCAAGTTGAACTTCTTCAGCTTGAAAGTTGCTGAAAATAAAATGACACACGTCATTAGTACAAGCGTCGCTGGATGCTTATCGCTAATTGTGTTTTACACGTCATGTCAATTTTCTGAGCAATGCGCAGGAAAATAGGTTGGGCATAGGAAGGCAGCGACGAAGAAAGCGCCTTAGCCAATTCGTCTAAATTCAAACTTGAATCGGCATCAACAATGGTAGCCATGCCAGCGCGTCCGTCACTTTGAGGGATCTAATGAATGAATTTATTAAATGGTACTAAAATTTTGCTTCATTAAAGTCAATAATTACTTCCACGCCGTACACGCAAATATCTCTCAATCCAACCGCATCAGCAAGAGCATTCTCTACTTCCACGTTTGAAACGTTCTCTCCCTTCCATCGAAATGTGTCGCCAGTTCGGTCCTTAAAATAAAGATAGCCTAACTCGTCCTTCACCAAAATGTCTCCTAAATCAATTAAATTAACGCAGGTACTTGAAAATATTAAACAATTGAATACCTGACATGAAATATTTGTCTCCCTCGGTGAAAACGTCATAAGCAACTTTTTTGTCGGACGCCGATTCATTATTCAGATAGCCATGGAACTGTCGAGAAGCGTCACTATTCATAATTTTTCCGATGATCATGCCAGGTTCACCTGTCTCAAAGTATTAAAAATTTCCAGACAGAGGTTGAGCCTATATAATGTACCCGGTTTGCACCTTATGCAAAAATTATCCTTGTCCCTCGTGAGCTCCCCAGTTTGTTCGTTGGCCCTCACAAGAGCTAAAGGATTAGCAAAGTCTGGTAAAATGATGGGTAAGAATCCAACCGCTCCTATTTTTCCTTCGCTGTTTACTGCGATCAATTGCAAATGTTTTTAACTTCAAGGGTCCATAAAAAGCGAGAAAACTTTCATACCTATATTGCAATTGCCTTCAGTGGCGCCGTAAAATTCCACAACCTTTTGAATGGCGAAACGGTCTAAAAACCGCTTCCAGATACCTTCTTTGAGCCCATTTCCTAGCATTTTTACCACTTTATGGTCCTTGTCAAAGGGCGTTTCAGGGGCAATAAGCAAGTAGCGGCACATCTCTCCGATGTATTGCGCAACCTAAAAGATTATTTTAAAATTCAGATTTAATTGAATGACATGAAAATCCGGCTTTTTAATACCGTGCACTTGTTTTGTGAACAATCTTCCCAGTATTTGGATGCTGAGAATTTCTCTCGAAGGACGCACGAGAGACCACGGGTAAAGGCAGAACCAAACCCGACAACCGTTCCTGCTGAGTGGTACAATGGAAGCGGAATATAAAGTCGATCTTTTGAATCAAGCTTCGCTAAGTTTATAGCCGACAAAGCCACGCAAAGATACCTTTAAAATTCACATTTTCAAATATGAGAAAAATGAGTGAAAATCTTTTGGAAGGTTTTACCTTGACGTTTTCATAATTGCAGCTTTTGGAAGTCCAGTGGTTCCTGAAGTGAAAATGTACAAAAGGGCATTGTCGTAGTTGGGAAATCTGAGGCTCTCAATAGGGTGTCCTTGTTCGGCATTTAAAAGCGGATTCAGAAAATCAAAGCTTTCATAATGCTGGGCTTTTTGATCGGCACCGTTGAAGCTGAACAGCTTGCACGCATTAGGAATGGCATCTTTGATCTCGCTAATCGCTGGAAATATTTCAAAAGTAAAAATTCAGTTAATAGCACTGTATTTTTGATTGACACCCAATAAATGAATCTATTAACTTTTGAACAAGACTGCTATCGGTTAAAATTTGCTTAGTAAATTTATTGGAAAATTTAAATATAGCAAAAATTTCAAGCAATTATACAATATTATTTTATACTTGCTGAAATAGCATTACACTAATGGTCTTCCGGGCCGGATGCACAATTTTAAAATGAGTGTAAATGACGAGTCTACGAAAAGAAAAAAAATCTTACCGTCCACAAGATCATTACTGACGATTACTGCTTTTGAACGGACAATATTGAGCGAGTGCTGCAGGGCCTTTTTCCTTAGCGACGTATTGACCAAAGCCGTGACGACGCCTAGTCGTGATAAGCCCACCCAGATGGCCACATATTCTGGTCTGTTGGTGCTCACAAGGGCAACCACATCTCCTTGCTTAAATCCTCTTTTGTGAAAACAGTTCGTTACTTTCCAACTCAGCTCATCCAGCTACAACAGTAAAATAAAAATTAATCTCTGCGCAGAGGGCAATAAGCAACCAGGTGCTCCACCTGCTTGTACGTCCAGATTTGGTCTTTAAATAGAATAAAGACATCATCAGGTCGGTCATTTGCTAGGTCAGAGAGCATAGATGCGGGTGACATGTTATATTTCTTGAATCTTCTGTTTTCTGCCTTCACTTTGATCATCACTTTGACTAAGCTGAAATGTTATCACGAATGAGTCATGCGATTTTGATTGAAAATGATTTAATTTCTCAAAGATGAAAATAAATATGCCATCCTATTTATTTTAGCACCATTAAATTGTTAATAATTTCGCAATTATCACTAATTTCCGATGACCGCAAGTATTTGTTAACAGCAATTTGATGAAAAACAACAAAAAAGTTCAAACAGAGTAAACAGACTCTATCCTCGTTGCTTTAAAACTTCCTATCCTTCAAAAAAGCTGCCAGGCTTTTTCCAAAACGAAGAAGAAACCAGATAGCTATTATTTTAAATCTAAAATTTTAATTTAATACAGATCAAACATTTTTGCATTTTAATCTCTTATTGACTTATTGTTATTGTGACATTATCTCTGATAAAAATTACAACATATATACTGTGTACATTTCTTGCACCTTTTGATTGCTATTTTTCACGTGACATGATCTGAACGCATAAGTCATAACATCTGACTCCACTACGTATGCATAATATTAAATTACACTTTGATCATAAGTGAATGACGCCGCCAATATTACGTAAAATGATGTTATGTTCTCTTCTCTATCTTGATCGATGCACACTCAACCTATTAACGCGTAGTATAACGCTTAATATCCGCCCGCGATCTCTACCAAATAGAACAAACAAGGGTCACATTTTTAAATAAGTAAATGGTTTATTATTGTATTTTTACGTGCACATTGTACCCTAGATCTGTTTGAGCATGATATCGAAAGTTAAATAATTTTGTTTATCAACACTGTGAGTAGAATCTTGTTTGTAAGATCAATCTAGAAATACGTCCAAAGAAAGTTCAACGATCAGCTCAACTGAATAACGTGCACACATAATAATATATTATGAATCATTTTAAAATAAAAAAAATAATTATTGTGTGGCAGCAATTAAATTAACAGTCAATATAATATCGTTCTCTTTGTCATGGGATTTTCATGCAACAATAAGGTGTTTGTGGTATGTTTGATGTTTAAGCCACTAAGAGTGACGGTCAGTTAAAACCACACACATGAAATTTTGCATGTAGATATATTGTGCCACAAAATACGTAATAAAATTTCCGTTATTTTTTTTTCCTTTCCTGACCACATCGGCAAAAAATAGTTTACACACGGTGGTTAAACATTCGTCACCACCGGTCCCTTACGGATTTAGCGATTTGGTCAGGTTTTAATAAGGGACATAATATAAAGGACATATATTTATAATTGCAAAGTGTTAATAAGAATTACAAGGTGTTAATTACTGCATGAGCCGAAACATTAACATGGTCATTTAATGATTTAATTTAATATTAAGTAGGATGGTGGGAACTACAAAAAATACAGATTTTTAAAATTTAATTCAATGCAAAATGTCCAATTAAAAATAAATGAAAAAATTGGGATTTTATTCTATACTTATTGTAATTTATAAGGATGCCTGGCATAGAACAAAAATCTTGAGTACGTGTGTTACTTTAAAATTCACGTAAATTAAATTTAAAAGAACTAATTTTGACGACTTTTTTATTATAGCATATTTATGAATGTATTGACTTAGTGTGAGAAGAAACAACAATGATAAAAAATTAATTAGATTGATTTCTAGAAATATTTAAAGGAACTCACCCAAGATCTCTTGGCAATGTTTTGATGATGGTCCATACTCTCGGTAGCTTCCAAACAAATAATGAAAAGACCGTCACATAAGCAAATTGCAGTATCAGGGCAAGAGGTTGGAAAATTAAAATCAAAACCGAGGCTACAAAACTCGCAAGCTTTGAGATTTTATCCTCCTTCATCTTTCTGGCGAATACAGCTGAAATGTTAAACGGAGAGCGACTATCGAAGTCTCATCTGCTTAATGGCTAATGGCATAACATTTAAACCCTTTTAATTTTTATACAATTCTGACATTGCTAGCTCCAGATTCTGTGTCGCGCTCTTTGTCTTTCCCCCTCTCCCTCTCCTTTTCGATGAGGATGTTGTTTTCATTTGCCTTTTGTCCACCAGATGCTACTTCGATCAACTTATTTACGAAGGGGGCGAGGCAGTGTATGTATTTTGGTTTTGCGTTGACTCGACGTCCAAATTAAACTATCTAAATTAATTGATCCGCACATTCCTTATAATTTTGTTACTTGCGGGCTAATTAAAGCTACTGTTTGAAATATGAGGGAAACAGCAACCAGCGGCGCATCCAAATCACAGAAAAAGCCCAGATGGGCTTTGGATTTTGGCTCAACAAGGTTTGTCTAAAAGTCACACGGTTTTGATTAATATTATTCATATTATTATTGCCCCATCAAGCTACAAACAGTTTTGATAATTCTAAAAAAAGATATCATGGAGCTTGCCTTAATTTTTCTCTTAATAATCCTATTTATGTGTAAAGTTTACTAAAGCTGTTAATGTTGAGTATAATATAGACGGGTAAAATGTACACTTCAGTTAGTTACCTTTTCACACACAAAATGTGTGCGAGAAACATGGGTGTATCAGGACCTCATACATCTATGGGGAAGTGTACACACCGTGTGTAAAAGTCACAAACTAAGTGGAATAGGAATTTTCGTGTGTGAATTGTACTTAATTTCCTTAGTACTATACATTCACACACAAAATGTGAGCTAGGAAAACAGCGTGTATACCATTCATTCATCTTACCGCACCTAAAATGTTGGTAGTGTAAAAAGGAATGAAATATTTTGCTATCAACTTTTGATGGGAGCGCAGAGTATGATGATTATGCCTCATGGTTCTTAAAGAAAAATTTATATTTTGCATTCTGTAGGTTCAAGAGCGATAATGCGTGCAGTGTCAGTCTTCCTTCGCCACCAGGATATAACCCCTCTGCAGTCCAGGTGCATGCCGAGTCATCCAAGGAAAATGATTCGAGTCACCTAATAATAAAGAAGTCGTGGGATCTGGCTCTGGGACCAATTAAACAGGTATTGTTTGATTGATCTGTACAAGCATTGAGTCAAGAATGACAATTTTACTTATATTTAAATTTGCAGGTTCCCATGAATCTGTTTTTGATGTATATGGCTGGAAACTCGATCTCGATTTTCCCTATTATGATGGTTGGCATGTTGATAATCAGACCTTTCAAATCACTCTTCACAATGCAGCAAGGCAAGTAGTGTTTAATGCGATAAAAATAAATCTCAATTGTGATTTAATTGCGAAAAAATTTCAGCATTTAAGGTGATTGAAGGAAATCAAGTGATTGGTCAAAAGTTTGTTTATCTTATCGGCAACATTCTCAACATTGCTCTGGCTCTCTATAAATGCCACAGTATGGGTCTTCTTCCTACACATTCCTCAGACTGGCTTGCATTTGTGGAACCACAACAGAGAATTGAATACCTTGGAGGAGGCATATCTTTCACATAAAAACCTGTTACAAACAGACTTCTAAATATTTATGTTTGTCATGTGTTTGATGTTCAAATAAACAAAAAAAATTTGCTCACTCCAGCATCCATCCATCTTAAATTAGTATTTCTGCCCTTAAATTCGACCGGAGTAAGGTGAAATTTTAATAAGAGGCTTGCATTACAACTTTGTTAGCAAGTACGTTTTTTAATTATCATAATTATTGCGACGGTTGCATACAAGTGCTTTAAAGTTAACAAAATTTAATGGCATTTTAATATTTAAAATAATTTATCTTCAGTTCGCTTCTTTGTTTCCTAACAAGTGCAATGTGCAATCTTCTTCTGGCATCTGCAGACAAAGTATTAAGTCATAAGAATCATCAATGACAATCTCTTTGTCACCTTGAATTGCTTGCTTATCTATTTATCCTTTTTATGCTGATCTGCCCAACCTTTAACTTTTTCCCACAACTTTGATGGTTCGTCAACTCTTGGAATCTATGGATTCAAACCATCATGTCACTGGTTAAATATTTTTGAGAAATTGAAAAAATAATACCTCGTAGTTTTGACTAATATATACTCCAGCGTAGACTCCTGCCCCGAACGTTAGCTGCAACATAAGTCCATATCATCATTTTGTTTTGGTACCGCTAAGCTTTTAACATAGTACAAGGATGGGATCAGAATAAGATATTTCAATATTTAGAACGTGCTGTGCTGCTGGCAAATTTCCACTAACTGACGTCTTGAACTAATAATGAATGCAAATAAAATAAGCAATAGAAGCCAGAGAAAGCAATGAGGAAAGGGATTCCGCTTACAATTCCACCTACTAATAAATGCACCACGATGAACGTGAATAGAAGTGCATTGTAAAGGAATGTTACGATCGTCATTATTGCACTACTTGGACAATTTAAAAACTATCAATCGGGCGTGCAGCCTTCATCTAAAGCCGCCATGGGGCAAGTGCTATTTTTAGATGGGAGCAGATTTTAAAGTAAAAATAGGAATGCTGAGCTGGGCGCAAATCAGACACGCGCTCTAATGACGACATGCACGACTAATTCTAGTTGTTGCTTTTCAAAATCTTCTAGATCAACTTATTATAGGAGACTCAATTGTCAACACAACTCGGTTACAGTTTGAATTCTTTCAGGGTACAAAAAATGTTGATGCAACATCAGAATAATTGTGATGAATTTTGGTTCGGGCTGAATAATATTTTTTCAAGAAAAGGGCTTACCAGAAATCTAAACATTTTCCAAGGCTCGGATAGAAAAATTAGCAAGATGTTTGCGGCTTGCAGTGATTTGCTATTCCAGCGCGTCAACAATGAATTCAGCTGATCAGCTGCAAAGAAAGGGGGCGGTGCTCAATAACAAACCAAATGAATGGCTTCACATCACTATAAATCTTGCCGTCTGTGTCTGGATCCGTGACTGACTGCAAAGTTTATGTATCCTAAAAGCTGAAACGAGTATTTCTTTAAAATGCATTCAATCTACGAAGACGAAAGGATTTTCAAATTCTACAATCACGTTGGAAAGGTTGTGAAGGTGACTTTAAGTAATAAAAAGTCGACAACAGGAACAGTGTGCTCAATAGATCCTGTATCAGGAAGGTAAAATGTTTTGCACAAATATATACATATTTGCAGAGTATTCATGCTTTCAATTTCAGCATTGTTCTGTTGGAGATTGTTTCCAAGAAGCTACAGATTCTGATGGGACACTCAGTGGTCTCGATTGAAGATTGCTCTGACCTGGACGCTGATGATGTCTCAAGGGTTTTACCTGACCACAATTCTCAGAGAGCTTCAAATAATGTTGGCATCGACTCGGTGAAAAACTGGTTACTGAAGAACAGGATGGTTTGTGAGGAGTCTGGAAATGGGATATTGATTGTTGGTGGAGCAGTGTCAATTTGTGCACCTTACACAGAAGATATGTGCACTGGAGACAATGAACTGGTGGTGGACAGAATTCGTGAACTTCTAAGTAAAATGCCAATAAATTAAGGTGAAAATTTGCATTTCTCTGCAAATTTCGCAATTAATTATTAAAGTTCTTCAACCCCACAAAAATGCTATTTTTCTTTTAGCAAAATGAATACCTTGAATAAACATCTCTATTTAAATAATCTAAAATGAAATCTGGAAGAAGTGATCTTCTGAGATTAAGTAAAAAATAACACCATTATTTTTACTCAATTTTTGTGTAAAATGTGCGGTAAAATATACAATTTTAAGAAAAAGAGGTGAAGTTGCCATGAATTAAATATCGCTGGTGTCATTAACAACATCTTATATACTGAAAACAAAATTAAATTTTAAAACCTTTCGCCTATTTGTAAATTCCGTTTATTCAAATATTTTAATTTATCAAAATACCGTCTCAATCTTAAATCGTAATCAATAGATTTCATTTGAAAATTTTGATATTTTTTATTCATGATTGAATGAGCTATGTATTTTAGCCTTTATTAAAAACAGGAAGGTCAAAAATTTATACTTGCGTGTTACATTATGTGTATATTATTGTGTGAAGATTATATTATTATTTATTTCCATTTTCCCACTCCAAGAGTTAAACACCTAAGGGAATATGTATTCCAACCAATGGGATTACAAAATTAAATAGCAGTCGTCAACTTAGCAAACTTAATAAGCTTCACCATAAAAGAAATAAGTGGGAAATTGATGTATTTTTCTCAGGGTTAATAAATTTGTATACATTGAGAAAATAGTCATGAAAATATTTGGTTTTTTATCTTTTTAGAATAATCATTATAGAAGTTGCAATTTTCTTGTTAGTCTGAAATCTAAAATAAAGCTTCTTTAATTTTTATGTTTGCTAGCCTGCTTGTCGTATGCAGGCAGCAGACAGCAGACACCAGTCAAAGCATCGTGACAGAGCAGAAGCAGAGTTATTTCTGTCGGCTTTTTAGACGATTTGTTATTTAAATTTATCTCCTCAAATCCCGAATTTGTCCTTCAAGAGTAGGACCGCTTTGATCTTGTGCGATGGCAGACCAAGAACGTATGACAGCCGAGTTCATGGAACTCACCAACGTAGGTGCAGACCAAGCGAAATTCTTCCTCGAGTCCAGTGGCTGGAGTGTTCAGGTTCCGTATTATTTAATTTAATTGTATCATAGCCTAATCGAAATTCGTAATAATATGACTATATATGCTTAATATGCGCCTCATTGAACTGTTAAATTGTTCTTGTTTCAACAACTTTCTTCTGCCAACAGTTGGCCATTGCCAGCTATTATGAGAATGGTGGAGGATCTGACATGGGTGACGAACCTGAAATCGTGCAGGAAGTCCCAGCACCTCCACGTCCTCCAGCACAAGTTAAGACTGAGCCTGAAGAAACAACCAAGAAGTCTGAGAAGAAAACTTCATCTTCTGGGTATGATGTCATGCGCTGAAATATATTGATGTTTACATAATACCTCCTCCTCTATCTTGATTCTTTAACATTTTGTGCAATAATCATAATCACACTTCTCAGGCGACAAATGTTTCCTTTATCGCAATGAACCGTTTTCATGTTCATATTTATTTAAATTGAAATGACACAGTGCTACAATTTCTTTAATCCAGGATCCAGACCTTGAGGACCCTAGATAACTCTGATGGCAGCTCTGACGAAGAAGGCCAAGCCTTTTATGCAGGTGGTTCTGAACACAGTGGTCAACAAATCCTGGGCCCATCCAAGAAAAAGGGAGATATTGTGAAGGACATTTTCAAGTCTGTTCGAGAGTAAGTCCACAATATCATAATTTAACCTTTGATGTCTGATTAACTTGTCCCCTTCTCAGACGCGGTGCTGAAGAAGTTGATGTTGATCCGCGCCAGGCATCCTCCAGCAAGAGATCCAAAGCTTTTGGTGGGACAGGTTACAGGCTTGGCCAGGCGCCTAGTGAATCGCAAGGTAAGCTAAAATAACACAGACTAATTGCAACAGAGCCAGTTAATCAAAATTAAATCTTCTAGTCATTCCTTCAACTTCAAATGAAGGTAGAACTGTTCCTCTGCAGATGACAATCAAGATGTGGAAGACTGGATTCAGCATTGATGATGGTCCACTGAAGGATTATGAGCAAAACAAGGCGTTCCTTGATTCCATCAAAAATGGGTAAGCGGTTACTCTCAAAATGTGCTGTCGTGATTCTTACACAAAACTCTCCAACAGAGAAGTTCCTCAAGAACTGTTGAACCAGGCTAGGGGCAGAGAAGTGAACGTGAACCTGGAGGACCACCACATGGAGGAATTCTCAGCGCCAAAGAGAAAGGTCCAGGTGTTTGCCGGCAAAGGACACATTCTTGGCAGTCCCACACCTGTCACTGTTGGAGTCACTCAACCAATGACAGAGAAAGACAAGGAGTCAAACGAAGATTCTGCCAAGACCGCAGTCCCAGTTGACCCCTCACAACCCTCCACCACAGTTCAAGTGCGACTCATGGACGGATCTCGCCTTCTGGCCAACCTGAACCACACTCACACAGTTGGGGACCTACGGAGATTCATCTCAACGTAAGTATTATAATTGCTGCTGTTTATTCTTCCATCAAGAGTCAAAGGAAAAGTTTAAATTTGTAAACGAGTTCTGCAATGAATATCATGTTATGCTGTTATCGATTTATTATCATTCTCATAATCTTGTCACAATTTTGGGAAATGCAGTGCAAGAAAATTAGCATATATCATTGATCATAACATTTATCGTTGTTAATTTATCATGTTACAGTGCGAGACCTCACCTGCAGAATCAGACGTTTTACTTGCGAACCACCTTCCCTAGTGCGGAATTGACAGACGATTCCAAAACCCTGAAGGAAGCAGGTCTTCTGAATGCTGCTGTTCTCCTGCGACTCAATTAAGTTTGCTGCAGATAACATGCTGCACACAACACGAAGCGAAAAATTCAAGAAGAGTTGTTTTGAGCCAAAGTCTTTAATTTCCATTCCGTTTCTCTAAGCGAGAATGACACAGGGGTTTAGGAAGAGTAATGCCAATTGAATAATTTGGCAAACATACAATAATTGTGTATTGGTTTACTCAAAAGTTTCTGCTGCCTCACAAGTGATGGCATTTAATTTGTTGTATATTTATTGCGAACTACATGGTCATTAAAGTATGATTTACACTTGAATACAAAATGCAATATATTTAGGCTTGAGGATATGAGTTAAAACTTTTGACATTGTGTGCACATAGAATTCAGAATGTCAAAATTTGGTCACTGCTATTGATAGATAGTAACCATAGCGGATTTGAACTATATTCCATGAGCCTGATGGTTTTAATGAACAATTAAACCCTCTGCTAAGTTATAAAAGTTTATTATAATTACAACAAATGACTTGGATTTTTTTTAACAATTTTATTGAAGTGCAAGCGCAATCTTCTTTATTTAATTATTTACAAGAATTTCATGCAACGTCTGTGTTATTTAGAATTCTAGAATAATGAATGCTGATTGAATGCAATTAAACAATCTTTACATTGATGATCAATAAAAATAATAACAATCAATATTTTTCAGTCTTTCAACATAACATACAGCAAAAACATGAAACATCTATCGGCACTTATGAAAAAGATTTAACATTTCCATAAATCTATCATTTAACATTTGACATCCAAATGTTGGAAAGAAATACGCAGGAAAACTAATATTGCACACTGAAATCACAAATCCATTGCAGGTAATCACTGTGAGCTATATTTTATGGCCATGAGAGCAGGCATGCCTGCTTGCAAACAATTACTTGATAAGGCTCTTCTCAATATTGCATTATAATTTGCGAAATTCTTTAATCCAGACTTATTGTCTACTGCTTTAAGTTGCGACAACTTCAATAAATTCACTGGATACTAAGTGTTTAACCCTCTTTAAAGCTATTTAGTAAACATATTTGAGTAGCTTAGTAAAAGTGTAGTTCCAAAATTCTAGGAATCACTAGTGCTGTAGTCTACAGATAATGATAAAGGCATCAAGCTGTGGAAGAATCAATTGATGTGGTGCATTAAATTGGTATAGCTCAAATTTCCCTTCCCTCTATTTCAAGTGTCAAAATTCTTCCCTACTTTCGACAGACAGTTTAAGTCCCGTTTTACGTGAGCTGCGGTGGTATTTCTGGTGAGTTATACCGACAAAATGTACAAGCGTTTTCGCGACAAGGAAAATCGGAGTGGATTTGTAATAGGTGGCATTCCTGCAAGATCGCAACCTAGCCCTGGTGCCTGCTCCACAACTTCAAAAGTCTAGAATCCTGTAATTCGTTCTTGAACTTTGAAATGGAGTTGTCATACTTCCGAGGCGGTGTTGCTTGGTTGTCTGCCTCATTGCAGTGCATGTACGTGTGGATGGCGATTATTCCAGGAGAGATTCTCTGTTGCGTCTTCAATCCTTGCACAACTAGACTCGGCCTCTGCAGTACTAACTGCGGTTCCTCCTTAACCTGAACAATTGAGTGAATGTATTTTAGTATGGAAATATTATTTTTTTCCTCATAAGATTGACCTAATAATGATAGAGTTATGTTTTATATATGATTTAAAGAACTACTCATATTCATAATGGTACCACCTGTAAATTAATATTTCCCCATAATTGAACAAAATTATTTTGAATTTAAAATTTAATCAGCTGCACCAGCTGCTGGTAAAAATACTATAATTAAAAAAGTATAGAAATATAGAAGCTTTATGTCAAATATTGATGTTAGATACCTGCTTAAGATCAGCATGGTAGAACCTCCTGAGGGCCTTGAATGGCACTGCAGACTTCTCCTCAGGATACTCAAAGCAAAAGTGCAGGGCCGTCAGCACAAACTGAGCAGTCGAGATGCGAGCGTCAAAATCCCTGACCATCGCAGATAGGGTGTGGTGATACCTAGGAACAGCCAACTGATTCCATTGCAGCTGAATGACACCGACAGGGCGCACGCTCAGAGATCGCAGCAGGCAGTCCCATCTAAAAATATTAAAAAATAAACCTCTGCAAAACCGCAACTAATGATGAGGGCTCACTTCAAAGCTGTGGAGGCGGCTTCTGGCGCAGCGAAAGGAAAGTTCCAAGGAAGGAGGGAGGCTTTGTAACCAAGGCTTTTATCTTTCAGAATGTCAAGGGCTGTTGGGGTGAGCAGACCGTCGTCGTAAATGATGTATTGGCCCACGCCTAGAATCTGGTGAAATGAAACAAATTCCGCCACTTCTGCAGGAGTGATTCTGCGGTTGCTGGGTACGACGCAAACAACAGTTGTGTTGTTGGAGGGCTCCGGGCTAGGGTCCAAGAACAAGACAGGGAGGATGATTGGACTTCGGCGAGGTTGTTGTTCTTCCGAGTAAAGTTCAACAGCGTACGGCGGCGCATCCAAAGTTACCTCAGGACTGCACAGGATGAAGTACGGGTTGACCTTGTCAGGGTCGTCCAGGGCATGGCTCACCTTTAAAATTTTCACATTATAGACCCACTCAAACCTTTCTGATAAATCAAAGTTAACCTTCATGTTGATAACTGAGTGGCTGATACGGCCTTCCGAAGAATATTCGTGCCCTTCGTACCAGAGCCTGCAACCGAGCTTGAGGCTGGCCGCATACCGAGCCACACCTATAACCTTGACGTGCTCCTTCTTGCCGACTACTTCCCAAAAAGCAGAGAAAACAAAAAGATCGTTGCCCAGGCGGTGCCACACTGGAGTGATACTGTCAGGGATGGTCACATTCTCGGTGGAAAATAATGAGGTGTTGAGCAGACAATCCGACGTAACGGACACCTCAGGTGGCTGGCCAAAGAAGTTGAGCACCTCCAGCACGTATCGCAGTCGGTTGTACTCATGCCAGTAAAAAAGTAAAGCAATCGTGCTGATGAAGAGGAAGATGAACAGGATCAGCCGATAGTACTTCCTCATGATGCTCACTTCTACGGTCAGGTCCCCGGCACCATGCCGCTCCCGCTTTTGCGGCTCCAATTTTCTAATAAACAATCTTTGTTAACAAAGCACGCCGTAGTGATTTTAATCTTTAGAGGGCTTCTATTTACACAGCAACTCAAATCTTAACGTATGATGCCAAGGTGATCGATTTCATAGAAACTCAATATAATTTTTGGGCGAATGATACATAATAAACTAAGATGCCCGTGTGGTATGAAATTTGATACATATAAGTGTAACTTACATTACTTCAGTTGAAATTTTGGAAAATGCCTCTGTTGAGACAAACGTAACCGAGAATCAAACAAAAATTAGGCATGAGACCAACCCCTCACGTCCAAGTTGAAGTACCTGCATATCAGAGTTACCAATCGAACAGAGTTCGGCGCATGAAAGGAGCGAGTAGAGCATCCATGTAACTCAATGGAAAACCTAAATAATTCTCTCTCTGGTATTTTACAAAAAAAATATCTTGAAACCTTTCCTTGGGAAAAATAACATATTATATATATCTTGACACATCTCACACGTTGCACAACGCTGGAAATACCTCATACAAGGATAGCCAAGAATTAAGTTACCGCAACTCATAGAATAAAATGCATCTTTTCTGCTTTTCATACTTTGGGTAATATTTATTTCGGAGGTTAAGGATGATGGTGAAATATAAAAAGAATGAATAAAAATCGATGGCAAAAACTTCCCACCACTGAAAAAATTAAAGGTTATGCGAAACCCCGTGTAGTAATTTATGAACAAACCACTAAGTATCTTTGTCGATAGTGCTCAACACTGAACTTGAGAACACTTGAGTGCCATTCTCTTACTAAAAACCTAACTGCACTTTTCCGTAGATTTCCTCTCACTAAAGACCACTGCAATGATGCACTTTAAATCAATTATTTCACAGCAAATTAAAATCAAACTGAGCGAAATTGACACTTTAAATGCATGGCAAACCCACTTTAGAGCACCACAATTTTCTTCGAGAACCAATAATGCTTAGAACCTCGGCCACTCTCACATCACAAAAACCCAAAATTAAGCACACATTCAGTAGTTGCTGCACCACTGAAGCTCTCAAGCACTGAACTTTGCATTAAGAGAACCACCCTTGAACTCAAGCTCACTAACAAGAAAAAGAAGCACTTTTGGGGAACCTATTTAGGGATGCTTGAGAAGGCCATCTCATGCGTCGGAAGTGCAGATGAGGATTTGATACTTTTGAGAAGTGGCATGTTTCACATTTTCTAAACGCACCATCACAGCAAATTCACCAAATGAAACCAAAGAAATCACTGCAAATAAAAATAGAACGAATCATAACTGCCACATTCACTTTAAATTTATTGTGACTGGCACTCTTGTTGATGGTAGATTTTTTTAATGAAAAAATCAACAGGCACTCCACTGACCAGAGACACCGCCGGGCTCACACGAAACTTAAGGTTAGGTGGGTGGCACAATGACACATTTGCAATTATTTCTTAGCACTGGTATTGATAGGCTTTTAATATAGATGATACACTGCTCTAGAAAACACTTAACCATTACGTGTTGGGGCCGATGCTGCTGTTGATTGACGCGACAACTAGATTAAGCACAGATTAGAGTACACCTCACAGTGAAACATCATTTTAGAACAATAAGGTCTGAATATTTGTCAGCAGAATACAACTTTGCTGTTACGTGATAAAAGAAAAAAAAAAATCTAAATTATCTACAAGATACTACTAAAAAGTAAACTAAATTTGTTCAAAATCATAGGAGTTGTAAAACCAATTAGTTAGCAGCTAATTCAAATTACCAACAACCTACGCTCGTTAGCTTTAGGTATCTCGCAGAGCGACTCTTTTAAGTCACCCGAGAACATATCTGCGCAAGCGATTCAAACGAAAGGATATTAAAATAAAATAAATGATGACCGTCAACCTCTGAAAATGGATAGATATCATGCGATTAGTTGGATGCCCCACGTACTACCACAATGACCAGGTGGTCTTCCTTGAGTCCTTCCTCGGAGAGAGCGGGAGCTGTCCGTTTCAGCAGCTCGGCCGAAAACTTGCAAGGGGGGAAAACGTACAGCACACCAGTCGTTTCATTGTCCTTGTTCGTCAGAGAAATCACACCAGCGGCCTCCTTCTGCTTAAGATAGGCCACCAAGTTGCGCATGGGACGTGACTGGACATTCGCGTCCTCCGGAGTGATACTCGAGGTTGAGGCCGGCAGTCCGAGAAACACGGCGTGAGCGCCAGCTGTGGCCATCCGCTTCGACACGTCCTCCAGCTTGGGTGGGTCCAGACGTAGCCGTTGCGTTATGCGCAGTTGGTTTCGGCCCGACTGCTCCTTAATGAGGATGTCCACAATGTCCGTCTCACCATCCGTCAGGTGGAACTTGGCGGGGAACAGCGAGTTCTTGAGCACTAAGCCCCCACTCCAGTTGACCTCGCCCTTGCGCGCCAGCTCGGCCAGCGTCCTGGCAGAGCCGAGCGGGCCACTTCCGTTCCTCGCATCCGGGGAAAGCGACCGGGACGAGCGCCTGTTGCGCGAGGTCGGCCGCGGGGAGCGCTCCTCGCCGGGCTCAGGGGTGTGCGAGCGCCTGCCCTCTTCAGGCGGACCACCCTTGGCCCACTCCTCTTCGAACCCGGGCTGGCCATAGCCGCGGTAACTCCCGCGGCCGCGATAGCCGCGTCCACCACTGCGATCGCCACCGGTTCCGCCCGAGCCGGTGCCTCCTCGGTAGCCGCGGGACGATCCTCCGCTGTAGTTGAATCCGTTTCCTTCGTCCCAGGCGCCCTCGTATCCTGCTTCATAGTTGAACTCCCTGCTCTTGTTGAAGGGGAAGGCCGGAGCGGCGCCCTGCACGTCGGCAAAGTCGATGCGGAGCCGTCTGTCTGGTCCTCCGAGCGGAAAGCCGCGCATCTCTTTTACTGCGGCTTGAGCGGCGTCCATCGAATCATACTGGATGTACGCACAGCTATCGCCCTTTACGTAGTCAATCTTCTTGATGGCGCCGAAACGGTCAAACTCACGCTCTAGCTGCGGCAGGGAGGTCCAGGGACCCAGCCCGCCAACCCAGATCCTTGTTGTCGGGGTTACCTTACCGTACCCAATTTTACATTGGAACTTGCCTATGTACTGTCCTGACAGCTCGACCTTGGAGCGATGAGCCATGTCCAAATTCTGGAACCTGACGAACGCGTAGGCATTGCCTGGAAAAGATGAAGAAGGTTAAGTTGGATAGCTATATACTTGCGGCAGGTTTACTAGTAAATCACGAACACTGATGATAATTACTTGTTACTGAGAAAAAATATTCAACAATTTTGATCTATTTACTACCAGTGAATTTTAAACTGTTATTTTGCTGCCACTTATCCTGATTTCAAATAACCGTAATTTGCTATGTCTCACGTTGTCTAGAA
The DNA here is from genome assembly GCF_949628265.1 of Cloeon dipterum. Lineage (NCBI taxonomy): Eukaryota > Metazoa > Arthropoda > Insecta > Ephemeroptera > Baetidae > Cloeon > Cloeon dipterum. The sequence goes on from NC_088786.1 coordinate 15,929,853, forward strand.
ACAGTGAAATTTTCTGAATGCAGATATATTTAAACTGCTGTCTATGAAAAGTGTGAAAAACTTTGCCAAATAGAAATAAAATAGTACTCTTGTCTTAGAAAATTATAAATAAAAAATATTCATAAAATCTAACTGTCAATTTCATAATCTATTATTTTGTTCTGTATTTAACTGGTTCTACATCTCATCAGTAACAACAGTTGTTATAATGCTTAAATGATGTTAACGACGTTCCTTATTTTCAGGACACACATCCTACTTTGAGTCAAAATTTTCTTTTTAGGTTTTAAATGGGAAATCCTAAGATGGAGCGATTATTTACTTTTCCAAGATATAAGGAGATCAAATTAATATATGAAAAGCCTACAAAGAAACAAGCGAGACTAACGACCAAATTGATCCAGCAAATTTTGACATTCAAAATTGTGTTTTATATTATTATAATCAAGTAATCAGTCCAAAAATGTTAAGCATTTCAAAGTGCAATTGGTCTCAGATATTAAAATATCAAAGTTAAAAAAATTAAATTTAACCTGTTCCTGGAGGCGGTCTTTTAATGTCAATATCTTCCACAATTCCGTAGCGACCAAATATGCGGCGAAGTTCTTCATCTGAAATGCTCACTTCCAGGTTGCCTGCGAACAAAGTCCTAGTGGCCAAAGGATCGTCCTCAGGGAGCTGGTGGTGCAGGTAGTTGGGGAACTTGTCCTTTTTGTTCTCATGCTTGTCGTAGCCTTTGCTGTACATTCCAGGACCGCCTCTGTGGGTGCCGCCGTAGTGATGAGCAGGTCCAGGTTGAGGTGCGTGTCTGGGATGTGACATGTAGTCGTGCGACGCAGGGTCACGCCGAAAGTCACTCCTCATAGGTGGAGGCCCGAGGTCATAGTTAGCGCGGCTCCTGTCCATTACAAAGCCAGGCGACCTTTGGCGGTAATATCTGTCGTAATCAGGGGTTAAACTCCTGGGCCGGCGGTATTCCGAGCCTCCGCCTCCACCAGCGCTTCCACTGCCGCCTCCAGTACCACCGCCGCCACCACCACCGCCACTCCTATCGTAAACCGGCTCCACTATCGCAGCTTTGTCGAAAATGATGATGCGGGGCTTAGCGTGTTTGGCGTCGCGGGCGTCTTCGTAGCTCCTGAAGCACACGTAGCCAACTCGTTCGTCAGGGTCGTGCGATATCCGGACACTGATGTCTCCATATTTTTTATACTCGCGGTACAGAGTATCTTTTATGACCTCATCACTGGCTTTGTTGTGCAAGTTACTCACACACAACACTTTGTAATTCGAGTACGTCCGTGAGCGATACTCGTCCCTGTCAGGGTAGCGGCTTCGCGGGGGACTTTCGTGAGGTGTCCTTCCTCTGCGTCTATCGCGATCGGGACTCACACGCTCATCACTGCTGTCGTCGTATCGTCCTATGGACCTTGGTCTCTTGTTGCTAAGAGGCGGCGTGTCGCGGTCAGAACTGCGCTTCATGCTCCGAGAGCTTTTGTAACTTGCTGAAGAGCGCTCGTTTCCCAGCATAGCTGCATATTTAAAAATATATTAAAATGCAAGTATTTGTGTTGTTCTAGATTTACATTACAAATTATACAAATATGTAGTTACCGGAATAACAAAAAAAAACTTGGATTTCAGGATTTAACTTAAACAAACGCGTTCAATCTGCTTATAAGCAACAGTGTGAAGCGGCATTCGTCACTTAAAAGATGAACTTGAGTGCCCATGCCCATACGCATGCCGCAAATTTGAAAGGATTTCTATTGCAATTCAATTTGCACTGAGTGTTCTTTTCACATCTAGTTCGATTTTTAAAAATAATAAATATCAGCAATGTGTACCTGCAGAAATTTTGTCCAAGTATGTCCAGGAAAATACTCCTCAGCCCTTTATCAACAGATACGCGTACACTGTCCGCTCGATTTCCATTCAATATGGCCGACGACCGAGGGGCTAGGCGCTGACAGATACGCCACGCCCAGTCATTGAAGCTCAAATTTATGCGGGAATAGCATGTTTGATAGCAGCTCTCTACTTCCTATAGAATCAATACCATCACTACAATATATAATGTTGTGTCCTTCGTCCTCCATTGACTATTTCAGCAGTCTTAAAACTACATTAGCCTATAGCAATGGATATAATTTATTAAGAATTTAACAGTTTGTAATGTTTTTGTCATGAATTTTTAATCACAATTTCATAGCGTTGAATAATTGAAATATTTGCACGGTTTTTCACATCAGCAATCAATTGAACCAAAAATGTTGTCCAGAAGAGAAATTGGTTTAGGTTGATCTAGAATAATGAGAAATTACATAGAATTTGATTTCCGTAAAATACTTTTAAAATTTCTTATACCTGTTTCAGGAACATTTTTTGTTGCTATCTGGTCAGTGTTATCAAGAGCTGTGTTGAACATTTGCTCATTTTCAACACACCACTCTTCAAGGCACCAATAGTAATCCATTCTAAAGCAGCGCAACAACTGATGGCTGGCAGCTTTTCTTGCAGTTTGTAGCTCAGTTCCAGCAACATTCATCACCTCCTCTTGAACTAACTCAAATAAAACCATCCTCATTAAATGACCAGTCATCTTGATGTCGACAGGGGAAGCATTGTGATTGATGTCACTTAAATTGTCACACGCCTCTGCAACATTGACGAGTTCATCCAGGGACTTAGCAATTTCCTTGCAGAGTTTGAAGGGAGCAGTCCTCAGGAGCTTTCTGACACTTCCCAGACTTGCAGATGAAATGTGTCCTTCATCAGTCAAAGTCCACAAAATCTGGGGCACGATGAAGACGGTGTCATCTTTACCACTCAGTACTACACCTTTGACAATTGCGCCGGGTTGCAGAAGTTGTTTTGCTCTGCACGCAAGACTCAAGTCTTGGGGTTGATCATCATCAAAAATTCCTGAAATATTCCTGAAGTTAGCATTTGCAATAATAGGAGAAAATAGAGGCATTACCAGCTAATCTCAGAGGTATGCCCAAGGTTGGGAATAGGCCAAATTCTGCAGGGAGTTGACGAATTTTAGTGTAAGGCACGCTAAGTTTATGGATGGAGTAATCAAAGAAGAGCAAGTCAGCAGATTTATCCCTTCTGCTGATGATATAGGCTCTGTACCATAGATTGTCTAAGGAAAAAATCTTTAGTATCTCACATTTTAAAAGACAATTTCAAAACAGTACCTTCTCGTTGAGCCAAGCAAATTCTATCTTTGGTGTGCTTAGGAACATAGCAGTACTTTGATACAGAATCCACATATGTTTGCGACAGTTCGACAAGTGAATGCGTGATGGCGTTGTATAAGGGACTTTCTGTGTTGCAGCAGGTGACATATGGTTCATTAACGCTGAGCACAGTAAGACGGATCATCTTTCCATGTGGGACAGACTCAAAATCAGGAATGGTGTCGCCTTCAACTGTAACAATTATTGTCTATTAAGACTCCTATACTATAATATATATTCACAATATTACAAAAATCATTAGCAGAATAATCTAGAGGTGAGGGTGTGTTCCAAGAGCGCTCCAAGTAACTTTTCAGGTGGTCATTCACTTGAACGCCGGTCTTGGCATCTTCCAAAATGACATTGCCAGAAGAAGTTTCGGCAAGGGCAAGTTTGGTACGCTTGTCAACCATATCTTGAAGGAACATGATGGCTTTGGAAGTCAGTGGTTGCTCATCAACATTTTGCAATTTTACCAGCCAGCAAAAAGTAGGTGTCTAGAAATGATTTATCATAATTGCATACGTTTTTCATAAGGGATAATTTGGATCTCATTACTGTGAAGAATTCTTCACCAAGAGGGAAAATTTTGTCAACTGTGGCAACTTCTTTCACACCCTTATCAATAAGATGAACTAATACTTCATTCAGAGAAAGTTTCTTTGTAATGCGGGCCCTATAGAATCTGTTGTCATTCATGCTTCTGGCGAGGACGCACACCCCAACAGGTGGAATCTCGTCACATGGAACTGGACACGCACATTTTTTAAATATTTTTTTCAATGCACGTGGAATTAAGTCTCTTTACCTGCACAACTACCAGTGAAGTTCAATTCCAGTTCAAACTTAGCAGACTGAAGCATATTTTCTGTCCCCTTAACATAGAGCATATTGGAGCAGCAAATTGCAGCTATTGTCACTTCTGCATTTTTGACTGTGGGTGGAGCAGGGAGGACGCTCGTCAAAACCGAGTTGTCAAACGGGCACCACTTTTCGAGTTTCAATTTGCACACCGCTCTCAATTCAAATGTGAGTGTTGCAATTGCTGACTGCGCTCCATCATCAAACTCCATTGATTCAAGACAAATATCACTTCCAACCTATAAGAACACACAAACATGATTAGTATAATTTGTTTCTAACTCGAACATGATTTTCGTGCCTTAATGATTTTGAACCACACTTGGAACTCAGGAATATTGGATGTGAAGACTGATCCTACAAACTTCAAGCTGTAATTAAAAAATAATAAGTATTCAAGAAATTTTTAAAAATAGTCTATTAGAAATACTCTTTGTCATTGCTTGAAAAGTTTGTGTTTGACAATGAATCTCGAGGAAAATTTGGCGTGAAGAGGAAAGCTATTGGTTCACCAAACTCAAAAATAATTTCCTCAATTGTACACTTCAGAGTTTTGTCTTCAGTAATCCTTGAGAGCCATTCACCTGACAGTGCTGGAGACTGGCAAATCCTGAAGATAAAATTAAATACAATCATGCTCATCGTAAGGGAGAAATCTACTTTTGAATAATTTACAAACGAATTTATTAAATTCTGAAACAGATTAAATTGAAAATTAACTCATAGGAGTGTGAACGCTTCTAAGAACCACATGTATATCTCATTATGTATATGTAAGCTAAATCAACAGTTATAGGAAGAGCATACAAAATTCTAAAACTTTAATTTAGGTCATTTTACCGTTTTTCTCTCTTTGTATTTCCAGAAAATCTGAACAATTATGAGATTAATAGGTATTGTTAATCTCAATTAAAAATCTGTATTAAACCGACAGGTATCTTATGATAAATAAAAATCAAATTTTTTGGATATCCATGAAAAAACTTTATATCAATAATTATAACGAATGAACACAACTTCTACTCAAAGTGCACATGCTTGTTGTGGTGCGGTTTAGATGCGCACCGGAGAATTGACACAGGCGTAAATACACCTGATGTTTCTACGGGATCACTGGCACCCTTTATTTCATCATTAAATGATACTGCAGTCTTTTTCTGAGTGTGATGTGATATCTGTTCCGAGGTGTTACGTAAATCAAAATCATTTCTGCAAGCATTTATGTGGGGTGTAATATCTGAGCTTTCAGTTGAGCAACCTTCTTGCGTGCTTGTAGACGGGTCGATTGAAATTAAATTTTTGTAATCTGGCATATTCCTGCTGCTATTTACGTGTAAAGGTCCTTGTCGAAACGATGTTACTACAGTTTCTATTGAATTACTGTTTGACATTCTGGATTCAAAATTTGACCCTTTGGATTTCTCAAAATTGCACTTTTTGATTGGTACCAAGTAACGTCTCACTGGTTTAAAAATCTCAGTGCTTGCACGCGAACAAGATCGGGAAAGGGGAACAAGATTGTTGTTGTGTTTCTTTAAAATTTTCACTGACTGTCTTTGAACCATGCTTTCACAGCCGGCCGAGTGTTGTATTTGAAAACTTGGTTTTGGCATGCACAGATTATCATACATTGAGCATGCAACAGAAACATTAGCACATACTGACCAGGAAGGACAGTGTGGGTCACCAGCTGCATCCTAAGAACAAAATTAAATTCAGTGCAGTTGCCACATTGATTTCAAGCAGTTATTTACGTTTAATTAGTCATAATATTATATACCTTTCTTGCTTCTATATGTGAAGTGGCATTGAAGAGATTCACACCGTTTCTGGCCCACAAGCTCTCCATCGCGTCTTTCCTAGTTTCAGAAATACTTGCACATGTTTTATGTCTCTATAGGAATATTAAATAAAAACCTTTCATTGCAACAGTCAGAGGAATGAGAAGAGTACTTTGAGAAGCAGCTGGAGCTACAAAAGTACTTTCCGCAGTAAGAACAGCACACTGCTGTTACTCGTTTGCAGGCCCAACACATGCCTAGCTCTCCGAATTTGTTGGTGGCTCTGTAGTTATGCTCAGTGACAAGAGGAACTGAACAATACAAATAAATAGTGCAAATGATTTTTAACAGATCTTACATTTAGGTTTGATAACCATAACTTGGGAAGTGATGTGCATTTCCTCTAGGCTGAATCTGCAGGCATATAGAAGATTCAATTTAATATAAAACTAAATTTTAGTCTAATGATTACAGAGACTTATTGGATATAGTTGTAGCTGACTTCTTTGTATTCCTGAAGAGGCCAAACAAGATATCATTAAAGTCGTCATAGTATCCTCCTGAGCAAATATAAATTTTATTGCGACATGAGCAATAATTTGTATAGCTGTAGAACTGACGAAAATATTGTTGAAATCCATCCAGTGGACTATTTCTGTGCAAACCACCAGCACTTTGATTGAAGCCTATAATTCCATTGACAAATGGCCCAGGAATATATTTTTCTGCTCCTCTTGTAGTAACCATCACTCCACTCGCATTGTACTTGTAGAACTGTAAAGGGAACTTTCCCTCCTGCTCGATTTTCCTGAAAGTTTTATTATTGCAAAATATACTAGCCTAATGACGGTGATATACTGTTCAGATTTGTGCTGATGATTGAATGAAATGATATCCTCCAATGCCAGACTCTCCAGGGGGACATCTTCATCTTTTAGGATGGTTAGATCATTTTTCTTGACTCCAGTTTCAGCATCAATGCCTAGATACTGCTTTGTCCTCAGGGCAAACTCTTCTGCCTCCCTGATTATGTTAAAAATGAGATAAAATTCGTTTAACTCAAAAGGAGCAAAAAATAATTTGTGTCAACAAAAAAATGTATAATTATATAGAGTATATTATACTAACAATTCTTTGTTATTTGAGTAAAAAATATACTTCAATCATTATATATTACTAGAAAAAAATCTGGTTCTATGTCTTAAGAGTCGCTCACAGTAGATGTGGTTTATCTATTTAGGATTAGTAGCTTAGTCTTTGGGATTATGTATTATACCTTTTCGAGCGATATTCCATGACAGCCCACGTTTCACAGTCATTACTAGCCTGTTCATCTTGATGTTTATAGGAATGAAGTGGAACTGCGCCAATAAGTTTCTCAGAGATGTTAATCAAGCCTTGCTGAAAATATAAAGTTCATATTATATTGCGTAAAAATGCATACACATTTACTTGAAAAACTGACCTCATTGACATCAGGTGGAACTTTGGCAATGTACACTCTGTGTGTTTCATCATAGTTTTTTAATCTACTTATAAATGAGAATTATGCATAATATATTATTTCATCCATAGTAAAATGTGCAACACAACCTCTCATTTTTCTGCAGTGCGGCCAATGGGGAAATTTTGTCTTTCTCTGCCATTGTGAATCAAGAGTTACTGCCCTAAAAATTTAACGAAAATTAAAATATCACAATAAGTTATGCATGCATTATGATTTTGTATTACATACATATGTATGTATAATGTAACATATTGTACATGTAGCATAGTCAGTCACGACAGTCACTAAGTCAAATTTTCTATTTATCTACAACATTATTATACATACATAATGTAAATACCCCAACAATACATAATTATGTACGATAAATACATAATATATCATACACCTAAATCACCGTCAGTTCATTAGAAACTTTTAAACTGTCTGGCAATAAAATAGGACTACATTCATAGATCATGAATACATACATAATATGTTACCATTTTCATCATGGAAAAACAGTTGATACATATATATGTACGTACATACACATGCATAATATGTACATATTATATACTACATTAATAAAATAAAAACAATTGTATCGACATACTTTTCATGGATTTTATTCCTTTGACAGGAGACAGAAACAATATGCCCAGTCAACCGTGAAATCAAGAATAATCATCAAGCATCAAGAGAATGATATGTATGTACATATCGTGAGTGAGCTGGGCTGCGTAAGAGGAATAAAAGAAAAATTAGAGTTAATCAGAGATATATTTGGGATATTTTCGTGTCAGCATTCCTTACCTACCCCATCTACATTTCTTCTCGATTCCGTTTATATACATACATGTACATACAGTGCGGCTTTAGGCTTACTCGGATTTCCCCCTTCTCCATCCCGCCTCTCGCTTCCATCCCGCCGCAGACCAAAACTCTCCAAGCGCAAGATTGGAGCGACTGGAACTTGTAGTGGCCACTTGGTGAGTTAGCTCAACTCAACACAAAATTAATAGCAGCTGATCTAGCGAGAAACTGGCTAGAGGGAGAGTGGTAAGCAAACCGAAAAAATTAACTGAGAGCAGAGCGCAAAAATCTTTTTTGTTTTTATAAATTTGCGACTTATTTGAGTTCTTTAGATGGTGGCCTCTCATTAATAGGAAAGACGACGTACGTTTCCTGCCTTTTAACCCCTGAAATTTTCGCCACAAACTTGGGAGCTTGTAAAAAGCGTCATGTCTCTATTATTCAAATTTGAACCTGGTCTTCTCTGTAGCCTCCTACTTAAGATTGAGTTTTGTAATTTCCGACATTCAGTTGAATGGCTCCTGGAGCTCAGAAAATGTAAACATAACTGTTAAATTTGTCTGGTTTTAATTTGTGTATGTATGTTGCTCATTTTACATATGCGGAGTATACATATGTACACAATTTCGAGCAAAATAAAGTGACAATGAACAGCACTAACTATAACCATGCACACATGGGTTCGGTTTTTGGAGGAAATATCGTTCAAGGTTGATTTGTCCTTTTAATCTGCAGGAGATCATATGTTTGAGACTCCTAGCTCCAAAATTCCGGCTATCATGAACAATGGCAAAACACCAATTATTCTAAGATGGCAAAATTAAACGAAGAGCTTTTTTGTTCTGTGCAGACATGCAGGTAGTATTTTCAAACAATTCACTATTAATTAAAATAACTGTCATGACATTCTATGTAAATATATAGGTTCCACCTACCAGTAGATCCAAACGATCTGTCGCTGCAACACCTGCTATTTTACTACTTCCCAGAAGATGAATACATGCGTGGTCTCTGGGGAGAAAAATGCGGCATAAATCCCACTCCAGGGAGCAGGATATGTTCCATGCACTTTGCAGACCATGATTTTGAAACCAATCATTCCGAGTTCCTAAATTATGCACCGAAAAAGGTGTTAAAAAAAGATGCTGTACCTTCTGTAAATTTACCGAGCAGCTTGCTTTGTGGAACTGTTGTCATATTAAATCAGCAAATTGCTGGAACTGTCCCTACTGTTTCTGTGGTTTCACACAGAGGTAAATTTAAAAGTTGTGGAGAATAAATGTGTTGATAAACAGATGCTATTATTTTTTGCAGATTGGAGTCTAGATAAAAATTTGGCGGAGGGAAGCACTTTGAAATTGCACGTGAACAATACCCTGATCTCAAACAGCAAGCCAGCTGAAATCTGGGAACTTTGCCGGATGTGTGCTGGAACTTGCGAAACTATGATACCGATTTTCAACGATGATGGGACTGATAAAGATAACATTGCATTGAAGTTGAAACATTCCTTCTCCATAAACGTGATTGATCAATTTATTGTTTGATTTTTTCCATTGATTGTTTTTTAATACAGGCAAGTCCCACTGATACCCTCCCGCTTCGCATCTGCGCTCAGTGCTTGGTAGACCTCAATTTCTGCTATCAGACTGCTCTGAGGTGTGCTGAGGCCGATGCGACTTTTAGGTGTTGGTTGGTAGAAGCTGAATCTGTTGACGCTACTCCGGTAAATGAAATTTTGTAAATATTAATGTAAAATATAGTCATTTTGTAAAGTTGGATAGTTTATAATTCTTGTTAAATATTATAAAATGGTTTAATTTTAAGTAACATAGATTATTTTATTCGCAAGGACGATGGGAACGACTGGCAGCTTCACGATGAGGTTTCAACTGAAATTTCTGAAACAGCCAGGCAAGGTTGGCAGAGACATGATTTAGGTGAATCTTGGAACAGAGTTGAAGAAGTCCAGCAACTACACGAAGTAAACAGCACACATCTCTCGATATCAGAAACGGAATTACTCAAAGAAAAAGGCAATGAGACTGTTTTGGAGGTAAATATATATTTTTTAAGAGTGTCCATGCTGAGATTTAAATTCTAAATTGTCTTAGGAACCTGAGATGCCTCAGACACAACTAGATTGTGAAGAAAAGAACTTGGTGTCAAGCAAAGATGATGTTGTAAAGAAGACAATTGAAGTTGTAGAAAATTTGGAGAATGTTCCTCTACGGGATAGGCTTAGGAATAAGGGTCGGAAGAAATTAGCCTCACACGTCAAAATCATTGACAGTGAAAGTATACAGCCTACGCAGGAAAGATTATCTTCAAACAAGCCTCAAGAGGAATTCCAAAAGCAGGAAGTCGTGAACAACATTCCATGTTCGGAGTGCAAGGAGCAATTTCTCTCAATGAATGCTCTAAAATCTCATAATGAATCGGCTCACAGCAACCTCAAGTCTCCCTTTGTCTGCTTGGATTGTGGCCAAAAGTTCATCTCTAAAGCTACGTTACGTGTTCACATGAAAAATCACACAGGTAAAAAGATCACCGTCTGCGAAATTTGCGGGAAAACGTTTCGCACTTGCGATGCCCTTCGGCAACATAAGTTTGTACACATGACTGACGAAGAGAAGAAAAGTGTTGGCTTTCCTTGCACAATGTGCGACAAGAAGTTTTCCAGACGCACCAAACTTGAGTACCACATGCGCCGACACACAGGAGAACGGCGCTTCATCTGCACGATCTGCTCCAAGTCATTCCACGACTCAGTTCGCCTGAAAGCACACACCGAGAGACACAGCACAGAAAAGAAGTTCAAATGTGACGAGTGCGGATCAGGCTTTGTCTGCAAGAGGTACTTAACGAATCACAAATCACGCTACCACCGAAGAAGGGAAGTGTTTCGCTGCTGTGTGTGCGCGGTAGTGCTTTCCACGGCCGAGGAGGCCATGGTCCATCATCGAAGTCACACTTCGGAGGAAGTTGCTAAGAGTGGTACGACCAATCCATACACCCAGTCCTTTGATCACCACTGCAGACAGTGCTGCGAGTACTTCCCAAGCAAGGAGCTGCTGAGCGCGCACAAGGCTAAAGCGCACGTTAGGGGCCGCTCTGCTAAAGTGCAGTCAACAGTGGACATTGCAGAACTCATCAAACAGGTCGATTGCACGGTCTGTGGCAAAAAGCTTTGGGGCGTGGGAAGTTTGAAACGGCACATGAGTAGTGCACACGCCAGTTCCAGACCTGAGCGAATTTTCCAGTGTGAGTTTTGCGCCAAGATGTTTGCCCAGAAAGCGCAGCTTGTGGTTCACATTAGAACGCACACTGGAGAGCGTCCTCACCGGTGCTCGTTTTGTGGCAAAGGTTTCATCACGGGCCAAAGTTTGATCAAGCACGAAAGGATACACACGGGCGAAACTCCGTTCCACTGTACTCAATGCCCTAAGGCCTTCCGGAGTAAAGAGAATCTCATATTGCATCAAAAGGTACAACTTAACTTCTGCGGCACGTTTTTCCATTATTGTAATACCGTATCTGACTGTAAAAACGCTTTGATTAATCATTCAGTTTGAATAGGGCTATGAAATTTAGAAGGTTTATTTTTTTCTGAGCTTCCAATAGTTGTGGGTATGAGCAAAAACCATGCAATTTGAAGCCATTCGAACTTTACTACTTATAGTCAGTAATTGCCAAAACCGTCTATACTGGGTACGGGTTCGCGGATAAGTTCATATTTTTGTTTCGCGCGTAAGGACATATTTCGCACGATTTCTTGTGAAACTTTGTGAACACTTAGCCCTTAAATTATTATTGATCAGTTTTTCACTCAAAACATTTTTTCCACATGCAAAAGTGGAATTTATTCAATTTTTAGATCTGTTGATTAATTGTCATCGTTTTGGTCTTAAAATATTTGGTCAGTTTTAATTTCCATTCAAGCTATTTGTTATTTAATTTTGTCTTATCATTTCACAAATTGTTTGTTTTGGTGGAATGCAGGCGAGTATTTAAAAAGCCATATTAAAGATATTGTGTGATTAAATAAGGTTACATTTTTTGCAAAAGAAAGAAAATTGTTTTCTCGATTACTATTTTTCAGTTCAGTTGGAACAATATAAACAACTAAAAATTTTGATCATATAGTTTCTACCGTATTTTCATTTTTTTTTTTGCATTTGCCAGTTCTTAAAAATGATGATTATCTTAACATTAGGACAACAATGTGAGATTTGTCAGCGAAATTGCTAAATTTTGGCAGCAAACACATGTTAGTTGGGCTTCCCACCCACCCAAACAAACAATGTGTGAATGATTAGAAAAATTAAATTAAAAAAGCTTGAAAATGGAAACGTAAAGAATATAGACAAATTCTCATTTGACGATTTGACGTGACTATTGACTAATTTATTTACTTTTCAGACGCACTTGGGTTTGAAACCATTTGAATGCCACTACTGCCAAAAGAGTTTTGGCCGCCAAATTCACTTGCAGCTGCACCTGCGCACACACACTGGAGAGCGGCCCTATGCCTGCGATGTCTGCGGAAGGGCTTTTGCTCAGGGTGGAGACATGAGGCGCCACAAACTCACACACACTGGCGAAAGGGCCTACAAATGCAGCGTCTGTAGCTTTTCAAGCAACAAAAGAAAGACTTTGAGGGACCATGAAGCATCAGCACACGGTAAACAGCAGGAGGTGGCGGCCCCGCTAGCTACATTTCCCATGCCGCCAGTAAATAATAATGGATCTTCCACAATGGCCCCATATGATTCTCAGCAACTGACTGCAACTGAACAGCAAAATCCAGTCTTGTTCTTGAACCCCTCTGATTTGCCGAAAAATTGGGGCGATAATTAAATGTTGTAGAGACAACCAAAAATTTTTATTTTTAGGTAAATCTGTCTTCATGTAGACGTTCTGCTTTTATATATTTAGCAAATATGTAGTATTAAGATAGAAAAGCAGTCTTATTCGTTAAAGTGACAATATGAAGCTGAATTGACCATGTTATTGTGCTTAATATTAGCATTAAAGAGATTGTTTTGCCTGAATCATCAAGCAACCTGAGGATTTTATTCAGTGAAACACCTGATGTTCTTTTTTCACATGAGTGTATTCGTATTCAATGGCTTAAACTAAGTTTGTTGCTTACAAGAATAAAAGTTAAAAAATAAATGGGCCACTCACAAAAATCAACGTCTGTGTACTTTTGTTTCGAGACTTGTTCACATGTTTATTGCACATTTTCCATGTGTATCTTTAGCATCACTACCCTAGTCAATGTTTTCTAAACTTCTAGATCAAAGGCTACTGTCAGTGTCTAATTGTCAGTTAAAATTAATACAAAATTGCATAACAAAGTTTTCAGAATTTCACAATGACAAGACCACATGAAAATATGTCCAAAAATCTCTAGCTACTATGAGTTTATACTTCTTGCAAAGAGATGAATAAGACAATGTGTATAATTATCCTTGTGTAAAGGCTTGATGCTGGAGCAGAGCAGCTGAAAATCCGTGTTGTCATGTTATCCTTAATCTATTCCTCTGGCACCGTCAATTGGCATAGTGTGAAGTACCTCATCGAGCAGTTGTAGAGCTCTATGCAAGTGTACCTAGAGTAGCGTAAAATTTCGCACGTCAAAAAAAACGAATGATTGCAAATTTGAACTGCATACTTCAATCCAACAAGGTGTCTCTTTGATCGAGGCTCGAGGGTAGTCTGGGCCCCATCCCTTTACGAAACTGAGCCTCAAAATGCACAATCGTCGCAGATCATCAACCCCTATGCCCACAGCAGCACTCAAACCGGCATCTATTATCATGAAGATTGATTTAGAACCTTAGCAGAGAAATTAGTTTCAGAAGTTACTGAGCCGTGCAGGAGCGATGCCTCCAGCTGCCATGTGGCCTGGGATTTGTCCAGCAACAGCCGCAGCTGTCACAGCAGCCGCTGTCTGCGCATTTGCAGCTTGCTGCTGCATTTCTTGGTGACACTGTCGCAAGTCGAATACCTGTGCAATTTGACATTTTTAACTGCAAATGGGGAAGCGGTGAAATAACCACCTTAATGTAAGCCGTGGGGTAAATTTTATGCACCGCATCTCCTGGTGTTCTGCCAGCTTCTCTGTCTAAATAGTAGCTTTGAACAAACACAGAGTGATCGCTCTGACAACGGAGCCAGACGTCTCCCTCTCCAATCAAGTCCAGCTGGACACCTTTCCCAATGTGCAGCCTGAAGAAAATAGCGGCATATGTTACCAATAAATAACTATCTAGTTTTTGTGAGTGTGTTTACCTGGCTTTTTCGCTTTGTTCTGTTCTGTGGACATTGCTCAAGGCTCCTAGGCAAAATCTATGTCCACCAGAAGGGTCTACATATCCATCTACAGTTACATTTGGACACCCAGATGGCACTTTAAAAGTTTCGCCAACCTAGAGAATCAAGTTCAGTTGTTTCACAATGCAATGATATGAATTGCAGGATAATAATTACCTGTGTGTCAAGCTCAAAGTAGGCAATGGAGCACCAGTACTCTGGGGGTGGCTGCGAAGAGAGCATTCTGACCGCCCCAGGAGAGGCCACAGCAGGTGATGAGCTATCAGGACTCCCTAAAAACAATCATGTGAAGGATTTTAATTTGTAAAACCTCAAATTAAATTACAGTATCCAGGCAAAGGTGAGCGGATTTCTGAAGTCTGCGGTGGCTGCATGCTCTGTGTGTAAGTCAGTGTGTTGTTGCCTGTCCAAGTGGCCTGGCTTCCAGGGAAAGCTGCAGTCTGTGAAGCTCCCTGAATGCCTGGAGTGGCTCGTTGTTGCTGAGCAGATTGTTGTGCAGCTGGCTGTTGAAGGGTGGTGCTAGTGGCTTTCTGGGCAGTCGATGCCATTGACTGGGTCACAGACGCAACCTAGGAATGTTTCATTTGTATTGTGTTATATCCCAAGAATTCATTGAGGTATTTAATGAATGCACACAGAGAGTGAAATAAAATAGTCTATTTCTAGCAGTCGAACAGAGCAGTTCTTTCCTTCCTCCTTCCCGGCCACCCCGCAACGCATACATTTAATTGATTCTTTACTTTTAATTATGCCAAGTCCACCCTACCATTGAGGCATTTTGAATGAATTATTAGAATTTTAAAACTAGATTGAATTGAAGGCTTCTGAACAATTTTGTTAATGAATCACAGGGAGATAGCGTGGAGGGGTTTCACAAGATTTAGTCACTACTATATATATATATTCCTTGTTGTTAAAAGAAATTCGTCATTTTTATTCCTCGAACAGTTTCGACGTCATCACAAACGTCCTATTCATGAGGCACTACTTGAGGCAAGCTCCAAAGACCAAATGTCATGAATAGGACGTTTGTGATGACGTCAAAACTGGCCGAGGAATAAAAAAGACGAATTTCTTTTATTTAATTGTATTGAACATCAAAACAATCTCGATTGATCGCATTTTTCATATATATATATATATATATATATATATATATTATAAATATATTATAATTTAAAACATGGTCAGTAACGAATACAGAATCAATCTTTCTTTAGTTACAGAGTAAAAAAAGGCTATGTAGTGTAAGTAGTGTCAAACTTGTTATTATATTTATTTTTTACGAAATGTGATCTTTAAGGAGTGTAAACAAAGATAGAAGTATTAGAGCTTTTTTATCAACCATAAGTTTGAATTGAGTAAGCCTGATGTATGGGGCTGGAATTTCACAATTTTTCCATACCTGCGTAGGGTGACTTTGTAGAGTTTGCTGAAGTGGCTGAGTAATGTTCGTAACTGGGACTGGCTGTGCTGGCTGCGTCACTACAGGAGCTGTACTCGAAGTGCTGGGGAACCCATTTTGATGCAGAAGCGGCTGCTGTACTGAACTTATTGAGCTACTACTTTGGCTGCCAGAATCTGCAATATTATCGGGGCAAGTTAGACCCCCAACAGCTAGCTACATTTTTGTGATAATAATAATAAATATTAATTTTAAGTATTGACATGCAAGAAGAAACAGGTATATAATATTACACGGTACAATGCCTGCCGGCTGCCGCTGCTGCGGCTCCACGGCGATGGCTGAAGGCGAGGCCACCCCTTCTGTTCCGGAGTAGTACCCACTAGTGGTGTTACTTGGCGGTTGCTGTGGAGACACAACCGATTCAACCGAGGCAGGCCCGACGACAGGGCTCTGCAGCATAGGCGGCTGCCCCCGAGGTGTCGTTGGATGGCTGATTGCCTGCGTTGGTGGCAATATTTGATACTGGGTTTGCGGTGGGTGATGCTGCACAGTCTGCGCCACCAAAGCCTGGTTGACAGATTCAGCATCAACGTCCATTCCACTCGGGCCGCCTGCCGAATATTCATCCTTAAGCAGACGGCTTGGCCCTCCAGAAGATTGTAAAGTAAGGCCCGAAAGGTCTAGAAACATGCATGTTAAATATTTAGTTCAAGAGGGGAGATTGTTTATTTACCTATTCCCGGGGAAACTACCCTTTCATAATGATAGGGGTTTACACAGACTGAGTCGCACTTCAAGTCAAATGCGAATTGGCAAAACTTGACGTGCTTCAGTTCATTTTTGTGCAAATCTGGCCAGCGCCAGATGCGAGCGTAGATGACGTGAGGAAAGCCTTTTCTGCCCGCCACCTGAAGGCGACCATCAAGTGTACGAGGAATAGTCACACACTTGCTTGGATGTGCTCCATTTGTGGTGATGGCTGTGATCAGACTGTCTAGCTCATCTCTTTTTTCCTAAATATAAGCAAAAAATCGCAATTAAACAGATGAAAAATTTAACTTTAAAAATCAAATAATTTTAATTCAAATATTGAATTGATTGATGGCTGAGAAATATACTTTTAGTTTCTTCACGAGACTCTCGATCGCCCTTTTGGAGAACCCCTCCGACTCTCCACCCTGACGATGGCACATCAACGAATGAACGATGCTAAGGCAAGCGTCTGCGGATGTGGGTGCTGAAGGAGCAATGGTGGACATCGCGACCTATGGGGTTGAAACGTCGCACAAACAATTTTTCAATAAACCAGACATTTTCAACTTATAATTATGTATTATATCTACCTTAAATTGTCACAGCAGGAGTAACAGGCAACCACAAAAATAAAAAGCTCTTCTGTTCACAAGCAATTCATCTGAATTTCAAAAGGAACAGTCTTTTAGAGGCACTCGGTTGTGCGTTCACAGTTCATAATTTTTGATTTTACGCCATTCAAAGGGAATTTCCGCCACCATCAATCACATAAACAGTGGATCTTTGAAATTCGGAAGAGCGTCCGCCAATTTCATTCTAGAAGGTAAAGCAAAAGTTATCTTCGGCGGGCTGGGGTTGCCTCCAATCTTCATTCGTCTGACGAAAAGCAGCTACTCAAATATTGTTTTTTTGCACGAATCCTCAAGACACAAACAACCCTCATACACAAAATGGCAAACAATAACAAATGGGCATTTTCGTGCTGAAAAACCGGAGACTCGGATTGCTTGTGCTCACCCTCCTAGCTGGTTTCGAGGAGGTTTTTACTGTTTTCTGCTTTTCAGCAAGAAGCGGGCAAAATTCCACCTGACGTCACGAACACTGTCATCTTGTGGCAGCACCATCGATTAATGGTTGATGTTTGTTTACGCACGCGAGATAAAGCATAATTTCTTTCATCAGGTAATTTTGCATCGATTCTCGTGCTAACCTCATTGAAGACAGATTTAATTACGAAAAGTTTTTCTGATTGCCGCAGAGGATCGAAAGTAAGAAGGAAACGTTCGGAACGTCAGTTACTGAACTGATTTCGCCATGGCGGATGCCGCGGCCCGTCAACAGCAGTATGAATACAAAGCGGTAAAGAAAATTCTCCTGAATTAATATCAATGTATAGGATTACATAACCAAAACTTTTTAGAACTCGAATCTTGTCCTGCAAGCGGACACTCGTTTGATCGAGCGTCGAAGCAGAGATGAAGCCACAGGAGAAGTTGTCTCGCTTGTTGGCAAACTTGATGGTACCCGAATGGGAGACCGGTATCAAAGAAGTAGACCAGAAAGGACAGAGGAAAGAAAGGCGAAGAGGCAAAAACGAGACGAAGCGCAGTATGATTTTACACGGATGAGAGGATCAAACATTCTAGACGACAATGTCGATTATGTTCCTGAAATTTTGTATCGTCCTAAGACCCAGGAAACCAGGCAAACCTATGAAGTTTTGCTCAGCTTCATTCAGGAGGCATTGGGAGATCAAGTGTGTATCTCAATAACTAACTATATATTTGCTTGATTATATTGAAATATTTTTATAAAGCCCCGAGACATCCTGTGCGGTGCAGCAGATGAAGTACTTGTTGTCCTGAAAAATGACAAATACAAAGATAAAGAAAAAAAGAGGGAGACCGAAGCTCTGCTTGGGCCCATTGCAGAGGAGAGATTTGCGCTCCTAACAAATTTAGGAAAGAAGATCAATGACTTCAACACAGACTCCAATGCTGCTAATGCTGGTAAGTATTCAAAGGTCAATTCAAAATAGGAGTTAAAATATCCAATCCTCAGATGAAAACATTGACGAGACATATGGTATTAACTGCCAGTTTGAAGAGAGCTCCGATGAAGATGATGAGGACAAACACGGTGAAGTGTGCGAAGACATTGAGGATATGGATGAAGGAGAGGAGGCTAGACTTGACACTTCAATCCATGCAGAAAATGTAAATTTTAATTTTGTTCTGTTCTTGTTGGCTTATTTTATCTGCACCAGTTGGCAGCAGCTGAACGCGAAAAGATGGAGAAGAAGAAAAAGATAACCCTTCATGCATTGGACATAGATGCCTATTGGCTGCAACGTCGTCTATCAAAGTTCTACGATGACGCCATTAAATCTCAAGAAAAAGCTGCAGAGGTGTTGTCTGTGTTGAAGAGTGCAGCAGATGACCGCGAGGCAGAGACTCAGTTGGTTCTCCTCCTAGGATATGAATGTTTCGACTTCATCAAGCTGTTGAAAAAACACCGACAAATGAGTAAGCTGAAGTCTTGTAAATGAGTGCACTTAAAGCATGAAATAAATTTCCAGTTGTGTATTGCACATTGTTGGCTTCGTCTCAAAGCGAATCTGAAAAGGAAGCATTGAAGTCCAAGATGAAGGAGGACTCAGCACTTGCTAAGATCCTGCTTCAGCTTGAAACTGGAAATGAAGAAGATGGAGACGGGGAAGGCACTGAGGCCAGGTCTAGGTAAATATTTAGAGATTTTCGCTAGACATAGGTTAATTTTGAAATAAGCAGCCACCAAAAAAATGCTGACGAAGGAGTCGGACCGGAGGGTATTGCAGGACAGGTGGCGGGCACTAGGACAGTTCTTGACTTTGCTGATATTACATTCACACAAGGATGCCATTTCATGGCTAACAAGAAATGTCAGCTCCCTGAGGGATCTTTCAGAAAGCAACGCAAAGGTAGAGTAGCGCGTAATTAGCTTCAGTCAGGACATACATTTTAAACCACTCAATAGGCTATGAAGAGGTCCACGTGCCTGCTTTGAAGCCAAAGCCATTCCAGAACAATGAGACTCTGTTCTCAGTTGACAAACTCCCAAAATATGCACAGGCAGCATTTGACGGGTTCAAGACACTAAACAGAATTCAGAGCCGATTGCAAAAGGCTGCCATGGAATCTGACGAAAACTTACTCCTTTGCGCTCCAACTGTGAGTTTTGTTTTGTTTTCTTAGTCAAGCGACTGAAACTGACCTGCCACTCTTATTTCAGGGTGCTGGTAAAACCAACGTTGCAATGCTTTGCATGATGCGAGAGATCGGAAAGTACATCAACCCTGACGGAACTATCAATGCCGACGAGTTCAAAATCATTTACGTTGCCCCCATGAGATCACTTGTGCAGGAAATGGTTGGAAACTTTGGAAAGGTAAGTGAGATCTTATTATTCGCTTTAGAAACATTTTCCCTAATCTATTTACTCAGCGTCTTGCCTCCTACAACATCATCGTTTCTGAGTTGACTGGTGACCATCAGTTGACCAGAGAGCAGATTGGCGCGACTCAAGTCATTGTCTGCACCCCTGAAAAGTGGGACATCATTACCAGGAAAGGCGGAGAAAAGAGTTTTACACAGCTTGTTCGACTGGTTATTATTGTAAGTATGGCTGTGTTGATTTGACATCTTTTTCACCAGCTTTATTTCAATCAGGATGAAATTCACCTGCTTCACGATGAGCGTGGCCCAGTTCTTGAATCTTTGGTCGCAAGAACCATCCGAACCATTGAATCAACGCAAGAGGACGTGCGAATTGTCGGCCTCAGTGCTACTCTGCCTAACTACCAGGACGTGGCTACATTTTTGCGTGTGAAGCCTGAAACCGTATGCGTTGGAAATAGCTAATATTTTAGCTGAATATATCACAATAACTTCTTTCAGGGCCTCTTTTACTTTGATAATAGCTTCAGGCCCGTTCCACTGGAGCAGCAGTACATTGGAATCACTGAGAAGAAAGCACTCAAACGTTTCCAAGCAATGAACGATGTTGTTTACGAAAAGGTCATGGACCAAGCTGGCAAAAATCAAGTGTTGATTTTTGTACATTCCAGAAAGGAGACAGGTACAGATTTATTCTTCCTTTAAACGACATGTTGTGTTAATGAAAAATTAACAGGCAAAACTGCCCGAGCTCTCCGAGATGCCTGTCTTGAAAAGGACACCCTTGGTCTCTTTTTGAGAGAAGGTTCGGCATCAACTGAGGTGTTGAGAAGTGAAGCAGACCAAGTGAAAAATCCAGAATTGAAAGACCTCCTGCCATACGGATTCGCCATCCATCACGCTGGAATGACCAGAGTTGACAGGACCCTTGTTGAAGACTTGTTTGCAGACAGGCATATTCAGGTCTTGGTTTCTACTGCCACCTTAGCTTGGGGTGTCAATTTACCCGCCCACACTGTAATCATCAAAGGCACTCAGGTTTACAACCCCGAGAAGGGACGCTGGACAGAGTTAGGCGCGCTTGATGTTTTGCAGGTAAACTTTGATTTGTAGGAGTAGGTGTCAGATGATTGAAACACGACAAGTTATTCAACTTCTTTTTAACTTTATATATCACAAAATTAAAAAGAGGTCTTGAAATCTGGTTGCTCGTAAGATTTAGCAAGTTATCATTTTTTTCATCAAAGTGACAAAATGAAACAGGGAAGGTATGAGAAATTATTTCAGTTTACAAGCGCTGTAGCGCTTCGCGTCGATTGTAGGGGCAACTACCAACCCCCCAAACACCGAGCGGGGGCGCTCCGGGGCCCCCCCGAGCACCGGAGGGGGCCGACGGCGCCTTCGGCGCCGGAAACGCCGAGAACGCCGGCAGATTGAGAGATTTCAGGTCGGCCACCCTGAGAAAGGTCGCAGGGGAGGTAGAGGGGGTGCGCGCCCCGGCGGGACGCCTCCGGGGAGGGGTTGCGCGCGAAAATCGGTCCGCCGGTCGGTTGGTCGCGCGGCGGAGACCGTGGCGCTCAATTCGAGGGTTTCAGGTCGGGGGACCCTGAGAAAGGTCGGCGGGGGTTGTTGGGGGGTGCGCGCGAAGGCGAGACGCCTCCGGAGAGGGTTCGCGCGCGAAAATCGCTCCGCCGGTCCGTTGGGTGGGCGGCGGAGAGCGTGGCGGTCATTTCGAGAGTTTCAGGTCGGGGGACCCTGAGAAAAGGTCGGCCGGTCGCGGCGGGTTGAAGATCTCGGCGGGCACTTTCGAATGTGGGGTCGTGGTCGTCGCTGCGATGGATACACGATTTACGGCTAAAAAATGATTTTGAATGTGTCTTGTGCGGCGGGCGAATGCGATTCGCACTTTTTCGAACTCTAAATGCGCCAAACGAAGCGAAATGAGTGGTTGCGGCCGGCCAAATCGCGCAGTGAAAGAGCTCAGGGTGGGCGACCTGGGGAAGGTTGGTGGACCGAAGTGCGGCTGGTGGACGCAAAGCTGCGGCCAACTTGGCGGAAAACGCCGAAAACGCCGTTAAATTCGGCCTGCGGGAGGGTCTCAGGTCGGGGGACCCTGGGGAAGGGCGGCCGGTTGCCTCAGGTTAAAGCGGTCGGCGGGCCCTTTCGAATGATGGGTCGCGGTCGATTCTGCGGCGAATACTCGAATTTTGGCAAAAATAAATCCGTGCGGCGGGCGGAATGCATCTGCAGTGCACGCTGCGCCGCCTGCGCGAATGCGATTCGCACTTTTTCGAACTCTAAATGCGCCAAACGAAGCGAAATGAGTGGTTGCGGGCGGCCGAATCGCGCACTGAAGGTGCTCAGGGTGGGCGACCTGGGGAAGGTTGGTGGTTTGAAGTGCGGCTGGTGGACGCAAAGCAGCGGCAAACTTGGCGGAAAACGCCGAAAACGCTGCTAAATTCTGCCTGCGGAAGAATCTCAGGTCGGGGGACCCTGGGGAAGGGCGGCCGGTTGCTTCAGGTTAAAGCGCTCGGCGGGCGCTTTCGAATGAGGGGTCGCGGTCGACCGTGCGGCGAATACTCGAATTTTGGCAAAAATAAATCCGTGCGGCAGTGTGCCGCGCCGCAGAATGTGTGTTTGCGGCGGGCGAAATGCGTCTGCTGAGCACGCTGCGCCGCTTCCGCGAACGCGATTCGCACTTTTTCGCACTCTAAATGCGCCAAAAGAAGCGAAATGAGTGGTTGCGGCCGGCCGAATCGCGCACTGAAGGTGCTCAGGGTGGGCGACCTGGGGAAGGTTGGTGGTTTGAAGTGCGGCTGGTGGACGCAAAGCAGCGGCAAACTTGGCGGAAAACGCCGAAAACGCGGTTAAATTCTGCCTGCGGAAGAATCTCAGGTCGGGGGACCCTGGGGAAGGTCGTTTGACCGCGCCAGGTTGAAGCGCTCGGCGGGCCCTTTCGAATGAGGGGTCGCGGTCGATCCTGCGGCGGAAACTCGAATTTTGGCAAAAATAAATGTGTGCGGCACGTCGCCGCGCCGCAGCACGCTGCCGCCGTGCACACGTTTTGCACACCCAAAACCGAAATTCGCCTCTAAATCGAATTTTGGAAGAGCTACGATGGTAAAAATTTGGATTCAGACCCCCGCGCACCCAGCCGTGGGTTTGCGATTGTCAAATTCGAGATTCAGCGGCGGGCGGCTCCGCGGCGCCGATGCGCGTTTTTTTAGCCTGTTCATTTTCGTGCTGGGCGAATCGCGGACTTTCGATGCGCCGCCGTGATTCGCCTATGGGCCGGATTTCCGCCAAATTCGGTTTGCGGGGACTCTTCGCCGGGCGGAAGAGCGTGGCACAGCAATCGCGGCCGAAAAGAATTTTTTTCGGCCCGAAATCCGAATTCCTATTTCCCATGTTAAGCTTATGGGAGCTAAAAAACCCTTCCGCGCCGCGCGCCAAAGCCTACTCGTCCCTGGGTTTTCATCCGATCAGGTCGAATTCGGTCTTAAAATGTTCGGGGATAAATTCCGCATCGACTCTAGAGCCATTTTTTTGAATTTTTTTCTCAGGTCCGAAGTTATGCCTGCCCAAATGGCGCGGAAGGGAAAATGGGCAAAATTTGCCCGGTTAATAACTTTTTCGCTATGGGGCGGAAAAATCTTTTCCGCACACCGTCGGCCTCCCACAGTCGTCGCCTGCACGAATCTCGAGTTTGGGGGCCCTGGGGCCCATAGCCAAATTGCGGGGGCGCCTCAAATATCGAAAAATGACGTTTTTCAACTTTGGGGGGTCACCGCTGACCCTGGCGAGGTCACCCGGATTTCATACTCTCAGGGCCTTAGTTTTTAGCCCAACCCTGAAGATTGGCTATCTTGGAATTTTCCTCAGGTCATTCGAAAAACGTGGGTTATTCTTATGGGAGCTTCGACTTTTGCCTGTTTTTTACCCTTTCTGGGCTTCCACCTTCCGGGCGGTTCGAGCAGGATGCCAAACCCGCACATGAAAATGAAGCTAATCGCGGCCCCCGTCGAATGAGGGGTCGCGGCGGGCCGTACGTGGTCGCGGGGCTCCGCGGGGGCCCCTCGAAAAAAATAATTATTGTCCAAACCACGTTTTTGCGGCTTCTGAATTTTATATCTCGGCTCCTATGGGACGTGCGGGCAAAAACCGGTGTGGGCCCACCTCGGGGTTAAATTCCGCTTCCGATGGCGCCGGTTTCAATCCCCCATCCCCCTCGCACCCCCCGCCGCCCCCGGGGAACCCTCAAAAAAGGCCTTTTTCGTTTTATTTTTTTTTAAATTCGCCTATGGCAAAAATCTCGGGTTTCACGCTTGTTTCCTGACTTTACGGCCGCCGCGCGTCGACTTTTCGGGTTTCGGCGGCGATCGCGGCCGAATTGCCGATTTTTTTACACAGAAGCATAGGGAAGCGGTTTACAAAGAGGGGGGCCCCCGGGGCCCTACGGGCCCCGGGGGAAAAACCTCCAGCACACCTTCCCCCCTCGCCCCCCCCACCCCGCCCCCCCCGCCCCCGCCCCTTGCGGGCCCAAAACTGTGATGCGATCGGGTATTGTATAGTAGGGAGATTTCTTTGCATACCAAAAATTAATTATTTGGTTGTGATAATTTTTATATCTGTAATAATAATTATAACTTAATTTTTTTAATTTATAGATGCTTGGTCGCGCTGGCAGACCTCAGTATGACACAAAGGGTGAAGGCATTTTGATCACCAACCACAGCGAGCTGCAGTATTATCTATCTCTGCTGAACCAACAGCTTCCAATTGAGTCACAGATGATCTCCAAGCTGCCAGATATGTTGAATGCAGAAATCGTGCTGGGCTCCATCCAGAACGTTCAAGATGCAGTCACTTGGCTTGGCTACACTTACTTATACATCCGAATGCTCCGAAACCCCACTCTGTATGGAGTCAGCTATGACATGCTCAAAGAGGACCCTCTTCTTGAGCAGCGTAGGGCCGACCTCGTCCACACTGCTGCAGTTCTCTTGGACAGATGTGGTCTTGCCAAGTATGACAGGAAAACTGGAGCACTGCAGGTGACTGAGCTGGGCCGCATTGCCAGCCACTTCTACTGCACTCATGATTCCATGTCAACATACAATCAGCTGCTGAAGCCAACCTTGAGTGAGATTGAAATTTTCAGGTATGATTGATATTAATACCATGTATAAGAGATATCTAACTATTTTGAACTTCAGGGTTTTCTCACTCTCAAGCGAATTCAGAAACATCACTGTCCGTGACGAGGAGAAGTTAGAATTGCAAAAACTGATTGAAAGAGTTCCAATTCCTATCAAAGAAGGCATTGAAGAGCCTAGCGCAAAGGTGAACGTACTGCTGCAGGCATACATTTCTCAACTCAAGCTGGAAGGCTTTGCACTCATGTCTGACATGGTGTACATCACACAGTCAGCTTCTCGATTAATGAGGGCGATTTTCGAAATCGGTACACTAAATTTATATTTACAATTTTCACCATTTTACTATGGCATTTTATCCACAGTCATGTTCAGAGGCTGGGCCCAGTTGGCCGACAAGACGCTCTCTCTTTGCAAAATGATTGACCGCAGAATGTGGCAGTCCATGTCTCCATTAAGACAATTCAGAAAAATGCCCGAGGAAATCGTGAAAAAAATCGAGAAGAAGAACTTCCCTTGGGAGCGGCTGTATGATTTGGGACCAAATGAAATTGGAGAACTGATTCGTGTGCCTCGACTTGGAAAGACCATTTATAGATATGTGCACCAGTTCCCTAAACTGGAGTTGTCCACACACATTCAACCCGTTACAAGGTTAAAATCCACATTTAGAAATCATTGTTTTGGCACACATATTTTTAGTTCCTTAAACTTACTTGATCCATTACGTTTACAGATCAACTCTTCGCGTGGAGCTCACCCTAACGCCTGACTTTGAATGGGATGAAAAAATTCATGGCGCCTCGGAAGCTTTTTGGATCTTGGTGGAAGATGTTGACTCTGAGGTTGTTCTCCACAGCGAATATTTCCTGCTGAAGGCCAAGTTTGCCCGTGATGTGCATCACGTCAAGTTCTTTGTGCCGGTGTTTGAGCCCCTGCCTCCTCAATATTTCCTTAGGATTGTGTCAGACCGCTGGATAGGTAAACATCAAAAACTCAATTCTTGTCTAGATTCGATACCATTAATTTTTCTTAGGCTCTGAGACACAGTTGCCAGTGACCTTCAGGCACTTGATCCTCCCTGAGAAGAACCCGCCTCCAACAGAGCTGCTTGACTTACAACCTTTGCCAATCACTGCCCTGCGAAACTCTGAATACGAGTCGCTTTACTCATTCAAGCAATTCAATCCTATCCAGACGCAGGTCTTCAATGCCTTGTACAACAGTGACGACAACGTGTTTATTGGTGCGCCCACTGGCTCTGGCAAGACGACTATTGCCGAGTTTGCTGTTCTGCGGCTCTTCTCGCAAAATCCAGAGGGGCGCTGCGTTTACCTGGTTGCAAAGGAAGCTCTGGCTCAGAATGTGTACTACGACTGGTCCAAGCGATTTGGAAATGTGTGGGGCAAAAAAGTAAGCGTTTGAAAAATATTATGAGACAGTATTGATAATCATTTCTTACTAGGTTGTCCTCCTGACTGGTGAAACAGGCACCGACTTGAAGTTGCTTGCCAAGGGTCAAATTATCGTTACAACCGCTGAAAAGTGGGATGTGCTCTCCAGGAGATGGAAGCAGCGCAAAAATGTGCAGTCTGTTCAGCTTTTCATTGTAGACGAACTGCAGGTGAGGCATTCTAATATAATTCAAGGAGTTGAATTCTATAATTAATCAATGTCTGTTGCGATCAAGAGCCATAACTTAAAATAAATTTCAGCTTCTTGGTGGAGATGATGGGCCAGTTCTGGAAGTAGTTTGCTCTCGCATGCGGTTCATTTCATCACAGCTTGAGAAGCAAATCAGGATTATTGGTTTGGGTTCTTCCATTGGGGACGCAAAGGACATGGCCGGGTGGCTTGGATGCATGGCTAATTCCACCTTCAACTTCCATCCCAGCGTGAGGCCTGTTCCTCTGGAGCTGCACATTCAGGTTTGTTTTACACTTTAGTTTTTATGGAGCTGAATTTAATTTTTAACTGTCACTATAGGGCTTTAACATCACGCACAACCAGACAAGAATCAATTCCATGGCCAAGCCAGTGTACAATAGCATCATGAGACACAGCCGCAACAAGCCTGTCATCGTCTTTGTCCCAACAAGGAAGCAGGCGCGTTTGACAGCCATTGACATTCTCACCTACTCTGCGTCGGAAGGCAGTGCAAGTCAGTTCTTGCGTGCCCATGTTGACGACCTGAAGCCGTTTTTGGACAAATTGTCAGACAAGGTAAACAAACAAATTTAATAACTCCATGCTATCATTGATGAGCGGTTCATGATTAAAATTTCATATATTTTTCTTTGATAACAAATGATTTTTTAAACATTCGCAGACTTTGAAAGAGACTCTATCTCAAGGCGTCGCTTACATCCACAAGGGCCTAAGCTACACAGACACCAAGATCGTTGAGCAGCTGTTTGAATCTGGAGCTGTTCAGGTTGCAGTGCTGACCCGAAGTCTGTGCTGGGCCACTAATATTTTCGCCCATTTGGTCGTCATCATGGACACTCAGTGCTACAATGGCAAAGTAAGCAAAGCAAAATTTTGTATTTACTTACACAATAAATTTTTTACTTTTGGTAGGTTCATGCCTACGAGGACTACCCAATCACAGACGTTCTGCAGATGGTTGGCAGGGCGAATAGACCTAAATATGATGATGACGCCAAGTGCGTGTTGATGTGTCAGACCTCCAAGAAAGATTTCTACAAGAAGTTCCTGAGCGAGCCGCTGCCAGTTGAGAGTCACTTGGACCATCGTTTGCATGACCACTTCAACGCGGAGATTGTCACAAAGACGATTGAAAACAAACAGGACGCTGTCGATTACCTGACCTGGTCCTTCATCTACCGCAGATTGACTCAGAATCCCAATTACTATGGTCTTCAAGGCGTAACCCACCGCCACCTTTCTGACCAGCTCTCTGAGATGATTGAAAACACACTGAACGACCTGCAGCAGTCCAAGTGCATCAGCATTGAGGACGAAGTGGACTGTCAGCCGCTTAACTTGGGAATGATCGCAGCCTACTATTACATCAACTACACCACTATCGAGCTGTTCAGCTTGTCACTCAACAACAAGACCAAAATCCGCGGTCTGATTGAGATAATCTCTGCCGCCAATGAGTACGAGGACGTGCCGGTGCGGCACAGAGAGGACGTCATCCTGAAGGCGTTGGCGTCTAAGCTGCCAAACAAAGTGCCTGCCGCTAAATATAACGACCCGCACACTAAGACCAATCTGCTGCTGCAAGCGCACCTCTCAAGACTGCAGCTGGGCGCAGAGCTTCAGCAGGATACAGAAATGATCCTCAACAAGGCCATCAGACTGATTCAGGCGTGCGTTGACGTACTCAGTTCAAATGGTTGGCTCTCACCTGCCGTGGCAGCCATGGAACTGGCGCAGATGGTGACTCAAGCCATGTGGAGCAAGGACTCGTACTTGAAGCAACTGCCTCATTTCACACCGGTTTGTATTTATTTTTATGCTTTTAAATTTTTTTTAATCGACGTCATGGAAATTTGATTCAAAAATAGAGTGGGTTTCAAACTAAACAGCTGCTAGAGGACGTGACCATCATTATCACTGTTGATCACGCGTTTAGCTAGAAAAGACACCCTTGTTTATAATTTTTGCTGCTGTTTATAAAATAAGACTTTGTCAGCCACATTTTACTCGGAACGCTAAATTGCTAAGTCGCTCCTTTCAGATATAGCAATAGATAGCAAATTTGTTCATCACTTAATTTGGCATGATTTCACCTTCATAGCTAAGCATGCCAATACTTGTTATTAACTTTCTTATTAATTTCTCTCTAGGAAATCATTGAGCGGTGCTTGTCCAAAGAGGTGGAAACCGTTTTCGACATTATGGAGCTGGAAGATGATGCCCGCAGCAAACTGCTTCAGCTTTCTGATGCACAGATGGTGGATGTTGCTCGATTCTGCAACCGCTACCCCAATATCGAGATGAATTACGAAGTGCTGGATAAGGATGACATCCACATCGGAGACTCAGTGAATGTTGTAGTAAATCTCGAGCGTGAAGACGAAGTAACAGGCCCAGTTATAGCACCATTCTTCCCACAGGTAGTTAAACGCTGTCAATTATCGTGTCCCCAGGACCATTATCTTGTCATTGGCTCAGCGATTTGCGATTTGCTGAACTGTGATTTGTAATTTCTCTCCAATGTGTTGCAGAAACGAGAGGAAGGCTGGTGGGTCGTAATTGGTGACCCAAAAACCAACGCCCTGCTGTCCATTAAACGGCTCACCCTTCAGCAAAAGGCCAAGGTTAAGCTTGACTTTGTCGCTCCAAAACCGTGCGGCGACTATGAATACACTCTGTACTTCATGTCTGATGCCTACTTGGGCTGCGATCAAGAGTACAAGTTCAAAATCAGAGTGGAAGAGCCTGAATCAGATTCGGATTCTGGAAGCGACTAGCCGTGAGTCAAGAGCATTTTAGGAGCTGCTTTTGTTTTAGTATAATTTTTGTCATAATAAATCACAATTTATGGTGTAATTTCAAATGCCGTTCTTTCTCTTCAATCATAAAAAATCATCGTGGAGAAACTGAAAAAATGTAATGGCCAAGCAAGGACTTATTGCAGCTCCATAATGACTGCAATAATGGTTTTTAATGCTATAATTATGCTTGGCAGTGCATTGTCAGCTATTCTCAATGTTCATATTCCAAGAGTATGAACACATAATTTCATGATGCGTTTGATCTGATTGCCACGTAAGCAGGCGAATGAACTTATCAGCAATTGTTCTTTGAAAATCCATCGTGTCTCCTTAACTATATTTCAGAGGTTTTATTGCCTCTAGGTTGCTCTCAAGAGCATCGCTTTTTGTTTGCGTAAAGAGCTGTGACAAGAATGTTGACTCCATCTCTCAGGGCAACAGTCAATTTCCTTCCGCGATCTTGACAAGAGAGCCAGAAACGTTAATTTAGGTGATTCTAGGTCGCTTAAAAATAATTGCAAGTTAATTTCTCTACAAAAATTATATATGCTGTGCTCCAACACATCAGTAAAGAACCTAGTCAAAAAATCTGTTGAATATGATGCATTAAGTGCTGTTGATCAAGCTCAATCTGGCTGCTCGTTTTATCTGCTGACGAAACATTAAGCAATTATGCCAAATTTAAAAATACTTGATGATCGAGAATCATCATATTAAAATAAATGAATTAACAATAGGTTAAAAAACACGATGTATAAAGGAAATGTTTGATATTTCATGAAATAATCGCTCTTTGAACTGCCTATCTTAATCACTCTATGTTCACAACTCGTGCATGGAGATTATTTCTAATTAATATATATTTTCATACATACAAGAATTAAGCTGATTGCACTGTTGTTCCCTGATAATAAGTAAAAAAATAAAACGATTGTCGTTTAAAAGGCGTTGAACTGGTAAAGAAAGTGGCGCCTGATGGAGTTTCGTTGCCAGGCGCTCCAATTTATAAGCAACTTTTGCATTTGCACAGGCTCATTAATTTTCGCACGAGACACACGGCGACGATGATTATCAACCTGTGAAAACCTGTAATTCCGCCGGAGCATCGGCTGAGTGAGTGAATGTGCACGTTCATTGGCTCGCTCGCATCACGAGAAAGAGTGTTGTGCGAGGAAAAGAGGGTAAAAGATTACAAGCACTGTATATATATATATACACACACACTCTGCGTTGGACAGGAACCAAGCGAGCGAGACAGGTCGCGCGATTTGGCCATGTGTTTGTTGGCAACATCAGGTTTTAAAACGCCGGCCGGCTCGAGCGGCCTGACCGACGACGGTCAGCCTACGCGAGAGTGCTGGTGCTGCTCATCCTGCAGGCGCTCGTAATCCGAGCCGCTTTTTGCCGTCATAAATCAACAAACAAGCTTCGCACTTTTGATTAGAGTGCATAAATAGATGCTGCAGCAGAGAGCGTCGGCCACTTACGCACACATAGAAGAGGTCTTTGCTGGACCTTTTTGACCCTTTCAATCAAGCCATCAGCCAGCGAAAAGAGAAAATCTTTTCTTCAATTCGGTGCCTATGGATGTAGGCGCTCCGTTATTTTCGCTCTCGGTTTAGCCTTTTTGGCGCTGTCGCACCGTCGCCTGACTGACGCTCGCTTGACTTAGGCTCCGAAAAAATATGGATACTAACAACTGGCTGGCGAAAAAGCCTGTTTGATTGCACCAGCATTCAAGCTGGCTAGAATAACGATATTTTTAATTCTTTATTGCCCGCTGCCGGGCTCCGGAATGGAAATTTTCGCTCGCGAAAAACATCAAATTAAGGCAATGCGCACTTAAAACAGTAGATCAGACGCCGCGCACACTGCTTTTATATTTTGTTCACGCAAGTGGTTGGCAAGCAAACGAACGTCGTGAGTCGGCGGATTTTCCCCTTGTGTGCAGTTTTCGTTATGCAAAATTGTGATTACTGCGCTTGGCCAATGTTCCTAAACAATCGATGCTGATTATTTAAAAACCCATGCCACCAACGCTTCTTCGCTCTTGCGGCAAGTTTTTTCATTGGAAGGGTAAATAGTGGCTCAGCAGAATCACGCCACGAAAATTAATGCCATGATAGCAGGCACTGCGAAGAACTAAAGAACAAGAAATTTATCTTTGCCACATTGCGATTTGGCTTCCTGCTGTGTGGCACTTCACTCGTTTCGCCAGTCTAAAAGCTGCTTGTTAAACGGGTCAAATCTGCATGATAGCATTAAATGACAAACATTAGAGTGGAGAGCGGTTCTTGCCAGCAAAATCAATTTAATCAGATTAACGCTGCACCAAATATATTCAATACTTTAAATAGTATTGCAAGGCAAAAAATAATAATGTAATATAACTGGTTCTACCAGATACGTGTTTTTCATGTGAATGTCACGTGTTCCTCAGTAACTCCAAAACCTTGCTATTTATAAATAAATGTAAAACTCTGATCAACATCAATGTAGCTAAAGGGAACTTAAAACCTGTGAAAAACACAAATTACTTCTATTTTTCAGGTTTTTTTAGCTGCTACCTTTCACGTGTTTAACTAAAATTTAGTTTGTGAATTCATTTCCAATTGGCCTATACTAAATTTTTAATATGGTTATCACCCACATTTTTCTCCTATTTTTCCCTTTTTAGAACAGAAAAACGTAGAATACTAGAATTAAGAAAAAAATATAAGCATTTATATCTCTCTGATATGCTATAAACTGACCGACATGAGGTCTTAGTTAGACCAAATAAAAAAAATCCATTAATAAGGTGAGACGCATTAACTTATTATTTGAAATATTGACTCAAAAATTACTTGTCACTGGACCACTAAATCAATTATGACAGCGAGAGGCTGGTTTCTTGCTGCTAAAAAGTGAAAAACAACAACTAATACATACAGCTTCTTCTAGTTAACACTTAATCTCTAACTATACAGCACTCTTCTGTCTTGCTTTTAGCCAGCTGTCGTTTCATGACTTTGCACAAATTGCACATCAATAGTTTTTTTTAATCAAAATTTAAAAATAAAATCTTTTAATTCCAGCGGAATTTTAAAAAATTGTTTGGAAAGTGACTTTGTAGTAAAATACGTACTTCCTAAAAAAAAAACACCAGTTATTTATATTATTTCGATTATCTTATTTCAATTATTTATTGGTATTTTCGTATAGAACTTCCTGTTTTCCGCTGGTTTATTTTTTCTGCAAAGCATATATATGAAACGCCTGATTTCGAAAATTTAAGAAATTGGATATTAGGTAAAAGTTAAGCCATCCAGTCAGTACCTGTCAATAAAAAAGTGTGATTATACTTATTAAAATGTGGAGGGCTGAATCATCATAATTACCTGTAATATATTGACATTGAGACGACTGAAGAGAGAGAGAGAGAGAGAGAGAGAGAGAGAGAGAGAGAGAGAGAGAGAGAGAGAGAGAGAGAGAGAGAGAGAGATCATTCAACATTTTCGCACCGATTAGAGTGGATGAATTAATTGCTGTAAACAAAAGATAAGTCGGCGCGGACGGCAACAACACTCAATTAAAATAGATCCTCTCATTGAGGAGACTAGGGCTGCGTGCAATCGCGCCACCACCGCACCGCAATCGCAGCAGCCGGCGCGGACAAATAATTATTATATTATAATTAGAAGTGTGTGCAGGAGAGAAAGTGCGGGTCGAGTGTCAGTCAGAAAAGTGGTGTGCCGCAATTATCTGCCATAAACAGGGGTGGCTGCGCTGATCGGTCTCGCGCAAACGGCACCACGATTTACATAATAAAGTCGCCTTACATATTAGCAGGAGATGTAAATCTTGTCACGGCTGGGGGATCACGTGTGGAGCGGCGGGCGGCGATTGGCCGAGCCGGCGTGTGCACGTGAACAACCTCCAAGTGACGGTCTGACCCTTTCCCCTGATCGTGGCGCCACCGACCGCCAGCCACCAGCTAGCAGCCAGCGAATCTGCGGCCGTAGCCCGTTCTCTCTCCGCACTCGCTCACTCGCGCAGCAGTCCTTCTCTAAAATTAAGTCTCGTCGGGTTCGCCGTAGCTACCGTCGATGAGAGGCAACGTCGGCCGACTCGCGACAAGCCCCTCAAACGCCAGCCACAGCCGAATCGGCCTGTCAATCCTTACATTCGCCGTTTTGAATGAACGAAGACGCGTCCCTCAGGAGCCGCCGCGCCGCAAGGTCACAAAAGGAGATATCCATTAGCTGCAGTCTGCTTGATCTTTCTCTTAGGTGAGTCTCCCTGGCCCCTGGCCCGCTCCGGATCGATAATATTCTCCGCGTCTGCCGCACAGAGTGTACACACATATGTATTGCACAGTGACACTGCGGGTGCAATCGAATCGATTCGACCATGTACATACTTTATAAAATAGATCTAATGGGGGTGTAATATTTTTGGCGCGGCTCGCGGAAGTTTTATTTTCTAAGCTGACAGCTGCTCTGATATTGCCAGAGGGCATTCTAACTAGCGTAAATAAAAGTGAGAAATTTTCTTGCGGCCTGAATTGAAAATAGTACGCGCCCTCACTGGATTAAAAGGCGCACGCAGCGGGGGGTGATGCGATTTTTAGCGCAGTTTCGGCGCCCGACAGGAGCCAATTTTTAGTGCTCGCCGTTTTTCCTATTGGCAGCCAACCAAAACTGCGAGGATGTTGCAAGCATTCTTTCCGTTTTGAACTTTTCCGATTGCTTTGCACTGCACGACCGAGACGCAAATAAATGCAAATCCTTCGGGCACCGCACTGTTTGCACCGCGCGCAAGGCCACAAAATTCTATAATCAATTAGTGACGTGCCTGCTGTAAACAGAGGTCAAAATAGTTGTGGAGAAACTTCCTTGC
Source organism: Cloeon dipterum (assembly GCF_949628265.1). Taxonomy (NCBI): domain Eukaryota; kingdom Metazoa; phylum Arthropoda; class Insecta; order Ephemeroptera; family Baetidae; genus Cloeon; species Cloeon dipterum. The sequence goes on from NC_088786.1 coordinate 15,964,485, forward strand.
CATTCTTCAATGGGAAACTCAATCTGCTCACAAAGTATCACTGTTGAAGCGACGTATATCATTTTCTCTGGTGGAAAAATCAAAACACAACCGGCGCTGATCACTTTCATTCGAACGGCCTTTGAGTGTATATTGACCCACATACATATTACGGATTCGCACAGTCCATAACAAAAAACTGACTAACTGATTGACGCATCAAGCGCGGGCGATTGAATTTCGCTTGGCTTGATTGATGAATGAACGAACGAACAGTGCCGATCAAAGGTCGTTCGCGCTCCCGGCTCTTTGTTGTTGTTCGCTTATATAACTGGCTTGTTCACGCTGGGGCAGGTGCGTTCGCCTTGCAAACCTTGCATTCAAGTATGACCTCTGGGAGCAATTCTAAAGTCACAGACAAGTCATTCGGCCCGGCGTTAGATCTCGCCTCACGCTTCTCACCTTGGCTCCTTTACGGGATGCTGTGTGCGATAGCGGAAAAGTCCACTCGCTGAGAGCCAAGGTGCGCATTTGCAAATTTCGGCCTACGCTAAACGCTTAGCGCGCGGTGTAATTTTGGAGGCTCACTGGGACCTTGTTCGCCCTTCCCTCTCTCTCTCTCTCTCTCTCTCTCGCCGAGTGTTCAAAGAAAGCAACCTCCGTTGGATTCACGTTTGAGGTTCAAGTTCACCCTCTTGAGCAACACTACTTGTTTTTTGTTTTTTTATTCACTATATTCCGGGAAATTATGTGGTGTTTGTGCATAGCAACCGCACCAAATGTCTCATGTTGCCCTAGGCTTGATTTCATTTTGAAAGAGGAGCTTAAACGTTGCTGGTTAGGCAGTTTTGTGCGGTTTTCCATCTCATTCTCAACGTTCAGCTACTTTGGGTAAAATCACTTTCATTTTTATCCCTTTTTAAATTTTCAATACGTTTATGTTTTTATTTTGCGGCTGTTGTTTGGAGTCGGCCTAACTTCTTTTTTGTTGTCGTGTTTATCATTTTGGCTGTTGCCAATTTTCCGCTAGGGAAGTCAAGTTCGAGATTAACTTTATAGTCTGACGCCACACCTAAAGACTCTTTTCAGTTTGGTTTATATTTCGTTTATCTTCAAGCAGCATCTGAGGAAGGTTTGTATGTGTATGTTTAGCATGGCTTTTTTTGAAGGCCTTGAGCGACTTTTATCACTCTTTATATTGTACGACGTATTTCTTCGCACTTTTGTCAATTAACTCGCGCGCTTCTAAATGCGATGTCCGTGTTGATTTTTTTCTTTTAGTAATTTTGAACTGATCGAATTATTTTACACCACATTTGTATTGTTTTCACGAGACGAAATCTTCTAAAGGATTTTCGATTTATATCATCGTTGTTTTACAATAATCTGTAAAACTTCTCCTAAATTCACATCGAATTATGAAAGAAGGTATTGCAAAACAATTATGTGTGCGACATTTTTTAGATTATGAAATTCCAACTTACTCATATGAACAGCACTCTTTAGCAATCCTCAAACGCAATGTTTGAAATTTATTTTTAAGTGTGTGAGTCAAAATTCTACAATAATTAGAGTAGGGACAAATGTAGATGATAACAATATCCAAGCTAAAATTAGTTTCTTTTTGCAAATATGCTAACATTATTTAAAGAACACAATAACAAGATAAGAAGCTTTATTTCTACTTCTTTTTATAAAGGAATGAAACTTGCGAGACCAACACGAAATATAGTAGTTTTCACGTCTCGTTGCGCTTTTTGCAAATTTCTTTCATTGTTGTAAAGTGGCTTGGATAAACCAGTTTTCACGTTTCTAAACAGTCTGCGAGCGGCTCCTTTCTTTTATCTGATATGGAAATTGTGTTGGAAAAGGCAGCAATAACTGAAATCCGCCGAGGGGCTGCTTTTTACATTCCTCGTCGCAGAGCCAGTTTAACTCGCCTTCGATCAAAACTTGCATCAGCCAATAATGGATTTCAGCCATTTAAACTCGAAAACTTCCTTATAAAGCGCCGTCTCGGGCTAGCAATTTGATTAAAGTATACGTCTCGCGGAGGACGAACTCAATGGACATGTACAACATGCACTTAACGTCAATTACGCGTGCACAGATTCACCGGTCAATTGAATTATCTTTGCGCTTTGTCCAGCCTTAACAAGCTGTCGCAATTTTTCTTGTGTTTTCAAATTCGCGCACGCCTCGTTGAAATGTTGTTTTGACGTTTATTCTCGCTATAAAACGGCACACAAGTGGCCGTAAAAACTTCAAGCCGCGCCAGGAGAGAAAGAAACCCGTCTACCCCAAATAAGAAGTGTGCTATGTCGAGGGTCGACGAGTTTGAATTTTCGCCGATGCATTAATTTCTGATCTCACCGATACAGGAATAAGAAAAATCGCAGAGCCACTTTCTTCATTACGTTTGACCTTTTTATTCCTTTGAGGAGTTGAGTGTCTGCCAACCAACCACTCAGGTGCTTCAGATTAGCAAACACCGCGCTCACATCCAACTCTGGGCGAACGGGAATTTCAAAGCTGGGTGCCACCTGCTTAGGGTTGAATTCCTGTCATCCGCCCGAGGGGAAGGAGTAAACTGCGGTGCGTAAATGAATTCCTCGCTCGCGTCCAAAGAGCTTAAACAGCCTCTTGACTCAGCGTTGTTCTTGGCCGGGCGCGCGATCGGAGTATATCCCCAATGCTTATGCTTGCTATTTTGTATTTAATTTATTTAAAATAGAAGAGGAAATAATTTCGAAAAGGTAATGCAAAACTTGGATTTAAATTACTTTTTATTACAATCAATTCTCGGCTTAGAAGGCATTAAATATAAGGTCACACCACGCCCAGTTCGTTTAATTAATAGCTTATAAAAAAATGAAAGAAGCACAACATTAAACATGATGCTGATTACAACCGGTATATAAGCAGGTTCAGTTATTAATTGAAGGCACTTTCCCAACGAGATAATAAATTCTGCTGCTATCACTATCTTTGTTAGTCAAGCTCAGGAAGAATTTGTTGTATGAACCCGATACCTTTTGTTCAAGGGAATGTATTTCCAAGGGGAATTGCGGGAAGACAAATTTAAGAATTAACTTTTTCAAAAACCAAATTAAAACAATGAAAGCATTTTAGGACACAGGTGTCATCTAGCGCCTTTTTAATCAGAAGTGTTGTGGACTTTCGAGTTGTGGCCTACGTGCGACTTTAAAAACGTCTAGTTCGTTCGGCGCGTTGGCATGTTTTGGCACGCTCCTATACACACGTGAGTGGGTCTCACGTGGAAGTCGTCTTCGCATGCTCTGGTCCACAAACAGTTGCCAATATTTGTTGTTCATATCATAGCGTGCGGGATTTTATTTTGAGAGAATGGCTAACCATGCGTTATTTAAAACCCCTGCGTGGATTTGAATAGGAGGCTGCGAGATTTTCGGTGTGGGCGCCTCAACAGAGAGAGAGAGAGAGAGAGAGAGAGAGAGAGAGAGAGAGAGAGTTTTAAAAGGCCGGTTCGTTAGTCTGTCGAACGTGTCCTTCGGGAAAAAATCGAATCCGGCCCACCTGTGTGTACACGAACACATGAAAATGCATTAACTTATTGGCTTCACCTGCATAATAAATAAGCTAGAAAGAAAATCCGTGCACGCTCTTTCTCTCACAATTCAGATTCACGCCTTGATTTATTTGCATTTAAGCAGCTCTAGCGCAGAATTAAAAGCTAAGTGCAAACCAGTTTGCAAGGGTCGTTGCAAGTAAGCGGCAGCAAAATATGACCTGCTTCTTCTTTATGCTGGAATCGGCGGCGGCGGCGGCAATTATAAACATGTTCGTATGTATACACACGCAGAGCAGTGTACTGTGTGCAAAGTATGTGCTGTGTGTATAGAAAGATCCACGCCTTTCCGATTGTGGAACTGCAAGAAAGAAGAAACGCACTGACTCGAAAAGTGCTGGCCGGCCGCTGCTCAGGTTGCATGCATTATCTCTCGCCGCATTGTCACAAGATTTAAATTTAATTTCCAGAGAGTCGCCGACTTTTCTCAGGCGTGACCGGCACTTGTATGAAAAAGCCTTCTCTCTGCCTCCGCATTTGAATACTGAGAAGAAGAGTTGGCTGCTCTGAAAGGGCTACTTTATTAGATTATTGTGTCCGGCCGGCCGGCCTGCCTGTTTTCTGGCCGAACATGATCGTTAATCTCACTCTTCAGCAGTGAATAAATCGTATTCTTAATCAGCACACGACCGCCACTTGGAATGAGAGAGAGAAAAAAAATTGAGCTCTCTCATTTGCCTTTACTTGGAATGCAACTGCCGCCTTTCCTAAAACGGAGGCAAACTGGCTCGAATCTCGAGTACGTTTATTACAAACATCGTCCGCTCGAGATAGTCGCTGGCTGCTTGGCATTCGCATTTGTTAATAATTGTGAGTGCGTCTGCCGCAATTAGCATTACAAAACCGACCATATACTCTCTCACATCCGCGCGCGCAATTTGCTTCGAATTTGCATTTTTGCCCTAACCGCAGGTGAAACGATAAAACGCCAACGAAGCCCGCCGTCGGCGCTTGCACAATTTGTCACTTGCTTATGTTTGTCACTCGTAACCGAACTGATTCGTGGCCCTGGCACAACGTATTTCAAGCAATTCAAGGCCTGGCCTCTTTTATTGTCTCAATTTGTGATGTATATGAATCCGGCGATGATTATCCACAAGTGGCTTACGCTGCACTTTGCACTCACGCTGCATCTAATATATAGAGCATTACGATTTGTTACTTAACGCTTCCTATTTCAAGTGACATCTTCAATAAGCAACAAGTGAATATATTCCCGAACAATTAGACACATTGTGGGGGTTTCGCTGAGTCATAATTTTTTATTTACACTCTCGTCATAGCGTTTGGCAGATCAATGTCATCGGGATATTTTTCTCTCCCGCAGGCAAATCTTGACATTATCTAAGGTCCTGACCTTGAGCAAGGTGAAAATTTAACCCATTACTCGCAACCGCCGGCCGGTTGTTGCTGAGGGAGAACAAGAGGCGCTTTCGTGCTGAGTAAGTGAGAGCCGGCGCCTGTGTGGCGAAAAACAAGGCGTGTACGCGACGGTGAGCGAAGACCCGTTGGCTCGTGACTAGAAATCTGCATTTCCCCGTGAAATCAAAATGAGAAAACAAATTTACGAGTTGGGTCTCACTAAAAATATTAAGTAAATCCGTGCACCAGATATTTTCTGCCTAACTAAGAGTGAGAACGTGAAAGCGGGCACCAATTCTGGTAAACAACGTTGTGAGACTTTACCCAGGAGGGCGAAGCCGCTATGTTGTTGTTACCAAATTTGTTTTCAATTTAGGAGATAAATTTTAATTGAAAATTATGTTATTTTTATAATTAGGATGAAATTTTAAATAGATTGAACCCGAAAAGATATCAGCACCTTTGACACGGTTAGCAAACCATGTCCTAGCTTAGCGAGAAGTATACTACTTATTACTCACACGGCCTTGTTAAGCGCTAAAACGCGAGACATTATCGAGCATGTTGAGAAAAAGTGATACGGTTCCAAAGTGTTTGACCCGTGAACCCTTGTTGTTGCAGGCAGAAGCTTCCGCGAAGAATCACGCGCTGAACTGGAGAGCGAGAAAGTTTTTGGATAATGCCTGCCGACTACGAAATGATGATCGCCTCTAGTCCGCCAGTATTTAGCCATAGCCCACCAGTCTCGAGCTGCCTCGCCACAAACTACAACTACCTCTACAACGGCCTGGCCTACACCAATGACAACAGGTCGCCGCTGAGGCGGCGCGAGGCGCACCACCAGTTGAACCCCAAGCTCAGGGTCGGAGCAATGGCCGCCGTGGCCGCCACCGCCGAGCCCATGCTGGCCAAGAGTGCCGTTCTGAAGGCGCTGGCGCCTCGTCTCCGGCCCTGCCTCGTGGTAAAACCCGAGGAGGACGCGGCCGACGCCTCTAAACTGAAGAAGAGGGTCGTCTTCGCCGACGACAAAGGACTATCCCTGACACACGTAAGTTTTCAAACCTTTTTCGACCCCCACCCCTCCCCACCCATACCGGCGTTTATTTTTATGAACAAGCCGACGATTGTGCGTGAACTTTTGCATTTTGCCGAGCTCGTCCAATACACAAGCTATGATTATTCGACAAAATTTGTTTACAAACAGCTTCTGCAGATTTCAATTTGGGGCCTTCTAAATTGTTTATATTGATTTATATATGCGCAGTTATCGTTACCAATCAATCTTGAGTGCGACAAAATTCGAAAGAAGCGAATGAGAATTTGAGTTTTTTCCTTTACGCGTGACTCGGAAATTCCATTCAAGCTGCCGCCAAATTATCTCTTAAAGAACTTACAGTTTGCGGTTCTAATTCCCCCAAGCCTAAAGAGATAAAGAAAGTCACGTTTGTGGCTTTTCTCGCGCGTTTTGAGACGCGCATAGAAGTGACAGAACGCGCCTTGTATTGTAATTGTCTGCTAAGTTTGTTTGTTCAATTAGCGTGAGGCGCGTCTCGTGCCAGGAGTGCCACTGCGTTTGATATTGGCCTATCAGTGCTCAAGTCTGACCTACATTAAACGCTTTTTTGTCACATTAATCAGCTTCGAATTGCCACAATTCAGATGCTGGCTCCATAACTCAAACTCACTCGCGTCAGGCACTCCTTAAGATTATTATATTATTCACCCCGACCTACAATTGCTCGTCTTTATCAACATTGGTAACGCTCTGTAGATTTTCAATCAAACTTCACACAACTTGAATCTCTAGCCTGTGGATTCTGGAAATATTAATTATAATCCTCACGCGTCAAATATGAGCAGGGCGTTATCTCGTGTGCGCAATGAATTTTATCGCAATGCAGGTGCGAACGGGAAATTATGGCATTTTTATTCCTTAATAGAAACATCACTTGAACATAAACACGCAAACAAGCCCCGACGGCTTATCTGCAAAGCTGCTATTTCGGTTTGATGAGATAGTGTTTATTATAGCGCTCAGCCTTGTTTTCGCAAGAATCGAATTAGGTCCGTGCCGTTTTAGAATCCTTGCGTCTCTATGCAAAGAATGTCATAAATTTTACTGTTCTCTTGCAATGTGGCATCATCAACATTCCGTCTTCTAAGCACACAAATGTGCGTACATTTTGATAAGCATCAAGTTTAAAACTGCACAAACGCAAAAACACAGCACAAACGTGCACCTTATCGTGGCGAGACAATGCCACTTTAGTTCGCGCTCGCACGTTTTTCCACCTCCTCCGCGACAGCACTCGGATACATATCGCGTGTCGTGATAAGAGCATCGGCACATGGAGTAGAAAATCGCCAGCATGGTTAATGACCTGTGAGTGAGCCACGTCGAGGCAAAACAGTCGGTGAATACGCTCGAATGTGTGCCCGGCATGAATTATGCAACAGGGCTGGAGCAGAGGCCAATTGAAACACGCCATTAAATTTAATTAATTATAATACTGCTATTTACACGCTAATTCCGCTTAATGTCGCCGCTTATCCGCGTGGACGCGTGTGTTCGTCCAAAACGTTCAGCTGAATGCTTAATCTCTCCGGGGGCGTGTGTGTGAGACTTCGTGGGCTCGCTTGCGCACTCACACACTTAATTAATTTGTCGTGAATGGTTCATCGGTCATGAGATGCTCTTTGCACATTTTGACCTTCACCTTTGCCGCCATGTCCAGTGTAAACAAGCCTGAATCAAGCAGCTCCCGGCCTGTCACGTTTCGATCAAGTGATGAGTGGCGAAAAGTGCCGTGACTACAAATTAACAAGCTAATTAGCATGCTTCGGATAAATACGGAACCGAACGTAGTAATTATATCCAATCGATGCTGCTGCGTTGCATCGCATCCTCCTCGGTTGCGCAAAATCCACTCTCTCGGCGGCTAATTTCGTACGCGACGGCAAGGTGACTAAATCCACACGCTTGATTGGTCGAAACCCGGGCCATCCAATATAGGGCCAAGTTGGTCGCAAACACGAATCAAGGACGAAACGTGGCCGAGAATTGCGCACACCAGAAAAATAAATATATGCATAATCTCTTTGAAGTCTTTGATCACGTTGGTTCACAGCGCACAAAGGCGAAACTCAAGGTCCGAGATCAAAACAATTCATGGCGGAATGTTGTGGGGAAATGAAGAATATAGTAAATCTAGTTATTTTCCGTCCGTTTCATTCATAGTCGCAGTCGAGAGTGCATAAATGAACAACACGCAGGCGGCTCTTGGCAGGATCACAATAGTAGCATTATCGCACTCCGGGTGTAATCCTCATTAATATTGAGGCGCGGCGGCAACAGCAGCAGCGGCGCACGGTATGCAACCGGCTGGGCGCGGATGCATAACGGCGCAGCCGTGCCGCCTCAATGCAGGCGATACCGATCGCGCCGCACCATTCAATGAACTAGAGCATAACACTCTCTGCCAGCTTTCCCCTCGTTCACGAATATTTCTTTTTCTTTATCTGGCACGACTCTCGTATAATTGGATTCTCTCGGCATTCTCATTTGCATATGGTTTTGCGCTGAAAGGCATAAAATTAATTTCAGTTCAAAGCTCGATTTGCGGCGTATGTGAGGAACGATGCGGAAATGAGCATTTGTGCAAATTTGCCGACCGACTGCAGCCATAAATCAAGCGGGCCGAGTCGAGCCAAAAATAAAATTTGCTACTTCCACCTCGTTAGAGAGCGACTGCCGAAATTCGCGGAGAGGCTGCCAAGTCGAGTTGTTCCATCCCGAAATACGTTGACACTCGTACTAAAAGTAAACCACACGACTAACCAGCGTATTTTTTACTTGTGTGTTGCAGATTCGAATCATGAGCGAGCCGTCGCACTGCCCACCGCTGTGGACGGTCGACTTTATCGCGCAGGTGACCAAGGGTGCGAGCGCCGTGGTGGCGCCCGACCCGTGGGAAGTGACTTTCCCGCAGCCAGCCTCAGACTACCTCAAGTTCCGGCAGTGCCTGGACCTGAACAACGTCTCCCTGGAGAACGTGATCGTGAAGGAGGCGGAGGAGCTGATCGTTGGTACGGTCAAGGTCAAGAACATCTCGTTTCACAAGCAGGTGTTTGTGCGGGTCACCTTCGACGACTGGAAAACGCACGAGGACGCGCACTGCACGTTCGTGCAGAACAGCCCTACGTCAATGAGCCCGTCGGCAGGCACGGCGCCCGGCTGCATCGTCCTCTACGACACGTTCTCGTTCCAGCTGCGCCTGCAGCCGCGGGCCACGCGCGTTGAATTCTGCGTGTGCTTCGCCAGCGACGGCAAAGAGCACTGGGACAACAACACTAACAAGAACTACGTGCTGCTCAAGTCAATCTCGCCGGTCGACAGAACGGGCAACAACAACAACAATGGCATCCGCGTCATGACAGCGTCGGCCGGTCAGCAGCGCTACAACGACGCCCTACACGCCAAATTGGACTCGTGGTCCGAGTTCGCCAGCTGGAACCACTTGGTAAACGACTCGCCCTACTGGTGACTTACCAAATCCCGCCCGCCCGGCTGCTACTTCAGTTTCGGCTTTGTTGCTACACAAGTGAGTGTGACCCGGCGGCGCCCAAAAGCCACTAAACTTAATTGTCTCTCTTCGCGCCCGTCTGCCTATTTTCTTTCTCTCATTTTTCTCGCTCGCGCGCGGGGGCAGAATGTAATTGCGCGCCGGTCTGTGCTCTCATTATTTTGTTGTCGGTGCACATACTTAGTTGTCTCATTGTTGTGCGCCAGGTTCATTCAAGGCTCGATTGCTGAGCATGAAGTTGGGTCGCGAAATATCTTGTTACGAGAGCATTAGCGGAGTGCTCCCTCGTTTGCAACCTTAGAAGGCGGCGCTTTTCTCGACTTGAACTTGAAAATGAATGAATTCCGTTCAGCGGGCGCTATTTCTGACATGAAAGCATTCCTGACTGCTTGCGCATGCAAAAAAGTAAATTCGCTTTGGCCCCCTGTCAAGTTATTATTTGGAATAGCCCCTGCTTGAGTTTTAATTAATCCAATCGTCATTCTGTGTTGCAGGCCAGTCAAACTGCCATGAAATCACGTGAACTCTGTGCGTGAAGTGCGCAGTCGAGAACCAACAACCTACGACATCGACCAAAACCAACTAAGCACCGACATCACTGTCGTCGTTTGGTACTTTTTCTCTCTTCGTAGCGGTATTGGAGGCAGCTCTGCTCTCATAATGTTCAACTGATGTGATCGATTCGTGCCTTTTCAGTTTAAGTAGATTATTTACGGCGATCGTCTAGAGTGAGATCACACACCAACTTTTGGTTTATTAATGAAATAAAATGATGTTGTGCATAATATGTAAATATTAAAGATGCTTAGTCGAGTGAATCAAACGCCTACAAAGTTCTGCGGCGAACCATTTCGTCTTCACAAATTTTTATTTTCTACGGTACCACGCAAAAGTGACGATAATTAACGCAATGTACAGAATAATTATAGCCGATCACTGCGAAGAATTTAGCTAAACAATAATACGCATTATATACAGGGTTGAGAGCAACTTTTCTTAGTTACATAATCGTGTACGTCACCACTTTTGCAGTGCCAAAGTGTTGAACCTTCTTTCTTGGTTGGTATCATGGAGAGTGTGCCAAACAAACTGTGTATATTTTAACGAACTATTTTAAAAAACAAGTTGTTGTCGAGCGATTCGATTATGTTCCCCTGCCGTGAGAGCAAGTCCTCACGGTTCTTTCTTTAAGACGTAAGTACGTTCACATGAAGGAGCGAGGGAGTGGACGAATATCTATCGATTAAAATAGATGCTGGCTTTTGCTGTCTGGTTATTCTCTGTGAGAAACGTATTCAGACTGATGTGTGACGTGTGTGTAAATACATAATTTTGCTCGGCGCCGTCTATATTGTATATTACATTGAATCAAAGTGAATTTTGTGCCTTATTATCATCGCGCGCACCCGGGTCCTTTTGTGCAGGCAGCACACGCGCGCGTGTACAACTTTTTTGTGTGCACCAATCTCAAAATAGTCAAGAACGGCCACCTTTGTATCATATATAATGTATAAAAATGCATCTCGTGCGTGTAGTGAAACTGCGAGCGTTCGTCCAGAGCAGGCGGCGGTGTTGCAAAATCCATGCGTATGGAATTCGCAGCTTCAGGACTTTGCTCCCTGCGTGTGCAACTCGAGAGCCCAAGTGCGCGCGGTTTAAAAATAGAGTTCTCACCGCAGCCGTAATGTCAGAGAACCCAGATAGAGTGGAACACACACACTCACATTTCTTTAATTCTTGTATTATTTATCCGGTGGAGTTTCAGCGATACTTTAAAATCAGTGTGTGAAAAACGTATCGGGGGATTTGTTTACCGTGATCGTGACGGAAACCGAACAATTGTGTTGCATTCTTATTTTGATGCAATATGTTATGTGGCGAAATCGAAATACACGTTATCTTTTGTTGATATTGATTAAGACTGATGCGAATATGATCATGGTTATATAAAGGCATGAGATAATTTTAAATCGATTTTATATGATGCGCTATTTTAATACAAAAAATGTTGTTGTCAATACTTGAACATAAAATAAAATGCTTGACAAAAAATGAAAATGAAGTTGGATTTTATTTCCATTAATTAAAACAAATGATCAAATCTTTAAATTCATATGAGAGACCCTGATTTATTTTATTTTTTATATAAAAGAATGTTTTTTCCAGAGATGCAGCGGCTTTCATTGAGGCTTAAATAACTTTTTAAATTATGAAAATCCTCAAAATAAACGAAGAAATTATTTGAAATATTAAGCAAAACTAGGAAACCCTCATTTATTGATTTTTATTTATTTGCTCATATCTTTGACCCGTTTAAATTTTTGGGTAAACACGTGTTTTTTATATCGTAATTATTCTTTACATTATAGCTCCAATGAATTCTTAAATATAAAAATTGTTTTATTTTTTACACCCACACTCTATAATAATACGACGCAGTAAATTAAATATCTTGAATGTTAAGAAATTGCTCCTATTCCTCTATTAAATATATCCTTTGTCAAAATAAAAAAACATCTATTGAACATCGCATTTATTCTCCAATTAAAAAAAAAAAACATTTCAAATAAGCGCAGTAAAACACACAAAATAAGAGGCGCAGTAAATATTTAATCTTGTACTAGTAGAGAAAAAAAATCAGTGGAAAAATACCTCTGCACTGCTATCAACAACAAATTCAAAGTGGCTCGTCATCAAGACGGAAAACCAGAAAAACGTCCCTGGAGGTCTATCTAGATATACCCACATTAAATGAGGCTATAAGAAATTACAGGGCGCGCGAGAAAAATCGAAGAAGATACTGCATGGGCCGAGCGTGCGAGCGAGTCGAGCGAGAGCGCGGGCAGCGCGGCTGCTTTTGCTTGCTACTACACTGCTGCCTCTCTCGTGCAAAATCATCATCATCAATCATCGCTGGTGCTCTCAAGGACATGGTGTCGATTGGTTTGCTCTCAGGGGTGGTTCTCCGCTGATTCTTACCCTCGTTTGCGGACTGTGTTTTGATTTCGCTTGTCCGAGGTGCGTATTGACCCCCAGACTCTCCGAGCCCCCCGATTCGGGCCCCTGTCCGTGGGGATGCGCCCTCACGCTCAGGTGCAACGAAACGGCGCGGATCGCCCTCGCTGTAAGGGGTGAAAGTGAATAAGTGACCCCCCTTTTGTAAACACACCATTTGGCCAGCCCGCGTCCCAACTCTTTGGGCTCGTGGTTTGCAGCGGCGGACCCTCGTGGGCCGTGTCTGGGTCCGTGCCGGCCGACTGGCGCCAAATTCGAATCTGTTTTTGCCCATGACGAGCCATGTTTTTCGCTTTGTGTCTCCGATTAAAGCACAAAAAAGAAGTTAGTGTGTGCATTGCGGATACATACGTGTTTGCTGATGAAACATGATCATTAAAATTAGAGCTTTAGTTTCCGTGTATGATATCACAAATTGCGCTTGAGTCCTGTTCCATTCTGGTTGTTCTTATCAAGAATGGAAAAATCGTGTGGGTCAAACAAATTTGTGCGCATTTCATGTTCATCGTATCTTCAAAAATTCAAATTACAGAAAATCAACATTTTATATAATATTTGACGTAAGAATGAAATGTTCGTAGCTGTTTAAACACTATCCCAGCTCGCCAAATTCGTTTTAAATTACGGAAATCATTGTCTGATTGCGCCTCCCGATAGAAAATTATTTCCTGTTGATAAAAAGTCACGATATTCACATGTACGTGTCCAATTGCTTTCCTTTCCACATGCACCAAAAACTGTAAAACCTTATCTTCGTTTTTTGGCTTCCAGAATGCTTTGACTGCGTTCTGGCTACTCCTGTTCTAGTCAAGAAACTGCAAAGTAACACAATTCCGTCGGCGCCACCATGAATAGCTATAGCTTTTCACTGGCAGAAAGACTGATTCCTGCCACTTACCTCCAGCAAGCTGCTTCTGCCAAAAAGTCCAGAGAAAATCTCATCAGGCAGCTAATTGAACAGGTAAAATATATCCTCTTTTCTGTTTCTTAACAAATAAATCATGATCTTTTGCTAGCGAAAATGGCCCGAGGATGGTTGGGACGATGCGACCATCGAGTACTTCCTCTCCGAACTGGCCCAGATGGACAGCAACAACTTCCCCGGACACTGCGGCATTGGCGAGCGGGAAGCACGGATCGCGTCTTCCCTGGTTGCCCGCAGGCATTACAGACTGGCCCACGGAATTGGCCGCTCCGGTGACCTAGGCGAGGTCCAGCCCAAGGCGGCAGGCTCAAGTCTCATGAACAAGCTCACCAACGCCTTGGTTTTGGATGTAATTAGGTTTACAGGTAGACAATTAGATTTTATAAATAATTTTTCCTACTACTTTATGGCTTTTATCAAGCTCATTATTTTTTCCCTATCTTTCAAAGCTCCACGCCCCTTTTTAACAAGTATTTCACCAAGTTTTTTCATTTTCCAGGTGTCAAAACGTCTGCCGGTTGTTTTGTCGTACCAATGGCCACGGGAATGAGCCTCGTGTTGTGTATGTTAGCTTTAAAACAGGAGAGAGAACAAGCCAAATACGTTTTGTGGTCTCGAATCGACCAGAAAGCGTGCTTTAAGTGCATCATCACAGCTGGTAGGCATCTCTTGTGTGCTTCCGCTTCGCAGATCAATCATAGTTTGATTCTCCTTCCAGGGCTGACACCTGTTGTAATTGAACCAACGCTAGTGGGAGACGAACTGAGAACAGATGTAGCAGCTTTAGAAACGCAAATGCAGCAACTCGGACCAGCCAACATTGTCTGCGTGTTGTCCACGACCAGTTGCTTCGCACCGCGGGCGCCCGACTCGCTAGAGCAGGTGGCAGTTCTGTGCTCCCGCAACAACATTCCCCACATTGTGAATAATGCCTACGGGCTCCAGAGTGCCAGATGCATGCATCTCATTCAAGAAGCATCAAGGTTTGCAACTAGATTATTTATTAGTTTCTAACATATATTATTCTTAAACCATAAATTTCTGTAGGGGTTTTGTTTAGCCGAATACTGATAGTTCTCTATATATTCTCCAATAATCTAAATACCTTTTGGTTGTGGCTTATTGAAATATTAAATATACACAAGATAATAGCGAGTCAAATAGTATAACAAATATAAGTTTAAGTTATAACAAGAGAAGCTTACCCCAGGTGCTTGGATTTCAAGGCATTTATTTATTTATTTATTTATTTATTTATTTTTTTTTTTGAAAGAAAATCAAGAAATTTAAAACCCAATTTTCCCTCTTTGAACCTGCTAATTTTCTAAAATTAATTAAATTATTGTATTTTTCAAGCGAGAAATGTACACTTGAAATTCAATTCCAAATTCTTAACACTTACAAAATCATTAATGTAACTGTGTGATTTCTATCATTACAAATTTGGAAATGGCATACTCCGACTTGAGAAAGTATTCCAAGCAACACAAATTTGTTATGCTTACAATTAAAATCTCATAAAATTTCTGACCATTTTGTGTCAAAGCAGTACCAGTTTTTATGTTTCCTCAATGGTTTGTGTTGCCATCCCAAATGAGTGTGTGCAATTTTCATAATTATTTTAAGAAAAATTTGGGTGATAAATTTTGAACCATTTTTTGCTGTTTTCATCAAAAGGTAATTATTTCAACATTGCCCTCACAGGAAAGGTCGAGTGGATGCGTTTGTACAAAGCACAGACAAGAACCTGTTAGTGCCCGTTGGCGGGGCTATAATCGCTGGCTTTGACAAAGGATTTGTCGAAAGGATTTCCAAAATGTATCCAGGTACTCAACAGCTGGCTTTGTGTGAATCAATTCTTTAATGAGAGGTGTGACAGGCCGGGCTTCATCCAGTCCAGCGCTGGACGTTTTTATTACCTTGTTATCCCTGGGAGTAAAAGGATTCAAAGACTTGGTCACACAACGCAAAGAAATGTACACTTTGCTGAAAGAGGAGCTGGGAAAAGTAGCTCAGAAACACGGAGAACGGCTTCTAGAAACCAAGAGCAATCCTATCTCAATTGGTGAGTCTGTGTGTGAATTTGCTATTTTTAAACTAACTTTCTCCACCACTCAGCTATGACTCTGAGTTGTCTTTCGGGCGGTGATCCGAAGAGCATTTCCATGCTGGGCTCCATGCTGTTTTTACGATGCGTGTCTGGTTCTAGAGTGATTACGGGTGTAGATGTGAAAGACGTTTCCGGACACAAATTTGAAGGTATGTTCTACTCTCTACTAAGATATTGCTAGCTCCTTAAACTTCTCAAACTCTATTTGCAGGCTGGGGCTCGCACCACTCTTCTTACCCTGTCCCATACTTGACAGCTGCTGCAGCTATTGGTATGAGGAGACAAGATGTCGAACTATTCGTCCACAGACTTGACAAAGCACTAGGAAAATTGAAAGGTAATTTCTTCAATCTGTTATTGATATTTTTTTTTCAAGTTAAAATATCCAGCGTTTTGATGAAAGCAGCTACAATTATAATGAATGTAGATTGATGTCTTATCTAAATCAAAAATTTAAGAATTATAAATATTGGATATTTTTACATTCCAACACGTTGACAATGCATCCTCTTGAATTAATCAGACCTAAGGAATAGGTATATTATATTTCACTTTTTATGTCTGGTGTAACAAACACTCTTATCGTCAGTGCCGCAGATGATCTAATATTTTTCTGGTCATTTTTTTCAACCTGTTATGTTAAATTTTTTTAATAAAGCTCGCTAGGGATCCATGTGGTCATTCCGTTTTGACATGCAATTTTTGTTTTCAATTTTGTGATGTTCACATGGAGCATCTGTTCAAAGTTTTCACAACTGCATTGTTTTCAAGTTATGTACTTAGAAAACCTTGAAAGCCAGTGAAATATTTTGGAATTTATAGTTCTTGCTGCAAAGCTACAATAAAGTTTTTTTAACTGTCTACTGGAAATATGCCTGGTGTTAAATTGAGTGATTTTTCTTGATTCCGCTTAATTTAAGACACCAACACAAATTGTTTTTAATGCACAGGTCGAACATCTGCATCTACTCCAACGTCAGTGGAAGAGTTGCTGTCCTCTTCCGGCAGACGGGGCGCCACCAGTCGGTCGACAAATTCATCGGTTGTGAATGGCGATGCTGAGGCGAGTGGCTCCAGTGCTGGCACCTCACTTGCCTCCAGCAAAGACAGTTTGAGGAAGTAGATGCGCGAAATCAGGCAAAACACAATCTTAATCTTACTCTCCATAACCATTACATGTTGCCATGCCCTAGTTGCCCTCCACCGAAATCATATCCTTTACACACACGCTCCCATTGTTTTGGCTTTGGTCGTCATTCATTATTGCTTTGGGACGTTTCACGCATTTCTTCCCTCCCCCGCCCATTTGAATTGGAGAATCCACACAACCAAGGGCGCCAGGCATGTTAATGCATTTTTAGGTGGACTTTATACCTAGCCGAGGTCATAATTTTAGATTTGAAATACAGAACAATGGTGACGTTTGAACTTATTCCGGCCTGTGTAGATTAAAAGATGTAAATCGAACGCCGCCGTTCCAGTTTATGCAATGCATAAATACTACATAAGTTGCTTCACTAAACAAATCCAGAGAAAACTCAATTTGAAAAATCAGTACATTCCAAATGGTGAAAACAAAACGAAATCATGTTGCAGTGAATGGTTTTGATCTATTAAAAGAATTTAAAAGGTTATGCAATAAATTTAAGATTTAAGGAGGAACACCCTACATAAGATATTTTCTCTAGGCCGTAAGAGAATTGGAAATAACGAATTTTTACATTAAAATTTGTTTGTACAGGTTGAGTAGGCATAGGAAAGGGACTTGTGCGCCTGACTTGTTTCTTGAATTATTACCATTCTTGGTTTTCCCCTGAAGTAAGTCCCCATTTTGCTCTTGATAAAGAAAGAGGCTTCAACTTGTGTTTTACCCTTTTAGGAAACATCTTGGCAAGTCTCGGTCTTGCATGTTACATAGCTTTAAATATATTTCTATAGATCAGATCCTCACCAGGCAAAATAATGATTTTTAAACCAACGCAAACAGGGGTAATAGTAACTACTTAAAAGTCACACGCCAATAATATTTGTAATTTAATGTGCGCGGTTTTTCATTTGTCATTTTTTTTCGGATATCGTCGAACAAGTACGTTGAAAAACTTTCTTTGAACGATATGGTGCATGCAGACTACGCAGAATCACAACTAGCGCCGATCTCAGTTTGAGGAAAAATTCGAGTACTTAATGGAATAATTATTAAAGTAATTATTGTGAATCTGCGTTTTCAGTAAGACGAAAAATTCTAGTCAGCTGAATGTAGTGCATGACAAAATTGTGGTTTCACAATTTGAAAATGGCTTGATTGATTCACGAATAACAACACTCACACACACTCACATGTTACTACTACTACTTGTAGGTACCGATTTTCAACAAGATATTCTTCAAAACGAGTAGCGCAAGTTGAAAGATAAAAAATGATTAACGATGTGGAACACACCCTAGTTTGTGGCTGTTGATTTTCTTGTTACATTGTTCTTGTTTCAGCCAGTTCCTATTCATGTTTGCTTACTTTCATTTTATTGTAATTTAAACATCACTAGAAATTGATCAGTGAATGCTACTATGGCGACGAATAATAATTTATTGTTAGAGAAGGATGAGAGAATAAATGAACAATTAAACACTCAAAAGCAAATGTGTTCATTCTTTGTCGGCACTACCTTGCTATCTACAAATTACGACTGGATTGCGTGCGACCGGGTCATGGTTGATGAAAATTGCGACTTTTAGTAACATTTCGGTCATCACTTGCTGAATTTTATTGTCAAGTTCACAACATCTTTCACTTTTCATGTTAAAACTGAAAAAGTGGACTGCATTACTCTAGATCACATATATAAAATTCCAAACATTATAAATTAATGTGGCAAAAAGTTATATAAAAAGTGAGTGAAAATGCGTCTATGAAAATCACTCTTTAATAGTGTTTGAGATTTTTGTTTATGGAAGACAATCTGCTCGGACGGATAAACTTATTTAAAACAAAAATCTGCTAAGAGTGGACAAAAACTAAAGACCTCAAACAAAAATGGGAATAGCTAAAAATCAATCATTTCAATTTTATGGCACTTAAAAAAATCGAAAAATGATTTAGATTCAGTTTGGCAACATTTAGTTCGGCTATAAATAGTTAATTTTTTAAGTATATATTTAAGCTGCCAAGTTCGTTTCCTTCGTTCCTGTTTTGACGATCAGTCCAGTGAGTTCTGCATCTGAAACTCGATATCTTCTCTGAGTTTTACGATCACTCTTCGAGCAGTTCGGTTTTGTTGCGGCACCAGGTTCAGGGATTGATTCGCGTCGTCTAGAGCGGCCTTCAAGTCGCCCAAGACTAGCAGACCCCTCGACCGCGCAAAAAAGGCCTCAAAAGAGTCGGGACGAATTCGAAGCGCCATTTCTGCTAATTCTACTGCCTCCTCGCAGTTCTGCACATTTCAGAATAAAATTAGTTCTGGAGACGACTGTAGAAGTAATATTGATCAAGACAGTTAAAGATGAAAATTGTATCAAATAAATTAAAATGGCAAAGATTTGCTCATTATAATAATATTTGGTGGAGATTTTACTGTGTGATTAATATGGCAGATCTACACATTTAAATGATGGTTGACTTTTCATATGCCTGATAACTTTTTTCAGGGAGGGGAGTGTTTTTTCTTTTCTTTCCCTTACTAACTTCAAGTTTTATACTTACATTTAGTTTAAGATTGCATCTCGAGAGGTTAAGCAGAAGCTGTAGATGCATGAGTAAAAACGGCTCACAAGAGTTTTGTGCCGAGGTTGGAGGCAGTTTTTTTATTGCGTAGTAGTACCGACTGGACGCTTCCTGATATCGTCCTCTCTTGTAAAGTAGATTGCCGTCTTCCAGTAGCCGCTGTAGCAACATTAAGCTACAAATAATTATTAACACTTCCTGCCTGTTTGGAGCTAAATTTTCAACACTCACAGCATTTCGGGCTTTCCTTGCGCGGCCTGCCACGTTGCCGAATTTAGACTAGGCCTCTTTTTCAAAAAGCATTGGACAATCTACGAAACGGGCTCATTGAAGTCTTTGACAAGAAGAAACGTTTACAACATTACCGGAACATTGCTGCTTAGAATAGCTTTTTCAAGAGGTCGCAGGCCGTTCACGTCATTTCTATCCACTGCCGCGTTGCTTTCCAAAAGAAGCTGAAAAATCATGAATTAAAATTGATAAAATTATATTTTTTTGCTCTCATATACCTCTAAAATTTCTGGATTACATTGGCTACTTGCAGCGTCAAGTGGTGTTCTGCCGTTTTTATCGCACTGATTTACATCCGCGCCACTGTCGATTAGGAACTTTGCAACTTGAGCTCTTCCCTTGTGACACGCATGACACAAAGCGGAAATGCCTTCTTTGTCAACTCGATGGATGCTTGCACCTGAAAATTGTTGTTTTTGACCTTGAGAGGCATTGCAAAGTGAAATATTTCTGCATGATGTTTAAGCCAAAAAATTGTTGCTCTATATTTGATTCTACGGATGGTATAGCGTGATTTTAAAAATCGTGCAAAAAGATTTAGAACAGAATTTGACAAGTACTTTATTTAGTTTATGGTCTCTTCGCACAGGTTATTGGATTCGTTTTAACAAAAAATTCGATTCCACCTGATTTTTGTTTGAATGTCCTGACAACTTTTGGTCAGAAATTCATTCCACAAAGTTTCCTCGTTTTTTGGACCTTAAAAACAGCTCTACGATTTAAACCAAATAAATTTGGCTGGAGGTCCACTTTTAAGTAGCTGACAAAAATGAAATCAAAGGAAAATAAACTTACAATTCTGCACAAGAAGCTGGACAATGGTCAGATGTCCTTCGGAGGCTGCGTACATGAGCGCCGTCCGGCCGTGGTAGTCCGCTTGGTCCACGGGCACACCCTTTTGCAAAAATATTTCAGCGGTTGGCCAGTGACCTTCCTTAACCGACACGCACAAAGGCATCAGACCCTGAAAATAATTGCACGTTTATAGAGAGCCAGCAATCAGCGCGATCTTTCCACGTACTTTAGCGTTGGGAACCATCACCGATGCTGACTTCTGCAGAAGGGCCTGGCAGGTGGTCACGTGTCCTCCGGAGGCCGCCGCAGTCAGCGCGGTCTCGCCGGTCAGCGAGTTGGGGATGTCGATAGGAACTTTTCTGTCTTCCAACAGGCACAAAACAACTTCCGTTTGACCCTGGGCGAAGCAATCAGGCCGTCAATTAAGGCAAATTAAAACAAACATTCCTTCGCACCTTTGCTGCCGCCGCCACCAGCGCCTGGTGTTTCGCCTGCGTCTTGTCCAGACCAGTCTTCTCGATAATGACGGGCTCGTCCCTGCTCGAGGGAGTTCCGATTTGAAATGTGCTCTCGACCTTTGGCTGCGCCCAAGGAAACTCGAGCAGCTTCCGAACAATCTCCAGGTGACCTCCGCTGGCGGCATGCACTAGAGGGCAGCGACCTGAGTCATCAGCCACTCCGACCAGAGTGTCGGCTCCTAGTTTTTGCGCAATTTTATTAATATTCAGTATGAATTGGTTTGTGTTAAATCACCTTGAGCAGCCAGCAAGGTGGAGACGACGGTCTGGTGTCCGGCGGCGGCTGCCAGGATAAGAGGGGTGGCACCCTTGGCGTCGGTCAGTCGGGGTTGGGCGCCAAACTCGAGCAACGTAGACACGAACTCTGCGTAGCCCAAGTGGGCCGCCGCACAAAGTATAGGAACTCCACGGAGGGCTTCTGTTTGAGCGTTTGCATTCGCACCAGAAAGTAGCAGCAGTCGTGAAACCTGGTCAATTGTCGGATTTAATTTAAGTTTCAGTTTGAAAAGCACACCGTTTTTGCACAGAATTCAAGTTAAAATACTGTGGAGTAGAGTGAGTGAGTGTATATATCGGAATTTCCGGAAATTGAATTTATAAATTTACTGCTTGTAATTTTTGGAATTTTTATCGTGAAAATTATTTATACACACCATATTTGATTAAATATTCTTGAAGCTCAGATATTTAGGATTTTAAATGGTCTCCCTAATTGATTTAGCAGACTTTTTAGTGCGGTCTACTGCTAATTATACACATTATTAAAACGTTTAATACTGTTGGTCCTAAAAGACAGAAAAATAATGGAGTTTGGATGGCTTCAATTGGAAACTAAAAATTTAATTCGTTCTTTTTGATCTCGAACGGTAAGATATAGCGGCACTCACCTTACGATTAGGGCTGAACACATTTCTTGCGCAACAAAGTGCGCTGGTCACTGCTTCCGAGGCGCTGAGAAGCCACTGTGCTTGCATATCTCGGGAGGTGAGACACTTGGGCATGTTGGGCGCGTTTTTGAAGATGTGAGCTTTCAAAATATGATGACTTAATTCGAGGGTGTGTTCGGCGTTCAAAGGTTGCTGCACCCTGCAGAAGCGGAGGGCAATTCCGGCGTGGCCTTTTCTACAAAAAGAAAACAAGAATTGCTGTCAGCCCCTGCAGAGGCTTAAATTATGCAATCGGCGCAATAGGAGCGTCATGCGGAGTTGCATACTTTCATTTCTGCTCTGACGAGAGTTAAAAATAACTTCTCTACTCACTTAACATCACAAATATATTTATTTTCTTCGCTTCCGTTGCCTTTCAAGAGCCAGTCTCTAAATGACGAATGGAAGAACATGTATGTGTCATCCGTTCTTTTTACAAGCATTCCTTCCAACATCTGAAGAGTTGAAGTGAAAAAAATCAATTGAGTACAGATTTACGCCTTTTCATAGCTCTCACCGAAAATTTTTCTGCGAAAGTATCCCAGTTGTCTGGTTCGTTTTGCAGACTAGTGGCCGAATGGTAGATCTCGATGAGGTTCAAAGGGTGCATGGAGGCGAGACAGACAGCCAGCAAGGGCTCGATTTTGCTGTAGGAACTCTCGGAAGTGAAGCGCAGGTTGCACCTCAGCAGGTAGAGCTGGTGTAGCGACGTCGGCAGCACCCTGTAGCCGGCTGCCTTCGCCACCAGGTGGCCTGCGTCCATCAGATCCAGGGTCAGTTTCGCGAAGAGAAACGAGCCCTGCGCCAGGGTGCTCAGGTGCTGCGCGAACTTTGAGTGGACGTGGTCGAACGGAGAGCTCACCGAGCCCGTCATTGAGCCGGTGAACGAGCTGGTCATCGAGCTGGACGGCGAAGAAATGTTGTTTTGGATTTTCGGGCTCGAACGTATGCGGAACTTGATGTACTCTAACATGTCACGTTGGAGGTTTTCGTTTGCGTGCGTGCGGTCCAGACTGAAAAGAAGACACATTTTTTTATTTTAGTTCTGCTGCGTCAATTTATTCTTTTTTACCTTATTCTCTGAAAGGGAAGCTGTGCCGCTAATTTCTGCAGAGGCGTCTGCACAGTGGCGATTATTTTTAGCCACGGAGGAAAACTACTCATGTGCTTCACTAGGAACGCAATGATAGCTGGCGTATATTCCGGCCTGAAACAACAAATTTTCACATCCGGACGTTAAATGCCCATTTCACGACAGATTAATTTCCATTCGTCGCACCTATGATACTCGGCTTCACCCATGGCGTCAATTAATATAATGTAAGGCATGGAGGACGAAATCCTGTCGTGCTGTGCCAAGAACGTGAGCGGCTCCAAAACGCCTCTGGTTAGAGCTCGGTCGGGGTCCGCGATGCACTCATCTATTGAAACCATGCTCTGAAAACAGAAATTAGACGCGTGATTTTTACAATTCGACAAAAGCGAGATCGTGCACTTGCTCCTGCATGCATGCAATTATATGCTAATTATTTATAGAAACATGCAGTGGAAAAATAACATAATTATCATCACCTGCAGGTGACTTTCACTGATCAATTGTTGCCTGTAAGCCTCCATCTGCGGGGCCTGGTACAGCTGGGCTGCCAACGAGTGGACAAACTCCGGCACGAGGCAGGTAATGCTGTTGTCCGCCTGGCAAAAGTGGTAGCCGACCACCATCTGCGCCAGGGTGAACATCTCGTCGCAACGCATGTTATTTAATTGGTCGTCTAAACCGAAAATAATATTTTCTGACCAAAATTCAAAGCTGGAGAAAAACTGAAATTACCTGGATGCATGACTTGGCCTCTTCCAAAACACGATTGTTCGACTAATTGTAACAGAATTGCCGTTTTCCCTGTGCCTTGGTTGCCGATAATTAAAAATCCTTGTCCTTTTTCTGTCATCACGCCGTTTAAAAGCTGCTTATAAAGCCAATGTCTCCCTATGAATGGCGGATCGGGCTCCAGTTGCGGGATCTGAAATTTTTAACAAGGTTCGATTTCCTGTTGGATTTATTTCTCATACTGTATTTTAAATTGCAACTTTTGAACAGACTTTCGTGTGAACCTGCCGAGTGTGTGCGCGGACTCAACAAAGTGAACGAAGTGTGTAATAACAATAATCGAGCGTTTGCATCTACCTCGAAGAAGAGAGGCCTCAGCAAGGGAGCCGACGAGTGCATTAAACTTGACGTGAGCGCTGAAGAACTTTTGACGGACATTTTTTGCGACGCTTTTTCCTTTCTTATCGACCTCCTGATGGAACCGTAATGACGGTCCATTGTGTTCGAGTCGTCAGAAGAAGAAGGGTAAAAACCTAAGGATGTAAAAATTATCACTCTCGGTTGTCTACATTCAATTGATTAAAAACTCGCCTGCATACGAAAGTCTGTGTTGCGAGAGACCTCCAGAATACATCGATTCACTCGAAGATTGATCAAGGTGACAACTGTCGGTCGACTTTTTCATTGTCGAGTAAGGACTGTTTGTCGATTTTGTGTCCTAAATTAGGGCATTAATTAATTAAACATAACAAATAAACAAAGATTTAAAACTTATATTTTCTCACCATTGCTTCGATGGACGCAAGAGACATGCAGTCGTCTTGCTGGTGACGGCTCTTTGACAGATTCGGAAATTTTCGTTGCAAAGAGCCGCCCCAATTATTATTATTTGAGCCCTCTCTGAGCGGGAGGTGCGGATTATAGTCGTGATGTTCGCATTCGAAGTTGCCGGGAGTCGAAGAAGTCATTATTGGAAGGGGTCGTTTCGGGTCCAACAGATCTTCTTTGTCTACGGAGTGACAATATTCTTTTTACCAAATATTAATTTCATTAAAAAATATTGCACTAATTGTATTAAATTCACGCAAACAAAACCAAAATTTCATTCATGAGTGATATAAATATATATTAATATTTCACGCGGAAATCTTTCTGCATAAAATAAATAAACGAAAATGTATAAGGATATAAAAAGTGAGCAAAATTACACGACTATAATTTTGGTTAACCGTCTCAATAATGCATGGTTCCACGACGAAAGAAAATTATAGACGCAAAACGACGCATGCAATTAAATCTTTTAACCGCAACTGCTATTATAAATCATAACCTGAAGCGTGGGCAGATTAAATTTTTGCACTCTTAAAACATGCAACAACACGCGCATTAGCACAAATTCGAATTAGAGTTGCCTATTTGATTAACGTTGAGGCTGCTGTTGGAGCCGCCCGACCAAAAGGAGCGAATTTTTCGAAAGACCGAGGATCCCCAAGACTCGGAGGAATCTTGCTTGGCCGCTGTAGAAGCTATAAAAGCATGACGCTTCAGTAAATACACAAACAGGACAAGATCATACTCTTGTCTAATGTAAAGAATCATGTAAGTAAACAAACGCACGCACGCGGCGTGTAGACAAATTATTATTTATTGCGCCGCTCATGCTTTCACTCGAATAGAAATGAGAGATTATCAGTATATTAAGAAAAATGTACTGCATATTCATCTCTAAGAATTTTCTCTGTGGAATCAGATCGAATGAGGCGTAAATTTTATGCTCGTTCGATCACTGCTTAATTCCTGTTTAGAAAGGGGTTTGTGATATGAATTACGCGCGATACTCACTTTGTCAATTACCGATCAGAACTTGCTGCACGAGTGAAAACGAGAGTGGAGTCAAGCCGAGATAGCGAATGCTGAGATAATTTGAGAATTGGGCGTGTGAGAAAAACGTCAGAGGAGCAAGACGGCTTTCGGCCGGCGTATGTAACATACGCGCACGGGAGGCCAAAGAAAGTGAAATGCTCGTTTTCCTTGAATGAAAATCGAAGCAGCGCGCGGGCAACGAATTAATTACTCTTGGGGCGCGCTATGAGGGCAAGAGAAAAAATGACTGACTGACCTGCGAGCGGCGGGTTCTGAATCAATCTGGAACCAGACCTGGCGTTGCGACTCGACATGCCGTAGTACAGTTTGGTGCGCACCGAGGGCTCAGCGCCAGAAAAGCCTAAAACGGGACGCGAAAAATGCCAGTTAAACTTAATTAATTCCATAATTGGCGGGACGAAAAGCGCCGGCGGCCGGACGCACAATGATGATGATGAGTAATCTGCGGGAAGAGCGAGGCAAATCGCCGGCGTTCTCGAAACTCACCGCTCTTTTTATGGTCCAAACTAATGTTACCAGGAGATGAATTTTTATTCCAAGGAGACAGCGTGTGCGGCTCGCATCCAAATGAAGCCGATTTTCAGGAAATCGTGGTGAATTTGGAATTCCGCATTACTCTACTTACTTTTGGACATTACAGTGCTGGTCGAGAGCCGCGAAGACTTGGACGGCCGGGAGGGCCACAGTGACGAAGAACTCTCGCTGCTCGGCCGAGTCTGAAATTTCAAGAGGCTTAGTTGGCGAAATTCTAGCGTGTTTTCTAACGAACAGGCCGGTGTTTTTGAACAGCTCGCAAGCCGTGACTCACGCATAACTTAAAGAACAATGTCACCTTGCTTTACTTGGATTAAATCTGAGATAAAGATTCAATGTCGAGATGGATAATTTCAATTGGCTGTAGCTTACATGTAATTCTGTTTTCTAGCTGATAAAACTTGCTCGATAAGGCATATTTTAAAATACATGGACACATATTTAAATTTGACGCAAGGCTGACGCAATGAAAACATCCATTCAAGTGGATTGGAATTTGGGCCAATTCGAGTTCAATAAATCGGTGATGATGAAATCAGAGGCCCTACCTAAACATGCTGCAAATTTTGTGGCCAGGAGCTTTTTCAGCTCAAGGCTGCCGCGGGCAATTAATGTATTGAACGCGTTAAATAGGTAATTTTTACTCGTAGAAGTTGCCAATAAAACCAATCGGATCCGAGAATAGCAAGGGGATCAAACGCGCGGCCGGCGTTCCTTCGCTCTTACTCACCTGCGACGAGGTGAACGAGGCGCTGTTCCTGTGCGCGCTCTTGGAGCCCTTGGTGCTGCCCGTCGAGCTGGTCATCTCGAAGTTCATCTTTTCCTCCGAGTCCCTGGAAGCAGCAAAAAGCAGAGGCGAATGAGCAAAAAGCAGCTCTCTCGCGCAATCGGCGCCCGGAGTGACTACTACATAGGTTCCGAGCCGAGCCAAATCTCAGCCTCAGCAGCGGAGCAGACGGGGCGGCAAAAAAGCGCGTGGTCTGCGGCCGCGAGCCAGCAGCGGCGCGACTCGACTTTATTTTGGCTACACACTTTTTTTCTGTTTGCGTGCACTCGTGGTGCGTTATTTTCACGCGGAATGAATTACCCCGTCTGCCAATATCGAGGCGATGCCAAAACCCTAATTGGCCGTTATGCCACCGTGGCCCATCGAATTATCATAAAACGCCGCTTAATGGGTCGACGCGGCGCGAAATTCCGATTGTCGTCTGGCGACCAACGCGACTAAAAGCACCGAGTTGCCCTTTGTGGTGCAAGCCGCGACGGAAATTTCGATTTCGGGACTAATTTGTCGGCCCCGTCTCGGGCTATTTTTTACTGATGGCGAGAGCAGGCGAGCGAACGAGACGCGACGGCCTTAGCACATAACAAGCAATCCAAATTGCCCGTGGCGTGGGCGGCGCAGCGAGCACCCACAGGACATACCACAGCACCCAACCGGCCCATTCAAATGTGCTAGTTGGAAATAGACGCGCGCACGCCGACTAATGCGCGAGTATGCACGTATATGCGGGCCTCGATCCGACACAAATTA
This sequence comes from Cloeon dipterum, assembly GCF_949628265.1. Taxonomy (NCBI): domain Eukaryota; kingdom Metazoa; phylum Arthropoda; class Insecta; order Ephemeroptera; family Baetidae; genus Cloeon; species Cloeon dipterum. The sequence continues at coordinate 15,992,091 of NC_088786.1, forward strand.
CCCGACGTCAAAAGGAGGCTCCGTCAGGCACTCACTCAGGTTTCGAGTTTCGTGACCCGCTCGACACCTGGAGAGAATAAAATTCAAACGCGGAAGCTCGTACCGGACTCCTTACTTTCAATTCTGATTAATTGCGGATTGAAAGAAAATAATATAAAAATTTAAGAATGATTTATTATTATTATTTATTATATTAGACACCAACGGTGTACAACACAGAGTACATTATATAACGATATTATTTAACTGCAATTTCTTATATTTAGCAGCTTGAAATAAGGTAGTTGTATTATTTTTACAATTGAGGAAATGATACATGTCTATACCGCTTTCATCGCAGAATTGGCAAACACAATTAGCAGAAACATCTAGATGGAAACGTTTGTCTTTACATAACAGAAAATGATAACCATGGAAAGAGTATCTCGTAAAAACACTTCGATCTTTACAATAGGGTAGCCACCAGTTCTTGTTTGTCATAGCTGGGGTACTGTAAAAATTAGGGTGAATATTTTGTTTTTTATGCATCATATTATCCAAGAATTTAATATAAACAGGTGTGTCCGGCAGGGAGAATTTTGTCTTTAAGTCATTTACAAAATAATCAGTCTCAACTAGATCATATACAAATCTTGATTTCATTCTCTTATCGACACATAAGGCTTTCTTAAAAAATCTAGACTTAGCACACTCAAGATTATTTAAGTCTTTTAAAGTCAAGTATTTCCAGACAGCTTCAATACCATATGAGGCAACAGGAGAAATAGCTAAATCAAATAATTTTTTGGCTGTAACAATATAACTTTTTGACAAATTTTTAATTTTGCCTGTAGCAAATATTGAGGCTTTAACTCTCTTATCAATATGTTTACTAAAACATACACCTGCAGTTTGGAAAGTGACTCCTAGATAATTAATTGAAGAGCAGAAGGTAATTTTATTCTGTTTTTCCCAGTTCAAATCTACTTTGCTATAACGACCATGACCACCGGCTCTGAATTTCATGACTTGGCATTTCTTTTCGTTTAATTTTAAACATCTTATAGCTAGGTAGTCTGTAATTCTGGGCAGTAAAATGGAAAAATCATTTAAATTTTCACTTAAAAGTACAATATCATCTGCATACAAAATGCATTTAACGCCAGGGAAATCTTTCATAATATCGTTAATATCACTGATAGCAAAAATGAACAGGAAGGGTGACATGCACCCTCCTTGTTTAACCCCGTTTGACTGTAAAATTTCTTCAGAAACGGAAATACCATCATTAATTAATAGAAAATTTACGTCAAGAATTTCTGCAAGCAAGTTTAGCTCTTCAAAAGAAAAGATTTTTGTATCTACGACTTTCTTAAAGATAAATGTTCTACTAATAGAATCGAATGCTTTTTTTAAATCTAAAAATAAAGCGTACAGGGGTCTCTTATTTACAATTACTGTTGAGTGAATATGTTGAATAAGTAAATTTACAGCTTGTACAGTAGATTTCCCTTTAATAAAGCCGAATTGATTTAATGGAATATAGCTGATTAGAGAGGAATACAAACGTTTGTTAAGCATTTTGTCCAAAAGATTAAACATAGAGGAGGATAAATTGATCCCTCTATAATTGTTTACATCCTCCGGACTACCTTTGTTTTTAAATAAAAGCTTCAAATTAGAGAGTTTCCAGGAATCGGGAAAAATACCATTCTGAAGGCATATATTATAAAATTTCGTTAGTTCACTATTTAAAACTACGTTTAACTCTTTCAAACATTTATTTGTTACCAAGTCAAGCCCTGGTGCTTTCTTAATTTTTAGTTCCTTAATAGATAAATTTACTTCCTCTTCTAGGAACCATTTAACAGTAGGATTTTTAGTGTAATTTATTAATGATTTAAAATACATTTTTCAATAGTAAAAATGGGTTTAGTGAATAAACATTGTTCACCAATACCAACCAACATGGTAGACCCATTTGCAGTTCTATTTAAAGAAATTAATTTCGTTCTTTATTTTCCAACAACAAAATATTGAATTTTGTTACAAAAATTTGTCAAACATTAAAGCTACTTCTGTTGTCTCAATAGAAGTTAAAAATCAGCAGCATGATGAATGATGATCTTAATAAAATTTTCGCGGATTTTAATATTGTTTAATAGTTTTAAGAAATTCAAAAATATTAAATTTATTAATTCCATAAAATTATAAGTTTGTTACTGCTAACATTTTAATCATTTGCCAAAATATTTGTGATTTCAATAAAAACTATGAGCCTAATTATGATTGTAGATGTAAGTTCTGTGGCGAGACTTGTGAAAAATATCATATCCAAAAGTGTACAGCAAGAAAACTTACTTTGAGAGAAGCAGCGAAAATGTGTAAAAATTGATTAGCCTTTAGATGTAGAGTGTTGCACGCATATTTTGCGTTTAATAAACCATTAATTAAATAAAAACTGATTCATAAAAGCATCTTACAAAGCTGCGTAATACGTAGAATTTTAATTGAAAATCAGTTTAAAAAAATATATATTATGGAACAAATTACAGTCTAATTTCTTTAAAATTTAATTAATTTAAACCTTAAATAGAATCATATTTTAAAATCTCCTGTCATAAAATTATCCAAGGTTAAGCTGCAGCCTTCAGTATTCATACAAGATACACGGAAATGAATTCTTCTTCTAGAAATTTCGTAATAGTTTGACTTTCAGATTTTCACTTTTATAAAAAGCTCCAAATAATTCATTATCATTCTAGTTGACCCTTTACACACATATCAATCTATCTTAACCTTTCTTTTAAAAAAATGGCAAAAGGTATTAAAAATTGAATTGTTGAAAAGTGAAAATAGCGACAAACGAACAAACATTCTAAAAGTCCGTAAAACGAAGAAATCAAAACAGGCGTCGTATAACAAAAGAGTGAACAAGTTGGATCTGATCAATTACTGACTTATTTTTGTTTCGAAAATAAACAACGACAGGCGGCATTTCCTGTCAAAATGCGTGCTGACTGGTGTTCGCAACCCGAATGCAAATAATCGGGCAACCCGTCTCACGAGAATAGCCTTTGTTTGACTATCATAGCTAGTGCGAAAATAAACTCGGGTGTGCAAAAAGTCCCCTTCCGCAAATTGCTCACATCACGATTCACGACCATTCACTTTGCGCGGCACGTCTTCAGCATTTGTATCGCGCGAGCAAAATGAATAATCCGGTTGCCATGCCACCACTCGATAATGCATGCAGCAATCATACGCGGAAAATAACTCCTGCTCCGTTAATACATGTGCGATTACTAATAAGGACGGAGCATGCTCTTATGCCATTGTGTGTATTTGTGGAGGGATTATTAGGCAACCCTTACAGCCCACACGCGCTAATCAGTGTGCGTATCACATAAATTTCAGCCTAAGACAGCCGCTTTTCTTACGGCTGTGCGGTGGCGAGGACGATCGAAATACGTTCCGCGAAGGGATCAGCACACGGAGCGAGGAAGGAAACTGTTTGATCTGCGGTTTCCTTCGACAATAGCATGTTGTGCCGACCGAATCGTGCCCCTTCGCGTCTAATTCTCGTTTACGCTGCATTTAGGTTGTTAATTATCATGGAGTTGTTGAGAAACAATAACAAAGGCAGGGTCTGGTTTGCGGCGGTCTTCGCTATTGAAGGCGTGGACGAGAGGAAAAGTTCAACTCCAGCAGAGCTCCATTCACGGCAAGGAAAATAAAACTAAAATGTCTAAACTTTTGTAAAAATTGTTTCCTTACACCTGAAAAGAATTTGCGATATCTAATTGTCAAAACTCGTAACAAAAAATTATATACAATATTTCTGGGCAAGACATTCCAAAAGAACAGCATTGTTTTAAACAGACTGGTCCTGAAGCTGCTAGCAGATTTAAATATTTCTTAATTTTTCTTTTCATTTTAGCGCTATAAGTTAGTTCGAATTTTCCAAAACACTCTGATTTTGTTGAACACTTGTTGAACACTTTATCTTGTGAAATGCGTAATTATGTTAAATTAAGAGATTCGTAACAATATAACAACTTTAAATAGCTTTTATAAATAGAGATATTCGTTAAATTTAAAATTGAAATAAAATTCAATGTTATTTTAACAAATGAGGTTTTTCCACTTCAGCAAAAGACGTTGCTGTCATTTAATTCAAGAAAATTCTTACAAATACAATCAATAATATTATTACCAAGCTGTGTCAAAGATGCCCTGCTGACCCATAACAATAAACAAAAGTTGAACATAAAAATAAAGAATATATGAATTCAGATACTGTGATACTTAAAAAAAATTGTCGTTGCTTAACTCGTGTATCTCAAATTTTAACAAAATATGTAAAACGCAATATTATATTACGATCCCAAGAGTACGTAGACTAACTTGATAAACAAACTGGGGCATATTTACACATTTTTTTGGTTCTGTTGATAGCAATATGAAACACTGATTGATGCTAATCTAAAAAATTATCATAATTAATTTATCACTGAGTTTTCTTCATTAATACAAAAAATGACTTTAACATTTTAATGTGATCAGAAAAATAGCTTTCGGAAATCAACTTTTTAATTCATCACAGCTCTGCTGAGAAACCCAACTTAAGTATCAAAGTAAACCGCTAAAGCATATCTATTTTAAATGTTTATTAATTTACATGTATGTATTTTTTACTTTTTATCCCTGGGTATGCACTGTACTAGCACGAATGCTTAAACCTGGGTCACAATAACACCGCGAACGGATAACATGGGCACACCAGGCCGCACAGGAAGAGCCACTTGCCTCCGCACCGACGACTTTTTGAAACGCATTCGTCCCGCGATGCCAAAGAAAGGAAAGGTGCAAAACAAGCAAAGAATAACGCAAAAGTTTAAAGTGTAAGAAACTTATCACTGCAGAGATTTAGTTCAATTCAAGGGAAAAGAAACGAAGATGTCTAGAAGCTTTTGATGTTGCGAGGGAAGTAGCTCAAATTAATAATATTTTGTGATTGGTGGAAAGACATCTTTTGTTTTTAACTAAATAAAAAATAAAAAATTCGGTATGGAGATTTATTCTACACTGAATTTACAACTAGCAAAAAAGTCCTAAAATTCAGGATCAGATCTTTGATAAAAATATATGGAATGCATATATCGGAACAGCAGAGCAGAGAGGTAAACAAGAGAAAATTTGTCGCGCTCTCGATTGATTTTCGCCGCTCGCGTGGGCGCACACAGATTCCGCGGATTCCCCCACGCGCGCAACGAAGTTTGCCGCAAATGGAAACGCATGCAAATAAAAACGCACTCGGTTGGCGCACACAAACACGGATGGGCGCGCGCGTCGATAAAATATTGCAAGCACGGCGTGTCACTTTACCTTCTCAGGATGTGCGGGGTGGCCGAGAAGAGAGCAGATAGAAAAGTCTGTCAGATCCGCCCGCCAGTCGGCTCGGCCGGCATACTGAGAAAAGCAAAGCACTCTTCTTCACATAGTCCTCGACGACGAGTCTCAATCTAATTTTAGCGTCTTTGCCTCGTGCGTTGTATGTCAAGATACATGGCATAAAAAACAAGAGTAGACGCGCCGCACAAAAAAGAGAGAGCAGCGCGCGCAATTGCTTTTCTAAAAGTGATGCATGGTTCCTGTTTCCGGAATGGAAATATACTTGCTTTAATCAGTTCCTTGCCCCGGCCCGGCCCGGCCGCCACCGGGGGTTGATTTCTGATCGCGACCCCGAAGGGAGAAAGCGCCTCGCTCGCTCCACGTGTGCGCCACACGTCATTTCGAGACAGCATCAGCTAATGAGCGATTCATTTCCCTGATGGATTGTTAAATTTGAGCACGCTTGTCATAATGTTGTGTTGAGGGGTTAAACGAGTTGAAAATGATTTGTATTCATCGTAGTTCAAAGCACGTGATGATTTTTTCAATTTGTCCTTAAATGCATTTAAAAATGTTTTTGCATCACGATAAATTTTAACAATGATTTAATGCTGTGAAATTTGGTCATTTTGACCGATAATTTATCAATTTCTTTTTAGGTTGCTTTTAATAGTTGGTTTTACAGATTTTTCTTAGTCCGAAAGGTTGACAATTTTTAATTATGTTTAACTCTCCATTTTTAGCCTAAATCAGGACTATTTTAATTGCTTTTGAATCAAACGAGAAAACTCAAAATTAAGATCCGATTCAGAGTGACCTCAGATAAGAACTCCATAGACAAACTGTTTAATTTCTCGGGAATATTTGGCAAAACTGTTACTTGGTCCTAATTTGATTATTGCACATTGTTGAGATCATTATTCAAACCAACAATTTGATCAACTGCATATTATAGTAAGCAATTTAAATTAATTTCAACTTTTTTCCTGTGCCAACCCACTTTGAAAGAATATAAATTTCTGAAGAATATAATAAAGAAATTCACTCAACACATCAAAATCATCTAGACGCGAGAAACAAGAACCTATTATGATAAAAATGTATTGGAACAGGGGAGCACAAAAAGATAACAATTCAAAAAATATTTGTTCGGGCTCCACTGCCTGACTAGGTCTCTATTGTAGGTCTATCGGGTTATGTGTGTACAATTATTTTAAGAGAATTAGAGATTGATTATAAAAAGGATATTAAAATATCTAATATTGGGAGAAACTCAAAAATTGCAATGTAATTAGTACCATATTAGTTCCTTTCCTTCAAGATGCAGGCATGGAAGATTAATAAAGAAATAACGAATTATATATAAAAATAACATCCTCAAAATAGAATTACGACGAAATTCTTTGAAAATTTCTCCTTGCATATATTTCACTTTTTTGCTTCTTTTATTTTTAGCCAAGAAGTGTCGTTACTCAACACAGACGGCCTTTTGTTAACAATCAGGCCAAAGGTATAATGAGCAAAGCGATTAATATGTATTTCCCAACAAACAACAGAATAAATCCGAGCTTTGGGTGCCGCCGCAAAGGCTATAAATAAGATCTGTGCGGGGAATTTGGACAAATGACTGGAATTTCTAAACAGAAATGTCAACTGTAGTAACGCGGCGGCGGCGGCGGCGTCGGACGGGCTGAAAAAGGAGCCAATGCTCATTGTCTCACGTGTGCAGCGCGTTTCTTTTCAAACGACGGCAGACAGACGTGAAACCGAGCGAGAGACAAATTAATAAAAAGCGCCGATTGCGCTGTGCGCCGCGTGTATAATATCATTCCTCGAACGACTCGTCTTTCTGGCTTTAGAGAATAGAAGCGCCGCACACTGCAAACTGCGCACTTATTCGCAATAAAAAATACGCGCAGTATAAAACCATTGGTAATAATTCCTGGTGCATTCCTCTCGCACAAGTAGTTGCGATTGCCAAGTCCTGTTGGTTTGATAAGCAAAAGTTGGCAGAAAAGTGGCAGGAATAGTGAGTGACGTTGTCCCGTCACCGTCTCTCCCACGGTTGTGTTTCGATCATTTTGGCCCATTGCTCCCAAGCAACTTGGTCACGCAATTAGGTTGCATTATATTTGCGAGAAACTCAAGTACGACATAAAATACGCAGTGTGGGAAAATGCGGAATCATCCTGAAACTCATACAAAATGCAGCATTTACCTTGAGCTATTTCAAAAATTTCCACCTCCAATTATCTTTGTGAAATTTGAAAGTCAAGCAATAATTTAAATGTCGATGAAAAACGGAACAAAAATATTTTAAGTTGACGTGTGAATTAAAATAATTTTTCCAGCATAAAATATTTTTAAACCCTATCAGTTGGTTTATTTGTCGGGAATTCCGACTAAAATACTCGTTTACGGAATTCAATTCTGTAAATAAGAAAGGTGTGGTTTTTTTATCTGTTGCTAGCATTCTTTGTAGCAGTGGAGAAATCCAACCAGGACATGCATTTTAAGCCAAATCTTAAATCTAAAATCAACAATCTGAATGTAAAGTGAACTTTATCAAAACTCAATATATTTTTACAAACTCAAAAAGATTAAGTTAATTTAGTGAAAGTTACATGCATGTGAAAAAATATTCCCATCAATTCTCACGAGAATATTTGCACTATAATTACAGCTGGAATAAATTATTCGACTGCCGGAAAACTTCTCATGTTTGCATTAAGTATTTTGCAACATTTTTTTCTGCTGGTTTTATTTTTGTACAAAACGCAGTTCAAGGTTCGTGCGAGCAAGCATTTATACATGTTTTTCTCTACGCACATAACCCACATTCGGCACGCAAATTGACTTAAAAGTGCAAACTGTTGTGTATCGCACACATGCAGAGCGACGCCAGCTCACTCGCGGGTTAATGAAGACGAGGCAAGGCCAGCCACCTACCAGCATAGTAATAAGCTCAGGGAGCATCTTTTTATCGCGCTCGCTCGGTGGAAAGGTCACTTGTCTTGCTATCCGCGCAGACCACCAATACCCAGCATCAGCAGTAGCCGATTCCAATTTTTAAGCTGCAGAATGCGGAAAAACAAGCCCTCTAAACATGGTGCTTCCGCGTGACAAATTTATTTGCTTTTGGACCTTATGGAAGTGAAGAATTAATTCCTATTAAATAGTTTCTGCGAATCTTTGAGGCGAGATGTTTGCACACTAGATAAGAGTTGTTGTGTTTGGGAATAATTTCCTAGAAGGAGTGCGTCTGTTTGTTAAAGGATTACACTGCGACCTCTGAATAAATTGCGTTCTTTAAATTTACGAAAGGGTTTTCTTTCATATTTAATTTGATATCCTGATGTATTTCCAAATTTGTAGCACAGCTGACTCGAATGCTCCTCAAATCTGCTTTTTTTCTCAATACTTTATTGACATAATCCTTGTAATAAAGTGTTTTTAACTTTCCCTTCATTCACATTTTAATACAAATTTTTTTAAAATGCTAGTCTGAGCCTTTTCTGTCAAAGTTCTTTAAACGTTCCCTTTGAATATCAAATTATATTGATGGATTATCTTGAAATTTTTTTTGCAACTTCAAGCAGAATTTAATTACTGTTTTTTGCAATCTGCAAAGAGAAAAACAAGAAAGTCGTCTCGCCATTACCATCTTCAAGCATAAACAAACCTTTCCTAATCAGCTGACTCTGTGTGCAATTGCTGAATTCGACTCAAGCTTGACATCAACCGGCAGCATTCATCATTGTGTGCTCGCGCCGCTCAATGGTTCTGCCATATATATGCTTTATATGGGTTACACCACCATAACTTACATTGTCACTAATCTCGTCGACAGTGTGCGTTGCGAGCAAAAAGCGCGGCCTTATTTGAGAGCAATCCTCGTGTGTGCAACAACATGCAGTGCCGACTTATGTAACTCGAGCATAAACACATGACCGCGTCTACTGCGGTGTATATTGTGTCTAAAAATGTGCAACGAGAAAATGTGTGTCTCTCTCGCGTTGCACACGTGAGAGCACCGTACGACCGACGGATTTTAGTGTTTGTGTCTCTTTATCAAGTTCAATGCCCCTGCTCTTACTGCGTGTGTTGTATTGCGATGCCGCTTTTCTAGTTGTTCTTTTTTGAACCTAACGCAGCATGCCACGTCCTTATTTTCTTTCCTCTTGATCGCGCGAGCTTTCTGGACCAGATTCCAGAACGTCAATTAGGTGCGTCCACACGAATTGGGACACAATGGGACAGGCGATGTTCTTCATCCAGACACGCTGCTTCTCACTCAGCGGCTCCAACTCATTTGGGCTGATTGCATTTTCGAGAGTTTATTCATTCGATTCAATGGGTTAAGGGGGTGAATTGCTAGCGGACTAAACGAACCCTCCAGTCATTTCGAGAATGTGATTCAGATTTGACTCGGGATTAGGACCAAAATAAATCTTGTTGTTGGGGAATTCGGTTTAGAGAATGTACACTTATTTTTCATCTAAAAAAGCAGTCTTGACCTTCGCTGTCTCATTTGTGATTCATACAGGTATCCCATCCTCTATACCATTAAATCGTGCAGCAAAAAATAAAATGAAAGTCCTAAAGCTCCAGTGTTTTACAATTTCATTTCAAAGAGATTTGCCAATCCAACTAAATGTTAGGAAACGTATGTATATGATAGATTAGAGTCAAAGAAAAGAGGTTAATGCACATTTAATAAAAACCAATCGATTAATAAATGGCTAATTTTCTCGGCACTATTTTGAATTACTATTAGGGCTATGGATGAAATTTTCGCGAAAAATTCGAGTTCCACGTTTTCCGTGCTGTTTACTGTTTTGGCCCTGTTAGTTATATTTTTAAAAAGAGCACTCAGCTTGTCCAAATATATGAAATGAAGACTCGCCTATAAACTGGCTGACACTAGCTTCTTTATTGATGATTTGGCTGCTAGATTCTCTCTGCCTCACACTGAAAATTACAGTAAATTTATCCAAAACCAGTGTTCAAGATCTTGAACACTAGTCTTGAAAAAAGCGAAAAAGTAGTCTGCTCTAAGTGTGCACGTTTTTTGTTGAAAGGAATTCATGTGAATATTTGCTGCAGTAAAATGTACAAATTTTGCCCTCTTGAAAGTAGAAAGGCACATTCATGCGCACATACATATTATTTGAAATAATGAGCGAAGCTTCACATAAGTCCTTCTTCTTCGTCAGTATAATAAAACTACTATAAAAAGAACGGAGACCTAAATCTCGTCTCTCGGCAAAAGTGCAGCTGAAAATGGCTCATGAAAGCGCTTGAGATCTGCGAACGTGAAAAGCCAAGGCCAGGCAGAAGCATTCACTTTCAATTTCTAACTTTGTATGAGCCGGCCGCGCCTCGCAAAAGCAACGAACAAAAAAGAAATAACTAAGTTCACGTTGTGGTTTTATTTCTCGACCGTCATAAAATTCGTAAAGAGAAAAAGCAAGTCAGGTAGTGACAGGAACGATTTTTCCTCGAGCAACCGAACGCGGTGTAATTATTCCCGCGAGTAATTTGATAATTCGCTGATGCTGCGATAAGGCAGCGAGCGACTACTGATTTTCTTATCTTTAAGTCCACGTTGCGGCTTTCGACACATCTGCTGAGCCAGCAATAGGCAAAAAGAACACACGAGTTTGTCGCCCAAAAATATGGACGCTGCTGACCTTCTGGCCGGTCTGGACGACGGAGGGCTCGACGAACCCCTGTCGCCCGAGAAGAGTGGTGAGCTGAACGAGATCCTGAAGAGAATCAAGGATCAAATGGCCGGCATGTCCGAGGACGAACGCGAACAGCTGCGAGGCGGCTTTATGGAAAATCTGGCCAATAAGGTGCGGATGGCGGCGGAGTCGGAGGCGCAAAGGGGCATTGCCAGCCAGAACCAAGGACTGCTTCTCCTCGGCGCGCTCCTTGTGCTCTTTTCACTTTTTGGTGAGACCAATTTTCGTTTGAGGGCAATAATTGCGATTTTTTTCTAAATTATTAAACTCTGCCTGTGATCACACTTTGCATCTCTCGTAAGGAAATCGATCTGTTCTCTATAGCAATCGTCCTAATCTAGATTTAAGGTAGAACTAATTTATTCAAAAGTGAAAAATCTGTATTTTTAATCAATACAAAGGGCTTAAATTATATTTCAATATACTGGCCGAGCAATCTTAGGAAAACATTCTCATTCCATTTTGAATTTTATTTTTCTAATTAAATAATCTTATCAATTATACCACCGGTCTGGCTATTATACCATAAATTCCTTAGCAGGCTAAATTGCAGTTTAAACTTCATTGTAACATTTATACAACACGTGCTAAGTAAGTTCTGTAAACTTTCAAATTAAATGAAAAGTTGACGGATATTTAAAAGCTTTAAATAAAATTGGCTTATCAGTATTTTTAAAATTCCAAACTAAGACAATGGCTTTAATCCACGTGAATTTGTTACCAGGAAGGGTGGATTTTAGTTCTAAAAGTGATCAATTGAAGAGAAATATAATCTCGCGCGTTCTCGTACTGTACAGCAGCTGTTTCGCCCTCAGGCCTCAGATCATCAGTAATTTACCTACGAAGCAAAATCTACCCCACAGAATTAACTGTAGAGAATTCTGAACCATTGATAATTTAAAACAGTTGACGGTATTATTTACTCTATGCTGATTGTGAGCACAAAGGACAAAGTGAGCAAGTGATGAAACTCAGTGAGCGTCGGCTATCTCCATCCCTGCATCACAACGCTTTTTTTTCAAAAATTTCAATCCCAAAAAACAATACAATCCTTTTAAACAAGACTAGGCAGCCTATTTGAAATTTCTTTATGTACATACAACAAACACAATTTAATTATTGAGTAATTGGAAGATCTCATTAAGTATATTATCTATTGTTTCACACGGTTGAGTGGTTTTCCTGCGCAGGGAGGTCAAATAAGGCACGTCATAAGTACATTCTCGATCGCTTCATGACGAATGTGAATTCAGCAAATAACAATCAGAAGAGACAGCCGATCGTGAGAGAAACTCAAAATAGAATAAACTCCGAGTGAAGGAATCGAAAGCAGCACGCTTTTCACAAGTTTGCATTCAAATATAATAGCTTATTTTTCTGGACGAGAGACTTTCTTGCAATAAGAGCAATCTGAACCGTGATTTGTTTTATTCCCCAACGACGGCAAATCGTAAAAATGTGAAATTAATGCGATTCGGATGGGAAACCTGACTTCTTATTTTTGACTTTATGTGCCTCAGCATTTGAATTATACGTCAGTTGCACCGGAGAAGTAAATATCGAGGGGAAATTTCTCCGCAGTTCAGATTTCACCCACACTTGGAGACAATGGAGCGCATTTCAATGCTAATTTGCGGTAGTTTTAGCATAAAGAGCGGCCTCTTGGCACAGAAACTAGGAAAAGTTGATGTTTTTTTTTACATAAAGAGATAAAGTGGCGACTCATTTATTACGAAAGGCGATACATTATACGAATCAGCTGTTTGATTTGAAAGTACTTTGTTTTCTTTTGTTCTACACTTCTGCACTGTTCAAATCAGTTATGAAAGAGCAAATTTTTTGTTGATTTTGCGTTTTGACATACGAGGACGAATTATGAAAACGCCTCTGTTTCGAGGGCCGTGTGTTGCAAAGTTTGCCAGGTCGCGCAAATTTTTCACGCAGACCAGTTTGTCCCAATGAATACTTGTTTTCTCTATGCAAATAAGTTTGCAAAAAGTGACTCACACACTCTGTTGCCGCGGGAGATTACATTGTGATTTTTTTGCAGGGCTGGTCGGCTACACGATCTACCAATACGTGAACAAGCAGGAAAACAAAAAGTCCACCAGAGTCAAAAGCAAGAAGCAACTAAAGCAGCAGAAGCAGCGCAAAGAGAAGTGAGAGACTGTGCGCAACAGGCGAATATAATAAAAGGCACTAAAGTTCATCTGACGCCTCTCTTTCTAATCCACCCAGTCAAATACAGAGTCAGTTTTCATCAATCAAGTCTGGCGTGAGGCAGAAATGAGGCTCATTAACACGGCGAAGAGAGCCAGATGGCGTGTGCGCGCGCGGAGGAAGGCTTCTCCCACAGGGGCAAGGCTATTCGTCAAATCTAATTGCATAGGCACCTGTTGTCACTTAATTTATTGCTCGCTGGCCACGCTAGTCGATGCTGAAAGTAACAGCCTTGGACGATCGAGATTTGAGATCGTGCTCGCGCCGGACGTTAAGAAGGATCTCTCAGCCCTGCATATCGATCGTCAAGTTCAGTCGAGTAATTACTCGAGATCCGCAATGAAAATCACGACAACCAACAGTTGCCATGCAACTCAGGAACAGTTGTTGCATTATTTTTTGCCACCGACTGCACTACTGTTGGATTTTTTCACGGATGCCGAGGTCTTTCCGGTGCGCGCATTGGTCAGCACACACGATTCTTTTTGTCATTTTGACCTTTATATTTATCCGCGCTGTTCGGGCCGTCGGGAAGCCTGCACGCTATACATTTTACTCGGCGCGTTTCCGGAAGAGACTCATCATCATCATCTGGTCTTTTTTATTTCCGTGGGAGCTGACGCAGCCTCTCTCTCAAATTGAGCTGCACTGTCGATGTAACAGTACTGGCAATTATTCGCGTGAACGCAAGTGCGTCTTGCCTTTTTGTCGACCGGTGAAATTTTTAGCACCTCGATTAAAAGTGTGTGTTGAGCAATTTCCAGGAAAATCAATTCCAAGCAGCATTTGCGAAATTTCATACTTGAAATAAATCGACGGGATTTTAAGCTTTTTGTTGGGAAATCATGTGTTTATGAAGTTAACACTTACTTAATAGCTTTTTTGTAATGAGAAAATTTGCACGATTTGAAATCTAGTTATGTATTGAACTTTAATTTGATGAATTACTCTATTCATCAAGATTGGTAGCAAGTGAAAATTTGAATTAAAAAGTGTTTTCATTTTTTGTCTTTTAAATTACTTAGATGGGGGTGAGATGGTGATCTGGTGCCAATAATAGAGTGTATCCAGACTCGCAGGGTTTGAAGGAGGTTCAGAGTGCAACTCCACGGTAACAATGTTAAATTTGTTAATTTCTCAAATTTTCTATCACCTAAACTTGCAAAAATAAATCACTCTATCAATTAAGCAGCTGGTTGAACATTCGAGAAAAGCTTTGAAGAATTGATGCCAACAATTTTACTGCATTCTTTCAACTTGACAATTGAATGAGGTTGATATTGACTTTGGCCAGAAACAAAGGACAGGCACGCCAACTGCTGTCAGCGAAAGTGATCGGAGCTTCCTCTCCGAATAATTATAAGCGCTGCACTTCCATTGTCAGCGGCCGAGCGAAATTTCTCCGAATGCGCACCACCATACCAGGTTCTCTATTTCAAGCGCAGCGATGTGCGCGTTTTGATTCTATTTTCAAAGGTTACATGAAATCCTTGGACTCTGGCATAAGCGTGTCAATAGGGTGCCGTTCATCACTAGCTCACAATGCGCGCTTTTATATAACGTTGCGCGTGTCTAATAAACCATCCATTATGCTCTCTTTGAGAGTCTATAAGTAAATGAATTCAAAAGCAAGGTTTTTGTGCAATTGCGGTATCCCATTGGAGTGGCGTCATCATAGTTTAAAAAAACCTGGGATTGTTAAAGAAAAAAACACTGCAGGCAAATTGTTGAACAGGTTGGTTTGTTTATGTTTTTATAGATTTCTCCTGAAGGCAATAATGAAAATGAAGCAAATATTGTGAAAATTGAAGCATTGAAGGAGACGCATAGCTGTTTTTAATTAGATAAAATAAATATAAAAATAATAAATAAAAAATAAAATTTTTATCAGAATATTAAAAAAATCAAAGTCGATAATGTGGCCTTTAATATCCAAATAAAAACCTGAGGCGATCCTTGGACGTTAGTCGTCACATCTTTCAAAATGCTTAGAAAACGCTGAAAGTGGCACCTACGGTTTGCAGCTTAGAGATGCAGTCTTTTGTCAATTCATCGAAGGCAGGCTGCGTGAAAAGAGAAATCTGCTGGTTAGATGGTCATTATCGCCAATGTGTTAGTGCCGATTTTGTGTCAGCAAGACAATTGCAGCGCTCGAGAAAACGCGCCAAAACCGTTTTCCTATATTTATTTTATGCAGCTCTCGCGGTGTGGCTCGCTTTTTATCTATCCTATATTTGCTTTTTCAGTTAGTCACGCGGCGTGCAGTGCACGTATGTATTTTTCCATTTATCCGTGGGTGCAGCCCGAAGAGTTAACCCAGCACATTGAGAGAGAGAGAGAGAGAGAGAGAGAGAGAGAGAGAGAGAGAGAGAGAGACGCACAAGGCGTGAGTGTTGTTATAGCTATTTGCATCAGCACTCTTGGGTGAATTCCGCCTGCTCCATATGGCAAACACGGCAATCGTCATAATCTTGGCAGCGCGTCGTCACGATTAGGCGGCACTTACACGTGTAACGCCTGACTCTACAAAATGTTTATTACGTGAGTGTTTCTCGCAACTAATGCTCAACGATCTTTCGAAGGATTACTCGTATCCTTCACAACTCGCGGCGAAGCGATTAAAGCGAAATTGCTCGGTCTCTGAACCTGCCAAGAAATACCGCGTAATAATCTGCTGGGAATTGTCAAACTGAGTGATGCAGATTACAAAAATATCAAAGTTGCAAGAAAAGTACGTGCGAGCAATGCTTAAAAGTTTTGGCTTATTTCGACAGGCGTTCGATTTGTTGATCTAACTCGATGTTTTTCTCTTTATATCGGGGTCAGTGTCAAAGCATTATTTGTGGTTTTGTTTTGATGATTTTTTAATATCAACAGTTTTTATTAGATCAAACAAATAACAGTTAATTTCATCAAGTGAAGAAATAAATAGGATTAAAGTTTATACAGAGAACACTAAAATTACGTAGTTTATTAATTCTAAATTTTGCTACTCATGCCAACAGCAAAATCTATTTTTGTTAAATCACGTCCACCTATACATTTTTTTTATGAATCCAAGCTTATCTTTGATGACCTGATTGCTTATGTGCATATTTGAGTAGAGATAAAGCTTAATGCGTTGGAAATGAATGTTCACTGATCGCAAAAGTCGTGTATTCCGATTTACGACGATGTTTTTGGTCATCAGACCTTGTTTAACAGGTCGAAAAAGGACATGCAGGATTAGCAGTTAATTAAAAATTGACCCTCCACCACCATCAATTCGCCCACATTCGCCTCGATTGGAATGAGGCTCCGGCACAACACAACAATTATTATAAAATTCAATGAAAGTAGTTAGAATCGAGCGGCGCTTTTTGTTCTGCTCGAGGGGCTTTGAATAAAGGTACACGCCGTCGATTATTATAATGGATCGAAGTCAACCTTGTTTGTTTATGTGTGTGTGTACGCGAGCCGATTTTAGCAAACGTAGTCCATAATAGCGAGTGGCGTTTTGTTGCCGAGAGTGTGTGAAGGAGGCGAGCGCAGACAATAAAATAAATACCCACCCGCCCAAACTGCTCTCGGCGCGCGGGGCACAGCAATAAATTCATGTTCTCATCAGCAATTCGTGCTGTGACGTTTGTGAGTTTCCATTTCGCACGTGTCCAAATAAAAGGGCCATTTGTTAATTCCCTCGTGACCAAGTCGATGCACCCACGCGTCCGCCGCCGCCGCCGAAAAAGGCGATTCAAAACCCGGAGAAGTGCGCCCCATTTCGGGGTTTTCACTCTCTGCATTTCCGTTGGCACTACTTTCTCTTTCTTCCAACCACCTTTCGCGGAGACAGGTGACCCTGAACCTTTCGACCCTGACTTAATACGAAATTGGACCGGCTCGTTGATGAAGCGATTAGCATTCATTAAGGAGCTTTTTTCGTTCCTTCAATGGAGGTGAGTCAGTCTTCGCGCGTCTGTTTCTGCGTTGACACAAATTTCGACGCTCGCGTTGTTGACCTTTACCGACAAGTGCGTGTATGCTGCTCGCACTCAGTCAGATTGCGTTTTTTTATCAAGTTCAGCGGGCTGCGCTGACTCATCATTGATGTTAAGTAATATTTTTTGCATATTTGATTGTAATAAAAAATACAGTTCTTTAAGTGGAAATTTTAAAGGTATTAAATTAAGTTTTATGCGAATTTTTGTCAATAAAAATTCAGTACGAGAACATGGTATTTTATAGCTCCTTTCAAAATTTCACTCATTGCCATTCAACCTGAGTAAATTCTCGCAGAGCTGAGAAATTACGTAAATTTTGATTTAGTAAAAAAGTCAGTCGATTGAATCGGAATATAATGTTTGTCGAATCAAGCAAAACCACACTCTAAATTTTGCATTATAATAGAGAGCTAATTAATGATTAATCCTAAAAATAGAATATAGTATTTACGTAGTTTCTCGAAAATAGGCTCGTCGCGATCACTCCAATGGTTTATGACTTGCATGCGAGGGAATTTCCACATTTTGCGTAACAAATTCCGATTTAAGTAAGCACTCGCTGCTTGAAAAACACTCAACCGTTGGAGCAATTTAGGCATTTTTTTAGCCTAAAACAAATTTTAAAAAAATGACTAATGCAATAAAGCCAAATGTCACAGAATCAAACTCACAAGAAACAATTGAGTTGACTATTCTGAGAGATAAAAATTTTTGTTTTTATTTCATCGGAAAAATCATTTATATTTAAAGTTAAGACACTCCAATTGATTATTTTCCATCAACTTTGATTTAAAGCACTCTGTGTCTTTCAATATTGAATGATTAGCGTCTTCTTAAAAATTTATTGCTTTCAACATGTCAGTCAAGGCATTGAAATCGAATTTTTAATTGCTATCAATTTATAGAGCTGACGCAGCTTTTGTGGTGACTTAGCTCTTAGGAAAAACAACGTATATCACAAGTCCAAAAGTGAAAAATCTCTCCTCAGAATTATCACAGTTGGACAGTTAGAAATGGCTTTGATGCGCACGCCACACACCAGCAGTGAGTTTAATTGGCGCATTTAAGCGTGCCAGTGTTTATTTTTTCCTGAGCGAGTAACGGCCGCCGTGCAGCCAAGATGCTGGTCTCAAGTTCCAGAAAAGTCTTTTGCAGCGTTTTGTTATGCAATTGCGCAGCAAACTTTTGTGTGAATACCTGGAGGACTGCAACCAGTTTCGATTTTTTATGCGCTATAGTCTGCTTTTGTTGTGCGTGAGCCGATGGCCGAACACGAAACGAGAGTAGACGCTCGGGGAAATGGACCACTTTTCGATTCACGCCTCACATGCGTGATACATGCACGGCCAGTGTACTTTACCGGCGATTATTATTTCACTCCATTCGCGGAAGAGTAATTTGCCGGGTTGCAACGCCTGCGTGCAGGAAAATTAAGTTTTAAATATGTTGAAATTTATTTATATCTGTTGCAGAGGTGGAGTTGTCTTGCGCTTGATCATAATTAACAATCTTCAGATAATCTGTGCTCATTCGAGTATAAAAGGAAAGGTATTATACATTCTCCTCGGGTATGTATGCAGCCGCTGTCCATCTTTCTAGCAAATGCGGGCTGGTTTAATATATATTATATAGACGGGAAATCTCGCTTGTTTCCAGTGCAGCCGGAAATGAAGCTATTGAAAAGCGCAATAATTTAGGCTGCAGTCGACGCGTTGCGTGTTCGGACTTTCTATACAAGTCAGCGCATCCCGCTCGTAAATTTGAAAACTAGCCCCAAACCCTAGAAATCACCACCGGCGTAGCATTATAATTGGTGACGATAATTTGCATGAGGGAGAAAATCGACGCGAGAGCGTGATCCGATTTAATTGGCCGCAAAACGAGTGGAGAATCCCGATGTCCTCTTATGGTAATCGGCTCGGTGCTGCGAGCAGGCGAGAGAAGCACTCAACCCCGCGCGCTGCCTAATGACGTAACGATAATTTTCTTGTTTTCTCCATTACCGAGAGCGTTGTAACCGTTTTTATCCACCCATGCAGATTAACCTGTTGCCGCCAATATTGACTCGGACCGCAGCTGCTGCGCCGTGTACATACATTCATTTTCTGCACCGTTGTTGCGGAATTATGGCTGATCTTGACTGAATGGTTTCCAATAATACTCAGCGCAAGGCTGCTAATTAGCAACCAGTCTGGCACTTTTAAAAAAATTAGCATTAAAAAGTAATTAATTTTTCATGTTTTGACATGTTTGCTATTAAAAAATTAATTCTGACATTTATTCATTTGATTTAATTTAAAATGACGATCCCTTTTTTGCTCGCTTTGTTAACCCTGGTAAATAATCAGAATTCTAAATGTATCGATTAATAGCTTTCACTTCATCGTAAATGATTCATGAAAGGTGGAAAAATATCCAGACGTTAATAATTTCAAGAATAACGAGTACTTTTCATGCAGCTGAAACGAAACTGGAGAGAAACAAAGTGCTCAGTGCTCGCAACACTAAAAAGTCAGTTGACATCCCACCGATGCCGCCTACTGAATTCGTAATAGGCAGCACGTGCAACGCAGAGGTACATGGGGTTGTCGGTAACGACATTTTGACCGATACATATTCGAAAATCCAACGTCGAAACCTCGCGTAGAAGCGCTGAATCTCACGCTAGAATGAGCACTTTTTGCGTTCTGTCACACTTTCACGGCGTCATCACTGAGAAATCCCAAAGTGACAGTTTCAGACTCTGGGAATTCTGCACTGTCACTTTGATATCGACTGTTCAAACAAGTTAAAGCAGCATATAATTAAAACTGTTAAGAAACAATATTAATTAGACAGTGTCAGCAGGCGATGCTCACTCAGGGGGTTAGGTGTATTATAAGCTTTATTAGTTCTATTGCGGACGTTTTAGCCCGAAGCTGGACGCGACTCGTCGGTCCAGTCGGTGAGTCAGTCAGTCTGTTTGCCGCCAGAAAGAAAAGCAGCGCGTTATTAGGCACAAGCGTGGCGTCAGAAAGAGCCTAAATACCTAGGGCGTCTGGTCGAGGGTCGAGGGCTGCGCGTCGGGGGTGCGACCGTTCGTGTTCAGGGCCAGCCGGCGACTCGGAAAAGCGAAATTGGCGAGACGGGATCGGCCGGTGCCGGTGCCGCCGCACTGCTGCAGCTGGCTGCCGAGATTTTCCTTGAATCAACGTGACGTGGTTTGCGTGTCGATGATGACACAACGCGCGGCGCGAACGGCGTGGTGGGAGCCGGTCCGCGGGAGGAGAAGGGAAAGGAGTAACCTGTCGGCCCACCGCGGCGGCTGCAGCCAGGCCCCGTCAATGTAAAAACACACACACTCGCGGCGCGCTGAATAATATTATGGTGGTACATACCTGGCTGTGAGGTGGAGCGAGCGAGCGAGTCCAGCCGCTGGTGCACCGCAGGTCTCACTCACTCAGTCAGTGCAAAACTAGCAGTGCGTGAGCGTGTGTGCAGTCTCACTCTCGGGCGCATTTCAGGTAGGCCTTCCTTCCTACCTCACCTTTGGACACTGCTGGGCCACTTCCCCATTTGATTCAGCGCGCGTGACCCACTAATTTGCCGATTGTCCGCTCGTACGCCGGTCCATTCTCTCTTTTTTCGGCGCATCCTGCTCTCGACGTGATTTGCATTAAATTTGTCGTTTCGCAACTTAAAAACCCTAATTCGCCCGACGACGGGCTGACAAACGCCGAAAAGCCTTGGAACGACGCTGATTCTGCAGAATTGCAACCGGTGCTCGCATAGTGATTAGCGCGATCGGCGTCCAGCAATTATCGCCGCACTTTGTCGCCAGATTGCTCGTTTCGCAACCGACCTTCCAGCATTTGGTTTGGCGCGAGAATCATCTTACCTGACAGACATATCGGCTGCATGCAAAGTGGAACTTACTCTATTTTACTTCCTTCAAACGCGAGCATGCGCTCGCGCGCTTTCTTCTTTTACAAAATACCAAGGCCGATTCTGCAACAAGAAAGTGCATTTATGCAGTGCTCTGCTCTGCTCCGCCATCGATCTCATTGCCAATCCCACCTTGTTTATCTGCGATTAAAATTTTGCCCCTTGCGCGAGAAGTGTGTCAGCCGCAGCAGCCGAGAAAAGTGATAAAAATCGCGACAGGTAAAAGTAGATTCATAGAGAAACATGCCCCGTGGAATAAGGCTGGCCGAAAAGAGAGAAACGAAAAATCGGAATGAGCGGGCGATGTGATAAACGCGTTTGAATGTAATTGCAGTTTTCTACGACGCGCGCGGCACAAAAAGCCTGTGCGCCTGCAGGCGTTCAAGTCTCTGGCGTATGCAATTACGATATGAAAGTTCGCCAGAAAGAGTTTTAAGCCGCGCGCAAACGGCTGCTCGGAGACAGAGTGGGCCCGTTTCATAATTATTATTCAATGAGAAAATGAGAATAAAAAGGCCACGCCAATCACCACGCACTCGCAGCTTTTATTCAAATTACCGAGCTCCGTGTTACCTAACACCTGCAGATCGAAGGACTCCGCTCGGTGGACACTCGATATTTATATGTTTCGCTTTTTTTCCAACTCGCGACAACTTTCCCTCCAATTCAAGTGCAATTATCGGCAATTTTGGAGAGCCGCTGCGCTGTTCTTCCTATTTGAGGAAGAAAGCAGTTGAATGACTGACGAGATCTGCTGCGAGCCGGATAATTTATGAACTTGGTCGGCTCCGGCAGCCAGCGTGTCTCTCACCGTCTGCGTGAGACCAAATCGACACTTGAGAGTCGAGAACCGCTCGCCACCATATCTATTTGACCATAATATTTCTCTTGCCCCAAACTCGCGCATGCCGCTCGTGCGCGCTACTCGCAAAACGGAAGCATGGCACATATTTTATTTTGAATCGCACAACGTTGTCAACGCTTAAATTCACAGTTTGCTGAGCGAAAATTCTGGTCTACTATATATCTTTGTAAGTAGGACGGTGCTCCAGAATATTTGATAACACACAGTATTTTTCTCTCGCGCTCGCAATTTGGTTTTATCCAGTTTTTTTCACAACAAAAAAACACTCAGATTCAAGTGTTATTTTGCTGATCCGATAACGGATTTCACTTTCCTTATCTATTCAAAAGGCGAGGAATTTCTTGGCTAGGCATCTTGCGCAACACATAACAAAGCATAGTAGGCGTTTCAAAATAATTTTGCTTAGCCTCAAGTGACACGGAGTAGCTCTTCAGGTGCCTGGTTTTTCCGTCAACTTGAACCCGGAATTTGTTTGGGAATCCCAAGCTCCAAGCTTCAACGCATAAAAATTACAATAACTATCTCGTTTTTCACCACTCCACTCACTCTCGTGCCCTTCAAAACGTCTTTTTTTCTGCCAATATGGATGAAGGTGTGCGGTCGGACTCTTATGCACGCAGATTTCTACTTAAAAAAAAAACTAATTTCTGCTCCTGTTCAAAGCGACCTTCACAATCCGAACGAAAATGTGAAAATAAGATACCGTCATAAAACTTACGTTCAAATACCAGTATTGCGAATGCATCATATAGCCGAGCGTGAACTAATTTCGTTTGACGCGAAATTTTGTAATGCGGGACAGCGGCGGTATATAGTTATAAAGTGTGACGGAATTGCCTGGCGCTTCTCTCGATTATTAAGTAAGGTTCCTCCTGGCTTGACAATTGAACCACTGCTTTCGTTCGTGAGGGAATTATAATATCGTTTCACCTGCTGAACTGCATGACCAAGAATATTAGATTTTCATCACCATAATAAGCTAATTTTTACCCACCGGCCCTCTGCTTGGCCAACAACTTATTGAGTAACAATTAGAGACCGTTAATCTTTCAAACAGCCGGTCTAAATTGACAATCAAGATCGCTAGATTTGATTAATTGACGACATAAGTTGCGTATGTTGCTATGCGTGTTTGATAGCGACCAGAGGATCCTTGTTTCTAGTCACACGCTATATACAAGGCAAAACAGTTTTTACCAGGACAAGGACGACGCTGTCAACTTTTTTTGGTCACCGTGGGCGGCCGCTCTCAGCATTTTGCAACTCACTCGGTCATCTTGAAACGTAATTATTATCGTCTGATTTTAAAGTGTAATCGTTTTATTACGCTCAGTCAAGTATACATGCAGGGTACTCAACAGCCTATCAAACAGTTATATATACCTAGTTTACTCAGAGATAATACTCTTGTGACATTGAACTAATCAGACGGTCATGAATTACACATGAAATAGAAAAACAACAACTTAAGCTACCAAAAATTGGACGAATAAATTAAAAAAGATATTGAAGTGATTTTTTTAGCAAAAAATATTAAAACCTGAAAGGATAGTAATTACTTTGATGACGTATCACAAATCTTTGACTGCGCGGTGGTCGGGCTGTCATAAAAACCGCAAACCAATCGAAGCAGCCGTCAGCTTAAGTTTCAGCCGATTGAAAGGAGCACCAGGAAACAAAAAGGCTGGCGCTTAATTATCTTTTTTTTCGTCTCGAACTGGTCTGTGCGAGCGTCTAAATGTGATGCAACAGCTGCCATCACTGAGAAAGAAAGTTCGTGGGTTGGAAAAAACCAAATGACTCAACAGTGGAAACATAATTTCGGTTCAAAGCCCCGCTCGGCCGGAGGCGGACCTGTGCCAATAAGGGAGCGAAAAGCCGCTTGGACTGAATGTCAATTGGCAGCAAGTATGCGCTGAAAAAATCAGTGGCAGAAGAGTAACGGAAGCGACGGACAAAGAGTGCGGGTGTCTTTGCCGCCGCCGCCGCCGGTGACAGAACCGATAAAATACTACGTACGAATGACATGACACCGTCGCGTGCGCAGAGAAAGTTGTCGCCTTTTAAGACCTTTCACCTACTGCCCCGGCGGTTTGAGCTTTACCGCGAGAATGATTAATGCAGAGTGAACTTGCACGCCTTTTATTTTTATTATTCCCCGTCGGCTGGGTGCAACAACGCAACCGCGACACTCGGCACAGACCGCGCGCGTTTCACACTCAATTATTTTCCGCGCACAAACAAAGCAATTGTGCGATTATCTCGCGTGGCAATGACGAACTGTAGTTACGGCGTGTGGCTAATTACACGGCCTCTCCTCTCATTAAATGTCCGGAATCCGCGTTATGTAACCTCTAGCGACGTAGCGACTCTATTTTTTAAGATATCAACAGGTCTCTCTGCAGACTAACTGTCTCTATACTTACAAATAATGAGGCAGGCAATATAAACACGTTACGCAAGTGATAACATTGACCATCGATTGAGTAGCAGACCTTTTACCAATATGAACGTGTTTTTCCTTTTTTACATTTAATTGTGTAGGCGCTGCACATGATGCTAATAATTGCTAAATGCCAATCGACTCGCTTTGAATTAACCAAAGCTGCCTTTCAAATGTTCCAGATTAATGTTTTCTGAAGAAAATGCTGACTGCGCTGAGACGTCGTAAAATCTCCTGATATTGTGTTTCGCGCATCAAGCCACAGAGAGAAATGCACACCCTGAGGGAGAAATTTAGCACCCATACAGAGGATAAAAAGAAGAAAAACTGCTTCCACTGGCGGGTTTTTCGATTTGGCGTTCTCTTCTTGATCTCAGTGCTGCTGATCCTCTTGGCGTATGCGTTCAAGTCAGAAGCTGATGAGGAAAATGAAGCAAGCGGCCACGGGAAAGCCAAGTTTATTGCCAACTCTACGCTGCTTGACGGGTATTTAAATTTTGTTGTCCCCAATTTCAAAGAATAAAGAAAAACTTTAATTTTTTTAATTATACGAAAATGTTCTTGCCCTATAAGTTGCAATTATGTGAATATCACAAAAGAACAATAGGAAGCTAAAAGCCAGTATGGTTTTTCCTGCACAGAAACAACTCCCGGAAGGCAGTATTTGACATAAACGACATCATCACGCACGACAAATGGCTCGTTCTGCAACCTGGCGAAGGTAACAGCCTAAGTGAGGAGGCGCGCAAGTCCCTTACGTGCGCCGTCATCGAAGCGAGTTTCGACCAAGGATGGCGACCTCTGATTCTGGCCGAACAGAGTGCTTGTTGTAGGTCAGTGCCTGAAGCTAGCAAATAGTCTTCCTCTCAAAACTGCGTCTTGATTAAAATTACAATTGCAGCAAACCACGATGCGTTCTGCTACATTCGGAGAAAAGGGCGCGCTTGCCCTACGACACGAGGAGATTCCTCGAGAATTTTGGTGCCATGAACGAGGAAAATGTCCATTTGCAAAGAAACCTTGCGTACTTATTCGCCATTCAACACGGGGCACGATTTGTCATGGACTGGTACTTGGACGATCACGATATGGCTATAAGTACGATCTTAAAAAAAATTAGTAGCCAGTCTAATTATTTTTTTTCAGTCGAAGATTATCCAAACAGGTCACTGCAGCTTTTGCAATCGACCACACTGGATATTTCATTGGGGTTGGTCATGGAAAGCTTATCTGAAACTCCATTATTTGCCGTATCTCCTCGACCCACAAGACGCCTGTACAATCCACACTCGCATTTCGGCCGCCCAAATTTGTGGCCTGCAGGTTATCAACCTCCTATTCAGGTACTGTTAATAAAGTAATAAAAAATATATGTTTTACTAAGCTTCCTTCATCAAAACAGAGGAACCTGTTGCACAATTTAAGAAAGGGGTCGCACCTTCCATGGGTTTCGGATACGCAGTATTCTCGTATCAGAAACTATTCAAAAATTGAAACCTTCTCCAAGCAGAGGTACAGAGTGTGCGAAATAAGGCCACCCTCTATTGAACAGGTAATAAATAAAACCTCTTTGGCAATTATTGTGGAAATAACTGTGATATTTATATAGTTTTTAAATCAACCTGAAGAGCGGTCATTGGACGAAGCAGCTCCTCCTGTCACTCTGCCAAGCGACACGCTCTCGCTGGCCTCGTCCAAAATCACAATTTACTCTGGAGACGCACTTTGGGCGTTGGCTCTGTTGCCGAATACAGCGGAAAAAATTCCATACCAAATGACACGCACCCTTTGGAACTACCCATTAGTCGCGAATATTGCCGCTGGAATAAAGGTTTCCCTTAGTCCCCTTTCGTCAACAGGCGTTCTTTACCCACCGTGAGTCTCACAATTTTTAATACTTTCTTGCTATATTTAGGCAAACTCTCAGTTCTAGCGAAGCGACCAAGATTGCCAGTGCGGAGCTGACGAATGCGGTGATGCGCTGGAGGTGCAACAGTCGCAGCATTTTATCCTGCATCGTGCTGCTGAGCCACGAGTTGGGTCCTAAATTCAGCACTAATTCGAGTGGTTTGCTGTCCAACTGGGCGAGCGACCTGAAGCGCCTGAGATATTTAGAGCCACCTGTTGTGCCTCTTAGGAGAGGCGGCATGCAAACACCTTGCTTGGGGCACCACGGACTCGGAGGAGTGACTTTTCAGGTGATTAGTTTTACCCTGTCAGCTGCGACGTCTAACACGCGAGGAAAAAATAAAATAATTATTTCTTCCAGCCCACCACTCACGAGCTGGCAAACACGTCACCCGCCAAGAGGAGAGAACGTCAGCGTCAAATGGACCAGCATTACGAGCCGCATTTTAAGTTGCTCGAATGGATGAGTAGGCTGAATTCAACTCATCACAGTAACAAGTCCGGTTCGACTGAAGAAATCGCTGCCGAAGAGAAGCCAGTCGTTGTCGAGCATATCGAACTTGTGCCCTTAACCGACGCAAAGCCGGATACTGTTAACGTCCTACAGAAGGAAATCGTCGAAGAAATGTGCCGTGGATTTTCTAGCATGCTTCCGATCGTCCCAAAAAATCATTTCGACAAAACCCTGCTCGTCGTCGCTTTCGACAACGACGAAGTGTACGAGCAGCTCCCCATGATTGACGTCATATACAGAACTCACTTCAGAAACATACTGTACTGCGGCTATCCCCACGCTTCTCTGAACACGTACGTCCATAAACTTCAGCTGGAGAACCGAACGATTTCGTATCTGCCGGCTTCGACGCCTGGGTACGAGTGTCTCGTGGGAGCGATGGAAATGGAGTACCACGTAGAAGGCTACTTGCTGGCGAGTGCCCACAGTCTCCTCTTGCCCGAATCTCTGAAAGATCTTGACAGGAATGAGTTCTGGTATGGCAGCGATGAAAACGACGTGCTAATTTCCAAAAGCACCTGGCGCCAGGTTGACCCTGGTGGCAAGAAAATCCCCAGGATCATGACTTCCGTGGTGCAGGCTCTACGATTCGTCGCTCATCTGGTTGGTGTCCACGAAGACGAGCAACACCACTCGCACGAAGGCGAAACGGGCGAGGACGAACACATGCATTCGTCTGAAGAGACGCCGCAGAGCCAGAGCAACAAGACGGTGGCGGAAGTCGCGCCTGCCGAGGAGACCGAAAATTTCGAGCTGCACCTGCACGCTGAGCGAGTTTCGCCTTTGACCAACCTGACCGACGTATACTCGACCTTTGAAGCCGGTGTTACGGAGGAGGCTGTGTTCGTGCCCACGGAGGAGCCGTCTAAAGTGAGCACGACGACCGCGGAGTTGCACGTGCAAGAGGACCACAATAAGACTGTGATCGACTTCGTTTCGATCGACCACGAGGAGAGGTTGCCCACAGAGAACAGCACATACACATCCAAGGTCGAGGAGCCGAAACTCGAGGATAAAGAAGGAGACTCGATTTTTGCGGAATACGACGCAACAAGTCCTGTCGTCTTCGAGCCGATCAGTGAAACCCCGCAGAGTGAGCTGGAGTTGAACGTGTCTGAGCCCCACGAAGCCCACCCGGAATACCTGGACGTCAAAACTCATCAAGTTTACAACCTGAGCCTTCCTGATGAGGGCCCTGGGCACACGTTGATCAACCCCGTGGAGGACGATAAGGACCTGGAGTCGTCCAACAACTACGCCAAGCGAACTGCCGAAGCCGCGGTGAACCGCACGCGTAGGAAAGCGACTCTCGACCCTCAAATCCTTCTGCAAGAGAACCACGTCGTGGAGAGCGCCTTCGAACACATCGCCGAACTGATCGGTTTGGTGCTGTCCAAGCTGCAGAGCGAGCCAGACGCGTCGCCGAGTCTTCCCTTCCAGCTGTACCAGCATAACTCTATGCGTCTCGACCCCCGCGAGTTCAAGCACCTGCGGTGCGGCGGCGATCACGTGCCGTCTTTCTACGCAAACAAGGAGCTGTGCACGTCGCTGCGGCTCTTCTTCACCAACATCGACCGCCTTTACCGCACGCAGGGCGGCTTCCTGCCCTCGTACAACCACTACCCTGTGTATTATGTGCCTGTGGGCCAGCAGAAGGCCTTCTACTTGCTGGCCAACGTCTTCCTGCAATTCGGCGTACCTGAACAGGTCGCGGTGCCTCTGGTGCTGCACGGCCTGGCGAACGAGCGGGTGCACCGACTCAAGCGAACTTACTTCGGCAGCGACACGCCCGCCGTGGTCGAGCCCAGCTACCCTCTCTTCGACGAGAGCGCCAACTATTTATTCCCCGTTTATCTGCAGAGGGACCTGCACGGCGACAAGAAGCTGCAGGTCATCTTCTGCCTCAAATATTTGTACAGCATTCTGTCGTGATCGTGAGAGACGCAGTTTTTTACGAGAGCAAATTCAATGTGATATAACTTTTTTGTTGCATGGTGAAATGAAAATCTATTCTTTGTTGGTTTAATGAGATGTGCAATAATTGATGCGCAGCTTTGCAATTGTTGCTTGTTCATGTTAAATTATTTCCGCGTTTGGCATGTCCATTTTACACAAAGAACTTTCTCTCTCTGATACGTTTATTTAAATTTTATGTACTACTTTCGTCGAAACACTCTGCAGAAAAAAAATGTTCCTGATTTATATACCTGGCTCATTGTAAAAATCATAATCAGATGAATAAACAATTAAAATTGTTAAGAAGGAATAAACTAGACATTTATTGACACCATCACTCAAACAATACAAAGTTGGAGGGCCTGCTGAAATCGCGACCTCGAACACAAAATGCAAAGTGCGTTTTATATTGTACGGTAAATAAATGCCAACCAGAAAACTCGAACACAACAGGTATGAGTGTCCTCCAGCCTCAAAAACACTTCATAATGACAGGATGCGCGGTTTCTCTTGTTACAAAAGCACAAAAGAGAGCCGCTCGTTTAGCATTGCTATGCAAATCTGTGACTGACTTCATTAAAAAAATAGCGTGCGTCGCAGCCAGCTGGCTGAATTTATAAATTAGGCATGACAATAGGTGATAAAAATCTTGATTGCACGCAAGCAACACAATAATTGCGTAAAAGGATGGGCTTCCACGAGCACTAGTATTTTGTAAATTAAAGCATTATTTTGCTGGTGCGCGATAACAAAATTCCAGTACAATTGTGGCTCTTTGCATTTTTGCCGAGTCCTTGGACAATATTTAGAGATAAAATATTTACTAGAAATAATTCATACAACATCCGCGTTTATCTGAAATTACCGCGACTGAGACTTTTATTTGCTCTTATAAATTCACACTCGCACTTTCTTATGATTTTATTTTGCATCTTGCATATTAGAAGAAGAAAAGTATTTCAGCTTTTGAACGAAAGATGACATCTCAATTGTTTTTTCTTTTAAATTTTTTATGTTGAATTTGCTTGTCAGGAAAAACATGACAAAATTTAGCGACACGCCAGAAACCGTGCGAGATCAGTGAGCAGAAGGAAGAAGCGAATTCTAGCCAGGGTCAAGCAGTGCTTAAGCCTCATCATTGCCATCAGCAAAGTCGGTCCTGTAAAAGGGCTGCCCCACGGAATCTCCATAGTCATCTTCTGGTAGAGTTACGTGGTGCAATTCTCTGGAC
Source organism: Cloeon dipterum (assembly GCF_949628265.1). NCBI lineage: Eukaryota > Metazoa > Arthropoda > Insecta > Ephemeroptera > Baetidae > Cloeon > Cloeon dipterum. The sequence continues at coordinate 16,022,252 of NC_088786.1, forward strand.
TTCCCAGCCGACAGAGTGTGATGCTGTTGCACCGCCAATATTGGATCTCTCTTGCCGAATCTTAAACAAAATGAAAGGAAAATCGAGCTTTATATTAAAATGTCAATAGAAAAAATTGCGAAGAATAATTTCACTTCCAGCTGCAACACCCTTTCAACCTCCCACTTGATGTTTAAGTAATTTTAAAATCAGTTCAAATAAGTGCAAAACTAGCTTTATAAAAAGATTTCTTAAACGTATTGATCACATATAAAAATTCTATGAGATTTCGTACCTAGAATCTTATATTTGAGACAGGCATTTAAGCAGTAAATGTTGTCAACATGACTACAAAATAAAATTTTAAAAATAACTCAGAATGATAAAGTAAAAAGTAAGTTAGTGCGCAAAAAATAAAATTAAAAAATCCTTCATAAACTGCATCAGAGCGAGTTTCACTTCATGACCTTAATACATATTTTTCTACTGAATTTATTATAGTAAAATTTCTGATGAGTTCCGTGATAGATTTTAATCGATTTCGTCGATAATTTGTAATACTAAATAATGCGAAAAGAGTTGTTTGGTTATGCAACCGCTTAAGCTTCCCTGTACGCCCGGTTGCATAATGCATAAAATTACAGGCACGTGATTATCTCACCTCGGTCTCCCTGCCATGGCGTAATAGGTGCGTAATTGGTCGAGGTACAATTTCAGCTCGTCTGCGGTGACAAAGTGCCTCGGTCTGTCCGGTCTGTCGATGGAAACGGCTGCATACTTGCCGTCAATGTCTTTGAAAGAGGAGGGCAGGTCGCTTTCGTGTTTGCACGAAAACGGCGCAATCATGCCCATCATCAGGAACAAGAGCAACGTCGCCGCCGTATGCATGTGCCCCTGCAGTTGCTGTTTGGAAGGGCTGCAAAGTGAAACAAACAACACATCTCAACAACTTTTGACGCAAAAATCTTGCTGGCTTTGTGCCGCAGCGATCAAACTAGTCACAACTCATGCGGGAAAATAACGTTTGAAAGCCCACGTGCAATGTTTCCATGGTGGTGATCATTTATGCCACCTCATTTTGCACGAGCGAGAGGCAGAGTGCGCTCCGCTCAGAAGTTGCAAAACCTTTCCACGCATACACACCAACAACTTAATTTTGCAGCCAATAACTTTCGCGGCGCCCCGTGTTTGTAGGCCACGGCGGAAAAGTTGGAACGAGTAAATCAATTTGATCGGAATGGCCAGCACGGCGTTTTTATGCGCGGCCAGCAGCATTCGAGGCCTGTTTACTGCTGCTCGCGGCTCAAAATTTCATATCGCCAAGCATTATTCACGGTTTCCGCAAAAATAGCAACGGCGCAGCGGAATGTCTTGTGGTCCAGGGCGTATTTTATTTTTATATTGCGACGCATCAATCACGCCGAATCGCCTCAACATGTCTTTTCCTATATTTATTATCAAGAGTCTCCCGCGGATAATATATCAAGCTACAGGTGGTTACGCCCTGTCGATTATTGCACACAACGCGCCTATTGGGGGCCGCTGCTATTTTTAACTTATGAATGACCAGTGCAGCCAGCTCAATGGAGCATCACAGCAGGAGGCATTCATTAATGAATCTGCAAAAGTGGCGAACTCTTACGAATAATAGTTAGAATCGCATGACTCGGTGGAGCCATACGCAGAGGCTGGAATTTGCGTCATAACAAGAAGTTTATCAATGACAAACTCGGAAATAAAATATGGAATGCTGTGCGGCACAATGGATGTCGTAATGAGGAGAAGAAATAATAACGGCAATTAAGACGGCTCATCAGCGCCCCTCCGCATAAAACGGCAGAGAAGGGTGCTTTCACGAGAGAGGCATGATAAATAAATTTAAAATAAAAGCTCTTTTGGAATTTTCTGACTACCACCCACTCCTCCCTGTCCGGACGTTAACTCGATTTCCATTCATTCTGGGAAAGACCTACGCTCGCAAAACAATATTTTAGTGTAGGACTTCAAAAGCTGAATTGGAAAGTTTTCAACAACAAGACAAAACGTGTCACGTTTATGGCGGCAAAACGTTTACCTTTGAAGGTCAATTTCCGAGCTGCTAAACAGTTTACAGGAATAAGTCAACTGTGAGCGAAACCTTTTGAGCCAAAGGTAATCTGTCTTAAATTTCCAATTTTTGCAGATTCTTGTAAGAAGATAATATCTTCTTGGGAAATCAAACCGCTGTGATTTGTACTTGAATATGCAACAAAATTACTCACGCTGAACGTGATTTTACATATTTTTTTAAGTATTAGTATTTAAAACTTCTCACTCAATTTTGTACGATATGATCACAACATAATCGAATCAATTGAAAAGATCGAGACATGAATTTTAAAATAAGAAAATTAAAATATTCAAGAAAATCCTTGCTGGAAAAAAGATTGTGTTTAAGAAGACCTTTGCAAATTTCCTGCAAATATCACCCCTCTGAAACTTGTTCAAACGACGAAAAATAACTCTCCGAGTGTACATTCATTCGGCATGGAAATTGGGGGAAAACTTAACAACGATCACACGGTCATTTTGCAGATAGACGTGATATTTAACACTGCCGAAAAATATGATAAACTATTTAAAAAACAAAATAAATTGACTGATTGTTGTAAATCAGACACTTACAGCGGTGGAGGCGGCGAGAGGGCTCGAGAGGCGCTTGCAGGTCAGACAGAGGAGCAGCTTGGATTGATCTGGCGTTTATACCCTCGTCGGAGCATACCCTCTTTCCCTTCTACCTGTTCAAGTCACCTCCTTGCCGAGAGTTTGGTGCGCGAGCCGCCCCCAGCGTACTGCCCACCCCTGCCTCCTGCGCGTGCATCTCTCACTAATCCCTTCCTCGTGTGTCCGCATAAAGTGAGTAGCAAATTTCAAATAATAGCAAACACAGTTATTAAGCAACTCAAGCGTATTAAGATAGTTAAAACTGCGAAGGATTGTATGGTAAAATTAACCATTCATTTCCATTCAAACGATTTGCGTATAAATTCAAGTACACATAATAATTATTGTATGCTGTTTTTTCATGAAAAAGCGCTTCTCTCTAAGACGCCAAAACTTGTCGGAAAAGGACAAATATGAAGTTTTTAAGCAATGGAGATTAATTTACTACGTCAATACAAGTAAGCACTATTATTACTAATCATTTATTGGACACCATCGGTGTAAGACTTAAATAAAAATTTGTTTCTTATAAATTGCAGTTTAATTGGGATAATGTTAAAGGTTTTTTGAGACAGTTACCAAAATGATGCAGTCATGCTGGTGAGCGCTATTAATGCATGAAAAACTATCGTTAAATTACACATATTTTATAATGTACGGTTTCAGTGAGGAAGAAATAAACCTCTAATCCTTTTGATTAATCGAAACCAGACTATTTTATTTCACACTCTACGCATTCTCTGCGTGCACAACACACGCCATGCAACAATACCTAAAAATCCCGAGATTCGGCATATTTATACAGTGTAATTTAATTGTTGGTAGATGCTAATGAAGTCAGATGCATTTAAGATTGTCATTAATGTTGTTTCAGTTTAAATTTAGTGCAGCTTCATTGATCGACAGAGAGCTGTTTATTTTTTATTTATTTTTTTTATTTTTTGGAAAAAAATCGACACAGCAATGAGAAATAGTTTCCGAGCACTTCTAGGATCAATTACTGGCTGCCTAATGTCAGAGATGGCAAAAGGTGGTTAGTTGTGTGACTCGAAATGCTCATAATAGTTCAACGGGCTGGGAGGCGCACCTGCGCCGACTCGCCACTTGCTGGTTTTCGCACCTTTCCAGCGACTCTAGGGACAAATGTATGGCGTTTCAATCAAAGACCTTGGTGCGAGGAGGTGAAAAGATGGCCACATTGGGCCCAAGCTCCTCTGCGGCCACTCGGGCCCCATATTATCCGTTCGGTGGTGTAGTTGGAACCCAGTGAGCTCATAGCTCACGGGATGTGCTGAGCAGAGGTTACAAAAATAAATTATCTTTTCCTAGTTTGTTTTTTCTTAGACAATTAAATTCTCTTAATGGACGATCAATGGACTAAAATTATACATGATCCACATTTCTAGTTATTTCTTTTTCCAGAAAGAGCCCAATGATGCATTTTTCTTTATCTGTCTGTGCGGATGATATCTCACGAAAACATTGATCACCAAACGCGTGTATGGCAAAGGGGATTTGTTTCACTGGATTCGCCGTGATTAGATTAAAGGTCAATAGAGAGAACACATTAGGCGCCAGGGTATTTTTTTTTGAAGTGGCCGCATTAAGGAGCCTGCCATTACCATTAGCCATAATTCCAAAGCAAATAGGCCGCGTGTGTGCGTGAATGAATCATTCGATCGGATAACCTGGGATGACACGCGCGCACGGCTGAAAAGACGCCCGACGACAGGAAAATCCATTTCGTGCGCCCACGAAGCGTCCGCGGATATGATTGTGGGCATCAAAGCCAATAAGGGCGCGCATGCAGCTGATTGCAAAGGAAAGTTGCGAGATATTTGAGGTGCAACAGATCGTAAATTCGCAGAGTGCTTTCCCTTTGTCTTTGCGCTCACTCTGCGGGAGAAAAGTGACATGCGCGCATTTCTTATAAAAGGAACTTACGGCCCATATTATTTATTGACTAAAACAAGCTCAGTATGATATACCTGTCTCCTTGCCATTTCCCAAAACTTCAAAAAGCTTCATCTAGCGTAAAATTCTTATTTACTTTATTTTACTGACAAACACACATCAGGCCCTGCAAATCACAATCAAGTTGTATGTTATTTTTTGCGAAACAAAAAAAGTATTGAGCTCCAGGACACTTTATAACAAGCTCAGTTTAAAATGGAAGCAAATATAAATTTTTGTGCATTTTTCTATGAAATTTTATTATGACTTCCTTTTGGACTAAAGTGAATACATTAAATTGAAAGTCACGTCACAAATCATTCCTAGCTTTGAGTTATATTCGAAACTTAAATTAACTATTAATTCAAATGTGTAGATAGAAATTATATATGGCATAATATCAAACTAATCATCTTAATTTCTGGCTGGTAACTGCTAAGAAATTTAATCGCTATAGTAAATAAAAAATTAAGCAAAATACTTTAATTATTAATCTCATCAATACAAAGTGGCAATGTAATACTTTTCGTTTTATTCTCTTGGTTACCCAAAGGAACTTATTATCCTGCTTGAGTAAATACAAAATAGCTTTTCCAAAATATAAAGGCCCCCCCCCCCCTGAATTGAACTATTGTTTTTTTTGTGTTTTTAACAAAATGGATTGAAGATTGAATGACTATATATATATGCAACAATTTTTCAAACAAGCGTTAATTATTTTCTGACAATTGAGCAAAAAATATTTCTAATTAAATAAAAATAGCTTCAATAGTTCACTTCAGGAAGCCTTATCTCACATAAATCTGACAAAAATCAATATTTTATAAAGTTTTACCAATCAAACCCCATTAATAATATTTTTAATTTTTATATTAATAATTTTTCCTAGTTTTTCTTTTTTCCGAGTGCCCGTACATCTAAATTCCTTCAATCTACACATAAAGCTAAAAATAATAATTTAATAATGAAGAATGGAACGTGCGTAGTGGCGCTAGATGGCAGTGCAGCTCATTTTCCTGTTCCGTGAAAGTAGTAGGAGGTATAGCACAGCAGGCAGCAGCCAGTGGCAGCAGATGAGCAGAGAGATACTATGTTAAATAACAGCAACACACAGTGGGCTATTATGGAAGAGGGAGGATCTGCAGAAGCAGCGTAAACAACGTATGATAAACGGATTATTGAATTGACATTATATTATAGACTATACCAGTGAAGTCTTCCTTGCTAATAGTCCACTCCACATCTTCCATTTTACAGTTAGTCTGATATCTGTACAAAATTACTTCATATCTATCCACCTGAAAAAGTGCAGTGATCTAATTTTTACAAGTTAATCCGCGGACTCCCGCGGTCAAAAGGAGCTATGGAGCAAGCACTTTATCCACAGTTATATTTAGATGTGGTAAAATTTTGTTAACATGTTTGACATTTTTATTTTATTATTTTCTTCTGCTTCATGTTCTCTCTAAATTGAACAACACATTGAATATAATTGTGAAGCGCGAAAGTGAAACAATAACTATGATATTAAGTCCCCACTGACAAAAATGGATGTTTATTGCTTGTCGAATTACATAATTATACTACAATACGAGCACAATCGTGAAATTGTTTTTATTAGGAGGATAAATTTGTTTCACTTCTATGGATACACTGCTTCAAAGGTCTGCTTATAGCTTGAGTTAAATAATTTACAATTTTAGACTAATATATTTTCTGAAGATAACTTTAATATTTTTTCTCGTTTCAGCTTGACCACCACCGCACAGAAAATACTGAAATCCATTAAAATATGACAGTAACAAAATCGGTAGTCGCAGAGTTCAATGATGACGACGTTGAATTGAAAGTAATTGAGGTAAATCCAAGGAAGGAAACAACAACGCTCAGGCTTTGTTAAAATTTTTTTAAAATTTTCAGGTGGAGCTGCCAAAAGATGGTTCCAGCTGGGTGCTGATTCAAGTACATGCGTGCGCGTTGGTTGCTGCAGAAGATGAAAAGACGCAAAGAAGTCTCTTGAGTAACTCTTCCAAAGAAAACAACGCTCTGCACATTGGTCAGGAAATTGCTGGAGTAGTGAAGGCCGTTGGCAGCGATGTTTTCAGTGTCCTTCCAGGAGACAGGGTTGCTGGTGAGATTTTTTAGTTTGATTGAAAATCATACCCCCAATCCTAAAAAATCGCAGGCATCGTCCCACTTGACTACAAACAATCTGGATGTTCACACTACGTGCTTCTGCAAGAGTTTGACATCGTTCCCATTCGAGATTCAGTTTCTTTCATTGAAGCGGCGGCCACCATCGGTGAAGCAGTCAAAGTGTACACATCGCTGCATTACCTGGGCAGGCTGAACACAAGCGACACAGGTGAGCGGTGTTCGATTGCCAAATTAATGCGACCTCATGTAGATCAATTCTTGTGATCCAGTTCTTTTGATCGGAGGATCCGTCTCAATCATCAATATGTTCGTCCAACTGACGCATCACTGGAATGCTAGGATAATCATCGCCACTGCCAATTCGTCTGAGGCGAAACAGCAAATCGGCAATGAATTCCTTCGTCTAGGTACATATTTTTTGTACTGATTTAGGGAATTCGTAGGTGCTTATCATGGAAACCTTACCTTTTTAGCAAGTTTTATTGACGTTGGGTGGAAAGAACTAAAGTCAAAAGTAATGTTTGAGACGGGAGACCTAGGAGCTGATATTATTGTAAATTTAATGGTAATTTTCATCTAGTTCTGTGTTTTTCATGCATTAACGTTAAGATCTTAATTTCAGTCTTCAAGTAAAATAAATGTTCCTAGTCTACATGAAGTTATATCTTGCTTGTCAGTTGGAGGTAGACTAATTTCAGCAAATCCACAGCTTCAGGTATATTTTAAGTTTTCATCTACAAGGATTTCAAATTAAGAAATTTACGTTTCATGTCAAACAAGCTTTTCTTAAAAAAATAGTTTATTTATGGCAGTCAAAAGAGACAAATATTTACAAACAGATTTAATAATATGACATCCTTGCACAATGAACTATGTTCCATAGACTTTTTTAAACCATCAAGTGCAACTCACAAGTTTATTCATCCCTACTCACAAGGAAATCCAGAAAATTGTAATTAAAAATTCTGGAATCAAGAGACTCACAAAAAACTTAATATAAATTATAAGTTTCTGGCAAAAAGAAAAGCAATCTATAATTGAGCTGAACTTGAACAAATTTTTTTTTTTTTTTGTCAAATTTCCAGCTAGATCCTCCACAGTCAAGGCAATTGATGCTACGATGTGCCAGCGTTGGCTTCCTATTTGATCAAGCGTGGAATTTGTCATCCGCCCAACAGGGTAGATATCAGCACATACTGATGGACATTATGGAAAAAGTCGCGACTGGCACTGTCAAGTACGCCAACTGCTATTGCAAACTGGATTTTAACTGGAAATTGGTTCACTTTTCAGGCCACTGATACACAAGACAGTTTTGAAACTGGACGCAGCTTGTGAAGCTCTGAGCGAACTTAAGCCAAATTCAGTGCAAGGTAGAGTAGTTTTAAGTTTGCCTTAAAAGGATCAAGATCTACGAATTTATTTTCTAATCGTGTTAATGGTAAAATTGTCTAAAAATATATGGTAAAACGTAATAGCAGGGTTTTAATCAATCGTAACAAGAACAACTACATGACAGTTCAGGAATTTAAACCATTGGTGGTTCAGGCGGACTCCTCCGCGGTTTTCACACTTTCTTGGTTGACGCTGATCTCATTAGGCTGTGAGCATTCAATTATGAAGTCCTCTCCTTCATAGGACACTTCTCCGTCCATTTCCACGATCTCGAGCTGGATCTGCACGGCTTCCTAAATTTTGAACAAAAAAGGGTATAAAAACGAACACAAGAAGGTTAGTTAGTTAGTAAGCAATGAGACGCGCTGTTTTCGTTAAACAATATAATGCTTGCAAATTTTATTGTTCCTCAACCATAGTTAACATGATATGGTGATAGTAAACGAAAACGGAGTTGGTTGTTGTACGAGGACTGCTCTCGAGATCGGTGTGGTCGACCACAGAAGTGAGGGCAGAGTAATTGGAGCTTGGCAGCAGCATTTTATTTCGGGAAGAAGGAAGTGGGCAGTTAATTTATGATTTTCTCAGGAAGATTCAAATGGTGGTTGCGGAGGAACATTCAGTGGTAATGGGAATCTTTGCAAAACTCCCGCATCGGGATGCTCCCTTAATGAATGACCATTAAATTTGTACAAGAAATACAGCTTGACACTGGAATAATAAATATATTTGTGGAAACAACTACACAAAAAGGAAGCAATGCATTATGGTGTTGACCTCAAGACTTTTATCTTTTGCATTTTTTTTCTTTGCACAATCGAGTGCTTTTTACGTAATATTTTTAATTTGACCATCCCACACGACGTCACGCACAGGTTGAAAAAAAATCACTTACAATTACTCTGGCCAGCAAAACAAATCGCCAGTTTCAGATTTAGGCCAAAGGAAGAAAAGGGCAATTTAAATGCATTTGACACACATTGTGGAAATCCGCCAATTAAATTACCTGATATTATATACCGACAACGCATACGACACAATTATATGAATATTCAAATTTGACCAACAATCGGTGTCATGTCCAACGAGCCAACGAGATCGCGGTGCGGCATTCCCAAAAAATGCAAATGCTACCCGGGGTTGGGGTTTTTCTTAAGGGTCACAAACAGACAACATGACACAAATTTAAATTTCGTAACCTTGCAATATTATCGTAACACTGTCAACAGTCTTATTATTAATATAAATTTAATATATTTAATTTAATGTTATGCATGTTTTAGTTTTTATACTTACATAGTAAATATAAAAGTGCTAAAATCTAAGTTTTCAATTAAAGAGTTGCTGTCGTTTTAATTACCAGAGCGGTTTTGTTTTACGATTTGCGTTAAATTTGTCTTTGCTCCAGCTGCGATCCTTTCCAATCCTCTCTGTGATTTATTATTTTTCATGATTTTTTTTCTTAGTGCTCAGCATTTCTCTTGTTTAAAGGATGGATTCACTTAACGTGTTTAAATTTCGTAGTAGTAATAATGGCTTTCTTACATATCGAAGGAAAATGTTTCTGGTTGACACATTCTTACATCAAGATGCTCGTCCTCGGCTTTTTGTTCAGGAAAAATTCCAATCTTTTTCGCGTTCAACAAATTTAAGGCACTGTGCTAGGACTTATGTAGCAAACAAACTATGGTGATTTTCATCAGAGTCGAAACCGGAACATATCGTATGAAAATTTTGATGATGTGTCTCCCACGGGAACGTTTCGACGACACAATAAATCTGGCTCCTGCTACAGGATTAGCCAAAAGGCTGCAGAGGTAAATGAAATAATGCAAAACGAACCCAAAGACAATCATTGGCTATGGAGTGGATCAATCTTTTTTTAACTCCTAGTCTTCAAAAATCTGTATATTTTATGCAATGTATCACATTAATAGCCCTTTGTGTCAAACTGTTTGACTTTTAATTCAATCCGTAGTTTCAGAGTTTGAGTTGGAGACCCTAAAAGTGGTCTATGAGAAATTCACCACTCAAATTTTTACAACCATTATTAGCACAATTTTGACAATAATTTTATGGAGAACATCGCGCATGTACTCGTGTCAAATTCAAAGCGCTAAGAATGGACAATGATAATATATGCCATGGTTGTTGGTCCCCCAGCACGTTGTTTTCAAAGTTGGAAAGAGTTCTTGAGTAACAGGTGCTCAATGTTAACATTTGATTTGATTTATGGTTGGTAACTGGTTTCGTATAATATATAATTATAACTATCGCATGTCCAGTTTTCAATTGCAGAAGGCACGTTTTTGACAGCATAAAATAAAAATGTTTCCCTCTTTTATGAATAAACCGACCAGATGTCCTTTCTTTCTATTTGATGATTTTTTGATCTTTTTCTATGAAAAATACGCTTTATACAAGTATCATCCATTGCACTGCTATAGCTTGCAATCACTTGAATTATTTACACAATTCACGATATAATATATATTTAACAACTCAGCCCAAGCACTTTTAACAAATGTGAAGCTAGCTTATATTGAGTAGTCATGCACTCAGAATCAGGCTCGTTATAGCCAAATTTACTATGTACCGCTATTATGCTTTAATATGTGTGCAATTTCCCAACAAATAGAACACCACGCATGCCTTCATTAATTAGTTCAATGAAACACAAAAATTCGATTGGGGAACACATCGTCCTAATATTTTGCTGTATAATTTTGCTGGAAAATATGTTTGTTTTCGCTCGGATGGTTCCACAAACACTGTTGAAGTGCATGCTGCTGTTCTGCGTGACTATTTTCGTTCTCTTCTCCATTCAATCAAAAATTTTGCTCGCTGTATTGAAACAATTGAAAACGTCATGTAATTTTAGAGATCATCATCACAGGAGATGTGGCCTATCACTTATCTTCTTTTTTTTATAAAACAGATTGTACTCTCACCAGGGTAAGGATTGTTTCAGTTGGAACGTTTTGCCATATAAATTTTGAGTGGCGTTTTCGTCACTTTTCAAGAAACCGTTTTACAAATTCTTAATTGTTCTTTAAACTTTAAAAACGTTTGACCCAAACTATCATGAGAGTAGATCGATATAATTAGAGATGAAGATAATTCTAAAGAGTGCAAGTTTCCTAACAAAGTTGCTATATAATGAATATTTTCGTATTATTCACAATTTGTATATAATTATATATAAGTACGGTTGGAAGTAATTATATGTTTGATCTGCAGAGAGTTAAAAGAAAACGTTTTACTGCCTCTGGGGCTGAAAAGGGAAGGAAGACAGGGTTGGCCATAGGTTAAGGAATTAGTAAGTCAAAGGAAACTGCTGCTGCATGGGCCCTCTTTGCAGCCACTGAGCTGGTTGCTCTGTTGGTAGTGACGGAGGCGGTGATGGCTCACAAGGTGGCCCTGACCGCACCTGCACAAGCGTCAGCTAATTTCAAATTAAAACTGCGTGTGCCCAAATAGTGCAAATTCAAAATGCTATACAATCTTACGCTTGCGACCACGACGAGTGAAATGAAAGAAAAAAAACTTACCTGGGCTGAGAAACCTTCATGGGCGAATCTTCCAATTTCAGTTGAGCCAAACGCATGCTGGAATGGTGGAAGTGGCTGGGAATCAGGGTTTTCTGTGTCAACTGAGCTTGCTTTCTTTTCCTCAATGTCCTGTGAAAATTACCAATTTTTGAAATAGCGGATGTGATTATAAGGGTGGCAATTCTTGTACATTAACCAATCGATAATATTAATTCAACTATGTTACCTTTTTTCCCTCGGTAGAGGGAGTGGAAGATGAAGGCGTGGGAGGAAGAGTGCCTTCCACTTCGTATGGACTAGTAAGTAAATGCTGAGACATGGGGGTGACATCTTCTGGTTCGTTGTTGGGACCCAAGAGCTGGTGCTGCTGGGGTGTTTGATGATGAGGCAGGTAGTGCGAGTTCATGTATGGCAATTCTCGTCCAAGACTGCGGTTGCCGAACCCTCCCGGCTGAAATTATTTTATTTTTCAGATTCATCTGCGCAAAAACAGTCTCGCGATAAAGATACCCGGGTTTAAAACTAACAAAAAAGAATATCAATTTTTCTTTTAGATACTGGAAATGATAAAACTATATAAAATAAAATCATGTTTTGGTTGTCGAGGGACCGGATCAACGCTTGCCCGCAGCAGGTCGCTGGCCTGCACCTAGCACAATTTTTCTCTAAGCGCTGCCTAGAATGCATTCAACAGGAAGCAAAAGATTTTTTAAGTTGCGCGGCATAAAATCGCTCCTTTCTGGGGGCGGATTACGGCACCGTTTTGCACCGTTTTCTAGCTTGACAGAAAATGGCAACGCTGGGCATAAGGCTAGCATTGTACAGTGTTTTAAGGTCGAGCTAAAATTCCGTGCGGTAATCCGCCCCAATATGCTCTCCCAACTCCCAACCCAGAGCGATATTCCCTTCAATATAAACATTGATAAAATTCAACTATCGGAAAACGTTTTGCAAAGTTGTCTGATTTCGAGTTCAAATTAAATTATTTGTTAAAACGTACTATCAAACGAAACTTTTTAAAGCGTATTAAATTGTTTTTGCTCTCAAAAATAAATTAAAAAAGTGTTATAACAAACATTTAGATTAACCATGACAGTTATAGCCATTAATATAATTTTTATGTTCTTTTTTAAAACGAGCGAAAACCCTGGGTCGTATGTCGTATATCGGTTAAAAGTTCTTGCCATCTATTAAAGAAGTGTGTTGTGGGTTGTGACAGGCAAGACTCTCAACAAAGTAACAAATAGTGTGTTTCCATCCCCTAACAATAAAGAAGTTTTGTTTGCTGGGCATTTGCTACGCATGTGAAAAGCTTTAGAAAGTCGAGGAGGGACAGCAAACTGCGCTCGCACGACGCGCTTGTGCAGCAGCGCAGTGTTGTAGCCTTGCATTACTCCAATAATTTGACAGTATTTTGTTTTACTCTATCGTGCGTCTGGCAATTGCGTCATAAATGTGTTTGAGTTGCACATTAATATTAAAATTTTGTGGCCAGTAGAACCAAGTACATAGGGCTTTGTGTTAAAAATTATGGCTATATAGTGTCAGAGACTTACAAAATTGGTAAAATTAAATATTTGCCACTCCGGCGAGGTTTAAAAAAAAATTCTCCACAGATCATAAGCAAGGAGCAATAGAGTAAATAATGAATCAACGGGAGATTGTAGTCTTTTGTGATGTTTCGAAAAATACTTAATTTTAAAGAATTTCTTAAGTATTTTGTTGCAGTCATGGATAGATCCAAAATGTGGGAAAAGTTTGAACTTAAAATGATTTTTTTATAGATCCATCCAAAATATGTGAGTGTACTAAGTTTACTTAAATTTTATACATGTATTTTTAAATAGTCAAATCAAGCACATAGCAAAATGCTACAGTAAATTAACAGGGAAAAAGGCAATATTTCCTAGAACACTCACGATTTTAGCAGCAGATAAAAACCAGAGTGGTAGCGGAGAAAACATTGAAGCAGGCCTTTTGAACTCAAAACCCTGAATGTGTTCTGCATCGAACATCTAGTTTGGGTCTGAAGAGGAGTTTTTAAGAAACGGCCACAGGATAGCAGGCAACAAGCATGACGCTTTGTTTTCTTTGGAGGGAGAATCTATTGGTGCGAGCAGAGTGTTACAACTTAGCTCCTGACAAAGATTAGCTACGCTGCCCCTTAAGAACGCACTGTCTCACAGAAGGTTGCGGGAGAGCGCTTTTGTGTGAATATATATCCGCCTAAAGCGAGCGCGTTTAGTTGGACCAGATTGCTGAATAAGACGCGTGTTTTCACAATAAAAGTTGTATTGTGGCTAATATTATTTACTAAATACTAATTATTATTGACTAACCAAAAATACAAGTTGTACTGGGACTCCGTTTTCACTACCTGAACGCGCGAGAATAGTTGCACAAGGTAGGATTTTGTCAGTTTACAGCATCGCGTGCACCTCACACTGGTATGCGCCCCTTCACAGGTATCAGGTACATCATTCATTGACCGAGTTTTACCTCTATGGGGGTGGACGCACAAAATAACCTTGGATTTTATGTCCCTACGCTGCCTCCGTTTTCCCCACAATAGTTTGAGAGTGGGAACGACAAATATGCGCATCGAGAGGGGTGATGTTTGTGCACTTGTTGCACCAGAAAATTTAATCTAATATTCAACGCGCCAAGGCTAAGTCGTCGTTACTTCGACTGCAATCACGGCCAAGGAACAGTGCCGCGAATGCTATTTGCATGACTCCCAACAAGTTTGCTGTGCAAGTTGTTCATAAATAGACTATTATTTAATTTTTCAAGCATGTCAACCAGTGAAATCAGGCATAAATGAGAGACATCAAATGAAATGTCGAAATGAATTTCCTAATCATATATAATGCTTTGCCCCATCAAACTGTTTCATAACAAAAATATAATCACTAATTTTTATTTATATTTCGTTGTTGTGTCAGAGGTTTAAGGCTTCACTTATGATAAGAAAAATAAAATGGTTTTCTAGGACCAACCTAGGACCCGTATTAATAAAATTAAAATACATCACCAATATGAAAGTAATTTTTTTTGCTCTTTTTATCCCTGTCCGAGGACCGGGAAGGGCGCGCACTGCACTAGCACGAATGCTGAAACCCGGGTCCCAATAACACCGCGAACTCGTGCGAACATGGGCGCACCAGGCCGCACAGGGACCCAGCCCACTCAAGGGCCACTTGCCTCCGCACCGAGGACTGTATTGAAACGCTAGACATTTGTCCCGTGAAGCCAAATCACGCATGCTGGAAAGGTGCAAACCAGCAAGTAGCGAGTCGGCGCCGGTGCGCCTCCCAGCCCGTTGAGCAATTTGAGCAATAATAATAATAATAACAACAATAATATCTTTAGAAGTTTGAAAAATTGGAAAATTTAAATTTTTTTAAAAATAAAAATTTAAGAATCTATCTTAACTCCTATTTTTCTGGAGTTTCGTTACAAAAAATACATCGCCTCAGCTAAATTGCGCTTTAATGATTGCGCAAATCCTTTCCTCATATAAATGTTCTGTAATAGATAAGAAAGAAGCAGTTTCTCACCTGGTGGTGGTGTTGGGGGTGGTATTGAGGCTGCTGGCTGAACCAGCCGGCAGGCAACTGGTGGTGGCTGGAGTACTGCATGCTGTATGCGTTGTGGTCCATGTAGGGCGCAGGGTAGAACCTCTGGGGTGGCGGCGAGGCGCCGTAGGCGTGCACGGCGGGCCCTCCGTGGCCCCTCATCTCGTTGGCAGACACAGCCGCGGCTGCCGATCCGTGGAACACCTGCGGCACAATGAGTCGCGCTTATAAGCGAGAGTAAGTTTGGCGTTTATGCGGGCGGCTGTTTGAATGGTGCGAGAGAGCGAGGAGCAGGAGAGCAGCCACTCGGTCAAATCGATAGCGGCACGAAACTGTGAGCTCAAGCTCTGCCGCCGCCACATAAATCGCGGTATTTCAGTAGTGAGTTATAATGTGTGACACTCTGGTGACGGCATAAAGAAGCAGTCAAAGTGTAATTAGTTTTCTATTCGGTACGTGAGGCACGGCGCGCCGTAAAGTGGGGACCTGTTGCTACTCCAAAATGTCAGGGCCGATTTCGAATTCAGCGTAATTATCCTGCTGGCACACATTGCGCGCCACCTCTATCACGAATTATCCGCCTTTTTTCAATTAGCCTAACAGCGCGGCGGCGGTGGCATCGGCGTCGGCGGCAGCGGCGCTCCGCCTGGCTTCTTAATTAAGCGGCGCGAAATGAGAGTCAGTCGCAGAGTCCGCTCTGCCCGCCCGCTCCTCTCACACTTGCCCGCTTGCTCGCCCGCCCGCCCGCCCGCGTAATATCGTGGTTGTGCACTGCACTATATTAATGTCAAAATCGATAAAGGGCACAAGTCAACAATTTAGGGCCACGCCGCGCGCGCGATCTAACCCGCCAAGCCGCTCCTGGCGTGCACCTCGCGACCGACGAGTCGAGTGCACTCGGTGCCGGTTATTTCTATTTTTTTTTCTTGTCTCGTTATTTACTTGCTCGCGCCCTGAACATGCTGCATGCTAAAGTGGCTGCCGCTGCTGAGCATGGACCGCAAGTTAGCAGTTCGACCACGCACGGTGCTATATCAGCGCGCGGCGCGAGACCCCATGCTCTACAGAGCGGCCTCGGCTCTCACAAATCGATATAGAAACTCACTCGCACCCCACATCCAGCCACATAGCAAGTGGGCACACGCCGTATTGATGATGGTGAGCATGATACGGGCGGCTCTTTCGAAGACGTCATTTGCCGCCGATACAATGCACACCAGGTGTGTGTGCCAATATCAAGTGGAATCTCACCGCTGTGCCGGATTATTATTATTAGTATTGCGACCCCCGAATTTTTATTGCCCTGCTGCATTGATAGCGATCGCGCCTGCCCTGCGCGCTTTATGCGATACACGTTTCGCGCCGCTTCCACATACACACACGACGTACACACACTCACACAGTGCGCGGAGAGCAAATTCGGATGTCTATTGATTTTTCATTCAAATTCTCTGCGTGCAATAAAACGGTTAGCAACGCGGCCCGGAAGGGTTGATTAGCCGAAACAGTGTGAACTCGCGTCGAGTGATATTCCACCGATTAATTTTAATTGATTGCTTTGTTAGTTCGATATTTGTTGTGGCGCGCGTGTATTCATCAAGCCCAAAAACAACGCAGCAGGGAACGTGGCTGGCTTTGCTGCCGAAGCCCATTGAATTACGCGAAGAGGAGCAGTTTCAAGAGAGTTCAATCGATTTCCTTGACTGCAGAGAGCCGCTGCAAGCCAAAAAAGTTTCCCCCCAAATTGAAAGCACACACACACACAATTATGAATCAGCCATATAAATGTATGGAAATATTAAGACATTTTCAGCTAGGGTGCTGAAATGTATACTGTATTGGACAAGGGTAAAGCTTGCATTTCGAATTTCTAGATCGTCGAAGGGTGGATTTAGTGCAGCACTTTTTCCTACAATTATCATCGATCCAAAATTACAGGGAGAAAAAGCGTCGTCAATTTTTTATTAACCCCTTCCCGCGTAATGTCTTCCGAGGCTGCAATTCATGAGCGGATGCAAAGACGAGCAGCTGCAAATTTGATCTGGTGCGTCGTAATGCAGCAGTTTGGGGCGGCTGGAATACGTGCTCGGCACTTCCCGCATTCCTGCAACAAGTGGCTCAAAGTATACGTAATCATTGAGCTAGATTTGTGCCAGCAGTCTGCAACGTCGCCCCCATGCTTTCGATCACTTGGCATCCCGATAGGCTGGGTGCATACTCGCGACTGCGTTGCCATGGCGACTGCCCGTTACCATGGCTACCTTCATCAAGGCAATAGTCGAGGATGGGTTGTGCACGCAGTACCGCCAGCTCCTCGCCGGAGCGTACGCAGGCAACCTGGACAGCCAAGCTGCGCAACCAGTTGCATAGACGAGCGCTCTGCAGGCGCAGCAATATGAGAACTCTGAATTTTGCGCCTCTACTGCAGCGTCGATACTCCAGGGGCTTTTGAATATTCACACTCGCTCGATTAAACTGAACGGATTCGACACGGCCTAAAAGCTAACGGTGTTTTCCGGGAAAGATGCGGGAATAGCTATGATAATAAAGCAGTAAATATTTAACGCCATATGACTTCCTGGAAAAGAAGGCGAGTCTGACTTTTCCTGGAAATGAGGCTGGACCTCACAAAATCGCGGAATTTGTTGATCTTTTTCCGGGAAATTTTTCCGCGTCCTCGTTACACTATATCGATAAAATCATTCAGCGTTTCCGAGAATAATAAAAAGTTTGCAAGGGTTGTCGTGATGTGGATGTGAGGCGCTGCATCACGCCTATGACGGGCTTGCTACCCTCTAACATTTATGCCAGGCAGGAGCTAATCGATGGAAGGGCGCCACCAGTGTATTTTGTGTACGCTGGATGTATGGGGTTCGCGCGCAAGCGGAGGATGTTACGTTCCTTCGATTCTCTCGTCCTCATCTGCCGCCACCGTCCTGCTAGGGTTTCACCGCCCTTAGAGAAGCAGGCGTGTATATGTGTAGGATCGATTGCAGCAAATAAGAGGGTGGGTTTTTTGCCGCTCGCTCTCTCTCTCTCTCTCTCTCCAGCTCCTTACTGCCGCCTCGTGTTCTCGAGACGTCCTCGCAGACGGCTGCGCGACTTTCCGCTTCGACCCGCGCGAATTTTAATTTTCCCCATTGATTTTGTACAGCGTCGTTTGCGTCTAAAATCGATAGCCCGTGACGCACTTAATTGAATCAAGTGCAATTACACGCATCAGCCGGCGAGGGAAAAAAACAAGCTCTACGCACCTTGTGTGGGTGTGCTCCGAAGGGCGGCATCATTCCTGGTCCGTTGCGGGGAAGGCAGGGATGGCGCATCATGAGAGGCGGCGAGCCCTCGCGCTCCACATGACCTGAGTTCTTGCGTTGGCGGGCGGCACGTAGCGCCAGCTTGGTCTGATCCCTCTGCGCCTTGCGAATGCGAGCCTCTTGAGGGTTGTAAACGTACCCTGCGAAAAAGAACACAAACGACCGGGTTGAAATCAAACGTGCAATAGCAGTGAGAATATATATTTTTTCGGTGGAAAAATAGTATGGTCAGTGTGCGAAAAAGCCTCCGAGAGGCTCGTGTTACGTCACACGTAATGGCAATCAATAAGAGAGTGAATTTAGCAATGTTGCATAAGGGGCTGAATAATTGCGTGACATGAAAATTTTTCGGATTCTGCCACCGGACGTATCGATTCCGGCTTTCTCTATATTTATAACACTTTCATTCACGTTGGCGACAATTTGCACTGCAGGCGGTTCGCGGGAGCTTTTTTTATAATATTGATCGGCGATGTGTCTATGTGCATGCCGAGCATAATACGATACTCGTCAAATGCGACAGGCAGGCACGGCAAAATACTAGACGCATGCTGTCGCTCCACGAGCAATTGAAAAGCGATTCAAAGTGCGGTCCAGCTCGAGTGTGCCTTTCTCCGGCCAATGGAAACTGGCGTAGAGCGGCAGACTTTGAATACCCAAACATACTCCCCCGCCAGTACACATACAGAAACACACGAATATCCACATGCTATTAGGCGTCATTGTTCTGCGCTGTGAATACGTGCGACAATTTACAAGCTGGTCTCGTGCAAAAGCATTTAGATATTTTTTGTTCAAATCTGGACTTTACCTCCGGAGCTGTTGTACGAATTTGAGCTGTACTGGTGCACGTTATTATAATGCGATCCATAAAAGTCCTGATGCTGCTGCTGCGGCGGATGCTGTTGTTGATAGCCATTGTAATGTTGCGAGTAGTAATAATTATTACTCTGATAATTGACTTGCGTCTGCAAGCCCAGGGACGCACTCATGTTGCTCTTGGGCGGTGTTGGCTGCTGCTGTTGGTGGTAGTAGTAGGACGAGGACTGTTGGTACTCATACGAAGGGTAGTTGTTACAGTGTGGCTGGTAGGTCTGCTGCGACGGCGGCGAGGCGGGATTATTGTAGTACGATGCGGCTGCTGACGATGACTCGATGTAATCACAACAGTTCATAACCACTTTCATGCTATTGCATGCTGCCGTAACAAAAATCTGCTCGTCCCTCGACCTGGCGTCGCACAAAAGTACCTTGCTTGCGAGCCCGCGCTTCTGATAATCTTTCTCGGTGCCACTATGGATCGAGTGTATGTGTGTATACTGGCGGAGTGTGAGCACCGAGCAGGCAAGGCGGGCTTGCCTATGTTGCACGGCGTCGTCGCCGGCTCTGGCGGGGTCAGCCCGAATCAATACCTGAGGCAGAGGATCGAGTCGGCGGCGGCGGCGGCATGAGTTTGCTAGCGTACGACATCCTCCAAACGCTCTGGCGAGCGAACCAGCTCGCTGTGTGTGCCTTTCTCGTTACGATAAATGCACACAGATTGCGGCTTATTAAACTGTAGTCGGCTTACAGAATAGCAGTGAGCCAAATTAAAATTAATAAAATTGCTAAATCAAGGCTGAATAATGCAGCTCCTCTGTTTCTGTGAAAAATAGCAACGAGACGCAATTTTACTCTTGAAAATGAGAATATAAAAGCCACACTGATTTTATAACTGAAATTAACCTACAACGCGTAGCAAATAAAATTTGAAACTCACATGGATTTTTCCTCTTGTGCTCAGCTGCAATCTCGCGGGCCTTTGCTTCATATGCGTTTCTTTCCAAATCGGGAAGGCTGTGCCACATATTGCCCAGCCTAAAATAAAAATTCGTTTAAAATTTTAATAAAATAAACTCGATAATAATATTTACATCACACTGATGTCCTTGTTCTTGTAATCAGGGTGTTCCTGGGACAGCTTGGGCCTGAAATCTTGTGCGAATATCATGAATGAATTCGGAGGCCTAGATATTTTGTCCATTTTCTCCAAGGAGGGCATCCTTCTCTTCCTGAGCTTGGGTTTGGCTTCAGGAGTTCTTGGCAGTGATTCAGGAGAAGTCAAGTGGTCTGCAAGCTGCTGCAGAAGACAGGTCGGCACCTTTCCTCCGAATATTTCCTTCAGGTGCTCGTTGTCCGCACCAATTGCTTGAGCGATTTCCTCAATGCACAAATTCTTCACAGACGGCACTTCCCAATCTTCAGAAGAAATGTCGTGCTGAGCCAATGAAGAGCCCGAATCTTCAAATTCTCCAACCTCCACCGTGAATGTACCACTGTACATTTCCTCAAGCGTTTTCGCCGCAGCTGCTGATTCTGAATAAGCAAAAAATTCCGTTCCGTTAATTCAAAAATTCGCTTGTTTGTTGGTGATTTTATTGCAAACTGAAAAAATCAAGGCTTAAAGAATTTTCAGAATCCAAATTCTGGATATGCTATAAAGAAATCAGGCCAAAGCATCTTGTAAAATATTTAGATTAAACTGTATAAATTCGTGTAATCATTTAACGTGAAAAGAAATTTGTGAAGTTCGCGAAGGTACATTATATTTAATAAATGCAGTGAATTTCCTTGAAGTAGCCAAATAAAGTTGCAGAAACAGCAGAATCAGCAAAATGACAATCATGAACCTCAAGAATTTTTGGAGGTTTTGCCCAATTTAAACTGAAAACCGAAAAGAATTTTCAAAAACTAGTTTAAGATAAATTTTTTTAAGAGAAGAAAATGAATTTGTATTTAAGAAAGTTATTACATGTTTCACTATCTCAATTATTAATTCTTACCATCTTCAGCATTTGAATCTTTTGATCTTGTCCAGTAACGATTCATTTTCGTCGTTGTTCTAACAGAACGTTCGCACTGATCAAAGAACACCGTTAAACTGTTGAATTGTAATGTGAACTGTTGAAGTGACCAAATTCTTTGTTGGTAAAAGTCCTAAGGACTATAGGAACTACTTTCCTACTTTGTTGGGTGGATCAAATAAAAACCAAACGCGACGCTAAATAAAATCAAGACCTCACAAAAACGTATTAAGAAATTCGTTTTATTTTTATAACAAAATGTAAGAGGCAATTTTAAAATTTATTTTATTACGCCAACTTATTCGTAGTGAGACAGAAGTAGTTCCGTTTCAAATTCAGCTTTGACGACTTTCGCGCCAAACAGCGGCAAACCAGGAAACAACTGCGCATCGCTCCTTGTCATCTGTGCATCTCGGTTTTCCTGTCAGTTTGTTAATAATATTTTGGTGGACTAATTTTTGCCGCTTGCGAGTGATCTTCGGCATGTAAAGTAGTTTTAAATATATTTGGTTCGTGCTCGAATCTTGGAAAAGAAACGCAATTCCGAAATGGCTGCTGCGTGCATCAGTTTTCGATGGCTGGAACTGCTGGAAAAAGAGTTCGACAAGGCCTACGTTGACCTGGACGTCACCCTTGGTACGAGATTATGTTTTCCATCCCTTCGAATTTGCTTGAAATGCGGCCTGACTGTTAATTATTTATTTATAATTCGGCCCTCTATGATCGCTTAAATCCTTGAGATGCCAACTCAGTATCACTCCAGCTTGCTTGCAAACTAAGTTAAAATCAGAATTAATTCTATGTATCATAAAGTTATGTAATTTTGCCGAATGAAGTTGAGCTTATTTCCCATCAATTAGGATTCTGGATGTGTTTTTTTAAAGAAAATAAATTATTGGTCTCTAAAGTATATCATAATAATATTTTTATCATCTTGTTCCCCCCATAGGAACACTGAAACCACAAACTAAATAAAAACGGTGTTCCTGATCGTCTCATCATATTAAAATTTAATCGATCGATGGAAATATGTGTATCTATGTAGTGGTGTACTAAGATTTTTTCACGTGGAAGTCATTTTTGCACACTTAACTTTTTAATTTCAAAACAAACTTAATTATTTACTCCTTATATGTACTCATTCTATTTTTACAGCTGTAATGGAGACGGAAGACTCCGAGTGCTTGTACAACGCCAGGCAAAGGATGTCAACATTGAGCTCCTGCTTTGCCCAGTTGACACACAAAGCTCAGACAATTTTTCAAAACAGTGCTAAAGTAGAGGTCAGTGTCTTTCAATATTATTGGTTTTATCAATTATTTCAGGCCTTTAAGTGATGTCTAGTTAAGTTTCTTATCAAATATTGTTAGAGGTTGCAATCAATAATGGTCCATTTGTTATATTATATAATGTACCTCATTCGACTTCTGATTTTAATGTAGTTAATCCATTAATATACATAATCAAAGTCGTGGTCTTTCTGGGATTCGGTGGAATTAGAGAGTCCTGTGCAAATATTTCATTACTTGTCAATTCTCTAGTTTCAATTATTAATCTTACCGTTAGCCGTGCTCTTCTCACTTAGAGAGGTGGTGAGCGCTGAAATGTTCTTGTTTTGCGAGATGATATTTTCCAATTCTTGGAAAATGGCCGAATCCTTTGAAGGTGACCTAGTTTCCAAGACCGACTCGTCGACAAACTTCAGCAATATTGGCTTTAGATCTTCAGCTACTTTGGAAGCTACGCTTTCAGTGTTGAATTCCCTGAAATATTTCAACATTTCGTCTTTTAATACATTCAGGGCTTTGAACATGTTCTTCGCATCCCCAATGATCACATCTTCATTTTTCTTCAAAGAACTTTGCATGGTTTGCTGCTTTTCCAAGAGTTTGTATAAGATGTCTGAGTTCTGCGAGTTGTTTTCATTGTAGGCATTTACCATTCTCTTCGTTTCATTTGTCCTTGAAATAACAGGTATTGTTCAAGCCATTAGTTGAATGTGCAAATTATTCTTACTCATTGTAAAACTTTTCATAGATCAGGATTAAATAGTTTTCAATAGACTTCTCGGTTTGCTCCTCTCGATCCTGGATTCGGCGACAACTTGTTTTGAATTGGTTTTGCACGTCGTGCAGGCTGCTCAGTCTGAAATCGATCTCCCTTCCTATCTGATTAAGTTTTTGAAGAACTCTAGTATCACTGCCGAACGATGGACTTTCTGAAATTTTAGCTAAATTACGCGTGACAAGGTTGCTCAAATCCTCACCTGAAATTTGTGGCGCGTAATGGGGGTGTCGATGGCTGGAGCCATGATGTCCAGTCCTTCTGTTCAATTCCAGGATGCTATTGTGAGTGAGGTTGGTGACCACAGACAACTGCTGAACTTGCTTTTCAATCGACAAAGATTTTCCCCATAGGTCGTAGCCGATCTGTCTCTCCTGTTAAAAAAAATACTATTTTTCCCAATGACAGTGTGCATCACAGTGCATACGTTTGCATCTAGCATTTTCATTTCACTTTTTATCAACTCCTTAATTGTCCTGTGGCCTTCTGCAACATAGCTGAAAAGTCTGCTCTCAAAACTTTTGATTTTCTCCAGGATTTCATTGGCTTTTTTCTCAACTGTCGCCATATCCTTGTTTAGATGTTTTTCATTTGATGCAATCGTACCCTGCAACAATTTGACTCTTATTTAATAAAATTGACCTTATGACATTTCGTTGTGGCAGCGCCTTTTCCCAGGATATCGCAGTGGAAACTAGCACCCACTCCCTGGCAATGCCATTCGCAGGATAATGTTTCCCAGCATATATGCGCCAAATTTTAATACCATTTTTAAATCAATTGATTACGGATTTTAGCTGGCGTTATTTCAAATGCTAATTTTACTAACAAAATTTTGGCTAATACGTGCAGTGAAAATCTACAGTCGTTGATAGTGCTAGTGAGAGTAACGGGCAAGTAGCCGCTAACAGATAATAATAAAATCCTGTGGCTCTACCGCAGGTTTTGCTCTTTGCACTGCACTAAACGTAACGCAAACTGAGCTGCTAAGGAATTCCTTTTTTAGTGTTCCCTTTGAAAATTGCTGCGTAAATTTCGAGCAGCATGCGTGGGAGGGTTTTAATTGGATCATCTCCTTATGTTAAAGAATGACGCATGCACTTAATTTCCCGCACTTGCGTCTCTCAATTAACTTGCCTGCACTTCAGTTGGATATTTCTCAATTTTGCTGGCTAACAAGTTGAACTTCTCGTCCAGCTTGGCCTCCAAGTAGCCCATCTTGCTGAAGATCGTGTCAGAAATGGTCTGCAGCTTTTGGTTTGTCGTTTCTGCATTCATTTCGTCTTTGCCTTGTCGTCTCCCTAAGTTCTTCGGTTGAGAAATAAGGGATTAATCGGCAAGCTATATAACACAGGGACGGCTCACTTCCGACAAAGTATTCAGTCTTGTGTCCAGTGAGGCCTCGATCCTCGACAGGCGCGTTTCGACCGCCTCCAGTCTCCGCGCCAGACCTTCAAGGTCCACCTCCTTGTCCACAGGCTGCTTCTTCAGCTGCGTCCGCCCCCTGAAGGCCTCATCCAATGCTTTCAATCTCTCTTCGATGGATATTAAAATTTGTGGCACCGACTATAATCAAAGAGAATAATTAGCCGGCGGCTGCTTTGATGTGCGGCAAATTTATTAAAAAACACGCAGAAAAAATCTTATCTTTCAAACTCTGAGGGCAAGTTGGACGATTGAACTATGGCCCCTATTTTTCAACGAATTTGACTCGTTTTAAAAATTAAACAGGCGGAAAATCAGTCAATGCGACTCACCTGGTGCGTTACTCCGGGCTCGGGGACGAGGGTGGTCGAAAGGGCGCCGGAGGAGCAGCCTCTGATGGAAAGCAGCAGGGCGACGGGCAGCAGAGCCGCCAGCGTGCGATGCATGGTGCGTGTGGAATTTCACGCCAGTTCCCCGATGAGTGAGAGCTCTCCCTGAGAGATGCGAAGCCGACATTCAGTGGTCCATGAGATAAAGCAGATAACAGCATCCCCACTCTGTGCTTGCCATTCAACAACCGCGGCCCATTCAGCCCGTCGCTTCGGTCGGACGCAGTCTGCCCCCAGATCCAGGCATTTCGCTCTCGATTACGTTGTCAGTGGTTAGGGCTGCCTTCGTTTCTGTTCTGACAGATAAAATCTTTTTTACCGGATTTGCTCCTTTATATAATTAAGTGGCGCGGCTTTTTACCCAGTAGGCTTAGGCAGCTTGGCCTTGGTCGTCCCCCAGCTTGTTGGTTTGATCTCGATTTTGACGCTAAAAGCAAAACTTGTTTTCCGACCTCTTGTTTTATTTATTTGCCTCTCAGCTACACTTTATTTCCATTAAAGCAATTTGCTAAAGTGCACTAGTTGAAGAAGTTTTAAATCGAATAAACGAATGTTGCAGGCAGAACTGGTCCATCTAAGAACAGAACTCGCGCAAGCAAGAGTGAAAAATTCGACTCTCGAGGGCGAATTGCACCGGACCTTGCTGCAGCTACACGCGAAGCAGCTTCACAGGCACAGCGACGTTTTAGAATTAAGTCCAGAAGACACGGCGGCCACGGAAGAGGCCCTGCGAAGAGTGCAGGCCGAGCTGCAGCTGGAAGAACAGGGCAGTGCCAAAAATCACCCAGTGGCGGCGTTGGTCAACGAGACAAATAAACTGCTGGTTGATGAAAACTCTGCTCTTCGCAACTCTTTACTCGCTCTACATTCCGAGGTTTACGGCGCTAGACTAGCTGCAAAGTATTTGGACAAAGAACTAGCCGGCAGGTAATCAAAATGATTGTTATTTCAGTCAAAAGGGGTAGCTCATCCATTTTACCCTTGCAGAATACAGCAGCTGCAGTTACTAGGTCGCGACATGAAGGGAGAAGTCCGCGACAAGTTGTGGCGGCAGCTAGAGGCAGAAATACTTCTGCACAGACACAAAACTGTCATCAGAGCTTGCAGAAGAGGCAGGAATGGCCCCGCGGCCGCACCAGTCGCAAAAGACAAGTCCGCCGCCTGGCACAGCCACTCTGGGGTTGGTGAGCCTCGAAGAGTGTCCATCTCTAGAGAAGCCGACGAAGGCTTGGGAATTTCCATCACGGTAAGTCCAGATTTGCTTTTATTATAAACAATTTTAAACATGAATTTCTCTACAGGGAGGCAGAGAGCATGGTGTGCCTATTTTGATATCGGAATTAGAACCCGAGGGTCCTGCTGCACGGACAGGTGCTCTATACGTTGGTGATGCAATTTTGAGCGTGAACAGCATTAGTTTAAGAGATGTGAGTGATGCTCAGAGTTAAATTCCAGCGACAAACCTTAACGAATTTTATCCAGGTTAGTCATTATGAGGCTGTTGAGATTTTATCTGCGCAAGCTGGAACTGTGAGTCTAGAAGTGCAATATATTGCTTCGGAGGACAGTGATGATGAAAACTCCCTCACTGACTTTGTTGATGGATTTAAGTAAGAAAAGAGTGGTTTTGAGCATTATCCCCTGTAACTCGAATTTTTAAAACAGATTCAGGTTTTTTGACCAAGAAGTTATGATGCCTGGTGAAAAGGTCAATTTCCATTCCCCTAGCAATGGTATTAAAGAAATCGATGAATTTGAAGCAAAAGCCATGATCAATACTCCCACAGCACCTCGAACTCCTGAGAACGTGCTTGGTCGAGACAGGTAAAATCCATTTACACCAATTTCGCATTATTGTATTTTAATCATCGCATACTCTAGTGTGGCTGACAACCTTGAATATTCAGAAGGTGGTTTTGATAGTCCAGCTCAGGAACGATCTAGTCATGAGAGACCTTTGAGTCCCGCTCCCCCCTCAACTTTACCATCACCCCTGCCCAACACGTCCTCACCGCCACTGTCCGGCGCAAGATCTATTTCCCGTCTGTCTTCAGAATCGTCAGCGTCTTTGCTAGTGATGGGCTCACCGGGTCGCGCTGTGCCAGTCAAACCGTCTGAGCCGCCCACACCCACCCATAAGAAGAAAACTAAACACGATAGTGTGGTCGAGGTTACTCCTCATTTGGAGTACGAGTATGGCACTCCTGTGTGATAACTTTGTAATGCCTTTTCTGATCATTTCCCTTGATACCATCAATGCATTTTATCTATGTCTGCTTGTGATTTTAATTTTTCTTGTATAAAGAAAGTTTATTTTTTATTGTGCATCACATTTATTGATAGACATTGAGCAAACTCAATAAAGATTAGTCTTTTAATTGAAGAATTGTTGTGTTCTTTAGTTCGAATTGGTATCTAACATTGTATTTTGACAACCCATGAAGCTCATACTACTTCTAACCTACTCATACACTTGAGCAGGTTGTAAAAATTGGCGCATGCAAAGTGATGCTACAACCTAGTACCATCAGTAAATAATTTCGCAAAATACATAAGTTGGCACATCCTTGTGAACACATAATAGATTTCTACAGTACGATTATTCAAGCCCTTTTCACCCTACGTGGTACTGGAACCCCAAATATTGTATGCAACAATGCGTTCCAAACTAGCTTCAGTGATAATTTCAGGTTTCTGTATCGCAGAGCCATGCTATCATGCAGTCCCAGTACATTCAGGCCTGAATTCGGTACATAGTCTTCATAATTTTCCCTGAAAATTGATCATGAGTAAATCAGGAGTATTAATTTGATAAAAAGTATTACTTAAGATTCTGAGCAGTTTTGTTGATAAACGTATACATGTAGCAGGATGGAGTGTGTGATACAGTTTTCACGTGATGAAAAGCCGAGTCTTTAACATTAGTGTGTTCTCCAGCTTTTAAGTTTGAACGTCTAATGACTTTGCTTTCAGAATTGTGCGTGTTTTGGATAAATTCCACTTCTCCTTCTAATACAGTTAGACTGACGTTTCCAAGTCCATGAGCAATAAAGTTTTCCATTGAAAGCCCTAAAAATTGATTTATTGGTGTAAGAAGAGGATTATCTGGTATTCCCATAGCTTAACAAATTTTGCATCTAAACAAAATCTACAGGACAAATTTTGGTGTGGCATATTTAGAATAAAAAGAATATTAACAGCACTAAATAATACCTGGGAAATCAGCAACAAATAAGACGTCGGTGTGATTCGACCAACTAAAAATGTCTTCTTCTATCTCTGGCAGCTTAATTCTCCAGTATGATAGCTCTGTCAGCAAAGGCATGATCCAGGAGGGCGTTTCAAACGGGGACCATTGAGCTTTTGTCAGATCCACCCTCGGATCATACATCCTTTGCTGAAATCTGCCATTCAACGAGCTCCAAACGTCGAGATGTACTGAAATGTCGGTGATTCCTTGAGTCTGGTAAACATTTCTCTGAACACATTTGGCCCACTGGTGCACCATGTCAACGTGCTTGCTCCAGCGGTCATTTTGAACCCATGCCTGGAGAAAGTTAATGAATTGTTAGGTGAATAACACTGAGCATTTCAATAAGTACCTCTGGATCCAAAAACATCTCCTTCCCAGAAGCGTTATCTACAACCCTGGGAAGGATGAGGATTGTATTCCACGAATGTACCATCATGTCCCAGGAATAGCCGTAAAGACCACTGGTCCAGTTGTTGAATCCCTGGAAACTCAAAAAATAAAGACAAAAAAATTTCAATTTACACACAAGTACCTTGGTAACTGAATGGGAATATGGAAGGACGGCTTGTACAGTGACATGCGTTGCAAGACACGAAAAAACCAAATAGTGCTTCCAAGTCAAAGCTTTTTTGTCACGACTGTAGATTGGCTCCAAAGAACTCGGTGCTAAAATGGGAATACCATTGAATTTAATTGATTCACAGTTCATCTGGCAATTACAATCTTCTGTGCAACTGTCACAGTCATTTCCCACAGTTGTCATGGAGAGCAATTTTCGTGGCCAGCTTGGATTGCAGAAAAGAGGCAGTGTCACCAAGCAGACATACGGGAACATTCCTACAAGTTTTAATTGTTAACTGGAACTAACCCACGAACTTAATCACCTATAGAAAATATCTGAGAATTCATTAAATGAAAAGAAGCGCAGAACAAGAGCGCAGGGGGTCGAGTCTTGTCGAAGAACAACCAAAATGCAATTGTGAGATCAAGAAGGAATCCTCCAACGTGTATTATCCACAGATCAACTTGTGCCGGTGTCATGAACACCCTGAAAACAGCAATTAATATATTTGAGAATTTTTCAATGACATTAGAAAATTTTAAGTACATTACTCAATGTGAAAAGCAGAAAAAGGTCATCAGCACAAGCAAAAAAGGAGCTAAAAACAGCTAAAAAATATATAAAAGTATAAATAGAGTTTACAAAAAACCAAAACTCACCTGAAGGGCTCAAAAACCCAGTGGTTTGCCAGATAAGTCATGGAGTAACCGTTTAACCAATCATAGTCAAACTTCTTCAGTCCGGCCAAAAAGTAGAGCAAGAAAAATTGGTAGCGCAGGATGGCGTAGTTCCAGAGTGGTGCCATTTTCTGTTTCTTAGGCCACAGCCAAGAATCAAGTGAGCTGTGAAAAAATTTCGTAAGTCTTTAAGTTCACCGATGACACGTGATCTAACTCTTACCAGTACAGATTGGCTTGTGAAGGAAGCAACAAAATAGCAAGCAAGCCATAAAGGTAGGAGTGGTTATTCCAAGAGGACTTGTCCAACAGGAAAATGTACCAATAGGTGCTAGCGAAAGCTACACAACTTGTGCGAAAGAAAAATCCCAATGTGATACCAAGTGCTCCTGAAAATCCAGACGTCCGACACACACCAAGTGAGAAGGTAAGATCCACACACCGATAGAGAAGATTGCGACAAAACTACGAAATGAAACACAAAGTTTTACGTACCGAGCCACATCACCATGTATAGCATGATCATGCACTGAAGAGAAGGCTGTGGGAGGAAATTGAAGAGAGGGAAACGGCACTCGAGGGGATCACCCCAGCGAAAGTCTGCAATTGCCAAACCCCGCTCCTCGGGGATGTCAAATACCATTAGCAGTCCTGGAAACGATTGAATAAATGATGACACGCTTTGAGACGTTTCAAATTTAATCACCAAAGAGGCAACGAACAACTCCTAAAGAGGCTGGATCTGTGGGGCGGTAAAGAAGGACGAGGAGACATTTAAAGGAAGCGAGATCACTCGTGTTAAACCCGAATAATTTGGCAAAAGTGCCCTCGTCGCATCTAGTGCTCGATCTCTCCTGGCTGTCGGTCTTGCACCTCTGCTTCTTCTCCTTCATCGCCGCTACAAAATGTAATTTGACAGAGCTGTTGAGCAATATAATCACGTCGCTCTCTCGGCGTCGCCTGTGTTATACTGAATCAATATGTCTTAAGATGAGAGGAGGAACACATGATGCTTATATGTATGCATGAATGTAGCACCCAAGAAACAGTTACCATGGCAACAAACTGAACATCATCCCCTTTTGTGTTTGTGATTTCTCATTTAACACTTCAATAGTTTTATTAATCTGCATTAAATTCAGATGACTGGTTTTTTAGGTCTGACTAGCGTTTAAAATTAATATTAATGAACTTTCGACAGCGTTCAATAATTATTTAAAATTTATTATTAGAACAAAAATATCAATATATATATAATCATTCATTTAATTTTTTAAATTAAAATTGATGCGTGAAATACTTTAATCTGATCTGATTTTATCTGATGACACAAACTGAAAGTTACTAACTTAAATTTCCACGCTTATGCCATCGCTAATGACAAAAAAGATAATAAAAAAAATCAAATGAAAGTACCTACAGCTTTTTATTTAAAGCATACAAAAATCAAAAGGCTTAACTCATGATAATATCAGATTCTCTTAAAGTCACGTAAAAATAAAGACTTACGTCTCTTCAATTTTGACTTGTCTAAGTCACTGACGATGTGCCGGGCCATGGGATATCTTTTGCACCCAAGATTATGAAGGTGAGTAATAAATTCTAAAACGCGGCTTTGTTGTGTACACTCTGATGGGAGTAAATTATCTAAAACAAAATATTAAATTCCAAAATGTCGAGTTGAGTTCATAAGGTGGTATACCCTATCCAACAAATATGCAGGCGCCCATTGCATAATGTCATGAATGACTGTGTCACAGAGGTTATGCACAAGAGATCAGTCGAGACGAGTAAAGGGCACCTTGTTGTGATCTCTGCCATGCATCCTGCACGCTTGACTGACAGTCCGGCCTGACGTCCAAAATTATTGATTCCTGGTGTAACGGAGAAAATAAACTTATGTATATCAGGACTCTAGGGACCAGGTAATTCTAAAATTTCAACAGATCATATGTCAATTTGATGAAAATTAGATATTATTTTGGCTGTGTCAGTCATTTTTTTCATTTGTAGTGAGTGGATTTAATAAAATGTGCTTTTACTTAATTTAAGGGTGATAAAATCTGAATTTAAAAAGCTTATATATGCATTAATGAGGTGTCTATATATATGTATACATATAGGTATATAAACACCATTGATTTACAATCTAATATATAAATGATTTTGCTGTCCCGTGCATGTTTTGTATTTTTTGTGCTCCACATAATTAATATTATATTATTATGTATGTACTTTGCGTCAGCTGACAAGTCGTCGTCTCGTCAGTCTGCGGTCTTTCGTCCCGGATTCCACTGCAGGTGGGCTATATTAGCTTGGTTTTTGTTATGTATGTTTGCCTAACTAGTTATCAGGCGTAGAGGCCGCAGTGTCTGGTCGGCTTTAGAATTTTTGTCAGCTTCTAGGACACAGGGCTGGGACACACTAAAATATAGCTACTCAAGCTTTTGTATAGTCTCAAGCAAAAACCAGAGCAGTAAATAAAGCCACCTTTATCAATACATAAATATATACCCGAGCGAGGAGCCAGCAGTGACACCGACTGTGGACTCAGTACTGTACACCTGACACTGACAAAAGTGACAAGTTGACAACACAAGAAGCAGCCGCACCAGCTGGCAAGCTGTTTTGTATCTGACACGCCCATTACCGTGCCTACCGTGGAGAGTTTAGATTGATGAACGAGCTGCTGAAGTTAATTTGCTAACATTCCAATTTTCCTTCTAGAAGGAAGGGTTTCAGCTTTCCCGATTGTGAAGAGGACCGTGTAAACTAATATGTCCCGTCAAACGAGTCGTTTGGATGCCAAGAAAGTGGTAAATATCTACATTACATACATATCATACGCACTGTTTTGCTCTGTAAATTTTCATTGCTTTAAAATGTCACTTTAGACTTAGCCACATCTTCATTCAAAGCATATTCAATTCCCAATCTTTGGAAAACTTCAAAACCATTTTGATTTCAAATACACATGCCCATAATATTATGATATACATACAGCACTGATCAATCATAATAATCTTCTATGTATCATATTAATACAAAATAAACATAGAACTTGAACGAGTTTTGAGTTTAATGATATTTTGCAAATCTGTACTAATCATTTACGTATAAAACGTATGAAATAAAAATAATCTCTTTTCCAGAATTCGGAGCTATTTACTTTGACCTACGGTGCTCTGGTTACGCAGCTAATCAAAGATGTAGACAATGTTGATGATGTCAATAAGCAGTTGGAGCGGATGGGATACAACATTGGTGTCAGATTAATTGAAGACTTTCTTGCTCGGTCAGGCTCAGGCAAATGCTATGATTTTCGGGACACATCAGAAAAAATACAGGTATAATATTATTTGTAGTTAAGTTGACACTTAATAAATTCACCATGAAAAATTATTTTCTAGTTGGCCACTCGCATGTACTTGGGCGTCAGCCCTACAATCAGCAACTGGAGTCCTAGTGGAGACGAGTTTTCGCTAGTGATGGACAGTAATCCAATCACAGACTTTGTGGAGCTGCCTGATTCACACATGGGATTGAAGTACTCGAACATGCTTCTCGGCGTAATCCGAGGTTCTTGCGAGATGGTTAGTCTTAGCTACTTTTATTGGTGCTAATTCTACTCCACATTTTGTACAGGTCCAACTTGAAGTTTCATGCTGGTTCGCCCAGGACCAACTAAAAGGGGACAACACCACTGAAATCAGAGTCAAGCTGTTGAGGAAGCTGGAAGACTCTGTGCCTGCAGGAGAAGACTAAATAACCCTTCAAATTTCCATTTGTTATCTTAATTTTGCTCTAGGGATATCACTGAATGTATGTTAAACTTAAATATAATGAAACATAAACATTTTGTAAATAATTTATTTACGTTTATTTAAGTATCCAATACAAAGCCGTCATTACTGTATGCAGCAGTTACTTAGCTGTACTATTTAATTATATAAATAACACGCTATAACTTTAATTATGACCAGAGGTAACCTGCTTTAGGAATGAACACTTTCTATCAAAATTCCTCAGCTTAAAATTTGACAAGGACTGGTTCAAAAACGATTACATACAACAAAACCGCTTAACACACCTTAAAAGTGGGAATCTGAGTCAATGGTTTGACAGCCATTGACTTAATGTTTTTGGCTTTATTAAGTTCAAGAGGCTCATAACTTGTATGGTAGAATATGTGAGGGACTTAAATATTAAAGTTAAAAAGGGCTACAACAAAGAGCGTTTCAAAAGTTCAAGGTCAACAGCCACACTATATAGATAAGAGTGTGTATGGAGGTTAATTTTTGATTCAAATATGTATCTTAGGCAGTTACTGTGTCAAAAGATGGTTTTGTTCCAGCCTATATATTGGTACTAGGAAAAGCAGACTGTCTTGTAGATAAATTTGTAATTGCGTAATATATTGGTTGTTAACAATCCGTTCAGTTCAGTCGCAGTTTTAAAAGAAATTTAACCATTCTCACACATTTAGCTCTGCTTTTCTTTGTCAGCAGGCGGCTCCTCTTCTGTCTCAGCCTTTTCCATGATAGCTGCAGTGGCGGCTGGTGCACTAGGTTCAGGTATTGGCAAAATTTGTTTGGCCATCAACTGCTGCAGGCAGACCATCATGAACGCAGCGACTAGAAATGGGCTCAATCGATAGAGGGAGACAGGAGCAAAGATGAGCCCCAAGGCAGCAACTCCAAAGAGGATTCCACTCATTTCTTGGCCGTGTTTCCTGATCAAACAAAAATTTAGTAACCAAAGTGTTGCGAGATATTTTTTAAAGTGGGAATATAATCTTGGTTGATTGATAGGATATTATATTCTATAAATAAATAAGCGACCAGCATCAGGAGAAACACAAAGGCAAATGTATAGTGTAACCAGCTTGTCTCTGGCTAATTATTGCTGAAAATATAATAAATGGTGACAAGGACAAGTTGCACAGATCTATTTTCAACATGTAGAAAGGAACTGATTTTGAAAGATTGGTTGCGGTATTTCATCTATCAGAAAATCTGGTTGAAACATAAAAAAGATTTTCCACTTTTAAAATGCTCAGAATGATAATGGTTCATCAATTCAATCACAATACTTACAAATATTGACGGGGCATCTGTCGCTGCCACAAGACAGGGGCGCATACACATAGAGCTAAGGCGGCAGCCAATGATGGGTCTGGGCTGAGACGAGTTTCAAATCTGGAAAATAATCCATTTAAATTTAGTGAGCCAGAGAAAAAACATTAAGGCATCTTACGGAAAAGCTCGCGCCCATGCTAGCGCACAAGGTGCGTGCAGACCAGTCGTGACCGCCCACAGCAGCAGCCCAGTGCAGTGGAAGTGAAGTTCAGAGAGGAAAGTTTCAGAACGGCCCCAAATCTCAGTTCGCTGGCCTTTGATTAACCGCAGAGGCACTTTAAGCAGCTCTTCCAAGTATTCTTCATACATTTTGACAACCTGACCAAAACAAAGAGATTAAATTTAATAATTGGAATGATCTGAAAATAGATACCAAGAGAAAGTAGAAACATAACCCAGCAGCGAGGGCAAGGGCCCCGCATGTTGCATACGCCAGCGCAACAAGTAAGAAAGCCACAGCCCATGGCAACTTTGCAAACGTCCCAAGAACCCATTCAGACCAACGGAAGCCGCCAAAGATGGACCTCGAAATGAACCTAGTAGTTTTGATTAGTGTTATAAATGATATCTGATTTTTAATTAAATCAATTTTTCAAAATTACCTGACCAAAATTTTGTTGGCAGTTGTGCCCCAAACAACAACTGCGATCCAAATTGCAAGTCCAAAGACGTACGCAGCAAAAGATGCTACACAGTACAAGATAAGAGGTAGAAAGAACATGTCCAGTCCTTGAGAGTACAGCAAGATCCAATCTGACGAGGGAAAGATTTTGGCAACTGGTCCCAACCTGGAAACGCCGTTTTAAATTTTAATAATTCTAATCATCACACAAAGTTGCCAAAAAATAGTGAAAAGCTGTTAAAAATCAATCAACTTAAAATTACCTTAAAATATGCACAGCGATTTTCAAGATTGGCATGAGAAAGTAGGGTTTTGACCCAGAGGCAATTGCGGAGTGAAATGCTATGCATGTTTGTCCTTCAGCAACACCATTCAGTTGAGCCCTAAGAGCTAAAAGCAAGACTGCAACAAGATAGGCCGGCAACTGAGGTGCGTAGAATCTGACTAACTGGCCCAGGATCATCGCTGGCGATGGCTCAATTCTGAAAAATCCCAAATTATTCGTAAACTTCAATCATAAACATAACTATTACTTGATATTGTAAGTACAAGCAGGGTCGAGCTGCAGCGTTACATGAGCAATTTCAGTTTTTTCGATTCCATTGGGACGGAGTAGGTGCAGTTTGAGCGGGAGACTCTGAGAAACTGATGAGCTGCAAAAATCTCCATTTTTCTCTTATGTCTTTTTAATATGTATTTAAGTTTACGTCACAAAGGCGTGAGAATCTTCTGTACTCCAATCTGTAGCTAGAGTGGCCACTGCGTGATGATTTTGAGCGGCGCAGTTCGCTTCAAATACCAGATTCGCGGCGTGCCAAGCTTTTTCCAAGGTTGGCAATTGCAGCTGATAGTACAGAGCGCCAACCGATGTCACTTCCACGACATCCACAGGGCTTCTTGAATATATCGAGGGAAGTGAGTTCACTTGCAAAATCCTTTCTTGCCTTGAAAACACGTCGATATTGAGTACCACCTGTAAATATGTTAAACCATTGTTATCAGAAATCAAGTGGATTTATTATTCAACTGTTCTTTTTGAACGTTTGGCTTTCTTTTTTGACCTCTGCAAGTCAGGATAATTCATTAGGCATCTTCAAATGTACATAAGATAGTTTACCTCATTGCTGGAGGGAGGAACTCTGACAACCACATGACTAAAACCTTGTTTCTTCAGTGAATGAAGGTTGAATGTGACACTTTTGCGTCGCTTCATGAGGGAAGGTACAAATTTTGTAAAGTTCGACAAATTCATTCCAGTCTCGCTAAAAAAGGGAACAAAAATTGTACTGTCTGTCTCACTATAAGGCTACTGCTTCACTAACCACATGCGGACGTGCTTGTAAACCAAGTCAGCATTACAACCGTAAACCCAATCGCGCCTTTCAATTCCGATAGCTTCAATAGATACAAATTCGTGTTTGAGATCATTTGGCACTATCCTAACCATGATGTACACAGGTTTCTTCAAATGGGTTTCCTTCACTGTGAATTGCCGACGCAAGTATTCTCGCCACTCGCCTTCTTTGTCAAAATCGGCGTTTGACGGGTAGAATGCTGATACTACCCGTTTGCCAAAATTACGCTGAAAATAATTAACAATAATTGTTACTTAGGACACAAAAGAGTTTCCCTTGCATTACATTTAATAGGTGGTAGCTGAAGGCCTCATACATAATCTGTGGGTCATTTGAGAGAAGTTTTGTCTTTGAGTCAACCGAGTCAAACAAAGCTCTAGCAAGTGAGAGCACAAGTTGTTTGCACCACAGAATGCACAGGTGGTCAGCAGACACCCAAACGGCTGGCACAGCTGTACTCTGAAATTATGCAAAATATTAAAAGATTAAAAGCTACTAAATTAA
This sequence comes from Cloeon dipterum, assembly GCF_949628265.1. NCBI lineage: Eukaryota > Metazoa > Arthropoda > Insecta > Ephemeroptera > Baetidae > Cloeon > Cloeon dipterum. The sequence continues at coordinate 16,059,714 of NC_088786.1, forward strand.
TGGCACACTGTGCCTTATTATCATCAGTTAGTATAAACATTAAAATTAAATTTTTTATTCTTGCTATCATATTTAAAAATGAGTTAAAACTACCAATGTCGAAATATTTCCTTGAAGTGTGAGTCCTGATCTAACAAGTAGATCCCTGTGGCCACCGCCGACAGAAACCAACAATCTGTTGGAATCCCCTACTTCCCAGAAAGTGTTGACCTTCTGATAGTAGGAGGCAACATAGGGGTCCAGCATCATCACTGGACTCGCGTGAGGGGTAGCCAAAGTGAGGACAGTGTTGACTGAACCAGGCACAAAAGTGGGCTCCAAGAACACGCCTTTTGCTACCATACCACCCTGCACAGAGAGGGATTATGATATCAATGCTCTTTCAAAATTTGAAGCCCTCTTACCATTGAATGTCCAAAGAGAAGCACTGACTGAGGAACATTTCTGTTTTTCGCGTAGAGCGATAATATTCGGTTGATGCAGATTGATATAAAACGAGTTTGTTCTGATAAAACTCCGCCGAATAGTGCTGAATGCTCTTCATTGAGGTCTGCTGTAAAGAAGTTGAAGTGGAAGGGACTTCGACTGTCCCTGGCCTTGCGAAGAGCGACAGATGCCAAAGAGCGCACTGAAATTAGGATTATATGTATGTTAGATAAATGCGCGAAATCAGCGCAAGAGATTTTTAATTTACCTTGTTTGTACGAGCCACTATTGCCCGGCACGAATAAGACAGGAATGCCATTGAATTGCATGTTCCTGAGTTTTTCGGTGTACTGTCCCTCTCCGTAAGCATAAAGGCCATACTTTGGATACTCTTTAGTGTCGTTCTCAGACAATGCGATTTTCTGCAACATTCAGAAATCAAATGGTTTCAACACGAAATATCACCGGCTCAACGCAACTCACCACATATTGAGGATATTCAAACATGTACGTCATTTCGCATGAGTTTTCCTCATGAGCGGTTAAATAATTGTGAATACCCAGAACAAAAAATGCAAATATTACGCCAGAAAAAGCGACAAATAAGTTAAATGCTGCCATCGCTTGAGCTGTGTTTACTACATCATATGGCTACTAGCATGGCCATAGCCCATGATCGAGCATGAGGAGTGAGGAGTAGACGAGTGCTCATTGTCAGCTCGATCCTTTTACCTCTTACCTCGCACTCGCAGTACCAAGCTTTTGCCAACATGACAAACGCATTCAAATATAAAAATTCTGCTTATAATTCAAGTTGCCTTGACTTTATCAACGATTCTGTTATGTAAATTTTATTGTCTTTTATTTTTTATTTTTTTATTTCAGAAATATACTGATCCGATAATTTTTTCTTGTTATCATTTTACTAATAAGGTTGGCATAGGTGCTTGTCAAGTAATACGAAAATAAACATCATAAACGCTAACAAAATTTGGCGTGCAGCCGTGTTTGCTTTTAGACGCTTTAGACAGAAAAAGATTCATTGGCCGATTTTATTTTATTGATCAGCGAAAATTCTATCTATTCTAAATAACATGGACGAAGAACAGTCGTGGGTTAAGGAGTATACTGAAGCTTCAGATTCAGAAGGAGACGCAGGAGAAACAAAAAATGGAATTGAAGCCGGCGACAACAATTCACCGGCATTGGCATGCAATCCTTCAGTACCTGAAGAAATGGAAGCTGACTTGGAGAAGATTAAAGGGGATATGATCGGTTTGTTACAAACTGAAATTTAGCTTTCATCTCTATCCAAATGATAATGCTATTATTTATTTATGTATTATTTATAATACATAATGCTATTATTTATTTTTTTTCAACTGCGCATCCTTGCGTGGTTCAAAATCTAGCAATTTTTATTGACCATTAATTTGCAAATATAATGAATTGAAATAAAATATTAATGTGTAGCAGAATAAATAATTTGGAAATTTTGCATTAATTGTAAAAATAATAATTGTAACACTTTAGGTGACACCGTTTACACTGAGCGGTGGGTTTTGAAGTGTTTGATGAATATAACGAAGGTGTGTAATACAATATTTTAATTTTTAACGCGCAATTAAATATGTATAGAGAAATTATTGTTGAACTTTAGAAATTCCCGGAGTACTGCAAAGAAGACGAGGAGGTGAAAGAGCTTGATTCTGCATTTGAAGAAGATGTTTGCACGATTTGGGACATGGCTATAGACAAAGACGTGACCAAGTTTTTAATGAAGCACAACATCCTGAATCTCATAGAAGCCATAATTAGCGAATGCAAAAATCCTCGATTGATGGTATACGCTGTGTATGAAAAATACATAAAGCTATCTCTAAAGGTATCTAATTGTTATGCAGGAAATGATGTTGGGGATCATTGGAAATTTGGGCTGCCAATCAGAAGCTCGAAGAGAAATCGCAGCACAAAAGTCGCTCATCGCCATATTAGCAGCAACTTTGGAGTATACTGACGCCCGTTCATTAATTCAACTTGTAAGACTGATCAAAACCTGCTTGTGGGATTTACGAAACTTGGAAGCGGGCGAAATTCCCAAAGATAATTTTTGGGTCGAATCACTAGCTCATCAGAGTTGCAGCGATAGCTTGATGTTCATAATTAAAAGCTCATGTGATGGTAATTATTTTACCTTTTTTTTTCGAACAGTTAAAAATATACGCTTTGGATATTTCCAGAGGACTTGGTGTTTGATGCAATCAAATTATTGGAGACGTTAGTATTTATCAGGCTACCAAAGGAAGGGGAATTTTTAGGAAAATACTTTGCAAATGCTGGTAATTGTCATAAATAATTTGTTTTTGAATGTGAAGATTTAATCTAATACAAGCAGAAGCTGTTGCGTCGCTTTTGGAAGGACTGCGAGAAGTCTCCTCAAGTTCGGAAAAATCTGATTTTGGCGTAATCAACAGGAATGTTGAGGATGTGCTGATAAAGTGGGTCTCGATCCTGTATGGCCTCACACTTTGCGCTAATGGTGAAGCAGCAATAAGTAAGGAAATCAACGTCGCTTTAGATCATCTAACAAAAATTTAACATCTATAGGGGCGCATGCTGAAAGCAATCTAGTTTTCGTCCATCTAATAACTACACATGTCCTGGAAAAGGAGAACTTGAAAGAATGCATCGATGAATACTCTGACTTCATCATGTGCGTCACGACAGTCATGAATCTCCTTCTGCCTACTGATTTCCACGAAGGATGCCTCGCCAGTGCTGTAACCCTGCTGGATAAGGTCCAAGGCGTCGATCACCTGCGCGAAGGCTTGGAGAAGCTGATGGTTTCTGTCGCAGCTGCCGAGGGTGTGCAGGCCAGCATGCTATCCACTTTGTCCCAGTGCCACGCGCCTGAGGTTGAGTTATGTTTCCTAGCGATCTCAAAGCAAGACAGAGCCCTGCTTACCCAGCTGCTGGCAGAGCTCAAGTGCATCAACAAGACTGACAGACTATGCGAGATCGCAAAAAACATTCTCAAAGGTTCGCATTGAACAAACTTGCTGCTGAGAAATTCCCAAATGTGCCATTGGTAAATGAAACGTTTAGTTCTATAACGTGTATTATATAATTTTTATTCTTGTTTTATTTATCACAAATTTTTGAGATTTTCTCTACCTAGTACATTCTTGTTCACCACAATCATAAACTCTCTAAGCTACTCTAATCTACAATAAATACTTAATGCTAGAATTTAAGAGTATTAGCAGGTACTGCAGGATAGTTCAAGTTCGACTTAAACCTACGGGAATGCGTTGTGGGAATAATAGTATGGATAGTGAGGAGCATACTGGTCAGGATAGGGAATGTTGCTGTAGAGTCTGTGCTGCTGATGCTGCGGGAAGTAGAGATGAAACTGGGGCAGGGCGTAGGGCGCCCTCGGGGCCACAGCAGGGTGTTGCGGTGCGCTGATCACAGATGATGCCATGAAGGTTGCTATCACAAGCAGAATGAATGCCAGGGTACGCTGGAACAAGAGGTACGAGTTAAACAAGGAATTAAAACCAACGGAATAAATGAAACTATTAAATTTGACCTGCAATAATCGTTTGAAAAATATTTTTAAAAGGTGTTTTTTCAATTTTTTTATGGAATGTTACCAGTTTGAATGCAGAGTTTAAATGCTTGTAACATCAGGTGAGGATTTTCGATATTTGACTTTAAAAGTAATATTCATCCTTGAAATCAAGAAATGTAGAGTAATTTTACTCACCATTTTCACCTAGCGTCTGTGTTTTCTTGGGCAAATTAACACGTTTCTCTCGTGAAAGGCGCAGCTATCGTGTGTTGTGCGTCGATGTGCAGACTGAACGGGTACACAACTACCGCTTGTGTTGCACTGGGCTTTATATGCGCTCTCGGACGACAGATATAACTGTGCTCCAATAAAAATGATTCCTTCCATGAATAGCCTGCAGGCGAACGCGTCCGTTAATATGACCGGGCGATAACACCACACAATTTGACGAGCAAAAAAGGAATCGCCCCTCTTTAGTTTTGTTCCTGGTCCAGCAAATAGTGGGAGGTAAATTGCCGACCTACAGTGTAATCACCTGTTCGGACCGAGCGCATCTCACGTCATTTTTTTACACACTCTGCTCTCTCGTTCATTAAAGAGGCCAAATATTACGTTATTTGAAAATTTTCAACTTGGCAAAATTGATAATTTATTTTTAATTTATCATTGATTTTTTCTGTAAAAGGTCCTTCCCGCTACTTACTAAATTACGTTTTATAATAAGCTAAATACTGTTGATTTCTGCCAAGTTGTAAACCATCAACCCAACTTTTGGAAATTACCTTGCATTTTCTGAGATGACCCTTTCTCCAAGAGCAGAACTAAAATCAACGTATTTTTTCGCTTATGGAAAATTTAACATTTTTTCAAACAGCTGAGAAATAAAAGAAGCATTTCAATTTTTGCAATCGAACTTTTCAATCAAATTCTCAATGTGAGTTAGTCGCGGAAATTTTCTTCTACCACAATTTTACGGAGCAATCAAATCACTGCAAATGCCGGTTTGATCAAGGGATAAGAAAATGTTACTGTCTTTTGGCCGTTTAAACTCGCACGCGAAAAATTACGAGCCAAGTTGCCTCATACTTGTTAGTTGGAAAACCGCAGAGTAGAATGAGAAACCTTGTTAGCGTGAGCTACAACAGTAAATTTTGCACTATCGATCTCCCTCGTCGTTATTGTGCTTCTGAAGGTATATCGCATAACTGCATTTTATCTATACACGCTCTCGCACTAAGCGTCAGTTATCTATAAAATCGATAAAATCTATTGCATTTGGGCACACATAGTTAGAACGCCATCGCCTTATAATGATAACATGCTGTTACGTGAGATCAACAAATTTATTTTTCATTTTGAATTCATTTCTCCTCTCATGCATTTTATAAGGTAAACGCTACGTACTCCTAATTATAAAAACAGTTAAAAAAATTGGCCTTTTAAAGGATTTTTAGCTTAAAAATTTAATGCTGGAGCTATATTATAGCAGCGTAGAAAGTACGCTTGTTTAACACCCAAAAATGGTTAGTTATTTTTTTACTACTTTTTATGGAAAAATATTTTTGATTTATTGAAAATAAAAAATAATTTAAGTAAACACTTTTAAGACTACATAGCCCACGGTTTTAGGGTTTGGGGCGATATTTTGTGAATAATTTATTTTAAAAATTGATTAAATATTTTAGTATGATAAGTGCGAAATTTTATATAGCGATAACGCAAAAAGGCTACACTTTTTAATTTGCTAAGATTCTAAGTTTGAATTAAATCTGAACCAAAATGCTGGGCAGCGCAGTAATAGAAACACAAAATTTGCGTGAAGGTGTTGTACTTTATTGAATTATGGGCAAATTTCTGTCGTTATCGTGACTCAAGCAAAAATTTGATTTATGAACACATTTTGCAAAACGTCAACGGTGTAACAATCAACAAAACAAAGTGAGCATTACGTGAAATCAGTCGTCAGCAGTCAGTTGCGTTACTTTCTTACTTCTTGTAGAAAGCGGTGTAGGGGTAGGCGGAGTAGGGGTAAGCGGCGTAAGGGTAGGCAGCTCCGTAAGCATAGGTGTTGTAAGGATAAGCAGCGGCAGCAGCGGAAGGGTAGGCGGCGTAGGGGTAGGCACCGTAGTAGCCGACGACGGGGGCTTCCTTCTTCATATCGGCGGCCTTAGCCTCAACCTTGACTTCGACGGGCTTGGCCTCCTCAGCCTTCACCTCAGCGGGGGCGAAGACGCCGTAGTTGTAGGCATAGGGGTAGGTGGTGTAGGCAGAGTAGGCGAGGGGAGCGACAGCAGGCACAACCTTGTTCTCAGCAACGGTGTAGGCGAAGGCACCTCCGACCTGGCCGGATGTGACGTAGGCGGTGTTGACCGCGGGGACAAAGGTAGCGTTGGCGGCAGCAACGGCCAAGAGGAGGACAGCGAACTGGAAATATTGCAAGTGAACATTTAATATTAAAACTTTACCAAAATATTGTTTTGGAGCCGAATTTTCAATGTTAGAGTCAAGAAATAAGACAAAATTTTAGAAAAACTGCTTTTAAAGTGTTCAAAATCATGCAGAGTTTTTTTTTTAGAAAAAAATTGGGGCTATACGAAAATTTGGGTCTACTCACCACCTTCATGATGCTAGAGAGTTGAGGTCGGACTTGCTGTGTGAGCTAGTTTCGAAGTGACAATACGCTCCAGGGACGGGGGTTTTATACCATCCGCGGGGCGGTGGCCCTCACAGCCTCCACTACAGTTTTCACTGCCAAGGTCGACCACATCTCTGGCAGGGTCCAAAATGATGCGAAGAGGCTTTCGCACGCATCTTTTCTCATTGGTCACCGCGAATTTAATAGGCGAGCCCACATTTCGCATGGAAGTGTATCGAGAATCTTCTTTTCCTCTTGAGTAGTTTTCAGCATATAAGGAGTCAAGTGAGATCAAGGCCGGTCTTTCTCAAGGTTTTGCTTAAAATGAAATTCGTCGATGTTCTCAAAGAAAAAACGATCAGACGCGTTCCACTGGCGTCTTTTAATTTGCATGCTGACTTAAGAGAATAAGGAGGAAAGTAGCCACTACCATATAAGGTTAACTTTTCCGAGTACTTCTCGTGTTGCTAATTATATTAATGCAGCGCTTGCTTCGATTCCAATTTATTCCAACCCCGTCTCGTGAAAAACGTGAACAGAACTGGATTTTGAAACTCGCCGGAGCGAGAGCTGAATACGTCCGCTATCAAAGAAGCAAGAAAGAGCTATTTTAAAAGCAGCAGGTTTCATAAATTACAAAAAAAAACCCTGCTAATGAAAGTAATGAAGCTTGACAAATTAAACTACAATTTTGACACAAAATAAAAATGACATTTTACAAGCATAAAGCCGCGCGTCTTTTAAAACTGCTAAATCTGCAACTCTTCGTTTTTCTGCATGTTTAGGAACACCGTCCAGATATATTTAGTTTGTTTTTCACTGTGGAACGAATTACATATTTGTATTTTTTTTTTTTGCAAAAATACGTTCTTGATTTCTTTTAAAATATATACTTAAAAGTCGAACTTTACAATGGTAATATTTTCCGTTGCAGAAATACACTAGCAGTAAAAATTAATTTCTCAAAATAATAATCAAGCCTATGATATTTTAGTAGCTCTCAAGTAGCGTGTGAATATCACGTTAATAATATTTATTTAATATCCTTTTAATCTAACTGCCATAGGCAGTTCACACACAACACGCGTCACGCATGCTGCTCCATCATTTCCCTTCAATTATTCAACATATTGAACGCATTATACGTTGTACAAAAGAAGTCATCGTGCATGCGTGATGAAGCCGCTCTGTATTGCGTGGGGCCGATTTTTTTTGCTCTGCATCCCGCCACAGCAAAGATAATTCGCTCAGATAGCTGCTGTTGCTACTTGAGGTCGAAGACTTTTCGACCGTTGGTGTAGCGTGGCATCACTCTCTCTTCAAGGTCTTCTACTTAGACCAATTTGATTGCCCATTCTGTAGTGGGCTGGGTCACCACACCCTGAGCATGTTTTTCTTGGCGTTGGTCTTTGTTACCAGGCGATGGCGAGTTTGCAAAAACTGCGTTGCCAGTCGAGAATGTGTACTCTAATTTTTACTCTTGCGGCCGTTAAAATTACCGAATAAAAACTTTGTGTTTTCCAAATAGAATCAAATTGAGTAAATTTACAATTTTTTAGTTCCACTACTAAATGAGGCATTCTGAGTTCTGAGAGAATAATGGTGTAAATGTTTTTATAAATGTGAGTACTACGGTATGGTCAAATTATTTTCAAATTCATTTATATAATTTGTTTTTTCTTTCTCAATAAAACACATGGTTGTAATCAAGGTAAATTGCCCAAATATATATAATCTATTTTTTCTGTTGTACAGGTTTTTTTTGGGAGACGTTATTTAATTTTCATCATTCCGATAAACCATGCAAATAAATAAGTACGTTAATAAAGTTTTTTCTTAGCTGACCGAGTGAAACCAAAAATAAAGCATATTAAAATTGTCGTTTATTTTGTCCATTTGAGAAGCACGGGTCTAAACATTAATACATATTTTTCGAACTGCCCACGGCACCGCTTGGGCCCGACACAAAGATTTACAACTACAATTCGCTCGCATTCCTTCTGCATAGCCCCACCCTTGAGAAAATCGACGCTGGGTTGACCTGACACCTGCAGGTATTGCGCAAAATCTCGACCTGAGCGAAACACTCCAAAGGAAAACAAGAGAGGGAGTCGTAGTAGCTGGATCGAAGAAGAAGGCTTTGAGATGCAAAAGGAGCAAGGCGCTGCGAGAGTAAGAGAGAGATTGATATAATGTTTTCCATCATTACGAAAAAGAATAAATCAAACCGAAGGGTAATTTATGCAAAAGGCTGTATTACTGAGTGGTGTTTAGATGTTATCCGGTTCACATGCGTGCTTTTTTGCGAAAATGCATTAATAATCGGCGAGTTTCAAAGAAAAGCAATGCCAATGCCCCGCAACAGGAATGGATCCGAGAGAACTAAGACGCACAACGACCCAAGAGCTGCAAACCCATTATTTTTAATTGAAAAATAAATTGACTTGAATTTTCACTGCCCTGTGAAATTGCTCAGCGCGATTCTGTTTCTGTATCTCAGATCATTCTCCTCTCGCCGCGCCGCATCATTCATCGCAACTAATTCTATAACATAACAAAATGCACATAAAAGCAGTCATGTGTATCCGAGGAGAATTATTTTGCTACCCTCTAATTGGATTTTTCTCTACGTCTAAATAAAATAAGGCAACATATTATGAACAAATCAGAAATATGATGTTATTATTAGGATTACGAAATAATACAATGGCAAATATAATAAAAGTTTTGTTTCTACTTTCTCCTTTTTTACTACTCAATTGATAAATGAGTACAGAAAAAGATCCTAAATCAGCATGAGTTTTTCTTTGAGTCAAGATCAATTCGTCCGACGATCATTCTGCAACGTGTGGTTTGTGGAAGGAAGCTAACGCTCTGCCTCAAGGTGGACAAGCTCTATTGTAGAATTTTACGACGAAGGCTGCAATATAAATATTTTTACCATGAAATGCACATCTTCTTTCTCGTCATTTTACGAGCAATTACTCTCGCAGTGCAGTAGCGTGTTACATTTTTGCGAGATCAGGTAATCGCCGCCTAGTTATCCATGAACAACTGCCTTAGAAAGCACAGAGGCGTGCGACGCAGTCATTAGCATTGAGCGCGCCTGATTGAGAGCTATAAGTGATATTGTTAGATATTGTTTTATTATTAAAATGGGTCCAATAAATCGCACAGCTCGATTTGAGTGCTCTCCAATGGACTCCAGCGAGTTTTATTGGTGCTGTCGATCGCATGATTTGTGGTCTGGTCTGCATTAAAGAGCGAGCGTGTCAAGGGTGAGTGTTTTAATTACAAGTGACATTCTTCTTTACGCCGTGTGCCCACAAATGGGAAATAATAATTTCGAGTGCAAGCCAGCGGTGGCATGTGCAATTAGTTTAGATGCTTTGCTTTAGACGTTTTGCTTTAATTAATTTTCTTTTTTTATATTTCCGATAAGCATTCGCGATAATATTTTAATGGGAACTGTGGAGAAAGAAATTAAATTTCATTCCCATCTTTATCTTTGTTGATCCAAACAAATCGAACAAATCATATATTAAAGTCTTCATATTTCTCGAGTTTAATCATAAAAAATGGAAGCAATGCAGGAGACCGCAGAGATCTCAAGTTTACATCAGCCGCATGCATCAAGATGTTTTTGTATGATTTGCGTCAGACCGAAATTCCACAAGATGCTGGAACTCAACCCTTTGATTTACAGTGGATCCGCTTGGTTTCCTTCCACTCACATTCCTTTAGTCATTCTGAGTCCTCTTGTCTCGTTTTAAATTCTGGTTTCTTGCAAGACCGCGTGCCATAATATCAGGTTGTTATTACGCTAATTTCGAATCAGCTGCATCCACAGTGCCACTGCCGTTTTCAATTTTACGGCAGTTGCAATCTCATTTTATTATAAAAGTTACTGACCAAACACCGACAATTTAATGGCCACTAATGACTAAATTTGAAGCAACATGGAAACTTGCATCGTAAAAGTATGCTCAGATATATCTCAGTGCACATCTCTGGTAATTGCACACAGCAAGTAAAAGAAAAAACCGATCGAGCGGCCGACAAATGCGTTGTCTCAGCGTGGTAAATCAATTTAATTTACAAACATCTTGTCGGCTGCGTCAATCCCTCTTGTATCGCGTCTGCAAAATGATGACGAATTGTTTCGACGCCTGTGTGCAGCGTCGATTATCGTGTTTTGTTCGGCGGCGGAAAATAATTGCCTTGCACAACACTGCTGCCTGTTGGAGCAGCTCATTAGCCGCGGCATTAAAGGGTTGGCAGAGAAGAGTGCCGGGTGGGCGAAATGTCGCATCCTCCCTGCTGCTCGGACGGCCACTCGCCGCGATCGAGTGTCGTAATCGACGCCGCTTTTGCCAACACGTAATAAATGTGGAGCGGCCGCGTGTGCTGTGGCGAGCGACTTAATTTCAGACGCAGCCAAACAACGACTTAATGTGATATTCATGTGAGCTAGCCACCGCCGCCGCCTCGCTCGCATTCGCTGCTGTTGGCCAACCGAGAGTGCACCACTTTTACATTTTATTGGTGAACGGTTTTCGGGTTATCGGGCGAAAAACGGCGCCGCACGGTCGCTCAGGGGAATTTTGGCATGCCGCAGAGACGCTTTTGTCACCTTTGCCGAGAGTTAATTGAGGCATTACCTCAGCCACGCGAAATGGGTTCAAGTGCGCGAATGAAGCATTGCCAAAACGGCAAAAGGTGAATGGAAAATGAGAACGGAATTGCATAATAAAAAGCTGCATTGGATGGGCTTTAAAGCGAGCAGGCATTTTCATTGAAAATCCATGCAAAGTAATTGCACAAGCGCAGCAGTCATCCGAGAGACGACATTTTTCCTTTCCAATTTGCATACTAAAAGGTTTAAATAATATACAAAAAAAAAAAAAACAATCCTGCTCAGCAGCACCGAACACAGCTTGTTTTCACATAACGTAGACAACGATCGTTTTCTTCCTTAAATTCTGCGCCGTAAAATGCTCACGCAAAAATGTTATTAGTAATAAGCGTGTTGTAATATGATAATTTTATCTGTCGCCTGTCCGCCGTATTACAGACGCGGCCGACATGCTATAATTAAAATGCAAATTTCCAATTATTTTTCGAATGAGCCGTGTAGAAGCGGCGTCTCGAATTTGCGATTGTATGCGTGCCGCGCATCCTGTATATTTAAAATTCCGTGATGCAGAATCCGGGAAAATGTTGTTTGCTTTTATGATCTCGGGCAGCAACAAGGAAAGGCAAAGGCAATTACTGTAATTGTCAAGATTAATGGCATTGACGCGGAGATGCTCATCCCGACGGCCAAAGTCGAACGAAAATCGTTCGTCCGCGGCAAAACTTTGGGACTTTCATTTTTAGCTCGTGCTCTTCATAAAAGATCGAAAATTTTGTCATATCTGATGGTTATCATCAGAGAAGTAGAAAATGACGGCGCGCGCCCAAGCGTCGGCGATTGCGACGAAAGTGAACGTGATTTCCTACGCCGCTTTGGAGGAAATGAGTTCGTGGGTGCGTGAGATGGCATTCGTGTTGGACACGTCTCTCGGACGGTCACTTTCCCTCTGACCCACGCTGCTCTCAGGAAGCTAATTGCTAGAGCACAATGTCGAATTGGCTCTAAAACGAACTCACAGACTCGCAATTAAAAATGCCGACCACTCGTCGTGAAACAAATAATCATGTCACTTCCTGGCTCGCAAAACAAAGTTAACCGAAGCATATTTCAAAATTTATGCGACACTTTTTGCATTTAGAACAAAACGAATGAATTTTCAGGAAGAGTCGGTGTTGCAATAGCAGCAAATAGACATTCTTTCTGGCGTCATTAACATAATCAAATAATGCATAATGAATTAACAATGGACACTATGGAATGAATACCGCACCAAAAGTGACACACTTCAGTGTTGTGATTGATCAGTCCGTGCTTGAATTTGAATCAAGAAGAATGTTATTCAGGCCTCATTCAGTTTTCATTCTTCTTGCATTTTCCAGTTCGCATTTCTGAGAACCACGATTGGACTTTCATTCTGATGCAAAATCCCGTTGCAAGCAACGCCGCGATAACAAATAAATTTCACGAGATGAATGTGAGAATGATTGCAGAGATGCGGCTGTGAGAATTTGCTTGGCTCCTCTTTTTGTTGGCAAATCAGCCTTCACCAAGCCCGACATGCCTGCGTCGTGCCGTAAAGGGGCGTTCAGAAAAAAGGCAATTTCAACCTGGACAACCGGCCGGTGTGTGCTGGCATAATGAAATGCACGAGAGGGAAAGAACAATCTTCTGCCCGAGGAGACACTTTGATAAAAAGCACTGACCCCGCAGCATCCACGACAAAGCGCGCTGGACTAAACAATCGTGCTGAGAACAACTCACGATGGCAATTTCGATTTTCTTTGGCGAGCACCTGCGCTGGAGAACATCCACTCTCAGTGTCAATGATCCGAAAATAACTACAAAGCTGGAGCTGAATAATAATATCTCAAAGTTGTAAAGCATAACACCCAATCTATTTTTTTGCTGTTGATTTACCATTTAATCTCAAAAATAAAATGTTCTCAGATTGTAGAGCTATACAAAAATAACGATGTATGATACAGTTATTGTTTTTGAAATGGTTTCATTAGTTTGCAAAACGAGTTTAAACGAAAATGCTCCATAGTCTTAAAACAGACTGTTCGATTTGAACAAGCACTCTGGTTTAACAATGATTAAAAGGTAATTTTAAAAACTTTGATGTTTTGTAATTGAAGTATACAAAATGAAAGTTCACAAAATTGGATTAAATAAATGTAAAAGAATGCATTAATAAAAAAATGTTATTGCATCTAGATCACATTAGATAAAGAATTGAAAAAATGTAACACATAGCGTCTTTTTTAAATGACAATGAAATTAAATTTTGAATGGGCAAATTGATAAATTTTTACAGTTGCAAAAAAAGATGAAAATACTCTACGACCAAATATAATTATTAAAATTTGAACAATTGTTTGAAAAGAACTTGCTATAAATTTATTTGATTTTCTTTTTTGGCATTGAAGTCTCCACGTGCTTTTTATTTAAAAAGATCTTATATCAATTTGGAAATATTAGAAATTAATATGTGTCAACTCGAAGCAATTATGCGCTGTTAACAAACAACACGGAGGGTTGTGCCAAAATTGCACACAGTCACCGCTGCGCCTATTAGAGGTGCTGGCGTCAAATAAAATGAAAGCAATTCCCCCTAATTACCCTTTTCACCTGCTGTTTGTTCTGTATCATCAGGTAGGGACCATCAAGGTGGAGGGAAGGCCACATAAGCTGACGCCCTCAGGGAATTGGCTCATTCTACCTCAACACTTCTTTGCGCTTCTTGGAGGACAGGTTTGAAGAGCTCACACTCGGCGGTGCTCGACTCGACTCGCACGCACAGGAGGCAACAACACACCACACACACACTCTCGACTCAGCGTTTACATTGCAGACCCTTGCTGCAGTCATGAGGACGACTTCTATTTTGGTGAGCACTTGTTTCTCATTGTTAATTATTTTGCTCCTTTATAAATTGAAATAATCTAATAACGACTGTCTTCTGCCTTTAAATTTTTATTTTTGTTTAAACCAACACCAACAACAAGAAGAGTACTTAATTTATTCTATATTTAAAGCGTCGGGGTTTCTCGTGGTTGTTTTGTTTTGTCTGCAGAGTTTACACAAACAATTATCTACAATTAGCTGCTTTTAAATTTACACTGCAGATCAATTTCGCTCTGTCTGCTAAGCGGCAAACAGGTTTCGCCGGCAAAGGTGTCTTTTTATTCGATCCTCGTTTTTACATTTGAATTCCGGCGTCTGCACGCTCGACCAGAACAAAGCCTTTCGGAGTTTTAATTGCAGATAACCATCTCCGATTTCGGTTGCAATTTACGAGCGCTTTGTTTCATTTCCCGGCTCCACAGAGCACACGTACGCAGACGCTTAATGCTTGAAAGCCGATGATTGATGGCGCTAGAGCGCACGGATTAAAAAGGTTCTACCCATAATTCTTTCACCTGCAGCAAAGTGCTCCACCCTGTTGCGCGTATAAAATCGAATTCAAGGCAGTCCACTCATCAAGGGGAAAAGAGAACTCTATTAAGAGTTCCTTGCACGTTTCAAAATGAGATTTTCGTATTTCCTTCTCGGCACATTTTGGCTCGGAATTTTAGGAGGAAGCCGTCATTCTCGTTCGGGCCAGAGCGAACAGAAAATTAATGTAGATTACGCGCGCGCCTCACAACAGCAAAAGTGATGCAGCAGCTTATTGTCTGTCAGCAGAGGTGTATACCGTTGTATTTAGCAGCAAATTAGCTCATTTCATGGCCACTCCAGGTCATTCAATGGAGACACGCGGCAATCCTCTGTTTCATTCTTCTCGCGGTGACACTGCCTTGGCGGTGGCGGAAATAAATCAGAGTCAATCTCCAGATCGAGATGTTTGTTTTTCAAGGGGAAAGAGTTATTTATTGTTTTCTAATCAATCACATACAAAAAAGGAAAGTAGATAATAATAAGGTATATATATTTAAAAAAAATATAATTTGGTCGGTTCATTAACTGAAATCTCCTCCTGGACAATATCTAATTTCAAATTTTGAAATTTATTTTGAGCATTCCTGTGGAAATCGACCAATTTTTGGCGAAGCGTTTTTTTTTAGAATGATATATTTCCTTTTGAAATATCGAGTTTACAAATGATACAAAATAATGGCATTTTAGCGATCAAATTAGAAAGATATTTGGTGACAGATAATTTTTCAATTCAGTCGGAAATTATTCAAACTTTGTTTAAAAATTGGAGGACATACAAAAAGTATATTATACATTGCAAAACTTCGATAAAAATATTTATCCTAAATCAACAAAATTAAAATTTCTCCTTTGAATGTAATAGTAATTTTAGGTTACGGTGATTTCTTTTTGCCTTCCAACCCTTCCAAGAACTTTTAATGCAGTTGCACATTTTACTAGTCGGTTGGTGTGTTGACGAGTTGTTCAAGCCAGTATTGCTTTCAATGTTTTTGGGTGGTAAAATGCGGTTTGCTGGGTAGTAACCGCAGTAGTAACGAGAGACACCCGGGTATGTGAAGGACGATGAAACAGGATTCAAAGTATTTGGTCAGCTGGGATGCTGTGGAAAACTTGAATGCTGTATAAATACACGGCACTCAAAGAGGCATTATATTTTACTCTCGCGGCGGTGGCGGCGCATTCTTTGGTTACTCCAGCGCAGAAAGAAGTAAAAACGTGCCTCATATTTTTTTCTCGTAAACTTCGTTGCGTGCTGCCAGATTGCGCAATTAATTTTGGCGAGTGTAAAATTGCAGACGTGTCGGGCTGGGCTCTTATCGCACCAAGCCGCTTAAATTCGAGCTGTCGCCAGCTTTTCCTGAAATATCACACGCGCGTTTCGATTCTGGGCAGGCGTTTGAATCGCGCACTCCAGTGGAACAGAAACCAAAACGCGCGTATTACATAAACGACACGGTTGGCACTTTAATGAGGCGCCGCCGGACCTCTGCCAAGTGAAGGTGTACTGGCTTTCTGATAAGGAAACAAATAGAACACGCAGTTGCATAAGTTTGGCCCAGTCTAGTGCGAAGCTGGACGCGAAAGTGTCACAAAACCAAGTGACTAATGCGACTTATTTGCCAAAATTTTAAATAGGCCGTTTTCGCGAAGCGATGCGTTTCGAGCACTTGGATAATAAATTCTCGAAGCATATGACGGATGATTATGCGACATGGCAATGCACCAAAAAATGCATAGACGCTCCTTTGACGGGGGGAATACCATATGGAAATGCGATTGAACCTGAGTTTTTTCACGCTCTAAATAAAGCCGTAACATTTTACAACTCTTTCCCACTCCCTCGGTCGTGGGTTATTGACAGAGGAGAAGGTTTATTCGAATTCACAGCTTGTATTCTGCACGTTGCTTAATTTTCCTTACAAAAGTTGTCAATTTCAACACGTTGTTTTACGTTGTTTGCCCGTTATTAGTGGCATTTTCCAAGCAGAATTTTGTATTAACATAATAAAACAATGCATCGCAGGTGACGTACGTACGCAGGACTCATTTTACAAAATGTTCGCAGGCATGTGCCATTGTCGCCGCGGTGCTCATTTCGGATGCAGCGCACGCCAGACCTTCTCCTGAGGCTGCCCTATCTGGCGGATACAGGTGAGATTTAAGTTCACCCATCACCGTGGGCTTGAACTCCATTAAACTCGAACATCAACACACCAGTTCAAACCAAAATCATTTATGCTATGTGCGCATGGTGAGAGAATGAATGCTGAGTAGGTCTGTGATGGTTCGAATGGGGCACGAGGTCGCTGCTCTTTTAATGACTATATCGACTCTTTCACGCAAACACAACTTATTTGGAATTTATTTCCACTTTTTATTTTTCATTTTGGACTTATTTCACACATTTGGTGGCATGGACACACAGTTTTAATAATTTTTTGCTTTTTATCAAATTATGGCTGGGAATTGGTTTGGAATTAATTTTTAAAAGTTTGGAATTTGAATTTAAACCAACATAACTATTAACTACCATAAATGAGTGACAAATAAAGCGGGGCAATTTGTATTGAAAATTATGTTGTTTCCACGACAATGACTATTTGCACCATACTTAAGAGAAAAATTAGTTCACGCACCGCACACCGACGCTCAGCACACGTTTCTATCTACGCCTACCCTCTTAGGTAAGACTCTCCAAAGATGGAAAAGCGACCTCGAGTGATG
The DNA here is from genome assembly GCF_949628265.1 of Cloeon dipterum. Lineage (NCBI taxonomy): Eukaryota > Metazoa > Arthropoda > Insecta > Ephemeroptera > Baetidae > Cloeon > Cloeon dipterum. The sequence continues at coordinate 16,077,150 of NC_088786.1, forward strand.
TGAGATATGCTTGGAGGTGACTTCTGCACCGACTCGCTGACGTTAAAACCTCCTATAAATTGCAGCTACAACCCTCCAAGTGGCCCGCGTCTCAACTACCTGCCCCAGAGGCGGGCCCCTGAATACCGAGCCAAGGCAGCCGAAGTCACCATCGAGCGTGTTCCCATGCGTCTGGTCCACCAGAGCATCGAGCAGCACCACCGCCCGCACTACCACATCCACCCCAGCGGCCCGGCGCGCCGAGGCCCCTTCAGCTTCCCCACGGGCCGCCACTATGAGCCAAACCAGCGCTTCCTCTTCCCCTCGGCCGCGGCGTCGCAGCAGATCCAGCGCAACAACGACGTGTTCCCCAGAAACAACCAGCACTTCGCTCAGCTGAGGATCGACTCCGAGATGAGGCCCCCTGCGCACTCCACCCCGTCCTACGGCTACAACTATGACCGGCCAGCCGTTACCCTGACCACGACCACCAGCACCACCACCGAGGCCGCCCCAGTGTCGACGACCACTGCCGAGGCGACGACAGAGGTACCCGAGCACGAGAAGCCGCGCATCACTATCGCCATCAGCAAGTCCACCGTCATCCACACCGGCAAGGGCAGCTATGAGATCGACGAGAAGACCGGCAAGCCGAAGCCGATCGTGGCCGAGGCGCACAGCTTCGCCATCGACGACCCCGCCGGCACCAACAAGTCGGAGCCGACCGACCACCTGGCCGGCGAGGGCACCGGAAACTTCCCCGTCATCACCAGAGGCACGCCGCCGCAGGACGAGGAGCCCATAACCGAGAGCGACGAGCCCATCAGCGAGGAGCCAGCGACGACCACCGAAAACGCCGAAGCCGACGCCACCACCCCCAGCCCCGCGGCGCCGCCGACCGACGCGTCTCCCTACTCGACCTCGTGGCCGCCCGTGGGGCAGCACTCCTACTCGGTGATCGCCCCCGGCCAGGCGCAATTCGTGTCCCTGGGACACGTCGACCCCGGGGTCGTCGCCCTGTCGCAGAACAATTTGGTTCCGGCCTACATCCAGCCCGAAATCGCGCACCCGACCTACAGCAGCGCCTACCACCCGTTCGCCCCTGCAGCTACCTTCTACTACCAGCCCCTGTTCGGGCCGTACACCAACCTGATTGAGTACGCGCCTCCCCAGGAACTATGCAAGGTCGCCGAGCCGGTGGGCAAAGCCGCTGTTGAGGCGCCCGCGCTGGTCAAGGCGAATAGACTAGTCATCACCAAGGGTGGCATCGCTATCGCGGGTCCCGGCGGCTTCGCTGACTCCGGAGAGGGTGGCACCTCCATCGTTGGCCCTGGCGGCACCGCTTACTCCAGTCCGAACGGCGTTTCTGTTGTCGGTCCCGGTGGCAAGGTGGTGCACCAGGCGGACGGCACGGAAAGAATCCTCGCTAAAGGCCCCATCGTGTACTACCACCACGCCTAAAGTTGTTAACCAACACATTAACAGACTTGTTGGTGATTCAACCTATTTTGTTTTTACTGCGGCATCTTGCTTATTGTTAGTTAATTAATTATATAGCTCTCTGCGAGAATGTTGAATTTGTTACCGTTTTTAAATAATTATGTAACAATAAATTGTTAATTTATATAATGGAAAATTGGCAAAACCCTTGTATTTCTTTTTTTATTTTCTTTTGTCTTAATGAGATGAAGTCCGTGCCCTTTCGCAGTGCCTTTTTTCTTTAGATGTTATTTAAGTCTAATTTGTTTTATTTTTAACATTTCTTCGATTTCTTCTTTAAAATAATATGCGTTTTAATAAATAACATGCTCTGCCAATTTGCCACAGTTAAAACTAACAATTCATCGTTGCAGTCACATTTTCAGAAATTGCATTTTTCACAAAAACCGTCAGGAATTCTCTCGCGGGTGTCAAATTTCTGTCACACAGCACAGGAGCAAGCTGCCTCATAAATTTTAAGTTTTATCTGCGTGAATACCCGTGCCTTTTCCAAGAAATACCGTCACATTTTATATCATAATCCCCAAGCAACAGCATTTGACTAAGTTATTTTACATCAACTCAACTCTTGTAAATCTGTACATTTTATCAGATCGCAATTTAAAAAGTTTTAACGCTCGAACGCCCCTTCATTATGAAACATTTTATTACTCAGTGCAACAAAGAGCCCTTCATTTCACATTTGCATGTCTTAGTCGCCTCGATTACCAGCAAAAACTTGCCGAGCATGTTAATGCAAACACAACATCTCCCCGTGATCTTGATACAGGATGGTTCACATTAATCTCTTGAGGCGATCCGAGCATTTGAGATCTTTTAATTTGAAGTGACGCCGCCAGTTTTGAGCTGGCTGCATCATTAATCAAGCGTTCTTCACTTTAGTAGCTTGACTCTTGCGCGTTTACAAACGAGAGTTGCAAATGAACAAAATATATTTTATGCGTATCTGTATACATACACTAATTAAAATAACTGTTCTCCAGAGTAGGAAATTGATGGATATAATTTTATCATGTGATCATTGTATATTTTATCATTAGCATGTAATGCAGTTGAGGAAACTCGCAATAAAAGAGTAAAATTTATGTAGTGATTTATTTGCCAATTCCATCGATTTGTCTCTCTGCGCTGCCAACGAATGTGAGACAATCGCGTCGTTGCGCAAAATAAATGCGTGTTTGAGCATTTGAATCGATCATTTACATACGAGAAGAGACTCTTCCTTTTTAATCAATGTAGCGAACGTAGCAAATATAACGCATTTTACATCGCATCAGCGCATATTATGTGTAATTTTCAGTAAAACAAAATCATCCTCCTTTGAACCATTAATTGATTTCCTTTAGCAGAGAATAACATGAGAAAATCAGGTGAATAATACTTCAATATTTTATATATAATTAACTGTCCAATTATTGTGTTGCATTTGCTTAGTTGTAAGCACAGCTTCATGTCTCAAAACATTTCATTTCATTTTACGAGTTGCCATGTTTGTAAATCATTATGATAATTTCAAACGACACTTGGCACCACTCGCAGGAAAATATCACTGATTCAATAGCACGTAATCACAAATAATAATATAAATGACGTATCTTAAATCGTTTGAAGTGTATAAATTGAAAGTTAAACACTGGACATATATTTTTTATTTTTCAGATTGAGTGCACGAGCTGCAAGATACCATTGCATAATTGTCTTGGAATGCAAAAAGTAGAAAATTTAAAGTAGAAGTAACATACATTGCTTGTCGCATGATGATCTAGTTTGTAGACCTTGGCATTCTTGGTGTTGAATGCGTTTAACCCGTCCACTGCCTGCCCATTATACCCTCCCTGACTGACCTCCACTGAACGCAGTTTTGATCCCCGTATAGATCCGACGCCGCGGTGCAAGCGCCCTCATCCAAACTCAGCAGGCCGCAGCACCGCGAAGCCGACCAGGAATTGGTCGAAAACGACGAAGATTCAAAGCCCTATGGCGCCCTCAAGAAGGCCCCCAAGCCGGAAAAGTTGGAAAACGAAGCGCCGGACGATGACGAGCTGGAAGTCGCGCAGGGCAGCCAGGAAAGCGAGGGTGACTTGGAGCCCTACGGGGCCCTGAAGCAGAAGAAAGAAATGGAAGCCTCTCTGCAGCCATACGGCGCACTGAAAATCGCAGTGGCGGAGGAGCCCTGGGGTGCCCTCAAGGTGTCCATCGCCATCGCCGAGAGGGAGAGGAAAGAGTCGGAGCGGCTGCTCGTCGACCGGCAGAGCATCGAAATCGCCGCCACCCCCGAACCGGACACGGACGTCGTCAACGTGGAGGCCCCCAAGGAAGACAGCTCGAAGGAGGCCGAAGCCAGGGCGCCGACCACCCTCGTGCTCAGGCCGTACGCCAAGGCAGTGGCCGGGGCGGGAGGAACGGCCATCGCGGCCCCCCAGTCGCTGGCGGTCACCTCCAACCCCGGCGACGTGGTTATATTCGAGCCGGAAACCATCGCCCTGGCTGGCCCCGGGGGCAGGGCGGTGGCGAAAGCAACCTTGATCATCGAGTCTGAGCCCAACTATAAGCTCAATTAAATTTCGGCACCCTGCGCATATTATGCTCGTCGCGACCAAATACGAATTACACTGCTGATGATGATTATGATAATGTTGAGTGAATGATGAATGTGATTATAATATTTTCCGCCCTGAGATGGAATGTCTATCCCTTGAGTAGTTGAACCGGTTTTCACACCTTGGTTGTCGTGAATAGCGCTCGTGTATTTTAAAAATAAAATATCTGCTACGCCTCACCTTTCAGAATTGTATCACGCGTGTCTGTTTTGTTTGCACTTCATCACACACACACACACTTGCTGCAGCTAATGTTTCGCTTTATTTTTTTCGCTTACTAACCTCTCCACGTAGCCAAAACAATTTTTTGGTTTTCCAGCTGATCACTTTGCCCAGTGCAGAGTTAGTCAAGGAGAGGACACTCGACTTTTTAATATTCTTTTCCTCCGTCATTGTTTGGCAATAAAAACTCGGAGCCTCGCTCCCCACAAGGTCACCTTGCATTAATATAAATCGCTGCTGTAATTTAAAAGACCGTAGGGAGGCTCACAACTCATCCACGTTTAGCACAAATAAAAGCATATAAAAACCCAGTAACAGCAATAAACTGAAAACTCGTGTCAAAATCTACAGAGGCGGCCGCCAGTACTTCTACTACCCACTCACCGTCTCGAGCGCGCCTGTGGGCCAACCAATCTTCTTGTACCCCGCAGAGCCACCTCAGGGAGGCCAGCAGCCGCCCGGCGAGGACCTTGAGTCGACCGAGATCCGCCCGCCGCCCCCGGGGGCCTCCGTGGCCGAGGCACAGCCCGTAGGGATCGCCATCGCGGGGCCCGGCGGCGTGGCCTCCGCCCAGCCCATCGGCCAAGCTATCGTGGGCCCCGGCGGGCTGGCCATCGCCCGTCCCATCGGCACCGCCGTGGCCGGCGTGCCTGGTGTCAGCGGCGTCCCCGGCTCCTCCGGCGGCCCGCCCACCATCGAGGCCGAGGAGCCGCCCAAGATCACCATCTACTACACGCCGGGACTGCACCCCTACTACGTGCTGGGCAGCCGCCACTGAGATGCACGCGACCTCTACAGGGTCCAACGGGGGTTGCTTCTTTTCTAATCAAAACTTGGTGACTGAGAATCAAATTATTTATCCTGCTGATACTCTCTATTTTCACGAGATTTTTAATTTATTTTACACGTTCGAATAAACCTTGACTTGCATTTTCATTCGTTTTTGCTTTAAATTTCTTGTTGCTCTTTAAAAGAGGCAGCTGCAACCCGTCTGATTGAGGTGATCTGTATTTCAGAAAGTAAAAAAAATAACAGTCGAGATAGAGAGCGTTTCTAAGAGATGTCATGAAAGTGGAGCTTCCCTTAATCTCTAAGGAATATTAAAATGTCATTCAATCCTGAGAAAACCAACTTATGATATGAACTTGGTGGATTTATCAAAATAAATATTCTAGAAGGTTATATTCCCAGAATCAAATTCAAATTCAAACCAAAATTAAAAATGGTTAGGGCAGATTTATTTATCTGTGAATAATTATAAAGAGACAAGCTCCTATTTTTATAAACTGACTTGGCTGTGTTTCTTTTACCTCTCTTTTCTTAGCTAGCGCATTAATAGATAAATTCCATTGCACAAAACGATAAATAAAACTTGACACAGCTTTTATCATCAAGACAGGACGAAAAATATTTTGCCCAGCATGCAGAATGTGTAAGCACAGGTTGATTTCGGCGTGAAGCGGACGCTCGTCACGAGATTGGCAGGTTGTCCCTTTGGCAATTACTCTTTTTAGGACAACAAGGTCACGTTACGAACCAGAAGATTCAGCGTGATGCAGTGGCGCAGAAGATGCTGTTATGTCATTTACATCCAATCGAACTCGTGCAACACTTGCTGCACAATGGGCTGGCAAAAGAGGAACAGCACGAACCTACATCATTTAATGTATTACACAATAGACATTTCCATACCGTATTACATTTCTTTATATGTTGATCTCATCTGCCTCGGTCCTGAAAAAAAATTTGAAAAGGTTGAAATTCCCCACGCCTTGCTCTCGTCTATAAGCACACACATTCTGAACTGAATGGTCGCAATCAGACCTGTTGCTTCCAACGGAGCCAGCATCACTATTATGTAATGACAATAATGGCTTTATCATCTCTTCTTCGGTGGTTATTTCTGGCGCACCGCCTTTTTGCTCACTCATCGCTAGGTGGTCCCTCGACGCACAAAGACTTATTCAATCAAGACTAACACTCGGGAATTATCTCTCCACGGCGGCAATGTGTGGCCCGTGAAATTATTTAATTTGCCTTGCAGCCTGCTATTGATAAACAACCGTGTTATTAAAACGCGTCATTCAGTCATTATACATACAGCTCCGTGTGTGATTGTACAGTCCAAAGCCAAGTGGATTAAACGAAATGAACCTCAGCGGTATCATTTTTGCGGATTTTAAGTTCAACCTAGGCCACCCAATGATGCAGAATTACGTTTCGTAGCAAGCACCTCGCCCTGACCTTACTAGCTAATTAATATCAGCAATATACGAAAACGAAGAAGACAGTCATTTACCATCAGAAGAGGATTATCATGATAACTTAGTTAAATTTAATGAAACCCGTGACGAAATTGGGAACAACGATTTAATTTCTTTACGATTACCAAACACAACATAGTAGAGGAGGAGGAATAAGGTTGATTCACTAATTTTCTTGTAGTTTGAAAAAGCAGAGTTAAAAATAAGTTAAATAAATTTTATAAATTATATTTTTTGGCAATATAAGGCAATTAATGATTGAAAATAAATACTTTTTAAATTTATTAAGTGTGTATTTGATTAAAAAATGTAAAAATAAAACACAAACTGCATTATGAAAAATAGCAATATGGAGTTAATTTTGGTCTTGCGTAGCAAAATATTATCGAAGAGGCTGCTGCTTGCATAAACGGAGACAATTAAAGGTAGGCGTTCTGGAAAGGGAAGCGAATCACAGAATTCCTTCTTTTGTTCCCACGAACGAGATTTGTAGCGACGTTTGTCAGGTAGACACGTTTTGTGTGCATCGCAAATGGAAAAAAGCAGCTTTTCTAGCAAAGGTCAAAGCAGAGATGTAAAAATTGAAACTCGATCCGAGTGGCGTGTAACTAACCGTCGCTCTTTGTTGGAATTGGCACTGGCGTTAATTCGATTGCGGTAAATCGGCGATGCAGCTGCTTGGCTGAAATTTAATTTTGGCACACACGCCGGCAAATTACACGCGTGGGAATCCAGGAGCAGACGACGGGATTCTCCTCGTCCTTTACAGAATGACCGAGAGTGCTGGGCTGTGTGTCACACGCAAATGGGCGAGATTGCACTCCCGGCTCATGCAACGGGACAGGATCTCGTAAATTGACCCCGGCATGCTGCACTTGCATTACTGCTCACCCACGACACAGAAAAATCATCCGCGGCGCTTTTGATACGCGACTAATGTTGGTTTTATTGTGTGCAGGCAAGGCTATTAATGTCGCCGCGTGCACAATGCGAGGAAATTTTAGACTCTTTTGTTGGGATTTGCCGTTGCCTTTCATTAGTATGCAGATGTTTGGACAGATTACCGTTCATTCGAGTCATTACGGAATTTCGACCAGTTTAATTCGTTTGCTTTGTCTGCCACTTTTCCCTGCCGATGAATGAAATGGAAATCCAGCAGTGACTCATCCTCTGTCAGCCCAAGTTTATAGATTCGTGCACATTTTGACGCGTAGTTCACATGGAATAAAAAAAAAAAAATACACCATAACATTTTATTGGCATTGCATGCAGCACGGTATATAAAACGATCTGAGTGAGCATCAGCTGCTCCTGTCATTTTCTCGAAACAAACCCCGCAGTGGATGCACGCTAAACAGCGAGAGAATAATTAGCAATTACTATTATCCGCGTGCACCTGGACGCGTAATTAATAAGATGCAAATGAGCTGGGCATTCCGAGACTGCGGAAACTGTCTTCGAGTGTGGCAAACCGTGTCGTTCCAAGTATGCACGAAACAAAAATTACTTGCTGGAGCGACGGAGGCGCGTTAATTGAAAAGAACAATAATTGTTGAAAAACGCCGCGCTTATGATGCTCCGTCGAGTGCGATTTCACGTTTTACAGCCGCATTTGCACGACTGCCAACCAGTGTAAGAACTCGGAGAGATAAATGGCCGTCACTCATGCTTAAATAAAGTGTGCATACAGTGCTCAGCTCAAAGATTAACACGTGTTTACAATTAAATGCTTCCACTGATAATGCTGAGAGCATTATTCTCAATTAACATGCCTTTTAACGAATTACACAATTTTGCCATTAAATTGATCTTAGGTCACCGAAGGGCTGAATCAATTCACATTGTGTTACAAATACGAATTAACGATTGAATTACAATGTGGTTAAGAGACGTTAGATATTTGGAAAAAAAATTCTATGAGGTAAGAAATAAATATTTTTTTGACATTCCTCATAAGAAAACAAAAATTTAAATAAGCCGATTTTTTCGCATATCTGCAAATAATGCAATCATCTGTGCTTAACACCAGGTTGGTGTAAATTTTCTAACATAAATTTAGTGCAATGCACCAAACAAATTCTCGTTTAAGTTAGTAATAAAAACACCGATCCCGCAGGGTTTTAACAGAAATATTCTGGGCACTGAAAGTTAAAAATAAAGATCGAACATGCTCAATTTATTGCTATAGCATTTATTCCGTCTAACTTCAAGGTTTGTTTTGCACATTAATGAAAACTTCCTCGTTTCAATTTCCTTTGCAGTTAACTTGAAGTTAACTGAATTTATTGTAAATTTAAACTTGTTCAAAACTTAATTTTGAAACCCCTGGCAGCTAGGCAATTTTTTTTTTAATTTAAACCGCATTATAGGAGCTATTTTTTGTAATTAATAAGCTGGGCCACTGTTAAAATAAACTCTTTACAGCTTAGTTATTATTATGTTTTAAGATGTATTTAAAATTGGTTATCAAATTTTGCAGAAGCTTATAAAAAAATTGTTTTCCAAAAGAAACGAAAGAAAAATTTAAAATGTAATCAATTTTTGCTATTTCACTATAAGATTGTCATTTGGCGCCAAAGAAAACAATACCTTTCCTTCTTGGAATTGACATAAATGCCCCAAAAGAGCAGATTTTCCTTTCAAAGTATTGTCCATTGTTGTTTCCGCGAGCGCCACCTCTTTGTGGCGTGGTATGGTGACAGTTGTTGACAAAATGCAAAAACCCAGTGTGCATGAAAAGTGCACGGTGCTGATCAATCATCGACGGCGAGCGAGGAGTCGTCATCGGGAGTGTGTGCATCATGACGGCAATAATATAATCAACTAATGTGCGTGGCTCTACATTATAAGGATACCTTACAGGGTGGGGAAAAAGGTATAAGGAGGACGCTCGGTAGGTGCTTCGAAACATTCTGCAAACGGCCCGAGTGTGACACCAGCAAACATGATCACCACCTCGTCAACCGTGAGTCGAATTTCATTTACCTTTTATATCAGAATCAATTAATTTTAAATATCTGCCGCTTGAGTGCTTTGTGAAGATATTTTCCACCGCACTAATAATTTATATTTTTCTCTCGTTCTTGACAGCATGATAAGCGTGTTTGTCAGGTGATATAATATTTCTTGCGTATTATATTCTATATATATTACTCGGTTTACCTTCAATTTGCATAATGGAGATTTTAGCGCCTTCAGATAAAAAATATTTATTTCTTCATTACCGGACTCCTCGTCTCTACACTAAAGGCATTCATTACAAATTATCATTTCGTGTCCTTCAATGACCGATTGATAAGTAAACTCACTTGCGGATGATTGCGCACAAGAGAGGAAGAGGAAACAATCCGCGAGGGTGACGAGAAGAAGCTGCTCGCGAACAATTACAAATCGAATTCCCACACTCGCGAGCGACGTTACATAATTAATCCGTCGATCCGATGTGCGGACAAGGCCCTTTTTCGCATGTTTTTGCCAAGATGCGACCGAAAAGAGGCTCGTTGAAATTCATAAAAATAAACACAGCCTTGCTTGGTTTGCGCGTTGATATCTCCATTCACATCATGTTTTCGTCATGGTCACTGTCACTGGTGCGGCGGGCGCATGACTCACAGCGGGCCCTCCGCAGCAGTCAGCACGCACAACGCACACAGACCAATCGAAGCGATCCGATCCGCCGGGTTTTGGATTTTGTTTGTGGGCGGAAAGACGATTTATTCACGCTGCCGTTTTTCATACTAAGCCGTCCTTGGATTCGTCCGGCGCGCAGAGGTGATCAAACCTTCGGCGCAATTGAATGTTTTGTGCGATTTGGAGAATCCACTTCATGGCTCGCAGGGTTCGTTTTTTTTCCTTTGAACCGCGTCTTTCGCGTGCCTAATTTTGACACCATATTCAATTATACTCGCGAGAAACATTTCACACGCGAAATAATCGACATTCTTCAATAATTCGTTTGTTTTTTCAATTATCCGTGTTTAGCAGCAATAAAGAGAAATTTCGCTGCCACTTTGAAAGATTTTTAATTGAGCAATTAGTAGAGTGCAGGTTTCACCCATCATCAATTTTACGCCCGCTTCTCACCAAATCATGGCACGACGTGAACAAGTACGCTCGCTAAAAAATGTTTTGTTACTCCGGTTGCCAGGCTTTTCGATTTTTTACTGCTGAAAACAAAGCAAAATTGATAACTTGTTTCATATATACAATTTAAGCACAGCCGACCATTACTACCGCATCGACGATCTTGACCGCGTTTGAAAGTAATATGAAGAGGATGAAGCGTCTTTAATTGAATGCCACAGGGGAACAATGAGATGACTTGAAAATTTTAGTTCATCAACTTTTTACTTGAAAGTCCTTTGGGCTACAGCTGGCAACATCAAAATTTTTATTTTCAATTAAAATCCAGTTTTTTTGTAAGGTACACAGACACAGCTTTCATTTAATTATTTGCAAGCAAAAAAATCATTGGATTTTTAGCTTTGATATTACTTATCAACAATGCTGATTTATTTAAATCAGAAATCTTGTTATTTTGCTTTTTAAATTTAAATAAATCATCAACGCGTATAAAAATGAATGTATTTTCGAAATTTAAACTGGTTGTTTTGCTTTACACCGATAAATTTAGAAAAGCTCTGAGCAGTTATTAATTTAAATACCTACCTGCAGAGGTTTGAAATTACAAAACATTTCAATTACCAATTTATGCGTAAAGAGGCCTGACAGCTATCGCATATAGCAGACAAAATACCGTACTTGAAGAGTGCCCTGAAGTCTTCTGCGAATTCCGACTAAAATTTAAAGCATGTGTGGATGCTCCGTTGGTCGTTTTTTATTTGATAGCGCAGCTGCGCGGCGAATTAAGCAGGTCTTTGGTGACGGGAGGGTGCGGCGGCGGCAGCGGCGGCCGATTTGTACCTCATCCCGTAGCACGTGCTCTGCTGGCTCAATCTATCACCGGAGGCGATTGCGAGTGTGTATAGCTCCGCTCGCGAGCGCGAGAGCAGTATGTGTGTAGCGGGTGAACAACCTGCAGCCCCGCCCTGCGAAATTCAGCATCTAGATGGACAGCGAGCGAATGAGTTCCGTAAAACACACACAAAACGCTCTTCCATTCCATGGGCATGAATTATCATCGTTGTTTGTGTCCCTGCTCAATAATTAAAATCTACTGGCCAACCTGCAATCAAGATTTTATAAACACTTCACGCGCCGCGGTTTTATTAGATCAGGCCGGTCTTTTTTAATTAAATATTAGCTTGCCCCGACAATGCGAGCAGAGAACGAGCGTCTAATTAAGTGCACCGTTAAGTGCATCTTGGGCTATTTTCTGCATGAAACGTGCGCAATATATATAAAATACCGAGGTGGCGCACGTTCATGCAGCTGTTTATTTCAAGTTTGAAGTCAAACACCTGTGAGTGTGTGTATGTGCATATCAACTTTTCGAACCCTTTCCGTGCGGGAAGATGATTTACGTCGCGCAACAAAGAGCGTATTTTTCTCGCGGCGGCCTATTCACTTGATTGCAATGGCAAATTATTGAACTGTTATATTCAAAACGCCCACAGCAACAGGAAAATGTGTATGAAAGAAAATTACACGCTGTTCTCTTATTAGATTAATCACGTGATTATAATAGAGGATAGCGCTACTATGTTCGCTATAAATATTAATGCCCTATTTGCTCACGTAGCCTTGTTTTATAAATTATTCAAAGACTTTATTGAATATTTAAATTTTAAGTAACCATGAGGAAAATGCAAGAATAATTAAGATTTTTTTATAAAATATTTGGAATTCCGTTTAATTCCGCGAATCAAAAGTGCTGCAGGGAAAGACGCAAAATTATCAAAATTATAGCCCACCTTGGCTCTACCACGAAACAAATTACAAGCCTATTAAGCCTGATCTAATTAGCATAATTCGAAGCGCTGTGCGTTGAAGAAATTGAGCTATTACAACTTGTTAAGAGCAATATTTACGCATTGTCTTTAACGCTTCGCCTGAGCTTCCATTTATAATTTGCAATTTCATGAGTCACTGCGACCGTATAGAGATGCGGTGAACTCTGCTGGCCAGGATGCTTTAACAGGAACAAAATTTTGGAGTCTATATTTGCAGAAGTGTTTCGTAACTCTTAGAATCTCTCGAGCAAGCTCAAACAAACTCGCATACCTCTCTCGTCTTTATTTGCATAAGTCGGCTCCAAAAAGTGGATTCCAACACGCGCGTGCGTTTTATTTCTATTTCTTTTGGTTAATTTCAAAGATCAACTGCTTTGCATACTTTTAAACTAAAAGCACTTTCGGTCTGACGGATAGATGCGAACAGTTGATCTTGGGCGGAGGTCACTGACTGGCAATCGAGGGCTTGGCCTGTTTTAGCTTGGCAGGATTTAAATCAATAACCATAAATTTCGCGAAGCCAAGTGCGGAGAAGATAGAAATTGGGCCTCAGCCTGTGTTGACATGGCGAAATCGAGTCCATATAAGGCTGAGCAGAGAACACCCCCGAGGTCAACGCCCCTATGATATATAACAAGAGGTTTATTGCTTTAAGAGCCATAAAATGGGTTTACAGATTAAACACAGTTGTAGTTTGCTCTGCACAAATCGCCAATGGGAATATGCTATAGGAAGACGCAAAATAATTACACATTGTAAATCACCGAGTTAAATCACTCGGCGCACACACACGATGTGATGAATTACCGTACAAGCATAACTTACGATTATAACTGTTATTTAACATGCAGCGTCTTGCAGGATCAAAAGTGAATAATTAGTCGTATGCTAATTGCTTCCCTCTTTGCAGATCTTGGTGGCTCTGGCGCTGTGCAGCGCCCTCGCGTCCAGCGCTCCCCAAAACTTCTACTACTTCCAACCACCCTTCAACAACCAACATCAGCAGCACCAGCAGCAGCAGTACCAATACCCCCAACCCTACCAGCAGTACCAACACCAACCCCAGTACAGTCAGCGACAGCAGCAGCAGTTCTTCGGCGGACAGGCGGCACCCTTCCCCTTCCCCTACCAGGGCGGATACCCTGCGCCTGCAAGGTAGGAAGCGCATTTTATCCTTTGAAAATATCAATAAATCGCAAATATTTTTATTTATTTTTCATCTCTAATTTAAACCAAATTACATTGTTAAGAAGATTAACAAATCAATTACTATATGAGGAGTGGAAGTTATTTATATTTGTCAAATAAAATTTGCTGTTCAAAATATGCATGAATTGCGCAGGTTTTCAAAACTTAATTGCAAATATGATATAAACTATCAAAGCATTAATTCAATTTGCGATATGGCAGTCGTCAAAACAATTTATAAGTGTTTTGAATTGTCAATAAAGTCAGTGCAATAGTATTTTTATAATATCAAACTTATTTTTTATCAAACAGTTTTTTAGACTTTATTTAACACTTTGCTTTTAAAATGTATTAGCTCTAAAGAACGAGAAAATAGTAAATTTAATTTTAACTCATTCTTTGTCGTGTTTGGTTTCCAGTGCGAAATTTAAAAGTTTTGCGTGAGCGAGTTGCATAGTTAAATTTGGTTGTTGGTTTTTAACCTTCCCCTTCACCTTTGCAGACCACAACTGTTACTCATAGAGCATTAAGAAATACTGTATTTGATAACTTTAAGATCCCAAATAGAAGCTATTTTCCCTAACTGTTGCAACAACTACCATATATTATATCACAACGAAACCAAATGAAAAAGGAACTGTCGTAATGGATCTCAAGCAGTTGTTTTTTCGTCTTAAAAATATATCAATTTCCTAATTATAGTTATAAAGGCTACTCATTAAAAAGTTTGCACAATTAAAGGGTACATTATTTCAACTGTTCGCATCGCAAGAATCCGCAAGTTCATTAAAGCAGACTCAAACAGCGCTGGATTAAGTTAAAAATTCCAGGCAGTTGCGCAGGAAATTTATGTAATATACTAATGAATTCAAAAAAGCCAATTATGAAATAATGCTATAAGATGTTTCAAGAATATGGGACTTGAATGATAATAACAATTCATTCCTGACAAAGTAACAGAGATATTACAAAAAATAGTTACACTTCAAGCACCGTTGGAATAGGACAATATTTCTCTAATGTCGAATATGCCATAATGAACGACAGATTCCCCGTATGAACACAATGGGGCAGCTTCTATCTCGACACATGCATCTGCGCTCTAATGACGATTGAGTTCAAACGTTTGAGTCGTCTCGACGCGCGCGCGGTGAACATTTATTTATTGCATAATAGAGCGCGAGCGCACACTAGAAATTCCGTTCGTGGCGCGATTTTTTCCCAAGTTTGGTAGCGTGAGATGCTGATGAGATTGAATCGCTGCCACGCCTATTGTCACGCCTATCGACTCATAAATTATTGAAATGAGATTGTGCAGCTGGACATGGGTGGCCAGCGCGGAGATCGAGCGTCTCGTGCTCATCAATTATTCAGCGGAATTCCGCGGCGCTGAGCAAAAAGAGGACTACAAAGGGACTTTCCGCGCATTTCACCTGCAGCCAAAACAGAGAGCTTGCATAGTTTATTTATGAGCGCGTTGTTCTAGTTGATTAGCGCGGGCCTGGCTCGACCATGTGAAGGAAAAAAATAATATTAAACCGCGTTTACAAGCCGCGCAGATTACACGCTTTGTTTCTCGGCCCTTTTGTTTGTTTGACGATCTCCGCCGCAAATGGCTTTTCTTTTACCACACAGGTTTTTGTTTTTCATTTTGTTCATGGGAGAGCAAGTTTTATATCTTCCTCACTTTCGCGAACAAAAAATATATAAAACTAATGAAAATTAACCATGGCTTTGTGTTTTTTTGGCTGCGAATAGTGAAAAATCGAAAATATTATTCTCTTACTGGAGCAGCAGTTGCAGCTCCTCTAGCAAATTATTTTTAAGGATATTAAATTATAAAATTATTGTTTTGGAATCATCAAAAATTGCAAGCTTATTTTGACCAACAAGAAAAACACTGGAATTTTCGTCAGCTTTGAAAAGATGTTCGACGATTTATCTCTTCAAAAACTGTCCCATCGATTGAACAAAAAATAATTTTTAAATCAATTTCGAACTATTCTTAAACCAAAATCGCTAAAATAGTAGAATCAAAAAAGTTTGACTATCGAAAAACCAAAAATAGTATTTTAGATTCATTTATACCTTGGTTAATACATATTACATTCCCGACCGTTGCGTACTCTTTTTTCTGGTTTATTCTGAAATTTTCTGTTTTAGAAAAAAATATAAAGGAATATTCATTCTGGGGTAGATTCAATTAGGCTTCGAGAGCAATCATGGTTACCGTTACACCTATCAAACGCACTTAATTAAATCAATTTGAGCGCGCTTTCAGGGGCAAAAATGCAGTTTGCAATTTCCGAGCAGTGATTGTCGTCTCGTCTGCGCGCAGCTGATGGGCAATAAATCGAGTGAGCTCGCGGCTCAATTACTCGTCCCGTCGGCATCGTATGCAATAACTGAAATTGCTCCGTGGCCAATCGCTCGGCGAGCCCAAACAATGCTGCTCGGGAAAAGCGCAAAGAAAACGCGCGCGCGTTTATACAAATTGAATTTGCCCATCATCGGCGTGGCAGTCACGCTGCATTACGTTCACCACACACATTCAAATGCAATATCTCGCTCCCGTTAGCCTTGCATTAATTACAAAAGAGTCGAATTCAGGTAGCAGACGTCACCGAAATGCAGCTGCATGGCGGAAGACGACAAATTAAGTGGAGGCTGGTCAGTGCGCAAGCAGCAGCTCTCTCGTCAGAAATTGAAAGCTGAAAAAGTGGTTACGCCGTTGCGTGTGACGCTGGAATATAATACACGGCTGCAAGGGCGACCGATTTATTTTGGACTCTGCAGCAGGCAGACTTGTTAGCCTTGCTTTGTATGCAGTGTCACCAATTGGAGAACATTCAATACTCGCTCGCTCACCAGCAAGAGAGCCTTGGTGAACGCGCGTTCCCTCTGCTCCAACTAAATGGGCGAACGTGATCTGAAAAAAATAATAGCTGATCTTTCTGTTCTCATCGATGGCCGGCGAAAACACAATCCTTCGAACGTCATCTAGCACGCGGCCAAGCAGAAAAAATTCGGATGGTGTATATTGCTAATGCACGATTGGGTTTCGGACGCCTGCTCGCCGAGCCGAGCGAGGAGGTTCTAGGGTCAATGTATTTTCCTATGGACAAGAGTTGGCGATGAGAATGGAATACCAATTTGCACTCGCGTCATGGTGAAACAAATCGTCAAATCTGCTCGCCACTCTCAGATATGGAGAACTGATATATGTTGCTTTTGTTTTTATATGCTGCTGCTCTCAATCAGCACAACTGCGTAACTGTCTGCTGCAATTCACTTTGATGTATCCGTTTAGTATTTGGCAGGAGCCATCTAGAACTATTACTAAAATCACTGTCAGAAATGAAGAGCGGCAGACTGACATGATTTATATATTCACTCCCGATGAAGTAGCGGGATTATCTGCCAATTTGAAATGCCTTGATGCTCGAGAGCCAATCTCCTCTGACCTCGAAAGAGTCCAGAAGACACATTCTCATGATTAATAATTATTAGTGAAAAGCAGTTTCTAAATTAGATTTTAGATAGTAAAAATAGAAGTTCAAATCTGAAGTTAACAAACTTTTTCACTTGGTCCAGATATTAACTTACTAACGAGATGTGTCGAAGTTTCGAGATCATGGGAGTGGGGAGAATTTTAAATATTTGGCTGTTACAGCTCCAAAGGCAGTGCACTTGCAAACATTAAAACTGCAACAACCTCCAGATAATTTGGCCTTGAACAACCTGTTGAAAAAATTGTCTTGCTGGGAGCACAAAATAAAAAAATAAAATTATTCACTCTTGCTTGCGTTTACTAAATTATTCTAAGAACCGACAAATTTTATTAAGCGATTTAAATTTTAAAAGAGATAAATCTTGTTTCCAGAATCACAAATTCATTTGAATTTTAAAATTTGCAGCTACAACCCGGCGTACAACTTCAACCCAGGATATAGCACCTCCTCAGTACAAAGCTACGGTCCTGTTCCGCCACACCAGTACTACTCGCCACCCCAGCAGCAACCGCAGTACGTCTTTGTGTACCCTGGCAACCCCTACCAGCCCTACCCTGGCACCCCTGCTGCACGACCCCCGCCCGTGGACGACACCGGTGACGCCGAGGTGTTCAACACGCTAGGCAGCATGGAGCACACCGACCAAGACGTGTCCAACGAGCGCAGGGAGCCCCTGGCACCGGAAGTTGCTGTTTCCGGACCTGAGGTTGGACGGCGAGGAATGCCCGAAAAGAGCGTGGCGGCCAAGAAGCCCCAGAGAGTGCAGAAGTTGGTTGACCAGCCCAAAGCCGAGGTGGAGCAATCGGCCGAGGAGAAGGTGGACGATGATGTCGACACGATTGTTGTTGACGTAAGCTAATTTAATTGTTTTTACCAAAAGATGCTAGGTGGAAATATGAAAATCCAAATTGGGAAAATTCTGCTTTTTTAAATTTCATTACATATTTTTACCTTGGACTGAGTTTAAACTTTTGATCAATGAATAAGAAAAATGATTAATTCACCTGCCTGACTATGATTCCACTGACAATTTTAAGTCTGCTTTTATTTAGGAAATTTTTCTTCAAAAAAAAAAAAAAAAAAAAAAAAATCTTTAAAACTGTCCTGTCCTAAATATAATGACGATTTTCATTTCAGGTGGATGACACTGAATTCGACGGTGGATCCGACAAGAATGACGACAAGAGCTGGCACCGGCGTCTGGCTCCGAGTCTACAGTCCGTATACGTGGAGGCCGATGACAACGGTCGCGCCGGGATCAAGGCGCCTACGGCTGGCAGCGGCGGGAGCGTGGTCGTCGGAGACGACGCCCATAGCGGCCCTTCGGTGGCCTCTGTGAAACCAGCGGCCATAGCCTTGGCCGGCCCTGGAGGAGTCGCCTCCGCAGCGCCAGTTGGTAAGTTGCTGAAACTGAATATCCGCTCGCACACTCGTCAAACGCCTGCTACTTGCAAAGCGGCAACCAGCTACGCTTTGAGGTTGCTCGGGTTGCATAGCTGAACCAGAACGTTAACGTTGAAATTCAAGGCAAAATGCAATGCAGCTACTTTCCAGTTATTTTACAGACAATTTGCAAGTTGCAAAAAAATTTAAAAAAATAAACAATAATTTTGAATGGCAGTTTCATAGAGCTTATAAAAATGATACTGTTATCTTGTTAGAACTATTGATGAAGGGTTTTTAAATATAATTAATATAGATCTGAATGCTATAAATTTATAAAATTGATTTTACTTAACAGAAAATTGAAATATAAATGTTCAGTAAATATTAATTTTTCGAATATCCAAAATAGCAAATATTTAATTGTTTAATAGTCACAAAAGCTGTTAAGTTCTCAAGTCACAATTCATTGAAATTTAATCTTGTTTGCAGGTACAGCAGTGGTTGGACCCGGAGGTCTGGCTGTGGCGGCCCCCTCTGCCACCGCAGTGGCCGGCCCTACCAGCGGAGTTCCACCCGGTGTGCTCGGAGGCGCTGCTTCTGCCCGGTCCAACTTCCGTCTGCACCAGATGCTGGATAAAATGTACGCGGCCCCTGCACGGAGAGCAGCCTTTAGGTCGGCGGCCGCCTACAACCTGCAGGACTTCTACTGAATCAGACTCCTTAGTGTACATACTGTGAAATCAAACCTTCGAGGGAAGACGACCGCGACTTGATACATGCCAACTGAACTTTTGTTAGTTATAAGTAAGAGCGTTATCATCACAATGACCAAGAGTTACAAAGTATTTCGGAATAATCTCTAAACTGCATGATTAGTAGAGAGCAGACTAAATAATTTGTATCTTGTTGTGAATAGCAAACTTACTGTTTAATAGTTTGATATGAAAGCTTCACTAGCGAGCTTCAATACTCCTTTTCATCGTGTCACCATTTTTGTAGAACCGAGGTAATTGATTCGCAGTAATAACCTCGCACTCATCAGAGTGTGGAATTCATAACAAAAATTTCATAGATCTCATGTCAATATTAATAAAGCATCATTGTGTCATCAAATATATTCTGTTTAGTCCCTACTCAAATAGTTTACCTGCTGTTTAAATTTTTATTCTTCGAAAGATTAGTTTTTGTAAGAAGAAATTGATTATGAGGCCTTGTCTGAAAAAGATAAAAATTAGAATGAAAGAATTGATAATTAGAATAGATAAGAACTAAGTCTTTTTTAATTTATCTTAATTAGTACATGCTGCATCTAATTTTTTCATAATAATTGACAAAATGTGGATATTGAGGACAGTATGTGTCCCGTACACGTTAAGATATTAAAAATATGGGAAATATTGAATCATATAAAACATACACACTTACTATGAAATCACGTTACAACTGAACTGCACTTTTTTAGGGATGTATTTGCTGTTCTGAGGGTAAACAACAGAGCTTACAGTTTATAGATTTTCCTTTTTTTATATTATGTATTCTCAGAAGGATAGGATGGCCATTACGGCTGTTTAATTTTTTTATACATAAAAGTAAAAATGTATTGAAAAAAATGCTTGAACAATAGAAGTGAATGGCAAGCAGGAACTGCATGAACGCGCAAAAAATATTGACGTTGACATGGCCTTTGCGAAATAAAATATATGTAACAAAATCGCAATTGATAGAGAGGGCATAGAAGATAAAATATTTGTTCACTTTGATAAATTTAGAGAGTACCAGTAAGTTTCAGTTGGAAATAGACTTTTCAGAGATTCAAGCACCCCATACAAGAGTGCATTCCCGTCAAAAATGCTGCTGAATTGAATTTCCTGAAACGGCTGTCCTTGTCAGAGTGATTTTTAAGATCAGAGTTTTATTTTTCAATCAGTTATTTTTATTTGATGACAGATTTTTTGGCTTGATTTTCTAAATTTCCTCGTATGCTTATAGTTTTAGTTTGTCCTTGAACGACCTCTCAAGTATGAGAGTTTGAAATTTTTTATTTTATATCTCGAGGAAGTAAAAAATGTCTATTAATATGTTAATTTTTAATTTAGTTAATTGTGCGTGAATCCTAAAAGAAAATGAGCTATCGCAAAATCAAACTTTTGATTTCTCCAATAGAAGCAATGTTCTTTTTGAATATTTAACAAGTGTGTGTCGAGTTACATGCCATTCGAGGCAACTAGCGCATCAACGCATGTGCGACCGTTAACAAAATAGACTGAACGCGTGCAGAAGGTGTTTATTAGCTCCATAATAACCTTTCGCAGAGGCGGGCGCATGGTGATTCATGAGGAAGGAGCACGACTCGACCGGCGTCACCAGCAAGGCCCAGCTAACTTGCCACCACAGACCTGCGAGATTTTACCTTAGCCAGTCGCATTCTGCAAGTTCAACGGTGAAGCGCTCTCCGACGGCTTTAATTATGAACTCACAGGTAAGAAGATCGCTTTTCTAATGAAAATATTTAACTCTAGATTATTTAGTATGAAAATTTTAAATAGCAAATTTTTTATTTTGATTTTCTTTTTATAGCATGTTGGTTTATGAGTGAGCTCATGGAGTTTTTATTTACAGAACTTAATTGTGGTGCTAATAAGCACATTGGTCGCTGTATCATCCTCACCGATAGTCACTCCAAATCGTGACTCCAGGTTCCTATTCCGCAACTCGCTGATTCCTCATTTTCATCACTGGCAACAACAGCAACAGCAGCAACAACAATTCCACTATAGAACGTAAGAAAAAAATGCCACCAAAGTGCAGAAAAGGAAAACTAGAAACTAGTTTTGAGCAGAATAGTCGCTTTTGTTGCGCAACTAAAGGTGTGCCGGCTAATTGACTAAACGTAACTCTGTATTGCAGGCCTTCGTTCCCTGATCCCGAGCCGGTTGGGCCTGCACCGTTCGACGACTACCCCGTCGAGTCGTGGCACCAGGCCGATCCGGAGCCGGAACCCGAGCCGGCGTTCACCCGCTACGCGGCGCCTCTGCCGCATCATGAGCCCCCCCGGCCGTTCGTCACCACCTACTCGGCGTTCAGCAGCAACGTGCTGACCCCCAGCGACCAGCTGCAGCCACCGAGGGCGCAGCAGCAGCAGCCCCTGCGCATTTTCTTCCTGTTCAGCCGCTTCCCGTGGCCGTTGGAGTCGGTGGTGCAGCGGGTGCAGAACTACTACTCCACCTACACAGTGCCCCAAGTGGAGCCCCTTCTGGACGAGGAAGTCGACCTGGGGCCCGACCCGGTGGTCGTCGAGGAGGTCGACGAGCACGAGAGCATATTGTCCCTGGGCAACGCAACCACGACATTGGCACCCGCTAAAGATGACACCACCAACACGACGACCGCCACGCGGATTTCGGTGACGGAAAAACCGGAGGAAGGCGCCGGCGATTTGAAAAATGAGCAGACGCCGGACTCGACCGAGAGTGAGCAAGAGCAGGTCACAGAAGCCGGCGCAACCACTCAGAGTCCAAACGTAACGGACGATTCGACGATCAGCGACGAGGAGCCGACGACACTTACATCTACCGAGCAAGTCAAGGACGAGGCTACTACAATGCCGGTGCCGGTTGATGGCGGTAAAAATGAGAAAAACGTTTCCGCAACAACCACGAGCGAATTGCCACCTCTTGACTACGATGGAGAGATTATTCTAGCTTAATTGGCGCGCTCTTCCGAGTTACCGATGCATGCGCGCTGCATAATGACTGCACACGTCTACGATGAGGACGAGTTGCTGTATAATGTTCCACGACATGAAAGTGTAAATAAAAAAACAAACACTGCAGGAATAAATGCTAACACTTTTCACCTTGGCTGTTTTGTTGCTTGTTTGCACTCCAGATTAGCAAATAATGCGCACAGTTTCTTCCAAATACGTGCATTTTGAAAGGGAACGGATTATGCAATTACTTGTTAAAGCATGTTCGAGTCTTGTTTTTCTTGCTGAAATTCGAGAAAGGCTCATACGAATAGCCTTGCTCTTGAAAACGATACGTGCGATTATTTGTCCCATTGTTTGTCGTGGCCGTGAACCTGAAAGGAAACGCAGTCTGCTAAAAGAGATACACGCAGTGCCAAATTACTCGTCGACAGGCAACACGTGTAATAAGCCTGCTGAGAGCGTGTGAAAATATGCCTGGCGCAATTTTGAGTGAGCAAAATCACAGTAGGTGACTGTGATTACCGAGCCTAAAAAGTAACAATATTTGATTACTGTGAATTGGCGGGAAATAATCTGTGTTTGTGAGCACAGAAATCAACACGTAATTTAGTTTGAATTGTGGGTCACGAGCGCACAATTTTTATGCTTCGTAGAAGACACAATGCATATTATTCATTCTACGCCTGATTTGAAATAATTTTCTTAGCAACGGAATGTTGATGCGTTTTATCTTAAGTGCAAAAACATCACACGCTCATCTAAAGCGCCACCACATCAATATTGATTTTGATTTACGGTTGTCGATCTGACGATAAGCAGCAAAGTAGAAGGAAAATATGTTCTATGAGTCACCTTTCGACGTACCCAGAAGCAGTAAACCTTTATGTATATGACTCTACTTTATTTTATTTATTTTGTACCGGTTGTTTAACAATAAAATTATCTCCGACATTTATCGTCTCTATAAAAAAATTTAAAGCACAAACACGCGTACTTTGTAAACAATTGAAACAAAACAATTCATCTGTAGCTCATCTAGTTATGAACTAATAGTAATTTAAGTTTAATGCTAAGTCTCTGCAGTTAATCTAAGAGAGATCTTGATTGTCTTGCCCGTGGTTCATCGGGCGCCATGTTGTGAAAATTATTGCAATTAATTTTCGCCCTCGGCGCAATTACGTATAAAGGGCGGACCGACCAGCATGCACCTGACTTTTGATTATCATCTGCTCTCAGTCCGGCTAAATTAATAGAGCAGTCTTCACGATCTTTGCGGTGAGGTTAATAATTCTCGCTGCCGAGTTTTCCTTTCCGAGAACTCACACGAAACTAAAATTAAATTGATTTTCAGATCACTTGTAATTAAATTAGTGCGAGAGGCATATTTTGTTACAAATTTATTCATCCTGCGATTAAATATATTTAGGATGCAGAGATTTATCTCGGAAATTTGTTTTTCAAACAGTTTTTTTTTTGTAAGCGGTAATTTGCATGTCATGCGACATTTATGTCAAGAAATTGATTTGAGCCTTGATAAAATTCAGCACGAGATTTATCTTCGGGCCTGTTTTGCCCACCGCGGTGAATATTAATGAAACAGCTTATATTGGCACCTGCACATGATGTATTAGCGTCAAGTCATGACAACAGTGATATGCAAATGACAAGTTTACGCAAGCCATTGTACGCGCTCGCTGACAGCATCAGCTCGCCCTTCTGAGAATAGTTTCAGCGGCCAAAACTGCACATCGCAGCACAAATGAGACATTTTGCCAGTGTCACTCGAGAAATCAGATCTACAGAAGCAGTAAAACCATTTGAAGAACAATGGAGTGCCGCGGAGCACAGTTACCTGTGTGTCTCTGGCCAAGCCGAGAGAGGCTTGTTTGCTCGCTAAAAAGCTCCATCAGTGGAGACAGGCAAACAAGTGTGCGCCAGGAGCAATTAGCTGAATAATGAAAAGCCTCTCTCGAAATTACCTCAGGATGAGTATGTGTTCCTAGCGTGGTGTTAATCATTACGCAGAATCAGGTTCCAGTTATGTGAAAATTAAGCGTATTTTGTGCGGCGTCGGCGGCGGCGCGAGTATGAAAATTAGAATGCCCACACATTTCCCTGCAATGTGTGTGCGTGGTGCATCCGAGACGGAACAGTTATAATATTCCTGAGAGCGGTTTGCCGGCAATTTTTCAGCCGCGCACTAGCTCTCGTCGCGAACGCGTCGCCGAATTGAGCAAAGGAGATGCTGAGGCCGGTGAGCATTTTGATTTTTTTTTAAATATATATCTGCGTATCGGGTCTTGTTGCGACACTCACCACATATTAGGATCAATAACCTTTTAAGAACATATTCAGCGGCTCAACTTCTTTTTTCTTTTGTGCTGATTAGCGCGCGCCTGTTGCTGCTGCTGCTCCTGTTTCTCATTCTCTCGATCGCTTTTTATCAAACGCGCGACAGAACGCGACTTATTTTACCTCCACCAAGGGTATAATGACCAGCCTTGATTAGTTTCTCATTTATGTAGATTGTTCTCAATTGACGTGAAAAAATGGGAAGTGTCTTATTTTTTATTAAAAGTAACGTCTTGATTTATTGAAGTGTAAACGAGTTCTCCTTAATTGATATAATAATTGTAAGCACTTTTAGAATTTATAATACAATTTTCAAAACACTCAATTCCAATCCTCCGCGCGATGCTGCAATCTGTTTTGCATAAAATCGAAATGCAAGTGAGGCTGCACTGGATTTGCAACTGAAGCCAATGCAAAGCAGTTTGTGAATTAACAACTGGTTAGCAAGAAAACCTGAGCTTCAGAGTCTGCTGTCATAAGTTTAATTTCAGAAGTTGCTCCATTGTTGTTTACAGGAGTGAGCAATCGTTACTTTCATTGTTAGTCAAGTACTTCGTACACCTTTTTCTTTTGATTTTTGAACACCACTTCTTTACTATTTCATCATTCACAGAAAGAAAAAATTTTCAAAATACCAATTGAAAACTGCAGGGCTTTTTTATCAGAGATATATTCTTAAGTAATGAAGCAAAAATATATATGATTTAAAATTTTCCATATATTTTGTAAATAATGCGTATTTTGTTCGAGTTTTCTTTATAAAGTAAATAACGTTTTGATGTATTGAGCTCTGGTTTTCTTATGTTTGGGTATCACTTTTTTAATCTTCCACTGCAGTGTTCAATTTCATCTTGTTTAATTTTCATCTTATGCATGCTGGAACATTACACACATGGTAAATTCATTAATTACCAAATCAGATATTTTGCGTTTTTAAACTGTTGTGAATATAAGTGGAAATAAATTCAAAGGTTATCAAGCGTGGGTGTAATTTTATTGAGTAGCATTCCATGCATGTATAGCCGTCTGAAGCGCAAACAAACCAAATCTGCGCCTATAGGCCTAGTGAGGAATTAATTAAAGTAAAATGTCCCCTGCGTTGGGCTAGTTCCTGTAGAGGACCACGTACACAAGGTCAATTCTCGTCTTGGACCGAAACCAAGTAGAAATAAAATATCTGAATGCGAAATGCGGGGGAAATTCCGCGTCATTGGCCGTGGTGCGGTCTGAATTTCGCTAAACAAAAAGGGTTCTGACGTCGTCTGATATAAATTTGCAGGTGGTGCTGTTGGTGCTGGTTGGAGTGCTGCGTCAGGTGGTTCACGCTGCTCCACCCAACTCGAAAAGGTCAGTGGCTCGGCGTGGCGATCTTTTTCTTTCCACCGCTCCACGCCAGCTCTATTTCGCATTACGTTAGCTCTGAATGTACATATGTATGTGTAAAAGACAACGCGCACGCAGCAGTGTGTGTCGGATCGAGATGGATGGACGGACGAACGCGGACGGTTTCTAAGGCAACGAGCAACCCGTTCTCCCTGACCTTCCAATATCGGCTAGCAGTTTTCCTCTTGGTGCATGTTCGCTCTTTTTACGATTGTTTACGCTCATTAACCATACTTTGGGTAAATTAAACGCAGGCGCCGCTCGCTCATCAGGCGCTCTGCTCCTATTCCGTAAAAATGCTAATTGGGTTGCGAAAGTGGCGCTGCTATCCTGACCGCTCTGCTCTTATTGGCAAAAGTAGCGGTATTCTGGTCGAGATGTGACGAGAAGATAAAAAAGCACATCTTTGTCACCTCCGACAGCATCTGACTAGCGGGTCTGCGGATTTGCCACTTTGCAACGCGGCTGGGAACCAAATTTTGGCCAACAAAGGAGACTGAAGTTGTGGGAAACGCGCGCGCAGAGTTATTACTGGCTGTTGCACTGCGTGCGTTTCGTAATGAATACCCTATAAATAGCTGCTTATGCGCGAATGCTTAATTGGCTCGCCTGAAACGAGATTTCTGCATTTGTTGTGCTGTCGACGAGTCTTGCCTCGGAGATACATCTCTAATCTGCGTGTCTTTCGTAGAAAACGAGGCTGTTTGTTTGCTGTGGTGATTATATGAATTTGTGCACACCTATTGAAACAAAGGCGTGTCTCCACAGATTCTTTTGGAAAACAAAATTCTTCAACAGAATAGGCAGCGCACCTTTTACGCGAATTTCCGTTAAAATTTTAATTCATTTTGAGAACAAAAATATATCAAAAGAAGCAGAATGTCACTCTTTGAAAAAAAAATAAGCTCAATCAATAAATGATGGAATTTTGGGCTTATAGTTAAATTTGTTGTATCGCAGAGAAGGCAAGTAGCAGAGTTGCGCAAGTTTCCTCAGTCACTTTTCTTTTTGATCATGCTCAGCAATTAGTGAATAAATGTTTTTCAACGACGAGTGTTTCAAAATTCTCTACAGCTTACACTACTACGTGAATTTTGTTTAGCTAATTTAATCTGAAGGGCCGAAATAGTGGCTGTCCGGTATGAGAAACTTGTAATGTAATTTTATTTTTGAAATTTCAGTTGTATCCACCCATCCTCAGAGTTCCACATCATAGAGTCGTTTTATAAAAGCAATATCAACAATTTAAATGTTTTTTTACAATTTTAATGTTAATCGTATGTTTTATAGTTTGAACAATAAATTTTATGAGGTGTATTAGCCCAGTGCTCCAAAAATATATCTGCTGTAAATACAAAACGATTATTAACTAAGAAACTATAGACTGTTTTATATTACATAAAAATATTTTGCTGATAAGCGATAGTATTGAAAGAACTTGACTTTAAACCTCTAAAAATGGCATGAGCATTTTACCTTCATGATAAAATATCCCTCTTATAGAAAGAAAAATGAAATGTCTTGAACGTAATAGATTTTTAATTAAAAAAAAAGGAAAACTTATTTATCCTTGCATAACAGCAGCAGCGAAAAATAAACTTAATTTGTCAAACTGTTTAAATTTGATTTGGAAGAAAAAATTTACAGCTACGCCACAACAGTATCATTTTAATTAAAAGTTGGCGTGCGAAGTCTCTTGGTCAATGTCAACACGCACCTTGCTCATTTTTAGGACGGTTGAAGTAAAAAAATTCCCTCCTCGTAGGAAACGGTTCTCACCGCAAAACGACTAGAGCGGCACAAATCAATTTTGACTGAGAGTTGGAACGACAGAAACACTCTTGAATCTGGTGTTTACAATACACGGTTGCACTAGTCATCGACACGCCGCCTGACTCCAGACTTGAGGAAAGTGCAAAACAAAAAGAGAAGCGTGTGCGTTCGTCGCGCCCACCGAAGGTGACCTCTACAAAGGTCCAGGTGGGTTTTGGCCGCGCGCGCAGGTCGACGACCTGCTGCTTTCTTGCGCGTCTGCTGCCCGTGATCTACGCCCGTGGCAGGCAGACGCAGCTGAATGAACCGCCTGCCATTCAACAGCGCATACACACCGCCAATTATCGCACTCGTGGTCACCACAAAGCGTTGGCCGCTCTGCCACCGTGAAATGTGCACGGTCGTAAAGGCCGATTTTATCTCGGATTTACTCATCTGCTGCAATTAGACACGTACACTCGTATTTACGAGGTGTCGGCAAAGAGAGGTTCAACAGCCGTGCAAGTTAACTTTTATTTGCCTCTTTTACGATCGCGGCAGAAAGCAAAATGCGCGTTAAGGCGATCACCGAGCCAATCCGCGTGCCGGACCATGCCAAATTGAATGCAAAGTACCGATATTTTCTTCGAATCTAGATGGAAAATCCATTAGTTTCACTCGCGATAGGAGAAATGGCAACACCCATGCTATTAATCAATACTGACTGCGCGAAGTGGTTTGTTTGATTAAAAAATTAACTTTACACGGTTGACTGCTTAATACAATTATGAAGCATAATTCAAACGCATTGCTCTCTTCTCTGTTAATTTATTAGATTACACCAAGAAGTGTCCTTTTGCCTCTTCGACAAATGATATTGTTTTAATGTCGAGGCATAAATAAGGAATGATTTTCTCGACTTTGTTCTTGCGGCTGAAGCTGAAATATTAAATCCTTGCATAAGTTACATTACTTTAAATAGCAAGAAGAAGTTTTACTTTTACAATAACTTATTTTCGACACTTTATTTATTTTTTTTATGCGTTAATACTACGATATTTAAAATCAGATAATTTAATATCTCTCAATCTTCACGGTTCGGTTTAACTTGGCAAGATAGTGGAGTGCAAGTGATTGTATCTCAACATTTTATTATGTCGAGCGCGATATAAATCACTTAGTTTTCTGGTAAAAGCTGTTTCTATGCATGAGCACGTAAACATGCTGGTCCGGTGCAATATATCACTAAAAGTCTTCTTTTACGCTTGTAATAAAATTACGGTATTAATATCAGTTCACGCCTCAATTTATTTTTACGTCTTTTTACAACACTCCAGGGGCAGAATCATAATGCACACTTGTAAACCCATAAAGACAAAGTGCTGGATAATACGAACTAAAAATAAATTATATCAAACCAACGGTTAATCGTTCCTCGCTATATCGAGTTTATATTGCTTGATTGCAGTCGTTCCATCCTGCTGATCTCACCTCAGTGGCCGATGTTCATGCCGGTGCAGCAGCCGCCCCCAACCGAGTACGGCCCCCAGTCGAGGTCGCCGGAGGCCCAGCCAGGCCCCATGAGGTAAAAAAGGAATTTAGCTCCAATCTTTCCTCATTCCCAGCAATTACAGACGCCGTCAGCAGCAGATGCAGGCCTTCTACCCGGTTTCCATAACGTTGTTCGATCCCAGCAGCCGACAGGTGGCAGGGACGATCCAGGGCTACGTGACCCAAGCGGTCGGCTTTTTGACCAACAGGGTGACGTCCGCCGTGACTGGCGCCCTCCCAACGTTGCCGATCACCGTCAACGTGCCCGACTTGTTCACGGGGGTGGCTAACAGGGTGACGGCGGCCTCGGAGGTCGTGCAGACAGCCTGGCAGAACCGACCTGGCAACAACCCTACGGCCATTGATCCGCTGCCCGACCGACTACCCAACCCTGACGATGAATTCATTCTCTGAAATTGCAAATCCTTCATGCAGTTTTCGTTTGATGCCTTTTTTGTTGCACCTGTTTTGAGAAAAAATGCCAAAAACTAAAATCTAATCGACCGGTTAGCGACTTGATATTTTAAGGCGTCTAAGCATCTTCATTGGACAGGTGGTGTTATTTCTTTTGTCAACCAAAACTAGTTATGTAATAATTTATTATAAAATTAATAATGTGCCACGTCAAAGCTAACATTTATAAACATATTTCTAAATTATAAAAGGTTCTCAATCCCATAACTGTGTTTGACTCTGAATGATAATACACACAAGATCATCTTTCGCTTTTAACGGGATGATATTATTTAACATCATATTCGGATGATGATTTACATACTGAAAGGGTTATCTTTTAACTCCAACTCCAACTGGTTCTCGTTGTGAATAAATTGAATCGGCATTTCGGTGCAAAGTAAAAGAAGGCACAGGCCTCTCAGCTTTTATTAACTCCATTCGCGACGCTCATCATTCTGTATTCCTTTCATTTCCATGAATTTGGCTGAATACACATCTGACTTGCGTTTTTAAAAAGCAATCTTGGCAAGCTAAAAGCATGTATTGAGGGTACTTCAAAGGATTGTATTTTAAGCAGTGAGCGCATGAAAAAGAGAGCCCGCCTTGAAGCTTTGTCTCCTTTTGCAGACAATTTGTCAAAAAATGAACAGGAGCTGTGGATTTATTGCCTTATTCTGATGGGAGAATTCACTCGGTCGGCGAAATTTTGTATGCAATCAAAGTCATACTTAAGGAAAATAAAGACAGGTGAGCCATTATTTATTGCCTTTTTTGCTCGACTTGGAATGAAACAAAAGCACAAGTTTACGCGAATTAGCCTTTTTGGTGCGCGTGATTGAAAGGCGTCTGCGTGTTTACGCTGAATACTAAACTGAAACGCAACCATAGCCAGAAACGTTATTTTCCGAGTACTTTCAAAACTGCAATATTTCCTTATTTCGAACCGAGTTGGTGGCTACGCCTAAATTTTTACCCACATGCTGTGGTTATCCGAGACGCAGTAATTTCATCCATAATTTGGGTTCCCGAGACGTAATTTGTAACTGCCAGAAAAAAACAGTGTTGCACAATTCATGAGCCGCGCAGAAGCTGCGGTGAAACCATTTCACGTGAATCGCAGTATTTATTGCTACGAATTCACTGATCGGATTTATTGCTCGAACCAAAGCTAGATTTATCAGTGTCTTTGATTGTAGCAATAAAAAGACTAGCGGTAATTAATTTTGTGCTTTAAAAAGGATGAGATATTTTCTTGATTAAAAATAAAAATGCTTGATTCTTATCACAACTAATTTATTATCGTAGATTCCAAAAGCAGAAAAATAAACAGCTAGACAATATTATTTTCTAGTCCTGCTTCATCTTTTCAAATGTTATGTAATTCAATGTATCGCTCTCGTGTTTTGTCATTTTCAGGATCTTGCAAAAATCGCGTTGTCAACCAAACCAAACCGTTTTGATATCAAAGCTATATCGCGTGAATGGAGTTGAGTATCGTGCTGAAGAAATCTCACAATTCGCCGCGCTCTCGGAATCTCTCACTGCCGTCTCGTGCGACTCGCCAACCACAAAAACGTTTAAAGATATGCATAAAATAACACCGCTCGGTTTAATTTAAAAAAAGTCCATTACAAAATCCCGTGCACAGCAATACTGAGGCCCGCCCTTACGCTAAAAACATTTAAAACTAAATATAATATCGTGCTGCCATCATTTTCCACTTTTTTATAGTCTTTTTTGTAATCACTTGTATGGCAAGAAGGAATCCGCGTGCGCTTTTTGTACTCAATAAAAGTCGTCGTCCAATTAGAGTCCGCGGTGCGTTGAAAAAGTGGCAGATCAAAATCGAGCAAGTGCATATTTACGACTTTTACATGCACCGCCGAGACACAAAAAACCCTCTGCCGCGGACGCCGACACACACACACAAGAGCTCCGATTTCGATCAGCCACCCTTTCGCGCACATTCTGCTGAGCATGTTCAGTTGGATTCGATGTAGACGGGCTTGGTCTGGTGGTCCTGCACCCTCTGGTTGGGCGACACCTGCGTGTCGTGCACGGCGGCCACCGGCACGGCCCCGAAGAAGGTGGCTTTTTGCGAGATAGAGGCCGGCGGGATCGCCTGCTGCTCTTTCTGCTCCTTCTGCTCAGGCTGTTTGGGCTGCTCGGGCTGGTCGGGCAACGACAGAGCCGCCGACCTGGTGTTTGCGATCTCCTCGGATTCCGGCGGCGGAGCCACACCCACAAACACTGGCACCGTTTGTCCGCCGAACGACGCGAATTTGCCTTCGGGAGCTGGATTCCTCAGGCCGAGGCTCTTGCCGGTGCGGTGCAGGTGCTGCTGCTCACGCAGACTGGGCGCCGAGTAGGCAGACAGTTGGGGCGGCGCGGCGGCGGCCACTGCGGCCCTCCGCAGGTGCTGCTGCTCGCCCTGGGGTGCGCCGTACGGGTGGAAGTGGGAAGCGTAGGTCATGGGCTTGGTTCCCTTGGCCGCGCCGTAGTACTCGAGGTCCTCCTCCACGCCCTTGAGCCCCTCGCTCACGGTGTAGATGCTGTCTGGCGGGTGAATTTTCTCGTCGTTGTCGTACTGCTCGTTCTCTTCAGCCTTCACCGGCACGACGGGCTCCTCGGGTTTTTGGGGCTGCTCCGCAACCTCAACAGGCGTGGCAGCGGGCAGGTCGGACTGCTCGGCGAGCAGCTTGGCCTGCAGGAAGAGCCGGGCGAACAGCGACTTGGCGGCCACCACCTCGGGGGTGTCTTGCACCTGTTTGGGTAGCACGCTGGACGCTTCGTCCTCGTCGAACACCTGGAAGCCGTCCCTGCCTGCCGAGTACCTGACCTTCACGGTCTTGCCCTCAGGGTCGACGTAGCTGTAGGAGCCGCGGACGGAGCCGTCCAGCGACCTGGCTTCGAGGCGCGCCTGCTGGGGGCTGCTGTAGCCGAAGAGGATGTTTCCACTTCCGTCCTGCGATTGGAACAGAGTGCTCTCAGATTCTTCGTCCGACGAGACGGCCGTGTACGAGCCGGGGCTGGGTCCGTGCGTCATGACCGACGGGGGCGCGTCATTGGCGAATCCGTCCTGCGAGTAGCCCTCCTGGGATGGCTGCACGTTGCCGAGGTGCGCCCCCTGCGAGACGACCACGACGGGCGGCGCCGCGGCGCGGAAAATCAGGCCGGGGGCAATCTGTCCGGCGTCGATCACGTTCTTGGGGTTGACGACGGGAGTGGCGGGGCCGGGGGCTGCTTCGACTACGGTGGCGTCGTCGGACACGTCGTTCAGCGGGACTTCGTTGCCCCGCACGAAGGGCTTGGCGACCGCATCCGACACGGGGGTCGCGGCCACTCGGTGCGGCTGGTAGTACGCGGGGGTGGGCACGTAGGGGTGGTAAGGGGTGCGGAAGTAGGCCGCCGCCGGGCTCTGGTGGTAGTAGTAGACGGGCTGGTGATAAACGCTGCCATAGAAAACGGGTGTGGAGAGTACGCTGCCCAAAAGGTAAACCTGTAGGAAAAGGACACAAAGCGAATGCGTGAAAAATGATGTCAGAAGAGGCGAAGGAGATTAAAATAACAAACGGCTCTCCGAGCGGTCGCGACACGAATAAAAACAAGGGAATTCATTTTTACGTGTCCTCGACATACGTGCAAGTTGGCCACAAAAGTGGCCAAGATAGGCGTTTATAGTTTAATATAGTGCTCTAAATTACGCTCCGCAAATGATCTCGTTTAACTTGAAACACGCCCTGGCGAACCGAATAATGTCACGTATTTAGCCTTGAAACCGTGCCAAGTTCAAAGTCAAATTAAAAACCTCATCATAATTTGAGCGCGCGTGAAAAAAATAACAATAACTCATAAACCACAGCACAAAAAGCGCGACGGAAAAGCGTATAGGTGCGCTGATAAACGAACGATAATCCTTTACTTACGAGGAGCAGCGCGTGGCGAAACATGGTGTGGTCAAAGGAGTAGTGTCGCGAGGCGGGGAGTATCAGGGCATTTATAGCAGAGCGCCCCTGCAGCCATCGGCGCGCGAGGTGAGCCTGCTTCTCTTCTACTACCTCTGCTGTTGCTGCTGCTGCTGGAGCTTCGGCAGGCAGCCAGGCTATCAGGTCAAACGGCAAAACACGCGAGCTAATTGGTTCGATTGATAACACTGCGAGCTGCCAACCGCATCGATCGCTTCGTCCGCGGAGAATAGGCAGCTCTTTTTGCGACTCGATAGTTTTCTGCGGCCGTCGCTCGCTGCGCAGCACGCGTGACAAACCTGGAATTTTTCTCCAATTGTGTGTGCATTTATTGCTAAGTGAGCATCTTTGTTTGAGTTGCTCAACCAGTGTGGGTGCTGGTAAACAATCGGTGAACACATTTTTGCGCTACTGACTCACGTAAATTATGTTCAAACGCATTGCATATTAGCCCATTCTATTACGCGGCAGTTGCGTCAGTCGGACGAAAAGAATGGTTTCCTTGTGTGGCGCAGAATTTGAAAAACGTGAGTGAGCGGGCGGTGCGGACGGACGCGAATTCGCAAATGTATATTTAGAATGTGATTTACTACTGCCAGATAAAGGAATCGTCAGAAATTCGGTCCCATTTCAATTAGCATATTGCAGCATTAATCCCTGTCTCGTTTAAACGAACATTTTATTTTCCAGTTTTCCCCTATCAGATCCATAAGTGCAAATTTACTTTCCGAGAAACATGCATGCTGCACCAAGAGATGACTTTTTTTGCAGCTTGGAAGGTCGAAAGGCAGCCGTGATAATTTATTGCAATCGCTTAGGAGGGAGCTGTTAACAATTAAAACGTTGGCCTTTAATTAACACGAGGGGCTTTTAGTTAGCAGCAGCGAGCAGGGATTTTTGGAGCAAAGTGCATCAACGCATGCATGCATCATTAATTAATTCAATTAAAAATGTCCACGAGGTACAACGAGGTAGTTGTTGTTGTTGGTAATTGCATATATAAAACGCGCGATACACAGCCTCGGCGCGATGTTTGCTGCGCCGTCCGTCGCGGATAATGTCAACTCGCAAATCTTGTTGCGCTGCTATGCGGTCCACACCCTTTCGGAACAATTAAAAAAGACCGCATTGGCGCCGGAGAACTGCACGCTGGGTTTCTGCCTCCATTTTTCCTTTCGTGCTTTCGGATTTAGTTCAAGGCGGGCTGCGATATCACGTCAACCACCCACGACAATTAATACATAGGATCGGGCATATTTCACACTTTCCGCTGCCGCGCGACAGCCGATCTTTATATTCGGATTATTTATTCAAATTAATCTCCGCATCAGCCGCGGTAGCACCCATTTTAAAGAAAACGATCCGCTCAATAAATTTCCAGCTGCACTCCTCGCATGCATGCATGTAATCGAATACAGTTGTGCGAATGGACAGAGCCATTAATTTCGAGCCAGCCAAGTGTAGGTGCGGTACCTGCAGAAAAGACGCGAATGTCGGGCGCATTTGCATCTGCGTGGAGGAAGTAGCACGCGGAGAAAAGAAAACGGCGGCGGCGGCAGCAACTCCTGGCGAAATTAATCCAAATGCCTTCGCATCGCGCGCGAGATGATTATAAATTCAAGTCGTCTGCCCGCGTGCCGCTGCTGCTGTTATAGGTAAATGAATTGTTTGACGGCCGTTTGTTGTTATTGGTCCCATTCAAGGTTGAGACAATGCACAAAGAGCGGCTGACATTTTTATTGTCGCAACGCACGACAGGTCTTTAACGTTAAAAGTACAAAGATCAAACATGAAAATTTGCTTTTGCCATAAAAAGCGAGTGGAGCGGCATCCCGAGAAATCTCCAAAGTCGCCTTTTTGCACGTTCGATCGGCTGGTCGGTCGGTCGGCGGGCGCATTGTGTGCACGCAGCACTGCCATTATTTAAGAGGAAAATATTACATTCTAAGGGATTGTTCGTCGTGCTACGTGTACCAACAGTTTTATGGCGCGCCGAGTATGAGCAAATAATAATAACGAGCTCGTCATATCGTTGCCATTTTATGTGGTCGTCTCACAGCTTTTGACACGAGGACGAGCGATTAGTTTTTTATTAAGTGCAACATACTGCACCTTCGTGGGCCGAATATCAGCGCTATTTACTGTGGAAATTCAGTTGCGCAGTCACTACTAGTCGAGTAATGCGTTTCGAAAAAGACATAAAATTTCAAACTGGTTTCAGGAGCGTCTCGGTTTTTGCTGCTGTTTAAGCAGTTAAATTTGATTTCGTTTTTAAAAAGAGGAAAACAACACATCATTAAATTTGTTATTAGTGAAGATATAACATGATTTAATCTGTTTTTAAAACAACTGACAATGAGTAAAAGGTTATCTCAACAATTGCAAGGCATTCTTAATTTTAATTATATGATTCATTCCAAGCCGAATCTCTTAAGCTTTTAGTGTTTCATTGTTTCGTTAATTGCCAAATTCGTTTTTATTTTTTGCCTTGATTGGTTTGCGAATGCCTTTTGTTTTTCACGGCAAAAATAGTCGTTCCCAGAGACTGGTAAAAGATTCGGATTTAACGAAATTTCTTAATCAGTGTAGCTTATTGATTATCAGCAAAAATTACTCTCCAAGGAAAATTTATCAAAGAAAGGACTTTTAAAAATAATGCGGCTCTGTATTTTACACCGATTTGAATCCAGCTGTAATCTAGTTATTTCTTCGGCCCGATAATTCAACATACATGCATTTAATTCCAACTTTTCTGTTCTTAATATTGCCCTAATTTTTTAGTCTTCTTAGTGCAAAAATTGCTTAAAATAAGGCTAGAAAACACTAAAATCTATGAATAATATGAGAAAAAGCATTTCTCCTTTTGAGAATACTAATTATTTCACTGCAGTTTTTAACTTTGTCCATACGTTGGAGATAGTCGCTGCTTAACAAGAAAAAAGGTTTTTATAGAACAATATTTTAGAAATGAGTAATAATTCAAAGATTAAAAAATATATTTTATTATTAGTCGTATAAACAGAGCTCAGGATAAAATAGTCAACATAATAATTTTCTCACGTTAACTTATTCTTAGAATATTAAATAATCTTTATCTTTGAATAAGAGAATCGCTTTTGCAGACTCTTTAGTTTCAAAAGTAAGTTTGTTTATTTATTCTTTAGGCTTTTAAGATGAGTGAGGACTAAGCCTTGAACTTTAAAGCTTCAGAGAGAGTTCAATTAAAATATATTATGGTTTGATCATCATGTTCTCTCCAACATTATACACAATTTCCTCACCAAAACATTCAACGTTTGTAGCCAAGTTAGCCAATTACGGCGATTAATTATAAAGCAGCCAGTGTGGTCTTTCCTTTGAGAATTCCTGCATACAAAATCACTATGGCGCATCTAAACGTTTAAAACAACCGCAGACTGCTCGACTTTTAATGTGTAAGCTGATACCCGAGAGAGAGAGAGAGAGAGAGAGAGAGAGCCGTTAAGCAATTTTTCCATTTTATAATATGGTCTCGAGAGTGTGGCTTGCCTGTTTGGTTAAGTGAATGACTTCATCCCATAAAATTATTGCTTGTGCGCGCAATGAAAACATCTGAACGCGTCGCGGTGATAAACAAATGCGTCTCAAATCAAATAATAATCATCGCGAGGCCTCGACGTTTAAAAATAAAAAGGAAGCCAACGACGCGCTGCAAAAACTATTCCTGGACACACCCAGCATTCAATTTTAAAGATCCGCTACATTCTCCGCTGACGCTGCTCCATAAAAAAACGTGTTGTATAATACTCATTTGGTATTGCTGCCGAATATGCATACATATATAAAAGCAAGGGATTTGGATGAGGCGCTGCTTTGGGCCGACGTATATACGTGATAACCATCACGAAATAATTTTCCTCCTCATAGAGAAGAGATGCCATACTTTAATTTAATTAACTGGACTTAATTGCCACTCTGGCTGACAGATAAAGCGCCATCTTTTGTTATCGTACTCATTTGTGCAGAATGTGGGGCGGAAATATGTGTTTCAAAACACCGCTGCTTCGGCTTTCCCTTCGATTTTCACGTAGGCGTGGCTCAATTAGAGTGGTAGTGACGGATTTTGCGAAAATAAAAATGTGCGATGGTATATGCATGCAGTTGCAGTCATTAAGAGCTGTTGTTTCACGTGGGCTGGCAGCGGTACGCTCTCGCAGGTCACTTAATAATTCTGAAGTCCGTCCCTGAAGGTCGCGTTGGTCTCAATACGTGAGCAAAACTAATAATCTCCTGATAATTTATCGCGGTTCGATGCGGGGATGAATAAATCTCAATTAAAATGAAATATGAATGCGATTCATCGAGCGATCAAGATCAGCGGAGGAATAAATTGAAATGCAAATTCCGCGGTGACACTTGAATGCGTTTTGTGGGAGTTTTTTTACTGTTTGGACGGTGACCACCCACACGGAAGAGCATCGTAATTAATTTAAGGCAAGATGGATGAAGTTGCAAGTGCGAAAGAAAGGTGAAGCAGTGCTGCATATATACAAATCTCGTCCTCCTATTTGTTGGCTCGGAGCGATTTTCTATAATATTTGATGCATAATGCATCGCAAATACATTGGAAAAGATGCACCGCACGTAAATCTCACCATCGGCACCGAGCCGTGTTCACTTTTGTTTTATTGTTCCATCAACTCTGCATAAACGCCAGCATTATCTGTAACACAATCCGCTTTTTGCGAGTGGATAATGCATATTTCATTGGAAGCGAGGCAAAATTGTCTGCTCGCTCTCATTGCACGATGTTTCCAGCTGCACGGAATACGAAAAAAGCTGAAAATGCACCTGTGCTGCACAACAAAGGCGCTCGAGATCGACTTTTATTGCATCGAAACACTGCAACCGCGATGAAAAAGCAACCGCATCTCGGATCACACCCACGAGGGCTGCTGCAAACAAATTGCAGACGCACAATATGTTTGTTTTCTCGCGTTTTAACGATCTCGTAAATCGAAATCCAACACCCAATAAATCTAAATGACTCATCGCACATGGTGATTCACAAGAAAGAAGTCAAAGCGTGACACTACAAGCAAGTTGTTTCACTTTGCTATCAAGACATTCCACTTAAAAACGTCAAAGAAATTAAATTAAAAATATCCAACGTCGGAAGAAATCAGAGAACACTCGAGAAGACGCGAACCATTCTTGCAAAATAATTGCCTGCGTCTCTCGCCAATTAAATAGTAAATTACACGTCGACACAATCAACTCATTAATAGAGGCTGCATAATAGATCAGCATGGCTATAAATAACAATTAAGGCCCACACGGGGGCAGCCAACCTGCATCTGTGCAACATTGAATTGTCACAGCATATATGCAAAATGCGCTCGCTCCTGTCGCCGAGATAAATGCTCTCATCCGATGCCGATTGAAACAAGCCCGCGATCGATCGCAATTAATTCCAACCATCGGCGGCAGCAGAAATAAAAACATCTCACGCGTTCGAAATCTCACTGGTGACAAGGACACGGCACACGACAGGGCAAAGAAGCCGTTTCCGTCCCAAACGCTTAGCAATTATGTCAGATATTAACGACTCTGCTAGCGAACAAGCTCAGTCAATTAATGCAGCTGCTTCACGCCGGGCTCGTTTATTGCAGTTTATCTCTGCGCTTCTCAATTCGAGCAAAGCGACGGCCCTGAACTTGCTCTTGTGATAATATTCCGCTTTGTAAATCACGTCCCGGGCAGAGACAATCTCTTGCCTTTATTTCTCGAGCGCACTTTTTGCACGATAATTCTTCAAATTTGAAGAGAACATTCCTCGGCGGCGCATTTACGTACGGCCGCGATTGCTGCGTCGCGAGAGAGCCTGTGTATGTTTCGCATAAATCCGACTCTGTGATTATCCTTTTGAAACTGTTTGTTGTGAGATCATCCACGGCACGAATTACTCGATATTATCGAGGCCTGCGCCTTCTATTGCTTTTTTATTGATGTGAATCGTGTTATCCATCTTCCACACAAGCGCATTATTTATTTTTTTGTGCAATCGATCGTAGCTATTGTTCTAAACGCATTAAAATTTATAAGCACTTTATTTATCACTAATTGGTGCGAAGTATATTGCGTTCATTGTGAAATTCTTCCTGGCAGAATGTGCAAGAAAAAAGGAGGGAACGACCGGTGCCGTTTAATAAATTAATGATTTAATTTGTGAAAAAGCGGCGGCATCTGCGTTTGAATCATTAACGGTTCGGTGCCGCGTACGGAGCGAAAACAAGAGCCTTCGTCATATTATTCAAAAAGCAGTTGAAAGTACTATATTGTGTTGACCTAGACGCTTTCGAGGTGATAATTGTGCTCGCCTCCGAATTTGTTAGCTAAAGGTTAAAGAGTGCGTGTGCCGTTAAAAAATTCACTTGTGTGTGTTACCCTTAGGCATGGGAGGGGTCCACCGAAGACCCAGCCAAGCAGGTCCTTCGGCTGGTGCTCGATCCTCACTCATGTATGAAGAATTTTTTGCCGCGGTTCAAGGCTTTCGGCCAAGTCCAAGGCCAGAAAAGTGGCGAGCTTCAGATTAGCGGCAATTCCTCATCACCGCTCTAATTGCGTGACAGTGAGACGCCGAGTTTCTCAAATTTGCTCCACGCCGTGAGAATAATCAACAGTGTTTTTGGATTCTCAGACATTATCGCTAATCTCCTTTACAATAGCTAAACATCATATCATTTTTTTCTAGCCTGTGGACAAATTAACTAGTTTCACCTCTCTCCTTTTATGTAAAAATGATTGCTTTTTTAGCTGTTTATTATGGTTCATTAAATCCCGTGTTTTTGGTGAACATGCGTGTTGAAAGAAAATGTTAAAAATTCTAAAATTAAAATTCAAAAAATAATAGAGCTGTGTATCTTTAAATTAAAAAAGCAATATTTAAAAAACTAAATTTGATCATAATCAGTAGAATGGCAACTTGCGTGTTGTCACGTGCTAAATTTAATGTAATAATTTAAGTGATAGTTTTACTATTATTATTTGTTTTAACAGTTAATAATGCAGTTAAACACAGGTTTAATATTTTATTTTGCGTACAGTATCAATAAATGTTTTTATAAAATTTTAATTTTAATTATAAAATTTGATTATTTTTTATTGTTTTTAAAATTATTTAAACTGAATTATTGTTATTCTTAAAAACATTCTGGTAAATTATTTATTATAATTAAATGATATAATTTGTTTGCATTTGTATATAAATACTCTGTAGACTTAGATGTGTGGCATATACATTAATAAAAATGATACTAACGTGGCCAAGGTGATCTTGCAAGATTGCAAGAATGAAGATATTAATAATATAATAAAATTAAATTTAAGGATCATTACAGTCTGGCCTAATGTGTAGAGTAACATAGCAGACCAATCTGCACCAATTTCAGATACTGACGTTGCTTCTTCTAACTTTTAAGATCTTCATTTATTTGAAGATTTTCTTTTTTGCTCATCATTAATTCAAATCTAAGCTATGAGCTGTCAGACCTTCGATTATATATTTTTTAATTTCATGAACTGAAAAATGCCCAACACACAATTGAATGAAATCTGACTGCCAACCAACATTTGAGCAACAGTTGACTATAGGCTGGAGAAGTTTCAGAAAACCGCGATATAATGTCGTTGTTCATGATCAACAAGGTCAAATACCTTATAGTTAGTGCAGCCTAGAAACGACTGCAAAGACAATGAGAGCAACATTTAAATCGATTTTTCTACGAGTGGGTGGAATACGTAAGCAATGTCCTCTCGGTTATTTGCATCAGGGCTGTGGCGGGTTCTGCTTCCAAAAATTTATAGAATACTTGGCCTTGTCACCATCAAGTGCAGATGCAGACACAAACATTTAAATATTGGGCACTCGTGAAAGGTGTATTTGCCGACTCAAGTTTTATGCATCAGATAAATATAAAGTATACATTCTCCGCGCACAAATGGTGTTTGGGAAGGCTCTCTGTCATCGGACTCTATGTGCTGATCTGATTGTAAAACCTTTGATTGGCCTCTCCTTTTT
Organism: Cloeon dipterum; assembly: GCF_949628265.1. Lineage (NCBI taxonomy): Eukaryota > Metazoa > Arthropoda > Insecta > Ephemeroptera > Baetidae > Cloeon > Cloeon dipterum. The sequence continues at coordinate 16,118,940 of NC_088786.1, forward strand.
GAAAATGCACACCACTTTGCCCTCATACGGAGACTATAGAGTGCTCTCTGAATCACTGCGAGGCACCTTCACCTTGCTCTAGCTTCGTTGTGATGCAGATTACTTTTTCAAATTCTTCAACTGCGCGTTTGGTGAGCGAGGGAGCGGAATGCCTTGACCACCGACTTACCGACAAAATTAATTGCTGGAAAATCGTTTCGGCGACAAGGAAGCAGCGAATCGTTGTGCAGTCGCACCAGCGAAATGCAGTTTGTTTGTTTTGGCGTGTCCGCCTGCTGTCAGGTATTCAATGACGAATGCAGTTGCGAATTGAAATAATAAATAATCGACTGACGCTTGATCGGACTGCTCGCAAAGGACACAAGTGACCTAAATGAGCAAATAAAATCGCTCTCGAAAATTGCATTTAGCCCGGCATGAGCGTAATTAATAACTGCAATAACTTTCGGCTTCTGACTGATAGCATCATTCAGCGTCAGTTCGTGATTTCTGCAACTTGATGGAAGATGGATTACGCTGCCGGGATCTCGAGGTTTGCCCTAGTCGTGGTTTCACGGATTGTTTTCACGCAAGGTATAATTAACGGTTACTCGATTAACTATATACAATAAATCAGTCGACGAAAACGTTAAAAACCGCTGTTCTCCAGAAAACAAGCAAAACATAACACGATTGCTTACATCACTGCGGAGATTATTATTCAAATTTCCTGTTCCTTCCGGCTAGAATTAATTTTACGGCCCAGGGTTTATTGGTTTATAACGCTGCTCGCAGGAAGATTGTTTTGCATTTTTTACTCCAACCCAGCGCTCACTATTAAAATGAATTCGTTAACTACTCAGCTGTCGAATGGTATCATGTATAGCATTTTTAAATCACAAGTGCGCGGGAATCGGAATATATAATCTCCGGCGATGATAAAAATAAATGATTCTGTTTCCACGGTCAGAAGAAGAGAAATGGTGCTTATTTGAAAGACATAAATAGCAGACTACCAGTGTTACTGTGGGCATTGTAATTGGTGGAATCACCTATTAATCATGCACAGCTACACATGAGCAAGTGCGAGTCCATGCCCATAATTATAATACAACAAGGTATTATATGCGCTCGACGCGAACAGTAATTCAGATTCGCGAGGATAGAGGTGCAGATTTACAATAGCGGTTCTCTTCATGGGTGGGCGCCTCGCACTTTTGTTCAGCGCTAGACCGATTGCAAGCACGGAGAGAAAATTAATCACACCTTGTGCTTTGTACCGAGAATTCATGCCTGACAACCACACAATAAAAATTAATACGGAATCGAAAGGAAGATTAGTCTTCATATCGTATACATATCAATTTTTATTTGAATGAATTAATTTATAACATAAATGCGTAGTTGCTTTTAAATCATTGAAATTTGCTTGATGGTTGATAAAGCCAAGAACTGCAATATCATAATTCCGAATGTGGATTTAATTGTCAATCTCATTGATCCATCTGGAGGGCTGAGAAACTCAGATGTCATTTATTATCAGAAAATATATGACCACGTGCAATGCAGAGACTTCGGTCAATAAAAACAGTTTTAAACCATATTTATAATCGAAATCAATTTTATGCCCTATAATATTTATATATTTCATCGACACTAATAGGGGCAACACGTGTCTCTTCTGGTTTCACCTCGAAAAAAATGAGCTTACAATTAGTAAAAGCTATATAATCAACAAGAGAAAAAAATTGTCAAAACAAATTACTGAAGATGGGAGCAGCATCAATTTTTATTGAAATGTATGGTTATTTATATACAGTTAAACAGCTCGCAATTGCATTATGTTTCGTGTTTATTTACTGTTCTTCTAGAAAGTGGACACTCTGAAAAATGTTAGTCGATCTTTAAAATTCCACAGCGCTATAGTTAGCTATACTTTGAAAGTTTGGTTTGGACTGAGATTGGTTTTGGTTCAGTGAAATTCTGCATCCAGTTTCACATTAAAATTTACCTGCATTTAAATATTTATCACAAAAAGTTCAGAAAATCTGGAAAATCCCTATTATTTAGTTATAAGACGATATACTATGGGATGAATTCCCTCTTCCAGGAGTTTTTTCTTTAATATTGTTTTAAATAAAGTAATATAAAATTAGCAAATTTCAATTTATTTTATTATATAACAAAAGGTAAACAAATTTCTCATAGCGGTTAAGAGAAGGAAAAATATTAAAAGCATCTGGGTCCAGATCCACGGTTAAAAAGTAAGAGGGGATATTGAGGTTGGTTAGTATCACATCCAGCAAAGAATCAACTCTCAAGCCATCTAGTGTGCGCTCGCGCTACGACTTATCATGTATTTCTTGCCTGATTTGCTCTTTTATTAGTTATGAAAACGATGAAAACATGAATATCAGATGATAAATTTTTATAATCTTTATGGCCAATTGTAACCTTTGGTTGTGGTAAAATAATAACATTTTTTTCACTTTGCTGCTCCTCTTTTAAGAATGCCATTTAATCCATTGATAATATTTTATGCAGCACGCTTAACTATGAAGCACGGCCGGTTGCATAACAAGTGATATGGTTTTGGTCCTCCACCGAAAATTCGTGTCTGTACCGTACGTACCATACTAAAACGGAGATTGAAAATGGTTATATAAGCATGGTTTATAGAGAAAAATTAGGTACTAAATAATATGACTGGCATACAATTTTTGTTGTGTTGTACATCTAGAATAGTTTCACAGAGTGGAGTTGTATTTTGTTGGAATCTATTTTCGAACAACTATAATAATTGTTATCGTTTATTCTCTTTGTGTTCGTCGACACAAAGTTATGATCTTTTTTAAACAGAGGATTTCTCTAATGATTATATAGGTTCAAGAGGAACTTGAAAGGAATTTGTCATCATAATTATGCTGTGCGAACTGTTTAGATGCTGTGATTTTTGTTATTGTGCCAACAAACGGCCACTAAAGAAAAACTAATTACCTTGCTCTTTTTTACTGAGCACAATTGTGTGTCTAAATATATGATATACCAATTAATAAAATTCAAGTTTTGGCTATATTTTGCTTTATTTAATCATTTGGAGGACTACAATTTCAACAAAGGCCTGGGAGCTGGGGATCTCATAGAGATAAGTCATACATTCGTATTCAGTCGGTCGTCATAGAGAGCTCGCTTAGTAGGCATAGGTCACGGGAGCGGCGGCACCAGCGTAGGGATAGCTGTAGGCGGCGGTGTTGTAGTAGGCTCCTCCGTAGACGTAGGGAGCGGCAGCGTAGGGGGCGGCGTAGGAGGCGGTGTAGGGGTAGGCGGCAGCGGTGTAGGGGGCAACAACAGCGGGAGCGGCACGAGCGTAGACCAGAGGGGTGGTGGAGGCAGGGGTCTGCACTTCACGCTTGTGACGGCGGCTCTCGACAGCGACCACAGGGGTGCCCACAACGGGGGAGCTCACGTAGGCGGCTCCGGCGTAGGGGTAGGTCACCACAGGGGAAGCGACAGCAGCACGGGCGGCGGTACGGTAGTACTCGGCGGCAAAGTTAGCCTTGGCAGCCTTGACCTGCGTGGGGAAAAATAGGGGATAGAGCGATTAGAAATGTAATTTTTGGGGTGAGGATTTTGAGTTTGACGGGGCTCGGTGGGCATATTTACCTCAGCGGTGTCTTCAACGGGCTGAGGAAGACCACGAGAGGTGTCCTGGGAGGGGACAGCGACGGTTGGGTAGTAGACGCTCTTAGCAACGAAGGGGCTGCTGCCAGCAACATAGCCACCCGCATAGGGGTAAGCTCCATACACACCCGGGTACACTCCAGCGGTGTAACCATACCCGAAGGGGGTAACCTGGGGGTCAGCCAGGGCGGCGACGACGAGGAGGGAGAAGGCGACCTGCGGAACAGAGAGCGACAAGGGTCAGTCAGGGGCCAGCCGGGCGTTGGGCGGCGGGGCAACTCACCAGGGACTGCATGGTTGTTGCTTGTCGAGTGTTGCTGAGGTACTCTGCGAATTGTCCCTCGACGCCCTGACTTTTTATACTCTGGACCAGGTGCTGAGATTCGGCAGGACGCCAGCCCCCACCTGATGGCCTTGGTGGGCTCCCTGACAGAGAAGCCGGTCGGCCGGCAGGTTGCTTCTCCGCTTGGGCGTGGTTTCTTTGTCATCCCCGGCCGCCGAGGTGCCCATCTCCGCAAAACCAGCTGCTGTTGCTAACCGACGCTAGCTCTGACCCGCGGGGTCGTCACTCAGGTCTAGTTCGCGTTTTTATATACCTGATTGCGAGAGGCACGCATCGGTTGTGGGTGTCCTAGCGCGCTGTGTGATTATAATTTTGATAGCTCTCTCGCTCAAGGTTACGGTCATTTCCTTCGATTCGCGTTTCTTCACCTCTCGTCGGCGCGGCTCCTAATTTATGGCTACACTTTTTTGCGTGATTTTATCTTTTCCAGCGGCACTCAACATTTTTCTCATGCATAATAAGCGTGGTTCTTAAGTACCGAATTTTAAAGCGTCAATTTTTGTAAATTTCTGGAAAAGGATTTTCAGAAGAAAAAAATAAGCAATTATGAAAAATAAATACAATAAACTTTATTGAGGCTGTTAAATTCTTGTTATAGTGGCTGAACGAAGGGTGAAATAAAAATCACAATTATGATTCATTATGCGGCAGACGCACATATATATGTCACACCAGGCTTGCACTTCGCTTCGCCTTTTTGTGTAGATCTTATTTTGTCTCACTCTCCTTTTGCGCCTGCCCTTTAAATTACTTTTGAATTCATAGTTGAAGTAAAAAATTCTTACGAGACCCCGTTGAAATTACGAGCCTGGCGTTGCTTCTTAGAAAGTAGAAAATTTCTAAATTTTACGATCTTTATTTTATTTGAAGAATTTAATTTTGCACATTCATACTAAAAGCTATGAGCCGTCAGACTTTCGATTATATATTTTTTTATTTCATGAGCTACAAAAATTCCCTACTTAAATTTGATTGAAATCTGACTGCCACCAACATTTGTGCAACAGTCGACTATAGGTTGAACAGTAATTGTTGTCATTTATTCTTATTGTGTTGGTCGACACAAAGTTATGATCTTTTTTAAACATATATAGATACATACTCGTTCAGAAGATTTCTTTAATGATTAGGTTCAAGAGGAAACTTGATAGGAATTTTTCATCATATTCAGGCTGTGAGAACTGTTTAGAAGCTGTGATTTATATTATTTTGCCAACAAACGGCCAGTATAGAAAAACTAATTACCCGCCTGCTCTTTCTTTATCGAGTGAGCACATTTTCGTGTCCAAATATATGATTTACCGATCAATAAAATTCAAGTTTTGGCTATATTTTGCTTTATTTAATCATTTGGAGGACTAAAATTTCATCAAATTCCTGAAGCTGGGAATCTCAAAGAGATAAGTCATACATTCGTATTCAGTCGGTCATCGTAGAGAGCACAAGCGAAGGCAAAGTTTGTACTAAGCTCCTCCGTAGACCTAGTAGGCGCGTAAGCGTAGGGGTGGGGGCGTAGGCGTAGGGGTTGGTGGCAGCAGGTTACGGGGCAACATTAGCAGGAGCGTAGACCAGACTTGATAGCGCTCAGGTCACGCTTGTGACGGCAAACGACAGCGACCCCGTAGGCAGCTCCGCCGTAGGGGTAGGTCACCACAGGGGAAGCGACAGCAGCACGGGCAGCGGTACGGTAGTACTCGCTGGCAAAGTTAGCCTTGGCAGCCTTGACCTGCGTGGGGATAAATAGGGGATAGAGTGATTAGAAATGCATTTTTGGGGTGAGGATTTTGAGTTTGACGGGGCTTGGTGGGCATATTTACCTCAGCGGTGTCTTCAACGGGCTGAGAAAGACCACGAGAGGTGTCCTGGGAGGGGACAGCGACGGTTGGGTGTTAGTAGACGCTCCCTATTTAAATTGAGCGGAAAAGCAAGCTGCCGGCCGGGTTCTCTGTAAGGGATCCCCCAGGCCCTCATGCGGGGGTTGGCGTCCTGCAGAATCTCAGCACCTGGTCCAGAGCATAAAAAGGCATTGCATCGAGGGATAATTCGCAGAGAACTGCAGCAACACTCGACAAGCAACAAACATGCAGTCCCTGGTGAGTTGCCCCGCCGCCAAACGCCCGGCTGGCCCCTGACTGACCCTTGTCGCTCTCTGTTTCGCAGGTCGCAGGTCGCCTACTCCCTCCTCGTCGTCGCCGCCCTGGCTGATCCCCAGGTTAACCACTTCGGGTATGGTTACACCGCTGGAATGTACCCGGGTGTGTATGGAGATTACCCCATTTAAATAATTTTCTAGAAAGGGAGTCTCAGTTGAAGAAATAAGGAATAAAGAAAAACAATTCAGTAAATTTTGTTGAGGCTTTTATGCCCTTGTTATGGTGGCTGAAAAGAGGGTTAAACAAAAACACTCAATTATATTGCATTATGCGGCAGACGCTCATTATCTTGCACCAGGCTTGCGCTTCGCTTTGCCTTTATTTTGCAAATAATCTTATTTTGTCTCACTCACCTTTTGCGCCTGCCCTTTAAATTATTTTGAAGGCGCATGTTGCTGTAGCAAAAAATAATTTCTTACGAGACCCTGTTGTATTTATGAGCGTGGAACGGAAAAAGAATGTGACAAATTCCCAATGTAAGCGATTCTGCGAGTTAAAATATATTTATCTTCACATCAAGTTATGCTTCAGAACCTTGAGACTCCCGAAAAATAAATCCCTTTCAGATTTTCAGAGGCCATTGAAATATCAGAATTGGAAAATTGGAGATTTAATAAATTTGTCTGTTGGTCGCAATTACAAATTAGCGAGCACGACGTGGAAGGTTAACAACAGAGAGTGGTTGGCTGCAAATATAAATTATCGAAAAGAGAGCATAACTGTATCATGCCGTTCCTGGACGTTTCCAAGCAATGAGTTTTCTGTATCGTAAAAATACCGAGCTAAATATCCACTTGACGACGCCTCTTCCTTCATAATAGACGGTTCCAGAAATCCAGTTCAAGTTGCTCGAGTAATAGGCAGACAGCAATTTTGCGTTGCCAACGCAACTCTGTCGATAGTCGCAAATTCATTGACCCTAAACCGAAAAGAGTTTACAACCACGTGTGTATAATGTAACATAAAAGCCACAATATTTTTCGAGGAAATTTTATCTCTGCGGAGCTTACGCAGATTAACCTGTTGTCAATCTGGCAACAAAACGCCAAGTTAATTGATTTGGCATTGAAACCTCTGTCTCTTATTCCGAGTGCGACCAAAAGGGAAAAGCGTTCCGCTTCATTTTTGCACATGTATGTCATTCCGATTTATATGTATTGTCTCCAGGCCTGGTTAATTTCTAATTGTTAAAAAGACTGGCTGAATAACCAGTTTGGTATCACGTGCGAGAAAAATGCAAGGCCCTCCTTTGTGTTCTGACGAACAGTCCAAACACCCGTGTTGAATTTTTCTCCTGCGTTATAGTTTGGAGAGACGCTTCGCACAAAAAATGTTTGATAACATGACTTCGTGGAATCGGCTTACATGAGAATACCATTATAATTTGTCGAATTGCTATAGTATCATTTCGCATGTTCCTCGATCAAGTTTTTTTTTCAAAGAGTTGTTTTTAACCTTCCATCAACTTTTCACTAAATTTTATCGAAATCACATTTTAAGGAATTCAAAATGACTTTGTATAACCTTTTTTCTTAAAACAGTCGCAAACTGAGCTGTTTTTTGTATGTAAAAAAGTTTGATTTTACCGATTTTAAATGTTTTTGAGCTTGGAAATAAATATACTAGAAAAACGAAAGCATTTTACTATAAGACAATGGGTTACAAAGCAATATATCCAGCAATAAATATTGTGTGGTATTTTTATTGTAAAAAGGGAACCATGCACAAATTTTTAATGCTAATTTTTTTCAGATAAGTTGATTCAGACAGATTGCTCAGTGTGACATTCACAAGGGCAATGCTTCTGGAGGCCCACACAAAAATTTAAGCTGCCATACGAGCAGCTGTGAGACGCTCTGGTTTTATGAACGTGCAAATCTATACCCGATCTCACCGTCTGGTCTCCAAGTGCCCTGTTGCTATGCCATGAAGAGGCACAAGTTGCAATTCAGAATTCTACATCGGCTGAAGGGAGGGGCCCGATTTGAAATTTTTATTGCTTTTCCTGTACTTTTGCTTGCGGCAAGATGATTCGCACAATAAATATCATATACTGGACAACATTCTGGTTTTATAAGTCGATCATGAATCTTCAGGTTTAATGGTTTTATCTATTTTTATCAGGAGCTTTATTTATCGACTGAAGAAAAAAAGCGTGTCTATGTTTTTTTACTTTCAAGTGCATTGATCGCTTTATTCACTAAATGCACAGCGTTTTCATTACTTTGAAATAATTCCTGCAAAAGTATTTCCTAATTAAGTCTGCAGAATTATGGGTAAGGGCAAGGTGTTGCAAAAAACCTGACACCAAGGGTTCAGGTCCAGCTCTTCGCACCTATACGTGGCAAGACCGAGAATCGGAATAAATAGTGTGTATTTTAGAATGAAATCTGTCAGTCCACTTCTAAAATGGAAATCGGCAAAAGATCGTTCCCTTTATCCATGACGGCGCAAGCTGCATGACAAATGAATGTCAATATTGTCGGCTTCTGTTTATACGGTGCGTGATTTCGCAAGTTAATTACGTTACCAGGCACCGATCTCATTATAAGGTTTGTTATGAAGTTGAATTCTCGTGTATTTTTCATTTACGCAGAAGTGGCAATGTGAACTCTACAACTTTCCTGGAGCTTAAGGATTTTTTTGTCAAACTCTTTTTGACAGGCTATACATGCATCAAAATTTTGTGATTTGGTCTTAACTCGAAATCTTGATAGACACTATATTGTAATTTCTTTGATGTATTTCTCGCAAACCTAATTTCATAGTACACCAAACGAATCACGGACTGAAAAAGAGCTCTTGTATAGGCAAAGAGCGGCAAAGAGTTAGAAAGAACAAAAACGAACTGAACCAGTTCCCATTCGTGCGCTTTGATAGAAGTTAAAAAACTCTTTACCGAGCAGGTTCCTTTTATTAAGTTCACTCTTAAAGATCTGTTTTAAATGCATCAGTCAGCACCAACAGCTACAGCTGAAACATAATTTACTTACCCGCCAGTCACTTATAAATTTGCCGACGTCTACAGAGACATTAATTCAATAATTAATGCAATTAACCACAGGTTTTGTTTCAAAATGTATTACAAATATTTTGCTGGAGGCATAAATGAGGTCAAGAATCACTTTCAGTGATGAAATATCTTTACAAGTTGAACGAATTAATTGGTATATTATTTAATATTTAGAAGCAGCATATATTTTTAAATATCTAGCTATTCGTCAATGCTATATTTTATCATGTTATAATTTGAATGATAGAATGGTGTCACGTGAAGAGAGGAAAGTTTGTTATGTCTAAGAATTCACTTTGCAACATATCAATTCATGTTCAAGAGTGTTGTTTGCCAACATCCTGCTGTAGATTAGCACTGTTCCAGTCAGCGCGTATACGCATGTCACCCTCTCAGCATCTGCGGGCGAGTGGTTCCCCAGTGTGATCGGCGATTCCCACAGATTGCCTCCAACCGCTCGCAGCACCCCAGTGACACATTGTGTTGATTAGGTGAGTGTAATAAAATCTAATTTTTATTCTGCTTTGGTCCAGTGGCATAGATAAATAGTTAACCAATTACAGTCAATTGAAACACGCTCCTACTTTAACATTAAATTGTTTCAATCACCTAGAATGTTTTTCGACTATGTCATGTGAGGGAAATTTTTTTCAATCATTAACCAAAGTTTTATGAGTTTTAGCTCATATTTTAAAATTAGTGCGCTTTCCATTATAATGTGATTAAATGCTCAAAATTGAAGGATACGTGTTCTCCTTATATTTAAGAGTTAAGTTGAATCAAGTTTCACATCGAATATGGGCTTCCTCCGATGTCTACGAAATCCATTCCCAGAATTAATAATTTGTATTATTGGTCGTGCGGAAGAGTTTAAAATTATCGTGATTGCTATGCTATCATGCATTTCACATGGAATTTTGCATTAAGTGTAAAATACTTGCGAATAATCTAATAAGAATCAATGGTAAAAATGCCTATAGACAAGAGGCGCTGGGAGAATTTTCAGCCAATGCTCAGACGTAAAAGTTTTCTGGTATCGTAACAAATTGTTCTGGATATAAGGATAATTTATTGAAGGCGCTAGGCATACAACAATAAATTTATAAAAGATAAATTTTTACAGCTTTTTGCACCTTTGTCCAAGAAAATTTTGAGTCCGTATATGTTTTGAATAAGATACTTTTCACAGCAATCGCAGCAGAATACAATTTTCATTTGGTTCATGATGAAAAAGAAAATGGATATCCAATGCAGAAAATTCGAATGAAATCATGTTTCTCTGGAAAATGAAGTATACCAGTCTTCACTCAATTTTATTTCGCAGTCTTACATAAAATTAAGCACAGAAAAATTTCCTCTTCTATTTCTTTGCGTAACATCAACTCAAACACTGTACTTTTTAAATAAAATCACGCCAAATTAGATCTCGTTCTAGCATATTTCACTCGTATTTTAACTCTATTTTTTCTAACAAAGTCATGTTGAGGTAAATTTTCTAGTGCAAGCTCCTATAATGGTGGCGGGTAAAAATGTTTGTGCGCTCCGCAGACAGGGTAAATCAATCAGCGCGAGGCAGACGAAGGCAGCACACTACATTAAATTACATCGAAAGGTGCTCAGTCAAGAGGAGCAAGCCATGAAAATCAATCAGATCGTGAGAGACGGTGCACAAATTAAATCACAGCCCCTGATCGAGGATGACATATTTAAATGAGGCTGCAGAGCGGCCACAGGACAAAATGCCGCGTCAAGTGAGACGGGCTGTGTATGCGGGCGTAAATAATGTGCAAAAGTCAGTGAACCATGCATGCGGAGGGTCGAATGTCATTATCTCTTGCATGTCCTTGCCTTGATTGCATCCCCGTGGGACTATGTCAGGGCACACAGCGAAATGAGCTGAAAAGTGACGAAATTTAATATGGACGCATTGCTGCGGCACCCTAATTGAGCTATTCAGGGCGGTCAAGGGTGGCAAACTTATTGGTTTAATTTTGAAACTCATTGTAAGTCAGAGGGGAGAACTCTTGTGTGTCTAAACTCTCCAACTAAAATCAGCCTCGCGCATCTGTTTGATAACACGGCATCGGCGAGATGTTATGCAGCCTGTGTAGCGTATATGTGACGCGGGCTGCACGAGTCACCGTGGCAGGCGCTATCACAGTCTCCGCAAATGATGCTAACAATAAATTCGCCGATCTTTTATCAAACAATTCATGTAAATTTTAAATGTGCGTGGGTTAGCATAGAAAGTTTTCTAAATTTTGATCAATTTTCTGTTTTTCTGAACCGTTTACAAAACAGCAAGGGTTGAATAGGATAGATCTTTCCAATCCTTTAAACTATATTTTTTTCTCTGGTATATATGATAAGTCTGTTATTTAATTAATTGCAACAAAAACAAACTCAAAGATGCAGGATAAGACCGACAAGATAAGCAAATAACTTTAGAAATAAGCACTTATTCAAACCACAATAATCCCAAATTATTATTATTTTTAGTTGTCTCTTGGAGGGCTGTGAAATTTATATTCTAAAAATCATTGCAAACTTTTGACTTTGTTGCTCAACATAATTTTGTCGAAATTAAATTTTTAGCTCGCAAGCATGGCGAACTCGTCGTACTGCGGCGACTTTGACTACCTTGTCACGGCTTACAAGAATCTGCACGGGTACGTGAGCTTGTCAGTGTGCATGGCAGGGACCGTGAGCACCGGCCTCAGCATGGCGGTGCTCTCAAGACCAGAGCTGGCTGCACCCACCTCCTCCCTCCTGTCCGCGTTGGCTGCTGCGGATGCCCTTGTCATGTTGGAGTACATTCCGTTTGCTTTGCACCAGTACGTGATGGTCGATCGGCCGCCGACCGAGAGGTTTTCCTACGCCTGGGCTGTATACGTCCTTTTCCATGCAATCTTCACTCAGGTATTTCATTAATTATGGGCATGGGTGCAAAATATTTAAAAAGAGTAATGATTTTAACAGCGCATTGACAAATAGTTTGAGCTTAAGTCTCTATGGAGAAGATAATTTTTTTAAGAAGAGATGTAGTTGCAGTTTTTATGTAAAAATATTTATAGCAACAAGTTTTAAAATATTTCACTTCTCCCGTAATATGTGAAGAAAGAAACGTTAAGATTAAAAGGATATTTCAAAACCAAAATTTTGTTGCTAATCAATTTTTAAAGAACGTAATTAACTCCCACTGGCTACGTTTTAGCGGATGTCCGCTTTTGAAAATTGCAGGAAGTGTGTGAAAAAAGGGGGCACACAATCCCAAATAATAAATAAAACGAACCCTTAAAATGTTTTGGGTAGTATGCCTTTTCTGCACTGTCAATAAGGGCACAGGCACTGACTGACAAGACCTATTAGTCTTGGTCTGTCCAAAAAATGTGAAAAAAGGGCAATTAATTACTACATATTTACTTGCAATGAGAGAAAGCGCTATACTAGATCTCATTCTTAATCGGTCCAGGCATCTTTCCTTAATTAAATTCCCGCATGAACGGGCATTAAAAGATGGAATATTAGCATAGCGTGACTCTTTCGTTTCAACCTTTTAATAGCTCCAGTGAAAGTTAAACCGCGTTTATGATGATTTTTAAAAGCAATTTGCAAGTTCATTGCAGGGAATTATTATGAGATTTTCTGTTGTTTTCCTGCCGCGTTTATTTATTCCAGAATAGTTTATTAGATAATATAAGCTGAGTGGTCGACCCATACGACACAATTCAGAAAAAACCGGACGTAAAAAGGTTGGCGCGCAGAAAGGAAATTGAATGTCTCTGTAATTAGATCTTAATCCAGCTTTGTCACCTCCTGGCTGGAATTGGCAGAGGAGCGCCCTAGATTATTGTGTTGCACGGTAACATAAATCAATGAAAATATTATGCAATCTTGTCAATACTGCGAGAAAGGAAAAATGTTCTGCTCAAAATTATAGGGTTGGGATTTTAGCCGAGAATCGACTATTTTTTCTGTGCGTTCACTTTTTACATTTAGACATCAAATGAGCACGAATCCACGAATCATGAAATTTCAAGACTTTGGAGCCACAATTAAAACCATCTTTTTAGACCAAAACCATCTAAAACAGTCTTTTGATCATAAATGTACTACAATTTTGTTTAATTATTTAAATAATCATCATCACATCGTCAAAATTAATTTCCCTAAATATTACATGCATAAATATCAACTTTTAAGATAAACCGTTCATAAAATTCTCAAGCATATTTGGCAATATAAGGTTGCGTATAGTGAAAGTGAGTTTTGCAATGTTGCCCTCTAAACTAAATGATAAAATTCTGATTCATATATAAAGCAGGCTAAAAATTCTCGAAATTCTCAAAGACACATATCAAAAAGACACATACGTTACTTGGCTTTGAGAAACTGGCTTCATTGGAGCCAAACACCGCCAAATTGAGTTCCAAAACCGTCTAAACAGTCGTCTTTTTTGTCAAAAAACCATCTAAAAATCCCAAAACTTATCAAATCGTTTTTTGGCTATGCCATAAAAGTCTTTGTCTAATCCTATAAAAAATTTATTCAATTATAATACCAAAAAAGCTGACATGACATTTGGAGCAAAATAATGAAAAAATAAAAATAAAACAGCATTCAATTATTTTTAAAATATTTCCAGGTTTTTCACACAATCAGCATCTGGTTGACCGTGACTTTGGCTGTGTGGCGATATTTAGTGGTACGGTACCCGACTCAAAGTAGAGAATGGTGCTCAGAAAAGGGCACAAGATACGCTATTTTAGCAGCGTACGTTGGATCTTCAATCATTTGCATTCCTCTATACTTGTCATTCTCTGTATCGCCATTCGAAGGTGGAACCGTCTACTATGTAAGTACACGCTTTACTGTTTTATAAATATTTACTCAAGATATTGCACACTTGAATTAATTAATTAACCCCCTCCCCGTGAAGGTCAGACTAAGCAAGCTTGGCGGCGCTGGAGGCCAGTTGTTAATCTACATTAATTTCTGGATCTATTCGGTCCTAATAAAACTGCTGCCCTGCGTCATTCTGAGCTTCTTGAGCCAAAGACTTCTGGCTGCTCTGTGGGAAAACAAACAGCGTCGTAGATCGTTACTCAATAAAGATGACAAAGATGGTAAACAAGGAACTGCTAATTACCCTGCGCTCTCTGGTAACTAACCTAATAATATGATTAAAGGCGACAGGACGAGCCGGCTCCTACTCGCCGTTCTCATTCTCTTCCTGGTCACAGAGCTGCCCCAGGGAATTTTGGGCCTGTTGACCGTTTTCCTTGGCGACAACTTCTTTGCCCAGTGCTACACGAGCATGGGCGAGTTGATGGACCTCCTTGCCCTCACTTCCAGTACCCTGAACTTTCCCCTCTACTGTCTCATGAGCAGACAATTTCGTGCTTCATTTGCTGCTATTGGCAAGGCTATGTTCAACAAAATCTTCCACAGAGACAATCCCCAGCAAGCAGTTAACAAGGGCAGAAATACTAGATCGTCACAGTTGTAGACTCTCTTTCTGATTTCAAGAGTTTTATTGGTCACAAGGATGCAATTTTTAGAATTTCATGCTTTAATTATTTCTTAAGACTTGAAGAAGCCCGTAGGATGTAACATATTTATTGGGTTTTTCTGTTGTACAGAAATCATTGTGTAGAAATAAATGGCGAATAAATAAATTAAGTAATTAAGAATGGTGATATCTCAAAATATCAAATAAAAAACACTTTTTGTCCTAAATAAAAATCTTATTTTCAAGAGGCTTATCAAAATTATTAAAAGACAGCGTTAAGTGCGTTGCCGCCAATTTTATTGACGAAAAGTCTCCAATTAGTTTCCAAAGGATGGAATTAGGTATTATCAAGTGTCTATGAATTATCCAGGGGGCCATTGCATCTGTCTGCCACCAAGAATGTGAATATGCAAGTGGTACACAGATTGAGCTCCGTCTTTTCCGTCATTAACTACAAGGCGGAAACCTTTTTCCAAACCTTGCTCCTTGGCGACGCGACGGGCTACCAGCAAGAGATGTCCCAGCAACTGTGTAAAAATTTAGTGAAATAACTAAATTGTTTGAAAGCTAGGGAAAGAACGCAAACCTGTTCATCAGAATCTTCAGCCTTAGAGAGCTGGCTGATTGGCTTGCGAGGAATTACAAGAATGTGCTTTGGGGCTTGGGGACTGATGTCATTGAAGGCAACACACTGGAATGAAGAAAAAAGTGTTTCAGATTTAATAAAAATGTGAACTGTAAACAGAAAATTTTATTGCAACCGATTGCAACCCTGAATATAAATTTCTTCACAAAAACAAATTATTTAATTCCGACACAGATAGATTACCTGTTTAGAAATTAATAAGTTAGCATCACTGACACAATGAAAATAAGTGATAATTACATATATTATAAAATATCTCTCAACTCTTTAAAGTTTCATGAAGCAGTCTTCCTTTTAAGATTCATATGAAGCAGCTGTTTAGAAAGCTATAATTTTCTTCAATTAAGCATGCTTACTTGTTCATCTTCATAAAGAAATTCGCATGGAATCTCTTTTCGCACTATCTTGCCAAAAATTGTGTCTCCTTCAGGGGCAGCCTGCTGGGCCTTATTCACTTCATCGGCCATAGTCGTCTTGCAACGCGGAGTGAACCTGATAAGAAATTTAAAATTTATTATTTGCTCTGGTCTAGTGACATGGAAACGAAATAAAATGTATTGTCTACTGTAGCAATGCGCTAAAAATTCGTTATCACTGGTACATTGTACTATACACGATTAAAAAATAGTAACGGCGCAAGCGCTATTAGCAAAACAATCGGCTAGAAAATTTAGAATGAGATGAGTGATGATTACTAGCATTTAATTCCGGAAAACATACTGTTATAACATCACCAAGAGTAATAAAACTTGCAATGAGAGTTAAATAAAATTAATGAACAACCTCCACTGTACAGGGCGAGATGCAGATGATAGTCCTGCAGGGCCTGTGATCAGCCGGTACGTCTGTAGTAGCAGGCGCATGGCACGCATGCGTACTCCAAGGAGGTTGTACGCACAAGGGGGCGTAACACGTCAAGCAGTGAATGAAGGGTTGCAGCTCTCCAGTGCGGATTGTAAATGGCGTACGTCAGCATGAGATATGAAAGAACCTTTTTGTTTGACGTAGCACCCGTGTAATTTGTTGTCAAAATTTCTGGTGTGGCAGTGAAAACGTTTGTGAAACTCTAGCCCATCTACTGGAAAGTCTCAGCGAAAAAGCAGGGCCGCAACGCCCAGCTTTAAGCCTAGTCTTCGATCGTCTGTTGCTTAAAAATTTATTGGCAAATTTTAAAATTCAGATTTTACTTTATTTCGAGAAGGAGAGCAAAGCTGCAAATTTGTTTTGCTGATCAACAATATAGCATTTCAAGGTGAGACCTCAACCTGCAGTCGAGAGTGATTTTCCAACCCTATGGACTTAAAAAGCACGATGCATTTTACCCATCATGATGATGCCACAGTAGGAAAATTCCGAAAATTCAATACATATGATAGATGTTTTGAATGTGGAAAAAATTATTCATGTTAAAATATTTTTCGTTTCAATATTTTATTAATCCCTGTAGATACTATGTATACGAAAAAATCGGAAAATTTTATTTTGACTTTTGAAAAAATGAGTTTTATAGCAATGAATTAACTCACACATCTTCTCTTTTTTGGCTGTAATTGCAGATGTTGTCGCCTAGATATAAAGTTGTCGTACTTGTGGTATCTGCATATCTAAGTTGCTGCCATGCATTCTACGTGCCCGGCGTGGCGCCTGTTGAATTTCACAAAGGATCAAAAATTGAAGTGAGGGCTGTCAAGATGACCAGCACACACACTCAACTTCCTTATGAATACTATTCACTGCCTTTCTGCCTGCCAAAGAATGGGACGTTTATCTACAAGTCTGAAAATCTTGGTGAGGACTCTATTCAGAATATCAATCGGTATTTCAGCAAAATAACTGGCACTTAACCTTCTAGGCGAAGTTTTGAGGGGCGATCGCATTGTCAATACTCCTTATGAACTTCGAATGGCTGAAAACATTCCTTGCAGGCTTCTCTGCCATTCGCCTGGAAACCCCATGACCTGGGGAGACGAATCCTCCCAATCTGTCATAAATAGAATTCAGCATGAATACTTTGTCCACCTGTAAGCCATGCAAAATTGTAATCATATCCTGTACTCATCTTTTATTGTGTTTTAAAGCCTTGTCGACAATCTTCCTGTGGCCACAAGAGTGACTGATCCAGACACAGGAGAAGTTCGGTTTGAGCACGGCTACAGACTTGGCATGACAATTGATTCAAAGAGCTACGTGAACAACCATTTGAAACTTAAACTTCTGTACCACACAGAAAACAAGTAAGCTGCTCCTCTTGACGTCTTTTCTTTTTATAAAATTAAATCGTGTCTATAACTAATGCAATTTTCCCCCTTTGTCATTTTTGCGCAGTGACACATTCCGAGTTGTTGGTTTTGAAGTCGAAACCTACAGTATTGACCAAAGCCAGATGACCTTTGACAAAGCTAAAGGAGGGTCAGACTGGCAGTGCACCTTCCCGAGCCAACACAAGCAGCAGTTGGTCAATCCACATGGAGGCACACGGCTGTTCTTCACGTATAGCGTCGAGTGGCACCCCTCCCCCATCAGCTGGGCTTCTCGGTGGGACATTTACCTCCGCATGTCTGACGTGCAGATCCACTGGTTTTCCATTGTCAATTCACTGGTTGTAGTTTTCTTCCTGTCAGGTAAGGAAGTTTTTAATTGTTTAAAGTTTGGTTCCAATTTAAAAGTTTTCAGGTATATTGACCATGATCATGGTCAGAACTCTTCGCCGAGACATTGCTCGCTACAACCAAGATGAGGGCCCTGATGAGGCGGTGGAGGAGACAGGATGGAAGTTGGTCCATGGAGACGTGTTCAGACCCCCTAGACACCCGCGACTTTTTGCTGCCGTGCTCGGGAGCGGAATTCAAATCTTTTTGATGGCCCTGATCACCATTTGTAAGTGTTTAATTCGAGTTGAGACTTGGAACTTTAAAAGACACAATACATATTTCTGCAATTTGAACACACATCATCCTTCAAATAATTAAAATTAAATAGCATTTTGAAGAAATGGAATTCAGCTTAAATTTCTTCTGACTGAAAATTATGACGACTCTGCTTTCATTGGAATTTATTAAGGACAGTAATTCAATGTTGTGAAATTTTCAGTCTTTGCAATGCTGGGCATGCTGTCTCCTGCATCTCGTGGTGCTCTTGCTACTGCTGCCATTTTCCTCTACGTGTTCATGGGACTGATTGCTGGTTACTTCTCTGCAAGAGTTTACAAAACCATGAAGGGCAAGGAGTGGAAACGTGCTGCATTTTTGGTTTGTGCTTAACTCCTGAGAGAGAGAGAGAGAAATATGCAGCAACAAAATCTTCTCTTCTGCAGACAGCCACGTTGTACCCTGGAATAATCTTCTGCAACTGCTTCTTCCTCAACTTTTTCATCTGGGGCAAGCACTCGAGCGGAGCTGTTCCCTTCACCACCATGCTGGCTCTCTTGTGTCTCTGGTTCTGCATTTCTCTGCCTCTGGTCTACCTGGGATACTACTTTGGATTCCGCAAACAACCCTTCCAGCATCCAGTCCGCACTAATCAGATCCCGCGACAGGTGCCAGAGCAGCTTTGGTATATGAACACTTTCCTCTGGTAAGTTGATATGTGCACACTGAAACATGGCCTCATTTAATTTGTATTTTAGCACCCTAATGGCTGGTGTTCTACCGTTTGGAGCCGTATTCATCGAGCTCTTCTTCGTATTCACTGCTATTTGGGAGAACCAGTTCTACTATCTCTTTGGGTTCCTTTTCCTTGTCTTTTTGATCTTAGTCGTGTCTTGCTCGCAAATTTCTATTGTGATGGTGTACTTCCAGCTTTGTGGAGAGGTAATTTACCAATTTAAATTGTGGCATAGTCCAAACCTGCCAGTATTTTCATGGAATTTCTAATTTTAATTCCAGATAGAATTTAATAACAAAGAAAGAAATTCTAGTAGATTGAAAATAGCTTTGTTAAAAAAAAATGTACATTTAAAAAGCGTTTATGCTACTCCTTGTTTTATGAGGAAGAACTTTTATTTCTTAATAATTTTGGCAGATTAGGATAATTGAACAGTTAATAGTTTTTTTAACTATCTTATTTCCGACAGGACTATCGTTGGTGGTGGCGAAGTTTCATCGTTTCTGGAGGCTCCGCGGTGTATGTGTTTGCATACTCTGTGTTCTACTTTGCCACAAAACTTGAAATCTCCGAGTTCATCCCTACATTGCTGTACTTTGGCTACACAGGCATCATGGTGCTCACTTTCTGGTTGTTGACTGGCACCATTGGCTTTTTCGCCGCCTACGCCTTCATAAGGAAAATTTACGGTGCTGTCAAGATTGACTAAACATTGAACTGTGATACAAGCAGCCCACTTCTTACCAAGTTGATTGAAGTGTAGTTTGATCTTATCAAGTGGATGTATTTTATGTGAAGAGTATTTCATGCCAGTCACTTGTGAATTCTTCAAATCTTTTTATTTTAACTGTAGTGCACATACTAAAGAGTTTTGGAGTCTGCTGAATTTACATGTAAGGCTATAAAAATTGACTTAAAAACTCAATAAATCATTAAGATTTGCTTTCCATAATATTTGCTTTTCAATGAATACAAATGAAAAAAATCTCTTACAATTAGAGAAATAACTATTTATTGACAATGTTCATCCAGTTTGGATCTGTCATAGGAAATACAGATTTCTTGAATATAAATGGTTTTGATTCGCATTCAAACTTTTTGACAACATGTTCAATTAGTGGCCTCAGTTTCCCCAGTTCCTTGGTGTGCGCGATCTGTAATAAAAAATAAGTCTATCATCAGCAATTACATCATTACATGATATGATTATTAGAGCATTTAAACATTATTTCATGTTTGACTAATTTAACCATAAATTCAAGGGCTTATTACAATGAAAAACAATTCACTCACCTGCATGTCGATAACTGCGAGAACGAAATTCAGAACAGTGGTGACCTGTTGATCACACGTCAAAAGGCAGTACTGATAGTGTGCGTCCAAGAGAACAGAAATCCACTGGACCATTTGATTCTGGAAATCAAAAAGCGTGCTATTTATTAGGTTAAATACACAATTATTCAACATACCATGATGAATTCCGAGTCAGTCACCAGATCAGACCCGTCGCAGAGCTGTGCGGCTGTGTGCTGAATGAAGAGCATGGCGTCTGGAGGGGAGATGTACCTTCTGGCCTCTGGCAACAGTTTGATGGCACTGAACGGTTTCGATAGGACAAGGTGCAGCAATCGTTTTCTCCCGCCCATAAGTGGCGACTCAGGTGGAAGAGAGGCAGAGCAGTCGTCAACGTCTGAGTGGCCGTCTGAGAAGTCCTGGTCTTCGCCCCGCAAGCAGTACGAAACCAACTTTGCCAACACGGCTTCAGACACTTTCTTCATGCTTTGTAGCAAATGCGTTATAGACGCGACGTCTTTCTTCTCCATAAGGGCTGGTAACAAAATATCGCTGATCCTGATCACCAAGAAAATTTCATCACGCATCTGTTGGCACTCATTTCTAGGGCACTTACTTGTTTTCAGGGAGTCCCTGGCTAAGAAGTTCGCTAAAAGTGGCTTCTAAGTTTTGTGGGACAGATAGCTGGGTCACTTCTGATGGCGTATCTTCCCACTCCAAAACCTCAACCGTGTTATCTGCAATAAAAAAAATGAATGCGTTATGTTTTAATATTAGTTTAACTTCACTCACCAACGCAATTGGACGTGCCAAGCAAGGCAGACAGCTGTGTGCCTCCACTGTTGATTGGTGCAGCGAAAATTTGGCTCTCCGAGAATATGAACAAATTGGAAGAGAACGGCCCAAACACAAGAGGAGAACTTTCTTTGCTTTTAATTTTTCTCGTCACTTGAATTGCCTTGAAATTGAGGTTGAAGACTCCAATCACTCCAGCTAGAGGTATATAAGTTTTTATCAACAAATTCAACAGCAAAGCTTAATTAATATAGTAAATTTTTAACAGAGGGCAAAATACTACTAACCTGAGTCAGTCAAATTAGTCCCAAACAATGCAACACTTCTTGTTGTCATCGGAGTCATGCTAACTTTACTGCAGCCATTCAAACTTTGGATCTTCCCAAGGCACTTGCCAGGAAACTCTTCACTGTTGAAGAAGTCGAGCATGAAGATTTGCTTGTCACTCCCTACAAATGCAGTTTTGTTATTATAGGAAAAACTCTTGAATAATGTATGCATACACAAAGTGACCATCAAATTTTCTACAAATGAAACGTCAAGCAGCTGGAAACCTTTCCTGCGTGTGTCGATTTCTCTAATCGGTATTCCATCATCCACTGTCCAGCATTTCGAGCAATCCTGTTGAT
Organism: Cloeon dipterum; assembly: GCF_949628265.1. Classification (NCBI taxonomy): domain Eukaryota; kingdom Metazoa; phylum Arthropoda; class Insecta; order Ephemeroptera; family Baetidae; genus Cloeon; species Cloeon dipterum. The sequence goes on from NC_088786.1 coordinate 16,140,587, forward strand.
ACAAAATTTTAGGTCAAAGTTAAAATTTTGAACTATACATATAGGCACTCACGGATGAGATAAACACGGCAATTTCTTTGAGTTTGTCTTTCTCAAAAAAGACCCGTGATGCTTTCCCTGGCAGCACGTCTGGAACTTTCAGTTTTTTGTTTGACAGAGCATCCTCAACTGACATGATGGCTCCATTTTGGAAGACGATACTAGCATTGCCATTTATAATACAGACTTTCAAAATTGGAGACTGGACCTGAGGACATGTTAAATATAATAGATTTTTCTTTCGGCATGAAATTCAAGCTAACCGTGTTTTTCTTAATTTTCTCAAGGCTGGTAGCACTCTCCTCCCAAGAGAGGATTTTGTTACTTTTCGTCACTGCAATGTAGACCGAGTTTTTCTCGTCATACACTGCAGCACATGAGAAGCCTTCATTCAAATTCCAACTGCAAATTGGTCTCTGGTCGATAACCTAAAACAATATGACAAAATTATTTTGATTGCTCTCATCGTTTTTGGTACAGGGACAAACCTTAAACTTGGTGACAGATTTGTTGAATGTTACCAAAATAAATTCATCGTCAATCTGTTCAATTCCTTGAAGTCCGTTTTGATTCTGGGTAGTGCAAAACTCAAACAGATTTCCCAGCTCTTCTGACATTTTCACACAGGGAAATTAAAGTTCTTAAAAGCGTTGATCTGCTGAAACAATGATAAAATCGTTAAATTTGCAATGGTTTCAAATCGAAAAGGACTTGATTATTAAATATCATATATTTCGAGGTTTCCTACCTTTGCTAATGTTTTAACTAACTCAGTAAAGATGTGCCAAATGAATAAATTACACGTGTTTGTGTTTCAGGATTTTATTTGATATTTATGTCGCACACCGCACGGCACATCCACATGAGGGTGAACAACAATTCGGTTTGGATTCGCGAGTCTCCTGCCACCTAGTGAGTGCCAGAATAACTTGAACCTCAAAAGCGCGCAACTCTACCTAATCGCAACTCTACCTAATAATAATAATAATTATTGTTAAAATTGGAATAATTTTTGTTTCTCTTTCTAATTTGTGTAACATAACAATGATGAGATGGGTTAGGAAAGGAAATACATTTTAGTAGCTTTGAAGCGCATTTAAACAAATCAATAAAAGAGGTTTTTTTATTTTTATTATTTATTTATTTATTTTATTATTTTTTTAGTTTCCAATTACGCATGTGTCTTCTCAAAATCATTTAGCATGAATCGCATAAAATTGCAGAAGATTCCACTGATTTGCTTTAAAATATCATAAATAATTTAAAATTTTAATTTTCTTTCGGAGAGCGACACGATCATTTCCCTGATCTGACCTTTTTATAAGAAGTGAATAAATAATAATTAATATACACGTGTTTTTGCAATGGGAAAGAGAATTAACCACATTTCAAAAGATTCTCAGCCCTCATTAATAACAGCAAAACAATCAAACATAATCAATAAGGTACCTGGTCTAAAAATGACTTAAGTGGGAAATGGGAACTTCATGTATTTTTCTACCACGTTTTTGTAAACAGCAATTTTTCCATAAATGTTATTATACTTTCGAAAATTTATGAAATTTCCAATCTTTAAAACCTTGTTTCAATGTGTTTGGCCGCTTAACTTAATTTCTCTGTGCGCAGCATGCACATTGCCAGAAAAAATCGGAACCTGGAAAAAATATCTAAAAAAAATTAAACCTGCCGTTTTTGCATGTCGTTGCGAAACCTGTATAAATTAATTTTTTCTCAATCGCAGGTATCATTTCTTTTTTGCACCACGCATCACGGGGTTGCGCCGTGGCAGGGTGTAGGATGCATGACAATAAAAAGCGGTTGGTAAAAATAGGGAAGCAAAAAGGACTCGCAGCAGAAAGAGGCGGAAAATAGGCTGGCAGAAAGCGGCGGCAGAGAGCAGGTATAAGGTTATTCCGTGTGACATGTTAATTTAAAATTCATATTTCCCTACTTTGTCTTTTTATGTCCTCGTTTTGAATTTGAAATTTTTCAATCTTCTCGGTTTTGTGTTTAGCTTTTTAAGGGTGGCTGCATACATTATATTGTCTTCCATTTGCTGCGCCGTATATTTTACTGCACACAGTGCTTCTATTTCGCTTGAGGTATTCCCCGGGGCGTCATATAAATCATCCTGAAGCTTGTGAAATAGCTGTACGCCATCATAACTTTTATTCTTCGCTTGCTGCCATACCACCGCACTCGGGCGGGCATACACACACTCCGCCGGCACTGCCACCGAGACCAATTGATTCATGGCACCTCGCCTGCTCCCGAGAAATTTAATTTAGTGTTTCATTTCTTCCATATTTATAAAGCCCACCATAAAACACGAATATGAATTTCGCTTTTCCGTCACTCGCTGCCGCGCGCGCTGGATTGGTGCAAAAAGTTGCGGATTATTGTGCTTCGGGGTGCACTCGGGTATTGCCGCTGCCGTCTTTTTGATTATTGCACCCCCTAAGGGAAATTGCGTGAATACGTTGCTCTGCCAGGTTCTTTCAAATCATATCCATTGAGATCTTCGCAAACTATTGACGCAAAGTGCGACAAAGAATTATAAAGAGGATAAAATCACGTTTGTAAAATTAAATATTAATCAAAGTAATTAAATTATTAATGAAAAGCTCAATTTTTTTATAAATTTACGTCAATTTTAATTTAAAAAATTATAAATGACAATGTGTATTTTGCATTTTGTCATATTTAAGTTTTGATCCAACATAATTATTTAAAAATATTATTTGCATCTATATATTATTTATATTTTTAAATAGCTACTAAACCTTTTAGCAATATTTTCCAAAAATTATCGGTATTTCCATGATAAAAATGATTTGATATTTTGTAGTATAGATTGATAAAAGTAGTGTGTAGTTTTTAAATTATAGTTTCAATACCATCATGATATTTTGTTATATTTTTAGGGTGCTATTGAGGTGTTGAAATAACCAAGTTTTTAGGAATTTTCCAAATATGAGTAATCATTGAGTTAGTTTTTAATGTTTGAATAACTCAAAAATGTACTTCCTTGTATGGGATATTTCGCCTTAAAAGTGTGTAGCATAACTATAAATTTTCAGGCATGTAGTTTTCGAGAAACAAATGGTAATGAAAGATTGCAAAATTGTGTTTTTGTGTTCATGTGAAAGTGAGATATTGCACAAGCGATCAATATTATTTAATAATTTAAATGTGAATAAGGTACTTTAACGACTCCAAATGTTTTACTCTTGCAGGTTTATTTTTTGCATTCTAATTGATATCAAATTTGAAAATTATGCATCTTCACCTGAAAAGAGCTTTATGGTTGATTTAATTGAAATTTTTGTTCTGCTGTGTTGAAATTAAGTCTAATTTAAAATCCAACTGCTCTCTAATAGATAATGGAATTAAGAGCTAATCAATTATTTCAGTCTCATTAAATAGAGCGCGAAATTGAATTTGACAATCCGATCAAGACGTTGGGATTTTGGCAGCAAGTACGCCGTCGAATTGGTGCTGACGCGCGCGCGTTTACTCTGGCGGCTGGCGTTGCTTCGTCAAAAATTCAATTAACTGGTCGGAATCATTTGCCCCAGCGGTGTTGCTGCTGATACATCAGAGGCAACACACGCGCCGGGCAAAAATTGTGATCGACTCCTGCTAACGTCTTGCTATTACCCCAGGGTCTTAAAAGCAGTTAGTTCCAACCCGTAGAAATAACATTAGTCTCTCTGCTCTTGCACACACAGAGCTCTGTTCATCCAATATTTAAATGCGAATTTTTAACTGCCGAGTGGGGAAAGCGACCGAAACTCGCGCTGAGTGAAAAGCGAAGGAGAGCGAGAGTGGAATAAGAGAGCAGCCCTTGACGGGAATTTCTCCTCGGCTGCATAATTACAGGGCAGTGTCTGTTATTTTTGCGTTTGGCCCTCGTGCTGTGCCGCGGGGGTGCACACATATATATCGGCCGGGCGGGCGGGTGGGCGAGACACACTCGGCGAGCCAAGTGAGCCGAGCGTGCGATAATTTGGAATTCTACCCCTGGGCACGGCAGGAATTTGTCTTTGAGAAAGTATCTGGCGGTTGATTTAAGAGTGCCGGCCATGCCTCGCATGCACAATGAAGGAATCAATCAAGTGCGCGAGCATTCATTACTCGCCGGTTAATAATGTCACAAAGCGGGGATGGTGATAAACGACCCTTTCGCCGCAGCGTCCTTTTCCACTCAATTGCTGCCGCGTGAGAGAACAAATCGACTCGAGATCCACTCCGTCGCAGGCACAGATAGAGATGCGCAAAGTGAAGATTTAATTAATTCCAAGATGCTATTGGTCCGCACCGAAAACAAACTAATTCTGGTAGTGCTCTCCTATAGCACATTCTATTTTAAATTTACTGTACCTGCTTGCTTCTTTGAATTTCGAAATTTTGAAAAATCATCTTGAAACCATCTAAAACCATAAAAAGCACCTAAATTTTCATTCAGAATTTGAAAATATCGTTTCAAACAACCTCAATTACAGGCTCAAGAAGCGTTTCATAGATATATAACAAATTTTTGCTAAAATATTCTACGAGTCAAACGAATCTTTGGTTTCACTTTAAAGAATTTTTACTAAATATGCAGAGCTATTAAGAAAATTTTCAATTATTTCCATAAAAAGAGACAAAAAATCTGTCATACCTGGCTATGTATACATCTACGCATAATATATCTTTTTTAAGTTTACTCTCCCTAATATCTCATGTTCTAAAAAGTGTATTTTTATACTACCCATTAACACGATTGATATGGATGTGGTATCCACGTTCCGACATAGCTGTAAATTTTTAGGACGCATAATTAAATGATGTAAAATTTTGTCTGGTACTCATGGTGGATGAGCTCCGGGTGTGTGTTGAATGCATTGAAATTTATTTGCGCGCCAGAGTGTGTTATATTCGTCAAATCTCATGACAATTGCGCTCTTTTCCGAATTAATGACCGACGGCCGAGCGGTTCGCGCATTAACGAGTGAAATCATCAACATGGCGGGATTTTGTAGCGCTGCTGCATAATTCATGGCTGGAGCGCACTCGTTTCAATTACATTGGCCGCTTTTTCGCGCATTATGGAGAGCGAGGGAATATTTTTGCCGGCGCGGAATTACACTACAGCTGGTGTGCGGAGAATCTCAATTGTCATTTACAATGATAATGAGTGCCACACCGGGCCTTCGTTTTAATCAAATTCGCAATCAAATATTCATAAAAGCCGAAAGTATATGTGCGGCGCGAGCGAGCGAGCGCACCGCGTTTGTACTGTTCTGGCCGTTCCGCTCAATTTATTGCCGCAATAAATTTCGCCCCCAGTGTGTTATTTAAATTCATAGCGAAAAATCAAGCCCCGATCTGATTCCACGTGACCCTAATTAACCTAGCGGCCTTTTTGTGATGCGCTAATTAAAATTTGATCCGCGCACGCTTTGCATACAATCACTGTCTCTTTTTATAACGTGAAATGAGATTTTTCTGCCTGTATTGAAAACAGCAATGTTGACCTTTATATTAGTTCAACTTTGTTTATTGTTATGAGCCATGGAAGGTAACTTTGTCTCATTCTTTCCCACATCCAAAACCAAAATATAAAACAAATTGTTTTGAAAGAGAGTTTTGTTAAGTAATTCTTGTGGTCGTTTTTTTTTAATTTTCAGGTTTGAAGTTGATTACAACAAAATGGTGCTGATTGAAAATCGCCTAAATCAGCTCAAGGAATGGTTGGTTTTATTTTAATTAGCAAACTCGTCTCAGCTGGCGAGGTTCAGACCAGAAAAGGACCACTATTCATGTTGCCTCCACACTGAGGTCTTTTATTGAGATTCCAAGCATTCAGAAAAGGTGCAAATAATATGCAAGTAGCGAATTGGAATGCTTTTGCATTCCTCTAAAATCAAAATAGACTCGTCATTGCAATGCAAAAGAGTGCGAAACTTATTGTTAGGTGTTCAGCCCGACGAGTTTAGCCCCTTGCATCGCTCATTAACGCGAGAAATCGACAAAGAAATAGATTTGGCCAATATATTGTGTTAATTTATCTTTTTTCCCTAGACTTTAACTAAATTGAAATACTTAAGTTAGTAAAACTGTGAAGCTTTTCCATTTGGGCAATTTGTTCGTCACAAATGTAGTGCAGGTTGCATACTTAAAATTTACGCACAATAAGGTGTTTTTGTTTGCAAATAAATCGGGGGGCTTTAAGATTTTGTTGTTTTTTCTTACAAAAAAAGAAAATAAAATTAAAATAAATAAATAAATAAACAGCAGAATTTTAAGGCTTGTTTGTAAGTTTAGGTTTTTGAACAAATTTAGTGATCATCAAAACAAATATTTTGGCTGTGCAGCATCTACTTGATTGAAAAATCAATCAATTTCGTGATTATGACGGTATTTTAAACACTACCTCAATAACACCTTAATATTTTGACTCAAAATCCTTTCAAATCATTTTAAAAACCTAAAAAATCTGCTAGAGAACATTCTAATCTGCCTCTTACTCTGGTTTAATCATGCAGTAATTGTTTTACAAACGCAAGGAGTGAAATGCTGGTTCATTAGTTGTGCGAAGCCGTGGAAGAATGCTCGAAGTGGAATTTCATTCGCAATCAGAAGAAAGTGGCTCTTACCGCTCGTATAAATTGTAATCAGTTAGAAATGTGTCTGGGGAAGAGGCGCGCGACTGCGACTTTCCCTCTCCATCTGCATAATTTGGATTTTCCTCCTCAATCTAATCCCACTTTTTACATCTCGCATTCGGCACCTCGGTGCGCACCGTGAGAGCTGGCGGGCGAGCAATATAAAGCTCCCAGCAGCCACTGGCTGCGCGCATCACTCGGAATTGAACCGGATGGCTGCACTGCTACTTTTGCCATTCTGTGAAATTGAAGCTTTTTGCCGGTGGCGGGCGCAAAAGTATGCAAGCAGCAAGCAGCCAGCTATAGCGAGCGAGCGAGAGATGAGATAAGGTCTGCGCGCATAAGGGCGGCGGAGGGCGTATTTAAGTCATAAAAACATAACCAAGCGTATGGGACGGTAGCAGGTAGTCTAATATCACATGATGCTGCCACTTTGTTCCTCTGCGAGAGCAAAAAGTATACACGCGGACGGGCTCTCTACAGCAAGCGAGCAGGGAGGAAAAAGTTGGTCCGTCGGCCAGGTATAATACACAGCAGCAACACGCGCGCGGCAAACCGTGTTGTTTGCTAAACTTGTGCGAGTGTAGCGGCGCAGGAAAAAACCTATTAACTTAACTCTACAGTAATAATGCGAGCAGCTTCTTTCATAACAATATTTGCATGCGCGCGAGCCCTTAAAACTTTATTGTTTGCGAAATATGAACGTGCATGTAGATAAAAATGTATATGCAAAAGAGGCAGACGAGAAGAGAAACACACGCTCTCCTCCGCCCTCAAACCCGCTCTCTGCTCGCTTCAACTTTGCAAATGTGTATGCATAATCTGTCTAGCATTATGGCCTTTGAGAATACTCGGGTTAGAGCGGAGAAGAGCAGCGAGAGGCCGCCTCGAGGTTTTTGTTGCCGAGCGCAGCTACCGAGAAATTGATTTCAATTTGCCTTGCTTGCGTCAAATGTAAACTCTCCTGCATCCATTATTGTTTTTTGAAGATTGCACAGAACTTGCCATTGAGGGTTGAATAAAAGATTTTATTGATGTAGGAATTGATCACAGAGAAGAGAGGTGTTCTCTTTTCCGATCGGTTTGAAATTAATTTTGATGTACTTTACTGAAAATTTAATATTGTTTTTGTGTGTGTAATTATTTATGTTTCTGTTGAGTTGAGAAATTGAGAGATTAAGTTTCGAGACCATTTTCCGAAAAATATTATATAATTATTTAATCGAGCTATAAATGAAGTTTATAGAATCCTCACATTTTCCTCTTAAAAAATAGCTTAAGAACCGATGAATGTTTGGCTTTTGAATTTTTAGAAGAGGAATTAAAGCCGCTGGTGAGTGACAGATTTTCACAAGATTTATTTCCCTGTCATTCTTCCACATTGAGCTCAAAAATTTGTTCCTCCAATCTCCCAGTTGTTTCCAATCCCCTTCGTGTTTAAAGTAACCAATAAATGGCGCCAGCGGTTACTTCAGATTTTAAGGAACTTCCGCTACGATTTAAGACTCAATCCTACTGCTTTTTGCATTTTGCTCTTAAAATTTATTACTTTTGATGTGCTAAAAAAAAATTGCAGTCCAGCCAGTCACCATAGAAACGCCGGGAAAGTTTTTTTTACAAATGTTATTCACGTTTATACGGCGATTGGTAGAACCGATTTTGGTTTCCAGCGCTTCAAAAGAAACAATTTTAAGGGCTGAATTCACAGTAGCAGGAATGAGTGCTAAATCACAACGGAAGGGCCTTAAAATATGAATTATACGGTGGCGCCATCTGTTGATCTTCCCAAAATTGTGAATTTGCGCTTTTGCTTCCGCTTGATCTTATTTCAAAACACCTGGAAGCCTTTTTTAGGTTGGGTTAGGTCGAATTAGAAACTTCCAAAATCTGACCAAAGATTGCATTCATCATAACGATTTTTAAGTTTCAATCAAAGCGGAACATTAAAATTTTTGCAACAGAATCCCGAACTGTCTTATGTTTAATGCTGCAACAAAATAAATTGACGGCGGCGGCTGTTAATCTTCCCGCCCCTTTCAAAACTCCGGGCTTGAGCGGAATGGAATAAAAGCTAATTTCGGCAAAAACGTGGAACTTGGCCGGACACAGGAGCTTTGTAATATGCTAACGAGAGAGTGCAGAACAGACGAGAATAATATACCCTCTATATCCAGTCTCTTTCTCTCGCCACAATGGCGGCTTAAAACAACAGCAAGAACTGCCCTCAAGACGCTAATTGAAAGCGCTAAGCTGAGCACTCATCACCATATTATAAACTCAGGAGCCTAATTACATCTTATAGCAGAGTAGAGAGCGAGCGAGCGAGCTGGTTGGCAGGGCGGCGGCGGGTGTATTAAGTTTGCAGAGAGCCGACCACCGCCATAAAGGAAGCGCGCGCGCGAGTGCCGAGAAAAAGGATTTTTAACTGCTCGAGCTATGCAAATGTTTTTTCACGGAGAGCGCAGCTCCGACCGACAAGGAGGGACAAAAAGAATTAGTATTGCGCTTCTCTCTCGCTCTCGGTACTTTTATTTTCTTGTCGTCGCGCGGCAAATTGCAGTTGTTGTTTTGTCGGCGCTCTGTGCCGCTCGCTTCTTCCCCTAATCATTAGTTTTTGCTTTCCGCCCCGCAGCTCTCGCCAGCAAGGATTAAACAGTTTTTAGAGCGACTTGAGTGTGCAGAGATAAAAGGCAGCGCGGCGTGTAAGCGCTGGAGAAAAAGTTGATTACGAAAGATAGTCTGGCGTCTGGCTTTGTTCCGGAGAGAAAGAGAGGAGCGAAAGAAATTTTCATTATATGTGCACTTCTAAACGTGTAGCAAGGATAATCCTGGCGAATTATTAATGCACTAGCCTGCTTCCATATGTACTTGATTCGGCTTCCTCTCTTTGAGAGTATTTCTTGAACAAGAACAATGTTAAAATCCTGAAATCCAGTTTGGTATTGCAATTCCACATACATTTTTTGCCTTTATAAAAAATAAATTATACACAAAATTCCTTATCGGTGTACTGTTTCATTTTATTTTCTACAATTCTAGATAACAATAATTTCATGTCCCAACCAAGATGAATATGAAAATATCTTCAGATCGATTAAATTATAAATTAGCCTAAGAATGTTTTCTGGCCGACAAAAAGTAAAAAATGTCCAGGTCGGAATATGCGAAAAATTATTAATTTTACTAGTTCCATATTAATAATAAACAATGCTGATTTTCGCAAAATAATACGAGACAGTATTTTCATCTCAGAAAATTATCGAGAAAAATAGCAAAAAAGGACAAAATTATCAGGAAAATACCCAAAATTATTAAGGACACACTCTGCGACTTTTTCCATCGCAATCACTACTTTTTCGAGTTTTTTTTTATTCGCCAAAAAGGCAGAGATCATGCACTCAGTGCCGAAATTGGTTCTCTGCTAAAATCGAGCCTTGGCGTGGATTGCCACTTGAAGTGGCTCACAAGTATTTGGACAAGCAGACACAAGGGGTGGCAGCGCAGTGGAGGAGGAATATTCAATTTTCCCTCACAATTTGATCGGGCAACACTCGTCGTCTAACAGAGAGAGCAGAGCAGAGCCAGGCCGGGGGATAACGACAATCCATTTGCAGGTGCTGGGAATAACTTTGCATCTCTGCTTGCCGATCGAGGCAGAGTGGCAGGCTCGACGGCAGAGCAGGTGCCAGAGCGCCTTCCTCCCGGGAATTGGTTTGTGATATGCAATTCTGCCGAATATGCCAATCCATAAAGATAGAGGCAAGTTGCTCCAGCCACGCGATCATCTCATCAGCGGCTTCGTAAACAGAGCCCGTCCGCCCGCCCTTTTATAGCGCTGCCAATCGAGCGTTCGTATTTATCAGTTGTATTTTTGACAATGCATAAAACCAACAGCGAGAGCGAGGCAGTTTTGGCAAAACACCAGTCGATTGTTCGCAGGTTGGACGATCTCTCCGCAGGGAGTAGAGTCAGGAGATTGGCGCAGAGGAGAGGGCGAGGATGAATTTTAATCATAAAAATTCATGAGCAGCCGCGCGTCACGGCTTGAATTAAATCGTTAAATTTCCCCGAACGTAGCTCCTGTAATGCGGGAAGAGGCGGCGAATTAAGAATTCGTGCGAATGTGCGTACGCGACGAAAATCAAATTTGCAGTGTTTGGTCTGAAGTAAGCCAGACCCGCGGAGCACGTTTTCCGCGAGTGGAGTGGTCGAGGCGGCGGCACAAAAAACTGATGCCGACCGCCGAGCTGAATGAAGACAGAAAACCCGGACGCGAGTTTTTGCGCACGGAAAGAGGGATTAGCAAAGAAGATGGAAGTCAGCTCTTGCCGCATTAATGCACGAATGAATAATCCGGCGGTGCTGGCTCACGCCTAGTGTTGGATTCTCTTGAGTTTTTTTCGCCCTCGCCTCCATCAGCGGCGGTAGCAAGGCATTGCTGAAAATAGCTTTTTTGTGTTTATGAGTCGGGTTCATTATTCATAATATGCGCGAATTCCGAGAGGAGCAAGAACTTTGCCGCTTTCTCCCGCTGCCGCTGCTGGGGAATATACACAAATCCGCATCATGGCTCCATTGAGGGTCACAATGAATAATAAATAAGAAACAAGGCGGGACCACCAGCGCCGTTGGCTCTCTCTCTCTCTCTCTCTCTCTCTCTCTCTCTCTCTCTCTCTCTCTCTCTTTCTCTCTTCGCTCTCATCTCGTGAGAGAGCTTTTCTTCCTAGGCGAATGAGGCACTATACTCGATAAAATGGAAATCATTCACATTTAATGCCACTGCATAGAATTCAATCTTCTCGTGGAATTTCTTCACGACGAGTTGCGAATCGATGAGTGGATGGTAAGACTTTCAGCGCAGTTTCAGATTGATAATACAGGAAGTTGATTTATAATTAAATGGAATCATACATATTTACCTTGATATATACATATATTTTTTCTAACATTGCGGTTACAAACTCAAATTTTCCTTGGCTGCTGAGTGAAAAAGTATACCGAAATTACTATCTGACAGTCCTTAAGCTTGAAGAAATTATTTTGTCTTATGAGAGTGTAGTAATTCCAATTTTCGTGCCCGAAATAAAAAGAAGTAACAAATAGGATACCTTGATATAACGGGAGCCTTAAATCAAAACTTGATATTCGCCCAATTTGACCGACACGACACTCAAAGAGCAACACCACTTGGAGCAGGGAATTTCAAAAGTGCCATTCTGCGTCCGGCGCTGCAGAAGCAAGGGACTTGTATTTTTTGCAGCCCGCGTACTTATCATTCATTCTGTGCATGCAGTAATGAGAGCCGCGCTGAAAAAGTGCTGCAGTGGACAAAAAGCGGCGGCGCTGTTGAAATCAATTAAGAGCTACATGAGCCCAGCGGCGTGCACAGAGGTCATCAGAATTAATCTCGCTCGCAAAAAACGAGATCTCTGCTGAAATGCCCCGTTTGTGCGAGCAGAGAGCGAAGCAGCGCGAGGGAGCGAGCGCGCGCGCGAGCCACAGTCTAGGTGCAGGGCAAAAAATCGAGGGCGTCATCACACCGTGTGGATTCTCGTCATCATCATCATCAGGGCTTTCTGGTTTTATGGCTCACGAGATTAAATTTGTAATGTAACTCTGCAAAAAAGCCACCAGCGTGAAACTGCCGACCGGCGATGGATGTCTTTGTTAATGAAATATATAGCTGGACCGGCTTTTTGCTCAATTTTACGCCGCCTCGGTCAGCGTGTGCCAAATCCCGCAGCGGCAAAATCTATTCGATGCGATTTTTGCGATTTGGCTTCAAAAAGAAAAGAGGATTAGCTCGACTTTTTGCGCGCTATTTTCAAATTACAAGGGCGCGGAAGCAAAAAAGGGGCGATTTGGTAATCTGTAAAAAGTGGATTTGCGAGAAAGCACGTTCTAATAAAAGGTCCGGGAGCTTTCTGACCAGACACGCAGGCAGGAATAATACAAAAAAGAACAAGCAGTACGTGCTCTTTCTGTTTTCCACGTTGGATGAGGCCTTGATTTTTACGATTTCGATCGAGATCAAAGCCGGAACCGGGCAGCGCCGGGCAAAAGGAAGAGCGGCGGCCGGGGCATTATCGCGAATTGAATCATTTCTCAGCAGGCGGCAATATTTTTGTGCCTGCATGGAAGAGAAAAAGCTTTGCCACGGCGCCTCTGGGGAACGAGAGCGGCAGTGACCAGTGGCCAGCGTGTAGAGGGGCCGCGCTCGCCGATGACTGCCACCGCCCCTCGGGCCACGAGGGTGCGTCCGGCGCGCGCCCGCCGATTGTCTTTCCTCAGCGCGCGGGCCGCTTGATAAACCGTCGACAGATTCTTACAGCTCGTAAATTTATAAAGAGCATCAAACGATAAAAGGATGATGACGGCAAGAAGATTTGTGGAGATTACTGCGGCCCTCGATGGCCCGTCCGCACTGCTCTCTCGCGTTTATTATTTCCGCAGCGAACATCGGCGATAAATCTCCTTCGGTAATTGAATGTTTAATGATGGCTATTGTGCCATTTATTATTTACCTCACCAAGAATCAATATTTTATGCGCATAGCAAAGCTGTTTATGAGATTAACTTTCATCACCAGCCTTGAGTGATGTAAATCAGGAATCCTCCTGCATTTTATTTCATCATCTCGTCCCCTCGAAATCTAGTGCAAACGAATGCAAAATGTGTGCTCTACACACAATTCAATAGTTCTACTGATTTTATAATGCTGTAACGAGTAATTGTAATCACTCGTTGAATTTCTAGTATGACTGTTATGTTTCGCCATCTAAGGGATATATTTGGAAATATTTGTAATTCACTATTGATAATGTTTGTGAGCCGGCAAAAACGAATGCTCAAGCCTGGCATTAGGAGTGCGTGTCTGGCCGAGTGCAGCACGTAGCTCGTTGAAGGTGGAATGGCCACGACGGGCCATGTCCACGAATGACGCACGCTTTGATGCGGATCTGCGTACCTTTGTAATTTGAACTGATGTTCAAATCAATTTTTATGAGTATATTCTTCATGTGAATTTGTTCCCAAACTATTGTTATTCCTTTGTCAATTGTAAATTTACTATGGCGAACTGTATGTTTATAACGGCAACCTGGCCGATAGGCTGTAGCGTGGACACGGACCAGCTACTAAACTTGTAATTGAAGGACGAACCAATCGGAAGTTAATGCTCCAGTCGGATTTGCACGAAGATGAGATTAGCTCCATTGAAGATCGTCGATTAAAGACCCAAATTGTATATTTGTTGAGTATGATTGTAAATGACTAACCATGAACTGAAATTTATAATTTAATTGCCACACGTCATTTAGAATGAAATCTGACGGTTTTTGATTGATTTTAATCAAAACAATCAGTTTATTTCTCCTCCCGCCCCAATGAAACTTCTATTCGTGACGACGCCTACGCCCACAAGCGAACAAAATCAGGTAAATGGAAGGCTGACAAATTGAAAATTTTAAAATAAATTTAATATTACACGCTCTCGCAATGTCCAACTGGTTTGGCCCTGCAGCCCTTATCAGCAGTATCTTAATTCCAAAACAAAATTCATATTAAGCTAAAGTATTAGCTGCTGAGAACATTTAAAGGCTTATTATGGTAAATTTGTTCGCGCGTTTTCTAAACAGTTTTAAAATCTGTCCTGCAATAGCAAATATATTCTTACCAGTTTAGTTTTCTGTAATTAATTTCGATAGAAATCTGTATATCAATAATTTAATAATTTAAAATTCTAATATATCCAAAATTAATTATTTTAGGTATTGAAATGAACATATCAAGTCTTTTTCTGAATTTTTGAATATCCACACAAATCTATGAGCATATTGTTTTGTGATTCATAGAAACAGCCGTAAATTTCTTTATTATTACACCTGAAACTCAGCGATTATTTTAAAGTTGATCAAACCACACTTTTAATCACCAGTCAGTTGTTCTACCTCGAGAAAAGTCTGGAAAATCCTTCATTTAAATTTCTGGCCCTCGCTAGCTGGCGTTTTTGGTAAATCAAAAATCAGTCCTGGCTCAATTTGCGCGAATGAAAACATTATTTATGAATGTGGAACACCTCAGAAACACACCTTGGTGTGCGGTGTTGGCTCTCTCTCTGCGGTGGAAATCTTGGCTCGCGGTGAAAATGAGTGCGTGCGTTAGACCAAATCCCGGAGGGGACCGGTGGCGCGTAGCACAAACTCGCTCGGCTGGCTGCTGGCGGCAAACAAAAAGCCATAGCGGACGGGAAATCAGCACAGGAAAAGAGAAAAGAGAGCTGCTGGCGTCGAGCCGAGGGAATTGCGTGGAAATCAAGCCTCGGCGCGGCGAAAATTTGCGCCTAGATTGCATGCAGGCTATCGATTTTGGGGCGGCCGCGCGCTGCTGCTGCGGCTGCACACTGTGTTTTGCGCTCATTTGCAGACTAAATCTCCTACTATGAATGTGTCAAGTTGGTATGCGAGTCTCAGTATTTATGGACTCACTAAAGTATGTAATAATCTGGAGCGAGCGGGCGGACGGCGAGGGCCGTGCAACTAACTGTGTGCCAGCCCGGCAGGCTCCCATAAAGAGCAGTATAAAGAGCAGGCGCTGTCAGGAATGCCCGATTTAATTTCGTGGACTGATTTGCAGCAGTTAATCTCCTTTCGCCTCCCTCGCAGCGCCGTTCTAACTGGCTTCATAGAGCTAGTGATTAATGAGCTGCACATTCCACGCGCCGCCGGCTCAAAAATGCATAACACAAGTCTGGGCCTAAATGAAATTAAATTCTATAGGTTTCGCCCTGCGCGCCCCTTCGTCGATATTTCATCTGCAAAAGCAAAATTTCCCTACCCTGGACTTTTAATAATTGACGCGCACGCGAAAACACGTCGCGACTGCTTTATTCGATTTTTAAAAGTCGACTCGGACCGCACGTCCGATTCGGCCCGTCAGGAAAAATCATCTAATAATCATGGATGACGCATTAAATATGGTAAAAGCCCGAGGGGAAAGCAAACCGTAAAGCTGCAGAAGGGATGAAACGTCCACTTGGACACGCCGTGCGTCGTAATTCATAATATTTTTGAGTGTTTTTGGCCGCGCATCAAATATTCAAAAACGCAAAAGCACTCGGCAGATCAATACGTTTTTTGAGGAGTTGGTCCAAATAGATTTATATTGATGGACATCGTAAAATATGGTCGCTTTGGCATATAAAAGCGTACGTTCGCGGCCAGCGAGCGGCAGACGACGACGATCTCTTGTAACTGATCCCAAGATAGTGTTCCTAACACGTAAATGTATAAACGAATGAAATACTAGACTATAAAAATGTATGCTATGCCCGATACACACACTCTCTCATACGTGTCCGAGAGTGTCCCCGGAGACGCTCTAAAACACCAAATGTGTCCTCTGCTCTTTCTAAACTCGGCGCGCGATCACGTTTTACATTATGATAGCTTCAATAATATTGAGTTACCCACCGCTCCTGCATGGAAAATTTTACACGAAGTCGCTGAGGCTTTCCTCTCAGTCAGATTAGGGCAAGAAGAGCACGATTTGGACAAATTTCAAAACTCTTGGTCTTGGGAAAACTCATACTTTTAACGAATTTTGCTATCAGATCTTCATGATAATATGTAATATTTAGAGTGCTTTTCCATTCATTTCATTATTTTTTTTATTATTTTTTTTGTACATTTATTCTCACAATTAGTCATAGTCACATTTGCAACACAGTCAAGGTTTAAATCAAAAGCATGTGAGAAAGAGAAAAACAAGTTAACCAAGATATATTCTGTTTAGGAAGACAAACTCGTGCGAGCCCAAGAGAGAAATATGCGAAGATTTTGCGATTCTAGTTGTTTACCAGCCACGAAATGAACTCTCGTAAACTTTGGCTTAAAAAAATCTGTTTTGGTGATGGATTTTGACCTTTTTCATCATTCTCTAATTCTATGCTGTCTAAAAATATTCTAAAAAGGAAACAAAATAGATAAAGTTAAGGTTGAAACATTATTATTAATAGTTTATTAAACGCAAAATATGCGTGCAACACTCTACATCTATATAAAGGTTGAAATTCGTTTAAAAAAAAAGAAATTCGTTTTACAGGTTTTTTAAATCGTGTCCTTTTTGCAATTTAGTTACCTTTGTTTTTGCGTGCTAAAACGAATTATTTGGTTTTGGATGGAATTCCAAGACACATAATTATTTGTATGAGCTTCTGTATCAAATGCATATTTTTAAAAATAACATTTAACCATACATAAAATATTATGCCAAAATCTAGAAATAAGTAAAATGAAGACGTAAAAGCAGTAAGTTTTTTTTATTTCTATGCGAATTGCACGCGCGTGCCTTATCAAAAGTACCAAAAATATTGCGAATTGTGTCTGAAAAGTAACCTAACCAACATTTTGAGGGCTAATCGATTATTTCTTAACGAGACTGTCCAAAAAATGACCATCTAATCCGTCTACCGTTTACAAATTAACCTCCGTGCTTGCACACCACACCACACAGCCCTTTGGGAAAGAAATTTTTAATCAATTTGGAAATGCGTGCAAAAGTGACAATCGACGTGCGCGCATTATCTTTGGCCGCGCGCAGGGCGTGCCAAAAGGGCAAACGCTTGTTGAGCGGCAGGTCGTCATCACACACACACACACACACACACACATCCGCGAGCATGCGGACACGCTCTTGAAATAATAACAATAATAATCGTCGCACGCGGCTTAATTATTGTAGCACCGCAGGGTGTAATGCGGCATAACGGCCGGCGCGCACTTGAAAGCACACCGTCACATTGCCTATTCACTTTATTCGCGGCGGCTTTAGCGCCGTCGATAACAATTAAACAGCAAATACATCTCGGTGAATGGCTGATTGTATTTTATATCGGGGCATTATGTATCAAAGCCAGTTGCCTTGCCCTCTCTCTCTCTCTCTCTCTCTCTCTCTCTCTCTCTCTCTCTCTCTCTCTCTCTCTCTCTCTCTCTCTCTCTCTCTCTCTCTCTCTCTCTCGCTCTCCGCCGTGTTTTTGCCCGTGCTTCTCGTGCGACGCGCTAATCCCGCGCCCGGGTGGCCAATTCCCAGCAGATCTCCGTGTCCGGCCTCGATGGACGCACGCCTGCTGGCCTTTATTTATTATATCGGCTGCACGCAGCCACTCTGCTCTTTCCAACCCACTGTTTTGCGAATTTTAATTTGCACCCTCGCCACAAAGGAGAGGATTTTATTGCGCGCACACCGAATTGATGAAAAACATCAGCGGCTGCGGTGGCGGCCTGTGCTACACCTGAATCTGCATGTGCTTGTGCGTTAAAAAAATAAAACCATGCTCCGCCATCGTCAGCTTCAATATCCGAATAATATATCGCTTGTCACGAATTAGTCACCAACCAAAAGCTCGATATTTATGTGAATTTTCCGCGTGAGCTCAGCTCTTTTTGAAGGCATTTCTCCCCAAAATTGAATGTTTAATTTATCGCTATGGGCCTGGCTTGAAAATTTCAATCTATCGACTCTTAAGCTCGGTAGAAAATAAATTGTATGTGGATCGTGTCTTTTACTCAATCTTGGTAATCTGATCAAAATTAACATTTTTAGTAATTTCTTAGTAAATTTGGTAAAATTAAAACTTCACATTTATTCAAATAAAAAGATGTACTCACTAAAAACGTACCTATTTGATTAACCAACAGAAAGAAAACAGTAGCTTTTCTGAAGATTTTAGCTTGAACACAAGCTCAAAAGCAATCTATATTTTCGGCAGAACAAGAACATTTTTCCAGCAAATTTAAATTTACAACATTCGTTAAACTGAAATTATAAAAATCTCTCACAGAAAAAAGGTTTGCTTTGCTTGTAAAACAAATATATCCTAAATCCAAATTTTTTAACTAGCTAAACATATTTTCATTTTAATTATTTCCCAGTCAAAATTAAATTTAAAAAATTTTACATTTGAAAAATGCCATCAAATCGTTTATTTTTTTAGCATGAATTTTTACGACGTTTGTTTACCGAATTCTGCGGCTGCTGCTTGACTGCCACTTAACTGCATTTCGAAGAACACACAGCGGAATGCGCCTAATCCTGTGACGAACGCACTGCTTATTGCGTAGATCGAGGGCATTTTTCAGCCGCGTGTCGGCCAGCCGTCAGGGAGAGTTTTGCGCTGCATCACAAATTTCCTTCCCCCGTACTCACCCTCAAGAGTGGTCCAGATGGGGGAGGAGGGGACATTTAGCATTTTGCATGTGTACACACTCGGCGAGCGGCGAGTTAGGTAATACGCACACACACACAATGCACAGCGCGCAGTGACACGCGGGGGGTGCAATATCATTTCTCTTCCCGGCGACCCCTCATCACACAAACTAAAGCGTAATGCATTCATGACCATTTGTTATTAGTTTTGTGCTACAAATTGAAATTTTTATCGCCCATGTTTCGTTTTGTTGTGACAAATTGATGGGCAGTGCGCTCTCGGCTAACGAGCCGTGAACACGCGAATGGATTCTGAAATCGAGCTGACGATGATTAGGACCAAAACGGATTCTATCCTATACAAAAGAGGAGAATTACGACTTCAGCAACCAAAAGTTAGCTCTATTTAATGTCTTATAGTATAGGGAATTGATGCAATCTGACTTTAGGATATAGAAGACCAAATTCACGGCTATATGTTGTAGGAATATGACGTGTAGTCGAAAGCGAGGAGGAAACATAATTAAAATTTCAAAAGACATTCTAAGAGCAGCATTTGTTTATTTATTTGTAAAAATATTATGTTATACGATATCATTAGTATTTCCCATAGGCAGTCATACTTATAAATTGGGAAACAAATTTGGAGCTCCTTTGGTTTTTGATACCTATAGCTTTTCTTGGAATTTTTATTACATCTGTATATACCAATGTATTGTAGATTGAGAAATGAAAAACTTGTAGATTCAAATGAAAAACTAAGACAACCTCGTGTGCTTCTGCCTTCATTGGTATCTATCAAAAATGATTTATAATTAATTTAACTCTAGATTAAAAAAGAAATTCGAGTGGCCCGAAAGGTCAAGTCGTCTGTCGTTTGCGTAATTTGATTGAAAATGATGAAATCAAATTTTTGCTGTCATCAGGATTATAGACAACTTCAGGGACCTATTTATTTCTCAAAAGAGTTTTAGTCTGACTATTTGAGAAAGCGAATAAGAACATTGATGATTAATATTTAAGATTTGAATAGACAGTTGATTTTTGAATGATGTCTAATTTATTGATAATATTGTCATATTTTTTATAAATTTCTGAACCCACCAAAAGACTCGTGAAATACATGTGAAATCGTGATGTGCGTTAACCTCAATACATGTGTTAGAAATAAAAACAACCTACTGATAATTTTTTACACCTTTTGCAGTATAGAATTCATGTCAAGTCCCTCGACTAACATTTCGAACATTTCAACCTTCTCTTTTCACTCTGGCAAACGACAGAGACACAATCGAGTATAGCTCGTAGACTAGTGATGATATCTCAGTTTGAACAGCTAATTAAATTAAAAAATAATTAATTTAGCACGCGGCGAGTAGCGTCTATGATGCGTGCATGCGCAAATTCGAGGGCGTGGATTTAGTTTGTTATGCTCTGGGTACATAATGCGAACTGAGCATGGCATTAGAATTAAATTAACCACTCACGTTCGACTCTTTACGGGCAAAAGCGGAGGACAAGCCCAAGTTAATTCCATTAAAGTTTACGCGGCGGGGTGCGCACATTAAAATAATGACGATAATCGCGCTCGCGCAATGTTGAAATTATGATTACAATAGTGCGGGCGGGCGACGGTTTTAAGCCCAGCCTGTCGTTTTGCGTGGTGTTTGCCCGCGCATTAGCACACAGTGCGTGCGGCATGTGTGTGCGCGCAAAGTGAGCATGTCAATTAATGATCGTGTTGTGCAAATGTAAAGAGAGCAGCCACCGCGCGCCCGCGCCCGCCGCGCTCGTGAATATCCCTTATGCCACAACAATAAAGTATTATTGACACCTTGTAATCTCGTCAGAAGGGATTACATTAACTATTTGCGCGCACACACGCTCGCGTAGAAATGGCAAACAGCAGCTCTCTGAGCCTCAAGCCGACCATAGACACCAGCGGGGTTTATGGCTGTTCGTTTGATCAAACGACCTGTGCAGCGAGACTTGACGCCAATGTTTTGCAATTGCCAAGATATTCAACAATTTTGCAGAAGCGCCTATACTGCCACTGATGAATTTGTTCAACGTTGCACACACAGATAAAAATTGACATTTCATCCAAATTCAAAAGTGAAGTAAATGGAGAAAAATTAATATTTATCAAGGGGCCAGGAATGCTACAGGGCAACAATTGAAAATCGTTTGAATCCGTTGCGACAATATGCGTTCTATTTGTTTGTCTTCAACAATAAAACACAAAACAGTGGAAAGAGGACCAAGCTACACTAAAAAATTAAGAGATTTGACCAATTTTTATGTTATTTTCGGGTTGTGCTCCAAGCTAGGATAACAAGACTTAGACACAGAGACAGTACATAATAATCAAGGACTTTTTCAAGCTATAGCTAACAAATTTTTCTGAATTTTGAAGGATCGTCATTTCTTAAACAATTTTTATGATTTTATTTTGTTAACCAGTATCTATATAGTCTTAGAATTTGGTTAGCTGGGGACGCGTTACTTTGTCCAAAAGGAATTTGGCCGAAATAGGTGTTTCGGAATTTTTTGAAAGGAATTTGTCCGAATTGAGAATTTGCAGTAGGAAACATTTTCCCAAAATTGTTTTTCATAGCAATTTTATCCAATTTCATGCATATAGATATTATCACTGTATTTTGTTGTGTTCAACCTGAAAAAGTTACTTAATACTACAACTGCTAGGGCACCAATGTATTTTTGCTTGTTAATTGAAATTAATCATTTAACTAAAGCTAAGCAATAAAATTGTAAAATTATATAACCATTATCGGTATTAAGATTCGCAGGGACTTTTGAATTCAGCTGCTTTTAGGCTTTAAAAATAATTTGCATCAAGTTTTTAGAATTATGCAAAATGCCACCACCTTGATTAATTCAAAAACTACTTTTTGTTATCTTTGTAAACTTTTTTCGGATTTTGACAGAAAGTCTGAAAATTTAATAAATACACATAACAATTCTTGGCATCATATGGAATTAATATTGGGTCTCTTCCAAGGTACTTTTATTCATGCTACATTTTTGCTTGTAAATCATGATGATTTTTTTAATTCAAATTGCCTTTCCCGTCACATATTTCACAGGATTGAATCAGAAATGTGTCGTGCAAAGCTTGTGTGATTGCTCCACATTCACATATCATTATCGTGCAGGCCAGTGCTTTTTGTCGAATGAGTTTGCAAGTAGGGCGGCCGCCAGCGCGCGGGTGACTGATGTCAGTTTATACGTTTTGTGATGCGTATTCTGGTGGCTTGATGGAATTGTATAATCTGAATGTCCACTACCGCACTGCCCGTTACGGGTTTGCGTGCTTCGGCTGATATCACGCAACCAAGAGAGCGTCTCTTTAAAAATTAATGTGCACACAGCCCTGTCATCAGTCAAATACTCACACTGTCATTGTGTTGCGGGACGCGGTGGCGTTCCACGAAAACGAAATTTGAGTGAGTGCATTGGCGTTTCGTGATGTGACTTTTGACGGCGTGGGAAATCTGTTGCATATTGCATTCCGTGAGCGGCGCTTAAACATATTTTTGTGTATGTACATAAGTGAATAAGTGTTGGCTGTTGAGAAAACATAACATTATGAGAGTGAATAGACCAAAAAATTATGCTTGAATTTTATCGCTACAGTCAATTTGTAGAGTTAAATTCATTTTTGAGCCTTTGCGAGGGTAAAAATGTATAGAAAGTGCAGGAACAAAAAAAATGATCAAAGTTTAATGGTTTTCTTATTATTATAAGTTTATTTTTTCAGATTTATGAGCCCAGTTCATTTTAGGGCGTCAGAATTTTGTAATTTATAAAATAAAACTGTAAATTTTTTAACTACATAAATATGAGAAAAAGTTAAACAACTGAAATTCCTAAGCCGTACATGAGCAACGTCTGATTCAACCCCCAGCTTTCAATTTCGAACACTTGCCACAGGTGATATTTGTAGAGTAAAAGGAAATTTCTCTGCGTTATGCCCTCTTCTTCCTCGGCGAAATCCGCCAACTGTCAAATTTCGACCGGCTCGGGTTGTTGTGCGCGCACTTTGGATTCCAATTCAGCACGAACCGACGAACTCTTGGCGCGCACGGGTGGGCGGAAATCCATTTTGCATCAGGCCGGAGATCGGGAACAATGAGATTATGCATGCAGAAGACACGCTGGAAACAGAGAGCGAAAGGCGCGACCCGCTCAGCATTCTCCCCAAGTACGGTGCAAACTTTTGATTGATTTACACAGAGCGAGCGAACGAGAGCTAGCGAGCGCGCGGCGGAGAACGAGATACAGCCGCCGAATTTGAATATAATTTGATCGGCACACACACACGCGTGTATTTAGCATGCCGAGAGACGCGCGGCTCCGTTCCAGCAAGATTCGACCCGGGCCCAATGCGCGCCGAGCAATGCAAATTGATTGAAACGTCTCACTTACCAATCAACGAGGATAGAGAGAGATAGAAGGAGAGCGAGCGGCGACGCCAGCTGCGGAGGAATAATGCAAATGCGTGAGCTGTGGTGCGGCCGGCGGGCCGACGGGCGGAAATAATTGTCTTTCGATTAATATGATAATTATTCTGTGATGTCAACCCTTGTACGTGCTGCATAAAATTGTGATTTCCAGCGCGATGCCTGACTAATACGGCGCAATGCTCTTTTCGTCGCGCCCCTCCCCCTCGGCACGACCCGAATCGGCCGTCACTCGTTTTGTCATCTTATTTACAATCTGCCCCGGGGGTAAACTGGGCCTCAAATTATTTCAAATTGCTGCGGGGCTTTGAAATGCAGCAAGTGCAACTCCTGGGGGGACGGACCGGCGATGATTCGAATTTGCTCAATATGCTAAACACATCTCGAATGCATGGAAAAGAGAGCTGGGGTGCGAGTAGCTAGACGTATAAATTCAGCCTCCACCGCCGGTGCTGTTGGCAAGTGCTGCAATTATTTTCAATCTGCATCGATACTTTGACCTCTTTCCTAATAGCTGGAACCTAATAGTTTTCCCTCCCATAATAATTGATGCAGCAAACAAATTTTGAATCACTACTTATTCTTAAAAATTGGTTTAATCTAAGGAATTTCTTTAGCTGAAAAAAATTAGAATTAAAAATAAAATTAAAGTAGATCATTTGCATTTAAAACGTAATTATCTGTACCAATCTCAGGAACTATTGATAGAAATTTGCGGTGATGAATAAAAAAATATATTATATTTTTAACAAATGTAATTCTGAAAATTGAAATTTTATTTTTCACTTGAAACGATTTTTAAATGTTGCTATTAAAATTTAAATTATCTGCTTGTACGTAATTTTACCTTAGACATTTTTATTTGTTTTGAACGTATGCAAATGCTTCGGTAAGTTGCTACTAAATAGTTCTGCTGGTGAGACAACATTTTTTTATGTTTCACAATTTCAGTAAAAATATAATTTTAGGAAGATAAATATAAAATTAATATTATTCAAAAGTTATTTGTATCATTGAATAATATTTAACATTTGAAGCCGTGAGTGAGTTTGCATGTCAGGGAGCGAGTGTGAGCGATTGTTTGGAGGTGGGGGGTGGGAGCAGAAGGGCCGAGAGTGTAACACAACAAAAGACGTGGCGGCGGCGGCAGCGGGCGCAGTGCTAATTGCCCGAGTGCGATCCTATTTAGCGACTTTGGCTGCTGCGCTGCACCCCTGCCTCCCTGGAGATGACGATAATAATCAGTGAGCCCCTACTCGGCTCATCGACACCTTCTGTGGATGCGTTTAGCGTATAATAAATAATTGAATCTGCCTCGCCGCCGCCCGGCTAATTCTCTCTTGTGCAGTCTCGGCTCCCGCGGGAGTGCTGCGCGATAATGTTCTTAATAATCACAGTGCATGCAAGCCTCAATCAAGCAAATGAACGAAACCTGATATTTATGTTCTGTGACGCTGGAATTGCGCGCTGGCAAATCCAATTTGAGCTCATTGCCAGAGCCGCGCATCAGGACGGATTTCCAACGGGTTGACGAAATGACTGCCACACTTTTGATCGTAGAATAATTTATTCCTTTTTTTATCGTATATTTTTAACAATGAACTTTGTCAAAAAGTGCCTTTGGTTTTACAAAATACTGCAATGAACCTTCGGAAACAGCCAACAGAACACCCATAATGATTAATGCGGTATAATAATAATAATCAATAAAACAAATCGAAGTAGGCATCATATTGACAGTATAGCCTGTATCCACAGTTTTACATCCAAGTGCTATAAACAGGAATGATGTTAGCTCAAATCATATAATTCACTCTAAAGACCTATAATGTAACCTTGCAATCACGTGTAACAACAAACACATTTTAAAAAAACAGAGGCGAGTAATGACAGTTAGTTAGCGTTTTGCGTGCTGAAATGCGCGATCGCGGCAAATGTGTGAATTTACAATGAGAAATCATATCATTACCGTCCGTCGATCGAATTACATCCACCATCAATCCTGATTGCGTTTAATTATTACCGATGCCATTACAACCCTTCCCGGTGCACCACTAGAGCGAATAGTTTTAGGAGTATTAATTTCAACACAACATGTCTGACGCACATTGAACATCGATATGAGAGAGAGATAATCAAAAATGACTTATCCGCGACAACTCATTCGTATTTACACACTATGAAGAGCGAGGCGGCGATTCGCTCGTCACAACAATAAGCAGACTTGGCAATTTTAGTCGGTCGACTATCGATTTTTTCCTAGCTCCGTGGATGACAACTAACAACAAATCCTCTCGAATCATGGAAATGTGATATAAATTGAATGCATTTTCTTACAGAAAACAATACTTTAAATCACCCTATAGGCAATTTTCAAGAATAATGCTGAGTGTTCAAACTCGCCTACAGATTGCACCAGTCCATTTCACTCAAAATTCAGATTTCTAGACCTGAACCGCATTTATTTAATGTGCTGAAAACCATAACTGGTTAAGAAATCACATTAAGAAAATATTTTAAATCTTGAAAACCTAACTGTCGGTTCTGCAGCGATTGGCAAATAATTTATAAATATTTCCACGGCGATTGGATGAACCAATTTTTGTATTTAATTAAATCATTTAATTTAATCCTTCCACGTCAAGAAAGCTAACAAAATTGAAACTCAGATAACATAATGGCAGCTGGTGATTAAACATGAATTGTGGCGAAATCTGTAGGCAGTTTTGAACACCAATTGCAGGATACTCTGGAATGCGAAACAGCCACTTGAGATTTATATAAATAAAAATCAGGTCCTCATTCCATTTAGAAATTTTATTAGACAAAAAATGAAGAGGGGAATGTGTGTGTTTTCCTAATAATCAAAGTGGTGTTTATTCTCACTTATTGAAATACATAATAAATTAGTTTTTGAAATGTCAACTTCAGGCAAAATAAAAAAAAACGACTAAATTGCCAAGTCCAACGATCAGGAATGAACAATTGAGAATTTCCGGGCGAGCGAAGCCTCCCCGTCTTGAGTTTGCTATTAAATAGCGCTAGACATTACATGGCGATAGCGATAGTATATTACAATCGTATAATAATAATAACTCTTTGGTTTGCGTTGCGCGTGCAGTCCCAAAGGGCCCTCGGCCCGAATCAACCGAACTGGTTCTAGTCAGTTTGTATCACTTAGGCAGAGGACCAGGGGTCCCTCTGGGGTCCGGCGGGGCGGCCAGCGTCGGCCTGGAAGGGGCCGGCGGGGGCCGGCCACGGCATGCGGCTCGGGATGGGCCCCCATGCGGAGAGGGCCCTTGGCGCGGGCCACTGCGGCGCCGACGGGCTCCACGTCGGCTGGCTCGAGGGCTGCACGGGCGCCCTCGTGGCCGCGGGGACGGTGGCCGCCCCCGCTGCGCTCTGCTATGGCCGCAGCTCCGTGTGCTGCGTCTCCTTGTGACGCCGCAGGTCCACTTTGCGCTGGAAGGCGCGCCCGCACAGGTCGCACGCGAACGGCTTGAAGCCCGTGTGTTTTCTGCTGTGCGTGATCAGGTTCGACGACTGGCTGAACGCCTTGCCGCACACGGTGCACTTGTGCGGCTTCTCGCCTGAAATCACAGAATAAAACGGTTTTCGTTAGAAATGGTGGTAGTGATTTTTAATGTTATTTTTATGCTATTACAAATATTTTTTTTTAATTTTCCTATTAATCAATATTAGTTAAAGTTTTTATTAATTTCAGATCAACAGGACTATACTGCATCAATCCCAATCCAACAGTAAAAATAGAATTTTAAAACGAGGGTAGATCAGTTCAATAGTTGCAATTTTTATTTTTTTCTGTAATTAAAATTTAAAATCATGCACAAAAAATATGACCAAACTGGTCGTTTTCTCTTATTATCTTGCGGAACAGCGGTTGATTTTTTTTAAACAAATTTGAAATTTGTCAGAATTTCTCCTAATTCAAAGCTTTTTCAATCGAGTTAGTCCGCACGCTGAACAACAACGACAAGCGGGTTGCATAGCCCGTCTTCTCGCAGGCACTAACACACTCCAGAAATCACTCTCTCGTCTCAGGACATAAATTTCACGCAACTTAACGGCAGGCTGCAAAATAATTTAGAGCGTGGGGGCGGGCGCCGGGGCATTATGTATTAAGACAAAAAAGGAACCTTAGTGTCGCTGTTTCGTGTCACCCCACCGTGAAAAGCAGCTCGTGTGTAATGAGAGCATTCCTGCATAATGCACGTCATCCGAGAGCGCGCGCGGCACGGCACCTTGCGCCACTAGGGGCCAGGGGGTGCATCTGGCGCTCGCTCGGCGGGTGCATTCCCGACCAGATCCGACCATGCTGGCGTGTACAAAGCGAGAGAGAGCGAGAGAGAGAGAGAGAGAGAGAGAGAGAGAGAGAGAGCATTAGCCGCGCGGTGCCGCGTTTCCATGGTTACAACCTCAGCACTTGCAGTGCAGGGCACGGAAAAATCTTTTACTGGGATTGATTGGCGCCATTGCCTGGCCGCAAGCCGCATTTTGAAGGGGAGGAGTCAGCCGGCGTCTACCAATCCAGCAGCCGTACAAAGCGCGAAAGGCCGCGTCTTACGTGCGTGCTAATCTGCATGCAGTGATTTGCCGCTTTAATTGCGGGGCCGGTCGCCGCGGCCGCAGAGACTTCACCTCTCGGACGCGGTGGGTCGGCTGGCTGCGTGAGGAAAAAAGGGCTCGCTCGCGGCCGGCTGGCTGGCTGGCTCGGCGGGATTGGGTGCTGAGTGGATATTGATCGGGAATCGGCGTGCTTAAAGCGCGGCGCGGTGCGAGAGAGCAAATCGTAAAAATCGGAGCAGCGCTTCTCTTTTACAGCAATAAATGCCACGGTGAAATGAGACCGAAGAAACAAGGCAGAGGAAATCGCACCCCGTTTGTGTGAGGAAAAACGAGCAGACAAAGCTGCCGGCTTACCGAGCGAGAGAGCGAGCGAGCGAAATCTTCGTGTGAGAGCGTCGACATGTGTGACAGTCGTAAACTCGCACCATTTCCTTTATTCCCTAACTCGCAGCCGAGACGTTTTGCACACCGAGATTCGCCATCTCGCTTTAAATGTGTGCGCCGTGCGGCTCGAGCCGTGAGTGCGGATGAAATTTATTTTCCCGCCGGCCGATATAATCACGATTCCGGCAGTCGGTCTCACCGGGCAGCTGCTACAGATTTTGACAAAATTGAGCGGCAGCAATATTTCCCGGCTCTCCAGAGACAGCTCCTTCTTCTTCTACTTCTCCACCGAGCCGACTCTCGGTCGGAATCTCAGGTTTTATAAGTGACCAGTAATATCGCGCGAGATTTTTCGCTGACCGGAATACTAATGCTTTGGCGATAAAAGCGCTCGATTTTTATTATTAATAACGCGCGCACCGTGCGAGCGAGCGGGCGGGCGAGAGCAGCCGCCGTTCGCCCGCCCGCTCGCTCACTCGCTTGCCCTCTTGAGTGCATTTTTTATGCCCACATAAATACTTATTATCCAATCAATATTTCCCAATCTCGCACTTTCATTACTGCTTGCGCTACAATATTGTACTGCCGATACTGAAAGCTCCGAAGAACACTTTTAAAGCTCAGCAGAATCGAAACGAGCGCGCTGTAGTGGCGTTCCTGCTATTCTGCTTTTTAAATCTGATATTTTAGCCAGTTAATATTGAACTTTACGCACGTTTTCTTCGTCATGCAAAACTGATATTCTTTAATAAAAATGAAGCAGTACTAAAATTAAACTCATATTTTTTCATCAAAATGTCTTTGATTAAAATATTGATATAAAATAAATTTTTATTAATTTTTTATAGCTTTTTTTAACAGTTCAATTATTGCATGCATGAAAAAATAATGACATGTATTTGATTTAAATTTTGTAAAATTTAATTTTAAGCGATGGTTGAATCTACCGCATAATTCAACAGATATTTAATGAATGTTAATGATAGGTATTTTAAGTATTTAATGTAGTTCTTTGGGTTCCAATGCACGATAAGCTTTCATCCATGGCTGGCTATACGCAGCACCGCAGTTATAAAAGAGAAAACTTACTAAAAACATGGCCTCCGTGACCTTAAAATACAAAAGTATAGATATACTATACATTGCACTCTTATTATAAACAGTACTATTTTTTAATCAGAAAATTTAGGCCTGGCGGATTGAACCACGAATTTCAAAGTTAAAATCAAGTCCCATCAAGCCTCAAGCATTTTCAAAGGTCAGGACCGGCGGCTGGCTGAACAAGAATCCCAGTGATTGCAACACTGAACTGCCCCAGTCCGGCAAAAAGAAGCTATCTACGCGAAGGGCGCGCGTCGACGAACGGTCGGCAAGAGGGATGCTCTCGCTTTATAACTACACCAGAGAGTTTTTATGATCATGTGCTTCGAATTCTTAACAACGACACCAGTATACGCTTCTGGAAAGTGTGGAGCTATGCAGAGATAGCAAGAGGGAAGAGAGAGAGATATCCGAGAGAGTTGCGCGCTCTGTGCTCTAAAAAGGAAAAGAGTATAAAAATCTCTACGGAATCTGGGTTCTATGTTTAAAGCTCTGAGGACTATATATATGATTCCACTCTGGCGGCGGCGGCGGCAGCAGCAGCAGCAGCTCCACTATATTTATACACTCTGGCTGCTGATATACCCGGCACTTATCTCTTTACGAGTTTCTGAAAATCTCCTGGCCAGGCATCTCCCTCATCTCAATCACCTTCTGTCATATAACGACCGAGGGCTGCGCGCTCTCCCAACTACATTACGCCGCTGCTTTTTCCCTGATGAGTTTTCTAAAGATTTCTCCTTTGCACCGTGAGAGAGATTTCAGCTTGGGCATCTGCAGCCCGCCGTTGCTGCCGCGCCGTTGCCGCCGTCGACGATTTTTACCGTGCCGCTGACCATATCAGCCCCGCTGTTGCCCGGAGATATAATAATCTTTATGCCAACTTGACACCGCACATTTATCATTTCCTCACTCGCTCGCTCGGCTCTTCTCTCGCGCTCGCTTGAGCGGCGCACATGTGCTGCAATGCGTGGGTGGGATTTTCGCAAAAGTGCTGCTAGATTTCCACTGCCGAGCGCTGAGCCAAATTTATGAAGCATGGGTGCCTGCTTGAAATTTATGAACACGCCCGCTCATACCCGGTACTGCCTGCGCCGCCACCAAGTTTTTGTCGCCGTTTTTCAGGCGAAGGGATCAGGTTCAAAATCACAGGCTGCAGAGCAAATTTTTTCATTGAAGAAATAGCGTAATAAAAAGGTTGCGCAATCGTACAAATAATGGAATGGAGCGCTCACTATAAAAAGGCTCTTGTTTGTGAGAAGCTACAATAGGTATAGAGGCAATTATTAAATTTTTGCATTAAATTATAATTTATTTATTTAAAATGCATTATGCCCACATACGTTGGTCCCAAGTCACGTGCTACTGTCTGTGGAACAATCTGTCTTTGTATGAATGTGAATTCAAACAACACGTAAGACAAATTATTTTCTCAGAATGCTCAACTGACAGACTGATTTATCCCTCTGTTCCCAAATTATATATTTGTTGTTTCTTTTTGGATATGGGGATATATCGGGTAAAGTTACCCTGCTGATATGCAATATAATCAAATTTTGAATGTAAAACGATCTTCTTGGTGAGCTGCTTCAACAATTTGATTTAATTTAAAATTTGTTTACTTAATGTATGATGCCTACATATAGTGGCGATAAGAATAACTTAAATTAGCTAAGAATTTAATTTTCCATGACATTTGCGCTCTATTATGCAAAGTTCTAAATTCCTTCACCAGTTCTTAACATTTAAAAACAATTCTATTAAAAAACAGAAATACCTATAGCTCACATTTAATATACATAATTAATAATGATATTGATTTTTGTTAAAATTGGACGATGAGGGTTAAAATAAAAATAAAATTAATTAAACAATTAATAAAAATGTTATTTATTGAATTCATAATGCAAATCTATCTTGTTTTAACTGTAATTTTCTGTGCATTTCATGTCTAATAAACAACGATACACACAGAAATTGTGTTAAACATATTGGTCATTTTATCGCCTACAAATATCATGAGCATAGAAATTTTTTTAAAGAAAAATCTAGAGCTGCAAGCGACAGTATATAAAGATTTTACCAATTACATGGCTTTATTGTAACAACAAACAAGTACATTCTTCTCAATCTAGGTTAGTGCACACATAGAAATAGCGTGCAACTTAACACTTTATCTGTTGCACCTGGGTGAAGGAGCAAGATTGAGTTATACTGTCCGCTGTACACGAAAATCGTGCAGGTTGCCTAAGCGTTAAAGCTCTCCTCGAACGATCACACACGTCTCCAGCTAATCGTCGGAGCAAGAAAGTGCATTGCAGCCTGGAGTCCATTAAAGTTATTGGATTGTGATTTGGAGCGGCGGCGGCGGCGCAGCACAACTGTGGCGTCGTTTTCGCAGCACAGATATACGCAATCTGCTATTAAAACGGCGTGGCTGCTCCGGAGAGAGCGGGGAATTCCTTTATGTTATTACAATAACCGCATCTGAGCTCAAAGATTTTCCCTTATTGAATTATCAGCGGCATGTGCGGGCGCGATTGCGTCGGGCGCCGGCCGGGCCAATGCAAAAGTGGCCGGATTTTTACTGCGAGAACCGCGCTCGCTTCTGCGCGCCGCAACCAGCCATCATTTTTCATTAGCGTCAAATGTTTGCGTCCAATATTTGATTTGGATAATGTTTTATTGGCCGCGTCGCAGCCTCTGCCGATGCACATGTGCCAGATCTCTCTCTATCTCTCTCTTGCTACTTTTGGTGATTGCAGCTTCGCTACACACGAGGGGTGCGCGCAGCCACCGGGGGGAGCGGAAAAAGTAGCTAGGTAATTTAATTACGGGGTGAAATTTAATGCGAGTCTTTTTCACGACGAGGCCACTTTCGGCGGTAATTATCGCGTGCAAAACACTTTCCCACGCAACAATGACGACTTTAAATTATTATCGCGCGCGCACGCTGCGCAGCGTCTGCCGCGGCTGAGCAAATATAATTAGGGTAGTTATGACGGTTGCGGGTGGATTTCAGGGCGTCGGCGGAATCTGCTTCAAATCAAGTAAGCGGAGTTGTTCATTAAATTTTGTACTCGCGCTTGATTAAAAACAGAGCGGCTACATATGAAAATTTTTTTGCACTGCCAGACGCAGAAATTTTGCACTAATTTAATTGAACAAAAAAATTAAATAAAAATGAAGTTGGTTAGTGAAAAAAATTGTTATGACAAAGATATATGTGTTCGAAAGACTCGGGGAAGGAAGGAAAGTTTCCATTCCATCTGTCTTGTTTGGTGACGGTTGCTTCTGCGAATTCCCAAAGTCGCTTGGCAATCAAGTGCGAAACTTGAGATTTCGCTTTTTAGTTGAGTGGCAGAGCTTTTTAACTGATTATATGAGAGTGTGGCGTGTAAAATAGTGGATGGGCTCTAAAAATGAGGTTTGTACAAGGGGGTGAGTGTTATGTTTATATTTCCAGAGAGCAGTGGTGGCGGCGGGAGGCCAGGGGGAGGGAGAGTGAAAAGAGCAGCCGAAGAGGAGGGTGGTTTTGTGCATGTACGAGTTTGCATGCGGCGGTGTATAATCCACTTACATCATCAAACATTCATAAACCATAATCCACTTAGCTCGAGTAATGATTCATAAGTGAAGTTGTGCCTTTGTGTGGCCACCGAAAGCTAATATCAATAAAGAATGGATTTCCGCGCGTCTTTCCGTTGAACTTTGAAACAAAACGTCCGAATTCCGCCCGTAAAATGTTTAATCAAAACCTTGCTCTCCGTCTCTCTCGTGAGTATGTTTGGGTGAGCGTGTAGCGAACGCTGTTGATTTGTTATTTTAATTACAAATTCTGCGGTGCCTCGCAACAATAACAACAAGCCTGATGTGCCCGCCGCCTGCCTGCTGCCGCGCTCGCTCACTCGCTCGGCTCTCGACGCATCACTAATGTAATTATTAATTTATTAATCTGATTACGTCAGCCGATTCATTGTTTGCTGCTGAAATATTCGCAGAGCGGGTGAATCAAATTACCATTAACTGCGGTTTTGCTTGCTCAAAGTGTGCCGAATTCAAGCTGGCCGACACGCACGACAGCTTGCAAATAGATTTGAGCCTCGGCCGAATTGCAAATTGAACAACGCGAACGCTGTTGATGCTGCGCAAATGTGGTTTTGATTGGCGAATGTTGCGAGGAAAAATGTTGACAAACTCGGCCGTGATCGCTAATTTGTCGGCGCAGAGCGTGTTTGTCGTACGCGCGTATTTACTCAACAAATGGACGCCCGGCAGGAATAATAATTGCCCAGGCAAAACACTTGACCAACAAAGTGAAGCAAATGAAAACGAAAAGGGTCGAGATGTTATTGCTCTGCAGTGTTTGCATTCTAATTAATAGTGCGTGGCCAGCAAGCAAGCCCTTTCAGTTTGCTTTGCCATTAGGTGCGGCCCGAAAATACAAGCCGACGCGAAAAATTATTCCTCCAGCCGTGTTTTTTTTCGTGTCTTGTGCGAAATGTCTCAGGAAGAGAGAGAAAATTGCAACCGGCAACAACATCGGACGCCGCACTCTCTGATTTTTGTCTCCGGCGGCAGCACTTCTTTGATTTCATTTTCTCGGGTTGCTTTCTTTTTCCGTTCTTTTCTCGGGTTCGAGATGCGTGAGGATAAGAAGGCGAGTGCGTCCCTCTTCTCTCCGTCTCCGTCGGTAGGTGCTGGA
Source organism: Cloeon dipterum (assembly GCF_949628265.1). Taxonomy (NCBI): domain Eukaryota; kingdom Metazoa; phylum Arthropoda; class Insecta; order Ephemeroptera; family Baetidae; genus Cloeon; species Cloeon dipterum. The sequence goes on from NC_088786.1 coordinate 16,174,744, forward strand.
TTGATCGACGCTCTCCGGCAATAGGACCGAATTACTTGCCGCCAAGGAAGAATAATATTTGGACTGTGGATTGAGGGCTCGAGCTATTCAATCTGCAAACACAGCTGCAATCTAAATTTCGCATTGCTTTACTTTTTCCATCATCCCATCGGAACACTCGGGCCCTCCTCAATCACACTCGAAAACAATTATTCCCAGTCGTGGAGTGTGACGCAAGTCGCGCCGGAATGGCGGCAATATTCGAGAGAGCAAAAGCAGCGAGAGAGGCAACGGCATTAGCAGATTTGCCGTAAAACACGCGCGCAGAACTCGCCGAGCTTTTTATCGCCCGGCACAAGTCACACAAACAACACTTAAGTAGAAATCTTTAAAGCCCTGCCCGTGCAGCTTCAAAGGCTGCGGCGCTGGATAATAAAAGGAAAGGGAGGCGCGGCATTCGCACGGGAAATGAAATTTAAAATTTAATCTGTCATGAATTACAATGCCGAGTGTGAAAAAATGCAATCCTCAGCGAAGACGGCGAGCCGGCAGCCTTCTCCTGCTCCTCCTCCTCGCCTCTCATTCCCTGACTCGCTGGCAGTTTAATATCCACAAGGAGTTTTTTTATACATATAATTTGTCATGTCACGTACTTAAGCTGTAAAAATCTTCATGCAGTGGAGAAATTACTCGGCGAGCTTTCTCTTTAATTAACATTTTTCTCGTGTAATCCTCACGCTGCCGAGCGGCGCGGCCCCTCGCCAAGTTTGCTCTTTTATTCTCATCCGCACCGCCCTCTTATCTCCCCTGCACTCTTTTCCGAGGGCGCCAACGAGTTGAGTCGAGTTGAGATGGGAGAGAAAAAGCATAGAACGCGTTAAGTGTTGGGTTAGCAATAATTGAATTCGCCGCTGCCGCTTCTTTCCTCGCCGAGAGTAAGGGATGAGGCCCTCATTTCCCTGCCGCTTGTCCGGCAGTTTCAGCAGATATAAATAATAACTCCCCCGTTTTAAAGTATTATCAGCGTGGACTTTGTACTTCAAACGCAATATTTTTACCCTTTGGTCGTTAATACTTAGAGTGCAGCGCTGAAAATCAGAAAGAATCTAGCGGAGGAGCGGAAATTCTGCGCCGAGAGTAATTAAAATTCTTGGAGAAATCCACTCAGCGCGTGAAGAGGCAGTTGTTGATGCAAATTATCCAGGCGCGCGCGTATTAATTACCAACTAATTAGTAATTTATCTTTTAGTCAACCCCGCCGCCAAGATCTAAAGGGTTGAGTTTCAGACACGTTCGCGCGGCGGAGGGAAGGAGCGCTAGGCGTCGGAAGACGCGCTGCCACTGCCGCCGCCGCCGTTACTTTTGCCGACGTTGATTAATCTGCCTTGTCGGTGTTATTAATACCAGAGCTTGGGAGGCCACTTATTGCCGGCTGGCTACATTACCGGCTATGAATTATGCACAAATTAGCAGGCAGCAGCCGAGGCCGCGTAGAGCAGAGCCAGCCACTCCTGCAGACTTGCTTTACCGGTGGAGAGGGGGCTGCTTGATTGCTAACAAGATGAAGGAGCGCTATCATGTTCAGCAACAATAAAAATCCAAAGCAAACTCGGTATCAATTACAGGCCGGCCGCAACTTGTGCAAATAGCATTAGGCGGGTGCCACGCGGTGGTAAATTTGAGAGGCCAAAATCCCTCGTCGCGTGACCGCAGAGAGAGCGCGTGAGTGACAAACTTTTCCCTCCGTCTCCTTTCGCAAAGCTCGGGCCTCGCGTGATCGCGTGTAATCTGCATTTATTGTGTTTGTGTGCGTCGCATGTGCAAATATCAGCCGCCGGCAGATGCCTTCCTGTTGCTCACGACCCCATCAAAAATTCATCCGGGCTTGACAAAGCGTTAGACGAGGAAGATTATATCATTTCCGACTAGGCTATTTGCTGGGCACGTCTGTCCAGCGGGCTGCATAGCTCGGCCTTCTGACGCAACTGGGCTGCTCGCCCACCAGGGATTATGCCGCGCGGCTGCTCTACGATTGGACCGCACATTCTTATTTAATTATGCAGCCGTCAAACACCGCTCGGCAAGGTTTCACTGAGATGGGCCAAAAAAGAAAGCTTGGGAGTTGAAGATTTTAATGATTTTCAAGTAAAAATTGAAAAGTCTAATTGGCTTTTTGATTTACTATATTACTTATGAGCATGCTTCAACTGCAGGTTTAAAATAAGAACTCCTGAATTTTGGCAGCTAACGAGACTTCTCCTTCAGGGGTTCGTCCTGAGCTAGCACTGAGATTTAATTTTCCACCCTCTGTTAAAATACCTTCGGTTTATTACAAATCAGTCATTTGCGGTTCAAAGTTGTGAGGGATTATAATTTGTGAAATTTATTGTTTTTGCAGACTCTCCTCATGATGTTTTTTCACGGACTTCTTTTTTGTATTTATAATTACCATTTTTACTTCAATTCATGTTATCGACAAAAAGTAAATAATGACATTTTTAAGTACTCGTTAGCTTTAAATATTTCCTCGTTTTGTTAATTTCAAGTAAAAATGTAAGAGTACATTCTTCCCGTTAAAAACAGCATCTATATGAAATTTGTTTATCGAGTTTTTTTTACTAAATTCGTGGTATGTATATGTAAAGGAGAAGTAAATATTATAATATAGCAATCAAATTAATTAAATATATGTATGTTTTGGGGTAGCTTACGTACGTGTCTCCCTAATCTGTAAAATCACTCTTGTCCATATTTTGGATTCGCCCCATCCCTAAGGGACTGCCACGCCCTTGCTGGCTCCAGCTAATTTAGGCCTCGCTCGTCAAACGCAGTAAAATGAATCAAACTTGATGTGAACGTTGCAAAATCCACGTGCTCGCGATTATGTGCTTGAAATCGGGGTAAATCGATAATTTTAGGTTGCACGCACGATTGCGGTGCAAAATTACACATTGGAATTGAGCAAACAATAAACTTCACCAGTCGCGCTGAGTTAATATTTACCATGCCGCCAGCCTATTTCAACAAACGGCTCAGTCAGAGACGTAATATTATAGCGTGCGCGGTTGGATTTAATTGACCTTTTTAAATTAAAACAATATTGACAGTGAAATGTGTGTCAGCAGCACGCCGAGAGGGACGTAATCCATTCATCAATCTTGTCTGCTGGACTTACGGATCGAATTTCATCAATGTAAAGCAAGCAGCCCCGAATAACTGGCCGGTTCAATCTCGAATTCTCCTACCTGTGTGAATGTAGGTGTGCTTTTTCATGTCCGACTTCTGGTGGAAACGCTTCCCGCAGTACTGGCAGGGGTAGGGCCGCGTGTCCGAGTGGATCAGCAGGTGTGTGGACAGCGTGGACGACCGCTTGAACGTCTTTCCGCATTGCTTGCACTCGAAAATCTTCTCCACGCTGTGCACAGCCCTACAACAAGACCTAAATTTTCAGGTAAATCCGCATTCAACAAAGCTGGCAAACAAAAAATACAAGTGCGGTTGAGGTGCGAGACTGGTGCCGTGAAATTTTAACAACCGCACGCGCAAAATATATTTATAAGGGTTGACCGCTGGCCGGCTGGCGCGAGAGGGCGTGCAGGCAGGTTTGAAATGAAAAAGCAGCACAAATATCAGTTGCAGACAGTATTAGAGATGATATGAAAGTGTCCCTGGTGGATTGCGCTCGGCGCTGTTTCACACACACTGCGTGTAAAAGGGGTGTAGGCGCGTTGCATATTTAAAGGCGCCGCATCTCGAGGGACAATGCGAGCGCGTGTGTGCTGCCCGAAACATCAGGCCAAGTAACAACTCTGACCATCAAATCTCTCGGACCTAACTGTAAACATACACACACACACCCGCCAGCGGCAGCATTTGCGATGCCTTTTCACTTTTTACTTGACGCACACTCGGCGGCCCTCTTGACAGCCCCTTTCCGCCTCCTCTCCGATGCCTGCGTGCGCTTTTTATGCTAATTTGCCTCGACTGCCTCACTTGCACGCGGCCGGGTACAGTCTGCTTTTGAATTTAATTATTATCTTGCAATTTGTTAATTGTCAAAATGAATAATTTGGAGTGAACTCGATGGTAAATTTGAATATTATGTAATGAGTCTTTTTATAACTAACAAATTCTGATCTGATCTGATTTAAAAAAATCGTGTTTTAAAATTGAAACAAATAAATCACAAATGTTTCTCACTCATGCTGCATGTTTAAAAAAACGCAAAAAAATTGTCCAGTTGTACACTGTTGGTTTCGAATGAATAAATGTATCTAAAATGAAAATTATGGCTTTGCTCTGTGTGTATATCTTCACATTTAGCCGCCCATCCTGGATTGACTCAAACTTTGCCATGGTGTTATTATTTCAGTTTATTTTTAATAAATGCCCCGTGTTTAAAAAAACTAGTTAGAAAATTTATGGTTTAAGTAATATAATAAATAAAATTTCATAAAAACACAGGTACTTTCTTTATTCATGTGAGGAAGGATGTTAGTCGAGATCAATATAATTAATGTGCTATTTATTTATTTATTTAAATATGATTACACTTCCTTGTGCAGCAATTTTTCAATTCAAATCTATGCTCGAACTTTTAAAAATCACACTTAGTTTTATTGCAATAATTTTGAGTTCATCTATTTGAATTTAAGTTTTCTTTAAATGCATATACATGAGTAAAATTTGCATCTGTTCCAAAGGTTTTTCGTCAAGTCAATTGCTTCTCTACCCTTTCCTTGAATTTCTCACGAGACGCCCATTTAGGCAGCATAAATTTTACACCGGGCGTCCCAAATCGCAATTGCTTGCTTAAAAATAGATGCGGCGATAAATATTAAATCAGCCGCGTTGAAAAATGCTGCAGTATTCATGACGGTGGGCAAATAATACAGTGCCACTGACAGCAGGGTGAAAACCCACATGCCTCGCAATCTCATTGTGCTGAGCAGGATTGGTGTCAACCTTTCATGCAGCTTTTCCAAACACGGAACGCCACAAATTTCTGCTTGAATATTTGAGCAGGCGTGTGTGCACTGGAATGAGCTTCAGCTTTCAGTTCTAGTTTATTTTCGGAATGCCGAGCACGAACGGCGAAATTCAACACGGCTTTCCGCGTGGAAAGCTTTTGAAAGATACGAGCAGCAATTGGAAATTACTTTACACCGTGACAGAATTATTTGATATCTCTACGTCAGCGCCGCATGATAAAATTTTCAGTCGGAAATAATTTTGATTTAAATTTATGGAGGGGCTGGGTTGCCGCAGGTCGGAAGGGCAACCCACAAGTGAGTCATCAGGAGCGGAGTTGTTTTGCGCGTGTCACGTAGCTCGAGCAGAAAGGCAAGACACTTGACATACAAATCGCCTGCTTACCTGTGCTGGCTGAGGCTGATCTCGTGTCCAAACGTCTTGTTGCATAACTCGCAGGCGAAGGGCCGCTTGCCGTTGTGGGAGCGGCGGGCGTGCACCTCGAGGCCGTGCGGCGTCGAGAACATCTTCTCGCACTTGATGCACGAATACACGTCCCCCAGGGGCCCGACGGGCCGCAGCAGCCCCGACGCCGACTCTTGCGCTTTGGACGCGCCTGACATGCCCGGCCCGTTGGCCATTGCGGCGGCCGCGGCGGCCACGGCAGCGTGCTGCATCGCGTGGTGGAAGTGGTGCCGCAGCCGGAATAGCTCCTCGTGGTAGGGGGCGGCCGCCCCCGCCTCCGGGGGCGAGTTGGACGACGCTGTCGAGTTTGGCGAGGCCGTCGAGTTGGGCGACGTGACGGCCGGCTGCGAGGCGGCCGCGGCCGCCGCCGCCAGGCTGAAGTAGAGCGAGCCGAAGTGCGGCGGGGCCTGGCCGCCCCCGCCGTCCCGCTCGTAGAGGCCCAGGCCCAGCAGGGGGAAGTGCCGCGGGATGAACTGCTCTTTCAGGTCCAATCCAGGGTAGAAAAAGGGCCGAGCCACATCGGGCAGCACCCTGCGCGCGGGGTCGGGCCGGCTCAGAAGGGCGCTCACGCTGAACGTCTCCGAGTGCTTGGCCGCCGGTTGTACCGCGTTGGGCTTCGAGTCCGGCGTGTCCCGGCCACCGAGCCACACGCGGGTTTTGTTGCTGTTGGTGGTGCTGCTTGAGTCGGCTTTGTTCGTCGGGGGAGGTGGAGATGGCGACGACGGTTTCTCTTCCTCAAACGGTGAAGGGTTCTTCCGCGAGTCCACCAAGCGACTCACTCCAAAGGTAATGCGATCTGAAACGATATAATTTAGGATATTATAAATATTATTATCCTATTATATTTAAGTTGAAACAGGCTTTCATTTAAAATTGCCAGTAATTTTTAAGCCTTGTTGTAACATTTTTAAAACTATAAATATGGTAGACATCACAAAAATTAATAAATGTAATGTCTGCCTTTGTCAAAACTACTTCATTTTTTAAATTATTATTAAAATTTATTTTTAATTATTCATGTATCATTGAGTTATTTTGTTATATACAGACAAAATGTATATTTTGTAGCTGATATTTTAACTATAAATTTTGCACTTTCAACAATGATTATCCAATTGAAAAATTAATTTACAAGTTGTTCTTAAAATATTTTTCTGAAATAAAGACATTGCTTAAGAGCAAAGGAAGGCAAAATACAATAACTTGAAAGTTAAAGCTATGAAAATTTGGCAGTATTGCACTTTTTAATGATTACGATGCAACCTTTTCTCTTTGATTTTCAGGGGTGAAGGAGTGTGAAATACTTAATACTTGTCTGGAATTACAATGCTCATTACTCTATGCGATGCGCGCTTCCCGATTTAGACACAGACAGCAGAGCGTGGCGGATCGGAAGAGAGGGAGGCGATGTAGCGGAATCGCCGCACTCAGGGGTGTTGCGCGCGCGTTGACGAGTCATTGTTGTGTTCATTATTGCTTTCGCTCGCTAGCTCAAAACTATCAATCACGCCTAAGCCCAACTTGGGAAACAAAACACGTGTGCCGTGGAAACAGCAAATCTGCCGGCAATGACGCTCCAACACAATTATTGTTCCACGCCGCCGTCGTCGTTTTGTTTGTGCTCGCGCGTTTCATGCTGTGTCGACGTTCCGACCACCATGGTTGACACTGCACAATGCTAATGAGAGGTTGTGGCGCCAGCCGAGCAAATGTGTGCCGAGAGGAACATGTTCCTCTCGGCGCTGTGCAACTAAATCGCTAAGTGCTTGAGTCTTTATTCACTGTGTTTTTTTAAATACTGCAGTTGTTTCCAACAAATCTAAAAGTTTTTGTATCAGTCATGATAAATTCAAAAATGTTTTGGGATTCGATAATTTTATTTTTTTTAGTTTTTGGTTGTGTTAGTCAAATTGTCAAGTAAAAACTATTTAAAGCAAATCACTCAAGATCTCAAGCTTGTTTTGTAAACCACTACATATTTAATCACGTCGGAATGAAATATAAAATTTCCCACACTGCTGTAGCTGATTTTGGAAGCAAAACAAAATTATAAAAATTGCCCTCTTTAAATGAGAAGCACGTATGCCTGCGAAACCCATTTCTTATTGTTTGACCTTGGAAGAAATAATTTTAAACTCGATTTTACATAGAAAAAATAGGCATTATCTTTTGATAACCTTAAAATGGATATTAAAAATAAATTATCTTGCTTTGTGGATTGTTTACTATACACCGAGGAAGCTGTCTTCTAATTTTAACTTGAAAATTATATTAATTAAAGTCTAACCCAATAAAGCTAATGTGAAGCTACAATTATTCCTCTCAATTAAACTCAATGCTTCGAAATTTCAAGTCCAAATGCAAATTTTCTTAAATATATTCGAAATGGTAATTTTCATAATGCAATGACATAATTCTCATAACCATTAAGAAAGAGAAAGATGGCCAAAAAGATTGAGGAAACAAAATTTACGGGAATATTAGTTATAAAATTTGGTCAATGAACTTAAAAATTCTAGAAAAACCTGCCTGCAATTTGTATCAAACTTTACAACCTTTTGGGTTCAAGAAACGAAAAAAATTTATCAAGTCGCTAACCTAAATTCGCCAGCGGAGAATGAGCAGAGCAAATTGTTCATTTTGCGCAAAGCGAGTACCTTTCTCTCATATTTTTAGCAACGAGGGGCAATAATTTTGTCGAGATATGAGTTCCTCCGCCGATTTTAATTAATCTGCCGACGGCAGAGTGCTCGTTCGCTCGTTATTAAATTATTTTACAGCCTCTCGCTCACTCGCTCGGGCGTAAAGCATAGGCAGTTAAAAATTTTTCGCCGACACTACCTAAAACCTTGGCGAATTATCACCGACAAGGCGCGCTAATAACCCAATCTTATCGGAGGCAATAATAAGAGGGGCAAATAAACCGGTAAAAGTGTAATTTACGACGGTATCGTAAAATATTCTTCAATTTTCATCATCATCGTCATGACGAGAGCCTCTTTGCATATGCACGCCGCTCTGATGGGGTATTATGACAGGCTGGCAGTAAAAATAAATCAATTTCGGGCGTGATGAGCGCACAATAGAGGCGAGAAGCGCGCCGCCGCCGCCGCCGTGGCTTCCGCCCCAATGAATATATTACGCGCCGGCCAATTTGATATCCGTAAATTACAAGTTCATCTTCTCCTCTTCCTCCTCCGTATTTATCACCGAGTTTAATTATTGCCATGAGAGGGTGAAAAAATATATTATGAACTCGAGCGGATTCGCAGTCATGCTTGCGTGCCTCATAGGGGTGTGAAATTCGGGGGTCGAACATCTGCTCGGCAAGGGGTCGCATGAATCCGAATGAGTCGAGGGCATATGTTGCTCTTTCGCAGGCCGGACTCTCGGCTTCTCTTTTCTCAATGGCTTAATTGCCCGGCAATTTTTATTGCCGGGGAATTTTACTGTTTGTTGCATCCACGCACCGAGTGAGAGAGCTGATAGCGCGCACCAGATGATAATTTCCCGAATTTATAAGGACATATCATAATGTTTATACTATTTACCGAAACCCCTGCTATAATGTTTGTCGACTGAGCGCCAGGATTAGAGCTTGATCGCGGATATAGCACACACAAGACACCGCGCAATTTACACACACACACACACACACACATACGAAGGCAGGAGATAAAAAAGTTGGCCGAGTGATTTATGCCAGTTAAATGTTATCAGGACCACAATATAAACCACGTCACTGTTCAATACCGAGAGGTAATCCAATATTAAATCCCAGTCACAATAAAATACCAAGCTGAGAAATCCTTGTGCCACTCCTCGTGCCGAGAGATTATTTTTATGCTCCGAATTATCTCCCTGGGAGTTTTATTCCGGCCAATATAATTAGGGATTACTAGGCAATAACTCGATTGCATTTGAAAACGAGTAGAAATATTCCACCAAATTATCTTGCAAGTGGATCGTAATCCTCGGGGACTTAAGTTATCACCCGAAAATTTCCCAATTTGAAAAATTTCACTCGCGTTTGTGTTGTGTGTGAAAAGGAATCTTGCCCGCGAGGGATTTCTTTTCGGGCGTTATCTGGTGGCGCGGTGCGAGTGTAGTTTGCTTTCGGTGACAGCAGAGTGTTCTTTGATTTATTGCTATTGTAACCACGTGACCTCATCAAATCACTTCTTATCACAGACGTTAATCCCTTTTTTTCATCCAAACCCTGCCTCGCTCGACGTGCAGATGCAGGGAACGGTCGGCGTGCGCTTTTCTCAGCGCACGGATTCGGCCGGCTGACGGAGCAGGGCCCGTCCTCTCGGCCTAAAACACACAAACATCCTACGTAAAAAAGCGGGTGTTATCTCGTCCGTTAGGAGCTGTCTAATTCACACCTTGCCAAAGTTGATCCTCGCTGTGTTTGTCGACAATCACTGCATACGAGGAAAAATTGCAAGGGGAGCTAAATATGATGTCAAATTTTTGGAAGACTTATCAAGAGAGATGGTTTGGAATTTGAAGTTCAATCAATTTTTGTTACTTAAGAAACGTATTTTAGTCAAGTCAATTTAGAAAGAGTGTTATCAGCTAAAGCTTTAGGTTTATTTAACATTGGCTTTAGATATTTTAGGAGCGTTTTTACCTAAATCTTTGCTTTTAGCTGAAGAGTCATTTCCAGATATAAAAAGTAGGATTTTGTTAGCATTTTGGTAATCCAATAATTAGCCCATGTATTAATCACACCTTTTTGTCTTGAATTAGTCTGTTCAAGAACTTAAAAACTTTCAAAATTTTATGGAAACAAATGGATTTCTGGATTTTGCAGTATCATTCTTCGTAATCAAATATAAAATTCTAAAAGAATATTAGTGGTTTCTCAACTATTCTCTCTCAGCCCTAAACCAACTTGCACGCCAGAAGTGGTGCCCTTTCTCACTTTTTTATCTCTTGACATGTCATTTTTGTGATAACTGACAAAAACATAATTATGTATATGTATATTTTCTAAGTGAGAATAAACAAACATAATAATAACTTGGCAGACACATTCCTCCTATACTTTTTGATTGATTTCAGAGTTCGCAAAACGATTTCGAACACCGACTGCTTTGCTCATTTGATCTGCAAGCAACATCAATCGGAAAAGAAAAATGACTTATTAATCAAATACGCGTGTGCTGTTTGCTGCCCGCACTGAATACGGCATTAGGCGCGCTCGAACGTGCTTTGTCGCTATAGCAACAACAATTTGCAAGCGTCTCCCGTCGTGCTGGCTGAGCGCGATGCAAACTATAATTGTCGGCTAGATTTGTGCCGGGCTAATCTGTATGCACAGCCGCACACAATTGCGCTCTCAGTGCCCTGGGGTGCAATCAGCTCTCGGTGTCAGGAGCTGATTGCCAGTATATGCCTCGCCATTACACCCTGCATCATCAAAAAGCTCTGGGCCGGCGCAATCAAGAAGCCCAATCTCGCCCCCTTTTCCGATCCGTCCGCCCGTGCCGCCGCGCACTTTGCAGCCAGAATTGCCATTTTTCTCCTTCCTCTTACCTTTGCTCGAGGCTTCTTCCACGGCCGGGCTCTCCGTCTGCTTCTCTTTCATCAGCGGAGCTGCGCCCCACAGGCGACTGTAGTAGTTTAGGCCGGCAAGGGAGGCGGCCGCCGGGGTGGCCGCCGAAGAGGCCGTTCCTGGACTCGATGAGCTGGTCGCGTCTGGAACAAAATTCGGCCAAATTTGTGTTAAATTAAGATGGTAATTGAGGGTTATTTTATAAAACACTTTTAAAGGAATAATAAATTCTTAAAGAATGTTTTACCACTGAAAATTAAAAGTTCGCTATATGGTTTTATCAACCCAATTAAATTTTTAAGCAATTGAATCACACTTAAAAATGCTATCAAATATAGATTTGATAAGCTATCTGAAATTAGCAGCTACATAATATATGTAGATTTCTAATTTGAAACTATTTCTTTTACCTGGCATTTACTTCAAATTAATTTTCCAATAACAATTGAATATAAATATTACATAATCTAATTTGTTTTCTTAAGAACACTAAATTTGTTTTTCAAATTTTTTATTCTATATACCTTTAAGATAATTTCATTAGACACCAATACTATACAACTTTATTAACTACAGTCAATAATTATTTGTCGTTTATTACCTTTTATTTAAATTTTGATTTTTACCAATTACACGACAGTTTATTTTATGTATATTAATATTACTAAATTTAAAATATTATTGTAACTCATGTTTAGTTTTTAAGTTTTTGTACGACACATTATTTCAAAAATTGTGAAGACAAAGTTTGGAAATTAATTTTATTTTTCATTACTGAATAAGCTAAAATATACATAATTGTGTGGTTTCAATTTATTGAACACAATACCAGAAATCTTCTCATGTAGTTCAGTAGGAGTACTGTGCAACCAATGGCATTTCTTTATCTTATTACCGTACAACAAATTTCAGGAAAAAACCTAGGCTCAAAATGTTGACAGAAGATTTATCCATTAAGAATTTCAGAAATTTTCTGCCAATTTCTTTTAACAATCGGACATAACGAACTCACGAACTGAAAAGACTATAAATATCTATTTCGAACTAATTTATCGATATTCTTAAGTAAAAAATAAGCTTAAATTGGCCCTCAACTCATACCTTAAAACGTGCGAGATTGCAACATTGTTATTTTTCAAGGATTGATAGAATTTAGCTACAGCACAAACTCATAGAAAATCGAAAATATTTCGTCTTTCTATTTGAAACCCTCTTTCTTTGTTTCTCGCTATTATTCAAAGATTATATTCGTGATGGCACATGGCTGCGACAACATTGTAACTCTCACATTTCGTCCACTTGCGAGCATTTGGGCAACACGGAACCGTTGGCGGAACTCGTCGCGCATATTCGGTGCACTCAGACGACCGACCAATTAAATAATATTTTGTCACCGTTTTTTGCGCCCAAACGAACACGGGCCGAGAAATATAGAGGCGACGAGAAATTAAGCCTCGAGTCTGGCTGCGTGCATCAGTCCCACGGTGGAGCGAAATAGAAGAGCTCATGAGCAGGAACTGCACGGCGCGGCGTGCAAAAAAGCAGCAAAAACGGCCCGGCTGCATGCAAAATATGCGGCGCCGAAAAAATTGCCACTCTGACGTCTCGTTGCGTCAAAGTCGAGAGCACATTAAAGGCTCAATCTGTGCCACAAACTGAAGAGATTCGCAGCTTGACGTCACACGTGTGTGATAGCCGCGCGTTTTGAGTTTTTGTGCGGGCAAAAAATCGCGCGCCGCTCTAATTAAGGAATTCTTTTCGCGGGTGGAATTTTCGCAGCCCCTCTAGCACACTTTATTTCTTATATCGAGCCGGATCGAGCGGCTGTTGCGTTCCTCAAATTAAGGGCTAAAAACCCCGTTTATTCCCGAAAACACTCGATTTCCGAGAAGTTTAATTTTGCTTCGGCTAAGCTGTTTAGTGGAATGCGTGGGAACGCTGCGAGTCAGCGAGAATAATTTCGCATTAGTTGTTTGTTATGTCTCGGCACGGTCGTTGGCTCTTATTTTGTTTGACAAATAATTATATTCAGATTTCTACACTCCCGATGTGCTGAGAATGGTTTACCGTTCGAAATCTGTAAATAATCACGTTTCACCAATAATTCTTAGTCAAAACTTTGCCGGCGCACAGTTTCCGAGAAGAGAGAGAGAGAGCGTTTCTGACGTGTGTATTCAAAAACAAACTCTTATGCATGAGATTTATCTCCCGCAGCTGTGCTTTAAAATATAACGAATTGAAGATTTATATGTATGTATAGTGAACAAACGAAAAAATAATTGATTTACATCCCGTGAACGTAAAACAAATTTTTGTAGCAGCAAAAATAATTTAAACAAACGAACAGATGAAAAAATCAAATGTCCGTCGATTTCTTCAGAGTCATTTAAGCGATCAAAACAAAAGCACGTGCGCGGCTGATCGAAAAATGTGATATGTAGTTAAAAATCGGCACTCACCATCGCATTTGCCTTTGGGGGTGACAATCCTGAAAGCACTAGTGTTGGAGTTGGCCTTGCCAAGCAGCAGGTTGAGCCCTGAAGGTGGCGCCGAATTGCGCGGCGCCGGGCTGGGCGACCTGCTGTTGTTCGGCGAACTGCTGGGGCTGCTGTGCCTCTGGTAGATGTACGACGAGTCGTCCAGGTTGTTGTTGTTGACGCTCGTCGTCGACTTCAGGGTGAAGTCGATTGGGTGCGACGAGGAAATCGCCTCCATTGCGGACCCTGAGCTGGCCAAGGAAGGTCTCAGTCAGAGCTGCTGTATTGCCGGTGGGTCCACTTGCACACTGTCAGCCGCCGGGCCACTCTTGGCAATCTTCGGTGTGCAGCACACACCCACAAGGCCCCCACCACCGCTATCAATTCCGGATAATCTCACCCCTTGCTCACCCCGCGCCACCGACAAACACACCCCGCCGGCTCATTCAGATGTGCCGAACGCTTTTCCCTCACACATTTCGCACAAATAAATAAATTTTTGCTAAGAAATTATATTTAAATTCGTGAAAATAATATTTTTTAATTTTTAAATTCCCGTCAGAAAATATTTTTAAAAAATCTCCCTGTAGCAATTTTTGGGGGCATTCGAACCAAATTATTTAATATTTTTCTAAATTTTTTCACCTTTTATTCAGGGTGCTAATGCTGGTTTTGATTTGGAAGTAGAGAATGGGATGAAGTTGTGGCGCATTGATTGGTGCCGTGGTAGTGAGATTATAAGCCTGCCGCTGCGTGATTGGTTGCCAGGCCGCCCTCAGTGCCACGCCTATAGTCGCAGTTAGCTCTACTCGCTCATGCTCTGCTCTCTGCTCTGTGTGTGTGTGTGTTAGCATCGCGGCAGACGGAAAATAGAGTCGGGAAAATACACTCTCTTGCTTTGTCATGCCTGATTTTTTTAAAACTCTCTCCGGCACACTCAATTCAGAAAATCAATCTCACAAAGCAAATCCACGATTTTTCTCTTGCTGTAATAAAATAGAGTAGCATGAAAAATATTTCTTTGCATTTTATCCGTTTGTTTAAAAATATTTTTTTAAACAACAAATTTACTGTATAAATAATTAAGCAAAATAAATAGCTGAAATATAAAGCCTTATTTTTTTACTAAAATTTATTGAGATGAAAAACACAAAAGACCTTTTAAAAATTTTCAAGAATCTTAAACAAAGATCAATTACAAGCATCAGCCTCTCTGGGAAAGTCGATCGATGAATAATATCTATAAATCAGATACACCTTAAGGAAAAACACTCCAACCTTCATCAGCTATTATTAATTTTAATTTAAACTCTAAATTAGTTCAACTCAGCCATGAAATTTATTCAGTTCGAGTTTTTGTGTAATATCTTCTTCTAGATGATGTCGTCAATTTTGTAATCCTTCTCCACAGTGCCACAGAAGCTCGCAAGCAGTTTTTTGCGTTTCGTTCTGCAAGAATAGAGCGTTGTGCATTTATAATCTGTGACGTTGCTGGAGAGTCGTTCATTATACATGGGATTTAGCCACAACAATGAATCATTAGGAATTAAACAGAGGCGGTGCCGGCGAAGGGACGAATTTGCTTCTGCGTTGTGAGCCGCGGGCTGTGTATTGCAGGGATTAACCCCCGGTGCATGCTCCGATACAAGGGGCTAACAATTCTGCACCACGCATTTGCATTATCACGCCGTGCACCCAGACAAAGAACAACATCTCGCCTCAAAAGCAGCGGCGATTAGAAAAAGAAGCGCCGCGTTTTATTGCTTGCTCGGATTAGCAGATCTCTGTGGTGGAATTATAGGCTCTCCTCGATCCTCGTTGTTCAGAGTTCGCGGAAAGGGCGCGTAAATATTCTCGTAAATTACTCGCATGCGCGTTCAGAAAGTTTGCCAAACAAGGAAATATTTAATAATTATATACATATTTGCTCCCGTGTATCATATGGTACAATTTAAGATTTTTAGATCTAAAATGACCATACGTGGAATTTTTTCCTCCTAGCAGCCGCAGGTGGCTCCTTAAAAATCTAACGGGTTATGCAACACGCTGGTCGCCCCAGCACCTCAGGTTGCGCTGTATACCTTCGAATTATTGTGGGATGTAAATTTTCACCAAATCCTTTAATAGCCGTATATAGTAAAAACGAATTTTGTCTCGTAAATTAATAGATTTTTCAAATTGCTGGATCTTAAAATTATTTCACCGGTTATATTTCAGCCACAAAAGGATGCTCAAGTAGAGACTTGGAGATCTTTTGATGTTTTGTGCCTTTCGTCATCTTTTATGCACGAAATGAGCATGAATCACATGATTTTTAAACATTTAAGCCAACACTAAATTGTTGTGAAACGGTCTAAAATATCCACTTAATCCCCATTGATACTTTGAAATTAAAATATTGATTTAAAATCATTAAAAGAGTCGTTTCAGTGAAGATTTTTCTATTTTACTTTCAACGTGTTTGCACTAGATTAACAAATGGGTCAATTTTTTATTTAAAATAAAAATTTCCTTCAAATAATATGCTATAGGAATGAAGACATGGAATCTTCTCACATTAATATTTTGTTATATTTTTCAAGTTCAATCTGAAACTCGTGGTTCAGCGACTACTTTGATATCGCTTCGTTTTTTGAAATATAGCAGATTTTAAATCGATTTTCTGTGGTTCTGTGCAGTCAGCATAATGTTTATTTTCCTTTCTATTGGAAATCAAGCTATGTATTTTTATTTAAGTAAAAACAATCGATATAAGGCAATGACACTGTCCGATTTTGATCTATAAAATATGTAATTGCGCCAGTCGATAAATGAGCAAGGAAATCTGGAAGAAAATCTACCAGCAAAAACCCATCTAAAATGCATTTAAATTTTTTTCAAATAAAAATATGGAAACATCTTTAATTCGCAACTAAAAATTATTGAGAATATAACTTAACGTTTTATATACATACTATGATGATGATCGTGAGTAATTATGTAATATCAAAAGTTAACTATATTGAATCATTTGTTGACATTTAATGTTCACATTTCTGTAGAGCTTAGTAAATGGCACTAAATAATCTTTGTGGTTTAAGCATCAAACTGCTGGTGATAAGTCGCATCAAGCAGGCAGAAGGGCGAGCGTTCACTTTCCACATATAGTGCGTCACGTGGCATCGATCAAATCTTCACGCCAAGGGACAAAATTGTTGCGAAAACCACAGCAAGACGCATTTTTTGCCGCTTAGCCAAACAAGTTCAAACCGAATCGAATTATCACCGGACAAATCATTATCGCTCAAATTTCATGCAGTAAATCTCGGATTAACACTTGGTCTGATAAGGCCTGTTTATCTGTCCAATTAACCTCATAAAATCTCTTTTGAGTAGGGAATCAACCGCGCCAAGGTAGGCGAGATACGTGGCTCTGTTTGCTGGGCTGGCTGCACACAAAGCACGCGAGTTTTGGATTTGGAATGCTAATCAACCAGATTGTGCTGAGTCGAGAGTTAATCATAGACATTATCATCACTTGAAATGTAATTAAGGAATGGCATATCATTTTAACTGCGTTTTAAACGAGCAATTAATCTTGAATTTTCATATCTTTATGCTATCAATCCATGCGTATTTTCTTTAAGTGTTGGTTAAAATTAAAAAAATTTTAAAACAGACAATTTTATAGTGATTAATATTACAATACACTTACGAAAGCGTCTCTAATTTTTTTGAAGTTTCAAATGCATTAATATTAATTTTAAACGATGTGTATTTGTTTAAAATTGTTTTATTAAAAATTAATCGGCTATATGCATTTAAGTTTTTCAGAATAATGCAATCGTCTTAAATATGTTTGTGATAGATGTTACTAATAGTTATTAATTCCATAAGCATCTTGATAGATTCAAATACAATTGGAAAGGATAAAAAAATGATATTGCTCTACTATATAACAATGAGAATAAAAGATATGTTAAATTGACCAAACAACGTCTTTAACTTATGTGAATTCTGAGATTCAGGATAGTGCAAACCAGATGCAAAACATGATTTGTAATAATCGTTGAAAAACATTATTCACTCGAGGTTGGCTAAACATTTGATGGGGAAATGAAAAACAAAGACTTCATCCTCGTTGATTTCAGAGTTTTTCACTGAACTCGACATCAGCGAATCAACTCCACCCTGTTTCATGAGATACAAAAATACAAATCAATATACACCAGCAAAAATACTTTCAAAACAATTAATACAAAACGTTCAATAATCATTAAAATTATTTTGGAGCTAGTTGCGGCATATTTGTGAAAAATAAATGTGTTGTTATTTATTACATAATTTTATTTTTTATGAAAAAATTGTGTTGGTGTGTATTAATTTTTTTATTTCCATGCATTAGGACAGACTTGACTTTCCAAAACTGGTCGAGTGAATAAAAAACTGAAATCAATGAGGATAGATTCGAGCTAAGCATTTTCCTATCAATTATCGATTATTATTATTATTTATTCTCACACTTCGTCATAATACATTAATGTTATCACATGTTAAATACATTTCTTAATGTAAGATCACATTTGATGAATAAGACAAATTTAATAATTTTTAAAACTTTTTAACTGTAAGTAAATATAAAGCTGCGATGTGGACGATTTGAATAAGCAGTTGGTGCGAGTGATAAACAGAAGCGGAAGGCCCGGGCAAATCAGCAACTCACGCAGGCAAGAATTAATTAAAGCCGTGCTCGCAGACCATAAATCACACCGCACGACCAGGGTGCAAACCCGGCTGCATTCCTCGCGTCCCCAACTGCAGTTCATCGCCTTTTCAGATTCCCGCTCTCTCTTTCTCTCAGCACCGCGCTGTCACAGATTATCGATGATGAATGTCTGCCTGCTCTGTGACTATTGATTTGAACCCGGCCCGCGCAATAAATGGGTTAATTGCTGAGATAATTGGCATTCCATTGTCGCGAATCATGAGAAAGCGGCGCTGCAGCATGCGCGCGTGCATGCAAGCTGAATAAATTAATGAAGCCAGCGCGCGCATCTATTTACCCGCCGCGGCAGAGCCACCCCTTTGCATTTTTTGCGCCCTCCGCGTGCGCACCCCTGCTCGATTTTCGAGCGGGATTTCACTTTGATGCCATTATATTTGGCACCCCCTGCCTACTTGCGGCGATAATAAATATTAGTGGTGTGTGCCCACATCAATATCAACAATTATAGTTGAAAAGTCAATCCCGCCTGTTGAAAAGGATCTATTATTATGCTCCTATGAAAGGATTCTCATGCAGCGATATGCTGATGCGTGTGCTGTGCTCTTTCTAACGTGTGTTTCAATGATAATCCGACCCCTGCGCAATAAAAATTTCGTGCCAGATAAATGAGAGAAGAGGGATTAAATCTAGCTTTATGGCACTTTTATCGCTGCTCTTAAAAAGTATAGTCGAAGTTTAAATTTAGAATGAACAAGGCGAAAAGCTCGTTCTGGGTTTTTTAATTGCAATCATTTTTACTATCTTGGCAATTCAAGGGCAAAAATAACCCACGTATTTCAAATGATGGAGAAATTTATTTCCTTACTAAAAGTCTGATTTTTTTATCACCAATACAAAAAAATATATTAATTCGTAACATGCATGTTTAACCTACTAATCCGTAATATTTACAATAGGATTTTGAAATGCATCAAAATATCAATTTTAGCCAAATATTTTTATTAATACATAACTAAACTATTAACTTAACATAGCTAATAAAATTATTATTTTTCTTTTGTCTTTAAAGAACTATCATCTTCTGGTAAGCAAAGAACTCTTTAAAAAAATATTCACTTTCTTTAAGGTCAGCAATTCTGCTCTATCGGCAGCTAAAATTTCTCGTTAAATCCAACCCATTCGTGGCCTGTTGACCCAAGCTGCACTTTTAGACTGTGGAACGGAAGGGAGATGACGTGTTCGCGCGGGCGAATTATTTAATAATTGCCAGTGAGTGAAAGCGTGCTGTTCTAAATTTATACGCAGCTAAAGTGCGTGGTTATCAGTGAGGAGGCGCCACAACGATTGCCCCAGCCGACTCAGATTCTTATTTTTCTCAACCTTTTGACCATCACATCTCGTTGAATGCACACCCACTCACAATAAAAGGCGGCACGGCTCGTTTTCTCTGCCGCGCCGCCGCTGATGTCGCATCCCACATGCTTTTCTCCGCGTTCTTGCGTGATTGTCTCGCCGGCAATCACGAGTTAAAAAATTTAAATTAAACTAGTGCATGGTGCCGCCGCAGCATAGGGGCTTCGTGCCGACTTTTTATTTGGGGGATTTCTCGGAACGAATCGTGACGAGTGTTAATTGCTCAAAGGCCCGCTAAGCGCAAAGCAACAAATTAAAATAGCTTGTGGCAGTTAGATTTTTATCCAAAATTTAGTTTAAACCCGAATTTTTAAATTTGTAATATGATTTAATTAATTTTTGTGCATATTTTCAGAATCAATTTTTTTATTATTATTATAATTATTATTTATTCTCACACTTTTTCATAATACATTAATGTTATCACAAGTCAAATACAAATATAAATCATGTGAGAAAGGGCGACACTTCAGGAAAACACGTTACTAAGACCCTGCCCTTGTTGACAAAGCCGAAGTGAGCCCAGACATATATATATAAAAAATGAATTTTAAGAAAAAAAATCTGTTTCCATCAAATTGTGAAAATGATTGAAATGGTCGCAAACTGTTACACTTTAAGATTTAATTTTACAATGGCTACTCCAAAGGCAATAATTGACAAGGATTGGAAGTCACTATCATAATTATTGAATTAAAATCATAGTAAAAATTATTCATATTCGAAAAATTCAAAAAAGGGGTTTATTTTAAAAGTTGTAGGGTGTCTAATTTTGCATCATTTTGCACAAAGTCTGCCATCTCAAGATATTCTAATTTTTTGGAACGCCGAGGGGCCCAATTTTCTAGATTTCACCTCGATTTTCCGGGAAAAGGATTTTAAATTTTTCCCACAAATTTGGTCATTTACCGCCTCTTTACCACTCAAACTATATATATACACACACACACACACAAATCAGGATTGAGTTCAAACAAGAATTTGAAAATTGCAGACTATCTCAAAATATCTCGTTGAAACATGCGTCTATGAGAACTCATTAGTAATAAACATTTGTTGAAATTTCTTCGAGAAATGAGATAATTTTACTATAATTCGCACCAGTGCAAAGAGAGAACAACGCTGGGTTGTAGTGCACGCGTCAGGCGGTCTCGTGGCAAAAGATAATTTCATTATAGGCGGCGCGATAAACGAGATTATTATTACGCGCGGGCTAGCTTATTTCGCTCAGGGTGTGCGGTGACACGCCAAACTAGGCGAGTGCAAAGAGATGCGCGGCAGATGGCCCCGCAGACAGATGATTTGTCCGACTCGATTAGTCAATTAATTCCGACCTGCATGATGTGCTAACCGGCCGTGTTGCGACGCAACCATAAAAATCTCTCGAATGGAGCTTTTTCTCTGCTCTTTTTTATGCGTGTGATTACTGTATTATTTTCCAGCTGCCGCACCGGCCGTAAAATACAATGTCCCTGTCGCGTCGCCGCCGCCACTGCCACCGCTGCCGCTAAATAAATTTAATAATATTTGGCTGACTGATGTGGTCATGGGGGTGGACACACGAGCTCTTTACGAGCCGCCAGCCGTGAAAAGTGCGCGACATTTGCCGCTGCCCGACGTTATCGCTGCGTTATTATTTTGGATTTGCCTTTTTCCGACGGAATTTGTGTCTGAATTATGTGACCCGTGTGTGTATGTGCAGGAATTCGTACTAAGAGTCATACGTATCAAGTGACAGCAGTGGAAGGAAGCACCGGCCCACCCACTCGCTGCCTGGCTGGCTGCTGCTATTTTTACAAAGCAGCAGGCTCGCCTGTATCAAATTATATCAAATTCTCTGTGTGTGTGATAATAATACGAAGTGTGTTTCATAATCTAGAAGCTAGCTGTCTGCGACGCATCCACTTCGTCGTAACACGACACCGTTCATGTAAAAACCGATTCACCCTTTCATACAAAAGCAACTCGTGCCACTGACTCACCCGGGAAAAAATTAGAACGCCGATGCTCTGTAATGATTTCGACTCGTTAAAAATTTGTTCGAATGATGAGATCAAATAAATCTTGACACATTTTTAAATTAAAGGAAGCATTCATAAGATATAGCGTGACAAAAAGTACACATTTTACTTCCAACTCGATTTCAGCCAACAATAGCTCGATTCCTCTCATTGTTTCAGGTTAGCCTCTTTTTGGTTCTGACCCTTGGTTGATTGCAGGTGAAAGACAGGCAAATAAATTAAGAAAATTAATAATTGATTGTTTTGAATATAGAATAAATTAATAAATTAGTACTAATGCGAATGTGGTAAATATGAAGAATCCCAAGTAATTAAATATAAAAGGAATTCATTTTGGGGAAGGCCTTGTTAAAAACTATTTCGGTTTTACCCACGCTCGGTGATTACAAATATATAATATGTTAAATGCAAGAGTCGACGAATTACGACAGCGATGTTGTTGCTGAACGATTGCCCTTAGCCCTGATGGATTTATGTCCAAGTTAGCGTCGTCTTTCAAGCTGCATTTAAGCTCGAGCCAATGAATGCGATTTTTTGGAATTTTAGTCAATTTTAATTCGGCTTATATTGGTTCAAATATTGCAAAATATTTTAGTCCCAATTTTCAATTTGTTTAATCTATAAAATCAACGTATTAAAACTAACAGAGATCTAGTGCATTGATAATTGCAGTCCATGTCAGGGACAAACCAATTAACGTCATTTGAGCCGATTGTGCAAAGAGCCATTCCCACAAGTGACTACGTAAAAGAGTAAATCAACCGACAATTATTTCGCACACCACAGCTTGAAACAATCCAGAGAATAAAAAAGACAACAACTGCCGAGTTAGTGCGATGCGCCAATTAATCGAGTAAAAAGTGACCTCATATCCTCAGCCGCAGGGTTCACACGGCCATCGTCTAACGTGGACGTATAGGAGCGAGCGAGAGAGAGGAAAATTTGCTTGCGCCCAGCAGAAAGCTAATCCGGCGTAATTGCATCATCACTCATTTTCACAGCGCAAACAAAAGGCGAGCGAGCGAGCGAGCGAGCGAACGAGCGAACGGCGGGGGTCGAAAAGCAAACGCGCAATTTAGCTTGATTATGTAATTCCAGGGGCTAAAATGGAGTCTAATCAAACTCGCAGTGTGCTGTGCTGCGTTGGCTGCGGCCGTTACAATTAATTAAGTCAAGGGCCTTAATCTTCGTAACTTCAATCATCGGCCATCCGAAGACGGAGAACAAAGCCTCGAGACATGATTGTGTCCGTCCGAGTTTTAATTAAACTTAAGTGGACAGTAATTAATCCGAGTGAGTTGGTGCTCGATGGAGCGACGGCGGCTGGCCGTTCGGGGGCCTGAGCCAACTTCGCAGGGGTCACCGCTTCCTCTTCATCCGGCTGCTCTTTTCCTCTCGCTCGCACGTTCGCCCGCTCCGCGCGTTGACACATTCAGGGCCAACGGCCAATCTATTCTGATTCTTTCAAATTGATTCGGGGTTTTTATTTCCTGCACCGGTGTTGGATTTCGTTCAATATTAAGAATTAACGGAGCTGATTGACTCGATTTATGCGCTCAGGTCATTTTTAACACCAATTTATCTATGATTATATGTGGACTTTTTAAATGACAAGGAAAAATTAAAAAATACTGTTTTCTAGTATATGAATTTTGTTTTATTGGACTCATTATACAGTGATTTCTAGTTTTTTGACGTTGAAATAGATATAAGCAATAAATTTTCTTTTTGTATTAAATAATTCCTAAATTTATTTCAGTAAAGAATGTTGAGATCAAGTAGTTAGAAATTATAATTGACTTATTAATTAAATGAAAAATGGGAAAAAATTTGAAATCTGGAATTCAATAATTTAATTCTACAGCCGGTGATTCAAACCCCTTTTCCATGAATCATGTGATGTCACCGGCCAGCCCGCAACAAAAGGTATATTATATATTACTTAAATTACTGTTGCTGCCCAGCACAAGGATGTGCGAGGATAACTTTGCTTCCATTGTTCACCTTAATTCATCTATTCTGAAAAAATGCACATAGTAAATTTATTTTTATTGTTAGTTAAGTGCTACTTTTAACTCCCCGTGAGTGTAATTATCCATTTTTGTTAGACTTTTTAAGTTGAAATTAATCATATTGAATTCTTATTAAATTTTAGTATCCCCTACTAAACTAAGACATAATATTTGTAGATTTTATTCTAAAGCACTATTGACAAATTTATTCAATAATTGTAGGTAATAATACATAAGAAATTAATGCATCTTTATTCCAGCTCATTATTTATACTCCCTAAACGAAACTGATAAAATGTGGAAAAACTTAAATTTGAGAGGCATAGTAATATTCTCGAGCAAAAATATCGACTGCTTTACGCTAAGTAAATATGAAACATTTTAAGAACCAGATAATAACAACTGTTGCGTGTTATGTCCTAAGATCAATCAAAAACACTCATCGCTTTTACAATTTTTAAAGTAATTATAGGCAGTTTTGAGATTTGATTAAATCATCGGGGATCATATTTAATTTGTCTCACGATTGCGGACAGCATTAAAGGCTTAAACATATTGACCTTTTTGTCCCAAGTACCACCCAAGTTGAAAAAACTTATCCTCCAGTGAGTTGGAAGTGAGCGGAGGCGTATTGGAACAATGCAAAACGACGGCCCAACCAGAGGAGCGGTAATAAGCGTCTGCGCAATTATCACAGCACTCCCGGGAAAACGATTGAGGCCAGTGGGTTCTTTCTAATTAATATCTCCCGAGCATTGGCCTGCATGCTGCTGAATAATTTTGTCCGTGTGCGAGCGAAGCCCAACCGACCGACCACCGCCGCCGGACCGAGTTGAGAAGTCAAACAAAAGTTGATGTTTGCGCCCTGTTTTGCCGGCTCTCTTCGGTTTCAATGTGTTTTTCCTCTTGTGTATTAATAAAGTTGAGAGCACCGCAAAAAGTATACAAGCAATGTGCGGATCGAATGTTGACTGTAACCACAGCCTTGTTCCCTGGTCACTGCGCTTCACTGACCACCGCTCGCAGCGCGGCCCAATAGAAATGCTTTGTTGTGTGAGTACGAGTGAGAACGAGAGAGAGAGAGAGAGAGAGAGAGAGAGAGAGAGAGAGAGAGAGAGAGAGCCTTTCTGTTTGTATGCATAACATAATACACCGCACACAAAGCAGCGTGAAACAAAGCACACAAACAGCCCGCTCTCTCTCTCTCTCTCTCTCACACACACACACACACTCGCACGCAGAATCTAACTTTTCTCCATTCCAATTAATTTTTAGTGCTGAAGTTTCAGCCGCACGTTCGCACACAACATGATTGTTGTTTGCCAAAGGCGGCGTTGCAAAGCGGCTGATAGACGCAATTGTTGTTTTATTCCGGACCGAAAATCGAGTGTGAGCCATTTAATTTCCGAGTTGGATTTTGCTTTTGTTGGCTCAGAAGCTAATTTGGCTGAGTCGAATTGAAAAGCGCTGAAAATACAAACGCAACTAGATTTTCCGGCGCGTGGCATCACACTTTTGTTTTCCAATCATGGATGACGCTAAATTGGCAGTGACGAGTTTCATGTTCAAAAAGCACCGGTGCTGATTTTGTTGGAAATATGCGTGAACAAAAATTTGTCACCTGAAAAATGCCGCTTCAGATTACACGCCACCGGAATGACTGTTTAAATTTTTTTCCTTTTTATATAATCATGACATGTGACATTTATTGAAGGCTTGATTTAAAATAAAAAATGCTGCTGTATACAGACAGCCGAACTGTTTTCATCGAACCATGAAATAGGTTTGTGAAACTTAGCCACAAAAATCCCCTTTGGTCGGTTTTGCTTCTTTTTTAGAACGTAAAATTTTACAATCCCAATGAATCAACAATTGATGCAAAAATCACAATCCAACCCTTTCTCGAATGATTCTGGGAAAGGCGCTGCCGCATCAATTTGCTACCTAAATTTAATCTTTTTTGTCTGTAATTTCCAACCTTATAAATTTTCCTTGGCCCAACGTAGAGCGGAAGAAACACTAACTCTAATGAACCAGGGATCAATCTTGGATATTACTTGTTTACAATAATGCCCCGGTGCTGCGCCATTAAGTTTTATTTATATTCCAGGCGAGCATCGGCAATCAATCAATGCGGGAGAGCGGAGAACACATACACACACAGAGACGCCGCAGTTTAACGAAGCGTGTATTGTTTTCCGTGCGGTGGGCGTGCCCTCAATAAAAAATCAGTCCCGCAAATCCCATTTGGACCACAAAGCAGTCGGCAGGCCGGTCGGCCGAAGCAGCAAGCAGGCAGGCTTTGAATCGAAAATTGCCGGGCAAGCTCGGCGCCTGCCGCTTATGCAGCCGGGCGCGTCATCCGTGTCCGACCGTTTGCATATGTACGCACAGGCGGTGGCGGAGGCGGCGGCGGCGTTAACGAAAAGGAACAAAATTGTGCCTTGTGATTATACCGCACTCAGCCGTCGCCGCCGTCGAAACTTATTCTTTTCCAGCAATTAAGCTTTTATATCGCGCGCGAGGGCCCGGCTCTCTTTTCGAGCCGCCGGCCGAGGCAAATCCAGTTTGAAAGCGCGGCCGGGGGCGGCTTGGGGTGCGACTGCATGATGAGCAGCGCCAGTTCAAAGAGAATTTCAATCGCTCGCTCTCGGGCAAACAATCATGCGGCTATCAAAGGACATTTAAACGTCATTACTCCGATGCCCTCGCCGTTTTAACATATTCACCCTCGCGGTTTTTTCATGCCTAATTTTATCCGCTATTTTGTTCCGGATGCATCTCTGGGGGGCCGGCTCCTGCTTTTTGATTTGCAAATCAAGTCCGGATTAGAGAGGAACCGGATGGACGGGTCGGAAGGATAAAATCTACACACATTTTAAATTTTGAATACTGGGTGACCGAAGCGAACAATTATTTTGGTCGTCTTCGTGCTGGACAGCGTCTGATTCTTCGGTAAAATAAACTCAACTTAAAAGAAATCCGCGAATAATTTTGTCTCATCGGCCGTTGAAAATGATTGAATGGATTCAGCTTTCTGATTGTGAGTTTCGTAAAAAAGGCAAGTGACGAATTTGATGGATGCGTCGCCAATTCCTCTTGTAAAACGTATTCATGATAAAAAAAACTATCCCTTTTTCGAGATAATGTGGTTTAAAATGAAACAAATCTTGATTCCTGAATCAGAAAATAAACGGAATTGCGGTGCCGTTGTCCCAGTTGGAAAATCAATTATTTAAAGAAGGGTAAATATTTGTTACAACACAAAAAAAACGTTCAACTGTCTGCAATTTTTGGCACAACACAAACAAGTGTGATTATTGTCAGCTATATAGAAGTCTGTTTGCCTGGAAACTCAAAATAAACTAAAAATGAACTTATTATTTCCTGTACTTTATTTTGATACTTTGCAACCCATCTGCCAGTAATTAGTTCCCCATTTAAGACAGAGTTTAAAAAAACTACAACATCCGAATAAAAAGCCGTTAAGCAAAAAATAAGCTTTTTTTGGTTTCCAGCAAATTCATTAATTTTGACGAAAATTAATAATTTTGTGTTTGTTAAGATGAATATAACATAACTTTTTGTGCTCCAGATTTCCAAAGTTGCAAAGTCATTGAAAACAATTTTCTTATAAGTTAAAACAAAGAAAAAAACCCTCAAGTTTAGAAAATATTTCCTTTTAAAAAATTGGTACGGTGCATTTTTGCACTTAACTTATATTGCAGAGTTGCGTTGTTTGAAATCAATAAAGAAGGGAAAGACAGATAAAAGTTTAATCGGTGGCGTTGCAGAGTCTCGGAGCCGAGTTCAATCTGTGATGAATCAAATTTCTGGGTCTCAGGTGCGGATGCACTAAAAGCCTTTATCCGCGGCGCCAGGTGGCATCACAGCTATTACCTAGCCTCCCGACCTCTTTATTATTTTGCCGAGAGTGCTTTTAGTCGGAGCAGAGTATGCGGAGAAAGCTCCCTCGGTCGGTCTCGCGCCACCAAAGCCGCCGCCCGTGCCGAAGGGTTGTTGCTTAAATTTAATGAACTCGTAAATTGAAGCGAGCGAGCGCACACTGCTTGCGATCGAGTATTATTTTGCACGCTCCAATCTTGCGGAAATCAGCGGGCGCCGTAAACACATGCTGATTTTCAAGGAAACTTCGGTTTCGCCGCAGCAACTGACGCGCTGAGCAACGAATCAAAAATTGCACCTGCGCTAAAAAGTTTTATGGCGCCGGTGATTACCATAAAGAATTAGTGGCCATTAACAGTTGTTGTTGAAATTGCGCAAAGTTAAAAAGCACTCTGCTAGTAACTGCTTTCTTAAATCAACTAAATTTTTCAGCCTGCGCGTAATTACACGTACACCGTCTCTATTTTATATCGAGACACTTTTGTTTCCATTGTAATGCTGAGCTGGTTCTTGTGTGTCGTGTAAAAAAGCTGTCGTTTGCGATGGCCGAGGCGAGCAAGTAGCGAGCCACCCGCGTTGCTGCATGTGCAGAGGAGCAAAAAGCAACGCCGCCGCCGCTGGGTCTGGCTATTTGGATCAACGACTGGCTGGCTGAAACGGACGCAGCACCTGCCCCTTTCTTTGTGCAGCTCATCGTGCAACAGACGCGCCATAAGGGCCTATTAATTGCGTCATCGCTCCATTCCGCCACCATGCCCATTATTGCTGCCACAAGCTCTGATAAACTCCCGGCACTATAATTGACGAATTTAGATTAAAAACTGCTGCGCCAATTGTTTTGGTGAAACGCACACACGTGCAGCTATAAATACGACTTTGGATGACTTTCCAGAGTAGGAGAGGAAGGGAATGGATAGGAAAGACGAAATGATTAGGAAAACTATTGAAATCATTCCGTTTTTAATTGTTTATTTTGAATAGTTGTGCTGGGTTTTTTTTTATTTACAAAAGAAGTTTTTATTTCTTGTGTGGATGAGAAAATGATTTTGATTGTGAAACCAATGAGTGTACGCGGAAAAATTGGTATTTTTCGCTTATTTTAATTAACTCATAACTTGGGTCCTTTTAACACAAACAATTTAAAAAAATATGTAACAAGATATCTTTACAGGCCAACAAAAAAGAACATTTTGAATTGTTGGCTTTAGAAAAAAATGGTTCTTGGAGTCTCTAGGAATTTAGAAGCAGTTTATCCTCTACAATGTGCAATTATGACATCAGGACCAAGTAAAGTAAAAATTAATTTCAGAATTTACCAAATTTCTCGAAAAATTAAACGGCTGTCTGTGATTTAAATTCTTTTAGTCCCGATCTATCCAAGAGTGTGTGAATTATGAAGAAAATTCCCCTCCTGGCTGAATAAATCACGATTTTCAATAAGGTGCTTGATAAGTATGCAAACTTTGGAATCGATTTCCTCGCAAATATAAACAGAAACCTTGGAAATTTCGCTTTTTCCCAATTTGTTTTTACAATTTTTCTGTGCAAATTTACTTTAATTACCCTTCTTTGTGAAATATTTTCGTGTCACTTTTAATCTCAGCTAAACCATCCAAAAATGTAAAAACGAACACCAAAAACAAATTTCCTGCGATAAAGAGGGAAGAAAATAAATTGTATAAAAACAAGAAGTGTGATTTTTTTCCTGAAAATGATTTTGATTCAGTTTTGCACTATTTCTAAATTTTCTTCTCCTGAAAAATGTTTGTTAGTGGTCAGTAAACTAATTTGTTGATTTTTAATCTGGTATGGCCCAATTGCTATGGCAGCTTGTTCCGCTTAGTTAGCTCTTGAAAGCTTTCCTTCAAATGTTTTTCTTTAAATTTTGTACAAACATTTGTGATATATATTGTTTTAATATTATGAAGGAAAATATTTACGTGATTGGGAAAACTCCTTGACCAGATTTTCCGCAAATTCGACTAAAATAGACAACTCATTAATTTCTAATTTGCTAAAAAATGTGTTTTTTTAATCTTCATTTCATTAAATTGTCATGAAAATATTTCAAATGATATGTATTAAACATTTTTATCTCTATAAAATCTTTTTCACTTATGTTCACTTTCATGCGAAAAAGTTTAAAAATACTGCTTTGTAGAGCGAAGCCTAAATGAGGCGCTTATCTCGCAATCAGCCACTCTGGCTGCAAAATTTTGCATTGCGCGTGTTATTTTTATCTTGGTCTTTCAGTCGTGCACTTCAAAGGGACGGCTGCTGCAAAATGTAAATAAGCGGCGGAGAGCTTCATTTAATTACTATTCATTATTTCATTTGCCTTCTGGCTGCTGCTTGAAAACGCTCGCGCACAACACACACACACACACACACACACACACACACACTCGGTTTTTGCGCTCTGCTCTCTCCAGCAGCGGCAGCGCGCCAAGAGAGAATTAAAAAACAACAAAAAGCGAGTGGAAACATCTTCCAAGCAAGTAAGCCGTGAGATTAAATGAGGCTCATTTGCGCGCGTGGTGCGAGTTTTGCCGCTCTGCGGAAACACACACCGAGCAAGCGAGCGTCCGCCTCTCGTTGCCACTCTTATATATCAAAGACGCAAACATTAAACGCAAATTAATAATACAGCGCTTAAGGTATCGCTTCGCTTTGAAGTGGCGAGAGACAATTTAGATGAAGCCGCCGCTCTCATCGATGCCCTGCTCCCTCTCTCTCTCTCTCTCTCTCTCTCTCTCTCTCTCTCTCTCTCTCTCTCTCTCTCTCTCTCTCTCTCTCTCTCTCTCTCTCTCTCTCTCTCTCTCTCTCTCTCTCTCTCTCTCTCTCTCTCTCTCTCTCTCTGTTGCTCTTTCCCTGCTCGCGCGCGCTCTATCTGCTTTGTTAATTTCTCGCTCCTGTGACGCTGCCTCTCTCGCTTGGATTGGCCGTGAGTGTTGCGGCACGTTAGGTGTGAACAAACACACAATCAAATGGAATACATTTATCAGCACGAGTGCCTTCTCTGAAATTTATCTCTGCTGTTGTTTAAAACGCGATTTGACCATTTTCAGCTGCTGCTATAACGGTTCAACTGTAAAACATTTTTGTTTTCATGGAACTTGTGAAAAAATAAAAGTAAACCTGATAATTTGTTGCAAGCGAATGCTTCCTAGATTCTCTGCAAAATGAAATTTTCTAGAATATCTATTGCATAAGAATTCAAGGATTGATAAAATAAAGTGTTTAGTGGTTAGTTAATTTTTTTAATAAAATGTTGTGTAAGAAGTATTACGAATGTCGCTTTTTAACACTATTTAATTTAATTTATTTATTTCACTGATCACCAATAATAAAAAAAGTGACGAAATGCACTTATATTGATAATACAGTATAAAGAATGCGTGATTTGATTTAACCAATAATACAAGATTTGAACATTTAAATGTATGGCAAAAAATCTAGTTTTTAAATTATTATAATGGCCCCTGTTGCCCGTAGATGCAAACTAATGGTGAAAATATAGACTTGGAATATACATAGATCAAAGTTATAATATCTTTCACCTGGCAAAGTTTGTCTATTGCTCATTGTCAGTTAAATATTTTAAAATAAACACGCAAAGCTTTGAATCGCGAAATTTCATTCCAAAAGTTGAAATGCTCCCATTAATCTCAATGTGACGCTCGGTCCAATTTGCATGCTCTTGCAGCGGATTAATGTTGCGACGTGTCTGCCCTTTATGCTGTGTGTGTGTGCGCCGCGCTCATATGCAGTCATCAAAATGCTAAATTTAGCGCGGCTCTCACTTCAGCACTCACGCATCTCGCAGCGACCTTCGCCCCCTGTGACCCACGACAATTCGTACAAAATGCGCTCTCACGCTTGGTGCTATATTTGGCGCCAATTAAATTACTCGAGTGATGTAAGCCACAAAGACGTCAACTACAATATGTCACCGCAAACCGGATCATCTTGAGCTTCAGTGTTTGGAATCGATTTAGTTATTGTTATATTATTCTAAATAAAAAAACTTCCTTCCGGTAAAAAAAAATTAAATAAAAACATACTGCAAAGCTTTCTAAGGAAATTCGTGACATAACTAAGTCTCTACGGGGATCAGGACAGTATAAATAATTCGTATAATGAAGTACTAAACAGAATTAGAGTAAGAGTATAAAATAAAATTTGTTTCTATGATTTGTGCGAATATCGTTTGATGTGTGGGGCTCAGATGTTATCCTTCAGAGATATAAAAAAGGCGTATCTTGAATAATACATTAGCGATTCTATTACTAAAATATAGATATCTTACCCATGAATTAA
This sequence comes from Cloeon dipterum, assembly GCF_949628265.1. Classification (NCBI taxonomy): domain Eukaryota; kingdom Metazoa; phylum Arthropoda; class Insecta; order Ephemeroptera; family Baetidae; genus Cloeon; species Cloeon dipterum. Next base: position 16,206,576 of record NC_088786.1, read on the forward strand.
AATTCCATGTCTCTTCAGCATTCAATTTAATAATGTTTCATATAAGGGTATTGCATACATTCTAATAATTGAAACATGCGTTTTGGTTGGGACACTTTGTTAGAAGAATATTGTTAATTATAATGAGGGACTGTGGAGATAATGTGTAAGTTAAAAATTTACATATTATGCGTTAATGCTTAAAAGATATGTAATAGATTAAATATTTTTTTAAATATAACAAAATGATTATTTAAATAAAGAATAAAACTAAATATATATACAAAAATATTTTAAACAAAATAATAATATATAACGAGTGTTTAGCAGTTCTATACATTAATAAAGAATTAAGTTTGTTTTTAATCTTTAAATTCTTCTTAATGCGAGCTATTATGCAGTATGAGCTAAAGCACTGCTGTATACGGATAAGATGGGAGCTTAAGCGGCATTCACTTTGTATTAATATTATGAAGATAATTATAACATGTGAATTGTTTCAAATTGCTATGTTATGAATCAATATTGTCAACATTTCTACGAAAGAACAAATCGTCCATCAAACAATGATCATGGTTAATGGCCATTTATTTCTCTGTTTTAAAATCCTACAAAACAGTAATAATTGCAATTTCTATCGAACAAATCATGGACAAACTTTTCGAAATCAATCTCGCGGCCGTGAGAGCTGTCAGCATGCCTTAAAAATCAACAAAGCACGCCAAAATCCAAACTCGGCAGCAAAAATTAGACCCCAGCAAGCGGCCCCTTATGAAAAATGAGAGCAATTGGATTTGAATGCTTTCAGCTCCCCTTGCCAAACTCACGGCTGCCTAATTGAATTTGCGTCTGTGCTGCTGCGTGCGTTTAGCAGGAAAGAGTGAGAGCAGAGGAACCACACCAACACCAGAGAGAGGACGCACGCGGCCACATATATTTATGATTCTTTTTTGCACAAGTAGTGTCCCCGGAGAGGAATTGCGAGAGAGAGAGAGAGAGAGAGAGAGAGAGAGAGAGAGAGAGAGAGAGAGAGAGAGAGAGAGAGAGAGAGAGAGAGGATGAGTGCGTGGCATGTGAGTGAATGTGAATTATTCAGTCCAAGTGGAAGATATATTGCCGGCACTCAAAGGGCGAATAATGTTTGTGCCCGGCTGCGGAGCGTCGCGCGCGCGTTGCCACGCAGCCAGCCGACCGATGCCTCCTCTGTGTTGTGCGTCTGGCTATCTTTGTAGCAATAAACAGTCATTGCTACTGAACCAATGATTTATTTAATCGAGTTACGCTTAATTTGTAAACAGCACCAGCCGACACACACACACACACACACACAAAATGATCGGCGGCACATAAACTGCTGCGACGTGTCAACAACGGCCAAAACACCGCCCATAACCATTCCCAGGACATTATGCATTGCCGCTGCCAGCACAGACTGACTTTGCTGCCGCTTTTTTTAAAAAAAAAAAAAAAATCAACTCTGCTCAATTCCAAACCGTGAAAAACTTTACTGTCCTTCTGTTGCCTTTCGATCGATCAAATACAGAGCCATGATCCTGACTGTTTGAAGAGTCTGTTTTGTATAAAAATTCCAGCAGTTGCTGATGGTTAGCAAATAAAATAAAATTAAATAATAAGGGTCAGGTAAAACCCTGACACCAATATATTGATAATTTCTCTATGTTACCAATTTTGTGATTAAAATGTTGGTTCTAAATTGGGGAAAAGTCTCTCTGGATTTAATGATGCCACTTTTAGTAAGTGAATCTAAATTACTTTTAACTAAATTTTTGTGCCTCTCTTCAAGAAAAAATCCGCTTAAATTAAAATCTAATGAAGACACAGCAATAAGCTTTAAGGTATAATATCAATTAAAAGCAATTAAAATTCAAAGTTTTTAATTCCCTCTAAAACCTAGCACTTTCGCTATAAAGACCTGGCAACAAAAAATAAATCAATTATACTTTACAAAACAGTCTGAATTTCAAAATTTTTCTGCTAACCTTTAAGCCCCTCTTATCTGCATAATTTTATGTTTGGCTGTACCATATTTTGTACAATTTATTGTGAAAACTATTTCATATTATTAGATTGCCTCATGTTAAAGATTTTTCAATTTGTTGAGCAACAACAAGCGTTGAATAGGAAGAGTTCATCGCGACTGGTACGTTGATGATAAATTAACAACGTCTTCAAACTACCTGTGGCAGTAGGAGTGGGAGTTATGTTTTCACGTCTGATAACTAAGTCATGCAAGTTTGATTTGTGTGCTGGCCATGATCGGGCCATAAAGAAAGCGTGTCCGTCCAAAAGCGTCTCGCACGCAATGTGTTCGTCAGGGGGTGATTATCACGAGAGCTAGACAACTTTACTGAAGGTGCCGAACGTGTTTTTCCGACTGCCGAAGACAATTTTCTTTATGTCTTTGATGCCGTGGAGCACCGCCTCGTCAAATGTTAATGAGCCGATGGGAGGCAAAGAAAGAGAGTAATGACATCGCACGACAGAATGCATGAAAATCCGCCGAAATTGAGAGCGAGAGAGCTGAGCACTTTGTGCGCGGCCGAGCTCGCTCGCTTTGCGCCGAATGAAAAAGTTTCCAAGAGAGGCAAGCAGGCCTTTGTCATGCAAATTGCCTGACTTGCTATGAATTCAGCAGCCACGAGTGGGTGAAGCTAGGTCTTTATGCGATGGGTGGTGCCTGCTGGATTTGCTTGGCAAAGATATCATGCCAAAGCTCTACCTTTGCCTTCCAAACTCCGTTCTGCAAATTCCATTACAGGGTCGGATTTCTCTCTCTCTCTCTCTCTCTCCGCGGCGGCTCCAGCTATCTCTCTCGTCGGAGGCTGCGTGAACGCGGAGAATGGCAGAGTTCGTCGATGGTGCTTGCAGGAAAATTCTTCTCTCTGTTTGTATACCAACTATTTTTGCGAGCCGGGGAAAAGAGGAGCAAGAGAAAAACATTTTTGTCCGTTTCACCGTCGTCGGAATCATTTATTCTGGCCGCAGCAGCATAGGCAAGGAGCACAAGTGGCTTCGCCCCTATGCAGTAATGTGGAAATCCTCGGCGTGAGGGATAATAAATCCTACAACTCGTGACAGCTCCTTTAAAATATGTGAACACTCTGCGGGTGAAACAGAAGGAAAGGCAGCCAAGCTCTCTGCTCGCGCACACGGCGCGCCGCCGCGTATCAAATTCAGGCGATTATGAATTTTGCCACGTCGGGAAATTAAATTGAACGCGAAGCGGAATACATTTCCTTCGCCAAGATGCAAATCGGATAGGAAAACGCGGATCTCTCTGTGCCGCCGCAAATTGGTCCTGGGAATATTCCATTTCACCCCCGGGGAGAAGAATGCACGAGCTGAGAACGTTGCTCTCACTTTTGACAATACACGTTACGATTTCGGAGACTGACCAAACAGTTTTTTTTTCTCGACGAAATATTTCAATATCGACAAAGAGGCTTGTTGAGCCACTTCACTGGCAGTTTTAGTCCGAGAGGCGGAAGCAAGCAGGTTCGCTTTTCATTCTGACGAGTGTGTGCAATGCTCGGAGGAGAAATAATATTTTGGGGATTTTGACTAATCTGAAAGTCAAATATATTCCAAATAGGAGCCATCGTCGTTCCGTTGCCGCTCTCGGAAAGACACGGCGCGGCTTTTGAAGATGAAAAAGCAATTGGTGCGGGAAAATAAGCAGAGAGCAGAGCGGAAGCAAAGAGATTCTCCGTGCCTGAATATGGAAATGAACTGGCGGCGAGGTTAAACCAATATTCTGCAGATCTGCGCTCGCTGCAGCGCCGTGTCTCTGCTTTTTCGGATGAACGTCGTGCCCCCGAGCACACTCGCCGCCACACATTGGCTCTGCCGTTTGTGCAGTGAGCATAGTCAAATGGACACCTGGCTTCCTTTCCATGCATAAAATTTCCGTCAGAAATGAATGAATTTCTGCATTTTGAATGGCAAAGTAATCGCTAGCCGGAAATTTTCCACCCTGCTAAAACTGCAGCTCTTTCCTGACATCCATATCATTTTTCCTTTTTTCCCCTCCAAGCAGACGATCGATTGCAGTTGACAATCAATTCCGTCCGAAGCAATTTCTCCGACAGATTTCGTATTCAGCACTACTTGCGGCAGACGAGTTGGGAGGAAAGGTTTTGTGGAATACTAAATTTAGCCTCCGCTTGCTTTGCATATCATGCAAATAATGGAAATAAAACGCTCGCCGGCCCTCGGTTTTGTGGTCTGCAGGGCTTTATCAAGCTGGAATACCAAAATCCGCAGCAACCTGCCCATTTTATCTTTTCTTATCCTCAACGCCGGGGCGGAATGATTGAATTCTACTTGGCCGACGAGTGAGTGCGGTTAGACCGGCAGGCAGAGAGCGAACCAACCCTGAAAGGCCGGCCATAACCACGAGCACAACTCTCAAATTTTATTGTGTGCCCAGTCTCAACCCGCTTTTTATGCAATTTCTTTTATACCCCCTTTGAATACTGAAGTGAAGTTTTCCTAAATAAATATTGCTCAAAAATCAACGTATGTGGGTTTAGAAGAAAAATTTGGACACTCGGATCGCCGTTAAAAAATCGTTAATTTAAATAATGTAGAGTACCTGACTGAATGTGAAAATAAACAACAATATATAAATAGTCATTATTTTATTTGTGCCTAAGCTAGTTTCGGCTGTCAACTGCATCCCTATTTAATGGCACAAACTTGTAGGCATAAATATAACGACGACTTTTTAAACGAGCAATGCCCAAATTTTTCTTACGTTATTGAATCCTCGCTTGCGACCTCCAATGAATTCTATGACTTGATTAGGGCAATTATAACATTGAAATATATGTTACAAGTAATTTTCGGTTGATCGTGACGGACTCACAGGGTGTATAATTATTTATAAAATTTTTTTGCGGAATATTCAAAATGAGAGAAATTGATAAAATATATGAAGAAAATCGTTGCAGGTGGTTTAGTTCAATTTACTGAAATTTGGCATTTTCTTTTATGGGCAAAAAAAATAATTTTTTATTTTAGTTCGTGCGATAAAATCTCCGCGATGGTTATGCAGCTCGTGCCACCTCGTATCAAGCGTTTGCACCACAGCGAGGAGAACTTCATGGGCTTTGCGGCAGTCAGCTCTCCCTACACTGCCTGCGTTGAAGGTACCAAGTTGGAAATTGGCAAGTTGTCTATTGCATCTTATTCTAATGCATATTCATGGTATATCCTGTATTTTATTAAGGTAACAATAATTATTGGCGATTCAAATTTAAAACGGTTGTATAACAAATTAAAAAAATTTGCAATCGAGGGAATCACAAAAGAAGAAACATAAAATTTTGTTGCTTTTAATTTTTCTACGCACTATACACACACTGCACCAAACAAAAAATAAATTATCGAATTGGTACCTCACTTTCATGTGGTTTATCCCATTCATTACCAATTTTTCCAGCCAATTATTTTGCAAATTATGTCGATAGGTTCAACTAACTTAGCCTGTAGCATTTAATTACACATTCCTTCGTCTATTTTGTAAAAATACAGATAACGGTCAGAAGCAAGGTATACAAATCATGCAAATCATGAAAAAATAACTGTATGAGCTTCAAGATTGAAGTAGAGGGAAACCTTTTTGATTTCTCAAGGGCTACAATGTGACCTTCCTCCCAACATAAAAATCTGGAAAGTGGGAAGTTTTCAGTGATATGGATGTTTTATTTTATTTTTAGGGGAAAAACTGCATTGAGAGATTAATTCTGCATTCAATCGCGGTTCCCTGCAGTTTCTTTTTCCACTTCCTATAGCGTTTTTTCGTGCATTTAACTTACGCAAGCAAAAGCATGTTGAACAATTGAGTCATAAAGGCAAAAAGACTTCAACACACTGAATATTAGAAAATTTGATTGGAGAAAACCACATTTGCGCAGCTCATGGGAACGGAAAGAATTTCCGCTGCGACCTTTCTGTACGAGAGAGTCACCTGCATCTTACGTCGAGTGTCTTGCAGGTGCTCAAACGATTTGTAAACGTTGTTGATGGGCCAAGGAAGGAAGACCACTGATTAAAATCAGGAATAAGAGATGACCACTCACGAATTGCAATATTAAAACCGGTGTGGCCAGTGATAGCTGACGAAAAAACAAGAGAATGCTAAAATATTATTATTAATGACCACACGCTAATGTGCATCTGCTTGCTACAAACCTCCACATGACAGCGTGCTAAAAAGAAGTAAAAAGTACAGCCTAAATTTCATTTGAATATTTGTTGGACACACACAAAAACCGAAAGCGAATTTGAACTGGAATAACACGCATTATTAATTATCCTTGAAATAAATTTATGCAAGCAGAACTAACAAATCCTCACCAGGAAAAATCCAACGCGCCAAAGAAATCCGTTTGCCGAGTAGTAATGAGCGTTGGCCGACATATGGCAGCATTTTCGTTGAATCGTAATTACACATAGAAAAGTCGCGCGATTGCCGGCCAGGAAATCTTCTCTGCCGCATTAGATTTACAATATTCAAATCTTAATCAGTTTCGGCGGCGCGCACGAACCAACAAAAACACAACAGTTGGTGCCTTGGCATTAAAAAAGGCACACGCGCGCGTCTGTTACATTTTTTATCAAACGGGTGCTGCTGCTGCCTTTTATGTTCTCTTTCGCTTTAATTAGGGTGGGCCTGGTGCGTGCCGCCTTCCTGCTGTCGCGAGTTGGCTCCTCTGGCCGTTGCTTTGTTGTCTGCTCTCTCGCATCACTCCGCAGACAGGTCGCGTGCCCCTTGCCGCAGCCAGCCAGCCAGGATGAATCAAAATGCAACCCTCCACTTTCACTCGCACCTGGATTTGCACCCCTCTAACCACCCTGTCTGTTTTCACTTTTTCCATTAATTTTCGAATTAGCCACACCGCCGTCGATACACTTTCCCGCAGCCGGACCGCAGCTTTTACCGTGAATTTAGATAAGATTAACTCCATCCATATGAGCGTTTTCCTCAAAATAATCGACTTCTGCTGATGTGTTTCAATTAAAAGTCGTTCAGCCGCTTACAAAAGATAATGGATTTTACTACTCAGAACGCTTATATAATCAACCTCTTAAGAGAGGACAAGAATATCAAAAGTCAATTGAACTTCAAGACTTAGTAAAATTAAAAAAAATCAAATCTTGCCTATTTCTTTAAGCGTAACAACGATCGATTTGTGCATTGTGGTGTTTGGTCTTTGAAGGAAAAACTACTTGCTTAAGTATCATGCTGAATTAATTTTGCAATATGAATTACAAGCCAACACATTAACTCTAAAATACACTAAATTTATTATGCTCTCAAAATTTCAATCATTTATGATAGCCACCAATCCTTAGTAAACTCCTCATTGATTGGTTATATTACATTAGTTTTAAGACTCAAATTATGTAATTCGTAATTCATTAAATTTCCAAATAAGATTAGTATTTAAGAATAGTTATACATATTATGATGTGTGTAAACGAAGCGGCAGCACTAGAGCTAAATTTTTGGGCATAACAAGGCCAGGGCTATTTTTTTAGATGTCTTTTCATACAATAAAAAGTACTCGATATTTAACGAAAATGATAGTAATAAGGATTGGATGTTGAACTTAATTTCCTTGTAAAATCACCCTTAACCGTTTGCGGCAGTAAATGGTGCTGTTCAATCTCAGTGTTTCATTATTGTTCGTTAATGCGGCTCAGTGCGGCGTGATATTACTCTGTAAAGGATCGTTTTAGCTTTATTTTGCTAGTACTGTTTGCCATTTCTTGCTTTTAATATTTCTATTCAATGTATTTATTGTATTGACTACTGCAAGAATAAACAAGAATAAAATCAAAGAAGCAGTTAGTTATTAAAGAATAGTAGTTTAAGAAATATTTTCATTTCTGTCATATTCAAGTTTATTTTCAAATTTTACCCGTTCGCGCAGGAAGTTTTGGAATGATGCTTGGACGAACTTGTTTTAATATTTTCATTCAAAGTAAAAGTCATTGAAAGACACATTTCTAACATTTTTAAAAATTTAATTTGATTCATTGTACAGTGAAAGAGACACTTGAATTTGAAAGAAGAATGTTAAAACATGGATGAATGAAATAATTTAATGGTTTCCTCATTGCATTAATCGAGTACCTTCTTAAGTTCGGCTATGCTGCAGCCAGAAATATATGAAGAGAATTTTCTTTTCCAGCAGTATCAAACCCATTACATCATCCTTTACGATCTCATTATCATTTTAAAAGGGAAAACAATGGAGTGCGGGCGAGCGAGCGAGTGGCAGACGAGAAGGCAGACGAGACTCGCTTTTGCCTCCGGGGATCGCGCGCGCACAGGTGAAGATGCAATGTGTATTTTTATTTTGATACAACAGCCGGTAGATGCGAGACCATTCTTAAGCGAGCTGGACACAGCCGAGAGGGTGGCGCACCCTCACCTGGGGGTGGCTTCTTCTCTCATCCCCCGCCGACTCACTCTTACTCTCGTAAGGTGAAAACGAAATTAAACTAACTGTTCTCTGCGAGGAAGAAAGAAAGAAAACGCCGGGGATGCAGTCCCCCTGAGGAATTTATTTGTCTGCGGCTGTTGATACCGTTTTGCACTTTAGGAAAATTAATGAGTAACAGCAATATAACAACAGACGTGCCGCCGCAAACAGTTATCTTTCTAACAGACATTGTGGCCCTGCCCTCTCAATTTCTCCGCTGATTCGCGCCCCCTCCTGACGTTCACTTTCGTAGAAGTATTCTTCATCAGTTTTAGGATTATGTGGACACCTCTGTTTGATAGGGAGGGTTTATTAAAAATTGACTGCCCATATCTCCAATATTAACTCAAATTATAGAGGTCTTACAATAATTATTAAGCATTGTTATTATTGTTAAGCAATTGTTGTTAGCAAGAATATTGTGTAATTCATAAAATTCATGGAAAGTTAAAAATGTATATTCTTATATGTAAGCAATAAAACTGTCCCACGATAAAAATAGAAAAAGACCGAAAAATGTAGGAATTTATTTGATATTCTATCAAAACCTTTTTTTATCTGTTTGGTTTTATTAATTGAAATTCAACTCCTTCCATTGTTATATTGGTGCGAATAGAGAAAACCAAATTATTTTTAAAAAAATATCCAGTGTTTAGTGAATCTGAGCATAATTGACAGGGAAAAAATCGATTTGAAACGTCAGTTGGAACATTATACGGACTTATGCAAAGTCACGAGGTCTAATAACGCGCAGCACATTCAAATACTCCCTTACGCTCGGCTTCTCGGCAAACACCTTGTTTGCATTTGCGTAATACCTCTGAGTTATTACACTCCAGCTGGCAGGTCGTCATAAATGTGTAAGAGGGGGCCAACTGCAACTCGATAGATATCATTAGGATGACGATCATCCATCAATAGACGGCAACTGACACCGCGCACTCTCATTAACCGGACAATATCATGATTTGTTTGCACAGCCCGATCGAAAGGGTGATTTGTGCCCAAACTTTGTGGTTTCAAATCATCTTTATTGTGGTCCTACAAACCAACTGCGACTGCTCCATGTATATCCGCTTACAGAAAAATAAATATGGAAACAAAAATGAAATGAAAAAGGTTTTGCTGAGTAATTTTTTATTCGCTGTTTCATAAACTTAAGTAGGAAATCACTTAAGCTCTCTCACAGATTCAATGGAAAAATATTCTAGAGGTGATTATACTGAACTTTAAAAGAGTTTTTCAGCTATTTTACTTGAACATTTTCATTTTGTTCTCTCTTATCCCGTCAAATATATTATCGATTTATACATTTAGAGTCAAAAAATCTAAAAATTGTGGACAATTTTTGTATTGAATCTTGTGTGTCTGAGCCGTTTTCCTCCATCTGTTACATTCACAATTTAACATTTCCTGCTTGGGATAGAAAATGTTTGTGATAACACAATTTTCCTCTTCGGAATTCTCTAAAATCCGTTCATATTTAAATTTATTCCTCGCAAATTAAAGCTATCGCCTAGTCATTGTACTGTATCACTAGTAGTCTGTTAAACTAACACTAAGCAACTCTTTTGGGCTGGATAAAAACAAATATTCACAATCAAAGTATAAGTTTAATTAGTAGCTTCCTGCCTGCGGATAAAATTTATTGCTCATAGCAATCAATTTGAAATCCGTGTGCAATAAATTCGAGGCGACCATATTGCGCCGACGGGGCAGCTGCCATCGAAATTTGTAGTGATGCGTCCCTTGTATGCGATCACAGGGGCAGTTGAGCGCATCCCTTTCACCCCTTCTGACAGGCAACATGGACACAGACTTCCTGTCTGTCCAGGGCGCCCTTATTACACTTTTCGCTCGCTCTATTGCTCATCATTTCATGCCTAATGAAACCTCGCAGGCGTCGTGCCGCCGACACACGTTGTGAGTACGTGTGTGTGTGTGTGTGATTGCCGCCTCTTCGCGTTTCACCAACGGAAAATCTAAAATGCCACCCTCGGTCAGACAGGGCGTATGTATGGATAGCGTTACCCTTGAGCACCGAACACGTGCCAGGATTTTTTGAAATATGAAACTCTGTTGTTGCAACGACGCCATTTCGGAAAATCAATTTGTCGTTATGAAGGTTGGATTTGATTCATCGAATCTTTTTCATATTATTTCAGATTAGTGGGATGCGAATTTTGCAATAAGTGACATTGGATTTTAAATTTAACGGGGCGCTCAAATGGAAGTGAACGTTATGGGTCCTGAAATATATTTGGTGAAAATTCAGTGTAAAAACAATCACAGTGAATTGAATCAGGGCAACAATTGAAATATTTTACAAAGTTATTGGCTTCATTAGTCTTTTTCACTACTTGCTGGTTTGCACCTTTCCAGCATGCGTGATCTAGCGTTTCAATGCAGTCCTCGGTGCAGAGGCAAGTGGCCCTTGAGTGGGCTGGGTCCCTGTGCTGCCTGGTGCGCCCATGTTATCCGTTCGCAGTTTTATTGGTACCCGGGTTTCAGCATTCGTGTTAGTGCAGTGCGCGCCCTTCCCGGTCCGAGAGGACAGGGATAAAAAGAGCAAAAAAATGTGGTAGTTAGAGTTGATGATTTTGTTTCTGGGTTTCGCAGTAACGTTCCTGTGTTTGAAATTGATCGATTTAGCTCACTCGATGTGCATTGCTTGTTATAATGCTATTAAAACCCTATATACAGGCAACTTATTTAATATAATAAAATCTAAGTCAACTTTCTATAGACAGAAGAGTTAAACTTAATTGATTTAAAAGTTTTATCTATGGCTACCTATGGTATACTCACTTAAAAAGCGACTTTGTAAATTTGGAGAGAGTTGAAACACGTTGTTCATATTTATTTTCCCACTTTATGAAATCGCCATTTGTAAGAAAAAATCCGAAGTAAATAATTATTTATCAAACTTTTATGAAACCCAAATAAAAATATAAAGCCTCGTTTGTTGAATTAATACATTAAAAACACTGGATCAACTCGGAGATGTAAAATTAAACCAAATTAATTACTCTCAAGATATTATCTCACGAGAAAACAGGAATCGGCATGAAAAATCTTTAGTCGCGCATATTATGTATAAAAATGACCTCTCATTTCTCTTCCCAAGGAAATGGAACTAGTAAAGCATTTCCGCGGCGACCTTTCTGTGTGAGAAATTCACCTGCATCTCTCTCTTGACGAGTCATGCAGGTGCTAAAACGTTTTGAAGAATGCTGTAAATAATGCTGAGAAAGGAAAGACCTCTGATTAAAATCAAGAATTAAGGGATGACCACTCACGAATTTCAATAATAAAACCGGTGTGTCCAGTGATGGGCAACGAAAAAATCCAAATTCCTTATCGCGAAGTTTGATATATTATAAACGCCGACTGCACGCAAATGTTACGTGAAGCCGCGACGATGAAATAATAAAAACAACAGGAAGCAAACTTTGTATATGGTTGATCTAGACAGATACTGAATGCTTTATTTTGCAATTATGCAAATTAAGCTTAATTTTTTGGATTGATATTAATGACTACACATGCAGGAAATAAATTAAAAGTCGAGACAAAATTGCACCATTTAAAATCTCGACGACATAGTGTTCATACTTTTTACTCAAGAGTGGCGGAATATTGTGGCGGCTTCACTTGCCCCTTTTTCGCGCGAAATACAGCAAATCTGATTTTACTCAGAGCTTTGTAATCACAGAGTACAAATCATTGAGAGCATTTGGTTATTGGATTAGGCAGACATATTTAGTTGTAACAGAAGCCAGTCTAGTTCGGAGCTCAAAGGGGTGCTGCTGTGGCACAAATGGGGTTCTCTCTGCGTGCATTCTTTATATTTTTTCCACACCTAAAGCAGCGTCGAGGGTTGGGAGACTCTTTCAACGAGCAAACAACCTATCGTGACTTGCAGGCAGAGAAACGTGTCGGGCTTCCGAGCAGATTTCTTGCGTCCAAAGACCAGCTTATTACAATGCAAATTAGGGTTCAGCAACTTACACTTACACTCACAACCCTTGCGGGCCATGAAGGGTTTCTGCCGCCGAAAATCGCTCAGCTGCTCACCAATGCAAGGCTAAAGCGTCGACTGTTAGTGATTCGCGAAGCAAGGCAAGGCGGTCGTTATCTCCAGCATGACCGATTTTGCAAGGCTGGTCTACCCTTTTGCGTATGATTTTTATGCCGAAAAAACCGTAATTGCAGGCAGCAGGCGCTCGAGGAAAGGCATGTGCTAATGAATGATTGAACAGCTGCTCTTAAGGAGCTGAATAAACTTGTACGCGAGCGGCTAAGATTTTTAATTGGCAGAACCAGTCTGTTGATTGGTCAATTACGTAGTATGCTGGCAATATTTTTAATCAATTCGCCATCTCACAATCAGTAATTTAAAATGACAGTGTCCTTTCGATTACGTTTGAATTTAACGATTTAGTTACTGAAAAGTTAAGTGCACACACCTTTCACAATTTTTATAGCTGTTCCGAATACTATTCAATTAATTCTTTATATATTCTTTAAACTTTTAGGGCTAAATCAACTGGGGAAAAATAATTAATAAGAAAATCCTGGTCGTAAAATATATTTTTTAAATAAAAGACTTTATCAGCATAAAATTCGTCATTTTAAATCAGTGATTTATACTAACAAAGCTATTTCAAGTGGATTTTCCTCATACAAAAAGTCAGCGTCCAAAGGAAAAATGGTTTAATGCGTTTAATGCTTTTTAATCAATACAGGGTTGTAAACACTTGGAATAAGAAATATCAACAATTAAATTTTGTAACTCAACATGCAACAGTTAATGTAGTTATTTTCTTTAGTGGGTATGACTCTAAAAAGGCATTATAGTTTTTTCTCGTAGAAGAAAAAAAGCTTGTGCAATAATTTCGGGAAGCAAAAATGCTTTTATTGATGTGTTTCAAATAATACTTCTAACTGGAATCACTCCTAACTAAAGTATGAAAAATTTTAACGTATCCACATTAGCACTTTTTAAGTGCAAAACCCAAACGGTTTACAAGCTGAAGAGAGCTGCTACAGTTGAAAGTTACAGAAAACAGCATCTATTTATTACGTCTTGTTCATCGTACAGTGTCAAAGCTTATAATTTATGCTGAAATATATGTTAAAATGTTTTTCTCGAGCCAAATATTTAACAAACGAGAGATAAAAATCAATGTCAAACAGCGATTTGTGTATTTTAATGGCATTTTTTATATTTTAGTTTTCCTTGGGGTCATTTAAAATTGGATCCAAAAAAATTCATTTTTTATAAAACAAAAATTCCATAGAACGTAAATAACACGAAACTAAGAAAAATATTTCATGGAGTTAAATTCCTCAAATCTTCCTGCTTAGATTGTAAAATCTCTTTGAAAATATGTTGAATTATCCAATACAAATTAATTTTTCGCATATACTCTAGTTCTGATATTTTAGACATGATGTCAAGTACACACACGTGTGGCAGAAATATGAAGCCAACAAAATTGCCGGCGATTAAAATGTGCGACAAATGAGCTGGCAAATAGGCCTGGCCGGATAAACAAGATGCAAATCCGCAGGTGCGTGCGTGTCGAGCCGGATTTGGCGATTCCGTTGTCGTCGCGCTGCTGCATGGTGGTTGCTGAGAAGAGAATAAAGAAAGTACCAGCAGCGCTGGCAGGACATGTGCTCAGGGATGGCCGTTGCCTGGACACCTGCAGCAGTCGTTCGTTGGGCCTGACCGCTCAACGACCACTGGCCACACTTCCAAATTAAACTGATGCACACGCGGACTCATCCCAGCGCGCTTATCTTGATTATTGGAAATGGTGTCCACGCCGAGGTAGCGCATTTATAATTCTCAGGGGAATTTTCACCTTTCCCTCTGCGCTGACGAAAATTATTACTTTCAGGTCGCGCTCGGACACGCATCCCGAGAGGATAATGTATGCGTGTCTTGAAATTATCGCGGCATCGATCGTACTAGGTTGATTTTGGCCGCGTCGATTAAATCGATAAAGACTGGCCATCAGCTTGGAAATTGATTCTGAACAGCCGATTAGCAGCACGCATAACTTTAGCGCCTCTAATGAGCTGCAATGTTTTCCGCCGGAATATATTACGGTGTATTAAGGTTTTACCAATTTTATGTGTTTAATGTATATAACATTCAGAATATAGATATATGGATTTAATTCGAAACACTTTTGGCGGTCACTATTTCTCCGATAGGAATGAGTTTCTGTAAAAATCATTTAAATATATTTAATGACAGCGAAAAATATTTATTTCTAACTACAAAAATGCTGTTTCCCCAATGCCCAGTGATATATTTATTATTTTATTTTAAAAGTTCTATAGGGTTGTATTTTTAAAACATAAAGTCACACACTTGAATAAATTACAACAACACCAAAAACATTTATGCAAAAAAACTGAATGCCAAATCCACTGCATTGTTTTTTTTAAAGATTAATTTATCGTTTTAACCTTCAATCATGCTGAATTAGGAAAATGTGTAAAATAAAACACCAATTGCAAATCATGCTCAAAATCCCAAACGAATCCGTCGGCTACACTGCTTCTGCTGCTCGTCGGAAACCCACACCTGGAGGATTTCCACGGTTTGCCGATCGAGAAACTCATCACATAATCAGCAAGTCAAATAGGCTATGTAGGCGGAAGTCAGCGAACAAAACAAACGGAACGAAATAGAGGGTCACTCTGTTTGGCCGCGGGTTGCAAGTGCGCGAGAGAGCGATTTGGTGCACTCGGAAAGCCCGCAGCAGCTGCAGCTCTTCCCTTTCGCCACCGTGCTCGGCGAGCGCGTTTACCATGCACTGCCCTTTTACCGTCGGAAAATCCATTTTTCATCAGGTGCTTTGTAGCAGCACACCCTGCTGAGGTGACACTGCAATGAAATTACCGGCTTGATAGCGGTCATGCATGATTTTGCCTCTGGACGGAACAAATGAACAGGAAAGAGAAAGGAAGTGGCGTAATGCATGTGACGCTTTTCGTCCTACGCGACAGCCGGTGGCACCAGTTCTAAAGTGTTTATTTAGTGAAAAATATATAAATATAAAATCTATACCGAAGGAATGGGAACAATTAGATCAAATTTTGGATTGGTGAGGAGAATGTTGTAGATTTGTGTTCTTCTTTGACACTCTCGATTCCTAAAAAATAGTTCATATTTTGTTGTAAGTCAACATTATGAGCCACCATTTTGTTTAATTAGAACATTATTCATCATATGTCAAGATCAAGATAGCAAAAATCAATTCATCAGAGTTTTAATTTTTCAAAGTGAAGCAACACGTCTTCTACGTCATAATCTGATTAAGCCATTTTTTATTCGGATTTCCCCAATGGAAAACAGACAAAAGGTTTAGCTATAGTTATATTTTCTTTTTATGTTCAAATTGTGAACAGTTTCCTTTTTATTTGTTGAAAAGTAGTCTGCCAAATAAAGTGCTGCGGCTGCACTGAATGGAAATAACCCTTTTTCCGCGTTTCTTTCTTGCTCCATCCTGTCGCCTCGAGCGAAATCCAAAATAATCGAAGCAATCCTGTCGCCGCTAGTGAGATTTGTTCGATAAATGCTGCGATAAAGACGGGAAATCAAGCACGTGTGCATGCTTCCCTTATAAATAAATGATAACTAGCTACCTCAGTCCGCATCCTCTGCTGGGCTGAAAATGCATGCGACTGCGACTTATCGGGGCTACCAATCGACTCATTGGCAGTGCCGCAGGAAAGCTGCTGCTGCTATTTTCTCGTCGGTATGGTGGTTGAGAAATTCCGGACAGTCGTTTTTGCTCCTGATTCGGATAAGTGGCCTCGCAGCGGGCGAATTCGCGAGCCGAAATGATTTAAACACCTTGGCTATTCTGTCAGATGCGGGTCCACCTGCCTGCTAGAAAAAACTGCGGCTGCTGCTGTGCTGATTAATTTTTTCTTTTAATTTTGCAACCATCTATATTATGGTAGTTTGTTCCGTATCACTGATATTTTATTTTGGTATAATTTGCAAACTGTTACTTAATTTCAATAAAAATATATTATTGTTAAATAATTTGCAGTCAGACGCTATGTATTTACGAATCCCACAAACTTTTTCATTGTCTAGAGGCGTTTACTTATTTAAAATGATGATGGGTTCTACACCATAAAATAAGAAAGTCATGCGGAAACTCAGCACAGCTCTACTTTTCTGGAAAAATTAAATACACAGTCATTGGTTCATTCAATATTGGTGTTATCATTTTATTTATGGTCGATGAGCTGTCGATTTCATTTGAATTAAGTATGGTTATTTTTGTGCTGATTTATTTTAGTTTTTAAGATTGAGCTCTTGCATACAGGAGAATAAACACTATGAAATGGTTATTTCCAAATTATTCACGGAAATTTTCAATAATACTGTGTCTGTTTGGAAATACCCTATACAGCTGGTCAGGAGAGGTCGAGACGAGTCTAACGGTGTTTATTTTTAGCAATTATTACAAAATTTGGAGCTGAAAGTTTTTGCAAAACACATAAATTTTAAAATCGTGCTTATTAAGTTTTGAAGTGGAATTTCTAGAAAACAATAAGAAATTGAAATTTTCCCACAAGTTCACACGTGCCATTGGACAACATTTAAGCACACTTTGAAAATTCCAAAATCCTGAGCTCATTTCCAAGATTTTAATTAGAAACAAAAATTGACAGTACTGACCTTTTACTTGTCCTCGGACCTGTGGCATTTCATCTTATCCGACGTGACACTCTTTAAAGTAACTGCTGAAGAAGGATCACAGGCACGACCTGAAATTTTTCACCAAAATTTCCGCTCTTTTCATTAAAAAAATTGATAACGTAAAACTCCATTGAGATCTTTAAAGTAAAATACGCAAATTTTATATATTTTTTAAAAAACATCGTCAAATTTGACATTTTTTAAAAACTGATAAATAATTTATTTTTATAAATTATGTTATTCTTCACATTACACCATCCACACAATTGATCAAGTTGAGTTGTTGTGTTTTTGCCCCGGGATTATTGAGAGTATAAAATTCGTTGAATTTCATCCATGAAATCGGAAACAAAAAATCACCAGCTGCAAGCAAAACAAAGCAAGCGAGCGAGTTTGATTGCCTCGCCAACCGAGTGAGTATATACATAGTCCATAAAACAGGAAAATGATTTATCAGCAGACGATTGTGGGGGCAACAGGGGTTGTTCTTTTGGCTCACTTTCGCTCTCCAGCGCACGAGGAAACGAATTTAGTTTCGGCTCGTGCGCCGGTGGCTTCTCTTTTGTGTGCGCCGTTGAAATTTCCGAGAGCCGGCCGTCCGCCCACCATATGGCGCGCATCCTTGCACCTTTACCTGAGCCGCCGTGCTGCGCGTCAGGCGGTGAATAACTGCACATCAACCCTTGCAAATTTCGCTCTCTATGCGCCGCAGCAGAGGCTGTTATTAACCGCGGATGAGCAACACGTTTTTTATGTATATTTTTTTGTTGTTGTCGATGAGCAGCTCCTCGTGCCACCAGCCCGCCCGCATCTCGCCGTCGTCATTATGTATCATTGACTGCGAGTCAGGGAGGCTTTAATGACACCGCAGCGCAGGGTGGAATTTACAGTTATACCTCATCTCAAGGGTAAATGTTAGAGCAGGGATGTTGCGAGACATTTACCCGTTGAGTGAATAATTTTTTTTAACAAAGGAATCCGTTGACATTCCTGATATTTTACAAGCAATTTTTTTATTTATTGAGAGATGAGGTTGAACTACTTGAAATAAATAAATTTGTTGCATTACAATCGTACAGTTACAACAGAAAAATAGAAAGACAACAATTTCAAAATAAAATTATGCAACCCTTAAAATCAAACCTCTAAAAATAATTCATTTGAATTCAGTTTAATTTGTTAGACATTGCTTGAAAATGAAATCAAAGGTGATTAGATGTTTAAAAGTTTATTTTTTATTTGTAATGATGCAAAAGTATTTTGAAAGAAAGCTAGTAATAAACTACACGAAAGTCGTTAAATTATTACTGAAAAATACTAATTTTTAAAAATTAATACGTTTTGTTTTTAATAATAATTCAATTTTAAATAAGTTAATAGCTTATTTAAATAAAATAAGACATTAATTTTTTAAAATTCATTATGAAAGTAAATGTATATAATAATTATAGGTTTAACGTTTTTCTATAGCAAAATGTCCAGAAGATAACTTTTCATTTAAGTAATTTTAATTTGAATATTCTCTACGACTCGGCACCTAAAGAGAGCACTTCTTTTTGCAAAAATTACAATTATTTGTTTTCAGTTACGATGCGTAGAAAAAACATCCAATTTATCCTACACAAATAGTGCGTGCGTGACCATTGCAAGGCCAATCGCAATAATAGCAATGTTACTTGCATGCGCACAAAAACGACACATTAGTTAGTTGCACAATCTTAAGAGGCTCAAGCGAAATCGGGTTCTGTTAATTTTACTCCGGCAGCACCGATGAGGGCGAATGACAGGCCTCAAATTCATGCATTGTGATTCGGAGGTGCGGAGAGTGGACAAAGGCCGCATGGCAAGGAAGTCAACCTTTAGTCACGGGCTGTTGGCCATCAGCATAAATGAATGTGAAATTACGCGGCTGGATTAGCGGCTGCCGAGAGGGAGGGAGCACGCGCGCGGCGTGCACGCGTCACTCTCGGCACACGCCGCGGCCAGGCAGCCAGCAAAGGTGTGTGTATACCTGCGCAGAAGGAGGAAGGTTGTACCTTTCGCAGCCTCCGAGCGAGGAGCACCTGCCTGCCATCAGCATAACAGGTGATGCCGCCGCCTGCTTCAGGGATAAGACCAGTTCCTTGCTCTTTAAACAAAATCTCAACCACATGCCTCCGCAGCGCGCAAGATTTTGCCCGACCGCCCGCCCGCCTGAAAATAATCCACTACCTGACGTGCAGTTGGCCAACAAGGAGTAGCAACACAAATCTTGGCAGACAAAAAACGCTGATGCAGCCAGCAACTTTAATGACCGACACAGCATGTGCCGCGCGCGAGCCTTGTTTGTCTGGCCCGAGAGAGTGATTTTCTTTTGATTTCCACCCTGCTTATGGGCGAATCAAAGTGGAAGGGTAGATTTTTTGTCGCTTAGGAATTTGATTCCATTTGTTATGGTAGAAGAAAAATTATTGAGCCGAGATTGCACTGAAACGTCATTACAAAATATCGGGAGTTTTTTTTCGGGGACATTTTCGAAGAAAAAGGTTGAAAATAAACAACGCTATGATCTAAAATGATTGGCAAACTGATAGCGTCAGAAATTGATCATTTTTAAACAATTAACATTATCATATCAGGATTAATCTACAATTAAAATTCAATAATTCAAAACTCGAAAAATAGAGCTTTAAAGTTAGTCTTTTTCATGGCCGATTGCGGTTTTCCTTGACGTTATCTATCTACCAGAAGCTCATAATTGCTTTTTAAAATCATGCAGTGAAACAGTGCTCGCCTTTTGCAAAGATCACAAATATTGAAGAAAATTTATTAAAAAATTTCATTTCACACTAGATGAATTTTTGGCTTTAATTCCATTCTAAAAACAAGTTAACCATTTAGCAACAGTAAGAAATTTTCTGGTTTTACTACAGGTATTACTCCTCTTTAATTTATTGTGTCTACCAACGAGTACTTTACAAAAACTTCCCAATAAGTTGACCAAATCGCTGTCATTATAGAAACAAAAGAGAAAATGTTCAGCTAGTTGCATCATATCTCTTGAACAATTTGAAATTATAAGAATTTTTTACTGACCAGTTATTGTTTCAGTTAAGTAAAAAATGCACTTGAGTCATCGTTCAATAAAATTAGTCTTTTCAAATGATGCCATCGTGAACACGTTTTTTCCTTTTTAGATTTTTTTCCACTACATAATGGTAAATTATTAAATCGTCAAGAGTAAAACATTGCACAAAAACGATTTACGAAACTCCCAATATTTCCGAATTGTTTCTGAATCATTTGTAAATCGTAGAAAAAGATAGGTTGTATTATCCAAGACGGACTTATTCCAATATATGGCCAATTTCAAACCACCGAAATTGAAACTGGTCTTTGGTTGAAGTTTCAGCTTTCAGTGGGCGTCGAGTGTCAAGTGCTCACTGAAAGCATGTTGTGGAGCCGCGTGTGCTGCCTGCCGGGCAGGGGCAGGCCGCCGTGCAACTCGATACACTCGGCGAGAGCAAAGCACAAGAGCCGCGTGTGAGGTAGGTAGGTGAAAAACAATATCCCCGCCACCGGCACAGCTCTTCACCTGGCTTCTGTCCAGGTAGGAGCCAATGAGTGCGCGCCGCCCTTGGCCCTGCCACCCCTGGACAAGCTCCTCCTTCTCACCCCGTCGACCCCACGGCCTGACCTCTCGTCTTTCGTCTCGTCAGTTACTCCGCAGACCTTGCAGCGACAACTGCCCTCCTCAGGTCCAACTTGCACACTCGATTTCGTTTCAGCGCGCTTGAATGAGGCATGGAAAGATCCCTTCGCCGCCTACCTGCCTAGAGGTAAGACACAATGAGTGTTTCGCTTGAAACCTGCAGTTCTATTGTATTTTTTCTAGCCCAAATTTTTTTAAATATCTTTGATGCACGAAATTTAAAAAGTAGAATTAACGGCTTGTTTTTAATTCATTCAAAATTAGCAATCAAGCATAAAATATTTGAATGTTCAATTTCCAATGGCTTGAAATATAAATTTTAAAATATTTGCTAACTTTTTAAAAGCAAGTTTAGCTTCGATTCTAGCAGATACTAAAATTTTGTCTTTATTTAATATCTGTGATGTGCAGCCCTACAATTTCTCTTTCACATTTGAGAAATAAAAATAGATCCTGTCAATCAGTACTGGCCATTTTCATAAATGATTTAGAACATACAGTAAATGAAAAAAATAATCCCGTTATTGATCGAAAAAGATTTGTGAAGTCTCATTCATAAACGAACGGAATCAAAATGAAATAGATCGATAATTCCATTTGAATCACTCGCCACAAATTTTGTCGTTATCCTTTTAACGTGATCTTCACCGAATTTTTCAAAGGATCGCCGCTTTTCTGTATAGCACATTGTCAGCGATGCAATTAAATTAAATCCTCTTCTTGGCACGGACCACCATTTAAAATTTTCGCTCAGCACCAGAAACGCAACATTCAACTCGTGCTTCTATTTAGAAAACCCCAACCTGCTCTGGGATTAGCTGATTGGCACACAAAGGGACGAAAATTTTATCTCAACCTCTGGTTCCCTTTGAAAACTGGACAAAAGTACAAATCGAGTGGAGAAGCGACGAATTTTCAAAGAGTTTAACGCTCACAATGGGAAGAAAGACCCCGACAGGCTGCGTGACTCGTGCAGTGTGTATGCCGAGAGCGCCAATTTTGCTCGCTACTTTCCTATTTCACCTGCCTCTTTCTTCCAGCGCGTCTGGAGCACCTTCTGTCTTTTTTAAAGAGCAGCTGTCTTTAACCTGATTTACCTACACCGCGCATACGACCTGCTGGCTGCAGGTATTAGCCTCTCTCAATCCGTCCGTCCGACCAGCAGCCTGCCGCCTGCCAGCCAGCCAGCCAAAATCCCCAATGCACGCGCGCTATCTCGCCGAAATATCTTCAAATCCAAACGCGCGGCACGAGCAGAGGAAAAAATTACGAGTGCCCGCAGGTCATAATTTCTGTTGCTCCGCAGATTGAGCAAAGGTGTGGTTTTTAAATCAGGTGCCCTCCGATTTGTGTATGTAATTTATTTTTATTATAGTCGATTTTGCGCGTGGTTGCGTCCGTTCGGTAATGAAATTATTTGTTTGCTCAGTGGAAAACTAAATTGGAGGTGCAAATTGAATATGTTATTTCATCTATATGCACAATTTAAAGTTTTTTGGGGGGATCAAAGGTACAAATGATGAAGAAGACCGATGAATTCAGATGAGGAATTTTGTTGGTGGAAAGGTTTACAGGTGTAATCCGATCGGACATTACTCAAATACCAGAAGTGAAATAGTTTTACAATAAAATGAATGACAAATTCTTCTGCTTAAATTGATCCTTTTGAATCGGGTTCTGTGCTATTACTGAATACTTATTTTAAAATAATCTTTCTACTGTTAATCAATAATGCAAAATTACAATAATTCAAACCACCGTTTTAACATATTATTCGTTTTAACATATTATTTTGAGTTTTGCCAACGCGTCGTCGGTTTACCTTCTCTGGAAATAAACAGCGCAATCAGTCAACATCCCCTCTCATTCGGTTTGAAGAAATTGCACTCGGCGTCTGCTGAGCATTCGCGAATTTGCATGCACCACGCATTTGCAAGTTGACACACGCAGTGACAATTCATACGACCTTTTTAGTCAATCGGCCTTACTGCGCCGCAGAATCGGGCCTCGCGATAACAACTGTGATTTTTCCCGCGCCAGACTGATGTATTATACATAAACGCGAGCGGCGCATAGAGAATAGAGACTTTCCGTCGTCCACATTTCCGTCGCATGCACATACATATTTAGGCAGAGCTCGTGAATTTTTAATAGGCAATCTGATAATTGCTCCGCTACACGTGTGGCATTTTTTCTCACTCGCTTGAATCGAAGCTCTTCGGCTCGTTAACTCGGTCGACCGCGGAGCATTACTTAGCGAGATTACTTTTCGCCGCCGCGACTATTGTGAATAATTCGCGGCCATGTCACTCACTCGGACCAAGTGCTCCTCTTAAATATTCTAGCAGGTTCCCTCGAAAGGCCTTTTGTATGCGCCGGCCGCTTATTATTTCTATTGACTTTCGCATGAGCCTGTTGCTGGTTTGATTTTTGTTGCCTGCTTTCACACACACGCGACGCAATATGTGTAATGCTGTGTCCTGTGTGTGTGTGTGTGTGTGTGTGAATCGTGCCGCTTAATATTTGATGAGGCTTTTCCGAATTGAACTCGCACGCTGTTGTCTTGTGCAACTGCTTGTCGCGGCGGCCGGGGTGCGGAAAACGAACGCACTCTGCTCTGCTCCGACACCGGTTTGATTTTTGTATCAGCAATCAGCAGCATTTGCAGCACCGGCAATCGGGGAATTTTCGGCGCGCACGTGATTGCACAATCAGTACGCGTTTCCCGACGACGAGGCAGCTCGGCGAAAACCAGAGCAACAGGCAATTATTTATTCATCGCTAATGTTTGTTTTTCTAACTCGACACTGCACCTAATAGCTCGTGAACCGCCCGCCCAATTCGGGTTTATGCAAATTCGGCGCGGCGGTTTCGCATGCCAATCATGCGGGTTGCATCCGAAATCGACGCACGCCCTGCCGATGATCCTCTTTGCCAATTTGACGGCAATATGCGTCCCCCATCAATCTCCCTTGCGCCGTTTGTTTGTCAGCCGGCGAAATTAATGGGAAACTGATTTCTTTCTGGAGCGCACAGCTGTTAGCTGGCCGAATTTCCGACGCTAATTTATTCCTTCCCAACGAATGCAAATATCGATCGTAATTAATGTGGATCACCTGACTAATTATGCGTGACGCATGTTTTGTTTCAGATGCCGCGATCGTTTTTAGTCAAAAGCAGCTACTCGTCAAGGGAAATGTCTCCACCGCTCACACCAAGCCCGACCAGCGTCATCCGAAGACACTCGCCCAGCGCCTTTTCGCCAGTCAATAAACTTAGATACACAGAATTAGGTTAGTATTCAATTATTGTTTAATACGTAGAAAAAGAATACAAAAAGTTTTGTAGTCCTAAGGTGTCAGTTGATTTCAAATCAATTTGATTAGCTATAATGCATTCTAGGACAAAAATACTTGATTAAACATATTTTTATCCAAAAATTTAATTAAAAAAAATCATTTTGTCAGCAACGCAACATCAAATATTTAAGAAAAATGTGCATTCAAAATTTTCTCTAAATTAATATCATGAGCTTAAAGGTATTGGTCCCTTTTACCCCCCAATTTTTTTACTTAAATAGCCAGTTTTAGGAGGTTTCCAGAAAATGAAATGTTGAATTTACTAGTTTGTCTACTTCGGTTTTTTTATTCCGATTTCTTAAGAAGATTATCTCGAAAATATTTCTATCTTTCAAAGCTTTTACGAAGTGAACTTGACCGTAGGAGGTCAGACAATTTCGAATTTAGGGGGCAAAATTTTCTCTATCATTTCGGCCACATTGTCGGTTTTAGTTGAATTGTAAACACGATTTAATTAAATTATAATTTAATATGTTGTTCCGTCAGTTTCTTTATGTAGAGAAAAATAAATTGATCATGCCAACAATACCCAAATCTCATTATTCGAATTATTAAAACCTCGTTGTTAGTTTTAATTGTGTGCGAATGAATCTAGTGATAAAATTTAATTTTGAATAGATGAAAATTACGGAATCGCTTCTAATATTCCTTGTCAACTGCTTCAGAATGCCGACAAACGAGAATCCTGCCAGAAACGCCGCCGCCACAAGTGTTCATTTGGCCGCCGCCGTCGAGGCTGTGCATGCCGTGTCCGTCCGTGGACAGCGTGCACACGCCGACCAGCCCCGAGCGAGCCACTGACGCAGGTGAGCCACCGCTAAAAATGGGCAAGACGAGTCGAGCATTGAAGTCTCCTCCGGCAGAAGACGCGCCACTCGACCTGTGTCTGAAGCCTGCCTTGGCCCGCCTGGCCGCCTCGGCGCCGCCACGCACCTCCCCTGGCCGCTCGAGCTACCCCATCTGGTCGCCGGCCAGCCAGTGCGAGCAGGAGGCGGCCAAGACCAACAACAACAACCACGCGAAGTCGGCCTACAAATGCGTACCTGCCGTGATCGTGTCGTCGGCGCGGCCGCCGTCGCCCTCCACCGAGCCGGACAGCACGGCCTTCCTCCCTCCCGTGTCCAGGTGGAGCCTGCCGTTCACCACCCCCATTCCTGCCCAGCAGCAACCCCCCTCAGTGGTGCAGCAACCACGAGTCGCGAGGCGAAGTGAGACCAATGAAAGATGTTTTCAGGTGAGAAACGAATAATTTCTAACGCTTGGTTATTTATTGTCTACCAATGTTTATTGGGATTTATTCAGGAGTAATTTGAATGATTGGTGTGAATATATATGTAACCTTAGGAAAAAATTAATAATTTTCTCTTTCTTTTGATTTGTGCCTTTTTGGCTTAAAATTTGGTTTAGTGCTTTTTTAAAGAGACCAATTGAACAATTTGCCTCCAGTTTTGTCACATGTGAATATTTTTTAGATTGGTTAGTACCTGTGCAGCATGGCCGATAGACTACAAATCTCAAATTTCATGATTATTTCTTCAATTAACAAATTTTCCAAAATCTTCATTTTGAAATGTTTGTATATGCGTTTGCTTATTAAATAATATTGTAATTCAAACCAATTTTTTTCATAGATCTAGGATGCATGGGCTTAATATAAATTTTGGATTATCTTGTTAAATTTTTTTTTGTGAGTAGGATAATTTATTCATTAAATTAAGACGGTACAATTCGCTGTTTTAGTGCAAGCAGTGCGGAAAGACGTTCAAGCGGTCGTCCACGCTGTCCACGCACCTGCTGATCCACTCGGACACGCGGCCCTACCCCTGCCATTACTGCGGGAAACGCTTCCACCAGAAGTCGGACATGAAAAAGCACACGTACATTCACACAGGTAAGAGATTTATAATGCTCTTTTGTGGAGGGAAAAATCGATAGCACGATTTCATGTGCAATTATCGTAATACACTACTTCCTCTTCGACGCTCTTTTTTTTTGTCAAAATTGAAGTGGCGGCGCTTTTGTGCGATACACGGCCGCAAAATCGTTTGTCAGAAACTTCTTTTCATCGCGGCAAGTGCAGAGCGGCGACTGTTGCTTTTTGATTGAAATGTGTTTTGACGTGTCGGCTCAATATTTTGATAGCCCTCGTCCGCGCGCGCACAATGAAAAGGGAAACCACATTGTGCATGCATAATAACTGATTCGAGCCTCGTGCAGCATTTGCTTATTGACAAACAGCAACAGGGCGCCGAGTTGATTGAGTGAGCGCTCCAATCAACTCGGGATTTTCATCATTTCACCACCACAAACTTCTTTTCCCCCAAAATTCGATTTGCTAAAAAGATGTAACGCGCAGAGCAAGAAATCGGTTTCAATTTACTGTCAATGCAGGGCCCGTCAAGCTCTACTTGCGTGAATAGGTGACAGCCCAAAGTGACATCTAAAAGAATTAATTTTCGACCCAACAACACCGCGCGAGACTCCACATTGATGTCGCCTCAGGCTGGAGAGCGTGTCATTAGCAATTAACGACTGTCGTTTCACCCTCCACCCCGACCGCGAAATCAATACGCTGCAAGTGAATATCAGATCACAAAATTAGCTGCTCAATATGCTTGGTATGCCATAAAATTAGTAAATTTACACGCAGCTTAAAGTTGTCCCACACATTATAAAAAAACAATTACAGTTATCAATTATTTATTTCAAAAATGTTACATGAGAATAATAAACAATTTGAGTATATATTTGGAGCACTAGAACAGGTTCAGTATTTTCAAAGATATCGGGAAGTAAAATATTATTTGATTTTTGAAATTGAAGTAAGACTACGTGATTTTTGGGCCTTCAGCATCATAAAAATCAAATATTTGTATTACAACCTTTAGGAAATTAAATGAATGAATTCCTGACCAATGGCATAATTTGTGAGAGATAGGAATATAAATAATGCCAGATGGAATATTTGGAAAGTGTTTTTCCTACTTTTATTGAGTGCAGTAAACACATTCTTTGCACGATTTTTGGTTTTCTTCCAATTACATCCAGATTTTTCTTCTTTAGTATTGACAAATTTGTATATCATATATGTTTAGATTTAGGGGGTAGCTTCCTGAAACCGCTATTGATCCTACGTGTTTATACTGTTTTTTCTTCGAGGAAATGCTTGGAAACTCGATCAAAATTAATTTCATAATTGTTTGAATCAGGAAATTTCTTTCGGAATTTTAAATCGAAAAAATGCACTAGCAATTGGTTGAAATGATTGGAAACCATTTTATGAATGTAATATACTCACCTTGTTTTGTGTCTGTTTGCAGGCGAGAAGCCGCACAAATGCGTTGTGTGCAGCAAAGCTTTCAGCCAGTCGTCCAACCTAATCACACACATGCGAAAGCACACGGGCTTCAAGCCATTCTCGTGCGGCCTGTGCGAGAAGGCGTTCCAGCGGAAGGTGGACCTGCGGAGGCACCGCGAAACGCAGCACCCCGCGGTCGCCCAGACGCCCCTGCCGCCGCCACCCAGTACCTACAGCCTCACTGCGCTCTGAGCAGCCATGTACCCACCCAACACACCGAGTCGCAATATTTTGTACAGCAAAGCTGGTTTTAAACCTTCAAAACATCAACGGAACACGAGTTGATCTCATTGTCAAATGTTTTGAAAGCATTTCTTCCTTCTTTCTAGTTTTGTGTTCACTCTATTTTATAATTTATTTCAAGCACCGATTTTATGTATTTGATTTTTAATTGTTGTAGCAGTTTTTTGAGGCAACAAAAATCTAAACAGCTAAGTAGACCAAAGATTTTGTGAAATGTACATGTACCATACAGATGTAATATAATCACTTAGATGAGAGATACGAAACAAAGTGTTCACACGCAGCAACCTAAGTGGTTCTCTTGATGTGCTTTGAGAGCCGTTAGATTTAATTTATCTGGCAATTGGAGAATAAAAAGTTATTGTTCAAAAACAAGAGTATGATTTAAAAAAGATTTCTGATATACCATAAAAATCATAAATAAATTAACAAAGTTCTAATCTAAAAGGCAATTGAATGAAATCTAGTCACGATAAATGGGCAGCGGCTAACACATATGAACAAATAGGCTTTTACTCGGATTTTGGGTTTGTGTGAAATAAAAGCCAGGGATTGCTTGGCGAGCTCTTTATTTTAACCTACTTTCATCATCCATTTTCATCAATTGTATAACTATTTACAATACACTGTGGATAGTTCTACAAAATGTCATACACGTTCCCCCTTGTTTCAAACCATGTTTCAGATATATTCTCAATCCAATTTCAACTTTCTGTGATGTGATTACAATTTTCTTTCATTCAAGATGGTACATCAGCGGTAGTGCTCGGAATTAAGAAATCAAGAAAACTTTTCATCCTTTGTCAACCGTCGTCAAAATGGCTATTCTTCGTCTCGTATTTATAAAAAGGTTGCTTTTTCTTTCATTTTTTTACCATAAAAAACTGTATTACAAATACAACCGCGCTGGCCGGCGTCGATCAAACTGTCGGGTCTCTACCAAATTACATTTATTTGTATCACACTACCTCCTAATATAGTCTCTCCTTATATAATATTATATATAAAATAATTTCTATAGAGAGCCGGCAGTTTCACCGAGCGCCACAGCGAGCGCGCTCCGTCAAATAGTTCTCTGTTTTGCTTGCAATAATTATTTTTGCTCAAAAACACATCACAATAATTTTACACCTATTTTTGTTGCAGTTTCACGAAAGTAGAGACAAAAGTAGTAACATTAGTAATACAGTTCTTATAATTATCATACAGGGGTCCGCCCCCGTGTGGCCCGACGCGCCCGCCATCAGCCTATAAAAATGTATGATACAATGTGGGGGCGCGCCGTCCCCAAGGGGCACACTTCTTTCTAAAACTTTCTTTTCGCAAAGACACATTTCATTTTCCGTTATTTTCTTTTGTTTAAATCATTTTATCATCGTAAAAAAACAAAAAGACGTTATTATTGGAACTGACTAGTGAATTGAGATGAATTCAACAAAAATCATTTAAACTATATAAAGTCATCATTAGATCTGGACTTGATAAAATCAACACATGCTTTAAAATTGTTTTGATGACTAGTGGCACATCTGATTGTGAAACAATCAACACCCAGTAGTACAGAATGTGACCTATGTCATCCCCAAGTCCAGATGCGTCGTGTGAACTGTCTGGCTAAAATGCTTCTGCTCCATTTCGCGCCGACCGGAGAGCGCACAATTTCCACTCGCAATGAGCAATGTCGATCCCAAAAACGGGGGGCAAGGGATAAACGAGCGAATTGCGCTCGCGCGGCACTGTCGAAAATTCACAATAATCATGTTTCCGTTCATTTCGAATATGGAGATCAGCTGAGTTGTTTGATTCAAAAAGTCAAAACAAAAACAAAGCGAAGTCTCGTGCTTCGTTTTTTTGGAATAAGTTGAGCCAGCAAATCAGTGAGCAAATCACATCTTAGCAAAATAGTACGGTTTTTGCGGTCGGCACCGCCGTCGCCGCCGACCAGACGCGCGGCTCGCTCTCCCAAAGAAATATAACCCGAGCGGCCGAGCGTCAGAGGTTCGAGGGCGGCGTGGCGGGCCGCGTCGCCCAGTCTCGCCAATTTGCCGACCAATCTGACAGTTACTTTTGGCACTACGTTGATGTAAATGTTAAATACCCGTAGGAAGGGCTGGGGCAGGCGAAGTTGTGCGCTTTCCGATCGGCTTGCCGCTTCCCGCAACGTGCTCAGCAGGCCTTTCTCTCTTTCTCTCTTAATATATTTCTATCGTCAGCATAGTAAAAAAATAACGTTCGGCCTGCTAGCAGTTGCAGCACGAGCGGAGAAGTAAGCGAAATGTTTGAAAAATTTGTTTTAAGTAGAAGGTGCGGTTTTTAAAATTTCTGATTTTGCTTAATGTGATCTAGATGTCAGTGTGAAAATGTGTTTCTAACGTTTCACCGGTCTGTTTTGCCGGTTTCAAAAGAGGGGACTGCTGGGGTAACAACATGCAAGCACTCACACACATTTACTACAATAAGGGAATTTAAAATTAAGCTCAACTTAAAAGAAAGTGAGGATTTCTCGATTGAAATAAAAAAAGAAGAAGATAAAATCAATCAACATAGGGACAAATCTTCTCGATCAGAATTAACAACGGTGACGCCTTTCGTGACGCTAACACAAATAATATTCACTTTGAGGTGCCAACTTGCTAAAAATGGATTTTCAATCTCCTGTTCTCCGCACTGATATAGTTATCACATGCTCCAATAGTAGGAAATATTTTGATTTCTGCCACGTTTCAATCCGTGCACAATTCGGAGAGCGGGAAATTTCGCCAAAAAACCCCCACGTAAAAAACATTACTCTGAGAACTATAAGACCTAGGACATACAAAAATAAGAACTAAAATTGCCCTGAGTTGTAAAATCAACACAAATCACGAATCCCATATGTGAAAGGAAAAACAACGTGAAAAAGAGGGTCTGTGAGTGATATCTTTTGGCGTCAGCACCATCAACAGCGAAATTGGATTTTCGACTATCACTACAGCGTACTATGGAGCATTTTGTGGAATTTAAGGCGGCCCCATTCTCATGGCGGAGGAACCACATTTACACTTTTGGATAATTGCGAGGGCTAGAAGGTTGTTTATTACTTACGTAAGTTCATTCCAGAAGGGAAATTTTACTCGCTAACCTTTTCGTATTTTCATTCAAGTGTTCTTGTAGCAAACTGCACGATTATGGTTAATTTTAATCATTTGTCCAACATTTTTTGGTTTAAATAGTATTCAACACTGCCAGTCCGAGAAACAATTTACTTCTTTTACACAGTATAATAACGTCAAAGGATACACGTAAAACATCTACGGTAATAACATCATCAGCATCATCAGTATTAAAATTTTTATGGCACTAGCAGTACAGTCAGTTTCATAATTATGTAGTTTCCTTTTTTCAATCATATATATCATGTGATTATAAGCTCGCGAATCAGCAGTTTATTAGGTGTAGTATTTTCTGTCCCTAAAACAGTTAAAACTGTGAGTGTGTGTGTGTATGTATGTTATGTACCTTTGTAGGGGAACAAAAACGAAAACGCACTTCAGATTGTGCCAAGAACACGAACAGAACGAAAAATTGAAAACGTTTCGGTTTTATACATGAGCTGTGCAGCCGGGGGAGTAATTTTTCTAAGATTCGATATCTAAATCACCGAAAAAGTTCGCCACTTACTTGTTAGCAAAAAGTTACTCGTCTCATTCGTGATTTTAACCATCTATGATACACTAACATGTGAGTGTTATGTATTTTCCTCTCTCTCTCTCGCAATAAGTTTTTATATTTTCCAAGTGGGACAACGCACAAATTATCGAATAAGGTAGTACAACGAGTGAGGTACTAGCAATAGTGTAGCGAAAGTAGTAGTAAATATGCTTAGTGTCTGAGAAAACATGCCTAGAGTTAAGTCTGCTCCTTAAAACTTTACGCTCTTTTCCAATAACACCCTTTAAAACGACCGAGGTGATTGCGTTCAGGGCCGTGCCTCTCCTTACAAAGCATTTGTCATTCTTCTTCTCTTAAGGGATTTCTGGGATGTGTTGATTGGATCGCATATAATTCCAAGTAAAACACTGAAATTTATACACAAGTTCCATTCCTTTTCTCAAAAAAGAAACAACACGAGACTAAATTGTCACTTAACGAAATAGCGCGCGCGTAATTCAATAGTAAGCCTAATCTATTAACGATTTTTGAACTTGCAAAAATTAACCGTAAACTATATTGATAGATACAAATTTAAATAAAACTCGAAGGATTTGTTTACTCCCGTCATCGATATAGTCAACTTGTAAGGTTTTCTCGCAACGTCCTGACCCACCCTCGAGCCCTCAAAGACGGAAACGTATATTTCCAGTTTAATTGAATAACTCCTAACGTTAATCCTTATTATTTACAACCATCCAACTGCTCTGCTTTTAACCATCTTATCTTGCTGTACAAACTTCATCATCATAGCATATAAGCACCCGAGGATCTAAAACACGTAATCAATCTTTGATTTTGTTAATAGCCTTAATCGCGAAAATTTTGATAATTCTAATATTACCATTAGATTACTACGTAATTATTAGCATAATAGCGTATTTTTTTTGCTTTTTTTAGAAGAATTCTTCGCGCGCGAATTTCATAAGTTTGCTTCGTAACAAACCATATTTACGTAATTTTTATCCATACTTTGCTCAATCTGCACCAGCGTGTTCGAACACTTAAATCATACTCTTTTCCGAACAAACATTTCTTTCTCTTAATCATTACTACGTAATTACAAAAGCAAACAAACAAAAATAATCATTTACACTCTTAGCATTTCATTCCGCTTCTCTTTTGGGTGTTCAAATCGATTCCGTCAATTTCCACCAATCTTAGTCCTACTACCTTGGGTGTGCTTCTTTCGTCTGACTCGAGCAACTTTTTCTCAACGCGGAAGGCAGAGCGATTGGTGTTTCCCCTCACAGCGTTCTAGAGTCACGGGGAGTTATTTCATGCGATTTCGGATTCTGTAGGGTAACCGGTCGAAGGTGGGCAACTTCATACTTATTTACAGAGCAGACATGTTTCAACGAAATGAACTTAAAAGCCCTGAGATTAAACCTTGATGAATAAAATAATGATCTTGAAAATGTTTCAGTCTCCATTTGTGTGTAGTTATTTTCATTTAATCATGTTTTTAAGAGGAAAATCGTTTGGGAAGAGGATAGTAAAAACGTCAATCGCGGGTTAAATTTCATAAACATCTACGATATAGTTCAACACAAATAATCGCAATCGAAAAACCAATAGTTGATAATCTAATTATTGAGCTTTAAAAGCAATCTACAATTAAGAGTCGGATCCCTACTGGTTTTAGAGTCCGTACGCGGGACTGCAATGAACGAAGAAAAGATCCCAGCTTCTTCAATCAAAACAGCCAATATTGCACAATTTCCGTGAGATGATCAGCAATCGAGGGAATCACAAAAGTGTGCGCCCCGGACGGCTAAAATACGAATTTGGGCCGCCGCGGAAACGCCTGCCGTTCATAGTATATGCTTTCATTATTGTATAGTGTT
Organism: Cloeon dipterum; assembly: GCF_949628265.1. Classification (NCBI taxonomy): domain Eukaryota; kingdom Metazoa; phylum Arthropoda; class Insecta; order Ephemeroptera; family Baetidae; genus Cloeon; species Cloeon dipterum. The sequence continues at coordinate 16,239,999 of NC_088786.1, forward strand.
CTCGTATACTAGTGTTGGTGAAGGTTACATTTATAAAGCTCTGGTCAATAATAAATTTTCAAAATAAAAAAGCTGGGATTTTCGACGTTCGCATTTTCATTAAGGTAAACTGCAACAAGGGCGGAATCGGACCAAAATGAAGTAGTTTACTCTTTGTGCACACAGTCACGGGCACACAAAACTTTCTAAGTTTAGGCTTCCCAGGCATACAACAAGTGTGCTTCAATCAATTTATACACGTTAAATATTTATTTATATTTCCCTGCAGGTTTACTTTTTTAAAGTAAAAACTTTCCTGTCATGGTATTTAAAAAGCTCATCATGCGTTACAAAGATTGATGAATTAATTTTCAAGTGAGACTTCTACGGTGTAAAAGTTGTACTGTTGACACACGGGATATAATATTGTTTGGGGTGAGTAATATAATATATATGTATATTGTGTTTGGTTGTGTAAAATATGAAACTGTTGTGTATGTGAGTCGGTTTCTTTCTTTTCAAAAAAGAAGGCAAGTATGTCTCCCAAGTAACACGGTGAGTTGGGACAGTTAAGCAACCTGAGGTAGTTGGTTCACGACAGTCACTATGACTTAAACAATATTATTAGAGAGTTGATACTGATTTTATAATTTGAGTCCCTGCATTTTGTTAATAATGCTCCGCGCTTAAAATGATAAGATTCGAATGGTGTATGTGAGTGTGTGTGTATGAATGTTTTGTGTGTAAAAATATGTTGCGTGATAATTATCTGAGTAGGTCGGTAATTAATAATCAATCCATTACATTAAGCGAGAGTGTTGTTTTTTGTGACTTTCAAATCGACTTGGCGGTGGCTGAATTAGTCATCTGAAGTATATAATGTTAATAAATTTCTGTTTCAGCGTTTCAGCAACATGCATTCAGACTAAGATGAGTTCAGCGATGTCAATTGCAATTAGCACCGTTGGCTTACAAACATAACTAATACAACTCACTTTCCCTTCAACGTGTTTAAAAATAAATGCAATACAACGAGTCTATATATAATAAAATGGACAGTCTCCTTGGTTCATGATGTAGTTAAATCCATTTAATTACACGTCAACAAAGCGAGTGCACGGTGTAAAGGATATGTGTGTCGTCTGTTTCAAATATCAGAAGATGCAAAAGATGCGCGAGTGAAAAGATTGATTCAAGCCCACTTGGCCCTAGCTTTTGATTCAAGATGACTAAATCAGGTTATTACTCTTTCTCAGTGGATAGATCGTCCAAGTAGTGTTTGTCTGTATTAGTGTGTAGTATTTGAGTTTAACGTCCTGCAGTGACGATGCATGTTTTTAACATTTAAGGTAAAGATTTGTACTTTGTTAGGGTTGGGACAGCTTGCGCGATCGCAAGTTGGTTACATTATCCTATGGAACTGCACGATTGAGGTATTTTGCTTCACCAAGCTCGTATATCAATATCGAAGAACACAACAATAAAAATATAACTCTCATTCGATATCAATTACGGAAGCTTCAGTTTAGTTGGTAAACTAATACAATTTTAGCGAACGACACTGCATCTATTTTCAATGTTTTTCGTTACTCTCTCTCTCTCTTTTGCTTTTTCAAGTCTCCCGCTTAGCGAATGGGTCAAATTTAAGGCTTGAGTGGACAACGAGGTTACCTAAGTTTTTCGTAGTCAGATTTATAGTTTCATAATTTGATTTCAGCTATAGCAAATTCCTTAATAAATTGTAACTCTCTGTTCAGTCTGTTGACACGATACAACAGGTCGGTTTGCATGTCTTTGCATGGGCGTTTTGGATTTCTGGTGGGTGGGTGTGGTTTGGTTTTGAATGAATTTTTGGACATGCTTGTCACTTTAGGAACCATTGAATTAACAGGTGAGGTGGTTTTCTGCAAGATAATCTAGCCAGAATAAATATTCCTCTTATACTTGCGTAAATAATGCAACTCCTTGTAATATAAGAAAAATATTTCACAGTGTTTGTTTGTTAGCATTCATCAATAATTGAATACACCTATAGGAACCTTGATGAGGTTTTCATGGGTCAGTGTCAACCACGTTTTCCCCCAATCATCTCTAACTCCCGGAAACGAAACTCATGCGTTACAGCGTTAATTTCAAATTTGTCATGACACCATCGTTTCACATAAGACTTAAAAATTAACAACACCAATTTGTCCTTTTATAATATTTCCATTCCATAGGAGCGGTCAATTAATCATCAATTTCAAACACTTTTAGGCTAACAATTTCAGGGGAAAACTTTCGCGTGGCAAGATTTCAACGATATAACTGGACTTTGCCACTCAATTAGGGGCGGATGGGTGGGGTGGGCGGGGTGGGATGAGGCTCAATATTAATTTGAGTAGCACAGGGGCGGGATGCAAAGTTCCTCTTATTTCCATGTGTCACATTTCAAGTCCACGTTATAATTATTTATATAATTAACAAAGCACATTATTGGAAGGAGAAGACTCAGCGCGTTTAAGCATCTCCTGTGGCCTTAAATAATAAATAACACAATAAGTTTTATCATCTTCATCTTCTCCTCTTCTGTCATATAGATGGGACAGAACATCAATTTAATGGCTTTAACTATAGTTAAACTCAACTTTGTTCTGGGCATTGTACACATTAACTTTACTGGTAAATTTAGTGTGTCGCCTTAATTCATATAAATCATATTCTCGCAATTTAAATTCTATTCCTTCTTCCTTTCTTTCGGTAGTCAAAATGAGAACAGTGTCTTTGTGTCAATGAGGTAGATGAGTTAATTAAAGCATAAATAACAAAAATGCTTCCAATATTGATTAGCCTAAGTTATTATACCCGCATCAAAAAATTTTTACCTTTTGCTCTTGAGAAGGTGTTGGCGATAGTATAGTTGGAAATAAAGAGGTAGTATTTGAACAACTGCTGTTCTTGCTTGGCTTACACTTAGGCTGAGGTAAAGATGTTTCTGGTGATGGTGGTTGCTGTAGTGGTAGCGGCGGCGGCGGCTCACTTGCCTCTGTCCTCGTCGTCACTGAAGTCGTCTGACTCATCGCCAGACGACTCACCCTGGCGGCCACCGGCCGCCCTGTGGCGCTCCTTGCTGCTGCGGTGATGTTGCTGCTGATGCAGCTGCTGCTGCTGATGCACCCTTTGCATGTCTCGCTCTTTCCTGGCCTGACCACCACTGTCATCCTGGGGACGGGCTACTTTTCGTAAGGCCTCGGTGCGCGCCACCATCATCTGCTCGGGCGTCATGCCGAGCGCACTGCTCTCGGCAATCATCTGCAGGTAAGTGTCGATGAGTGCACTGCCAGTGGAGGAGTTTGGCGTGGAGGTGGCCGCGGCCGCTAGGGCGTCCCGGCTCATCGACTGTGCTATGGCATCCAAGTGAGATCTGTTGCCACTCACGGCAGCCGCCGCCAGCAAAGCTGCCTTCTGCTTAAGTAGTGCGTTCGAGTTGGGCGGAGAGAGTGCGTCAAAGCGCGAGTTAGTCACGCTCAGGTCCTCGGGGTCCTCGCCGCACATGCTGCTCTCGGACGGCGCGCCAGAATGGTGTCTGCCCTCGTAGCCGCGGTCATTGTTGGACGCGTGCTTCAGGTCGAGCCTGATGTCTGAACGACGCGGCCCGGTGGGCGAGGCGCGCGCGGCCAGCTCAGCGGGCGACACGCGCACGCCGGCCTTGGCCAGCAAACGTGACGCCAGATCCGGATCGAAAGGCGCCGGCATTGGCAGAACCGGCAGGTCCTTGGTGCTGATGCCGCGGTGCTGGCGGCTCATATGGCTGTGCAGCGAGTTCCGCGACTTGGCCACAGTGCCGCACAGCACACATCGATACCCCGGACAGATGGTGTGCTTGTCCTCGAGGTGCGTTCGCAGCGTGTGCGCCGACCGGTAGATTTTGCCGCACTTAGGACATGGCCGGGGATCAGTGGCTCGCACTCTCGTCATGTCGATGCCGCCTCTTCTGCCAACTGTAAAATTAATGCAATCGGTTGGTTCAGGGTTCGACTAAAAGAGTGCCAATTTGGAAAACAGTGCTAGAACTAGTGCCGAATCAGGAGTTGCTCTCAAGAAAACAGGTTAAGTGTTAGTATAACAAAAAATCAAAGTTAATCATTAACTCGTTTATTAAACAATTTGTCGGAACTATATCATTTTAAGCAATAAACAGTCTGATTGCCTCATTGGCAGTGCACCGTCTTTCGTCTTTCAATTTAAAATAAACTCTTGTTGTTTCTTTGTCTTCATGATGAGGTCCCACACTTGGCCATGTCATTGCACACAGTGGAAAGTTTCATTTCGAGCACGTTAGCAATTGACAGTATAGATTTGAGGGGACAAATCACGATGTTCTTGAAACAGAACACCCTAAAAATGTAGCTAGACGATGCTTTCTCTGCTGAGTTCACAATTAATTTCCTGCATAACAAGAAAGATTAAAACAAGACCTAGTGTTCAGCTAAAACCGGTCATCACAAAAGAAAACTTCTACAAAGAACTAGAAGGGAGGATGGAAGTGCGATGTTGCGTTGCTGCGTTCATCCTTGACTTGGTTCTGCTGCGGTCTTTGCACTTGAGGCATTCCAGGATTCATGAGTTCAGGTCTCGTTGGAAACTGTGGCATGAATGGTGGTCTGAATTGCAGCGGGTAGAATGGCACCTCCGGATGGTGTTCCGGCACACTTCGGGCTGCTGGTGTTCTCACAGGCGATGGTCCCCTGATGGTAATGGAACTGTTGGGTCCTCGGAAAGTCTGCACAAAGGTCAAACCCTGATCTTGACTCGCCGAATTCTGTGCAGGTGACTGGGCATTAACGTTTTGCTGTTGTGATCTCTGTCTCTGTCCGTGGGCATACAGTTTGTGGTTTTGAAGGTAGTGCTTGGTCTTAAAGTTCTTGCCACAAATGTTACAAGTACACCATTGCTGCGGCTGCTGATGCACGTTGTTGATGTGTTGGCGCAAATTGCCTTTAGAAGAGTACTCCCTACCACAAATGGGGCACAACGGAGTGCCCTCGGCAGAGGTGCTGTGCGAAGAAGAATGTCCGCTTGAGGGTGGCATGGTTTGGCTTAGCTCGGTCAAAGTGCCTGCAAGGATAGCCCAGCTCAGTGTTATGGGCCCCACAAGAAAAGCATATTTAAAAGTTGCAAAGAACATTTTTGTCACTTGATGCAGGGCCTCTTACCTACCACACAGAGTTCTTTTAGAGCTACAAAAATATTTCCAGATTTCCATTGCGATTCGTAAACTAACCAACTTTCGAGAGAGCAAACTCCCATGCAAATTTCAATTGTGGCTACCAGTTAAAGCATATCACAGGAGTTTTTGTTATACTAACCAAAGCTTCCGATGTCTTGCGACGTCCCAGGTCCAGGCAGCAAATCAGTAAGTCCTAAAATAGATTTTGTTCAAAGCATCACTTTAGCCTTGTGAACCACTCAGCCTCACCTCTCATAGCAAGCAAGCCAGACTGGTAAATGCTCCTTTCCCCCCTGTATTGATCCACGCCTTCACCAAGATCTTCTCCGTATTCTGATGGCTCCGACTTGGGAATAGCATCCCGCTCATCCCTACGACTACTGCTACTCCGACCATTGTTTGTAATCTCGAGTTTATCAGAGGCAGAATCACTGGCATTGCTCTCGTCTCCAGACTGCACACAAACATTATCTCAACTCTTTTCATTTGATTTAGTTTGAATGAACTTACATGTATTTGGACACTTAAAGGATGACCGCCCTCAAGAGCTTGGCTTAATAAAGATTCCCTGTGATGATCACCCTGGCTGTTGATTTGGCCTTGAAGGTCTGAATATCTGTCTCCCCTAGACCTTTTCAATGGAGGTGGTGACACAGCCCCATCATCACGAGCACTTGAATTCAAAGTGTTTGTACTCCATCCAATCTGATCTGAACCCTGAAATCAAATACACATTTTAAAAATATCTAACAAAATGTAAACAATTTAAAATTTAAAACAATTTAGCAATAAAATTTGTATATAATTAGATCTATACATAAAAATAAAGTACTGAGCATAAGGTTTTGATTTCCATAATCAATTAATATCACAATAATTACAGAGAAATACCACTTCTACCCTTGATAGTAAAAAGATAACCCACCAATATGCAAACTCCAGCTACATGGTTGAAAAATGTTATTAGACTGAGAGGAGCACATTAGGAGCCATTTGATCAAATTGTTCAATAAAAAAACTCTAGTCATCCAAAATTGCACGGCTGTCACCATGTTGATGTGACAATTGATTGGATTATTGTGAGCATGAAAGAGTTACACCAGAATTAACAAATGGTCAACTTGACAGTGAAAATATCTTTTTGGATTAAACGCAGACTCAATCCTGCAATTCATAATTCAAGAGAATCACGAAATGATGTTTTATAAATAAAATAAGAATAATGACCGGTAGACTAGATACATTATTCATACTTGTGGTTATCCCGAAGAATAAACTATTCAAAATAGCAGTTTCTGGCAGATTTGGCACTTAGTTATTTTGAATGTGAATGATAGTGAAGAGTAAGTAAAATTTGGATTTATCAAGACATTATTTACTTCAGACACCTACCATAGACAGTCGGTGAGAATCTCTCTCTGGGACATCAGCAAGGCCTCTAACATGTAACATCTGAGCAGTCTTGAGGAAGTCATTGAGCTGTTCCTGGCCAATATTGACTTCACCGTTGTACATAAACCGTAGCAGCGCTTCAATGTCCTTCCTCTTGACATCTCTGAGAATCACTATTGGATGCTGGCATGGATTTGCCTGTGAATGAGAAATTCAGCTGTAAATTGCAAGCACCGAGGGCACAGGACTTGTCACAAACCTTCAGCAGTCTCTTAAAATATGGACTGCAAGCGGACAGCACAACTTTGTGGGCAGTGAAAGAGCAACCATCACAGGCCAGAGTGACATCAACGAAATCCTCTTCATCCCTCAGGTGCCTGAAGGAGCTGAGGATGCTCGATTGATAGTCGTTCCACTTTAAGCTGTACTGCTGCTCGCCGTTCGGTTGACTGGACAGAGTGGCAGGTTCCACGGCGGGCAACGGCGGCGCGGGAGGCCTGTCGGAAGGCCCACCGGCATTGCTGCCGCTTTCCACGCTGCTTATGCTGCTCGCTGGTGAAGGCGGCCGCTGTGCCGCCGCCGGGGGTGGCGGGGCCAGCGGGGGAGGGGGTGCCAGTGGAGGCTCCAGTGCCGAAGCAATCGTTGCAAGGTTTTCGCCGGGCACGCCGGCTGCCTCTAAGGTCGAAATTTTGAGGTCTGAAACGTCGGAAAAATACAAATTATTATATAATATATTATCATACTTGCAAAAAACGCTCTGGGCACATTACAACAGCGAAAGTGTCATAACCAAAATACAGATTGGGGAAAAAATTATTACTTTACGATACCGAGACTATTAAGTTAATTTCCTACTATTTTTACTGTTGATAAATAATACTTATTGAACTTAAGCTGTAATGATAGCTATCGAAATTGAAAAGTATGGGAACGTGTTCTAGGTAATCATCGTGGGATAAGTTGATTTAAAAGTTAGGGAAAAAATTTATTTGTTTAATTGTGAAAACATACCGCATTGATTTTTGAGATATAAATAGGAAAAATTTAGTCTCAAGATGGAATGAAATATTTTCCCAGGTAGTACGGCCAGCAAATTGAAATATAATTCCAAATATGACATCTTAAAAATTATGTTTCCGGCCCAAACTTTTTTTCCAAAAATTTCATTGCGGATAAAATTGGACAATGTAACACAATACATTGAATTATTTAATTTAAAAAAATCTTCATTGAGAACAAACAAGTTATCTCCCACATTTTGCATAACACGATTTAACGAAGACAAATATGCCTCTGTCAAATTTTCAGTGTAAGGAACAGCTGCATTTTAATTAGTTTAGCAAATATTTCTCACCTATAGGCAGCCTACTTGGGCTGCGATGTGCTTGTTGATTGAGAAGAATGATTCGTCCTTAGTGACTCTTCTGAACTCGCCGATCCTAGCTGCGAAAAGTGTTGCTGCTGAGCTGTTCGCGTTATTCTGATGTACTTCATTGAACAGCAGCCCCTGTCGTCTTCAACCCTAGTGCACTTTCCGCTCTTGCTCCGGCCAGCGGGGGTATCCAATCTTTTTGCCGACTCTTGAGAAGAAAACTTCTTGTGTTCTCAGGTCGCTCCTGTAAGCTACTGAACAGTTTTGTTCAGCACCTCGCCTGCATTCTCGACTTCCCCTGATGATTCCGGCTCACACCCCCTGCAAACAGCACGACAATTCAATTAGCACGGCAAATATGAATAATAATCAAATTTCGGTGGCGACGACGTTGCGGAGAGAAAAATTGCGACGGGAGAAAAAAGGAGTGGTTATCCGCCTGACAAATCCCTTGTAAGCCCTTGCAGCGTGGACAAAACACGATTTTAAGCGATCAGCTGTTTAACAGGACGTGCAAAACTCGGCGAATATTATTGCTCACCTAGCAAGGGCTTTCAAGTGCACGCGCGCACCTTTTTTTCTAGGTCAAATCAACAAAAATTCAAAGCGGATCCGCAAGTGAAAAAGCAGGCAAGGTGACATACATCGCTCTCGAGCAAGTGCAAGCCGATTCATATGCTAATGAACACAAATGAAAAGAGCCACGAACACGACACCTGGCCCCCGAACGACCGACCGATCCCCCGATCAGCGAAAGATGGGATAAAATTAAAAAAACAAACCGCTCACGGAGCGGCGCGCAATTTAGCCAAATTACTGCAGCGCAGCAGCAGGATAATAATAATTAGCGCTTGAGAACGAATTTCCAGCAAAACTCACACTTCCCGGGCTGCAAACAATTTGGCGTGAAAGACAAAAAAGCACGCAGAAGGAGCGCGCGCGTGATAAGGGCCGTGGCAACAAACCAAACGTGCGGTGGTAGTGGAAAAATTACACTCGGCTTGCTTCAAATTATGCGCATGTGGTACTGACTGAGTGTGTGTGTGTGTGAGAGAGAGAGCCCTGGTGAGAAGTAGGGGAAAATGGTTAAAAATAAGAACACACACCGCTGCAGCCATAAAGTGTACGCACGCATAATATGGAACCTGTACAACACACTACACACGCATTTCCTCAAAAGAGAAAGAGGGGAGCCCGCTGCTAGCTCGCTCGCCTTCCTTTTTCTTGCTCCGTGCAATTGGCATAAAATTACCACGAGAGGCGGTCATTAAATTAGAGAAAACCCCCTCCTCCCGCCCGAAAAATTCACAATCGATTCCCGTCGGCGCTCCGTGAAAAATGAGCGCACCGAGAGCAAATGTGTACTACGCAGTTGCGGGGCCATTCATCTGCAATTTTCTCACTCTCGTTCGTTCCATGCAGCAACGGAAAACTCTAATGATCGCAGCAACCCTGATGAAAAGTCGAGTTTTTTTACTTTGAAGTTCCCTTCAAGAGGTTTCAAGCAACGAAAGGAAAATTTGAACCGAGGGCGCCGATGAGACGCGGATTACTTAGCGTCGGTTTTGGGGTTAACAATCACATTCCTCTATGGGAGACGCGGGAGAAACACAATACATACATCTCGTGTGACAGGACATCATCAGAAAAAACAAGCTTGATTGAGAATTTTGAAGATTTCTTTCCTAGAGACATTCAGTAAATAGCTTTAATTTTTGTACTAGAAAATTATCTAATCTCGCCCGAACGTTAATTTGATTTGTTGAAAATTTTATATTGTGTTTGTCGGAGGTGCATCTGCTTTTTTACGGCAATGATAAGACGATTAAAACTGAATGACTTGATGCCGCTTGATTTCGAAATTCTAGTTGAAAGAGTTTGTCTCGGAATCGAATTAAAAATTTGATCAGCTGTTTGGAAAATCCGAGGTGGGAAATACTAGCGAAAGTGATCTGATCCGAAATGCAGCGTTTTCTGGTCAAAATCGATAAGTTGCACCTTACCGTACTGAGCGAGCGTAATTGCGTATGAACTACCCCCGAGTGTGCGTGAGTGCACGCGGAGAGCACCAAAGGTCGAAAATCAATCAGCGGTAGCAGCGATTCGACACCGAAAGAAAGCGGGCCATTTTACTGACCGCGACCGCCGCCGACGAGTAGCAATCGCACACTGGCAGCAGCCATATTCCCTCTCATTACTCGGCCAATTACAATTGCACACTGCCCGAATCGACACACGCACTTAAGCACAACACTGGGGACCGGTTTCGGCGGAGCCGACACGTCGGCCGGCAAAGAAATTCGCACCTTGAGATGAAATCCGCACGAGTACGACTCACGTAGACATATTCACTACAGCGCGCATTAGCGATCACTGCCAAATTGATAAAAAAGGAGGAGGCGCAACGCAAAGAAAACACGCCGACGGCAGCTTTTTACTTCTTCAAACTTTTTATGCAGCTTGCCAATGCCAAACTCTTCCCCTCCCACGGTGCCCGTCGGTCGCGCCCCTGCGGCCCCTTGGTACCCCATGCGACCCAGCGGTGGGTCCTTACACCCCCGGATTAGGGAGAAATAACGATAATCGTACCTGTTCTCATTCTTAAGAGCCACAAAAGATCAATCAACAAGCACAAAGCGGGATTATGAGATGACTTCCGGCCAACTCCATACTTGCCTCTCATTGAGGTATGAGAATTTTGCCTGCCGCCGCATCCTCCCCTCCACGCGCCAAACGCGCCGTTCTGTTTGAAAGTTTCGTATTGATTTTCGCCTCGCCTGCTCGGACCAGAGGAAATGAACTTTTTGCGCAATGAGATCCAATTTTCACGCTAGCACACTCGGTACGTTTACTGACTCGGCGCCTCACGCACAAAATGGAGTTGCTTTGCCATTGAACTCGGCCCGCTGCCGCGGTGTTCCTTTGATTGAGGCGCCGTTTTATTAGTAAAAGTGCAACGCCGCTTGCATAAAAGTCGGTCACGATTTTACATTTCAATTTCGACTCGACATCGGAGGACAGGAACTGAATGCTTTAAAGAAAGGAAATAAAAAATCGTGGCAAGGCAAACTTGATAAAAGCGCACCCAACGCAGCAGTTAAAGCAGTTTTTTTTATTTTTGCTTTGCTGGCTGATTTTAGAATGCGATGACACTGCGGTGTAGCGTATACGTTCCGTGAATGCGTGTTATTAATTATCACAATGTTTATGAACCGTGCACATTGGTTTTCCCCGCCCAGAAACTCGCCACGAAAAAGCATTGAAAACAAACCAAAATACAGTTTGTTAAAAACCAACAATGTAATGCACATTTTAAAGTGTGGATAGTAGTGGGAAGGGGGAGCTTAGATTGTGTTCAGTAATAGCAATAAAAATGCTATCGACAACTTTATAGAAACCAATTGCCAAAGAACATAACTTAGTCATTATTATTTTTTAATTAAAACCCAAGTTGAACATAATCTCTTACAATTGCTTTTGTAGTGTTAACTATAGATTAAAACATAATTGGAATAAATGAACATGTAGTTTTAAAAACAAGAAATTATTTTTACAAAACTATTGAGTAAAAATGTTACGGTTGTTAAAGCATAAGTGCGTTATTTTTATTCTAATGATTACAAATGCTCCCAAATGAGTTTCAACACACGCACCGTCCATTGTATGGCTTCATAGTTTCTTTCAATTAAAATTCGAAAAACACAACAGTAGGAAGTTCCTCTATCAACTTGTTTCCATTTCCTGCTGGACGAGCGTGACTGTCGCTAAATTTGGCTGAGTTCGGCATGAATACGTACCTTTATGACTTAAATGTAAATATTACGAAAGCTGCGAACAGCAGTGGAACAAACGAGTAATCTAACCAGATTTGGGAGTGAATTTTTGGTTCGATTAGTTTCATTTGAGGCAAAGCCAGATAGTGCTCTTGAAATTGAGCCACGAGTGAAAAGAATCGGGCGGTGTGAAAGCTCTAGCATGGCCAGAGCGACCTCGAAATTGGGCATTGACAGCAGGCTAGATCAAGCCGAGAGGAAAATAGTAACAATGAAAATTACACAGTGTGTAAAGTGCATTTGACTGCTCCGTTTTCTTTATTCGGAGGTGCTGGAGCTCAACGGAATAAAACAAAAAGGAACAAAATGTTGGGTAATGACACCCGGTCGCTGCGCGAGTTGCAGATGCCGCGCTTCCAAGGCTGGCCGTGCACTTTCGAGGCGGCCGACAGCGTCAGGCAGGCGGGCGGGCGGGCCGGCGAGGGTTGTGTGTGTACTCTCTCCAGCAGCCCTTTTTGCCGCATTGCTGGAACTTTTTTGCTCGCAGCAATGTGTTTTGTTCCAGCGTATTGATTCGATGCAACTCGAGTGGATTCAATGGCAAATAGCGCTCTTTTTGTGGCAGCAGTGTGTTCAAGTGCACCCCACGCGCACCACGCACACTCGACAAGCCCCTCGCTCCCCTCGACGCCTGCCGCGCGCTCTCGCCGCCGCGATCCGCGTGCACCGAGCAAATCGCAAATTGTTTAATTATGCTGGTGCGCAGGAAAGAAAGAGAGACCGAAAGGAAAAACGCCGCAGAGGCGCGTGTGTCGTCGCTGATAAAGCAAATTAAAAAAAAATCCGAATACAGTGCAGCGTGGGGTCTTTAGAGCGGCACTGCTACCGCGACCGCGCGTCTTGGGTCGGAAATAACAGATTAGGAAATGCTGCAATTAAACCCAAATTTATTCGTTTGTTGTTTTTACCTCGTGTTTAACATTCCAGCAGAGTGCACGGAGAGGCGGAGTGCATAATTTTATCGCGCACAACGATCTGCGCCGGGTTTAATTGCAACGAACAAGTGCCTTGTTGCCAAAATTGCTTTGAGGCATTCGCGTAGCATGACAGCCACTTCCTTTTACGTGTGCAACGAGAGCAATTAGTGCGACAAGTGAGAAAATTTGCGCGCGCGCGTTCAGTCTCGTTTGTCACCGCGTGAAAATAAAAATCGTGAATTCGGGGAAGGCACAACGGGCGATGTCAATCTGAATTCAGACACTCGACAATGAAGAGATTGGAAGCGGACGACGTGAAAATTCTGCCCCCTCGCTCGATAATGCCACTCATGGAGAGTACTTTCCTCCCGCATGCAGCGGGCTGGCGGGCGGACGCGCATAAAACTGCATGCGGCTCAGCAAGATTTTGTGTCAACAACACTCAAGATGCCCTCTTTTGTTATAAATTCCGGGAGAAATAAAGAAAGTTATTGATGGAAAGATAAGACGCGGTTTCGCTGAGTCAGTTGCGCTTGTAACTCAATAATATTAATCAATAAAAAAGGGAGCGCACATCCTCGACTACTCTATACTACAGTCATGCTATACTGCATCGCGTCGCCTATTTACCCACCCGCCCGCCCGCCCGGCCGGCATTACCGCTGCACACGCTCGGCAAACGGGCAGCGGGTTGAAAGGGCGGGTTCTGCGCTCTCGGTGGTGCGAGCGAGCGAGCGAGCGCGCTCGTGCCGCCGCCCCTGGTGCGGTGGCCGATTCGAAAATATCACTCAAACTTTCCCGGTCTGGAGAGAACTTTTCCGTATTTCCTCGACGCAAACCGAGGACACACAAGTTTGCCCTAACATTGAGTCGATACACCTTCAACCCCTACGTACGGCGCTAACCCTCCCCTTGAATTTTCCCCGTTGTTGCCCTAGTGCTTTAGCAAGTCAGCTCTCCGGGCTTCCATGCGGGCGTAGGTGATTCACGGGCGAGCGAAAAAAGCAACAAGCAAACAGCATAATGCAATTATCGGCGTGCAAGGCGATTGTCAGCGAGTGCTAGTGCCGAACGGAGCAAAAACAGCGGCCGATCGAGGGAGCAGCAGCGAGCAGCCCCTCGGCGCGGCGAGAGCCACCACCGCAGCAGCAACAGCAGCAGCACCGCACACACGGGACGGGAGGGAGAGTGAAATCGTGTAATGCTGCTGGTGTTTTGCAACAACTGCCATTCGAGTGCATCAAATGTGCAACAGGCTTCAATTCGAGTCGGTGTGCTGCAGTTAATTCGCGTCACCCCCGCCATCCCGCCGCCACCACCGCCGCCGAGACGACCGCACCGTGCCGCCCTTGACCGAGACGCTCGTGCGTCTTGTTGAAACACCGCCCGCCCGCCCGTCCAGCACCCCCCGAGCGTGCCGACGATTCGACGGCCGAACGATGCTGGAGTAGTCGAACAACCCCCGAGCGCGGCCAAGGACGAATCGCTGAACGAGACGAGAGTGTTTGTGTGCGAGTGAGTGAGTGTGTGAGTGCCCGAATTTTCTTGTGGGGAAAATCGATCTGCTGCTGGTGTCGGGCATGCACTGGCGGGCCTCGTGCACCCTTCGCCGTCAGGTCTGACGCACCCGCGCGATTTATTCGCACGCAGCCGACACACCTCAGCACTCGCCAGTCGTTAGAGTAGCCTGTACATGGAGTGGAACGAGCACGCGGGGTCCGGCTACCCTCACCGCCGCGGCGGCCCTAGCAGCACCACCCGGCCCCTGGCACCGGCCTGGGCGTACGAAGGCACCGGCGGCCAGCCGCAGCAGCAACAGCAGCAACAGCAGCAGTATCACGGCGGCGGCCACGCGTACTTCAGCGAGGAGGAATCGGCACATGCCTGACCCCATGGGTCCGGTCCGGCGACGGTGATGACGGGTCGTCAGCACTCTTCCTACCCCCAGTACTACCAGACTCATCCGCCTCCGTCTTCGTCCACGCAGAACTACCACCACCATCACCACCACCACCATCCGCAGCAGCAGCAGCAGCAGTTGTCACCTCTGACCTCAGGTCCCTCGGCCGGCTACCACGGCCAACACCACCAGGGGGTCAATCACCACGGCTCCCACCCCCACAGCTCATCAGGACCTCACCACGTGACCCATCAATCGAACTCTAGGGAGTGCCTTGAGGAACCCGTCGTCTCCGGCAGCCAGGTGAGTTACTCCACGCTAACAGCAGGTGGTGCACACTGGTTTTCTTACGTGAAAAATCGGCGTGCCCACGAAAAATGAAATGTGTGTACACGTTTTACCCGTTACCACGACGGACGGACGCTTGAAATATTGCCTGTAGTTTTTATGGAGTCGCTTGACAGTAAATAAAAAGGCGCCTTTCTCGACACGGATAAGACGGGCAGCATAAATGCATCCACGATCAACAAGTTATCCCGGAGCATATAGCGCATGCATCCCCTCCCTAGTGAGCATGAGCAGAAAATTCATTACCGCGACCCTGCTCAATCCACTCTCCCTCGTAGATCTAACCGCTGAAAACGAGCACTGAAAAAATGAAACCAAAAATAGACCCTCGACGCGAAAAGGCGAGCGTGCTTATGCAACGCGCTCGACACGGATGAGCTGCAATTTTTGGGAGTAATGCGCGTTTTCCACACCTCAGTACTCACTCAGCTGCCTCAAAAAGTGGAATCGGGTAATGAGCTGGCACCAGGGTTATCTGCGTCCAAACACACGCAGAGAACACACACATGCATGATTTGTGTTCATAATTCACTCGGATGAACTGCAAGCTCACTCGGAGCACACACTTTTACGGCGCTATGCGGTGAGCACGAGGAGCCTTGCTGGCGAAATTTCACAGCTCGCTTGTTTTAGCACAGGTCGACCGGCCCGGCTGCCACTGCCCGTTTGTTGTGCAGGGGGATGCGATGTGCAATACTGCAGCCAGCACCGTGTCCACGTGGATTACTGATCTTGATCAAGTGCGATGGACGTGTTTGTCACTTCCTTTTTGCGTGCGACAGTAAAAAATAGAGCATTATTTCTCGTTCGCTGCGTACGTCCAACGGATGGCTCGGAAAATGGAGGTGGAAAATTTAGCTAATGTACTGCTGATGCTGCTGCATCCCGTTTCCCCCAACAGCAGCAGTGTTTTGATTTTGATGCAACGCGCATACAACTGTCCTCTCCGTTTATTAACAGGCATCAGAATTTTCCGTACATAAATCATTACGTGGCGCGCAGTTGTGTAGTTCCAAACGGCAGCGGCGCAGCTTGAAAGTTTATATCGCGCATTAATATTTTACGCTCTTTTCTCCATCATCTGTTTGCTGGCTCCAACCGCAACGGCAAAGAGCGGAAGTGATGCGATTTGATTTTTCATGCTCGTGTAGAGTCGCCGCGTGTGTCGCAATGCATGAATAAAACAGCGCAAAATGTGAGCGAGAGAAGAGGCAGATTTAAACGAATGCAAATAAGCGGCTCGTGTGTTTTAATGATGTACCTCCGTGACGCGGATTCATACAAAGTCTTTTCGCCTCTGGAGGCCACAACTGACAAAGTCGCGGCGACATGCCTCCCTTGCAGAATTTTTTACAGCCGCCACCGCGGCAGCTTGCGACCAAGTCTTTCTTGATGCTCGCATGTACCAAGCTCGGCTTTCTTTGAAGGCGGCGTGCAGTGAAAAAAAACTTGATAGCAGCAATGCGAGTCATGTCCGGTGCGCAGGAGATTTTCCTCTTACATTTCCAAGAGCACTGTCATGAGCGCCGAATTTATCCTCGTTCTGACTTGTTAAAGCGCACACTTCAGTTACGTAAAGACCCGCACAAGTACTGTGTACATGACGCACTTGTCTAGACCGACATTCTTTTCGCAATGTTCTTAGAAATAAGGAAATGTGCGGGTAAAATTATTTTGCATTAATGGCTCTGGTCCAAGTAAGCTATTTCCAGCCAGACACACGCGGAGCTTAAGTCTTTTTAAAATGAAAAAAAATCCTGCAATAAATGAAGAAATAGTACGCCATGAATAGAGATGAAAAAATGGAAAGACGAAGGGAACGGTAAGAAATAAATGCTTTGAATTTTGACGGGTTTCAAGCAACTCCATCAGATTTATTTTAATTTTGCAGGAGTTAAGAGACTAGGGAACAGCATGAATTAACCTTTAATTAAAAAATACCAAGAAAATAAATCTACTGCCACAAAAGGAATTGTTTTAATCGTGTTGCTCGCGTTTCTGCTCTTGGCCAAAATATAATGGCAATCCATATAGCTGCTATTCTCCTAGCCTGGACTTATGATGATTTTTATAGCGCAGGAATGTGCGAGGCTCACCCCATTGGTTGAATCGATTTCTTTCGCGTTTTGTTCGCTCTCACATATACAAAAAGCACCCGGATTTCTCATTTGCCAATGGTCAGTCTGCACCTTTAGAAAATTGCGGACGGCATTTCTAATGTACATTACTGCACGGCGAGGGATTTCGTGATTAGCTGACTTTTTTAGCGGCCGACCAAAGTAACTCTTGAAAAAAGCAGCTGCGTGCGTTTGAACGTGCGCGAAATATTATTCTGCCCTTGAATCATTCCGTTCAGATAATAGGCGCGCATATTTCGGCTTAAATTGTATTTGAAAACAATAGGCAGGTCGAAAATGCAAAAAAAAAACTAGTTGTGAGCTAGGAGAGGCTCGACAACAGCAGCCGTGCGCTGTGGAGAGACCGAAGCTGCTGCTTTGCTCCGCTGAAACATATATTTGATGGCAAAAACCGGTTGTATCTTTTTCTAAGAATTTGCATAGTGGTTTGACCACAAAAGTGCTGGAACGGGGGAACACTGAAATTATCTAATACACGCCCCAGCAGCTTCCACAATGGACTCATTCCGCGGCACACACTCTAATTACCGATCGGCACCCGCAGGAATCGCTGATTTTCAATAAAAAGCACGCTCGCTAATAACACGAGAGGAAAATAATAAAGCCATGAAGTGGCGGCCACATTGAGATCGAATTACACCTGCAAAGCACACACGCAGGCAGCAGCGGAACTAGCCGCACCGAGAATCAGAAAAAAATACAAAAGGCTGCAGTAGAGAATTGGAAACGTGCTGATGTGCGCCAGGAAAATTTCAGAAGGGGCCTACGCACAGAAATGAATAAATGAAACAAACAATTACAGCGCGCCGAGTGAATATTAATGACATCGTAGCGCTCACAAAAACCCGGCCCAGCAGTAGGGATCTATAGAGAGCTGATGTGCATAACACGAGTGTTAAAAAAGCAAAAGAGTGGAGTGAAAGTTCGTCGAACTCGATGGAAATAATTACTGAAACGCACAGCAGTAAAAAACAAGGCGAGTTCCCATATTAATCTAGGATTGAAATTTCGGTGTGTGTGCATCGCGGATGAGACATCGCGCAGTCTATATATGCTGCTGTGCGCGCGATGGATGCAATAAAAAACATAATTAGTATGCATGCAGCGAGAAGGACGGAGAAAGAGCAACAGAAATTGATGGCTCCCTTAATGCCAAGGCTTCATCTCGAGTCGCGAGTTAGTGTGTGTGTGTGTGTGTATAATAGTAAAAAAGAGAAAACTCGCAGTATTTAGTTTACAACAATGTTGTGTGAGTGCCCATCGCTTGTGCGGCGCCCCCCTCCTAATGCCTGGGTTTAAAAAGACGAATAATAATCAAGGTCTCCGTACCCAAGAACGTGCGTGTCAGTGCACTTTTTAGTGCGCACAAATTTTTAGCACCTCTCTCCTTCGCGCGCGCAGCTCGAGTGTATGTAATGTTTATTCACTACGTGCTCACCTTCGAGTTCAAAAGTGATTGCGCAGTTTCGTCCTCTCGAAAAACGCGCGGTGCTGTCGCCTGAAGTGCACATACGCGGGAACAGGTCCCGCGAGTGTTGCAATGAGAGGAATTTTGGTTTTTATTGGATCAAGCGTCGAGAATTACTTAACCACGAGTCGATAATTACAATAAATGCCGCGTGCTGCAGCAGCCTCTGTCAGTGGTACCTCTCGATGACTTTCCCTTTCAGATTAGAGAAGGACGGGCTGTCTGCTGTCGTTTTTAATTTTGTTTGGAGATTATGTTGCATCCAGATGTATAACGGGCCTTTCTAATTCTTTTCATTAATCTTGTGTACAGAGCTAGATAAAAAGCAGCACCCGGAATGGAAGAAGCTGCCGCCGCCGCTGCTGCTGCTGCTGGATTTATGACTCAATATATTCGCCAAAAATGTTTTGAAACTCATTTGAAACCCGACAGCGCGCCGTTCATTATTTCTCAGAGCTGTGTATTATAATTACGGAATGCTGTATGGAGACGTCAGCGAGAGAGAAAAACGCGAGATTACGCTTTGGCTTGCTAGCAAAGGTGGCGTTTAACTCTCGTTATGCTGAAACAGGATACAAAATTTATTTGCGCCACTCGAGCAGGACTATCTGGATTCTCATAATTTAAAATTATTAATATTCGGCCCGTTGAGAAAATGTAGTACGCTCGCACCGACAAAGAAACACACATCACGCGTGTGGATTACCAAACCAAACGCTGCTCTCCGTGTGTGTACACGAAGGAAAAGGTTTGGCTCAGAGGTTGATAATTTGTTGTGTTGTTATCTCTCTCTCTCTCTCTCTCTCTCTCTCACTCACTCAGTGCTACGAAGTCCCAAAGTATGTATCTTGCGTGTTAATTTCAAGGTTGGTCCATCTAATACCTGTTGCAGTGTAGCAGCGAGTTTCCAGTGCTGCCGCAGCATGGATGCCCCCCTTCCTCTGAGCGCTTATACCTGACGCCAGAGGAGCCCCTCAGGTTCCCCTACGCATGTTCATTCTGCACGGCCTGACTCACAAACGAGCCAATGCGCGCGGCGGTCGCTGCGGCATTTTTTTTTACTTTTTCTCCTTACAATTAAGGGTTTTATTTATTCACCTATAAAAACTGATGCCCAACTGTTAAGGCTAATGCCTGCAACACGAATTCCTGGTGCCGCTGGTGAGATGCGTAGCTTGACGTCATTAGCTCCAACCATGAGAGGCACGCGGCCCGCACTTGGCCAAAATAATTAATCTGGAAAGTGGCTAAATTACTGCTTTGCGCCGTGCGATCTTGTTTCGCTGCGCGCGAATCTCGACGCCGGCTCTTCTTTTATCTTCTTTTATCTGCCATGCTCTGAGCGCCATGTATTCATATTTTCTCATAAGACAGATCCTCCTCTCCAAAGAATGAATGAAATATTATGAAGAGTGCGCGGAACTAACCTATTGTAAGCCACCATGATATAACCCTTTCTGTTTCTTTTTTCATTCACAGCTCGCCGGGCTCGGTGAGCCGGCAGAAGGCGTTACCGCACAATAAAATTAAGATCCTCTCTATTTTTTCCACTTTCGAATGCAATAAAATTACTAAGGGCGGTATATCTTTTATGAGCCATTTTAAAAGTAATTAAAAAATGGAAAATAAGCGTTCTACGTTAGCAACTACTACACAATATGCTGATAAAAAAAACTTATCACTGCCAACATAATCGCTCACTTCCTTGGCCTGAATGCAATGAAAACCCGTTTTGACTGACAATGCAACAGCTGGAAAAAATATTATTTGAAATCGACTCTCATTTTTTTTATATCTAGAAGAGGAACAAATATTATTTAAACACATGGCTAGAGAGAAGCTAATTCTATTTTATTATCATCGATACAGGAACTTTTTAAAGCAATTTATTAAATCAAGTTGGTGAATAATTTTGCTCCCCTATCCTTGGCACAGTGGAGACTAAGTTTAAATTCAAATCGATGAAACGGCCACAAACTTTCAGCAAACTCGAAATCCTCTGCTGAAATGCCAGTCGATCGATAGATTATTAATTTTCCAGGTTGTGATTTCTCCAACTGCATTGGGGATATTTTTATCATCAGCTGCGTGCGGGATAACGGGAAAGATTCATTTTTTACAGGGCCGGCGTGGATTCACATAAAATATTTTCCACAGGGGGAGTTCGGATGGAGATGGATGGTCCACAGGACTGGGTAGCAGTAAAAAACGTACCGCGTACGCGTGGAATCCCCCACTTGCACTCGGTGCGATTATTCGTGCGAGTACCTGCTCTAAAGAATTTCTCACTCTGCGGCTCAGTCAGAAGTAAAAGTCTTCCCTCCACCCCTAATGCCTCTCTTCTACTCCTCAAATGGAAAATTTTCCCTGGCTTCGCGCGCGGGATTAGTGGTGCTCCCCGCCTATATAGTAGTTTTGACGTGACGCAAGACGTGGTGAAATAATAATAGAAAAACAGCGGCTCTTGAATGCAACTTCAAAGCTTCCACCTACAGACCGAACAAACGAAAAAAAATTGTTCCTGCAATGCACAGTGCAACGAGTCAAACCTCAACTCTATAGCAGCGTTGTTTCATAAACGCTACGAGCTGTACAAAACAAGCCAAGTGTGCAACTCCGGTCGTTAAGGAAAAGCACCTCCTCATGTAGAATTGACCAATTAAACGATCGGAAGTGGGATACGCAACCCAATAAATATATAGTCTTTCATCAAAATAAAACTGCTGTTCAATAGCCGTTAGGTTTATTTTTATATAAAAATTTTAACATTTGGCAGGTTCTGCTCTCATTTTTTAGAATTGTGGTTTGCCGGTCACTAATTTTTATTAAAATGTAAGCATGATGAGTACTAGTTCTAGTCCAGACCCGAGGTGGTGACTTGAGGAATCTTAGTTTGGCCCGGCATTCCTGCACGATTATCCATCCCGTCGTTTTATTGCCTCTCGAATATGGCTGACAATATGTCTTTTGCAGGATGGATTTGTGATAAATTACCAAGCATATTATATACTCGGATTTTGTCTCATCAAGTCGAAAAATTATATGCGAGGCAGCACTCTTTGATGTCGCGAACACCATAAATCCATTCATAACTCTCATTTTCGCGCAGACCCACAGCTGCTGCATAACAATATCGCAGCAAGAGAAAGAAAGAGAATGGCTTAATACAAAACGCACATTTTTGTGACGCGGATCCGTTGTGAATCAGTATTCGTCACGCAGATTCAGAAGAAAAACAATAAAAGAGTAGGCGACATTGCGAAACGCGATTCGACGAGGAAATTATATTCAAAGTGACGACTGCGACGCCGCGCGCGCCGCCTCTAATTTTTTTGGCTCCTATCACGACGAAATAATTTGCTGGCCAGATCTATTTCAAGACTTTTAATTCAAATTAGCGGCAGTTTCATAATGATTCTGGTGCGAGCGGGCGAGCAGGGCAGCGCGTCGGGCACACGCACCAGCATAAATAAATGTGCGCGTGTATAATTTAAAATGTGCCACTGCGCGCCGCGATGGAGTGCTGACTGAAAGAATTACACTCCCAGAAAATAACCTCTGCGCGCGCGATGCCGTCGGGCCGGCTCTTCTTATTGGTCTGGGCACTGCTTTTTTCCCTAGTGCTGTATTTATAAATGCATTTGCCCTAGATTCAAAAGACGCGGGCGCGCGCGGCATGGCTGCGGCGTTGCGTCTCGATTACGCACTTTGCGTACGCGATCTCTCGCTCCGAGCGATGCGCGGCTGTGTTTTGTGTTTGTATCACACGCACGCACAAGCCCGGCAACAAGATGAGATCAGAAATAGCTTTTGGCATATATAGCATAAAAAGTGTAATCTAAAGAGGGGCCGCAATGCATGGTGCACATGTGATGACGCGACATTTGTTTAAGATATAACTCCTTGGCCGCTTTTTTTCACTCGCGCTGATACACTCTGTGCGCCGCATCCGAACAGCCTGTGCCATTATATATCATGTTACAAAGTTGACTAATAAGGAGGAAGCAAGAATATTATTTCGGCCCATGCATTGAGATTACGAAACTGCGCCGCTCTAATGCAAGCCGCGCTTTATGTACGCATCTTGGTGCAGCGTTTCGTGTTAGAATCTCCAGAGTGACATCAAAAGACTCGATTTGGCGTCAACGTAGAATAAGGAAATGGAATGTTACACGCTTTGAAGGAGCGGTAACTCCTTGATGTGCATTTTAATTTTGGTGCCGCTGCGCTCTGGGGATTTTCAAATCACACACAGCAGCGTGGAAATCATCACCCGCGAGGATGATCCGAATCGCGAGACTTAATCACTTTGGCTGACCGGGAGCGAGGAATAAATTGAAGAGCACACGATGATTTGCCTGCGTCAAATCTTATCACGAAATCTTCCAGGCATTTTGCGTGCAAAACCCAGTGTACTCAACGCGCAAATCGAACGCGAGGCTGAATTTTCGTTTGGACTGTGGGTTGAAGCCTGATGGTGTATAATCGTCGCCGAAATCAGCCGCTGCGAGCGTATAATTTCATTCTACGCAATGTGTGCATATATGTACACAGCGCAAATAACAATAAATATAAAAAAATAAATGAGAAATCCGGCGTGCAGCGTGACCCAATATGCGCGTGCTGCGCGCTGAAGGCATTAGACGCAAAAAAAATGCCATTCATAATAATGCGACTGACACGACCCACTTCCGTCAACCCTGGCACGGCAATTACAATTTTTCTCATTTCAGCTCGGCCTCATACGCACACACGCGGGGCCAGCGGCGAAAAACGTCTCGAGCTTCTATGCACACATCCGATCGCTGCCGAACGAAAATTGACGCGTTTAATTAACCCGTGCGGCCTTTATGCATGTCGGAGAAAATGCATTTGCCGTTAATCCGGCGCGGCCGGCCTGCCAACGCAATTCGACTGCCGTTCATAATTATGCAACGCGCCTCTCGCCCGGTTAAAAATACCCTCGCGCACGCACGCACACCTATTTAATGTTACGCACACCGAAAAAAGCCGCGACGGCGGCGGCTGCCTCGCTGCTGCTGCACAGACTCAAGCGCGGCATGCGCTGCCTCGGCCAAAGGTGACTAACAATTTATCTAAAAATACGCCCTAAATCAAAATGCGGCTGCTCTTTTTGCATCACATGTGTGTGCGAGAAGAGCCGCCCGCCCGCCTGCACGAAAAAATTGTCACTCTTTGGGTCCGCTTTGGCGCCGCGTCGCTTTTTCTCTCGCGCGCGCAACAGTCACCCTTTGTGGGGACTGCCTGTGCGTGTACTAATGAATAACTTTAATTTGCATCCGCGACTGCGAGACATTCGCCTCCGCTATAGGTTATTTCTGAACACAGAAAGTTAGTGCGAGTGTTGTTCACTTTGTTGTGGACGCGCTGACTTTTCAGAGAGTTGACACAGAGGAAAAAAAATACTCAGCAACACTTTAACACATGGGAGCTCCTTTCTCTTCGGCTTTGTTTCAAATCTGACTCTGAAATTATCTGTGAAAGGTGTTGGCTGTCTTCAGTCTCAAAAACTGTAGGAAAAAATACAGCGTTTTTTTATTTGCCAAATATCTGTTTAAGAGCTCTCAAATAAAAATTTTAAAAGAGTAAATTTTCTAAAGAGATGATAAAACCTTAAGGAGTTCCATACTGCGTTTAGGCCCATGCTTGTGCCTGTTAGATGCATTTAATAAAGTAGTCTCGACGTAAGTAAACTTTTGTCATATGTTTTTACTACAGAAAAACCGAAACTGCTATAAATAGGAAATTAAAAATATAAATCGTAATGTTTTTTAAGAAGCGTTGAATCGCAATTGAAAGGCTTAAATTGGTTGATTTATTATGAACTCCAAGAAATAAAAAATTAACAAATGAAATTTTACTTATTGTGCTATCAGGATGGGAAGCATTAGTGAGGATTTGAAAAAATTGTATCTCAACCCGTTCTTGTAATAAATACTGATTAAGCCCCTACAACCTCATTATACAATTTCTTTAAGTGCAAAACCAAATCAACACTGCAGCCAATAGTAGAGAACTGTTATAAACGATCCACAGTACTATTTACTGAGCATAAATGTAAAAATACGAGAGTGCAAAAATTCTGTGAGCGTTTCCTTGCCACTCCCGTCCTCTTACAAGCCGAAAATTTCATTCATTATTTGAATAAGCGATTTTTAAGAGTGATATATATTGAAACCTTTATCTCTAACATTTACTTTGCCAATCATTTTTAAACATCGTCAACCTTTTGAAGTTGCTAGCATACTTCAGGGTTCAGGTCACAACACAAGTTTTGAAAAATTGACAGCAAGAAAAAATCCCCTGATTCAGAGTAGAACTTGAATAACTGCAATTTTTCGAAGAGACCCAAATCGGATGCGCACGTGCTGGGGCATGGTGAGCGCATTTTGACCCAAATTCGACGCACAGTGTCATCTGTCCATACCCGTGCTTGCCGCTGTCATCTGAAATGCACACTGAAAAAAAGCTAGCTGTTCTGCGGTTGTGTTTGTAATTCAAGCGGTTGCATGGGCTGCTCTGCTTTTCTCGTCAGCGCGGACAATGCGCTGCCGAAAAACAAAAGGGTGCAGGATAAATAAAGAAAATCGAGAGTGCGTGTGCAGCGCAGCCGAACACAAAGGCCGGTGCATTGAGGACGGAATTATCGCTGCTTTGCGGCTCCTCCAACTCCAAGTAGCGCGGCCGTTTAATTATTGCGGACGGAGCTCATTGCTCTCATGTCAGTTTGGTGGCACAGCAAAGTCGCCGCTCATAAAATTGTGTACGGGAACAGCATAACAGAAAGGGCTACGTCACTTGATCGTGACGTCACGCGGTAGTTCACAGTTCACACGCTGTGTACACAGTCACATTTTTATTGATTGTAATCTCCATGCGCCGCGGCCCGAGCACCACATGCAGCGTTTGTTTACCAGCAGGCTGGATCAAATGTAATGCAATTAAGAAAATTATTTCGCTGCTTTGTCTCTCATCCTCGGGCGGCGGCGGCACCGGCCGCGGCCCCCTCGCTCATGCGTACGTTTTGCGCCCGATTGAATCAATAAAAATTATTCACGAGCATACGCAGCACTCGTTGAAATCCGGATCGTAACCGGGAACAGTCCGATTTCGGGAGTGCATGTTCACGCAGGAATTTATTATTGGCTTCAATCGCGGGTATGTCTCGTCTGAAGCAGGACGAAGAAAACAAAACGAGGCGTGCCTGGCATTAGAAGTGAAATTAGGTTACAAATACAAAAATCCCGTGTTTTTCGCGTAGCGTCGACAACCTGTTGAAAAAACCTGCAGTGGGAGCGGGAGAATAGAGTACCTGCTCAAAAAACCTGTTTTTCAAAAGCAGCAAGCACACTTTTTACAAAGAGGTGCTCATTTTCCCGGTGCTGCCACATAATAGCGCCATGATCATAACATACCTATTATATTTCGTTGCCGCTCAGCCTGTTCTCCTTTTTTTATAACTTTCAGCGCCAAAGTTCCTTTTCCAGTGTGATCCTTCTCCCCAGCTTTTCATCAAGGTGATCTGCATTGCGAGCTGGAAAGAGAGCCTAGCTGGCTGGACATCCTTACATGCTGCATAAAAACCAGATCTGATTTATAATACACCGTACAGAATGGAATAACAACGAGCTTTTCAGAGTGCTGACTGAGGCCCCCCTTTTCTCGGAAACACACATTCAACTAACTCGGGGCCAACACCGCTTAGCTCTTACCAAATTTGTGCGTGTGTATGAAAATAAAATTTCATTGCTTGCGCATGGCAGCGCTCGAACCGTATTCCTGGCGACCGCTGCTGCATTTTTTGATCGAGATAAGCATGCAGGAGGCATTATTTCCTTTGGAACCCGCGGTCGCAAGTGCCCCCCAAGCTAAGTTCACAACGATCAGCCCGCCGACAATTAACAATGATTCAGGAAAATTGGCGCGCCTTGTAATTACATCAGCAGTTTCGTCCGTATTGGGCCACCACTGCCGCTAATTTCTGATCTTAAGTGATGAATAATCGCAGCACGCTAATGAGAGGAAGGAGCAGGCTCCTATACTTATTTGAATAATTCCGCACCGCGAGGATGTCGTAGTAATAAGGATGATGTCTTTTTTCTCATTTCATGTGTGCTGTGGCTGCCAGCTGCTTTGGCTCATGTTGATACCTCACGCGAAAAGTGCTGCGCAAAATATATATATATCTCTCTCTCTCTCTCTCTCTCTCTCTCTCGACCAACGGCGTAATTTCGTCCATGAGATGTTTCACTTACGTGCTCATTTTTCAAGAGTGTTTTCCGCGTTGAACAACTCGCAAACCAGCTTGCGTCCGGGTGATGTGTGTTGTTAGGCATAAAATTGTAGTTTGCGTACCTGTTCATGCGCATAAAATCACAACTAGCACGAGTGAAAAAATGCTGCTTTATATTTATTTGGTCTCGCAATGCTTTAGATTATTTTATTACTATATAATTCCTTTACCACAGATTTCTTTACGGGTTGGATTTTGAAAAGTAAATTGTAGTATCATGATCAAAGTAAAAAAAAAATTCGTGTGATATCGTTGTCCTTGGAATCAATCAGTACGGCCATTTTTATACTATCGATTATACGTCTATTCACGAAATTGAGGTATGCAACCAATGCAGTGCATCTGCTGAGAAATCGCGTAATTCGAATTGAATTATGCAGCGGTGTTTATCAGGCAGTAAACGCAGCTGGAGTTTTGACTGCGAATGCACGAAATTCAAATGGATGGCCGAAAATTCCTCTGCGATGCAGCTATTAATTTCCTTTTACGATAAGTCATGCATGCCTGGAATCCGGTGCACTGGCCCAGTTATGTGCTTGGCCCAAACAAGAGCTTGAAGAGGCCAATAATTCATCTCGGCCGATCACATAATTCACAATTAAGCGCGAGAGTCGGGAAGGAAAACAAAAACGAGCCGTATGATGAGGTGTCCAATGAGGTGCTCTTATTTTATTTCAACCTAAGCAACACTTACACCGAGAGATGTTAATGTCTGTAAGTGGGATGGAAGCCTTGAACCCGCTTTGTATAAGTGAGATGCACGTGTAAAAGTCGATGGACCGTTCGCTTCTTCTTCTGCTCCCAGCAGCAAGAAGAAATTTGGCCGCCGAGAGATGCACATACATAACTCGAAGCGATGCAGCAGAGAGCTTTCATTAATTCTAAAGCCATCTAATTTAAATTTAACATCGAGTAAGCAGTGTCCGCGTTTGACTTTTCATTGACCTTCATTTATTCAACGCGGACCTCCAATCGAAGCATAATTATCTGTACGTGAAAATAAAATATCTATACGTGAATAAGAGTGGCTGCTCTCATGAATTTAACACGCGCGCGTACGTATCAACTCGAGCACTAACTGTACCACTCGTTCCTGTGTTTATATATATATGTATATAATGTTATGTACATTATAAGACGCATACATACACGCACTATATAGGCGGCCCGTTCGCTGCGGCAGTATGTGTATCTCTCTCTGATCACATTAACGAGCATCTCTCGCGCGGCAAAAAAGTGGTCCACTGAATTTTAAGCAGCTCTCGAGCACACACAGGCTTTGCATGTGTCCATGAGGCAAATTATAAATGAATCAAAGCCCTCTCTTTCTGCTCGGTGCGCGCGATGCCTCGACTAATTTTAATACTAAAATTGCGCCTTAGCACTTTCAGGAGCGGCGAGAGTGTGTGTGACCCGAGCTGATTTTCGCTTCTCCTTCGCTCCTCATTTTACAGGTCCAACCTTACCGCAGGGTCTGACCTGCTGGGAATGCAGCTCGTCAATTATTTCCGACAAGTTTCAAATTTGGGCTCTTTACCCAGTTTCTATTTTTACACAACACGAACAATTAAGTGCGTAGAGAAGCGTAAACCGCGGCAAAAATAAATATACGGAAAGTGTACCAAGGCATAGAATAATTAAGCCATTTACGCTCGTTGGCTCAAGTAGGAAACGAGCAATCATAGTAGAAATCTTGTGAATGGAATGGGAATGTGTGAGCGTGGTACATTCATTGTACAGTGTACTCATCATGACTCAATTAAACGATGTGACTTAACATGCCATAACGGCTATACTCACGCCGAGTATGTAACCCGTTGGGCCAACTGACCATTTTAAGTGCCGACTGTGTACAGCTTACAAATTTAATGGGAAAAATTTCGAAATTATTTTAAACTCTCCTGTCCAACCTCAAAGTTTTGTAATGAACACACCGGTTTTTACAACAAAGTACAAAAACCATTTGAGCCGCAGTGATTCAAAATTAAAGAGGATCAGTATTGAAAAATTCTGAAAAATAATTTATACCTTAAACTTAAACAGGCACTGAACATAAGGAAAGAGCTCAAATTTGTCCATGTAGCCGGGAAAATCAGCTCTTAAGTTTGCGACGAGAGGAATTTAATTCAAGCGAAAAATCATTGACGAACCGTTTAACTTTACAAGTAATTCGGCAAAATCTGAAAAATAACAACTCGCTGCTGTCAGTAACCTCCGACAAAGAGTTGAATTTTAATTTTAAAGCAATTTTTGCAACAAGAATTTGTATTTTATTGTGACGAGCAGTTACTTGCAATCGCCATAGCCACAGCAACTGTTACTCATTTGAAAGTACTAATTTGATTAATGCAAATTCGTGAGATAATTATTCAACTATCAATACATATAATTACTTGCTTATTGTAGTCCACATAAATTAATATCAATCCACTTTAAAAAGAATTGACGGAAGACAACAACTAAAAATAATAATTTGAATTGCAAAGAGTCAAGACGAAGCTACAAAATAGAGTCAGATGTAGCCAATGTTCTCGAAAATCCACAGCGCTTGACCCATTTTTTCGTGACAGATTTTGATTCAATTTGTTGAGATCTACTCAATGATAAATGCCTTATATGTGATAGTGAAACTTCTGGTAATGTAATTTAATAGCCAGTGGGTAACATACAGTTTTGACCATTTGAAAAATAAGCAAACATCGTAGCATTTTCTTTTTCAAACATTTAGTGTCAGTTGGGTAATTTTTAGCTGTAACCTCAGTACAATGGCAGTAACATTGTTGTGGCACTTATTTTTCTTTATAAAATAATATATATTTCGAAAAGAGATACAGGAAACCTTATATGGAAGCGATAAAAAAGGAAAAAATAAAACTCAAATAAATAATTCTTTCTTGAAATTTCACTAGCTTTCACTGGATTGCACAGAAATTTGTCAAGAGACATATTTCTGCATTGTTAACTCTCGGAAAGGGTCTAGTGCTAGTGCTGCCGTTGGCAGACCTTTCAAATATTCCACGCGGTGCGTTATTTATGAGCTGTGATTCCATTCGGCGAAGCAAATTAATGGGCGTCCAATATTTTAACTGATGACCTCCAACTTGAAAAATTCATCCACTTAACCTTAGACGGTAATTAGTTGGCCATTTTCCTGCTCCTTGCAAAACAAAACGGTTGCAGAACAAAAGTATTGAGCAACACATGCGATCGTATTTAGGTAGTAAAATTTAATAATTTAATACCCTCGGCGCAAAATGCGTTGCATGACGTTGTTTTCCGCCAAACGAGAATCGCTATTAAATAACGCGCTGAAAGAGCAACGAAAAAATGGTCAAATTAATTAGAAAAGCCGCCTCCTCGTGGTAGCGTGTAGCGCTTTTCGGCGCCGTGTGTATTTTTCTCCGCTTTGCGCTGAAGAAAGAAAGAAAAAACCCCTGATCAAGCAGCACACGCTCCTCTGTTGTTTAATATTTATCGATTATGTGGTCCAATTTTGAGCGTTGATGAAGCGCGCGCCCGAGAAATTAATAAAGAGCCACAGATATCGCCGAGAATAATATTTTAATCCGGCAACACACGCGGCCGAGCCGCGGGCGATCAAGGTGCACGCCGAGTGTGAGAAATTATATGCTAAGCACACACGAGCCAGCTCTACATTATGCCTTGATGATACTCTTTCATCTCGGTGGCACACAACAAAAAAGCAGGTGCAAGATAGATATAATGCTGCAGAGAGTCCTTGTAGTAACAGCAGCACGCGGCCATTTGACCAATTTCGTGCTGCTTTTCGCTATCGAGAAAAAATATTGCATATATAGTTCTAAAAACACATTATGCCCCACCGCGGAGAGGCACGCCGCGTTACTTGTGTGTATCAGGCCTATTTAGAGATGCCAGCGTGCCAGAACACTTTTTTAAACCTGCATTCGGAAATTTTCTAATTTTTAGGCATAGCGAAGTAATTTATCGGCCTCACCGGCGCTCTCTGTTATTTCATTTTAGAAATTTCAGGCTGCTTTTTTGACGTATATGCACACGATTTTTTTGCCGTTCTGCATCAAGTGGAGCCTGACGACCCACCGAGATGCACTTTTATCCAAATTTCATTTAACAAGAGAATCCCGTTTTTTCTTTCTCTTCATCTCTCAGGGGGAAATTTATAGGTTTGATTGTAAGTCATGCGAGTGAAAATGCGCACCTGCTGGCTGCATTTGTCGGGGAATATCTTTGCTTCCCCCTTGTTGAACACAAATCACGCTGAAATATCTTGACTTGTACAAAAAGCATTATTACGACCTGACCCTCCCTCCCTCCCTCCCAGCGCATCATCTCGAGTTATTTCCCTCTCAGGGCAGACTGGATATGTGTGCTTTTTTACCTGCACATGTACAAAAAGGTGTGACATAACTTAATGCATCGGGGGTAAAGAGGGTAGTTGAAAAGGCAGGTAAGAAATAAAACGCGGGGAGGAATAGACGCGCGATAAGATGCTCACTAAATATTTTCATTCCGGGCGGCCAAATTAACGTTATGTGAAGGATTGTCAGGCGAAGGAGATCTTACCCCCTGTCCCCCGAAATATGACTCCTGCAGACTGACGTTCAGTTTCAGGGGGAGGCCGCTATGCACGCAGAGGCAAATGTCGAGGTTTTATTGGCGTCTCCCGCGTCTCTACTTACCAGTGGACTCACTCCAGTGCTTGTTGCCTTTGTGCGGTCGGAAAATGTTATGTTTTTTCTTGCAAGGGACCGACAAAAATCTATCTCTCGTCTTGTCACGCCGGGTAAAAAATGAAGCCGAGAGGAATAAGACTGCGCCGCTTTATCTCATCTTCTCTAATTGAAACTCTAGGCATTTCGAAAAATAAAAGAGAACAAAACGGCCCGAGCACGATTTCCTTTATCTTCCTTCCCCTCTGCATCCGCACCATCGCAGCGGTAATCAGATTTTAGGAAAATTCCTGCCGCTGTCGGCAAAAGCGGAATTAAAATTCCGCCGCTTTGTGCACAGCATATTTATAGCTGGGATGTACTCCCAAATGGCACACGGGGGTTTGCGATTCCAAGAAGGAACAACCACTGCCAGGAGAAACCAATAATTATTATTATCAGGGCAGCATTCATTTTGTAGCGTCGGACTCGAATGGTCATTCAGCTGATTAAACCATTTTTGGCTGTTCATGGGAAACGGTAAAGTTATTGGCGCTGCAATCAACATTTCTTCTCCTCTCTGTTAAATAAATTTCTGACAAATATAATATAACGATTCTTCGTAGTTATTAAAATAAACTGTTAAATGAAGTTCATCAAGTAATAAAATAGCTCAGTGCAGCGTGCGAGGACAACTACTAGCTTTTAATAGTTTTAAAATTGAGAAGAAAGTGTGTTTTAAATATTTTGCAAGACGTGTAGCAGAAGAATAAATAGCGACAAGCTACACTTGCATTACCGAGTATCTGAGACCTGTGACTCGGCAGATGGCTTTGATTTGCACGAATTTGCAGTACATTAGTATCCGGAAGGAGCGCTAGGGAACTGAAATGGTTTCTTACTATTCTGCACCTTTTTAGTAATGTAAATGGCTTTGCGGGTCAAATTATTGGTGTATTAATCAAGGAATCCGATGCGGGGGTAATGGCGGTCCTTCAACATTGTAGCGGTCAATCGAGGAGCCATAATTAAACAAGGGGCAGCTTAACGTCCTTAACATTCATCTCATTTATTCGGACTAGTCGTGGTAATAATCGTAGGATTGAAGTAGCATATGAACATAACTAAAATTAAATAACAAAAAATGACAATTGCAAATCACAGATAATAAGTCAACAATTGGACATTAACATTAACTAATGACATAAACAATTATTTCTTACCCCGTATTGGGTTCAGTCGAATAACACAAATCCATTTGGATTGATCTCGCACGGTCTCTCCAATCCAGGTTGGAGAGACAACATTTAGATGCGACTGCTTCTGTGCGAGTCTAATTATGCTGTGGGGGTGAAGGTGCACTGCCACCTATTACAATCAAGGGAATTATCCCAACATTGATATTAAACTTGTAGTGGCGGGAAGCGCCCACAACATGAATGAGCTCATCCATTACGGCCTTACTTAAAAATCAATTGGCAAAAGTATTCTTTGGTCATGTAACGTTGAATTGCTTGCGTTTCAACTGGGAATAGTCTACAAATATATGATATTTAATTACCGAATTCACAGTACGCGATACCTTCCTAGAATGAAACACAGATTAAAAAATTGCTGTACTTGATTTTGCATTAAAATATAGAGGGAAATACGTGGAAGACAAACAAAATTAATTCATATATGCACGTTACGTTCTAAAAAAGTATTTAATTGTAAAAAACGCGTTTTTATTGCTCACTGTTATGGCAGATGAATAATTATCGCCCAAAGTCAACTTAACTGCAGCAGCACGCATGAAAACCCATCAGCGTGTGCAATTATGGCAGCCGAGAGTTGAAAACCCTTTGGTAATTGCACGTAATTATGTAATTCTACGTGATCGTCACTTGCCAAGAGAGTGATATAAATTTTTCATGAGCTGCGAAGTGAATTTTGCCGGCAAATGGACGCGGTGGGCCAATTAAGCACCACGGATTTAATTGGGTGCGTCAGGTGAAAAAGGTATACGCACCAGCCGAAATAATAATGGATAGTCATGAAATGACTCGCGGGGCCTTCGTTCGGTTACGCGAGCAGTGCAAGCAAGAGCGTTTTTCGTCATAGTTAGATGTA
Organism: Cloeon dipterum; assembly: GCF_949628265.1. Lineage (NCBI taxonomy): Eukaryota > Metazoa > Arthropoda > Insecta > Ephemeroptera > Baetidae > Cloeon > Cloeon dipterum. The sequence goes on from NC_088786.1 coordinate 16,273,630, forward strand.
TATCATAGGTGCCCGGCAAAGACAGGTTAGAATAGATGCTAGCAAGAGAGAGAGAGAGAGAGAGAGAGAGAGAGGGTCATTAACATTGGCAGCGGCGTGTGCATGTGCGTTTTCTCTTGAAAAATGCCTGATGCTGCGGTGGCCAGCGGGCCTAATGGTAAAATAACTACACATTCACCATAACTGCATGCGCGTGGTATTAAAAGCAATGGCAGCTTTCTTCACGCGTTTCCACGCAGACCGGGCGATAGGTGGGTCCTCGCTGTTTGCAGCGTGCATGAAATATGATAATTTTCCCAGGTAAAAGCCATTTTGACTCATGCGCAGATTGCGTCACTGCAAATCTTTCGGCACAATTAAAACACGGCCAATTTGCATTCTTAACAAACTCTCAAGAGCGCGCGCACACCTCATCACGCAAACAAAACTTTACTGCGCGCCAACATATATTTAACTTCCTTACCGCGTGCTGATTATTCAGTGAGCCTCTGGATTGGATTTTGAGCAATCTCAAAATGAAATATGCAATAATAACAACCTCTTTATGAATAGCAAAGCCAACTAACATCCTTTCGAACGCAACAGATACGATCAAATATTTTTCAGCTCAACAAATTGGCCCAAACTCGGATAGATAAATTTCTGTTTTTTATTAGATGCAGTTGGAGTGCATTTTGAAGGAGAAAGGCGACGAGTGTGCACGTAGAGGAAAACATGATCAAAAGTAATAAAAAAGCCAGCCGGCTTTCAAAGAGCATTCTTTCATCATCTTTCATAACCCTGCAGCTTCAAAAAATATCTCATATAAAAAGTTCGCTCCAAGCGCTCCTTTTCTTCTAATGTCTGATACGAGGATGCTGCAGAGCGCAGGCGGATTTTCCCTTGCGCCCGCTCACTCATCAATGGTCATTCTTTGTGAAACTGCATTATAAACGCGAGGCATGTATGTACCAATATCTACAGCAGATGTAAGTGTGCGTCTCCACTTTTTATACCACCACTTCCTTCCAATGCACTTTTAATGGCCCGTTCGCACCAACTCCCATCAGCGAAATTATTTCTCTTCCTTTTCGTGAATTCTTGTTATCGTGCGAAAGTGTCGAGTAGAAAAAGAGAACAACAGCAATGAGCTCGTTCGTGTGGTAATCGTAGATTTTTTCATGTTACGTGTTGGACCGCGGAGAGGCTGTGCACTTTGAAGTTTTAATGGCGATAATTTACACAGGCCTTCCGCCAATTATTTAGCTCATTTCGCAGCCAATGAGGTTTCTATTCCAAACCGGCGGCCATGAAAATTTTTACAAACAAACAGGAAACTTGCCATAACGTATTTTTCTGCATAGGGTAATCTGTCTCATCTCGCAGTAGGCTCGGTTAGCAGAGATCATCTCGGACGAGAGCATTTTCGCAGCCAAGAATCGAGAATGCGTCGGGCTTTCGTGTTCCGAGCGCATTCTTGAAACATCTCGAGGCAAAAAGGCAAAAGATACATAGGCCAGCCCAACGAGGGCCTCCATCAAAATGCAATTAACGATTTTACATCACCGCTTGACTAATTATCAAAAATTTACAGCCTCGCTTGCAGTTGTGGTGCGCTCTTTTTTATTCTTTTTGATTACCTTTCTCTCAAGAGGCGCATTCCAATTTGGAAAAAGAGCCGGTTTATTTGCACTGGATCAGCAGCGACGCGGCGCATTTTGTGCTGCGAGCCACTCGCTGCTGGTGCGTCTGTATTTTTATGGTTCAGTTAATGAAATTAATGATGAGGCAATCTCATCATCCGAAAAGCAACGCAGCATATTCTCCTTGAGAGCTGCTGGGCACGCTGAATTTTATAAATGCGCTCCTCTAAACAACAACAACGCCGCAACCGTCAAGTACAAGCAACTTTCCTGCTTTTTTCATTGCATTTAATGCTCCACAAAGTACAGGCGCCTCAAAAGTCGGAGCTCCACCTCGACACTTTTTCTTCTCGTTCAGAATTATTATATGTGTGTGTATTATGTTCTCTCCGTCTCGTAATAGCGGCGTTTTTCGAGATTACATCTGCGATGTGCATTCGCGATACAAGCGCTTTCCCACAACGATGCACTTTATTTTAACAATGCGTTTCAAAAATTCTTGTAAAGCGCATTTTATTACACTTTAAAGGAAACTACATTCTACTCTGAACGAGCTTGGAGAGCAATTTATCTTCTGCGCAAAGAGCTGATGACATTGTTTGTTTATCTTGATATCTGATTTGTGTAATTATTTAATTATCTGTGTCACCGCCAGTAGCTGCAAAGGCAAAATTTATTTTCACGAATCCTGCCTCCTGCCGCAAGAAAAAGAAAATTCGGAAAACATAAACATTCAAAGACCGTTGCGACCGTTGTGGCATGGCATTGATTCCGTCGCAAGGTTTCTGTTTCCCATTCCTGCAGGAAAACTAGAAACAATGCTGTGCCATCAGAACTAATTAATTCAAGCCTCCATTAACTGCATCACCTTTCAATTATTTTCAAGCCTCATAAAACTCTTCGTCAGAAAACGTCCATACCTGCGAGGTGCACTAATTACGTTATCCCGCAGTCATCAAAATATCATTACCGGCATCTCTCGCGCATCTAATTACCGAAAATGCAGATAAGGATCGGAGAGAGAGTGTGCGGAGAGATTGGCTGCCATGCAAAGAAAAAAGCTCATAACGGCCAGGCAATGCCATTTGAATAAACGCATATAAAAATAATAATGACGCCAAGAGAGAAAACTCTGGTCGCGGAGAAGCCGTAAAATTAGGTGCGTGTGTGTAAATTAATTCGAGGTTGCATGCCGTGCAAGTGGCATGCCAAAAACGAATAAAACAATGCGCTTTTACGGCATGCACGCGCGCACTGGAAACGCACCGATCGATCGATAGACTACTTTCAAACATCAACAAAATGCGACGAGTGAAGCAACTAAACTGCAGTCTTCAAAGTGAAAAGCAATTCAGTCAAATTTAAAATAATTTCACTATCAACATTTGACAGTTTTCCACTTCATTATCAGAGACTATTTTTGACAGTGTTGGTAAAAAAAAACCAGGAAAAGACACTTAATAACACATTTTCAGCCTATAACGGTGCATTGTCAATTGTGTACAATGTGAAATTAGCAGAGTCACTTATATATTTGAAAAATGATTTATTTATTTATTATTATTTTAATCCTTTTTTCCTCACTTTTGGTAGAGAGCCTTCCAATTTTTTATGTGAGCCGCGTTCTCACTGAAGTGGAGCAAAAATACCCGACAGTAACATTATTTAACAAGTATAGTGTTAAAAATAACAATAAATTAATCAATCATTTTACTAATTTACGTGTCTCCGCTATTTTCACTTTGCACAATTGACAATACATCGTTACAAGTTTAAACATTTAAAAACTATTTAAATAAATTATAAAATATGTCATTCAATTTTTGTTTTGAATATAACGTTGTTTAGATCAATAGCCGAAATCGGCAGTTGTTCAGTGGTCTGTTCCTTTTGGCAAAAGTGTACGCGCGTTGATGTGTTTGTGAGTACGTATATAGGTACACATTGCTGAGGCTGCAATCAATATTTGTGCACTCGCATACACACGGCCCGGCGGGAGGTGAGTGTCCTTTGCTATACATAGAGTAGGCACAGCCAGCCGCCCTCGTTGTGCGTGCTCTCTCGCGCTTTTTCACTTTCAGTGCATGCGGCAGAATTATTATTGCGCGCGCGGCGCCACCGCCTCCTCCTCTTTCTCTCTTTCTCGCTCTTGCCTGCTTCTCTTCCCCACAACTGCAGAGAAGACGATGCGAAATAATAAAAAATGATTTTCCAAGTCAGAAATGTGAAATAGCAACTGCGCGTAATGCGAACAACAAGCAGCGGCAGCAGCAGCAAGGGGAGCGGCGAGCGGCTGTTTCAAATGACGTAAGAGAGAATATAAACTTACTGCAATGCGAAACTGGAAATCAGGGAGCACTTTTTTGGCTCACGCCTTTATGTGCCGCTGAATAAATTGCCGCTGCAGTTGTTTTTTCCAGCAGCATTTTCCGCACGGCAAGCATTTGCATTTTGTGTGCGTGCTAATGCGATTACAATAACTCACCCGTTCCAGCAGCGAGCATCTTGGTGATTTATTAAATCTGTTGACGTTTCCAGCAGCATAACTGCTGTTTGCTGAAAATATTATGAAAAATTGCGACAGTGAAATGGTATTATTTACCGTATCTGAAAAATACATTAAAATCACCCCAGAGTCCAGTTGAAATCAAGGGGTTCGATTTTTGGTTAAATTAATGAATAAATTATTTTTGGTGCGAATGGGAGTAATTCTAAATATTGTGCAAAAGAAACTATATAGACAAAATTTGATTCATTTTTGTTGCCAAAAAAGACGCTGCACTAGTTCAGAAAAATAGTGGCTTCTAGGGTTTCAAAAAAATCCGGATGCCACTTTTTATCGCTAATTGCAATACGTAATTGGCTGGATAATAAAGAAGCGCCCACTTTGAAGTAAGCTGTGCAAATTATCATAATACGTATCAGTTCGAGACGAAAATTTCCTGGGTGACTTGCACTTTTCCTTAATTTCTGGTTTACCGGCCCTGCGCCTGGCTCTGGCTCGTGATTCTCGGCTCTTGCTAGAGAGACTGCTCACAATCGAAGGAATCTAAAGTGAGGCTCGTATTTGCATTTTTGAAGGCGTTTCCCCATCGATTAGCTTCCAAATGATAAGTGATGTCTTCATTTCGATCGAAAACTTCCTCGTCGGCGGTATGCAGTGCGATGAAATGAAATAATAAAAAGAAAAATATATAGGTCATATCCATTACTCAATTAGAAATTAAAAAAGAAAATGCGTAAAGAATGATTTAAGTGACACAGACTGACGTCTCTCCCTGAGTGAATACGATTATTTGGAATGCGCACCGCAATAACAATTTCCCATTACGAGAATAATTCAGAGAACCCGCTTCTCGGTGCTGGGTCCATCCCAGCGTTGGCTCGCCGACAACATGATTTCCTCGTGAAATTACGCCTCTGTTTACATTCCAGTGCGATTTGCATTATTTTTCAACCTGTACTTCACACGCCTCTTTTGCCCAGGGGCGTTGGTTGTTCCGAGAAGTAATCAGCCTCTCTGGCGGACAATGCGTTTCTTTCCAACAATGACCCCAGCAACACGCTCGAAAATCCTCTGCTCTCTCGTGTGTGTGTGTATGCAAGAGAAGACGACGCAAAAGGGCCTCTTTCTCGCGTACAATTTGGGTGAAATTCGAATATTTCGTCATGCAAATGTGCGCACTGCTCATCTTTCAATTAGGCGCGCGCCTAATTGGGCCACACCAGAGTATTTGTTCCGAGTCGAGCCTTATAAATTTCATCTCCTTGCGCGCTAAACAGTTATTTCTTAATTAGTCCGAATGTTTTCAATCTAATTGCAACGCGTAATAAATAATGAAAACTATACACACGAGTGTGAAATTCTTCTAGCTCGCCCAGAACACCGCGCTCGAGGATCGAGAATACCGTTTTCGGTTGAAGAGTGATTACACAACATAACAAGGCTGATTTTTTGTGTAATAAAAGAATTCGAGATACAGGAACTCGCACGAATGCGCAGAGAAATAAATTTACGAAACTTTTCCCGGACGAAATGCGAAACCCGGTCGTCCTGCGAGTGCTTCTCGAGAAAATAATAACACCCGTCGGAAAAAAGCGATTTACGATTGTTGAGCTTTTGCTTTGCGCCTGCACCCCGCTGATGACCTTTAGCAATCTCATCAACCATCAGAAAACAATCGAGAAGCTGCTGGCTCGGAAATCAAACTTGACGCGTTTTTTTTCTGGTAAAAAGAGCGAGTCGTAAAATTAAGGAGGAGCTAGTCCGTCGAGCATGGCGCTGCATAAAAGATTTATCGCGCTGATATGCTCGAATGGATTTTCTTTCCTCTCTTTGAAGGTTGCAATGAGGTACGCGTGATCTGCTCTCGCACTGTGCGTGATGCGAGCGGGCGCCTAGTGCCGGCTCGGGCCGCCAGAGCGTGCCTTGCATTGGCCTGGCCGGCCTCCCACCCGCCGCTCGCTCTCACTTGTTATTGCAAGCAAGCACCAAGGGTCTTGCGCTTTGAACTCTAAGAAAAAGGAGCAGGAAAAAATATAATGCCTTATCGATTAAGTGTAAGACAAAAATCGATCTCACTCGCTCTCCCTCTTTATTAAGGCCGCGCTGGCCCCCATTATGGAAGCGAAGCAACCCCTTTCTTTTTTTCCACTGTGTACTCGCTCTCTGCACTAGCTGGTGCCGCAGTTTTCCTTCTTTCTTTTTTCTCTGCTGCACCCTGCATTGCGTGGGGTCTCTGCTGCACCCTGCATTGCGTGGGGGCCATGTTTGATGTCGGTGCCGCATGAAACGCACTGCTCCGGCGCTATAAAATAATAATTACTCGCGTTTTTTTTCCTTTCAGTGCGCGCGGCAGCGCTGCCGTTGCTTTCGTGCACTGCACAGAGTTAATAACATGCACCCCCCGTCATGCGTACGCGTTATGAAGAAATAATGAGGCGTGCTATTTGCTTAGATGCTTTGTTGGATCCTCTCATGGTTAATGCCTTTTACAGACACTTAACTTGTGGATAGTTTGCAGCTTTCAAATCTTATATAACACGACCTCCAGTGATTTTGGCCTTCCTTTTTTTACTTAATTAAAATCTCAGTTTTAGATTTAGTCATATCTTCCAAAATTAAAAAGTTAAACATCGCCTACTTAAATTTTCTTTACAATCAAGCGGGATTTCCAGCACACCTCTATTCACTTTGAAACTGTCATCATTTTGAGTTTTGAAAGCTATAATTATTAATTTTCTGAAGAAACCTTTTCGTATTTACAAGCTTATGTATATTTTACGTGGAAATTTTAGAAACCCCTTCATTAGTTTTGCGGCGGCTGAACTTTTGTTTCATTTAATTATTCACTCTAAAGATCCTGCTCTACTAGTTTTGCCTGTTAGTGTTTGTCACTTTAAAACACGAACTTTCTCCAGAATACCTATCTTGACCAAAGAAGCGATGGTTAAATTGTTTACAATTTACAATCATTCGACTTAAGGTTCCTCTTTCAACGCTAATTAGTATTCAGTTGATTTTTCAGTCCATAAAGCTAAAACAAACAAAATCTGACTGGTATCCGAGAATGAAGCCGCTTTAATTCAGTCACCAATACCTAATGAGCGGATAAAGAAGCTCGTTTTCGGCACAAAGAGGGCCATTGTTGGTGGTTTGTCATTCAAGCAAAGTGCGAGAGAGAGAGAGAGAGAGAGAGAGAGAGAGAGAGCTGGTTGGCGCCTGCGGCAGCTGCATTTTTATATGTTTTGATACCGCCGTGCTGCAAGATAAATAAATCCTTTAAAGCGAGGAAGTTTCCGTTTATCATACAGGATTTGTGCTGTGCCGAGAGAGGAAGTGCATGCGCTAAATTTCAAATCTCTCGCCGCGTCGGTCACCAAGGCAAAATAAACCGGCAGGAACTTGGAGCGTAAGCTGCACCAAAACTCTCAGCCGATGAAAAACCCGTTTTGCACTCAAATTTACAGCCTCGGGTCGCATGATTATTGCAAAAGATTTTGTGTTGGGTAAAGTATTGATTACGACTATAGTGTCGCTATAATAATGTGCAGCAAGCTGGCACAGCGCACGGACTAAGTAAAGAGAAAGGCAGAATGAAATGGGTCATGATATTTGCTTAAGCCTGGTGCATACACTCGGCACAATTATGAATGTTGTATGACTTTGTGTGTGTGTGTGTGTGTGTGTGTGTGTGTGTGCCCCCACACAGCACGGTCAGTCAGCGTGCTCGCAGAGAATATTGAACGTTCCCATTGATACCAATACAGCAGAGCATTATAAAGTCAAGGACAAACACGCTGCTCGCCAGCTCACAAAACTAGTTTTGCCAATGGCCTGCTGCCGTCCAAAGTAAGTGTAAGAGTAAAGGGAGTGTCGATATCGGTTTTCGCAGCTCCCAACCAATTACCGCGGCATTTCTCCATTTTGAAAATTAGCTAACGCGTTTTCCTTGTCGACCTAGCGCAAATTCGCTCTTGACAGCAATGAGGAAAGCAAGCTGCGTGCATGACTTGTGGAATTTCCGGCCCAGCCGAACTCGATTTATCCTGCAGAGCACCTTTCGAGCACGGGAAGAGTAATCGAAATTTATCCAATGCTTCAGTCTCAGATGAAAGTTAATTACATACAATCACTTCATTGGTTTCAATTTTTCTGATTACCTTTGCCAGTCGCAATTTTCCCCAAGGTGGGACCAGGATTATTGCATTATTGTTGTTTTGTGGTAATCAAACCACATCATTGTGAAGTAAAAATAGCACAGCATTGAGGAAAAACTAATTTTTTCCCTCTAAAGAAATTGTAGCCAGTAGATTTATTCTGCGTGATAATAGGTACAACATTTCTGTGGTGAGAATAATGCAAGCTTGTTTATTTTCACGAATTGTCTGCCATCCATGCGGCGGCGGCGGACGGGGAAATATCTGGGCAGGCGGCGATGAAAGGATGACTGACACAAAATAAAAGCAGCTTGATCATCCTTTTCCCTCGCACTTTCGTTGTGCCGCACACAGGTGCTAACGTAAGATGCGGAACTGCGGAACGAAACGTGGAAAAAATTATTGCCAGGCAGCCCTTGGGAGTTCACTTTGACCCATAAAGCAAGGTGGCGGGCGGCAAAAGAAGAAAGGATACTCGGCGATAAATTCGGCCGACTTGTTTATCCTCCGCATTCATCCGATCGCCAGCAGAGTTTTACATGCAAAACCACCCAGCATAAGGTCCATTATAAATTATGCCGCACTTTTTCGCGCTCATGAGAGAGCAGATAGAGGACAATCGCGCGGTGTTACAACCTTAAACTCGGGCCCCCGGTACACGCACTCCCGCACACAAACGCCGCGCGTATATACGTATAAAACGATATTATACAAAGAACCTTGAGTTTACAGCACATTTACGTATGATACACGCATAGGCCATGGTGGAGCGCGCGGTATGGCGGTCGGAGAACTAGCCGCGCTTTTTTCCTGCAACAATCAGAAGGTCCAGCAGCAGCTCTCCTTTTTGGTGACCGCCGCGTGCGCTCCGCATCCCACGTGGCCGGCGACCCTTTTCTGATTTCCATAACTCGCGCTCTTTCTCGCTCTCGAGCCGCTTTGGCGCGATGTTAATCGCCAGCGTCCGACCAGTATAATTGATGACGCCACGAATTTCAATTTCCAGCAGCCGCGCAAGCCGAAATCAGCACAAGAAATTGCGTTAATGGCAATCCGCGCGTGTTTACTTTGGGCATCGGCCTCGGCATTTGGTATGCATCTTTCAAACGCGGCAACACACGCGCGCGCACAAATGCAATTTGTGTGGTCCGAAATCGGCCCTCGCGGATAGATAGAGCCCCGTAGATTTTTTAAACTAGGAGTTTATGTTACAAAACGAGTTTGCTCTCGCTGCTATGTTGGCTAGTGAACGCGGCCTTGAATTCTCAATCACACACTGCTCTCTGCGCCGCTGTTCTTCTTTTAGTGGGTAAAGGTTTGGTGATTCCACCGGATAGCTGGAGAGCTAGCTGTAGTTGTTTTGTTGCTACAAGCATCTTTATTTATAATATTATCCTCTCTCTCACACACACTCGTCCTAGGTACTGCCCATATAACCTCCCCACCGCGCTTGGAATGCTACTCTCGGCGCGGCTCGGCACATTTTTTATTGCTCTCCAACGATTTTTCGCCATTCCGCGAAGAATGAGCAGTCCGAATGCTCCAGAATTGAATTAATCTCGGCTCGAATTCCATTTTTACGCCATGCGGCCATACACTCCGGAGGAAGAAACAAGTCAGAGTGCGAGAAAGAGATGAGGGCGCGAAACGAAACGCGCGGCAGCCAGAGTTAAAAATACAGAAAGTAACCAATTGCTTTTCAGATGAATAAACTAACACGCAGTCCCCGGCGCCCAAATTGCAGCATAATGGGACGCTTACTGTTTCCAAGCAGCGGGCTAATTTTAGCGTTTTATAGGTGGCAAAAAGTAGTGTTGCATGCGTCCGAGGTGCTTCTCGAAGTCGCAGTTTCAACATAAACACACACGCGGCTTGGTGTTTGTGTGTGATCGCCATTGAATCACACACACACACACACACACACCGAGGAAAAAACTAGGTGCGGTTTATTAATAGTCCGGTCCATGCGTAGGCAACTTTGTTGTACGTGCAGCACTTTTGGTGTTTTTAGAAATGCAAGCGCTCGCTCGTCCGCTCTCTCGGCGCCTCGCGCGCTCGATACAATGAACTCTCATTTCCAATGCACCCATGCATCCATTCAAGAAAGACGCACGAGGACATTGCACACATAAAATAATGGCGTGGCCACCAAATATATCTCTGTTTGATTGTCCTCGCAGGAGGAAATTGTCACGTGAACCGCCAGATTTCCTCCGCAGTTTGCCTGTATAAATAACGAGAAACTCTCTCCCAGTTTTTTTTTTCGGATAGAAACAGCAGAGATAAGGAATTTTTTCGTCCTCATTTTTTTGTGCAGGCCTGGTGCAGGCTGCAATGCAGGAAAATCAATTTAAATCACGCTTCGCAGCCTTCTTTTTACCAAATCAATCACTCTTTATCGAGATTCTATTTCAAAGTTGCTACTTGTCATCATAGATTAATTTCTATATTTCTATGATAGTTTCACTTTTTAGTATTTTCCGTCATACTTGAAATGCGTGCGTTATCGTCCGAGATAATCTGATCGTCTTGTTTATTAGAGTAAGCTTGTCAATCGAATTAAATACATAGCATTCTACACAAATTTAGAGGGGACAAGATAATTGGGTTTGAGAGCAGTGAACAATAGTTAACAAAAAATGATAATTTAAAGAGCGGAGTTATACACTAAAAAATATGACTATCTGATTAAAGCCTTTAAAAATTCAAATTTTCTTTAAAAGAGAAATGCATTTGCCTAGTTTACTTTTGCTTTAACAAATATTTGTCAGGAACAAAAAGCTCTCGTGGAAATTAAGGTATTTTTCTATTTAAACGTATGTAACAGTGGTGTGTAAAATAAACTCCTGTGATTTTTATTGTTGCACCGAATATGGTCTGGTTCACGATTCTGTCTCTAAGTAGCTAAGAAAAAAGGCTGAGCTGGCGTTCTTTCAATTGAGAGAGCGCACACGAGAGGCACATCTCGTCAGTTCAATGCATCTAATTTCACTCTCTTTTTGTCGATGACGAGATGCAGAGTACGCCCGGCTGAGTTCAACGAACTCGGACAGAGATCATTCAATTCCTTCAGCAGCAGGCCCCCGGGCGATGTACGCATTGCATTATTGCCACACACCGAAATAATTTTTATTGCTCGGGCCTCCCTGCTGCTACCGCTGGATTGCCCCTTCCACCCTTGGAGGCAGAAAGCGTTCACCAGAGCACTCTAGGCCAAGTCGCCCGAAATTCACCGGCGAAGCGCGGCGGACGCACGCACCGCCCAGGCACTGCCATCTACGCCTCGGCGCCGCACCTAACCCACCGCGCGGCGCCTCTCGCAGAACGGGGCCGCACTCCAATTGTGACATCACTCGATTTAATCGATGCTATCATCACTCTCGGAATATTTCAATTGTGCAATCCACCAAGACCGCTTCTTGGTCGATCGTTTTAAGATGAAAATTGTTTCGAAATCCACATCAATATTGCATTGCTGTGTCGCCAGAGTAGATCGCTGCGACAGATTATTACCAACATAAACAGTTTGAAAATAAATTAAGCTGACACGATTTCATCCGATCTGGATTTGCCTGCACGTAATACGAAAATCCCCCCCCCCCCCCCCACACCAAAAGCTGGATTACAATAATTATGCTTAAAAATTATCATGATGACGACAATTTTTCGTTCACATGATATCTTATTTATCTTTATAAGGCCTTCAATTAAACTTACATGATTGTTCAACGAAAATTTCATCAGATTGCAATCACACTAAAAGTCTGAAGGGAAAGTAAGGGGAAGGAGAGAGAAATAAACAACTCACACCAACACATTAAACTCTTAGATTTTGTCTGGATGAACGTGGAAAAAATTATAATCGTGTAATTTGCGCAAGTAGAACAAAATTTGCGGCGGCGAGGACAGTGACAAAGTTGTTTAACGCGGAACGCGTTTGGCGGCAATTGCAAGGAGGAAACACCGTCCGGTTGGGCGACGGCCGTCACAGTGGTGCGCCCCTTCTGCCTTAAGCCAAGACACAATTATTTTTAGCCAGCCGGGGCCTTAAAGTTTCTTGAGAGCACAGTGCGGCAGCCAGCCATAATCATAGATAAATATACTCTAACGTCATAATCCGCATTCGGCTGCAGTGTTGTGTGAGTGTGTGTGCGTGCTGCGAATCGATATTCCGCGTTTCATGAGAGTGCATTATAAATTGTGATCCAGTTCAAATGATGAGAAGCAGAGACGTGTACAAACGGTCTCCCAGGAGGAAGGTAAATCAAGCCTGTTTATTTGCCTAGCTGGCCGACCGCGCGATCCGTTTTTCTACCGTGGATTCCGCATTTTCGCTCACGCCTCCCCGCCGAATCTTTGCACCTGTCCAGCTCCGTGCGGCATCTGCGAATTGGAATTAATCTAGCGAACACGATAAAAATTCGCCCCCTGCTGTTGAAATGCGTGCGCGTTGCCTTTTTTTGGCGGCGCGTGCTCGCCACCAATCCGATTATTCTTGTAGCAAATGAGTGTTTTGCACGGCGAGACGTGCTCCGGAATGTCTGTCAAGATGACGCTGCGATCATAAAATTGCGATCCGAGGTGATAATTAGTGAAACGAACGGAAATGATGGGGCTGGTGCGGAATCCATCTCTGTTTCCTTGAAACATTATAAGCCTACGCAGCCACACCGTCGCTATTCGCTGGGTTATTTCAAAAAAATACTTTGACTATCGGAATTTCAACTAAATCTACCCAGGTGGGCATAAACAACAAAAATGATCCGTCGAATCGAGGGCAAATATACGTGACTCATTGAAAATCCCGATTTGCACTGTTGAAGCACACTAACAATTTTCTGTAAATTGGGCGTCAAACGTTTATAAACTGGAATTCACCCCTAAAAGAACGTGATCAGGACACTTCCAAACAAGCGTCAGTGCAATGGAATTAAAAATTAAACAAACAACACAGACTGACTGAGTATATAGAGCCTATTTATAGCACATGTGCGTCAAAACAAAAGAGCGCTCTCCGATCTGCGACACGCTATGCCTCGATCGGCTGCGCGCCCAACTGCATTTAATTCATTTTGGTTAAAACTGACGCAACATTTTGTATAATTCAAGCGGAGCGAATCCTCTGCAAACGCATTATTTCGCTCTACGAGCAAAATGTGCTGTTAGCATTTTATTGTGACAGGTGGCTTTTGCTGGCCAGTAATTCTTTCTCAATCTTGGCCTTGGAATCATTCCCAACTTGTATGGGTAGAAATGAGAAAAGTGTAGCACAGCTTTATTGCCGTTTAAAAGAGGAGCGGGGTGTTCAAATTTGCAATTTAAATCCTTTTTAACGATTAGACCGTAAGAATTGTTACGACTCCTCGTCTTGGGCTCGGTTTCAATTTCCCGCGGTAATCTTTTTATTGCGGGTACAGGAATAACTCGTACAACCCTTTCGCTCTCGAAAGTTCTGCGCAATGGATGAAATAGTAATGCTCGGCAAGGGCCACACTCGTCCTCGGCGGGGTTGCCAAGGTGCCCGAAAACGTGATCGAGTCGTCGGGAGTGACCCGCCGTGTATGTGTGTGCGCGCGCGGTGGAGCAATAGCAATACCTTGCCGTGCAAGTGTGCATGTTTGAGTTGCGGCGCGATGGAAAAAGTGGCCGCGCCTCTCGCCGCGCCAAGCGACCTCTTGCCGCCCCGCACACCCCGCGAGGGGCTCCGCGCCGAAAATGGGCCAAAAAATAAAGCAGGCAGGGGCTAGCCAAATTGCGAATTGCGGGAAGCGCTTGTAGGGGTGTCCGGCGTGCGCTGCTCGAGTGTGACCATAATAATGTGCGCCCCCGTGCTTGTTAGTGGCGCATTGGGTACAAACACAGAGGGCAGGATATGTTGCATTGAGTCGAGTCGCCTTAGCGAGATCAATAGAGGCGCCTGCGCCCGTCTCACCGCCTGCTGTCTAATAGCACGGGCATCAGTTGGCAATTTGCGACTTGCATGTAAAACATTTGCAGTGCGCCGACACCACAGCCGTACGCCCGGTGGCTCGAGTCGGCGGCCGAAAGTGCTACCGCAGCAGCGCCGATTCGGCCGATTCGGCCGAACCGCACACGCCGCCACACACCACGAGCAGCTCGAGCCGAGAGGGGCGCGACGCACACGCAAATCTCGCGGCGCCCAGGGAAATGTGTGTTGCCTGCTTGCAGCAGCGGCGCTTCTTGTTTTGATTGAGCCCAGCAGGCTGTTTCGCTGTGACTTTGCGGATCTAGATGGTGCAGAAGAGGGATCATGAAGAGCGTAACATGATAGGATATAATCAGTACACACAGGGTTACAATAAGCTGTTCACGCAGGTAATTCGCCTCACGCTTTTCTCGCTCATTTTTCCGCCTCAGCTGATACCTCGCGCGCACCTCTGCCGCCCCGAGTGTGTTCCCCATTGATTCTCGGCTCTCTTTTCTTTGCAACTGCAAAGTAAACACTCCAAATTACGATTTGCTGCTGCTAATTGGATGAGTCCGCGGGCGCCATGAACGCAAGGCCTCCGTCTCTGGCACGCGTATAATTGGTTTCCGCGTGTCCACTCGCGAAAATATCGCTCTAATTGGATGATGTGTGGCTCTTTAACCTTTCTATATTTGTATTTCCATTCCACTTTTCGATCTGCTTGGTCAGTGCCGTGCCAAGGATTGTTTGCTTGTGGCATTAACTCGCGCCCATGACAAAGGTATTTTTCCCTGTCAAGTGTGTCAAAGTTTTCGTACTTCACCCAGCACAGATTTGCAGAGATCTGTTAGCTCTGTAGGCCAATTTCGCAGTCAGAGAAGAATCAAAGGCAATAATAGACCGTACTGAACGGAGGAATTTAGATTTTATTAATTTCTATAATCAGCCTTGAATAAACAGTAGTCTAGCGGAAATTGGCTCGTGTGGTCATCCCCCGCCCCTTCACTGCTCCACTTGCCCGAACACGCAAAAAATTAAAAAAGCCTTTTTCGTGTCAGAAATGAAGCATGATTCCCGAGTCAGTGCCACAAGGTACTGGCTCGCCGTCGCAAAGTTCTCAAGAAAAAAAGACGAAAAGAAAGTTTTCTCATATATTCGCCAGCTGCTCTTCTCGGCATTTTCCTCCTGTGCACAGCTTTTCCTATACCCAACCGCACTTTTTACCGTGCTTTTCACTAAATGGGCAAAAAATGCAACTCGAACCGGTCGCGTACGAGAACGCGTACGCACAGACGCGATTGAAGGAAGTCGCGCGCGGGGGCGAACGAGCAGTGAGTGTTTTTCGGCGCACTCCACGTGAAAAAGTGCATTTCCGGTTATGTGCAGGGGACTGGAAAAGTTATCGACGGGCCGACGAGCATCCGTTGTGCAGCACAGTGCTCCTCATTCTGTGGCCCTGATTATGGTCGTGCAGTGTGGCAAAAATCAATATACCACACCAGTGAGTCAGAGAGGCAGCTCTAATGCCTTCCCTGTGCAGCACGCTCGTTTTTTCTCTCGCGAGTATACTCTTTCGCGATCCGCGCCCACAGCCCAGCTGGCCTTTTGACACGTGCCGTGTCCACTGCGGGTGGCCAATCAAATGCCGTCTGCCCACTTGATAATGGACGGCATTTGACGGTCAGTTACGCCGAGAGCAAAAAACGCCCTGTAACCCGAAAATGACCGACACCTCAATATTTTCCACGATAAAAACACTAAACTGTCCTAAACTCGTCGCTCAATAAATGCTTAACGTGTTGAAAAATCAGCTTTTAGATTAATGAATGGGAAAAAGTCACGCATTTAAAAGATTAATACTGTTTTAAAATGTGTAGTAATTCTAACGGAGATTGATAATTAGTATATTCGATCTTCGCAGATTCAAGGGCTGCAATTTGAAAATCATTAAAATTTTTGATCTGCGTTTTCTGTTCGAGGAAGGGAGTTTTTAATAGAAATCCGTGTCGGCGATTAGCTAACAAATTTGAAATAAACATGCTGAGAGCGAGCCTATAAAAAAGAAGGCCGCAAACAAATCAATAAACCGAGTCGCATTTGTTTGATTAAAATGTAGATCAACGTGGCAAATAACGTGCCGTGTTTTGTTTTCCTCCAGGTCTAAGGCGCCCCCTGTAAATATTATGACCAAATATAAACCGCTGAAAAATGCCAAGGTATTTAGGGCTGATCGGCTCTTTCTTGTTGTAAACAAAGCTATTTCTGTAGTTGTCAATGCTGGATACGCGGGCAAGTACTAACTGTTGCCTGCGTGCAATGCGGCTATTTTCGCATTACCTCTGCTGATATTCCACATGTAGATTTGTAAACGCTGGGGTTATTGGAGGGTCACGGAACGCAAAAATCTGCTCAGTAAAGAGAGAAATTCACACAGGCTATTTATTCCATTGCCACTTCTGTCGGTCTCATGAAGCGTTCAAAATCATAGCTATGCATCCAGTTGAGCACAGAAGCCATGCTAGTTGCCTACATCACTCAAAATAAACCGCGTGCAGAAATCTCCACTCACACACTCATGTGCAAATAAATCGAGCTAGCAATGTTTTCTAATAGCAAAACGTAGCAGCACCTATTATAGTGTACTGTTTGAAACAAATCTTATCCAAAATTGAAACTAACGCTGCAATCTCGTTTACAGGGCTCGGCCGATTCAAATTACTCGCAACCTTCGTCAGACCTATCACTAGATGAGGAAAAGGAGACTTTGAGAAGAGAGAAGGAACGCCAGGCTTTGAATCAGTTAGAAAAAGCCAGAGTAAGTACCGGCGCGTCGTGAGCGACACGTAATTAAAACGACACGGTTTTGTTGCAGACCAAACCAGTAGCCTTTGCAGTACGTACTAATGTTAGCTATGATGGAACGTTGGACGATGACTCGCCAGTGCATGGCAGCGCAATATCATTCGAAGTCAGAGACTTCTTGCACATCAAAGTGAGTTATATCGATTTTGTGTTTGTTTTCGATGCAGCCGCCGCGTCTGCAGGATGAATTACACTGCGCTGGTCTGGCGCAGTAATTATACAGACGGCGACAGACACAAAATCCAATTATTATTTTTCGCGGTTGCAGGAGAAGTACGACAACAACTGGTGGATTGGCAGGCTGGTCAAAGAAGGTTGTGATGTTGGTTTCATACCATCCCCGGTGAAACTAGAGAACCTGCGACTGCAACAGACGCAGGCTCGCAACTCAAAGCTTTACGCCTCAAAGACTTCATCATCCAGTAATCTAGGTGCTCTAGCGGGTGCCGATGGCAGTGGTCTTCCGACAGGCAAAACCGCCACCAGTTCCCGAGGTTCAACACCCCCAACTCCAGGTAATTACTGGAAAAAAATTATCTGCAAACGGAAAATTAAATATAAAGTAGGAAATTTTATCACAACTAAAATTTTTAGCAATGCGATATTTATTTTTCCTCCAAAATTTCACTCATATTCGCCCATTCTCGCAGAGTAGAGTTAATGCGCGAATTTTTAGCTATCACAAACATTTAGTACGCAATAATTTTCTTATTTTTCCTCCAACAAAAAATGACAAAAAGTATTAACAATTAAATTTAGTCCTCATTGGTCTCTTGTTAAATTTCATTTATCATCAATGCATTGGTTGCAAAAAAGTAGGTCAACCATTAGTTTTTGGCAAGCTTGGTTCCGTTTTAATTAAAACCAAGTTGAAACGACTTTTGATCCCTACTTTTTACGATCGTAGCTAGTCGTAGGAACAGCTTAATTTGCTTCACTTTTTTAACACCAATTAACAATGGTGGAAAATTTTAGGGGATGACTCAGACTCTGTGGGTAACACAAGACTTGGAAAAGGTCCAATCACCACACCACCAGCGAAGGAGAAGCGCAAACCCTTCTTTAAGAAACAAGAAAATATGACACCCTATGACGTGGTACCTTCGATGAGACCTGTTGTTCTTGTTGGGCCTTCCCTCAAAGGTTACGAGGTCACGGACATGATGCAGAAGGCACTCTTCGATTTTCTAAAACATCGATTCGAGGGAAGGTAAGCTGATTTTCAAACACACCCTCAAAAAATCGTTCTGAACTGAGGCGCGCTCTGCTTGCAGAATCATAATAACCAGGGTGACTGCCGACATCTCGCTGGCAAAGAGATCATTGCTCAACAATCCTTCAAAACGTGCTATCATGGAACGCTCCAACTCTAGGTCTACCTGTTTAGCCGAGGTTCAAGCTGAAATCGAAAGAATATTTGAGCTCGCCAGGACCTTGCAGGTACGCGCTGGTGATTTAAGTCGAAGGACAAATTATTAATTATCATCATCCATTTGCAGCTGGTAGTGTTAGACTGTGACACAATTAACCATCCATCGCAGCTGGCCAAAACTTCTCTAGCGCCCACAATAGTTTATCTCAAAATATCGTCTCCGAAGGTAATTACTTACGTTTTTTATTTTTGAACTCTTAACCAATTTGCAATATAAAAAATTATTTCAAGAAACATGTTGTAAAACTTCCCCATAACATTCGTAATAAAGCTACATAGAATTGAGCTCCACTTTAGAAACCCTGTTTCATACGTACTGCATGGCGAACCAATCAACTGTTAACCATGAGAGCTCCACATTTCGCCCTTGTACCATATATATAAACTCCAGCCAATGCCACGTGGGACCCCCGCCAGTAATACATTCCACTCTCTATGTAAAGTTAATGAAATAACTATTATAAATGCAGCATGACCCTCACTTCATTGTACGTATTTCCACATTGCTCATAAATTGGTATTTCGCTTTTCCATCCATGACTTTCAACGGAAATTCAAAATTATAGCCAGTGAGTACTGACACACATGTTTGCATCAATGTATTCTCCGTCTCAAACTTTCTACAATTTCTCTTTTCCTCTCATTACTCTAAACAAGATTGCAGATTTTGTATTTCTAAAAGTTGCTGTTTTATTTTTTCCATTCCACTTTAATTCATTGATTGCAACTTATCTCAAGCATGTAACGATCGAACGATATTTGCAACTGAGAGATGATATCACTCAAATGTGCACTTTTTACTTGTATTAGTATAGTGATCTCATATGCACTGCAGGAACTGACGATCAATAACAATATGTAATCGCACGAATGATAATTTTATTCGAAGATTGAAGGTCAAATTCTATTTAAGCTTGATTTGATTGTTAGGTTAGGTCTTTAGTGTCCACCCCATGACAATATCAACCACCAACACTACTTTCAAAATTAATCAAGACGTACGATTTTTTTTTTAAAAATTGTCGAATTCAAAATTAGGTTGTTTATCAATATGAAATATATATATATATATATATATATATATATATATATATATATATATATATAAAAGTTATTTAAGATCAGACTGAATAAAAATATTGTATGGTTCCTAAGTTAACTTCGACTAATTCATCAATTTTACTCCTGATGACTACGGACACTCGGCTTGCTGTAGATAAATTTAAAAGGACGCACTTTTATCGAATGTCACACTTGCATGGACAAGCCGCGCTGCTGCTTTTCATAATATATCCGAATGATCTACAGAGAACGTGCGAAGCGAAATTTTACACTCGTTGGGCGTGCTTGCAGGTTCTGCAGCGACTGATCAAGTCTCGCGGCAAGAACCAGGCGCGCAATCTCAACGTCCAGATGGTGGCCGCCGAGAAGCTGTCGCAGTGTCCGCCGGAGATGTTCGACGTGATCCTGGACGAAAACCAGCTGGAGGACGCGTGCGAGCACATTGCCGAGTACCTGGAGGCGTACTGGCGGGCCACTCATCCGCCGGCTCCGCCCGCCATCACCACCCTGCCTTCGCCGCCCTCGAACGTGCCCGCCGGGGCGCAGCCCATGCACGGACAGTCGTCGCCGGGCATGGAGCACCCGCCTCGCAACACTACACCTCCTGGTGAGCAAACACCGGTCCATTGTTACTCGCTGCGCGTCTCTCGCAATCGTTGCTCATTATCATTCATGCCTCCCGAGTCGTTGCGACAACAACAACAGTCTCTGTACACATACACTTTTTGCCTCTGTCTGTCTCTCTCTTTCATTGTGAGTCTAAACTCGCGCGTAATTTCAGCTCACCTCGATTCCTACTACGGCCATGATCACCATGACCATAGAGGTACATTGTGGTAGCTCTTTCGAGCGTTCATAGATTTGCTTACTTCTCTCTGCTCTCCGTAAAGTCTTTTGCGTGGCAAGTTATGCAACCGGCGCAACCGCCTATCGACGCGTGTAAATTCGTGTGAAAAAGCGATAAAGTATAATTACAAGTGTGGCGCGTTTTACGAAGTACTAACAAGAAAGCAGATTTATCGGAGCTTTAAATCAGTTTCCTTGTCCAAATTTGGCCGAATCTTGCCACCAAGTTGAACTACACGGATGTAATAAATCAATTATTACTATAAAAACCTGCGCATGCTATTTGTGCGCATTTGAAGCAAACGCGATGCACTTTTCCACTTCATCATTTGGAGACACAAAAGTGTCAAACGCGAATTCGGTTCAACGTTCGCACCTCACGCCACATTTAATCTGGAAGTCGAAACGATCTTGCGCACCATTCATCATCTTGCTAGACACGTTAGACGGCGGTTTGCAAAAATTTATAGCCGTGCAGTTGTGGTCACGCAAAAGGCCTCTGTGCCGTGTATACATAGTTGCTTTATTTACCTATCCATATTCAATTGTCGATTTGTACTTTCCTCTACCTTTCTGTCGTAGTGCTTTTTTACATTTTTATTCTTTTATTTCTTTCTTTTTGTTGTGCAGCTGGTTCAAGAGGGGTCATTCGAACGGCAGTCATTCCAAACTAACTTCTGAAGCCTAACTAATTTGTCCAAACAGTGGGGGCAGCCCCTGGCCGGCCACCCACGTATTTCAACCAAACGGTTTTGTCCAAACGAGAAAAGGAATTTTGTTTCACAAGATGAGGATAAATGACTTTCATTGACGGCCTGCGCCAATGGCAGGCGCGATTCCTTTCACTTCTCTTCTGCTCCTAATTTGCCCCTTTGCATTCCTGATGCCTTTAGATTGTTTAATTTGGGTTGGTTGCGCCTGCTAAATCGCGAAACTGCAGTAAGTAGCATATTTGAGTTTGATGTCACTAACTGAGTGTGGTTTTAATAACACCAGCTAGGTTTAACTTTCTTCTCCAGTTTTGCGTGCGTCTTTCATACACTAAAGCAATAATCCAACTTCCGTACGTGTGTTTACTTTCACTCAAGGAACTCTGAATGAGAAATGATATCGACTTAACTGCCACCCATCAAAGCCAGTCAAATGAATGCATTCATTTTATTGACTTTTTAATTTTGCATTTTATTTAGGAACGGTTACGTAGTCTCTTAAATGCATTGCACCATAGCGTTTGGGTTTTTGCATTTGTCTTTCCACGTAGCTCCACTTGAGTAATCGTCAACAGCACGAAAAGAAAATGGAAAATTAATAGAATCCATCGAATCGAATGGTGTTGAAAATATTTTATGGATAAAATTTGGATGAAAGGTTATTGGTTTTCTCTTAAAGCAGCCAATATTTTCTTGGGGACAGTTCATTTTTTGTAATATTTTCCATATTTTCTGACTCCTCGTAAAACAATTTTTGGCCTTGGATGACCTAAAAACTATATATTTTAAAAGAGACAAGCACTAAGATCAATTGAATATTCTGTTGGTGGATTTATTTTTTTGTTTTAGAATAATGACAGCTAATTAGAAAAAATCAGTTAATTTATAAGGACCTATAATTTATGTCTCAAAAACTATTGTTTATGCTTGCAGCCCATATGCTAAAAAATTGAATATTTTGGTCTGAAATACTTTTAAAATTGAATTATAATTTCAACTCAATCGAGGAGTAAAATTAGTCTTGACTTTTTTGCTGTCCAAAATACTTATTTTAACTTAATTTAGTGGAAAACGTTTTGGTAATGATTCCGCAAAATTATTTTTTATTGGAAAGAAAATTTTCCATTTATCGTGATAAGTGGCTGTCGATTGCTTGAGTGGCCAAACCGAGAAGTTTGAAACTAAAAGAACGTTCCGACCTTGCAGGGTATCACCACTCCTCGAACCAGCAGCCGCACTATCCGCAGCAACAGCAACAGCAGCAACAACAACAGCAACAGCAGCCGCACCCGCAAGGGCACCACCACCACCACCCCGCGCAGCACCACCGGCGGGGTTTGGTGCCTCAGCAGAGCCGCATGGATCCGCACGACTTCGACGAATTCGGTCTTCCCGTTGGAGGCGGCGGCGGCGGCGGACACCCTCAGCGCCAACAGCACTACCACAGGGGTGGCGGGGGCGGCATGGACGAGATGCAGGGCAAGCAGTACCGGCGCGAAGACGACGTGGGCAACGGGTCCGGGGGCGGCGGCAGGCCCAACTACCATCCCCAACCGCCGCAGCAGCACCACTCGCCACACAGGTCGTCGTCTCGGAGAGCACTGAACGCCCTTTAAAGGACGAGCGAACGCGTTCCCCCGCCCCTTGTGCTTGCTAACTGCTGCAGAGTGCGCGTAGACGAAACCAAAGTTACGAATCATGAAAAAGGATGATTGAATTGAAAAAGAGAAAATCTTATTTGCACCTACCGTTTGCAAAGTGCAGTGATATATAAATTGATTTAGATTTAAAAAAATCGAGCGAGGAAAAGGAGAATTATATCTCTCTCTAGTCTATGTACATAAAAAGTTGGAAGAAAACGAGGAAAAGTATGAAAAATTTAACTTGAGTAAGCATCATCAGTGTAACCTGATATTATACTGTGGTGATGGAATTTTTCGAAACTTGAATATTAAAAGTATGTCTTTAAAACTTAGAAAATTAATATATGATGGTGATCAATATTTTGTTAATGCTACCTAGCTTAATACGATCCCTACCATTAAACGAGAAAAAAAATAAGAAATGTGCTGTAAACGAGGGAGAAAGCGAGGGTTGCAAAAAGGACACCTCCTCCTTCACCTGCTCCTGAAGTGTTAAAATTCAACTGATGAGAGAAAGAGAAGCTGATGAGAGACGTTTTGTGAGTTACTGTCGTTTTTACCTTGTCATTTTTGAGGAATTATCAAAAAAAGGGTCGATGAATCGTATAACCGGTTAATTTCGTCTGTGCCGTTCCGTTTTGCAAAAAAAAAGACACGGAGACAAAGGAAAATTATTGCTCTTTGACCTCTTTGAGTATGATAAAATTGTTATCACACCTCTTCTACATATATATTACTGTGCATTAACCGAATGCAAAAGTTTTAAATTTTTTACCTATCACCCCCTTTTTAAATTGAGACAAAAGAGAGACATGCCTTAAATTTCAAAAAAGAATGCAGATAACACTTTCAATAAAAGATAAAAGGCTGCAGTGTACTACTACTACTACTATTAAAAACAACTACTGTTCTACTCTTCACTCTGTAATATACAATTTAAACAATGAGGAAATAGTGAAATAGCAGTGACATTATTTGGAGTGACCACGAGTACATATAATTACTTCGGAAAAGAGAGAAAACTAGTCCAAGTAGCTCCCCCATTCATCATAAACCACAGTACCAAAGCGGAGACTAAAGAGGAGAGGAACAGGAAATAATTAAAAATCGTTATTTATCATTCGAATTACATAAGAAAAATAAACAAGAAACGCAGCTTTTCTCAAGAATTACAATGCCAAATCCTTCATATACGATGCTTTATATTTATATATCAAACCAATGATGATAACTCCATTGTTTATCAATTATTACCATCACTAATTACTTAATTATCAACTGTATTCTCTACCGACAAGTGTATGATCCACGACAATTTTGGTTTCTTGCAGACTACTAAACTTCATATAGATATTACTACAGCAACAAAACTAGGATTACAAAGTGAGGAGATGAATTGTTGTGAATTGAAAATTCATTTTCTCCGTCGTGCATATTTTGCAACCTGCATAAAAATAAATTAAATTGATAAACATTGTAATGGGCAGAGTATGCGGAACCATCAATTTTCTCAGTTGGCGCAAGCAATGTTGAGTATGTACCTCTTCGATTGTTGCAAGTATACATAAATATATATATTGAATACTTCTTGTTGAGTGGAGTTTTATCCACCGCGTTCTTTCTGTTCCCCCCACATTGTCCAGCCAGTGCAGTTTTGTGTATATTCTTCATAGTTGGAAAGCAACAAAAATGTAACCATCGACCAAAATTTGCCAGTCCTTCTTTGTGAAAATTGTACGATAGCTACGGCACTTTTTCAATGAATATCATCAGAGCCGCAAAAGTGGCGATTATTCGTTTTCTGGAACAATTCAGTTCGGATCAAGTTCTACTAGATTATAGCTATCATTGTTATTTTATGTTCATGTGGCGTCCAAAACGACAAGCAAAAACATAATGTGAAATTTGACACAGATTTATAGATTTGCAATTACAAAACAATAAAATACAACATCAATGAAAGCAAACTATCCACTTCGAGTTAATTGAGTTTGACCACTTGATATATTGCTCCCTATTAATCTTTTGAAGAAGAATAAGTCGTAAAACCTTAATCCAATCTAATAGTGCAATATTTTATAACTTTAAAAGATAATCGCATATTGCCAATTTTAAAACGCGTCTCTTTATCTAACGCTTTCAAGCACGGATATTCGAGATAATGAACAAAATCAAATAATTCATTTCAGTGAATTCAGAGCGAGGATTGTTGCCGAACACAAGCAACAGATTATATAGGCGCGTCATATACGTATACAGCTCTCATTTAGGCCTTCGCATACAAGAGAATGATTAGCTGCATTTTTCCGATATGACATGTGCTGTATGCAGAGTCGCATCAACTGTTTCTCAATTCGTTTGATAAAAACGTAGGCTGATAACATCATCATCTAGATAGGTATTGATTACGAGGAGTGACTAATGAATCAGACGCGTCCCGCGAACGTTGCTTTTCACAACATCTGTTCACGTTCAACATGAGCTGTTAGAGGACGAAATTGAAATGAAGATCTGCAAAAAACTGTTCCGTCCACGCGCGCCTACCACCATCGAATCTGCCGAGAAGGGTCTCAGGGGTCTGTACCTGGTGGACCTGATCAGCGACTCGATAGGCGGGCCCCTTGGACTCGGAGTGTTTGTCCTCTTGGGTTATGTGGCCAGAACAGCAGGGCCTGCGGTTGTCCTCGCGGTCACCTTCGCAGCAATAGTCGCGGGCATTGCAGGTGAAATACATATAAAATTTTTCGCAGCAACTGAAGCTATCGTTTCGATTGAGCTTAAAGATTAAACTCAATTTTACTCTTTTTGATGCTGACGCTGTATAAAATACGTTAGAGGAAAAACGACAAAAACGTATAACTATATGTGGTATTGCGATTATTGCAAGCCCATAATTTGTTAAAGCTTAAATATTTATTTCCTTTTGCGTCAAAGAAAAGCTGTAGAGAACCTTCTAGAATGGTTTTTGAAGATAATTCAGTATATTTCTGATAAAAAAGAGATCGCGCTAAAAGTGTCATGTTAACTGGAAAATTAGGTGCATCCTACGCAGAATTGGGCTCAACTTGCCGCAAAACAGGTGCAACGGCAGCATTCGCCCTGAACTTGGCAGGTGCTGGAGAGCTAGTTGCGTTTCTCGTCACCTGGAATCTCATTGCTGACCTCGCGATAGGTATATAGCTTAAGTTTTTTTTTTTATTAAAACGACAGTCGCATTGGTAACACCAACTCTTTTGCTAGGAGCGGCGGCAGCAGCGAGGGGCATACGTGCAACAATTGACGTTGTTACTAATAATACTTTGTCTGGTTACTTCATTAAAGTTGCACCGCTGCATTCGGATTCCACAGCAGACTATGTCGATTTTCTGGCCCTGGTCATTCCTATTGTAGCAAGTAAGAGTGTCCACTTTACAAATCTTAGCAAAAATTCTAATTTCATCACACCAGCGATAGGATGCTCCGTGTTCCGCGAGTACATGCTGCCCCGGGTGGCTGGGACGTTGTTCACTTTGGTTATGTTTCTGTACATGATATTTGGAGGCGCGTTTGTAGGTTAGTACAAATTGATTTTGACAAAGATCAGTAGGAATACTTTTGTACGATGACGATTGCAGCTGATAATTCCAATTGGTACATTTCCCCGATTTGTACTGCGCCTGGTGTGTGCGACGGAACTATTGGAGATGGATATTTTCTTCCCTTTGGAATCACTAGCGTATTTCAAGGAGCGTGCATTCTCATCGTCTCCTTCATAGACCTGGGGAAGGGCGCTTACCCAAGTGAGTTAAAGTTATATATTTTAATAATTTTTTTATAATAGCTCAGCGCTAGATAAACAAACTGTAACTTCTAAAAGAGATAAAAAAGCTAGAGCTCTAGAGCTGCGTATTTTACAGGAAGGTCTCTATTGAACAACAAAGAAAGCCTGCCGCCCATATCAGTGTTGACTGGATATATCATTGGTTTCGTTTTCCTGTTCTTTGTTGGGCTGATTGTAACCATGATGAAAGGATACAATTTATTGGTAATGTTTTTTCTGTATATTTGAATAATTATAGCGTGACTAACAGTTTGCAACATAAAGGAAACTATTCCAGAAGTAGTTGATGTTTTCAATGAAATCCCGTATCACGAAGGAATCTGGATTGTTGCAGTGGGCGCTATCATGATCCTGTCCTTCACGTATATATATATATATATTTTTTATATCTGCAACATAAATCACGAAACTTTGTTTCTTTCAGTGTTGAGACATTTGCTTACACCATCGCTGGAGAACTAAATACCCTTTCCAATGAAGGAGCTATTTTCCAATTTTTGGGAAACGTAGACATTTTTGGCAAGAGGAGGCCTTTTTACGGAGTGCTCGCTATAGGCATTGCTTCAGGTAAATATTTTAAAAGTGATTGACCGTCTTTTTATAACAATCATTTAATTACTTTACAGGTCTCATTGGAGCGTTTTTCTCTGAAGCGCAACTAGCGCAAATGATTTCCATAGGCACCGTGGTTTCTTTTGGACTAATAATGAGTGTTTCCATTATCAAAAGGTTTTTAGCGCATTCAATTTTGTTTTACGCGAATGACATTGATTTTTTACAGATGTGAATACCATGCCCACGTAGGTGAAAAAACCTCGATTGCCAGCGTGGTTAAGCAGTTTTTGATGTGCAAAAAGTTGGACGGACCGACGCAAGCCACATCATACGCAGCAAAGATCGCGACAATCTTTTATAGTAATATTGCGTGACGAGTGCCGCGCTTGTTTCACTTAACATATATAATTTTGCAGGCATTGTGTGTCTCGGCATCGGAGGGTTGGTTGCGCACTTCCCGGCGGAAATTGGGTTAGGCAGCGTTTGGGCGGTTGTCACTTTGATCGTCCTCTCCGTGCTTGCCTTGTACACACTCGTCGTTATTGAGTTGCAACCAACGCGCAAAAACACTTCTGCCTTTCAGGTTAAACGCTCGATTCCTTTTCCTGTCGATAGAGCTAATTTCTGGTTTGATCAAACAGGTGCCGTTTTTCCCATTTTTCCAAGCAGTGGGCCTACTCTTCACATCCTTTTTGATTATGAACATGCACGTCTGGGCTTGGTATCGACTGGCGGCGTGGAGTGCCTTCGGTAAGCTGATGCGATAGTCAGAGAAATAGATTTTAACCCTGATATTCAAGGTTTGCTGGTGTACATGATCAACTGGTGCGTCCAGCCGGACAGGTCAGAGCGGCCCAAAAGCAAATCTGACTCCAACAGTGACGTGTCTGCCGCGGCCCTGGTTGCGAGTAAATCAAGCATTTCCACCAAATCTAAGACAAGTGATCAGGATGCTGAGTTAAACGAGACAATCGTAAGGGAACAACAGTGGAAGCCTGAAGACTTAAGACGTAACGGTTGGCTGCCAACTGGAGAAGTGTGTATTTTTTGCATTTTTTTTAATTTGATTGATAATTTGACTTTGTTAGAGCGACATATGCATCGGGCTAGTAGACATTGACACACAAAGTTTTGCATCAGAATCAGGTGAGTTTGTGTTTTAAATATTAAGCCACATTTAAGATTATCACTGGCAATTTTTATAAGCGTTGCGGAATATTCATTCATATAAATTTGCATAAGAGAAAATTGTGAGAGATGGAAATAATTAGTGCGCGTAAGCAGTTAGCCACAAGATATTTTGTTCTGGTCCCCTGTATAGCACTCCTTATTACATACCTTAATTTTAAAGTAAACAATAAAGGATTTTTAAACTGAAAGGTAGCCTCAGATAGGCTTTCACTTCATGCTCAAATTCGTCTGTCATGGTATTGTTGGCGAAAATAGAATAAAAAATCACCTCTTCAAAATGGCAAGAATCAAGCACCAATTAACTGCAAACCCACGGAAAATCCTTGTTTCCAATGCATAAACTATTCCCTAGATTCAATTATAGCTAAAATTGGCCTAGGTTGATTTAGAAAAGTAACTGCAAAAAGTAAGCACGCTGAGAACGGTCTCCACTTGAAAGCTTATTTTATTTTGCAACAAAGAGTTTCCTTATTAGGTGTCATACAGCGATGGATAGATATATATCGACGAGAGGAATTAAAATCTGCCCAAAAAATGTCAAGCGCGCTTTAAATATTGGTGAAAATGAGTAAAATTTAAATTTTAACTGTGGCTAGATCCTCTTTTGATTATTACAAATTGAAAAACAAAATATTTGCGGCCGATTTCTCCATCAAATCGTGATTATGAAAACGGAAAAATCATAAATTAGATGATTACATACATTATACATAAATATACCTCACAAATAAGCACATTTTTTGATTAAAAGATATCAGTGCTTCTGCAATCTCAAAATGCTTCTTATTTTTAGCAATATACAACAACTCAACATTGGGTACGTTTTTGCCAATACTGATAGTTTGGTTTTGATAACAACCTCTTGAGCAGTTTTGTTTGTTATATTAAATATACATATAAATACATTAAATCAAAAAAATATTAATTTGTACTCACCAATAAAATGTTGCAGTTAAAACTCAAGACGAGACATCTGCGATAGTGGAGGTGACCCTGCCCGAGATTGTGGTGTCCGAAATGCTTCAGGGCACTACTGCTGACAGCACTCCCACGTTTAGCAGGCATGAGGACACGCCAGAATTCTACGCGCGTCAGCTGGACGATATGTTCACGTTCGACGTGCCAGCTGATACAGATTCACACTGCGGCTCCTCCATGGCCGGCGACAGCGTCATCGAGGTGCACGCGGTGCCCGGGTCTCCGGCTTCCCCGCGTGTGGATCAGGACACCGGCGAGTCACCTCCGGACGTGGAAACCGGTGAGTCGCCCGCGGAACCTCCAGAGGCCCGCAGTGTACATTTCGAGACAGCCGCCTCAATGTCAAGCGATGACGAAATGATAGAAAACAACAGCGAATTACTACAGACGGAGGAGGAAGTGGTAGTGGCACCGTCGAGTCCACGTCCCCCTCCCCTACCCCCTGCTAACGTGTTGATTTCGACGCACCTCACGACCAGGTCTCGGTCGATCGTGGAGCCGTTGGCTCATGTGGTGCCTGAACCGCCGGAAGTGGAAGAAAACGAAAATACGAGCCACCTGAACGACTTCCAGCTGGAGTTGCGCAACACGCTGAAAATGCGCAACCAGAAAATGATCGACAGCATCGACAACCAGGTGCTCAACGTGAATGAAGGTATCGAGATTTTTGGGGGCAGAAGGAGCAGGAACACTTCGATCTCGCAGCCGCCTGGCGAGGATACCGAGGTGCCGGTCATGAAAGCTGGCAAGTTCGAAAATCACGCGTTTGTTGAGAAACTTGATTCCATCCTGAAGGAACAGGTGAGTGGCGCGGACAAGCGCGGTCCTCGGGCCAAAGTTTACAAGCAAAAGAGGGTGGTTTTGCAAGAACTCGCGAATACCAAGCAGGATGTGCCTATAAAATTGTCTTCGGCGGAACTGCTGTCGGCCAAATCGAAATTGCGTACGAGCACAGGCGAGAGTTCCAGTCTCGCCGGGGATTTGAACAGCAGGAACAGTCAGAAAGTGCGAATAACCGAGCCGGTGAAAGTGGCAAGCAAAGTCACCAAATCTCTCGAGGCCCTGAGTACTAATGTTGTGATTATCGAATGATATACATATATAATACTATAACAATATCTGTTAAAATGTGATTTGAAAACTCAAACGCTTAAATGTTGCAGGTCCATGTCTATTATTTTAATTAAAATTTCAACAACAACTGGTGATGAACAATGTAACTATAGCGATATCGTTAATTTAATTTAGGTTATCTTTTTTGTTTTTGAATACAATAAATAGCATGTTTTAATGATAGTCATAAATTAATTTCCTTTCGTTGGCAATTACAAATAATTTTCTCGGAGTATAAAAAATACCTAATATGATATAACCAATCTTGCAATACTTGAGGGGGCAGTCAACCTCGTCTGCTCATTTAAGACCTCAGATAACAACCAACACATCTCAATCTCAGTCATAAGCAGCTCTGGCGTAAACTGGCGAGGCCGTTCCTGCCGAGTTAGTGGAAAGATTGTTCCTACAAAAGCATTCGACTATAGTGACGCGTGACACATCTTTAGTATCAATTTATATTTACGGTGGCGTCCAAATATTATCAGGGGATTCCGGGGACGCCGGAACACCGCACACCAAAGCTCCGTACCCTGGATTTCCACACACAACAATTTGCTTTATGAACGGTTTCAACAGTTTTGAACGTGTTTACTCTTGGCTTCTGATTCTGGGGGGTTGGAGTTTGCGTGTTCATGTCTGCACGACTTTCCCACGTGCCAGGAACCAATTGCGACGGCCAGCAGCAGGATGATGCACACTAAGACGGATAACACCATCACCTTTGCGCTGGTCACGGTGTTGCTGTTCACCTCTGCCACCTGCTGCACCCTCTGGCCGCCGCCTTGCGCCTGAACCTCGAATACGTACGTTTCACCATCCTCCAGGCCATTCACTGCAGGAAATTACAGTGTAAATAATAAGAAATGGAAAAATTTTAATATTTGCTAAATAATTTTTTCAGGTACAATTTTTTTTTACAAATTGGTCAAAACTTTTGCATTCGCTTAATATTTGCACTATATAGATATAATACAATGCGGAAAAGGCGCTTTGTAAGTAAGATCAAGTAAACGAAAATCTTAAAAATCTCATCCTTGCTTAAAATTGGTTTACCTAGGAGCCATTTGTCAGTTGTGTCGATCACTCTTTCCCTGAGCGGTTCCTTCGTTTCTCTCCATCGGACTGTGTATCTTCTTGGTTTTCCGTCGTCTTTCCACGAAACGATCCAGGACGGAGCGTTGACGGCCCGCACACTAACGTTTGAGGGCCCGTTTTCCGAATCAAATGGTTCTACATCAAACCGTAATTAATTTTAGTTACAATTTTACCGACGTTCTGTTTCACCTGCACCCTTATGCTCTCCAACAACTACTACTTCTTGCTGTACATCTTGGATTTCAGGCTTTAGCTCTCCTACAAAATTCGAAATTTAAATATTGTAAATATTGTTGGAATGCTAACCTTTAGTGTGGATCCTCAATGTTTTGCTCATTAGCCCCTCTCCATGGGGATCGCGGCTGGAAACCATGAGCTCGTAAAGAGAGCCGGGAAGAACGTTTTCAATATTAATTTCGTGCACTTTATTTTCCACGCTAATTGTCTTCCATTCATCCAAACTCACGAGTCGGTACCTAAATCAAGTGTTGATGCAAATTCAAAATGCTCTGAATTTCCTTATTACATACCAAATTAATATATGTTGCGACATTCTGGTTCCGCTTGAAGACCATTTTAACAGAATAGAATCCTCCGTACTGCTGGCTGCGAGCGAGTGAGGCGCCTTGAGAGTGCCTTCCTCCACTACCAGCTCCGCTTCTGCAGTCAAACTTGCGGCTTCGTTCGCTACCGTGCAAATGTAAACGCCAGAGTCAGTCGGGAGGAGGGACTTGATGGTCAAGTTGCCGTTCTCCAGCAGAAACCTTCCATGCGGGAGTCCCGCTCCATCTTTCTGTCAACACATTTGCTTCTGTCATGCAGAGTCAGATTTGTCAAAAAATGTGGCACTACCCTGAACCAGGTCACAACCAGCGGGTTTTGATTGGTGTATTCGTCGGCTTCGGCGGCGCAGTGCATTTTGACGTTGTTTCCGATTCGGCGGACGTACAAGCTTGCCGGCCGGACCGTGAACATCGGCGGCTGCTGGACAATCACGTTCATGGGGTCAGACGATCCTGCGCTGCCGAGGTCATTGAACGGCGTGCATGTGTAAATTCCAGCATGTGCCTCGTCCACCTGAAGTCATTAATTAATTTGTCTTAAAACCTTTTTAAAAACTCCCTGCTTTTCAAGAAAAAAAGGTTAAATAATTAAACCATATATTCCCTACCATATACATTCCCTGCTTTTCAAGAGGTTTAATTATTTAACCTTTTTTTCTTGAAAAGCAGGGAATTTTTAAAATAGCCATTGCCTAAAGATTGAAGTTTATTTTTTTAGTTATTTTTCTTCATGTTTGGAAAAATATGCCATGGCATTTCTTTTGATGCGTTATCTGCCAAAGGCAAAAATCTACTGCCTGATTTTGCCCACTTCTTAATTTTTTCTCTGTTGTTTCCACAAAAACCTGAAAAGACCGCCCTGAAAACCCTTGTGTTTAAATCCATTAAGCGTGGCCCTCAGATTTTCCTCAAGTAGTCTCCCAATTAAAAAATGCAACCTGCATAACAGGAGAGTGCGCCCGGTTGCATATACAAATGTCATTTTCAGGAGCTCCAAAAGCAGTGTTTTTTTTTAAATCGGCCTGAAATTGCTACTACAGCCCATAGCCCATCGCAATGGATCACCGCTGTTCTTTAAAAGTCTTGAGATATAGAAAAATTCTTGTTTCTTACCGTATCAAACGCCAAGGAGCCATTGTGCAGTAGAAATACTCCTGGCACGTTGTAGGGGTCGTAGAGAAACCCGTCTTTTTCCCATCTCAGATATGTCAATGGAGGATTCGCCCTGAAGAAGCAGTCCAAAATTCCTCCTTGCCCGTGAGTTAAATACTGTTCTGGCGGCGACTTGACCACTTTCGCTTTGTCTGCAAAGTTTCCAAGATAGAAAATGGCAAAAAATGTGCGTTTTCGCTCTCACATAGCACGTTTAAATAGGCGCCAGCGGTTTGCATCTCTCCCGCCTCATTAGTCACCTCGCACACAAACATTCCTGGGTCGATGTATTCTGTTCTGAGGATCACTAGAGTGCCGTCACTCTGCACCTCCGACCTGGCCCACAGTTCTGGGATCTCTGAAATAGGCACGCCGTCTCTGTACCAGATAATCCTGGCCCCGCTCTGCTTCGCCACACATTTGAAGTTCACGTTCTCGCCTTCGTGCGTTGTCTGGTTCACAGGAGGAATCGTCATCACTTTCCCGCCTTATGCGAAAAAAATGATATTTCAACTTGATATGATATATAGTGCAACTTTGGGGGCTTCTTACCTTCTACTGTTAGGTGGAACCAGGTTCCGTTTGGTCGCGTTGGGGGATTCCTGTTGGGGAAAAAAACTTGGCACTCGTACCATCCCTGGTCACTTTCTCTGATTGAGGTCAGGTTGACCGCGCCTCGGCCGAAGTGGCTGTCTTTTTCGTGGTGCAAGCGCGAGACGCGGCCTTTGAAATCCTGCGAAACATCCAACTCCTCGGGACCGTTCCAAGAAAAAGCAAGCGAGCCCTGTTGTCAGAAATTTAGTCGAAATTAACACTTTGACATAACATTATAAAATGTAAAACCTCTTTATTCCATCGCAAAATATAGGGCACTACTGAGTCGTGAGGAAAGTCCACCTCGCAGTTAAGAAGCTCAGACTCACCGATTTCTGCAGTCAGATAGGTCGGTTTTCTTCCTTCGCTGCTTTGACAATCTAAATTGAATCGGAAATGAATTATGGTGTCTCATATCACATTTTATTTCAATGATTCAAACTAATCCTAACACTAAATTGACACCCACTATTTTTAGAACTCAATTGGATGCAAATTTTCGAGCCTATTATAAATACAACAAGTGTGTTGGCCTCGACTAAAAAAGCTGTTGCCTCTTAGTGGTCCATTCATGAGCCGAGTGAGTTGCTCTTTTATCAGCTCATGACTTTATGTGACAGCTTAATTCGACTGCATGTACCATACTTGATCTGTCTGAGGAGAATTGGAATTAAAGGATTAGGACTGCTGCTAGCTTGGTCATGCAAGTGCTCAGTATATAATGTTGATTAGCAGACCGTGCGCTGAGCGCAAAACAGAAAATTGTAATCCATACCTAGCCCAGCTTTAAAAATAATCAAAATTTAAGTTATGTCGGAACACTTTTGGCAAGCTTACTAAATACCGGTCGGCTCATTTTAATTATCAACAGAGAAATATCTTATTAATGTTGAAATTAAGAAATGGGAAATTGAAAACTCACAGGTGGTTGAAATGATCAAAGTTGTTAGAGCACACACACTGCGGAGCTGCGCAAATCGAAAAGTCCCCATGCCAATTGCTTGCCGCTGAAACAAAAAACGCAATCCAGTCCCTCTTGACACCAACGGGCGATCCAGCCTCAACTGATGTCACGCTCAGCATCTGTACTCCGTACAGAGTGGTGCTCGTGACGTCAGACCAGAGCTCTAATACAATCCGGATGTTCCAACTACACAATGCCAAATTGCTGTTAAAGCGTGCAACTATACTATTTATTTTTAACAGTCTTTTGCTGTCAATTTTGTCACGTTCTGCGTCAGTATTAGAACACGGCTTGTTTTTTTTCGGTCGCGGAATTTGGCGTGTAGGTGTCACTTAATAAATCGTTTTGTCAATTAACCCCTGCGACCGTTCAATCTCGTCGCGCTATGAATGAGCTGCCGATTGGTATTGAATGTTGCAACATATATGAAACAATGGAGTAATTTAAATCAAAGCGAATTTAAATTGCTCAATCCGACGAGGTGCATTCATGGAATTTTTGTCCATTATGATTATGTTAATGAACGTCATTCATTCATTTATGAAAAGGAGTGAATGACTTACTTTATAGGCGCACTCGCGTCTGTGCTAAGAGATGAGGACGTAATACTTCATGAAGACACAAGGCTACAATTATTTAATTAGAGCAATGGGGCTGGCGGTCTCGTGTGCGCTTACGTAACCAATTATTGTTGACAACCCCATGTTTGCAGAGCAAGCGGGACACGCTTCGGGACTGAAAGCTCCAATATTAACAAGCAATATCGGCACTTGCATTTGTAAACTATCCGCACTTATTATTTCCGCGTGCGCAAAAAATGCAAAGACTTATATAATCGATAAACTTCTTTCGTCTATATATATTTTAAAGTACTCCAGTCATTAAAGTTCATTATTTTAATTGCTATATATGCTG
This sequence comes from Cloeon dipterum, assembly GCF_949628265.1. Classification (NCBI taxonomy): domain Eukaryota; kingdom Metazoa; phylum Arthropoda; class Insecta; order Ephemeroptera; family Baetidae; genus Cloeon; species Cloeon dipterum. The sequence continues at coordinate 16,309,339 of NC_088786.1, forward strand.
TGATGGCCATGGAAGTACCAGCGACGTGCGCATTTGAATCTGGCCCACCATTATTTGCCACGTTAAATTACGAAAGAGCCGAAATGTTCTGCTGCGTTCACGCTACTTTGACTTGATATAAAGGCCAGCGTCAAATTTTCATGGTTCGTGGTGCAAGAAGGGAAGCTGGCTGTAAATAAATGCTGGTGCAGCTGGTTCAAGGGCGTTTGCTGTTTGAAAACAATTACATGCACAGCGCTGGCTCATTAAAAGCATCATTGTGATTAATGATGCATGCACTGGACCGAATCAAGAGGGAACTTTTATTCAAGCGCATGAATAATGGTTAATAAAACAGCTGAAATTAACACTTTTCTGGCTTTATTTCACAACTACGAATTTTTGTTGAGCTCAGCTAACAAATTGGTGCATTTTGCCTTAAGAACGTCCACGGATTCGAGAAACAGTTCTTCTGGTTCTATAGCGCCAACAGACTCAATGGTAACTGAAAAAAATTAACAATTAACTGTAGAATTACCAAGCAAAGGTACTTCTGTAAAAGGGCAAAAGCACGGTGAAAAATCAGGTTAATAACACTTACAAATATAATGATCTGGAACTCTCCCGACTTTAACAAAGGAAGCAAAGTCCGAGTGCAGCATGTGGTTTCTGCTTCCATTGTCATACCTTGCATTTTTCACCACCGCAACAGGCTTTCCTGGATTTCATCCAAATTGTAAAATTATGTTTTCAAACAACTCTAAAACTAACCTCCTCGCTGCACAACATCAATCACTCCAGGGCTGAAACTCTTTTGCAGTCTGTAGGCGGCGTCGCCGTCAATTTCTCTTGTTAGCTCTAGAAGAGACATTGCACATTAATTGTATTTCAGCAAAATATCAATATCTGTCTCTCACCTATGGTGGGCATGAGTCTGTAGGACGCTGTGCAGACAGGGGAGTATTTGGCGTGGTCTTTTCCGCACCCCTTTCCTGCCAGCATTTTCATCTCAATCTCTTGTCCAGGTCGCATCTTCGCGATCAAAATGTCATCAAAAACAGGTCCAACATCAGAGGCACTAAACATTTTGTCCTGGTCCCCCATTGGAAGCCATTTGATGCTTTTGCTGTACACTAAAACAGCGCTGTCTTATGAACAACTCTGGGGCGTAGAAGTATAAATTACCCATGTGGTTTTTGTAGAGATCCGCCAATTCTGTTGTCTTTGCTGGAGCACTGTTATTTTTGGTACATTTTATCCTCAGTTCAAATTCAAGTGTGTCATGCTCTGAAGGAGGAGCGCCTGAAATTATTTCATAATTATTTTCCTTTGTAAAATTAATGCGGTGAGGATAATAAAATAATGCAAACCTTCTTGCTGCATTTCAAAATTGCGAGGGTTGGCTTTCAGAGGAATGAGTCCAATGCGGTGACAAAGGACCTCGTCTTGAATGACAGACGTATTCATGTACATGTGAACTTCTTTGATGGCAATGCTTGGAACCTCTGACAAAAGTATTCTTCGGAATGCATTGGCTAACGATGGCTCAACGCCAATCACGTCAAACTCCATCTCCATGTCGTCTTTAAAAACGATTTTAATATCGAACATCTGTAAAAATAATGGAGGAATTTCCTGTTTTAGATGATTCAGAATAGTAAAAAAATTATACCTCTTTAAAGGCCTTCAAGCTCCACTTCGTAGGCATTGACGGTGCCTTCAAAGTAACAAACCATGATTAGGATTGATTTTCAGCGTTTAAAAATTATATTAATTATTAATTACCCTGACAGGCCCACTCTCTGTCAAATTGTAGTTTCTGTCCATAGCTCAATCGAAGAAAATCTGAAAAATAATGCCGATTCCGCACGTGTGTTTTAAGCTTTAGTTTAGTTTAAGTTTGGTTTACGCTCTTCGCGTAGATCCACACCAGATCCACACATGGGCGAGTTGAGCTTGCGCACGGCGATTACAGTATACACCAATGCTGTTAACCTACTGGTAATAATGATGGACCACAACATTCTTAATTTTACAATATTATGGATTGATATTTTACATTTTAATTATTTTTGAAATAATATGCTAGTCTGAGTTGAATTCATAAATTAGTTTGTCAAGTTAGCTTGATAATAAAAATTATGCAGTTTGGTTTTATTTTCTTTAAGTTTGCCAAACTGTTGATCAATTTCGGCAGCTCGACAGTCCATTATTTTCATCGGGAAACACCCCCTGATTCTGTCACTCCAGTCAGTTTGTTTTCCTCAATAAAATCGTTACCTTCTGGGTTGCTCTCGGCATTAAAATGGTAAAATTTTTGTAATTTTTAAATAAATACAACTCAAAAAATCAATTTTAGATCCGGTTCATCCTCATCCAAAACCGTGCTGGGAAAACCAGACTGGCCAAATGGTACATGAACTTCGACGACGATGAAAAACAGAAATTGATCGAAGAAGTGCATGCAGTTGTTACTGTGAGGGATGCAAAGCACACAAATTTCGTCGAGGTCTGTAGAAGCTAGAATTCTATGTTACCAATTTTTTACCCTAACATTTCACCAGCTTTAACTAATGTTAAATCATATCTTAGAGTAAGACACAAATTTATTGTTTTTTTTTTAAACTTTTGTATGTTTTTAAAAATGAATCAAAAGTGTTTGTATTAGAGTTAAAAGGTAAATTAGTTTAAACATTATCGGTATTTGTTTGCAGTTTCGAAACTTCAAGATCGTCTATCGCCGATACGCTGGCCTCTACTTCTGCATTTGCGTCGACGTAAATGACAACAACCTCTGCTATCTTGAAGCTATTCACAACTTCGTGGAAGTGCTTAACGAATACTTCCATAATGTGTGTGAGCTAGATTTGGTGTTCAATTTCTACAAGGTAATGAGTTTTTAAAGTTTATTGTCAGCATGTTTTCAATTAAATGTGTATTTAACAGGTCTATACTGTTGTTGACGAAATGTTCTTGGCCGGTGAAATTCGAGAGACTAGTCAAACCAAAGTCCTTAAGCAGCTGCTGATGCTGAACTCACTGGAATAAGGAATCTCAAAGCAGTGTGAATGATGAGAACTGTTCTGATATATTATATGTAAAAATACCCTCTGATGCGTATTGTATGAATGGATAATCTGTATATTTTATATTATGTTATAGGACTCTTTTCTAATTCTAATTTGTTCTAAGGATCATTCCAATTGTAACTAGTTACAGGATAATATTGTGAGGAGGTCATCTGATATAAATGTTATCAACCATGATTGTATTGTAAGCTCGTTATCAGTAAAGTTCAGAGCTGTAATGGAACTGCAGACTTTGGTATAAAAGACAATAATTTATTACAAGAAATAGGACAGAGAGTTGCATTACACAGCAGGTACTTTTCCAGATGATGTGTTGCCAAGTGCCATCACCAGTTTTCTTAATCGCTGCTGCTTCCTTCTGCTGCGTCTCGATGCAGTCACGGGAGTGATAAAACTCCTCCTTCGTAAGCAGCAGAAGCAAACCGCACACACAATAGTTAACGAACAAAGAATAGCTAATGGGGAAGGACTAATTTCAGTGTCTTGCACATCAACAATTGGGTTAGCAGCATTATTCCAATCTGCTGGCGGTTGAAAGGAATGTTTCTGGCCGCCGCCGTTAAGCAAAGGAGCTCTGAGGTCGAGCTCCAATGGACTCTTTGGAAGCACGGAGAGCAGCTTCTGCGATTTGTAGAGGTTACTGCAATCCACTTGAATTAGTTTACATTTTTTTCAAAAATAACGCATGCCTTACGTTGGTGCAGACTTATTAAGAGGATTGGGTGGTGCCCAAACTAGATGCGGGCACTGTGGAAGAGGTTTCGTCCTCACGCCACCCATGTGTGACTCTATCACTTTTGAGTATCTGAGAACACGGAGAAGAGTAAAAAAACACGCCCTAGACGAAACAGTAAAATAAACTTATTTCGAATTTCCTTTTAAGTACCCTTACTAGCCATTACAGGCTAAGTTATTTATATTATCTGAAAGTCTGAATGCAATAATAACAGGAAAATTTTGAAATAATAATAAGTGGTATATGGGGCAAGAGCAAAAAATGTTAGGTCACCTGTACAAATGATTTCCATCCATTCGTTGTGGCAATGGAAAGTCTGCTGGTTTGACTAAAGGTTTACCAGCGTTCGATTTGAAAACAGATGCTAAATGACCAGTAGAGGTATACTCCAATATCGCATCCAACATCCAAAAACAGTCTGCAACAGTGGAATATTTTAAAATGGGCATTTGTTGGGAGAAATGTCTTCAAAGTACCTTTTTGCAAGTGGCTGTTGTCAAGACAGTTTGAATCTCCGTAAACCACAATTCGACCACTATTTTTGTTGCTTGTGCTTTGGTAAAGCCCCAAGATGGGCGCATCTTTCACAACTTCTGCCTTAGACCCGACAATCTCAGAGCCTGCTCCAGAAATTAGTTAAAAGCAAAATCATGGCATTAGCAAAGAATCATTACCGTGGTCTTTGAGGTCTTTGTAAATGACCGTTCCCGTCTCAGGGAAATGAAGCAGGCTTGTGCCCGATGCGTAGTGCATGTCATGTCCTCCAAGACTGAAATCTCCCTCCAGCACCGTGTCGCTCAAAGCCATGCCCCATGAAGCAAGCAGCTCATTGAGCGCGGGAATATTTGCTCCCCCTGTATCAGGAAGCCACCATTGCCTGAAAGGAAAATCTAAAAAAACCGGTCCAAGAGAGCAAGAACATTGTGTACCTTGTGTTTTCATCATAAAATTTGACTTTCTTCATGACTGATGTATTATACCAATCGGCAATTATCACAATCGACAGGCCAGCTTCAACGTCGCTTCGAAGCTTGGCCAATTCCTCTGGGAAGAATTCTTCTTCCGAGTCAACAATTAGCAGAGTACTGTACTGAGACTGATCAAAGCAAGTCAATGGCGCTCCAATGACGTCAACGTAATAACCGGCATTTCGGACGTGCTGATACATGTCCTGAGAAAAAAATGGTCAGTTGAAAGGACAAGGCTTAAAACACAAACCTTAAAATTTGTATGAATGTGGTCTCCGTTCCAATCAAGTGGGTCAGTTTTCATCCTGAGATTGTCCCGAGGGAAGTAACCTGGTGGGTATCGCAGGTTGTGATACTGGTCCCAAAGAATGCGTTTCTGCTTGGGTGGCGTTGGCACGATACGAGCCTTCACGGCTAATCGCACAGAACTCTGGCGCACTTCGATGCTTCCTTCTTCAGGAGGCGACTCGACAGTGAGAGAAATGTGACCCTGAACGATACCAGACCAGTTGGCGCTGTTTGCGTTGACTGCCAGCCAAATCGCCAGGTAGCCTGACCAAGGCCACAACACCTAAAGTGCAGGTTATTGTCAATGGAAAATCAAGGCAACAAGAAGCGTGCAAAATCACATGAAAAAATAACTGGAATACTTTGAAAGTTTTAAAAATGTATTGGTGAACTGACCAAGTTAGAGGTTAAGCAAGATTTAAAGAGGTCACTCGCATATCATCACTTGGCAAGCGCAATAATTAGTGCCTCAAGTATAATATAAAAATACGATAGCGATTCATTCTACTATGTGAATGATCTCAGAATAATTTTAACTATGGTTAAAATAATTTCAACGTTGCTGGGTGTCTTCAAGAGTTTTCATTACCGGTGAATATTGTATTGCGACATCCAGTCGGTGGCCTTGTTGCTTGGTGTAAGGGTGCCACTTTGGTTTGCCCACAAAGTGCCCCGACACTCCCAAACCGTTGAGCACTGTTACGTTAACAGCAATCGGCATACCGCCAGCAAACAAAGGCTGAGTGCAGTAAGGCCACATGTACTGACACTCGGTCAGGTCGATGTAACTGAAATTATGGACGGATCAGCTACTATTAAGCAAGGATTGATGACTCTTGGGGTCCTTACCTCGGACTTAAACTAACTTGTGGCGTGTATGCCTGCAAAATATTGTGGGCTTGCAACAGGTCAAGCTTGCCGTGACCCTGCTCGAACATGTTAACGCCTGGCAAACGTCTGGCAGAAGCCATTAGCGCTTGCTTCATCGACGCTGGGTTTATTAAGCTCGCTCTGGCCAACGCGCCACTATAGAGAAGCGCAACTGCACCAGCAACCACGGGAGATGCGACGCTTGTACCTGAAAATATCGATTTTTTTATACAAGATGACATGAGTTCATGATTTGGATAGGCAAGGTTTTTAAAACAGGTTCACTCTCTATTTCAGGATTAATCCAAATATTAGGGCCTTCAGCAGGTTTACAAACGTATTTTTGGGAAATTTTTCCACTAGAGCACAGAGGGATCGAGTTGAACACAAGGTGATAGTGGGGGGAAAGCTGGCTGCTACAATCAGCATAAGTTTTTTCACTAGGTTGTGCCCGTAAAATTAACATTATTCCAAAGACACTGCCCCCTACCTCATTTTGCTAACTCAGTGAGTTTTATGGTGATCAAAACCAACCAAAGTCAAGCACCTGATCTTAAAAGGAGAAATTTGAACATTCTTAACTGGAAACGCCTCAGCAATTGTCGTTTTAGGTTAAACTGAGGACCAGAAAAGGGAGTCTAGGAAAAACACTAACCTGAGAGGACGCGGCATCCCTTTTTGACCCCGGAACCTCTGACCGCAGAGCCGTATGTGACAATATCAGGCTTCAGTCTGCCATATCCACCAGGGAGCTCCCAGGTAGTCATTCCTCTTGACGAAAATTTCGCTATTTGATCTTCGAAGTTTATTCCTCCAACCCCGATGACATCCATTTGGTCGGCAGGGTTGTTCAAGGTGCTGCATATAGAGCATTGTAAGTGCACTCGCATAAAATTGACAAAATTTACCCATAAAGAGGACCATCATTGCCAATGGCAGAAACCATGATTATTTTGTTAGCAGTGAGCTCCCACACTTTGTCAACAAACGGCTGGTCCATGAAGTCTGGCCCTCCAATGCTAAGATTCAGGACAGTTACCTTCCTCAGGATTGCATAGTTGAATGCGTCAAGAAACCATGACGTGTAGCTGACCTTCAAAACGCAAGTATGAATTAGAGACCTTGTTTTTAAAATCAATGACGGACTTGGTTGTTGGTGAAGACTCTAAAAATGTGCAATTCTGCATCAGGCGCAAGGCCTAAGCATTCTGAACTTGACGCAATCAGACCAGCCACAAAGGTTCCGTGGCCAAGGCCATCGTCAAAGGATTTTTCATGAGTCCAATTTGTCCTCTCTTTGACCTTCCTGAAGTGTGGATGTCCTTTTGCTAGTCCAGTGTCAAAAACAGCAACTTTCACCCCCGCGCCTTGAAATATTTATTTCATTTTAAAATTTATCAAACTTAGTAATAAATTTAATCACTGACCAGTGATTCCAAGATTCCACAATGCCTCAGCTTGAAGTATTGATGTTATTTGTCGAGGGACGGCCCTTAAAAGTCTCCTGCTTGACAATCTGCCCGTTGCTTGCCAAAATTGATTGGACCTCACCTGATCTCGAAATTTAATTTCCATCGGCAATTATAAGTTAGAAACACGTACAAAGTGAGGAGTGTCTTCCACATTTTCCTCCTCCGCCTCATCTTCTTTGGGGTCTTTGTTTATGTAGTGAAGTGTCCTTGTTACTGTTCTCTGTGGTGTGACAGACTTGACATTTGGATGCCCCTCCAAGTTCTTTATTGATTCTTGGTTGGAAGGATCACTCTTAAGCTAGCAGTGCATAGATCAATTAAAACCTAAGCCAAACCAATATTATTTTAATTACCTGCAACACATCAAAATCACTGGGAAAGTCACTAGCTGGATTATTTCTAGGTAGAATCTCCCACTCTGAAGAGGAGTCTCGTAATGCTGCTGTGATGAAATTTTTCCTGGCTGAGGTTTTGTAGTATTTCTTAAAAGCCACAATATACTCTAATTTAACAAATTAGTGAGTGTAAAAAACAACATCTCATTTCAAACCATCTTTGACTATGTCTGAATTAAATTCCACTTTTAAGATTTGATGTGCGTCAGTGTCGTTGCCACAGCCATCACATAAAGTCATCAGGGATGTGACCATGAAGGCCAGAATCCAAATTATCCCATGAGGACCTTTCATCTTCTTAATCCATCACTGTGTTGTGTTAGTTTTTGGAGCAGAAATGCTCAATTTTCAGAGGTAAACTTCTTCAATCAAGTCTTCTTAGAGGGAGAAATTGACGCAGATCAGCAAAATCGATGGACACAGCACTGCCTTCCGATGGCATATTTTAACTTCTGTCCAGCTAGCCTAAACAAGTTTAAAAAGTTTTGTAAGTGTTGTTTTTGTAAAATAAAATAGAAATGCTTCACTCCAAAATTTATAGTATAAAACGTGTCTCAAAAGGTGAAGAATCAAAAACAAATATTATCGAGTTATTAATTACATTTTAAGGTTTTTATTTTTAAAATTCATTTTAAAATGGAGCACACAATCAAACTTTGCGCATCCAAAGCATAATATATGAGGTATTGAAAATAAGAAATAAAATAATCATGTTAGTCACATGGTGTGAGAAACTAATGATCAAAGGCGGATCTCTAAGCAAAAATTTGAGTCATGGAAAACTGCGTGTTTTGTTTTTATTTGTTCAACCTCACCTTTTCCGGCTCAACATGATGGAAAATACTGTCAGTATACCCAATCTTATGAGTAGAAATGGCTTTGAATTTAAAGAGCAAATAATTCATTCAATTTTAAGGAAAAAATCACTTGATCGTGTTCGTGGAAAAAGTTGTAAAATTGGTGGATTCATTGAATCAAAACAGAGCAGAACATTTTCGTAACCGTATGTACTTTATTATTGTTCGCATTCGCTACGTCTAGGAGGTTCAAGTCGCACTTCGCACTGGCTGACGGAGGGGATTATCAGTCAGGAGGGGGGAAACTAAAGCGCGGTAAAATACTTGCAAGACCCTCCACGAAAAGGACGATGGATAATACGATTGTAATAATTGAGAGGATTCTGACTCTTGTTACTCCCCTATAATTTCTGGGTTCTAACTAACTACTTTTTCATTTTTCTTGCTCTATTATACCACTGTCAGTAAATCCATATTTCACATTACGACCAGACCACAGACCATCGCGCTATTCCGTTAAAGATTGATACGAAAAAACGGAAAAAACTGCATGATTTGGTAGCTTCCTTAAATTCAAAACTTACGAAAGTTTAAAATTCTTGGAAAATAAAAATACAACGAATAATCGTCATTAGAGCATAATTTTCTTAGATATTAAATATCGGCTGATTCATATATGATAGAAAGGTTATTTCCGGTTATTCAATCAACTAAACAACTAAAATTGAAACAATTTTGACTTATCTGTTCCCCAAATTTAAAAATCATTCCAAACCAAAATTGAATTTTCCATAAATAGAACAGGAAAATACTGAAAGACTTTTGTATCGTTTGTAGCTGAGAAACTCCTAGTTTTAATTCCAATTAACATTCACATTACTTGAGGTTGCGTTGACATTAAGTTATTAGATTTTTTGTGTCTTTTTAGGCACATTTATTGAAGCTCTCACTTTTCGTTAAGTTATATGGACATTAGAATTATTCACATTAAAGCATTAACTGCGATCACTTAAAATTATCAAAATCATCTTCAGTCTGTCTCAAAGTTTTATCGTTGTTAAGGTTCCACTGTTGCAACGTGTTGTTTCTATAGCGTTGGCTTCTGCGGAAGCTTCCCCGAAGAATTTTCGCGACTTCCGGCGCAGTCAACTGCTTGCTCCTAGCAGGAAGAGTTCGGGACCTCTCGCTAAAATTGGCCGACAAAGAGACAGGAGCTGCGCTGCTAGCCTCACTGATTTGCATATTCTCCGGCAGAGACTGGTCTTCAGTGGGCTGATGCATTTCTATTGCTACGGAGGCAGTGTACGCTGGAGGTCTTGGCTCCTCCTCATTTTGATTTCGACTTTGGAATAATGATGAGGCTGAAATTCGGCGCATGCTATGCCGGAAGCTTTGTCGGAGCATGTGCGCAATTCTGTGATAAATAAACAAATAAAATAAAATTTTCTTACTTCAAAGAGTTTGATTACCTGGCTCCTGTGGCAGTGGAGTATGAAGGAGGAGGTGTGTATTTAGGGGGTGGATCGTAAGGGGCCTCAGGTGTCTCATTTGTGTCTGGGGTGTTGGCGACAAAATTATCTAATGTGCTGTTATGATTAGGCGGCCTTTCTGGAGGTGGTCTGTAAAGCAGTTTGACTCGCTGCGAAAGCAAATGTTACGACTTGCTGTCAACAATAATTAAATTAAAATTACCTCAAGAATATCATCAGGGCCTTTGGATAGGTACCGGCATGTTTGCACTATTGCAACGAGAGGTACAAGCAATATTGGCAGCAACTGAAGGCACGATCCGAGCTCACGCGCCCACACTTCCCAGTAGTGATTTTGTTTGGCAATATTCCAGTCGTATAGCTTCACACTTTCACTGGAGAAGAACAGCAATACCGTCATGCCCTGAAATATCTCTTTGGTATGAGTATACACCGAATTTCTTTTCTTGACCATAAAACATACCAGCAAATAAACAGGGAGTGCTACGCTCCAAATGAAAGCCAGCACTGGAGACAAAAATTTATTGATGGTTCTGCAGCCGTCTCCAAGCAAAACGTTTGCCAGAACTTCTCCATTGTATGGATGGCCCCTAACTACGATTACTGCTATCAGCAGCAGGCAATGCAGCAGCGCTATCCACCAACCGTTACCCACGACCGTGTCTAGGAAGTAGACAATCCAAATTCCAAGCTAGAGTTCACGGTCAAAAAATTACGGCTTTGTAAAACAATTCATGGCTGCGTATTAATTTACCTCTGTTGTCAACGGCAGCCCAAGGACACAAGCAAATATGCACGTGAAAAACGCAATTGTCGTTCGCCACGGCTTCAAATTTTTGGAGCTGATGGAAATGATGCCGCTTATAACTGAGTGCCACACAGCCAACTGTAAAAAGAGAATGACTCATTTTCATTCATATAAACATACTACAAAAATCACTATTGTTCAGCCAAAGGCTAAAGCGGTGAGAATTTCTCACGAAAAAATTCCACCCTATTTTGTACAGTATGCTACAGTTCGCAAAGCGGTAGTGACTTTTTAACAAGGTCATTGCCAAGTTTGAGCCAAATAAAATATTGTTGTACTATATCTATCGAAAATTGATTTACCTGCTGCAGAAGTCCAAAGAAAATGAGCGTGAGAAACGTTAGTACCGCCCAGCATGGCGACATCTGTTTCACTCCGAGCGTTGCGAATGTCGCGGGCAAAAGTTCAGTCACCAGTCTAATTGCTTGATATCCACTTTTTAAGCTCCTGCTCTTGGAAGCGCTCATCGGGGCAATTACCCTGTTTCCCACCATGAGTGAGCTGTGCGCCATGTATTTGGTGGTGGGGTCAATAACTGGCTGATCGACAGCTCTCATGAACTGAGCAGTGCTCATCAGTTCTGCAATAGGAGTGAACGTTTAGAAACTCTCAGCAGCTCTAGGTTTACGAATTTTTACCAAATGATGATGTGTGGTAGTACTGAAAGCCATTGCCCAGTAAAATTTGTGTGCACGCGTCTGCCAAGCAGGCTATCAGGGCAAGGCACAAGACAACAGCCACAATGGTCACAACTGTCTGTCGCAGAATTTTGTGTCTTTGGTGACAATGAGATGCAGATTGCATTGTGGCGGCTCCAAGCAATCCCCAAGTTAAGAATGTTTCGGACGCAGCGGCTATCCAGCTCTGAAATGTATTTCAACGTTAAAATTTAGGATAAACCTGATTAACTTAAGTCAAAACAAAATTTATCATCGTTTTTAAGTTCCGTACCTGTCCATTGTAAAATATGTCATCCCAGGTAGTTTCGGCAATCACGCTTTCTCCGTATTTAGAAGACAGATAAAATATTTCCGACGAAACCACTAGGAGACCACTCAATGATAAGAGCACTAATGCTGTCAAAACTTTCGTGTAGGTTTTCACGCCTGAAGCAAAATACATTTTCGCAACTCCAAATAATATTCAAATAACAACTTACCCTTGCTCAAGGATAAAAAAACTATGACCCAGACGACTGCCAAGTTGAAAACAGGCACAAATTTAAAGTGGCCAACAGATCTATCGTACAATTGAGACCGCTTAAGCACAACACCACTGAAATTAAACATTGCAGCAATAACTATTTACAAACAAAACTGTTAACTTACTAAAAGTAATCAGACACAGTTTCTTCCAATTTCCCCCTGTCTGAAAATAAGCAAAACACGATAACAATGCTGTTGAATGCTTTAATAATATAAATACCTCTCTTAGCGAAGGTGTTGGATGGTGTTAAAGGGAATACCCATCTGTAGGAGTCTCCACCTCTGATAAATGAGTCTCTCAGATATACTAACAGCCATGAAATACCAGCAATTCCGTAAAATCCTATGAACGCTTGCCCAATAAGCAAAGCGATTCCGACGCCCTATTAATTATATAAAATTAATCAATGGCTAATTTTTTAATACACTATCATACCTGGAAAATAGGACTGATTTTCCACATATTGATCACACCTGATCCCAAATAGTGTCCCAAGGCAACGTGGAACAAATAAAGTGGAATGCCAAAGAAAACTGACAAGATAGAAAATTGGACCAAAAATGAGCCTGAAAAAATATTAAGAATTTTATAGAAAATTAGTTATTGATAAGAAAAAAACTTACCTCCAAACTGTGCACTTAGAATAGCAAACCGACTGAGGCTGTAGAGTCCTATCACACATCCAAACGACGAAAGGGAAAAGCAAAACTGGAAAGGCCACTGTCCTAGAGCACTGGGCGTTACAGATGGATTGTAAAAGCTCGTCTCTGAGGAGAAATAGCTGGGGTGCGTATCTCTTCTCTCTTCGCTAACAATATTCCTAGAAGGTAACTCTGGTGCTCTGCCAATAAATTAGAGTGAGAGTTAAAAAAGGTTACAGCTAGGCAAACAAATTTCAGTACCTTGCTTCAGCGTACTCAACAGTTGACGCAGATGACAAGTTGCTTTCGATGCTGGAATCTAGTCGTCTCATAATATCAACTCCTATAGAGCTTGTGTCTAAATATGACTCATCAACGTCCGTCGTCATTGTGGAATTCGCTTCTTCGTTGTTGGAGGCGAAATCCAGAGGCGGAGGCAAGTGTTCAACACTGAGGTTTTCAGTTGCCGGAAGCCTTATCCTCTTGATTCGCCTCATCGACGGCCTAACAAATCTGGGAATCACATCAGGACTGACCACATCTTCGTCATCACTTGAAGATGTCTGCATGTCTGTCACATCCATCACAGAAGTTACGTCTGTTCTGATAGAAAAGTCCATATTTTCGTCTGTGTCGCAGACGTTTCTGCTGGGCGCACTTCCGTCTTTTGCCGACGACGGACCTGGCGTATCCTCATTTGAAGCGATGCTGGGGCTCTTGTTGAAACTGTCGAAAATTGGATTTCTGGGAGATATCAGATCAAATCTGGTCATATCAACCAAAGAAGGCGCCCTGGTGAGAAAGTACTGCAAGTGACTGTCCAACGCGCTTGTTGAAGACGATGGACCCGGATCACACAAAATTTCAATGTTTTCTGCAGCAGGAAGTCGCACCACCAAGTTGGTAGCCGCGTAGCATCCCTGCCAGTCGTTAAAATCTCCTAATATTTGGTCACTACCAAGTTGACTAGTAAATTCCTCATCGCTGAACGTCGCATTAGTTGCACTGAGTGACTGAAATGCTCCTTCCTCCTCAGGTACAAGCAAGTCTTCCGCGAGATTCTCGCCGCGCTGCCCTCTCCGACTCATTTTCGCGGATCTTCGAAAATGCGGCTGCAACGATACAGACAAAACACATTATTTTACATCTGCCCTCTCGCTTTAAGTTAATAAAAAAAGCAAACATCCGCTCGAGCAAGCGAGGAGTGCACCCCTTGCATGAATGATATCCGCAACACCTGCTTTTTCCCACAATTCACATCACCTGGCGTACTTTTGTCCATTTAATTCTCCCATAACGGCGTTTACGCGAAAGCGTGAATTCAAATAAGGGGTTCGCTCACGACTTTTCATGCAGCGCGCGGCTGCAAGGGATCCCACGTACCTAATTGCTGCTGATTATTAGGACATTTTGTTGCCTGCCGATGCACTCACTACATTTTGATTTTGAGCCGGAACAAAGCACGCGCGCACACACACCAGACACACTTGGCAGAGAAAGGCCTGCAGACAATGGTAGCAGCTCCTTTGTCAAGCCTGCCGTGTCGAGCAGCAATTAAAAACAACTCCAGTGTGACAGATGACAGATTACGAACCGAGATGAGTCGGGAAGAGAAAAAGTACCGTTCTGCACGCAGGCTCTCTGCCTTCTGCGCTGCGCTCAGGGTCTTATTATTGGGGTCATTGGACCTGGCAGCCGCGAGAGAAGGTGCTTTCGCTCCTCCTCCTTTCCAGGCTATTCTTCCAAGAGACCGCCAGGTGCCTCTCTTGCAGAGTCTGTGGCGCCTTAACTTGACTTTAACCTGAAAATCAGTATTCATTTTTGATCAAAATTTAGTGAAAGCGACAAAACAACATTGAGCATTATATTTTTTGTTCTGCAGCGAGACTGATTAATTTTGCTCCTTCCTCCAAGCTCCTCCAAGTCGTAAAATTTATAATGAGCACTTTACAGTGGAGCGAAGCGCTGGAAATAATTTAATGAGTTTTGCACTCGGATCTTGCATATAAATGAGAAATATTGCGCTATGTGATTTTGAAAGGAAAAATTATGTAAGCTAAAGTACTTAACAAGAATAATAATTTCTTATGAAGATACTCAACTCCAAACGCGACTTTTTAGATAAAACTCAACAACATAAAGACAAACAAACTTATTTGCAGTAGCCACTTTGATTTTCTCATCATTCTGGTATTATATAAGTTCTATATAGTTCATAAAAGGAGCAACTTAGTTTTATTACACGGGCGCTAAACTCGAGTAACGCCTAAAATCGTTGTTACAAAATTTTCCCTTCTGCACTAAAATGTCAGTTGTTGTAGATTTTTGCCATTTGAGCGTTACCACAATTATTATCTAGAATTTATATAAAGTTAATGTTCACTTTTTATCTATTTTTTTTCAGAATAATCAATGTGAATAAATTTTGGGAGAATCAAGTATGAACAGAGTAAAAACATTTCATTCTCTTAGAGTACGCGTGCTAGAGGAAAAGTGATATCAGACTTTGTTATCACATTAGTGAATTTCTAGTGTGCGGGGGCAGTAACTGTTAAGCGTCCTATATATTTGTGCTGAGTTCTCTTCCTTATGTTTGCTTGGAGTTGTAAAAGGTAAAGCCAATTTTTAAAATGAAAGTGACAAGAAGGGCGTACAGGGCAGCAGATTAGCTGCGAAAACGACTATTTCTGAAAGGTAATCACTCCCGCCGCACTGATTGTGAGCCGTAACAAACAAACAATTTTACTAACTGCACGGTGTCCTCCACTGCACACTCTTAAAACGCGGCGCTTTCTTGAACTGAGTACTCGTGTGTACTCAAAAAGGGGCAAAATCTTTGTTAAATTCATTTAATAAAGTCCTGCAAAAATGAATTGAAGTTATTCCCGTTATTCTTGCTGCAGTTTGAAATTTATAATGCTCTGTTATGTTAATTGTTGTCAACAGACACGCATGCCATAGAATTGCTTGTGTATTACTTGAAGCTCTGGTGTGTGAAAGAACAGCGAGCCGACTATTATCAAGCAG
This sequence comes from Cloeon dipterum, assembly GCF_949628265.1. Classification (NCBI taxonomy): domain Eukaryota; kingdom Metazoa; phylum Arthropoda; class Insecta; order Ephemeroptera; family Baetidae; genus Cloeon; species Cloeon dipterum. The sequence continues at coordinate 16,325,105 of NC_088786.1, forward strand.
GGCGCGTGTGAGCAAATAATGCAAAATTGATAACCGCATGAACCGCAACTTAAATTTATTGCTTCCACTTGACGAGGCCTAAACTGTGTTTCTCTAGTTACAATTAATTTTCTAAAATTGCTTAATTAAAACATATTTTCTAGATATTAATATAAATATCATGCAAATAAAGGCAAGTAAATTGAATATTAATACGTTGAATAATAAGAAAGAAGTAAAAGATACTAGGAGGTTTAAAAATGATATAAATAGGTAATATTAAGTATTCTTCATAATATTCTTTATGATTCATGATGCTTTTCCACCTTTAACGGCAAAGAAAAAACTAGATATATTATGCATTATTACATATGTAATATTTTGCGTGAGTTTCTTTATATTAAACCAATAATTATGTATATACATAATTTGTATAATTATCATATACTAAAAATGTGATTAAGAGAGTTATGTACATTATTATATAAAATGTAATATTTATATGTATTTGTAACGAGAAATAGCGCTTTCAGTATTATACAAATTATCAAAAAAATCACATTTATTTGCAAAGGATCCTTCCCTGATTACAACTTCAGAAGAAATTTTGCCCTTTCCATTTTTGAGAAAATTCATTGTCAATTCATAAACACACAAGTATAAAATAAAGTAAATAAAGGTACCTTACCTAGCCCCGCTGGTTAGGACAAACAGAAGAAAATAATGCTGTTCCGTGTGACAACGCCTTATTAATGCAAAAAATTTAATATTGCACTTCTCTTTAAAAAAAAATTGGCGACAGCACGCAGACAACCAACCTGCAACCACGGCAATTCGTTATGTTGTTTGTTGCTGTTGCTGCGGCACCGTAGTAGACGCAGACTGCAGAGTCGTATGACTGCGAAGTTTTGTATTTTGACGTGCTTTGCATTCCAAGCGGCAAGGAGGTCTTTTCCGTCGATGACGTATGTATCCAGACGTATCACATCGCCACCGCCACACAAACAAAAATCGTCTGTTTTCAACTTTTGACCTGGAGTCACCACCTGTCGACCTGTCACTTTATATTAGATAAATCAAACCATTTCAAACAGTGCCCTTATTTGCTTTCAAGATTTAAACTATGTCGCACTCGGAAGACTTTTGGCAAAACATCGAAAACGATGGTGAGAATCGTAATTCGTGTAATAGATCAAAATACTTCTTGATTTTCGCTAGAATCGGCTAGAATATTGTTTTAGCGGCCCTTTTATATAATTCTCCTATTAAACTCCACAATGTCTGTCAATTTGTATTTTTCTGGCTTAATGGTGTTATGTAATAAAGTAATACCAGAAAAATTAACACATTAATTTTTCGTGCGAAAAAACATTTGGACTCACCCAATCTGATTCGTGTTTTAATTATATTGATTCATAATTTACGTTGAAGTAAAATCAAAATGTTATCTTACAACCTCTAATTTTCTTCTTTTAACAGATTTTTTCAAAGTCTTCCTCCAAGGGAATTACAATAATGGGAAAACGCTCGAAATGGTATCTGAAGGACTTGCTGTCGCGGATCAGCTTGCAAAGCTATCGGAAGGTTAGTTAAACAGAAAAAAACATGTTTTTGTTTTGATACGAAATGTTTTTGCTAAATTTTTAGGAGTAACAGTTCTTGATAGAGAACTCATGAGGCAAGTGACAGATCATTATGAAGACTTGATTTCGCAAGCGACGTGCATTGAGAAGCTCGAAGACGTCTTAAACGTCATGCAGCCACACATCCAATATCTCCTGGTTGCCGTGGAGAGGCTGAGCTCCAAAATCGTGGAGCCGTACAACAGAATCCAGAGTCAAACTCGCATGTTGAACAATTTACACGCCACCTCCGACCTTCTTCGACGGGGCGTCCGGATTTCTCAGCTGATCAAAAGGCTCCAAACTCACATGAATGGAGGTCCGCAAGAACTAACTAAAGCAGCAAAGGTTCTGAGTGAGCTTGGTATAGACAACTTGATCGGAATTTGATTTTATAATTGATCGAGATATATAAATATGTAGATGAGATGTCACTTGATGTCGATTTGAGCCACCTTGAAGCAATAGATAAGGACCTGCGATTGGCCAGGCACCACCGAGCAGACGTTGACAGGCAAGCGAGGCAACTTCTGGTTGATGGCCTTGCTGCCCAAAATAACGCTCAGGTAGTTGGGACCACTTGGAGGGCGTTATCAATTTTAGCTGAGCCTCTGCGCTGTTGCAGGTTGAAAATGCCTTGTTGGTGTTCCACAACCTTGGCCATCTGCAAAACACCATAAAGCAAATCATGATCAGTAGCAAGGATCACGTCGCTTCCAAACTGCGGTCTGAACTGGATTTTCAAAATTTAACACAGCAAAATACGCCAAGTGCTTCCAAGCGAGCAGGAGGTGCAGTTTGATTTTCTATTTTATCAATCAATATTTAAGTTTTCAAAACCTGATGTCAACATTACATATTTAATGCAGGTCCTGGAGGTCCAGGCCGCGCACCGCTAGTTACTCCAGGAAAATCTGCCGAGTTCAGGTCGTCTCTTTGGAGTGCGATCGAAAAGTGCCTGGAGTGCGTTCTAGTCGAGACCAAAAAGGTAGCAACTCTGCAGAAGCAGTTGGCGTCTAGTCCCACTTTGACTCCTCACGTGAAAGAAGTAGACATTGAATGCACAAAGTTCTGGGACGAGGTCCTTTTTATACTTGGCTCAGAACTCACTCGAGCTACTCAGAGTAAAAACATAATATTATGCAATGTTATAATTATTATAATTTATTCTTCCATCATTACAGGTTCCATTTTCATTCAGCAAACGCTGGAAGGCGAATATCCTAAGCTTATCAAACAGTATTTAGAAATGTGCAATCGAATGCAAGCCTTCAGCAACCAGCAGCGAAACAGCCTCTTCTCAGTCTTTTCCAACCAGCAGTATGATTTGAAGTAAAGATAACTTAAAATTTCAATGAACTCAAAATAATCTTCTCTAACTTTTTCCAGTCGGAAGGTCATAAACTCTTTTGAGAATGCGTATTTAGCACGGTCAATGTCTAGACTGTTTGATCCAGTCAATAACATGTTCTCTGCGGAAGACGGCATTCCTTCACACGATAATATCGACAGCATCCTCAGGACAGTTCTTGACGAGCTTTCAGTATCAATGGTTGAGTCTCACCTTAACAAAGTCGTTGCCAGCAATGTGGCCAATACCATCAAGCTCTTTTGCACGAAATGTGAACAGCAAATTGTAACTGGGTCTGATGCGGTCCAGTTTATTGGTAATTTGATAATTTTGCTGCTTTTCTCAGTAATCACCAAAGGATTTATTGAAGCATGTTGAATACCTAATAGAGTTTAACTCGGTACCTAGCAGGGTGTTCTTCTTTCAATATTTCTAATTTAAAATTTGCTTAATTTTTTAATCAAGGGATATGCACTTTAACATCTCTACTCAATCAAGGCAGCCATTTAGTTTGTGTTTTAATATATGTCAGTTATAACAATCCCTTTTTATCTCTTCATTATAACTTGAATTATTTGGTTACTCACATTAACCTTTCAACAAAAGCTGAATGTTAACCTGCATTCAAAGTTTGAATTTGAATTCCACAGAGGCACCGACCACAGGACAGCTCTTGAACGCATCTCTTGTTGACATCCTTCACTATTTGACTCTGCAAACCAAGCGCAGGGTTGGCAACATCAACGGACTCTCCCCTGAAGCTATTATCATCATATTTGATGCTTTGGAGAGTTGTTCTTCCTTGGCAATATCCATCATCATGCCTGTGGTGACTGCTATTGAAAGTTCGATGGAAGCAATTCTGCTTACGATGCACAATGAAGACTTTTCTCAGTAAAATCTGGATTTAATGATAAATTTAAAAATTTAAAAATATATTTACAGGAATGATGACAAGTTTGAAGCGCCTTGCTCCTTGTATGTAAAGGAACTGCTGAGCTACCTGAACCGGGTGTCCGGTCAGTATTTGTCCCTCTTCAAGTGGCCTGAAATTTTGGCAGAAAGTGTAAGGCCTGCTGCTGAGCGCTGTCTGGACTTGTTTGTGCGTCTTGCCTGCTTAGTCCGACCATTGGGCAGTTTTGGCAGACTAAAATTAGCAGCTGATTTCGCTCAAGTATGCAAATTGACTTTTATCATACCAAATTACTTAATTTGAAGATTATTTATTTTATTGTTGATATATTAACACCTGAGATCAGGGATTTTGATTTAGGTGGTGCTGATTTTTGTACAAGCTTAAATTAATAAACTTGTTATTGAGTTGATAGCTCCCATTTCTTCATTTCATCTCTTATTTAAAAAGATGAAATATTAATGCCAGAGTTGAATTTCTGGATAAATTATTTTTTCCTTCTATCTAAGCCAACCATTTTCCATTCCACCCAGTTTTTCCTAGAGATTGGCGAAATTGGACGGAGTTGCTTTGAGGATTAATGTGAAATTAAAAATCTCATTGCAGATGGAGTTAGCAATTGGATACCTGAGCACCCCTTCTGATTTGGGGAGATCCTACCGAGTGCTACGCTCACTTAAACCACTCTTGTTTCAAAAACCAGAGGATATTGCTAATTGTCCTACAATAGGAGACATTCTCTCCCACAGCTTAGTGCTCACGCTCTTATTTGCGCATGGCCCAGCAGAAATGAAATCGCCTCATGTCGTAAGCACAATTAATTTCTGAGGATTTCGTTGAATAAAACTTGATAATATTAAACAGAGTGCTGGCTGGTCAGTTAAGTTCTATGCCAACTGGTGGGATGAAAACAAGAGCGAGAGAAAGCGCCTGGAACTGATTGATGGCGCTCTTCAGGGATATGCAAAATCTGTGTCTGCGTCAGGGAAGACATGCTTCCATCCAGTTTACCCGATAATGGTGGATTTGCTGCGTGCTGGCTCCGAGTTATGTATCTGATTTGAATGAAATTAAACATGCAGTATTCTAAAAATAAATTTAATGCAAAATTTATTCTTATTTATATATGCGTTTCCACGCTAAGCCATCATCTCATCACTGGCATATTTTTCGATCAGCTCTTGCTTTTTCCGCTTTAGGATTGCAGCCTCAATATCTTGCTGTGATGGGACAGGAACATGGGCAATGAACCTCGACAATTCTCCAGTTCCTTCTGTTGGGTATGAAGTTGCTTCGTCATCGGACTGAAAATATTGGAAGTATTATTATCTGACACGACAATCGTGATTTTAAGGCTATACATTATCCTCTGGCTGAGCGTAGTAAATGTCCTCCTCTTCTTCAATCTTAGAATTGACCTCTTTCCTACTTTTCCACTCCTCAATTTCCGCCGCAATCACTAGGCAAATTAATATTTCGGTGTTAAAAAACGACCGAGAAACTTGAAACTAACCTTTCCGTTCTACTTCCTGCTCTCTTGGGATTAAAATTCCATCATCATCATCCCTATAGCCATAATAGTCCGCATCAATCTCCCTCATAAGCTCTCCCCTTGTTTTCTTGGTTGGAGGCGGAGGCTCCTGCTCAAACAACTCTTTCACTCCTGGAAATCAACAAAAAATAATTAATGCATGCTTCAAAATTGATTAAGATCATAATCATACCAGGAAGTTCCTTGGCTGCACCGAAATACTTGTAGCCTCGATTGCCAGGTACTTCTCTTCCTTCGTGATCTAACATTCTTGGCCCTGTCCTTGCATAATCTGGTCCGCCAAGTTCTTTGATTTGAGCTTCCCAATGGCCCTTCTCTCGTAACAGTTTGTTGATTTCATCGTTAAGGTCTCTGATGCGAAACTCCCCCAAACCAGCTAAAAATAATTTTGTCAATTGAAATAATGGATCAAAATTTCACCAGCACTGTACCATTTTGTATCTGTGTTACTTTCTTGGCAATCTCGCCGATGACTTGCCGCCTCCATTTTTCACACCACCTTAGATTGGTACACTCTGATGCAAGGTATGGTCTTCTCAGGGTTTTCTTCTTCCAGTCATCTAGCTGAGACGCCCGCCAGCGCGCAAGTGTAGTCCTGCGATTGAAACGATATGATTAAATGAAATATGAGCAATAATAAAAAAAAATTAGCTACTCACATAGCTTTCTCTGCATTACGAGCCTGTGGAAAGAAGAGCAAAAACATTAGCATTTTGAAAAATACATACAGCGAATGCACTCAATAGGGGGACACAAAATATGTAATAATGTACAAGTACATATATAATAGCAAATGTTCACACATGTTTTCAAAATATTTAAAATTTATTCAGAAACTTATAGAAGAAAGAAAAATTGCAACAGTTTTGTGTTTCCTATCTTAAATTCCATTATGCATTGTAACATACAACGGTCTTGTTTATTTTAGCACGATTCATACAGTAAAGATTTCATACCATATTTGTTCCAGATGATACTCTTTAGATTTGAGAATATTCTCTACAAACACCAGCTTCAAGCGGGTCAGCGATGTCAGCGTGTGGGTCAGTGGCTGAAAATTAAAAAACAAACTGCCTTACTGCCGGTGAACAGCGCAGTGTTTTGCTTTTTCAGCTTTTTTCAGACTGGCGTGCGTCGATTGCGTCGCTTGTCACGTGGGCGTGGCATTATCCTTCAGCTGCAACGACAAGGCAAGGCACGCCCTCATGAGCCAAGGAGTTTGAAGACGCCGGATTAAGACTGATTGAGATTTTGAGCGGTTCTGAGCTTGCTGCTTTCAGGAAAGGAAGCAAAACAGCTCAAAATACACTCTATCATCCAGCCTTCGCTCTTATTCAGTAAACGTTTCTTACTACATCACATTTTGCGAAACCTTTGAACGACTAAGTAGAAAATTAAAATTACATGACACAACCTGCCATCAAGTATTAAGAGGTGTGTATCATTATGACAAACTCACTGACTTTGTGTACAACAGCAATTTTCTTATCCGTACGTTGTCCCGCATATTATTTTATGTTCTTTCCAGCATTTTTAGTGAATTTAAATTAATTTGGAAGTTGCTAACATGTTAATCCACACGGAAATAGCCAAACATGTAGATATCCACATTAATAATACTTGTGGAAGTGCGTATTTCGCTCATAAAATATTGTTGATTACTCTGTTTGTCAGCTGTGATGAACGAAGAAGCTTCTGGTGGTGACTCCCAGCAGGGATGGAAGCCAAACATCGAATTTCTGCAGACTTTAATGGGGATGGGGATCGAAAGAGCTGCTGCAGAAACGGTAATTTTATTCATCTTCATGTCAATTTCTTTAACTGTGCTAAATTTTTTGCGTTCACGTTTTCTCCTCAGGCCCTCAAAATCACTGGCAATCAGTCAGCCGAGCTTGCTGCTGGTTTTTTATTTGACAATGAGGAAGATTGGGGTATGGCTAGTGCCGCAGGTGGGGCAGGTGATGACACTGTGTCGCAAAACAGAGTTCAGATTGACCCTTTAGATGACTGGACCTCAGCTCCGCCAGTGGAGGTTGTGACAGATGTCATAGGCGACTCGAGCAAAATGGTTTTTGTCATTAATGTGGAACTCGACATGACGCCTGGAAAAATCGCTGCTCAGGTTTGGAAATCAGGAAATGATGTTGCCTATTTATAACATTGAAACAAAAGGTGGCTCATGCTTCTCTGGCGCTGCACCGCAAACTTCAGTACATGTGCTCAGCAGGAACTGACATTTTGACTCAATGGGAGGAATCTGGGCAAGCATAATCAACCACTAATTTAATTTTGGCTTAATTTGCTTATTCACTACGCACATTGCAGAGAGAAGACGGTTGTTTTGAAATGCAATAATTACCCTGAACTGAAAAGAATCCATGAAAAAGCAGATTCGATGAATGTTGCAAACTGTATCATTCATGATGCTGGGCGCACTCAAGTAAGACTAAACATTTTTTCCTACACTTTCTGAACATAATTCCATTTTGCTTCTAGGTTGCCCCAAACTCTGCCACAGTCATTGGCTTGTTTGGATCTGAAAAGGATTTGGATGAAATTACTGGCTCACTCTCTCTCCTTTAGTCTCATTATTTTGTTTACAAGGAAATGCTTTCAGTTTGCCACAGTTCTTTGGGGGGAAAGGGGCTAAACATTTTAGTTGAGCAGTCTCCCAGAACCAACTAAAACCAAAACAAACCCACAGAAATTAAGATATTTCAATCTTGTGCAGTTGAACTGCACTGTATAAGCTGTAAATTGAGTTAAGGTGGAGGACACATTTAGGTATTTCTAAATTTCCCCTTTAAAATAATTATCTAGTTAAAAAAATCTGTCCTCTCGCCAGACACTTATCGTTGACAAAAGTTGAAATCAAATTTGCAACTTGAAAATCTTTATTTGGTGTAATTGTTTGGGCTTTTCCCTTGACTTAATTGTTATTTTATTTTCTAACTAATCTGATTTACAACTTTAGTCATTGTCGGGTTAAATTTTGTCATATTTATCAAACGTTAACATCAAGAAGCGCTATGTAAATCCAACTTAATGTGAATGAGCGACGTTATGTGGAATTAGTTGCGATTTTGGTGGGCTGAAACTTGAATATATACCGCGAAAAGCACTTCTTGCTTCAATTCTCTAACATTAATTAGCAGCTTTTAATATAAAACCTGCGCGAAACTCACTTTCATTTTTGGCCATTACAAACATTCCACGCTTAAGATGTGGCATTCTTATGTACCTTTGTAGATTGTAAATAAAGATTTGATTTTGAAGGAATATCGAATGTGGCCTGCAAGTTGCAAAGAGTATTTATTTACTGTATTTTAAGACTGCTTCCCCTTTCTGAATATCAGCATTAATTACTTATATATATGAGATTATGACGAATTAAATTTGATGCTTGGAATGGAAGAATATAAACATGAGTGGTTGATACTTGTGATGATTATTTTTAATACAGTGACCAAAATCATTTTACCTCAATTTGGGATCATCAATCACTCTGCTAACAGCACGTCGCTACTCGGTGCTCATTAGCACACCAGACAGAATTTTAGAACTGGATTCAGCTAAAAAGAATAAACTGATAATGTAATGTTTCACTAAATTATGCAACTCACTTATGCTAGGAACTGAAAATTTGGCATCAACAAGGCAAGATTTGAGATTGCAGTTTGTTCCTATGTTTGCTTTGTCTGAAATCAGGCAGTCAGTAAGTACTGTTCCCTCTTTGATGGTGACTCCATCCATGATTATGCACCCAGACAAAGTCACATTTTGCTCAATGATGCAGGAGGAGCCGATTGAGCATTTTTCGATCTTGACACCTTCCCCAATTTGTGTGTTGGCGCCCACAAGTGAAGATTCAATCTGCAGGAAAAAAATAAATTTTGATGGAATTTACAAAATTTACACAGGAGACCTTTCTTGTTTTGCTCCCACATGAAGGATCAACCCGGACAAGTGGCTTTGACTTGGCAAATCTTTCCCAGTTTTCGGCCAGCAGAACCTGTCGATTGACTTCACAGTATGAGGCAAGAGTATTGACTTTGAAGCTGCTTCCAGAAGGAGCAATGATGGCAAAGCAACGCAGCCGGTCATCCAAATAGCGCCCATAGCTTGAGTCAGGATGGTTGTTGTAACCATTGTATAGGTCAGTCAAGTTCTGCAATTCGTCCACAGTGAAGTGCTTGAAGAACTCTGCAACAATTCGTAAAATAAGACTATGCTGGGACAGCGTTAAAGTCCTACTATGAGTTTCTTCAGTCTCCTGTTCATCATCGATATCCACGCTCAATCTCTTTAGCTCTCCTTTTGATTCCTTGTGGACGACCTTGTTGAGATGCGAAAATTGCTGCTTGATAATAAAAGGGAGCACCTCTCCTTTCAACGACATATCGGAACTGACAAATAAATCACTAATGAGGACTGAACTTTAAGTTTTTTCTGTAGACACACTTTTCCTCACTGATGATGAAATTCCAAACCCGGTTGTCAAGTATATAGAAGTGCCCATCCGTCAAACGACTTTTAATGTCAATTCGGCCAAGTTTCTTAATAATTCTCATCCTTACGCTCATATTCTCATCATGGTCCATTGCTGATGTTAGCATCAACAATCTGTTGTGCTTATCAAGAACAACTAAATCACGATCTAAAAAATAAACGATTGGTAAGTTCATTTAAAAAAAAAAAATTTAATTCAACCTCCTAATTTAACATTTGGGTATAAAATACCTGTTCTGATCTTTGATTTTGGTCCAGGCACAGAAGTGGATTCAGGTATTGACGGAAAGAAAAAGGCTGACATCCCTGCACCTGTTGTCCTATGCAATTTGATCATTTCATCAAGAGATTGGTCTGTGATGAAGTCGCATCCCATGACAATCACGTCCTCTTTCCACTTAAATTATTTCAGCATCCCATTAGTGTTGCAATAGATGTGATTCCCGCTACAATCCCTTACTTCTCCACAGATAGCAACTTTTTTTAAAGCATCTGCTGTTCCCAAATCATCGGATTCCCTGATCGTGTGGAATTTTACGTCCAATTTCAGACCCAATTTGTCTACTGCTTTCTTCACTTCTGCGTGTTGAACATCGAGTGTTATTACATTCACCTCTGAAAACAAGCATTTAAATTTTAAATTATATCCAAATATCCATTTAATCTTTTTTTAAGCCGGAAATATCAACTACTTATGTACTTACCTTTGAAACCCTCTCTTTCCAGCAAGGATAAGGGATACCAGATCAAAGGCATATTTCCAACAGGAAGCAAACATTTTGGCTTGTTATTGGTTATGTCTCGCATCCGGGATCCTGACCCTGCAGCTAGCAAAATAACTCTATATTCGTTGCTGCGCATTTTGCTGAAAAGGAGCAAAAATATGCTTAAAAACTATTGTCCAGACACGTGTGGTTTACGGCTGATGCAAGCTACTGGTGCTGGTTATGATTATATTTTTGAGAGAAGTGAAGAGGGAGAGGTTTTAAAAAATGTGGGCGTGACTGTGGGAGAGATGAAAAGAGACGAGAGAATGAAGAGGCAGTAAACATCAAATAATAATATTGGGATCAGTCAAGGAGACGGAGGACGGAGTGACTGGTAAAGTTTATATATGTAATTTTATTCCCGATCTGTTCCTGATTAAGCAAAAAATGAGATTTTAATATCCTTGTACTTAAAACCGTTTTTTTAGTGTATCATAGATAGCAAGCTTTATTTCCGTCCCATAAAATTTAATTCTAGTTCTTAATTTTTTATGGATTATGCAGTCGGTGGACTAATTGCAAGGTGGCCTGCACTGTCCCTCTCACTCTCACGCCAGATTATCACGTCATATTGCGAAACATTCAACGCACTCTTCTTGGAGGATCTCAAAGGTATTTTTATGTATCATAATTATAAAAAAGGGAATCAGTCTTACACTACATAATAATATATAATTACCGATAATTACAATATATATTGTACTGCTTTTATTATTATAATTTATAATTAATTTTGATATTATTTGGTATCATTTGCAATTTTCCGTCTTATTTTTATCAGATGGCTATCTACTATGTTGACAACGCTTACTATGCCGCTTTGGAATATTTGGAAGATGATGACGGTGGCGATCAGCCAGCTAGGGCAGTGATACCGCCTAACCCTTTGGACCTCATTGACAAACAGACCTACATTTGTAGGAAAAGCAGAGCAGTAAACCTTATTAGTCTGAAGCAAATGTGCTTGGAAAATGTTGCTCGAAACATGGACAGTGTTTGGTGCAAGGACTTTGTTGAAAATTGGTCTGGGCAAATGATGTTATATTTTCTTGGACCCTTTGAACAGATTGGTAAGATACACATAGTTTTTGCAATTTCTAAAGGTTATTAATTTTTCTTTCCTCAGCTGGTGGATGCGTATTTGAACTGATGGAAATACTTCGAAGCAAAAATTGCCTCCATTACCGATATCTTCCTTCCCTTATCACTGGACGGTTAGAGACTTTAAACTTGAAAGACACAAAGAACATGAATAAATTATTGTCGCCTATCAGATTTCGATGTGAGGTATATTATCAGAAAAATAATTTAAATATAAGGCACTTCATTGCCTGCTTTAATTTGCAGATCAACTTGAAAATACTTAATCTTGAAAATTGCTCTGGAATGAAGGAGTCAAACCTGTGCTTGACACTTCAAAATTTGAAAAGACTTGAGCATCTCAACCTGAGGAACACAGGGATATCGGACAATATTTTGGAATCAATTGGTTCATGCACTTTCCCCTTACAGTATGTTATTTTGTACTGAAGTAGTTGAAAACAAAATGTTTAAGAACCCATGCATTTATTTCCAGACGCTTGCAAGTTAGTGACAATGAGAAGATAACCAACCAAGGTGTACATCAGCTATGCAACAAGCATTTTGCAAACCACTTGAAAGCAGTCAGCGTGGAATTCACTGATGTGAACATAGAGGGAATATTTCACTTGCTGGAATCTCTACCAAAGCTAGAAGTTTTGGAGCACATTTCTACAACTGACGCTGTGCTTAACTGGAAATTAAAATACCGAGACAAAGTCTTGAATTTGAGGCAGTTAAAATTGGACCTATCTGCGTACACTAATGAAGAACTCTATATGTTGGTGATGACCTGCAAACAATTGACAGACCTTTCATTCACGAGCAGTGCGGCAGTCACACAAGATGCCCTGTTACCATTTCTTGACATGGCGAAAGTTTCAAAACTATCGTCAAATTGCGTGCTTATACCAGAGATGTCATGGTTCATGCATCTTGGGCAGTCGATGACGCACATTGACATCGGTTGTGTCAGCCCATGTGCGACTCAAATAGATTTGTCGATCATCGGCTCTTCATGTCCAAAATTAATGAGTTTATCCCTTCGTAACGTGAATATGGTCGAGAGTAAGACAGATTTCACACAAGGTTGCATGTTTAAAACGTTGCATAATGTTCAACTGCAAAATGTGGCTCTTGCAAACAATGTTCCTGAAACGCTTAAATTCATATTTTGCCACACTCACAGCATCCAACGAATCGAACTGTGTCTGTTCTGCCTTGCTGAAGGCTTCATGGAATCTGTGTTCAGCGCCTGCTTCACCAACCCAAAAGTATTGTTCAAACTGAAAGTGGTCAGTTTTGTCAAGTGCCAGAACTTAAATGACGTTGCTTTCAATCACTTTTTGTGTAGTGCGCCGCGCTTGGAAGAGTTGCACTTTCACGAAAATGCAAATGTTTATTTCATCACCAGGCTGATTGCTCACAATAAAATGAATGTAAAGGTTGTTTGTGACAAAACACTTGAAGCAGATGATCTTTGATCATTTTTTAATAATTTTAATAAAACGCACTTAAAATTAAACAAATTAATTGTTTACTTTATATTGGAAGTGATGAAGTAGCTCATCACACTGTCTTTGATTGGTAAATCTTCTTTTGTAGATGTTCAGAAGCTTTGTCATCAATGGAATGTCAATCTGACCAATTACTTTCAGAGTTTCTGAAAAAGGTAATGGAGTAATGACAGTAGCAAATTTAATTCGGTGTCGTAAAGCTCACCTAATACCGCCAAAGAGTAATTTGAATCCTGGTCATCCAAATGAATGATGGCTGTTTTGAAGAGAAGCTCAACTTGGGAAACGTGGTCAGAAGGCACTTGAGCAGGCAAAGCAGCTTTGATGACCTCGAGAGCTTGAAGTCGCACCCCTGCCTTCACATCATCCAGCCTTTCAGAAGCAACTGAAATTCGCGTTTTAATTCATTTTAATGCTCAATTTTATTGTGACATACCTTTGACAATTCTGAATGTAGTCTCAATATCAAGGATTCCTAAATTTTTCCACCGACAGCACAAAATTTCCAACGCACGTCCTGCGCCAAGGCGCGGATCCGTGGCAGTTTCCTCCATCATAATTGCCAAAAGAGGTGGGAACTCTACAACCATTTCCGCAATGACATCATCAGGAACTTCAGGCTCGCTGATTGCAATTATTAGAAGAACCAGTGCTTGGGATCGACGCACTTCGGCTACCCGTCCAGCAGCCCACTTGAGATTTGGTCTGATGAGGTCTAATTTGCATATAAATAATTCAAGCTTAAACACAGCATTTCTTAACTTTTTCATGTTTCATACTGTTTAAGATAGATTTGAGGAAGGATTTTGCGTCACAATCGCAGCTTTCTATAAACTTCCAAGACAGGATGGGCATCATAATCCTGACCATGTCCGCCAAATCTGATCCAGTGGATGCGACTTTGCTCCATGCTACAAGAATTTCTGCTACAGTTGGCAAATTTGGACCTATTCCACTGTCTGTAGCAATTAAAATAATTTTATATTGTAATTTTTGAACAAAAAATGTACATGTTTTATTTCTGTACATACCTGCTCCTTGAACGAATGCTAGGAAAATGTTCTTGAAAGCACAATACTCCGTCCAGACAGAAACTGTAGATTGCAGGTTCTTCAAAATTTCATCGCCGAATAGCTCATAGAGTACAGTAAGTTTCACACCAGAAAGTACGGCGATTCCATCAAGAAGCTCTAACAATAAAAGGATTAAAGTTTGGTGCTTTTCTTGAAAATATTGCGGTCTTACCTTGTGAGTTGTTACTCAGTTCAGAGGACTGAGAGTTGCCTGCGAGGTTGAGGGCCACGGAGAACAAAGCAAGATGAGATTCTTTAGAACTCATTTTTCCGCTTCGTAAAGCAGCATCCAATACACCTTTTGCACAGTGAAGAAGAGCTGTCTGATATTGAAGCTATATGAACATTGACTTTAAATCTAAAATGGTTAAAAGTATTTAACTTTGTATACCTCCATATTGGTATTAGCCGTTTTTGACAGAGATTGGCATGTTGTTAAAAGGTGAGGTTCCTCCAGTGTGGTTAAACCTTTCAAGGTGGCAGCAAAACAACACAACTGGCACAGTGTCAGCTCCTCTTGAGGAAGCGCTACGTCCAAAAGCGCATGAATGGGCGAGAAATAGCCCAACAATAGGAGGCACTGCTCTACCTGTGAATTGATGAACTTTAAATCGCAAACTATGCGGTACAGTATTAAAATTTTATCTTAAAAGGTAACAAAATTTACTGTTAGCGCATGTAATAAAAATTATTAAATATATATATATTTACATATATACCGAATTTAACTCCATATCCATACCATAGATATTAACCATACTGTGAAGCAACGCTTCTCAAGAATGGGTCACGTAGGACACAATCTCTGATATACAGATATGTTGAGGGGAGAGGGCTTTTATTAGTTTAATATGGTGGGCCGATCCTGGCGGTACTGCAATACCAGGCCAACCCGTGTCAGGAGTGGAGCAAGCCCCTAGCATCCCGACGATTTCCAAAAATCAGTTTAATATTCTGGACTAGCAATGCTAGTCGTATCAGATATTAAGCTGATAAGAACAGATACTACACTTTGATCTTAGCCAAAAGGCCGAGAAGCGATACTTGTTCACACTAGTCGAGGGGGACTGGCCTACAGAAAAGTAACACAAGTGCGTCAGTGAGCCGAAATGAATTCGCCCCTGTTTATTTCATTTCAGGGACTAGTTTCGAAATCATACTTCTATTCCTTTCAAAAACCTATATTTAATTTAATGTATATAAATAATTGTAGAAAAACATTCGAAAACTAATTTGAAATTAATTTCAAAGTTGGTTAAAAAATGAGAAGCCATGAGCGCCATCTGCTAGAAGCTTAGTGAAGCATTTATCGAGATGCGGTAGATGGAGTTGCGCGCATCTCTCGCGACAAAGTTCATGCTATGTATGACTATCGCACTCTATAAAAGTGCTAGAAGTAATTTTTTAAGACTAAAATATACTCGCAATGATAATTTATTTTCCTGAAGTTATATAATATAAAATTAAATTTATGAAGCTGGCCTTCCATCTTTGATTTTTCTGTTGCTATGGACTAAAGAGAGGAACGAAAAATCGTTTTGAAAGTTAACTGGCCACCTTGTATATAAATACGTTACAGATTAGATTTAACTATATAGACCTAAAATAGTAGGGGAGACTGAAGCCCTATTTCTTTGAAAATGTTGCACAATGTAAGAGACATAAGACAGTAATATGTATGATTAATTAAATAAAGCAATGACAGTGAATATAATAAAATTATAACAGTTTTAAAATTAATACTTCAGGAAAATTATAAAAAATATTATTCGCAAAATTTCACAGAAAAATTGATAACTAAGTAAGAAAACAGATAATTAATTTACTTTACTAACCTTATTCTTCAAATGAGGTTCGCTTGAATCTGCACATTTAATACATACATCTGGCCATATTTTCTGGAGATACTGGATAAAATTTTTCTCAAGATGCCTGACAACTTGGAAAAGGAGACTCGCCGACTGCATCCGAACACCCGCGTTCCAGTCATGAAGTTCATGCAAAATTGCCGGAAGCATCTTTGAAGTTTCTCGTTGCATTAACGCTCTGCATCCAACACCTGGCCTGTTTTCTGATTGGAAAAAAATTAGGTTAAAGCAAATTCTTTGTCCAATCTAGGATAGGAAATACACACCTTCCAGAGGATAATCAGGTAAATGAATTAAGCCATAGTCGAGTTCAATTTTCAAGGACTCTTCATTTTCTTCTTCATATTTTTTACCAGCTTTGTTCCAGACCTCACAAGCAAGGTCTTGAACCTCTGGCATTTCGTCGTCCATTCTACAAAAGAAAATTTAGTCGAGAAAAACTTAACATGGGAGGGTCTTTTACCCTGTCACAACTAAAGGTATGATACGACAAAAATGGGAATATCTGTCGGGCAAGTTGATAAGCCAGTCCCCACCGACGCTGACTACCTCCTTCCGGACAGCAGGAGATGAGTCGTAGAGTCGCTCTCCTAAAATGTGAGCGACTTTTTCAACCAGGTTGTGGCTGCCATACTTCACAACAACGCCTGTTAGAGTAAATGATTAAAAATACTTTCAATTTGATAGAAAAAATTCATACCGATAGCAGATATAAAAGCGACTCGGACCTTGCTATGCTTGTGAGCAGTGCCCTGTTTTAAGGATTTCAGGAATGACTCCGATTGGACGTGAAATGTTTTAGGGGAGGCCTGGGCCACGATTTTTACGCTTTCGCAACTAGCTAACTTGACGTCAGCAAAATTGTCCAATAAGGACGCGCTGAGGATATTGCACAGAGAATTTAAGTGCGGAACCAAGTCACAACCAAAAACCTTCGTAATAGCAACTACAAGGAGTTTGATCAAGAGCAGTCGGACTTCCTCTGAAGGTTCCTGCTTGTCAGTGTTAGAGATCCTCTGTTCAATAACGGCCAGAATGAATGTCAGATGTTGTTCAGCTGAGGAAGACATTGGCAAGAAATCAATGACCAACTTCACGGCCGCTTCTCGGCAGGCTTCTGACGTGTCGCTGAACACTTTTAGCAAGTCATTGAGGACGATGTCAAATTCTTTAGCTTTGGCATCCTCCTCCAGATCATTCAGGTAAGAACGGATTTTTCCAATGGTGGCTTTTCTGTTAAATTTGTTTTCATCGGCCAGTCCGCGACGAAAATTCATGAGCACTTCCCTGGGGAGATCAGCAGGGTCAGGGTGTTCGGACATCTTTGCAGACTGCAGAGTAGATCACTATGACAGTGAAACATACGATAAGTACATACATTATATAATATCCATACAATTTTTTTAAAGAGAAAAGATCTGTTACAAACCTTTGGTGAATGTTGTTTGGGAAAATCAGTAGTACGTATTTCATAAAAAAAAAGAACTTTCAATGTGTTATTGATGGTATGACTGTATATCTACATACATAGGCCCACAATTAATGCTACTGTGTTTTAGATTTTACATATTAATGCATAATATTACATGAATACAGTCATAATACTATACATCAACCAATTTTATCCTCGAACGTGAAAGACTGCTGATATCAAACGGAACAATATGTATTATGTATATAGATACACAGACAATCAATTAATGCCACCTTCCAAATCACAAACATAATTCAGCGTTTCCATGGAGAGCGTGTCAGCGTGAGCGCACGTGAGCGTGAGAAGAGCGATCCGTTACGAAGTTACGATGTTGTGGTCTGGTTCTGGATACGGATACGGTTAAGGAGAGTTCCTTAGTTACGATCTGCGATCTGCATGGTGCATGCTGAATGTGAATGTGAATTGTGAATGCCCATGCCGGTTTTGTTATTATTTTGTTATGGAGGCGGAGTCTAAAGTCTAAATCTCCGGATTCGGTTGCTGAAACACTCGTAGTCACGTGGCTTTAGGTAATATGCTTCTATTGGCTGCGCGACTGAATCTCTTGCCGAAACACTCAGCCATCTTTGTGGGCAACTGTATGCAGTACGGAGGTAAACAGCTGGTAAACAAAACATTAAAAACCGTGAAAACCAGTTAAACCTTATAGAAGCCAAAATTTCAAAATATCTACCAGCTCTTGCCGAAGGTCTGCAACTTCTGCCATTGCCTTCTACCCATGTAGTATACAGATATCCTTCGCCCTGCAGAGTGCGTACGAGTGGCAGGCAGGTGACAAGTCTCAGTTGTAATTTAAAACGATGGAACCCACGCAGCTAGATGTCAATAATGCGAGCAAGGCTTCTTTAGAAATGCCACCCCCGTCTGATGATGAAGGTGATAATAAGAAATCTAGATTTTATCATAATAAGGATATTATTTGCGAACCAAGTATTTTTAACAAACTTATTGGCTATTTCATTATATTTAGCAAATGAACTGACGTCACTTAAAAATAATTCCTCTCATCTATGCATGTATATTTAAATTTGCAACTTGTCAACGTGCAGGGATTTATTGCTTAAAAAAGAAGAAACTTAAAGTTTTGCTATTGCTGAATTTATTAAGGAAGTTTGTGAAATTTTAAAATCATAATATGAACCATCTTTAGTACATAGATCCGCATATTATATTATATACTGTATTTTTATATGTATCTATTGCAAAAAACAAAATTGTATAGCTACATGCTCTGTTTAACACGTCATAGCTGATGTTCCATGGAAACAACCACCGTGGCCACTACCACCAATTAAATGGAAAGTCACATACTGTGCTGTGCGTGGTTGTCCAAACATGAGGAACAATTTGAAAATCAATAGTGAATACGGCATTTCTTTTCACCGATTTCCCAAAAATCTAATTAGGTGAGTAAATTAGGTCGTCCATTTTATGGATCTAACAATAAGTATGGACAAAATTGTATCTTAAATTATTTCAGGTGCAAAAAATGGCTGGACTTTTGCGACAATGAAATGCTTAGCGACTATCAATTAGAAAGTTTATTCAGCAAGTCAGTGATTTGCTGCTGGCACTTTGAACCCTCTGAAATTTCAGAAGATGGTCGAAGCAGACTTCTTTACAATGGACTTGTACCTCACGTGAGACCACCACGCGATAGAAAAGTCATTGAAATATTGTCAGATAATGATATTCCCCAATGTGACAAAAAAGATGGGCAAGAATCCACTAACAAGTATAAACCCTTTAGACATTTCTCTCTAGCAGTCTCCTAACTTATTGTTATCATCTACAGATGCTACTTGCCAGTGCGACCAATTCACCCCAGGAAAAAACCAAATGTGCTTCGAGTCACTACCTTTAGTGCATTGCAATTTGAGCAGGCTTTGGCTCCAAAAAATATTCTTGATCTATCAGAATCAAAAAACGTTTTAATCCTTCCTAAGCAACCAAGGTATTGCATTTAGCAAAAGCGTTCTTGCGATTGATTAATTGTTTTATTGATCAGGCTAACTACGGTTAATGCTACAGCAAACCAGTCCTTGTTGCCAGTTCAAGCTATTCAAAGAATTGTGTGGAGCAAGAGGTACCATGGAGCTAAATTCAATATAAATGGAACGCGCAATTATTATTTATTTTCTCAGGCCTCAAAATTCCCTACCTGTTGTTAGTTCATCAACAACCACTTTGGGTTCAGATACAACTAAAAAAAGTATGATGCCCAACTCAGCAATTTTTTGCCCTGCTCGAAAGAGGTAAGTCAGAATTTTTTTGCAAGAAACCAATCCCAATCCTGTTTAGATTGGTCAAGGTGCATGAAATATCAAAAGATGTCGGGCGGACAACTGGTCGCAGCAACTCGGAGTAATGAATATTAATTATCTCATTTTCATTATAGTAATTATTATTATTCTTTCAGAAGTGCCCCTGTGTCGGAGAATTCTGCAAGCCAAGATGACGAAAACTACAAGTATATTTATGCCATGACTTCAACATTAAATTGTTTGTAATTTTTATATCAGTAGATTTGGAAAGACGCTGGACGCTCTATCATCAGCAAGAGTTATCTACATCTTGCTGGGTCCTAGTTTAACAGGTGTGGTCCCTTTGGAAACATTAATATCTGCCAGCACAAAAAACTCAATGGGCTCAGGAAATTCTCTTGAAATAGAAAGGTGTATTTTGATTTTGATTTTTTTTTCTTCAAATATTAAGATCTATTACAGCTCAGGAAAGCAAACTGATTTGACTGAATCGGAAAATCCAAATAGTGCGGATATTGAAATGTGCAAAAGTACCTCATCCAGCCCCTCTGAGGAACCTGTTCCTATGAAAAAGCTGAAGCTATCCATCAACGCGGAGAATGCCTCTGAAATGCAGAATGAATCTGGCAAAGATAATGACACGCCTCATCCAAAATTACCGGGCTTAACGCCGTTTAATCCAAAGGGTTCTTGTGGCATGATGCTTAAAGGTTACAAGCCCACCGAATCATACCTCTATGCTGTGACAGACGCGGTCACTTGGAATGTACCCAATGGAGTGCTGCTGTTTTTTTACAAAAATCGCTTAGACCCGGCGCTGTCTGGAAGAATATCCACCAAACCTAATATTTTAAGCAGAAATTCCGGAATGTTGTCAAAATATCTGGTGCCTAAGATTAGGCATATTGGCCATGCAATATTTTGGAAGGGAGAAATCATCACAAAGGAATTCTTATCAACACCTCCTGCAACAACAGAAGAAATATTTACAAGTTCTTATGCTGAGAGCACAAGCCATTTTTTCGAGATTCCAAGAAGAACTTTGACTGGCATAACAGAGGATTATCCAAACTGTGGTATTTATGAAATTTTTTATACGAGTTCATTTAATTATTAAATGATTGCAGGCGTAAATGATAACAAATCTTCAGATCCGCTTGAAATATATGATGAAAAATGGGAAGTTTCTCAAAGAAGCACTCCAGAGACCCAAGGCAGCGGGTCAAATTTCAACGAGAATGTGTCCAGTTCAAGAGTTCTTCCCGTTTTGGGCGTCACTCCTTCCTTCCTACCCCAAACAATGATGCCTAGTGCCATCATACAGAAAGTACCTTCGAGCACCCAGCCAAATACAAAATTGTTAGTGATGACCAATGGCACACTGAAGACCGTGGTAGCGGTGGATCCTGTGCAGGTGCCACAGTATGCTGTGCACGCCTTTCAAGCGCCAGTTGCTACAAAAGAGAAACATAAAGGTGGAGAGAAAGTGAACACTCTTCGGATTCCTGCTAGTCTCATTCCCATCCTAAAAGATAAACTTCCCATGCTGATTGGCAAGGAGGGCGAGTTCAAAGTTGGAAAAAGCAGCTTCCAGCAAATCCTTGGCGTACTGGATGAATTTAACTTCAAAGTAGACAAATCTGGCCGAGTTTTGAGGAAGAGTAAGTTTCAAGCAAATCACATTAATACGACTTCAGGGCAACCTTTATCCACCCAAGAAGGACCTGCGAAAGAATCAGGTTTGCACACATGCTTAATCACCTCTAAATTAATTCAAACATATCGTGAAATTATTAATTCTTCCTCCATGCAGATGCCGAGAAGAAACGAAAGGTGATCAAGGGCCCTGTTGAAAAAATGCACAAGGAAATTGTTCTGCTCAGGCGAAGAAACAAGTATTTAACAAAGCAGCTTGAGAAGTCCAGAAATAGACCATTGACAAAACAACAGAAGCGGGAAGCGACAATAGAAACCCTGAGGGATGTTTTTAGCGAAGATCAGTTCATGTTTTTCATCAGTCAGTTTACTAATGCGACCAAGGCAGGGAGTTATGGCCACAGATATGAGCCAAAGCTATATGACTTCTGTGCATCTTTGTACCTTGAGAGTCGCAGAGTGTACAGAAAACTCAGAATGATGTTTCATCTGCCAGACTACAAGAGCGTTCTAAAAAACGTAGCAACTCCTCAGTATTTTGTGTTTCCAAAAAAACAACACAAGAAGGCAACAAGTAGTCTAGATGCTTCTACTAGCACAAGGTATATCATTAAGAACTGCAAACATTTTTCAATTGATCTGGTTCATACATTTTAGTTGTGAAGGTAAAATGAAGATTGAAGGCCACAACAGTAACAGGTATTAAATGTGTCATATTTTTACAATATTGCTGTAGAACTTTTAGTTTCGATTTCAAACAAATGCATCAAATGGAAAACTACTGTAATAATTACAAAAAGGTTGAAGGTTACATAAATCTTTCTTGATTTCATTATATGCCTGTACCAGGAAAGGAAAAAGCTTAAATGTGCACTTTGTTGATGCAACAGAGGCAGCGTAAGGCTACATAATACAATGTAATCTGTCATTGAGATGCAACACAAAGTGAGAGAACACAATTTCCATTACATGTTGTTCTTATTGGTACATGCAATTTTTTTAGTTTTCATAGAAAAACCTTGGATCTTCATGTGTCAATCAAAAAATCGACTCATATATACTATTTTTTTATTACATTCTTATTTTCGTATTATTAGAATGAAAGCTTGTAAATTTTATTAATTTTTCGTTTTCTTTCAGGGAATCTCGTCTGAGAGATATCGCTATAGAAGTGACTGCTGAACAACCTGATAATACTCGGGATGAAATCGCCATTAAGGATGAGGGCATGTAAATATGTGAACTTTTTCATAAAATGTCATTTTTTAACTGAGCGAAATTATTATTTTTTAAGTTTTTTTGCAGGAAAATAGATTACTGGAAAATCTATGACAGCTGCTTGAATATGTTTCTAACTAAAAAGATGTCGATAGTGCTTCCAGGCCCTAGCAGTAAGGTTTTTAGTAATGTAAAATTCAAAATTTGAATCATTGTTCTCCACCTATCACAGTTGAAAATATATTTTGTAGTACAATAATATCCCATAGTTTTCAATGGAAAAAATATCCCACTACATACGTCACTTTTACTTTATAATTATCAAATTTTTTATGTTATCCTTTTTGCATTTTACTAAAACTTGTTTGTTTACATTTTATTTTTTTAAGAGCAAAGAGCCCAGGTTCATTTTTTAACCATTTCAACTAAACTTTGTAAGATGCAATAAGCACGCACGTGATTTAATTTTTTGAAGTCGGTATAGAGTAGGAGCAAGAGTAATTATATACATACATATAAAAAATCCGCACTTAGTATATTTACAGGGAAATTGTCCTGTAGCAACTCCAGCCTGTTGAGCAGCCTACCTCGCTTACTTCTATTCAAAACACCCTTTTAAATTGGCTTTCAACTGATGGAAATACTCTTGACTTAGCTAAGACATTTTTTCCCGCTCTAGATTTTTTAAGAATATATGCTGCACACTTTACGTTAAGTAATGTTTGGCTGTAAATCCAATAAATTCAAGACAGAAAAGTAAGGAAAGAAGCGTTTTTTTTGTCCTTTTCCTTCGCGCCACTTTTTTGCTGAGGTCTCATCTTGTTCAGTTGGTCATCCTTATTAAGGGGATAGGATCATTGGCAGCAATGAGCAGCTGCAGCAGTTGTTCTGCTACCAAACACAAATAGAGTCAATGGCGACGGACAGTTCTTGTGATAGTTCTACTGCACCTATAGATTTTCATTTATCTTCTTCAACAGATGATGGTGGCAGCAGATTTCTGAGCCACGGAGAAAAGTGTCCATTGTGCAAGAAATGCCGTAGCAAATTTTACTGCAGAGATTGCGTTAGGAGAGGAGACTTCTACCGATCAACTGCGCTCATGGAGGACAGGTATACAATCATCATTTCTGCGTAAAAATCGTAATATTGTAATTGGTCCTTACGAACAATTGCGTTCAACCTTGCACGCGACGAAGGAAAGATTTCCTATGCCAAAGTACACACGCTTACGAAGCATGTTGTGCATTTTATGTTGAATTCATTCGCAGAAGCATAATTTTACTAGAACCATTTACGACTTGATGAGAATGGCTAATTTTTTAATGAATAGGAATTATTGCAATATAATTGGTGCTAGCAGAAACATAATGCGTAACATATGTACGCTGAACATGCACATTTTGCTCAAGATTATCAAGATGCGATTTACTCTACAGACATGCGCCAAAACAATCACTTAATTCTACTTATTATCCGTTATTGATAAAATTATCTTGAAAATCATTTAATTATTCATTTATTTTATCTGTTGAGCATCGCTTTGCAACGTTATTCGTTGGCATTTCATTGAGCTGGATTGACAGTGTTTAATAAATCTGATACATTTTATAAAAAAATTATAGATATAAATAAATCTGATAATATACAATAAATATTTCAACACCATTATTAAACAAGTAAGAAATCTATTCACTCGAAGGAAATTATGATAAATCAATATTTATAAAGGACTTTCACTCTTAACTATCCATCCTGAGAACAGCGCAGACATTACGCATAATATAAGTTGGTTTTCATTGACAATCATATTTATTATGGCTCAATCAAAAAGCCAACACGTTTTTTAGTTTTAAATTAATCTTTATTGTGGTTCAACAGGGCTATTCTGCCCCCATGCAAGTGTCATATCCAGACAAATAAAAATACATAGTAATATATCAACATAAACATAAAAAGGGTAGTAAATTTGTTTAAGTACTCTTACTTGAAGAACTGCTCCTTTAAAAAATCTTGGAATGCACTTCAGTTTTCTATCAGGCACAGATTTGGTGGAAGATTGCTCCACAGGCGGTAGCATTTGATTTGAACTTGATAGTAGTTTTTAGGCACTTCCACACATACAGAGTGAGCCAGCAGTTTTATTCTTCGCACTCTCGTCCTGCCAAAAATATTGGCAACATGCATTTTGGATTGTGGCTACTAAAAAGAGCTCAATTAAGGTGGACTGATTTTGTGCAAAATTATGTCTACCTAAAACATGCAGGTTTGTTCTATCTACTACGTTCAATATTTGAAATTTAAAAAAACTTTTTTTCCACGTTTAACATAATGTATTTATTTACTCTGCAATACTTGGAGCTTATTTGATTGACAAGCACTGAGATTGCAATAAACAGTATCACCGTAGGCAAAATTACTCTTGGAATTGCGAATAGGAATTTTATTTAAAACCAATTACAAAAAAATGTTTCATTTCCTTTCGAGGAAATCAGAATGCAAATATCAGTTCTCACGTATTTATTAAGAAACAGAGTTTTACAACGCAACAAAAATAAACCCTTGGGTTGTGAAAAAATGCAGTTCAATGGAAATCTATAATACCTCGTCTATTTTTTTTTTCTTTTCAAAATTGGCCTTCATATCAGATAATGGACTTGCGGCATTTTCCTGCTGCGTCCCTTCTGGAGCCCGGTGAGCAATTGAGGAGGGGCGCTTCAATGATGTGGCGGTTGCCCAGAGCCGGGGCGCAGTTGAGTTCCATAGTGGTTTCGTTCACCGTGAGCACACTTCCCAGCTGGATGGTGTTGCAGGGGCCGTCGGGCGTGTCCAGGGGAATGCATTGGTCGCTCCTGCGCGGCTTGACCTGGCCATCAGGGCATCGGTTGTGTGTGCACCTCACCTTGCGGCTGGTCTTTGAGAATACCAAGAACTCGTGTTCTTTGCAGGGTCCACGGCGGAAGAGCGGGAAGCACTTCTCCTGCAAGCCAAACATAGTTGTTTTCGTTGCCCATTATTGATCAAGGATCTGGTTGTATTTGTTTATTTTTTAACTAAACTTTAGGCAATAAACTCCTAAAGCGTGTGCATTCAAAACAACCATCTTAATCCTAGCTGATCTCCGCTGGGGGTCAAAAGGCGGAGATAAAACTGAAAATTCGTCTGACCTGACAATGAGATATGATTTTATGTCAACGGTCAATGCACCTTATCTGTCGGTTTGGGCTTCCAGTAGACATGAGCCGGTTTGCAGTCGCAGGCGCCTTCGCCGGTTTCAGTCAGGGTGACGTGCATGCCTTGCGGACAATACGACGTGTCTCTGACCTGGACGCAGGTGTCGTTGAAATGCACCGACGGGAACTTGCAAGCTGCCTTCTTGCAAATGGGCTTGAGTCTGTCCTCGCTCATGACCAGCCACTCGCCAGTTTCGCACGGACCTATGGGGTGGCATCCAAATTAACTCCATTAACCGACAAGACTTTGTATACCTTTGGCGAGCAGAGTTTCGCACTCGCTGGTCCTCTCGAACCACACGGTCTGGTTCAGGGAAATGGAGCACTCCTTGTTGGGCCCCTCGAGGATTGTCTGCTGTCGCAGGGCACGGCCCTTGGTGCTGGCTCTCGCAGCCGGCTCGACCATGTTGATCTTGTCATTTTTCGCCAGGTCCATGGCGAACAGGAAAAGCACGATCAAAAAGGCGTAGAGATTTGCTGCGTTGGCCTCCATCTCCGCTGAGCGCCCCAGCAACACTAAACTCGCTCACTATTATTGAAAGCCGGCGGCGCACTTGGCCATAACTGTGTCACTGCCTGTGCTCTTTGCTATTGTTGTATGCAGTTTGCTACTTCCGTTCTGCGTATTTGCAAATCACTTACTGGAACCAGGTTTCGCTAAGAATTACTTAAAGCAATTAAAATAACGAATCGAGTTTATTAAATATATATGTATTAAATTATGTTTGTATTATTTATAGCTTTAATTCGCCGTTAAATAAATAAACTAGTCTGGCAACTCATGCCAGAGTGGGGTCAGTAACGGGATTGTGTGTCAAATAATCAAAGATTAAAACTTTTATTTCGCTTCTCATCCTTATACAACTGTAGTTGTCTAATGCGTGCACTCGTAACGAAAGCAATGCAGAACATGCATTATATGAAAGCGCATCGAAATTCACAATAATTTTTTTAATGCAATTCAGCGCCACGTAATGGCATTCAGAGGAAATGATTATATACTATTCATACATTCAAAGCGTAGGCCATATTTTCCGCTGGTTTAATCTGGATTTTACTGGGTGAAGTGGCAAAAATCAACCAATTTTATAAACATCAGGAATAACAAAGTATGTTTCATTCTTTAGATTGTAAACCTTTTTCTGATAAGTCATTTGAATTTAGTTGAAAATTACCTTTGGGCGTAATTTAATTATGACTTGACGTCTGCGACAGGTCTGTCTGATTCAATTGCAATGCACAAACAATCAGTATCCTACGCGAAAAATTATAGTTCACATCCCTGTGTGCAGAACTATTTGCTTATTTTGGAGTACTCGTAAAAAAATATTTCCGTTCAATCCTTGATCATATTTAAAAAGGGTCTTTCATCTTTTGGCAGACCCTCTGCGATCGCAGGCCTGATTGGTTCGACGCACTTGCCGCTGAGCCAAAAATATCAAGAGCGTTGCGAAATGCATTACGCTGCTGGTGCGCATTTTCGCTTCTTCACGGCTCGATCGCGTCCTTTTATCTTGTCGTGCGTTATGTGGTGCCGCAAATGCGTCCTGCTGGAGGTGGCCAGGAATCGGGGTCGCTGTGGCATTTGCGACCGGCAGAATGTCAGTGAACCGGAAAGTTTTGTCGAAGAGTGAGTCAGTTGTTGACCCCTGCTTGCTCCAGAGATAAATATTTTGTTGTCAAATCGAATCTTAGTGCGTGCCAAAATATGTATGTCCATATTCCAACATCAATAATTTTTTAAGTCATTTCGGTTTTGACAATCTGATGCGTTTAAAAAATGGAAAAATTTATTTTGATGACAGTGCGTTGTATTTTGTTTCTAATTGTCAATAAAATAATAGAATGATTGACCATTATTGTTCGCTAAAATTGACAGTAATAAAAATTAAGTTGCACAATATGGACTTCTTATATGGAACAACCAACGATTTTCGGATTCGGATTGTCAACGTTCTAACTAAGAATAATTATTTTGTCCGCAGCTTTTCTGAAATGCAAGTACAGCTACAGAGAAAGAAGAGACTGAGGGCCGAATTGCAAGAGAGTTGTGAGGCCATACTAAAGAAGAAAGAGAGAGCAGAAAAGCTTGTAATTACAATTTTGAGTTGAACCTAAAAGCACTTGACATAATGACCTTGATTTTTTCAGAGGAAAGATGTGGATGCCTGCAAAGAGAGAATTACGCTCTTGAAATCTATATCGTCCCAATGCAAGAACGACTTCATTTCCGGTAACAATAACATTAATTGATTTACAGGTGTCACAATTGTAATTTTAGATCGGGCCATGGCTCGAGATTTGACCCGTGAGAATAAGCTGCGCTCTGACCGACTTCCAGTTTATGAAAGCAAAGTAAATAGGCTAGAAGAGTTGGTTCAGGGCTCAAACTCCAAACTGGAATCCTCCCGTCGCGAACTACAAGTGAGATAGCGGAATTTAAAGTCTGTGCCATTCTCATATTTTTTTTTATCAATCGCAGGCATTGCAACAATTGATTAAGTCAGTCGTGCAGAGGCGGGCGGAGCAACTGTTGAAATTCATTTTTCCAATCACAGAATTTATTCCTCAATGCAAAAGGTAACAGGATAAAAATTGCATGAAAAGGTGCAGTTAATGTGATAATTTTGTATACAGTGAGCACTCTGATGGCATGGAGAAAATTCCGTTCGAAATCGCAGAGGCGTCCCAAATGACATTTGTTAGAGGCCAATGGGTCGGCAGTGATAGCTCTGGGGAGGTGCACCACTGCATTGTTGCACCCATCCTTCCAACATCTGGCGATTACTCGGCCTACAACATGTGGAGTAAGAGCTTCTTTATTTTGTTGCATAGTTTACTTGATTGTTATTACTATATTTTTTTTTTAAATTTAAGTTGCAACCAACAAGGATGGAGTTCACGGAGCTGGTGTGTCAACAGATAAAATTGAGCTGAATTCTGCGTATTCCATCACCGCAGCCTTGACCTACACGGCTCAACTTGTGAATGTCCTCGCTTTCTATTTGGACGTTAGACTTCCCAAGAAGCAGCATTACAGGTATTAAAATTATTGACCTTCTCACTAGAAACCGTTTTGTGATTAAATCCAGAGTTTATCAATAATAGGAATTAACGTTTAAATTAAATTTCAGTGACTTTTGCAAAGCAGAGATGACAGATCAGCAGTTTGCTCGCAGAGTTGCGCGACTGAACGCAAACGTCCTCCATCTGTGCTTCAGCCAAAACATTCCTCCGTCAGTACTCCACCCTACCCGAACACTGCACAACGTGCTTCAGCTTTTCAACAAAGACGTCAGTGATCTGGGAAGGTACACATATAAACGATGCCTTATGAGGTTTACTAAAATTCAAAATCCATTCTCTTGCAGACAAGGTCATGTGGAGGTTGACACAGATCTAATAAGTTCGCTGGAGGATCAACTGATTCGCGATCTCGAGGCATTTGAAGGAGACGACGATGAGACGTGCTCTGATGGGGATGATGGAGACTGCCTTCCCGGTGGATGGGAATCGGTATATTTTTCTTAAGTTCGAGAACGCAGGAAATGATAAAAACCTTTTGACCAGGTTCCATCACTGCCGTACCAAGAGACTGGCGCAGGCGCACTCACCGACAGCCGCGCTTTGGTATCTGCCCACGGGAGCGTGGTCAATACCAGTGTAGCAGGCGGACTGGTTACGAGTGCAGCCGCAACCCTAGCGTCATTTTGGCGAGGATGGACAGCAGGTGGCAATAGGTGATATTTTTGTCAAGAAAAATCCTTTATTTTATTTTGCTTTTTGATCCATAATGGCTTTTATACAATGATGCAATATATATAATAAAATAGCATTTATAGAAACAAAGAGTTTCAATTGCACACAATTTCAAACCTTGTTAAGAATTTTGTACACTTCATTATGCTTTTGGCTTTGAATTTGACCTTCAACCTGCTGGATTTCTTCAACTTGTCGCAAGAGACGCTGGACCTGAATAATCAATTGCATGAGTGCTGCCAAAGTATTCAAGTAACTAAATACATACCTTCAGATCCAAGTTGTTATCCATTAATTCAAATGGTTTTCCATCATGATAGATGCCACTAAAAAATGTTTCGCAATCTGAGAACGCAGCATTGGTCTGCAGTTCGCTTTGAAGCTTCTGCGTGCGGTTACTTAAATATGAATTCCAGGGAAGTTTTATCTTTGCAGATTTCTAAATAAAAAATATAAATCAACATTTTGTGAGTATCTACGATATCATCGGTAAAACAAATAAAAAATATGGCTTTTAAATTAAATTGAGATATTACCACACGGTTGATTTTTAACTCCAGGATCTGTTCGAGCTTCTTGGCGCACTTGGACGACTTCGCTTTGCGATATTGTTCTCTTTCATACAGCTTGTTGTAATAAATCTCTGTAAAAAAATTATGAATAATAGCATTTAAATTTATCAAAATATGCAAAATCGTAAGAAGTCACAAAAACAAAGAATAAGAAGTACATATATATATATATATATATATATATATATATTGTATCTAAATTAGAAAAATATAATTTTTTGGACATTTTATGTACATATTATACCTTCATCATTTTCAGTAGTCCCTTCAGCTGGATTTGAGTCACTCATTTTCCTTTTAGAAGACAAGTAGTGGTTAATATTAGGAATAAAAAACCGTATGTAACGTGAACCTCAGTTCAACAACAACTGCGACTGCACCCTGAGAATTATGTAACTGCGGCCTGTGTGCAATTTAGTAAACAAAACTTTTGCTGCTGGTCGCTGGTCGCTGGTCCAGTTCCAGGTTCCAGTGATCCGCTGATCGAGTAAAAGAACCGCCAAAGTTTAAGGTGTGCGCTGATAGGTTCGTTCGTTCGATTCGTTCGTTCATTGGTTGGAAGAAGTCCCGCCTATGTCAACAATTTAATTCAACGGTCAAAACGTCCCGGCAATGTACCCTTCTATCTACCGCTGTACCGCACTCGCTCTTGTTTGTTATGAGCTTGAACTATCCCTAAAAGATTTCAAAGTTCGAATTGAGGAATAAATCGATTAAATACAAAAGTTAGCAGCTATCCAGCAATTGACACGATCATACAGGTACGTGAATGATGATGTACATATTAGGTTATCGAAATGAATTTTATTTTGATTTCCTGTGAGTTGCATGGTTGTAAAATATACAGTATGTATTACAAGCATATTTTATGCACAAATAAAGATTATTATTATTATTAATGACTTAAAATGCGTCTAGAATCATAAATTATAACGTTATGTAATGTAGAAACTGAAGTTTATTTCGTTTGTTATAAAATAAATCATGCATTAAATTTCAAAAATTTAAAATTAAGAAATGTGAGAGCAATCATAATAATTATGTTTGTATGTATCTATAATTATGTATTTAATAAATCATTTTTTTGCAGTGCACCATGAGAGACATAAATTTGACCAGCAAATGGAGCAATGAAAATAAATCCCGGCAAAATGCCAGTGTAACTCCTAACAGGTTTGTGTTTCCGTCTAAATCACAATGCTTTCGTGTTATAATTAAAATTAATTCTGTCCATTATCATTTATTTTAATAAAAAATGTATAATATCATGCAGTACGTCGAAAGCTACACCAAAAGACCCCCTTAATTCATCAACGACCAATGTGACTATTGAAATGAAAACATTCATCACTCCAAGCAAAAGAGGAAAGGATGGATTTGCAACTCCAAAGAGTGCTGCAACGTCCCAACAAAAGCCTGGCCAGTCTATTTCACAAAGAAAAGCCTACGCTTCCGGTATGTGTTGAGTTATGATGTAATATAATTCCATTTTCACTACTTTGAAAATCTTTTGCAGGTACTGACTCCACAACGACACCTGTTAGGAATTTCACAACCCCCAGTTCTTCATTCAAAACGCCTGATTTGGTCAGGTCAAATTCAGTGAGTCAAAAGCGGAAGCTATTCAACACACCAACAACCAAGCATCCTGACACGCCAATTCCTAAAAAGAATGCAAACCAAAGTCTGCACACTTCAATGGTGGAGTCTGAAGAGGAATGCAATGTAACTGTCGCAGTGCGAGTCAGACCCCTAAATTCAAAGTATGCATTAATATAATCCGATTATTAATGTAAAACGATTTATTTAAAAAAATCGCAGAGAGCGAGGCGAGGGCAGCACTATTAAAACTGATGAAGAAGGTGTTGTCACTGTTGAAACTTCAGATGGCTCAACCCTTAGTTACCAATACGAACACTGTTTTGGGCCTGATGCTACTCAAATGGAGGTGTTCAGAGACTTGGTTCACCCACTTCTGACCAAAGCTCTAGAAGGTTACAACGCTTGTCTCTTCTCCTATGGACAGACTGGATCTGGCAAGACATTTAGGTAAATTTCGTGTGAATTAAGCTTTTTCCTAAACTTTCATTTACTCAATTCAAACTATCTGTCCAGCATGATGGGCATTGAAGCTGTTGACGGATGCAAAATGGGCCGAGAAGCGGGCATAATCCCTCGCTTTGGGTTTTCTCTCTTTGAGAAGATCAATAGAGGCAAGCTGAAGGTGTCTATAGAAGTGTCATACTTTGAGATCTACAATGAAAAGATCCGAGATCTCCTGAGTGATGATCTGGGCCCCAGCCTGCGCCACCAGGCCAAGCCAACGCTCAGAGTCCGGGAGCATCCCCAGGACGGCCCCTACGTGGAAAATCTCACCGTTCAGTCAGTCAGCAGCTTTGATAGTCTCCAAGTAAATGTTTAACCTAAATATTTTGAAGTTATTGTAAATTTCTCATTCGCTAGGGTTGGCTCCGTCTTGGTTTGAGTCGCAGAGCAACGGCCGCTTCGGCAATGAACGACAAAAGCTCCAGGTCTCACAGCATTTTTACCATCACCCTGACGCAGGGCCCCAAAAGGAGTAAGGTGCACCTGGTGGATCTTGCAGGCAGTGAGCGTCTGGTGAACACCTGTGCCACAGGAGACAGGCTCAGGGTATGCGTCCAATTTGGCAGCTGCGTCTTTGCATGAGCTGTATGCCCAACTTACAGTGTGCAATGTCTAATTGTCTCTTTGTCTATTGTTTTCTGCTTAGGAAGGTGTGCGTATCAACACATCCCTTCTGACGTTGGGAAAGGTGATCAACGCCCTGGCGGACAAGACAAAGAAGTCCTTTGTGCCTTATAGGGATTCAATGCTGACCTGGATCTTGAGTGTGAGTACAGTTCACAAATTCATCAGCCTTGTCGGAAATTTCTAGAATTATTGTTCTACAAATTTAAACAGCCAGGGTTACGTTTTTAAAACATTTTGTTTAATTTAAAGCCTAACAGAGCTTATTAGTTTTGGTAAATCCAATAGTATAAAAATTACAATAAGTTAGTGAAAATCGAAAGAAAATGGCGAGCCCATCGTCATCCTGACAACCACCTGACCGCACTTGCACGCTCTTCCGCATTTGCAATTCGAATTTTTGCAGAATTTGTTGACGCAGGTAGTGCTGGCCCCAGTCAGCGAATTTCCCTTACACGAACAACACGAACCTGTAACACAATTAGTGCTTGCACACTAATTAACCAGCCAAACTTGCTTGCGTGCTCACCATTATTGTTGTTATTGCGTGGTACGTCCTTTTTGCCTATCTGCGGCTTCATTTTTACAAGTGTGTTATCTGATAACGCACTTCGCCTTTTTAAACTGTTTGTTTTCACCCGTCGCTGCGCCTCTTTTTTGTCAGCCAACACTTTTGCGTTGGTGTGCAAAGGGACATGCGCGTGACTGCCAGCATCACCAGAAGGAGCCCCAACGTGGCTATCCCGTGCATACACGGAAAATAGGTGGCTTGAATTCAACAAATGCATATTATTTATAGCCGAGAGCTTGCGAAATAAGAGGAACTGAAGTCACTGTCCGGCGTGCATGAGTGGCTGCCGTAAACATTGCTTGATTGCTCTTTGACGCTAGACTAATAGCAATTTATAAGAACAATCTTCAAGCCCAAGGGTATTAGAGTGAAATCAAAACGCAGTTCTTTTATGATTTTGCATGTCTAAAGTTGACGTTTATTTATTTATTTATTTCAGACGTTTTAAGTGAAATCAGACTTATTCAATTCCCAAACCGATTTTAGGCACATTAAATGCTTGAAAAAATAATATTATAACAGTGTAGCCACAATTATTATTTTCCTATACATTCAAAACATACACAGGAAAATTATAACTAACTAATTATTTAACAAATTCAATCAATGATATAATCCTTTTTTTTCAGTTTGTAAAAAACAAAATAAATAATAAGCATTAAAATTAATTAAAATACTTAATTTAACAGATAAGTCCTTTTTAGGAACAGAATTCACTACTCTAAGATTTAGTGCGGGCATTTTTGTACCAAACAATTGCAGTTCTCCTATCAGTAAAATATAGCAATCAAGTCTTATCTCTGGCGACACCACTGGTTAGAAGCCAACACCACATTTTGTGGCTCTGTTCCAAGTCCGTTCTTCGCATGCACTTTATTTCCCTTGCGCCTCCTCTTCATCCTCTTCCTCGATCGTGCTTTCGCTGTCCTGCCGCGACTTGCTGCGAATGTAATTGTTAAGTCGGCGGCGCTGGTTTGCTTTACACATCGGGCAGTTTTTGTGGTCGCCCGACTTTGAAGTCGTCTTGTGCCTTGGTTTTTCCTCCACTGCAACATTCATAATATGAATCATTTTTAACGGCGTATCAAAATGATAATAGTTGCAATTAATACTATGCAGAAAAAAACCTATTAACAATTTGCTTAAGTAAGCTGCGAAAATAAAAATGATGCAGTTTTGCAGTATCTCGTCACGACCAAATGCGCGTTTGCTATGGAAATTGCTTCAGAGCCTGACTAATCATCCTGTTGCCGTGCCTTACAAGCGATAAAAATGCTATTCAATGACACGGTGACCTTGTAAGAAAGGCTATAATTTAGAAGGCACCCTGTCAACTTGTCGCCATTTTAAACTGTAGCTCACCTTGAAATTTTACCTCAAAATTGACAAACTGTTTTTTTAACTTCATTAACACTTAATGTATCTACAACTTAATGAGGTGTTTTATTTGTAAGATTCTAAAATGCTTATCTATATAACAATAATCCTTCTCTAATGTCGTTGATTACTTTTAACGCTCTAAGCATTATCTAGGTTCACGTAAAGAAAGTCTATTAATATTTTGAGCTCTAATTTTTATGCACACTTAATCACATATTATTTCCGGCCGCTCCCATCTAAAAGGGTTAACAAACCGTACAAACCTGTGAAATTCAATTTTTAATGCAGTCGAATTCTTGAATTGAGTGAATTTTCAGGGTAAATATAGTTACTATATGGAGAGATATTGAACCACCTCGAATGTAGATAACGCGCTTATTTATCTCTATATTAAATAGCGAAATCATCAACGACTTGTGCCGCGTCACTTGGTGTCTGGTTAAAATAATGATCTTGAGAAAGGATCTAAGAAAGAAAGCTCTTTTTGTTTGGGCTAACTATAAGCATGACCATGGAACCAACAAACACGGTCTTGTATATATGAGCTCCAGAGCGCTAGCACTGCCAGCAGCTTTCACCAGCCTTACGGCAATAGTAATCAAAACAAAGCGACGTGCGTTGGTGCACGTTTGCATATTGCCGAGAGTTCCTTAGCTAGGACCCGAACGTTCAGAACTGTAAATTCAAAATTAATATCCTTGACCTACTAAAATAGACTCCGTGAATAATTCTCGAAATCCTATTAAAAAAAACCTTCGTTTCCAAAATGTTTCGGTTTTAACGGTTTTCTGCCTGATATTAATACCATTAGGAAAAAAAGACGGGAACCACGTCGCAGCGCTAAAAGCTACCTTTGGATTTGGACTTGTCAGGGCCCCAAAGGATGCGGTCGTCCTCGTAGTTATAGTAGTTGTAGCTGTAGGTGTCGGGCAGGTACATCAGGTCCATTGCGCTCAGGTTGCTCCTGCGACTCTGAAGGGACGACGACGACGGTTGTCGCTGGTGGTCGCTCTTGTTGGAGCTAGTGCGGGCTGGAAGAAAGCACGAAAGCATGTTGTGGCCTCCCCACGCCCGACGCCGCTTTTATTCCTCTCCACTCGCCAAGTCCAACAGCACGAATCGAGCGCTGCCGAAGCTCGAATTGCGCCTCTCTTTTTCTTTCGTCGCCCGTTGAGTACGTGCGGACGTGCAGCACTGGATCGGATCTTTTCTCAATGCCAGTTAGCGCCAACGTGGACAATGAGATTGAAAATAAAAATCCTGTCTGTGAGAGGGCATTCGAGAGTTCACCTGAGCTGATGGTTATTCCTTTAAAATTTGTATCAGAATAGCTCGTTGAAAAATATCATCGTTTTTAATCAGTCAAGGCAGGCAATAATACAAGAAGCCCATATTTGATATCGTTCAAAAATATTTAACTTGAATATCATTTTATTGAAAGAAATTATGAACTATTATTTTTAGTTTGTACTAGTAATAATTTCTTTGGTTTGTTTTTGGTTATTTCGAAAAGGAGCTGAACGAATGACTTATTTGTATATGCGTTTTAATAAATTTATTATTGATTAAAGGTTAGATTAAATAGAATTATTTGATTTTTTTTAATCATTTTAAATGGGCAAAACTAAATTATGAATTTTTGGACTCTGGATTAATGTTATCAAAGTTCAGCTCTTTCATTCTATCGATTATCAGCTATCTCAAATTTCCCAAATCGTTCGTACTGGCCGGCATACACGTAAGAACTTTAATCAGTATAGTATCCGATATTTTGTCTGGATGTTGTAAAAATCTGATTATAGTTCTCCAATCCATCCGTTCTTTTATCTACATACAAATCACTGTTGGTTAATAACAAATGGAATAATCTATCAATCAATTGCATCCTGAGAAAAAAATTTTGACCCCAAAATAATGTCATTTTTAAGATGTTAAAAAATTGAGTTGATTTGTTTGAGCTGATGTAAAAATTATCCATTTAAAATGAAATGTAAATTTCATGTTTATGTTTCGCGGGGTTAGTAAAGCTTTAATTAAAAATTAAATTTCATCATATATAGGTCTTTGAATTTGATATTCTATCAGTGAGAAAACGCTAAGAGATAAATGTTATCATGAAGACATTCTTCACAATATTTTTGTGGGTAGAAAGTCTCCTTTCTATTTCAAAATCAATGTCTTGTTGTTGCAGCTTAAAATTTAACTGAAACCCTTTTTTCGTGTCTACTATTTTGAACAACAGGCGCTTTTTTATCTCATACTTTCGTGTGTTCAAGCGAAAGCCAGGTTCGTTGAACTCGCCGAGTTTGTCTAAACATATCAATGTATCATATAACCTTCCTTCGTTTAACCAGTAGAAGTGTTCCCAAAAATTTAACGAAATTCTTTTCTTGTCGTTTGACATTAACCTTGGCCCCAATTAATTATTTGAGAATTTATTAGCGCGTCCTCCACGTGACTAAATAATGGCTCGTACGTGAAACCCACAATCGTAATTCTTTTCAACAATGCGCGGCAACGTTATCTTTTAGCTTTTGTAAGTACGAACACAAACGTGAGCAATATTTGTTATTTCTCGCAGCAGATCTTGATAATGGCCTATGTCGGGTAATAATAAAACTTTCCTTATTATTTTTTATTTTATTTATTTTTTATTTTTTTTTTGTGAAATATGAAGCTAAACTATTTTAGGTATTGGTATCAGTAGTTAGAAACTCGTCGCTTCCTAGAATTTTGCTAACCGAATTCATTCCATTTTAAAGATTTGTCCCCGGCAATCAGAATGTCAGTCAAGCTTACATTCTTCTCAAGACTAATACGTATATCAAAGCACCATAACTACAATATAATATATTAGCTTGCATTGGCTGGGCGAGGGTCCTATTTATTTCCCTTTGTAAGTACGGTCAGGAAAAGGGCTATTATCAAATTTTAAGTCGGCGTGGCGGCAATCTAAATCTGCATTCGTCAGAGCAGACTGACGCAAACCTACATACAGTTCATTCGCTCGTTATTAAGTAAGTAGTGTTGGACGTTTCATTAATAATTTGCGACCTTCATCGTGTTATCAAACAAAGGACGCGGGAGTTACGCAGTTCTTCAGACACGCACTTTGCCCAAATTTTTATCTATGAATAAGCGGCTGCGTGCCATGCCGGTATAACGCCTAGCGCACATATTTGCAAATTGTAAAGCATAGTTGCACAGTTAATTTATGCAGAGCAATTACATTATCAGATCGGTGCGTCACTGCAAAACAAACAACAACGCGAGTTGTGCGAGAGCTTAATTCGCACCTTCAATCCCCATTATTCATGCATCTCTCACATGTCACTTGGCTGTTCATAACAAATTTCTCACTAATCCCCTAATGCCCTAATAACGTGAGACAGTATAATTAGCAAAAAATAATGCTTGATTCTTTCTCGATTGCCTCACGCACGGTGACCTAATTTCCTAAGATGAATTTTTGCTTCAGGACTCTCTCGGAGGGAGCGCGAGGACAGTGATGTTGGCCACCGTCAGCCCGTCCAGCGTGTACGTGGACGAGACACTGGCCACCTTGAGATACGCGTGCCAGGCGAGGGCCATCGTCAACAAACCGCAAATTCAACTCCAGCAGGGTGCCACTCCTCTGATGCAGTAAGAAATGTTTGATTGTTTTCCAAACAAGGTCAAAATGATAATGCCAATTTCAATGTCTTCTCGTTCGCACTCGCGCCATTTAAAGTTGATATGTTTATCCCATACCCTATTCGTTAAATTATATTTCCCCATGGGTTGTTTTTTCTTTTCCTTTTTTGATAAAAATAAAACTAAACTCTTGCATTCATGGAAACTTACAATTACAATTTTATTATTCTGTCTTTAATTATACTAAAAAAATCCTCAGACGGCAGCTGCATGAAGAGATAGACCGATTGAGGCAGGCGCGAGAGGAGTACGTGAAGCGAGGCGCAGGACAAGAAGTGGAAGCGCTCCAGACGGAATTGTCGTCGGTCCGACAGAAGCTGCGGCAGGTGGAGGAGGAAAGGGCAGAATGGGAGAGCAAGGTTAAAGCCTCTGATCTTGACCGCTCGCGCCAGCTCGCCGCGTTGGCCCGCAAAGGAATCACGACCAGTGACAGGCCGGGGCTAATTTTGCTCACCTCTGACCCGTCCTTGTCGCTATATTATGCGTTGCCCTCTGAGGCCAAGCCAAAAATGGTGCTTGGCAGTGCTCAGCCACCCGCTGACATCATACTTGACTCACCATTAGTCGCCGACAATCATTGGTAAGGGCTTAATTTCTAAATGCTCTTAAAATGCAAAATTTTATAAACATTAACTGGTGTGTTGCAACAACAAAGTGAGACAACTTTCCTGGCTGTCTGAGATATATTTTTTATCAAAACCTATCTGCTATCTAGGGATTTTCGTATTAATCAACTTGCGAATACTATAAAATATTCCAGTTGATTTTTAAGTTAATTTCCATATTCACTCATGGCATATTGAATGCATGCAAAAGCAAGTGTGTCAAGAGGTAAATTTTTGAATTATTTATCATTTTTGTCTAAACACTTTTAAGTTTTTCTCGCATGTTTTTGTAAAACCATTGATGAAAGAAAGAATATTTAATTACTTTGAGAATAAAACTCAATTTTCAATTATTACATACCCAAAAAAGGTGGTTATAACCATTTGTAAAATGATTTTCACTCTGATTCCAGCTCTCTGGAGTTTAAGCAAAGCACTTTCTGGCTGACACCCTGCGAGGGGTGTGAGACGTATGTCAATGGCGCGTTAGTTTCTCATGAGACGCCTCTCTCGAACCGGGATCGTGTCGCCCTGGGAGGCGATGTCTTCCTTCTTCTCAACACCAACAGCCTGGACGTTTGTGATCTAAGCAATTTCGCACCCCTGGTCGATTACGAGTTTGCTAGGATGGAACTGAGCCTGGCGCAGAACGCGCGGCTCAATATGGAGCTCACTGCGGCCAAGCAGAAGGCTCTTGCTGAACTGGAAGATAAGAAAACGCAACTCGAGAAGCTCGGAGCGTCAAAGGTGAGCAATCAAAATGCTTTTTTATGGCCATGTAGACAAAATTAAATTCATATTTTAGGATGCTGCGGAAGCGGAACTCAAGTTGATGAGAGCCGATCAACAGAAGTTGGCTGCCGCTTTGAAGGCTGAAATCGAGGCTGAAAAGAATAGAATCGAGCAAGCAATGGCGCCCTTGAACATGAGCATCGCTCCTTCTTTCAACTCAGACCTCATTCAAGTATAGTTTTAAAATATCTTTGAAGGTGACCATTTTTCTATTATTTTCCATTTCACAGGAACTGCGATCTCTTGAACAGATGTCATCTCCTCCTGTAATGGGACTTCACGAAATACACTGTTTAGTGAAGGAAGCCAATCAGCGTTGCAAGCATTTAGGATTGGATTATGTAATTCATTACTTTATCTCTAAGATTCCGAAACTAATTCAAATATTTTACACAGAAATTTGCTCAAGTTCAAAAGGCGAATGCTGACCTGGCTTCTGACCAGCCAGCTCTGCAACCATGCATCAAAGTCAGAGTCTCAGACAAATATTCAACAATATGCAGCCACGGATTGTTCATGGAAGTGCTAGGGAACATCAGGGATAGCGAAGGAGAGGTAAGTTTCCAAAATAAATAGTTCAGGAATCACATGTAATAAATATATTTCGAATATCAGACCATTACAGAAATTGATTGGCCTAGACAGTTGGAGTGGGCTGAGAATTCTAGCGACTCTCTGAGCTCGGAAGAAAGCATATTGGTTGACATGGCACCT
Source organism: Cloeon dipterum (assembly GCF_949628265.1). Taxonomy (NCBI): domain Eukaryota; kingdom Metazoa; phylum Arthropoda; class Insecta; order Ephemeroptera; family Baetidae; genus Cloeon; species Cloeon dipterum. The sequence continues at coordinate 16,366,018 of NC_088786.1, forward strand.
TTCAACCGACAAAAACCTGTGGCAGCCGCAGCATCAGCAGGCGTCGACCCAGAGAAGTGTTTTGCCATCCTACGCGAAACTCTTAAGCAGCTTCAGAGTGTAGCTTTCAAACACCCAAAGGCGGACACATATTTAAGAAACATCTCCGACTCCATTTGCCAACTGGAAAGAGCCTACGTTCACCCAGAATTTGAGTCATTCCAGTCAGAAGTCTCCAGTGTCCATAGCGAAAAGTGTAACGACACAGCCAAGTCCGACTCGTGGCTGAGCGAGGCGCTTGAACGATTACGCAACACGTCAGTCACCTCATCTGTTGTTTCGTCGGCCGCCTCAACGTCCACGCTACTGCACTCTCCGCCTTCGATATCTGCGATTCCAGCAAAGTCCAACATCAGGCAGCCTTCCTTGGCTTATTCTCCTGGCAAAGAAGTTAGATTCAGCATTAAGCCTGCAAGGAAGAGGAGAAGTGGTCCGAAGGAAAATTGAAAGCTTACGTTATTTTTTTGCCAAATGTGGACTCTTCATTATCTATTCACAAGAGCAATTTTTGTCTTATGCTAATGTACAAAGTTGGGCTCTGCGTTATTACCAAAATATTTTTACAGGAATAGGCGCTGCGTCGTGTGCTAAATTGTCAAGCGCAATTTCTAGTTGATAAAACAAATGCGTACTTATGATGTTAAGTTATAATCCTTTTAAGTGTGACAAATTGTTCATGAAGAATAAATACACGTAACGAACAATGAAAAGGCTGAGTTTATTTTTCAATAAACAACAATATTTATATTTGCACTTTCGAAAAACACAAGCTGCACTAATGAAGTGCATCGTCCTTCACGTGGGTGGAGTGGGCATGACTGTGCTCTGCGCATCAGTGCCACTGCTCGGTGACGTGCTCTCTGACTCCGGAGGCACTGGTGGCTCAGGTGGCCACGGCTCTTCTGTAACGGTAACGTCAGGCGCGTGGTCCTCCTCGTCAGAACGTTCATTGAGGAAGTCGTCGGGCGTGGTGGCGACGGAGCCGGCCGGCGTCACGTTGGATGGGTTGCTCGGCGGGAACATGCCGGCAGCGATCTGCGTCGGCATCATCCCGCTGAAGTAATTGAGCAGGCCAGGCGCGCCCTCCTCGCTCAGCAGACTCGCTGAGAGGGACGACGGCGCCGTTGGCTCGCCTCCGACGAAGTAGTCAACAAGCGAAGCAGAGCCGTTTGGTGACGATGGGCCGCTTGAGGAGACAAACGATGGTGGACCACTCCAGCCGAAACCTGCAAGAGAAAGAGCGTGGCTCGAGTGAAATGGTTGGATGCAAGGCGTTACAACGACATTGACTTATCAATAAGTGCCCATGCAGGAGTGATCGCTGTAAACTTTATTTAAGAACAAAAAGTCATGCAGGACAAGAGGACGATGAGTTTAGTCTTACTGCTACTGCTCGGTGACTGAAGGTCGTTTGGCAATCGGGGCTGGTTTCCCCCCGGCAACTTTGGCGGCGAGGCGCAAGACGGTGGCGTTCGGAACGGCGCCGCGGTCATCCTCTCAAGAAACGCGTCCAGCTGGCGAAGGGACAAGGCGTTGTGCAACGTCTCCAGGGGCCGAATCGGGGGTACTCCGCCGCAACCTTCGATGGCTGCAAGTGCAAGAATAGGCTGATGAGACTTAATTTTGAGAGTTAACGAAGAACAGGGAAAAATGATAATTCCAAAATTACTTACTGCTTAAGAGAGCTGGATAAGGGGCGAGTAATCAGGGAAATGTTGAGTCAATTAATGCTTTTTACCTTGGGGAAATTATATTTAATTAACGGTAGAACCCAGGTAATTATTATAAAATGTTATAGGGGTTTTGTAAAATAAAATCGGATTTCTTTAAAATATATCCAATTTTCTATAGAATGATTACTGAAGGAGGTCTCAGCCAGCCGCGCTGTGTCGGCAAATTTTTGGTCACGTGGACAGCCGCCAGCCGCCGTGAATCTTGCTAAGCTGCGCCAGCCACGCCAGCCGCCGGTAAAAAAGTGTCAAAAATTAAAAAAGTGCAGGAGAAAAAATGTCTGGTGGCCCCTTCGGGCCGTTAAGCGCTATCAAACTTCACGTTCAAAATATTGTCTGCCGCGCCAGCCGCCAGTAACAATGGCCAGCCACCGCCGGGCAAAAAATTCGGCTAAGTCGGTCCCGCCAGCCGCCGCCTTAAAGCTCGCGGCTGAGACCTCTACTGAAGAGATACATGTCTTGAAATTTTACTTGGTTAATCAATTATTAAGAGATTGAGCTATGCCAAAAAGACCAATTTTTCTAGAAATAGTAAAAAAAATCATTTTTTTCCAAATCCATTACAATTATATTACATGGAATTTTGAAATCTAATTTTCAAATAGTTCTTTCAAAGGGTTTTGGATAGCTAAAATTTGATAAATTAAAAAATTTCGTTCAGCAATCATGGTTCAAATCAAGATTATACTTTTTTATCTCAGTTTTCTCCGTTATAATTGAGCTTGATTTAATAAAAAAGGAAAAGAGGAATAAGGATGCGCACCTGCGATGGTGGGGACATCGTGTTCGTGTTTAAGAAGGCATGGGGCGCTGACGGCCGCCGTGCCTCCACTGATGACGGCAGTGCTGAAGAGGCTGCTGGCGGAGGTGCCACCCTTGCTGAGCAACTTGAAGAGAGCAGAGGGCATCTGGTGTTGCAGCCGGTGACCCTCGGCACCTGCGTTCATGGGGGGTAAGGACGAGTGTGTGCTGCATGGCGTTGAGAAGGAGCGCACAAAGAACGAGGACAGCGGCGAGGACGGCAGGGTGGGCGAGGACACCGCGAGCCCCAACACCGGCACCGTGCCGGATGGAGATTGTGAGCGCGGGCTCAGCGGCGCAAGGGGAGGGTTCAGCGAGTGGGGGGCCAGGGGGCACGGGGGCAGCGACCACGGTGCCACTGGGGACCACAAAGAAAGAGAGAGCAGATTTGTGATCAAATGAGAAAATGGAACTTTCCACCTCAGTGTGATACGTGTTTTCACTTCACATCACCTCGTTGACATTTTTTTCCAAAATATTTAATCGCATGCAGTTGAATTTTGACATTTTGAAGATTTTTTTCAGGTGAATCAATTAACTTGGGAGTTTTTGCCGAATACTCAGTTTGGTAAATTTTTAAATTCGTAGAGATTTTCTGATAAATATGTATAGTCGTTTTCAGGCAATATAGTCTAAAATTTATTGCTTTTTAATTAAAAAAATATATTTATTTCCGAGAAGCAAGTATTAAGTTTACAAATCAAATGCAGTGTTTGTTTTTTTCTGGACCTTAAAGAGAAAACTGCTGACCGAAAAAGGAAATGGAAAAAAAATTTTTTTTCCATCATTTTGTAGAGTTAGATATGAAATTAGAACCAAAATGAGCAATTAAAAGTTTATATCTTGAACCTTCAGTAGTGAGCTCAGTGAGCTATAGAAACCAAACCTTGGAATGGGATTTCCTTGTTCATGAAGTGATTTTTTAATTTTAATTAACTTCCTGGGGGAAAATCGAGGTTACTGTTACATAATACATATTTATAACACAAATTAAATTGATGTTTTTATACAAAAGAGTAAAAGTTCCACAATATAGTGATTTTAAAAGTCAGGGAGAGCATAGAAAATTTTTATTCGGAGAAAATTCCCAAGTTTTACTATAAACAAGCAGATTTTCTTCCTGCCAAAAAGTTTCTTGAGATCAAGACTTAAGGGTCGCTAGCTGCGAAGTAACAGTAATCATGACAACTCCACAATGAAAGCAAAAGAATCAGGCAGATTAGAGGACAGAAAAGAAAGAAACAGTAAGGGTGCGTTGGGCGGGGGCATCCGGTTCAGGGGTGATTATTTTTGGTAGTTTGCCAAACAGCACACAGCTCATTATAATATATAATGAATGTATGAATGCTATCAAAAGAGGTTTTAGCAGACAAAGAGTTAATCACGAGCCAAGCGCTGGAGGATTTAGTGTGCCCAATACCTGGCCACTGAGCTGCATCCAGGCTCTGGTATCGCGCCTCATCTGTAGGCAGGCACATCACATGTCACGTCCGGGCTCAAGGGACACACTCTTTGCCACACAAAAACTCGCAAACCTCAGCTTACCCTTGTCTCGAGGCGATCGATCCCGCTGGTGGTCGAAGCTGCGGGAACGGGGCTCATAGTCATCCGCGTTCAGCTTGTTCCGGTTTAACGACGAGCTCCGCTGGTTGCTCTCCTCCGCTGCCACAGTCGCCAGGTTCACGTCCTTTGGAGGGCTCGCACGGCACCTGCAGACGTTACTTTTGAAAAGGAACTTAGAAGCGCCACTCTGAGACTCACTTGATGGGAATCGGCTCTGAAGACTTCATGCTGGATGACAATGAGGGCGGCAGGTCCTCGTAGGTATCTTCCACTTCTGTATCCTCCTCGGCAAATATGTCCTGAAAGGAGGGTTTTAGATCGTTCTCACTCAAAATAAAATCGTAAAGTTTACAGGAGTCGGGGTGGTTTTATCCTTTTTCGTTTGGATGCCCATCATTTCGTCAAGCTCAAACTCATCCTCTTCTTCATCTTCCTTAGTCGTACTTCCTCCAGAGTCTGAACCCTGTTGCTGCAAATTGGAAATACGGATCAAATTGCTTCCTTTTTTACAACTAGCTTGCGTGCAAAACCAGGATTAAGCAGGCTCTTATCACAGGTTTTCAGCGACGGAAAGAAATATATTTAACCTGTTTAAAAAAGTCTGGGCTAAAATTGGTAACAACTAGGTGACTAAAAACGATTGAAGATGAAAATCGTTTCCTTGTTTACAACAAACACCAAGATAAAGCAGTATGTTTTAATAAAAATGCCAAAGAAGACAGTTAAAGGGACTGAAAAAATGAAAAGGAGCACTCTAAGGCACAGAATGACGACAACATTGTTACCTTTCCCATTAAACCAGTCCAAAATGCCTGCTGACACAAAACGGAAACATTTCAGAATAATCCCCGTGCTCAAGCCATTTTGACAGAACTTGATTTGACATCAAAAATTTAACGTTATATTAAATTTCGCGGACTTACCATGTTTTTCGAGGTGCCAGAATCATTTCTGCTGTGCGGACGGAAACCAGGACCAGGAGGCAAATTTTTCTGCACGCAGCAGTTTACACCAGGACTGAAGTGTAGCTCCACATGGAACCTGATGAACAATTTATCTACGATTAACCACCAAAACATATCCTATATAGTACCTGGCTTCTGAAAATGGATCTTTTGTTGGATCCTCATACAGCATGATGACCACCTGTGCCATATAGTTTAGCTCAGACACCATCGAAACATACTGCATTGCGCGACGCCACTGTTCGTCTTTCGTTTCCTGAGAAAGAAAGTTTAAATTCTACCAAAAAGTTTAAGAGCACCTGTTAAATTAATTCCATCAACCCAATAGAAAAAGCATGCTTAGTTAACATTTAAGTTATTTTAAATTTAGCAAAAAAATCCCAAAGCTTCAATAGATAATTTCTTCATACTGTGCCAATTAAGTGCAGTTTGAATTCAAAGAACTTTGTTCTCTGATGATATGAGCTATTAATAGGAACCAAGAAAGCAAGGTGCGTCATGTTGTGTTGCATGAATAATTATTTCATCGCGAACTTGCCTTATTTGCATTGCTTGTGTCAGGAGCACAGTTTGGTTCAATTGTGTCATTCTCTGATTGCAGCTTTTTCTGAATCGCGCAAAACAATACAGAGCGAGTCGTTAGTTCAAAATAATCGTTTCGCAAAAAAAAATCATAATCTATTAGTGACTGTTATTAATCTCGCATTTTATAATCGCATTAGGAATGACGATTTAAAAATAGAGCTGAACATACATCTAGCAGTCCTCCGTAACGCAGCACTGTCAGGAGTGAGTGCACGTGGCTCTCACTGGTGAAATACAGTCGAGTGCGGACGTGTCGGCCAGGACTGGAGACGCCATGGGAATAGCGAGGGTTCAGCCTGTTGACATTTTCCTCGCCAAACTCTTCAATGTTTCTCTGCAGGTCGGCTCTAATTTTCTTGAGCAGTGGCGTGCAGATACCTTGGCCTATCGTCAATTTGTTTTGCTTGCTTAAGCCATACTCCTGTAATGCATCAATGTTAAGGAGATTCGCGTTGAACCGAGATGCGATTACTTGAGGGATCACAATGTCGGCCAAGTACTTGGCACATATGTACAACTCCTCCGCTTGCTCAAATTGAAGGGTGTGTTGGTTGTGTTGCAGGTCATATTTGATGCAGTCGTAGATGTCGGGTATTTTTGAAATGTCAAATGTTTTGTTCTTGTTGCAAAAGTCCTTCTCGATTTTTCCCCAACGACGGCCCATCAGCTCCCACGTCTCGCCGTGATACAGAATTGCATCTGCAGCAAAATGGTTTAAGCGGGAGATGATTAAATTCAGTGCTAACTACCTTTGGTTTTAGGGTCTTCCCTTTTAGTCTTGACGATTGCAACCAGTTTTTGGATCAGGTCGTGAACTCTTTCACAGCATCGAACTGGGTTCTTTACAAAGTCAAGAGCGGCAGTTATGGAAGACGCGTTGCAAGGATTCAGCTTTTCCCTGTCTTCTTTCGAGAACTCACGATCCTGCTGCATCAACTCGTGTAGTTTAGATTTTGCCCTGAAACAACATCATGGAATTAGAGCCAATTCCCTTGAATTAAACTTGAAACACACTTCAGATACAAGTTACAAAAAATGAATGAAATTTAAAGGAAAAAAATCGATCACGACTAATATTTGTTACTTGGATGAGAATAAAAGAAAAGAAAAACGAAATCCACCCATACTGACACATGTTATTCTATTATATTCCTATGTATCATTCTTGTGTCAATGGACGGGAAACCCCATGCGTTGAAATTCTTAGTTTAGAACGACACTTTTAGTTCCTTTCCTTTTTTATTTTTGCAATCTTCAGATATTAACAATGCCAATTTGACATTGATGAATGATATTTTAATTTAAAATTTTCTTCAATATATTGTTAGCGAAGGGCCCCCAATAGGAATTTCAGTTCAGGTACAAAATTTGATAAATTGTTTTATTACATGTTCTGGTGTTTGCTGGAGTCACAGTCATTGTCAAGCAGCCCGTTAGTGTTGGCGCTCTTGACCATTTGCACCAGGATGGGTGTGAGTTCTCCTTCGAGTGCAAGCAGCCCCTTGGCAAAGGCGGCTGCCGTCATCTGGACACGCCCCTCGTCAGAGGCGTAAATTTTGAGGTCGTGCCTAAAGGTCGAGTGTAACCGGAGCAGTCCGAGTCCCTGGGTGCCTGCGTACTCTCCTGAAACGTGGCAGCAGTCAGCCACGACGCCCTCTCTTTGAATCTGCTCTGCAACGCTCGGTCTCGGTCGTGCTGCTCACACATACACTCACTCAATTATAATTGGCTTGTGAAAGCATAAATAAAAATCAAATTAATCGTTCAACGAGCTGATGGCAAAATGTGATGAGGAGTATGAAGGGTCTAGCGTGGATGAAGAAAAACAACTTCAAGGGGTTAGAGAAGAACCAGGTTCTGACTAGAAAAAAAGGTTGACATGCGCAAAAAAACTCGGCAGAAAAGTCTCGGCAAAAACCTGGTCAAAACTGCACCAACAAAGCAAACAAAAATTAGAAACAAGGAGGACTTAAAATACACATCAGATATTTCTTACATAACGCAAATTCACTTTCATTCTCACATTGCAGCAGGCAGATTCTAAATCTATTTCAAGGTGGCGTTCTACCATCATCCCATTTATTTACCAAAAACCTAGAAGTGTTTTTCCGTCTAAATTATGTGTTGTGGTTAGTAAGGTTGTCTCATCTAATTGAGCAATTCTTATTTGTTAAGACTACATTGGCAAACTTCTGCACTCCCAGCTACATTCAACCAGCAACAATTAAGTTATTTTCCTCAGAAATGCTGTGTAAAAAGGCACCATGATTTCGCAAGGAAAATATTTCACGCACACATTCCTTTTAAAAGCAGATTGCTGGATAATATGTGACAAGAGTGTGACATTAACTGACAGACTAAGGCGAAAGCTGATATGTTTAGTGTACAGCGGCCGCGATGGCTGAGCTTGGCACTCAGCACGGCATCGTGTGTGCGAGTTAAGAGCGTTAAAAGAGGCGATGTGAGCATAGAGGGGCTCACCCGCTGACGTGTGCCTAAACCTTCTACCTTGGCCTCCGGGATACATGCATCGGAAAATGCGACCCAGCTCCTCAGCCTGCACGCGGCCTGCCGGTGTCAGTTCACCGCCCCACTTGAGAATCAGCACCAGGGACGGCTCCTTTGGCAAATCTAGAAAAAGGCCTTGAACTTCAGTCAACATCACTAGCGAGTTGAAATTTTCAGATCAGACCATCATCGCTGCTGGATCCCCTGGGCCTGCCACGAGGCTGGTACTTCATCTGCACCTTGCGGTTGATGCCCGAAAAGTGACCGTACATCTCGAGCACGCTTTTCAGCTGTTCCAACTTTCCTTGCTTTTCCTCCAATTCTGGGTCGGCGGCTCGGTGCTGGATCTCGGTCAGCAGGGAGCGAGCAGTGTCAAGGATTTCTTGCAGCTGCTTTGGCTTCTTCAACTTCACGTGGCCCTTCCGATAGCCATCGTACTTTTCAAATATTTCAAAAAATCTAGAATATGATTTCAGACAGTAAAGAATATTTTTTATTTTAAATTTAAAGACTCACTTGGGGTGTCTCACTTCAACTTTCATTTTCTGCTTCGGCGTTCTGTCTCCGTGTCTGATCACAGCCACAACACACCGCAACTCCATCCTTAAAAAAAATGTTTTATTTGTTTTCATGAATCTAAAGAAAATGTTACATTTTTCCAAAGGTCGTAGGCACTATTGGTGGGTCATCCAACTGGAATGGAACGTTCCAGGGAATATGTAGGGTTGGCGCGAGCTCACGCAAAATCATGTTGCCAAGAATTTTAGCGCAGTCATCGTAATACTTGTTTGAATTCTTGACAAAACTGAAGCCATTCACATCACAGACAAAGGACTTTCCGTTCGCCCTGTAAATGATCAAGTCTGTGTAAGAAAAAAAGCTGTCAAAACGAGAGCTTACCTCAACAAGTCGAATCCGCAAACGGTTTGTTTGAAAGCCATGCACACCTTTCGTGAAATCAACTTCTCCGCGTTGCTCAGGATCACAGGGTACCTTATTTCTTTTCCTTCACTGTCCCGCTCCACTTTGCCGTCCAGCGCAGGAGATTTTCTCGCCTCGGCATGAGCATAATCAGGCCCAACGGTATACACTTTCACATCAGTGCCATCAGTGGGCATAAAATCTTCGTAAATGAAAGAACCAGTCTTTCTGACCCTGGACTCGGGAGAGTAAACGGAACTTCTGCTGCCAATCTGCGGAATGGTCCAGTAGTTTTAGTTCTAGGTCACGCAATCAAATAGGACGGTTACTTTTCTAAAGAGCCTCTGACTACCCCCGCCTGCAGATGTGGGGTAGTATATGTATATATTGTGGTCCTCAGCGGATACCGGTTTTTCAACAAATGGTTTATTGAACACTACTCCATTCACTTCGACGTGGTCCTCAGACTCCACCAGCTCGTGATCTGAGTGTGAATAAAATTTTAAATCTGGCCGACAATTAAATTTAGATTAAAAAGTAAGCAAACGTTTTGGATCTGGGGAATCTCTATCGAGGACTGCGTATCTTGGTATCTCGATGCCTTCTTTTTCGAGGATCGCGTACACTTTCCGCCTGTCCTGGATGTCGTACTGCATGTGCAGATTGTTGATGATAAACGGGTTGCGCAGGTTGGCATATTGGATGGCTTTATCAAGAGGGAATCCTTTCGAGTGGAATGAGATCAGGCAGTCACAAATTGGCCAGTTTTCAACAGGTTCCTGAAACAAGATTTACTATTTTAGGCTACCCGGATCCCGCGGCACGGCAGAGTGCGTAATTAGGGAACCAGCTGGGGCATGCATGAAAGCTCGTAAACGTATTGCAGTGTTAGCACGTTATCAATTAGCAGCGAGTTAGTGAACGTGCACCAAAAGAGTGTGAGATCAGGGTTCACCACTACAAGAGGTTAAGTAAAAATAGCCAAATGTAAAAATATCAAAAATCGAAGCTTGCTTTAAAGCTGAGCAGGGAAGACACCTAGTTACAAAAAGCAGGAGGAACAAACTAGACCTTGAGAATGACCTCCTCGTTGAACACGACGATCCTGAGGTATTCAAACTCCTGCAGCCGAGTTAGGATTTCTTTCATCGGCTTCGACTGCGACTTTTTGGCCATCGCGCACACCCCGACCACAACCTGCTTTCCGCCATCTTCGCACCCGGACATCTCGGTGTCCAAGCACAAGCCGTCATCGTCCAGACCTGTGCCTTCGCCCTGCAAACAGATTCGATGTAAACATGTCGGTTGCGCAACGCTAACAACTGCGATAAACTAAAACAGATAAAAAACAAAAATAGAGGACGCAGATGTAAACTTAGGTTAAATTTTAATGCTCTTTAGAGGCAGACAGTTCTTTCGGTCGGTAGCGGCGTATTTGCACATTCAGGACCGCTTTTTGGTACTTTACACACAAGACAGCTATTGCACGGACTAAGTGTATGGTTCAATGCACTGTACGATGATATATTCTGATAACACAATACGTTTCCTCTTGTCATTGAGTTCAACCTTGTGGGCTTGCTGAAAAGATTTTGAAAAACGCGTAAATGATTAACCGATTATTTCAACGATATTATAACAGTACGATTTTCGGAAATGACTGCGAATTTTTTGTTGCAAAAATAACGAATAAAAAATGTGTAGGGGAAAAATAAGACACTTTCACACTTCGATTGATCCCACGAGGCTTGAATCAAATATTGAGAGGACGGGAGTGGAGGCTGTTGTCCGAAAATATTATCATAGAAAATTAAAAATTTTTGCGTTCTCCCAAATGCGCATGCGTGATGCGGATAGGAGCCCACTGCGCAGTCTCTTGCTCGCATTAAACGCACGCGCACTAAGCAGAGCCAAAAATCAATCGTCTGTGGATTGAAAATTGAAATATTTTAATAAAATCGGTAGCTAACTGATACTATTGAGGGGAGTGTGAAAAGCAAGAGGGAGCACACAAACAAAGAAAACCAAGACAGACATTCTGTCCCCAGCAGGCCTGTAGGATCTTGGCGTCGTTACTGGCGCGCCACCAGCCGCTCGCCCACTGCCGGACATATTCCATGCCGGAGGAAAGACGGCCGCCGAGTGAGTCGGCCGCGGCTGTTTTATCGTGACTGGCAGATAAAGAGCGCAAGAAAAAATAGCAGCAGGCGGGTGAGGCGGTGTGAGCGAGTTTAGTGCTAATTGGGCATGCGGTTAGCGTTGGGGGGCACACACGGACGCACGGGACAGTACCAGCAACAGCCAGTAGGGCTCTGCGTTGCTGTCCACGTCCACAATGCACACGCCGGGCAGGCGCGCCGCATTACTGTCCATTCTCCCACCTTGACAGCTGCTTCAGCCACAAGAGGGACATAGAGGCGAGAAGAGTTTGTGTAATATTTCAATACTAAGAGTGACGCAACAATTTCGTAAATTTAGATATTTTTCGTTTAAAAAGTTGCTGAGTAAGAATGGAGTGGGAAAGGAAAACTACCAAGTCAATAAGTTTTCCTTTCCCAGACCGCGATACGAAACTAATGTTTGCCTCTGGAAAAATTAGTAGTGTTGAAATCAATAATGAAAGAAGTAAATAAAATAAAGCAGACAGCTTTCAAACCAGTTTCTCACAAGCCAAAGAAAAATAATGTTGCACTAAGGTTCAAAGTACCTTGATGTCAGACATAATAAGTACGAAGCTAACCGCATTTTCCACAGCTCATTAGTTTCAGATTTAAAAAACTTAATTATATATAATATTTGGATCTCCTCTCAAACCAATGAGGGTCAATAGTCTCAAACCAAAAGTCAAGGGCATTGATTGCAAAAGGCCGGAGGAAATTCAATGGCTCGATTTAATCACTCCGGGATATCTCTGAAGGGACCAAACAAGGGGAGCACTTTGAATCTTTTGTGTGCTTTTGAACCAAAAAGAGCAAATAGTTAAACGTTTGTTAAGGTACATAATGAGAAAGATAATTTAAAGATAATATTGTTATCACTGTTGGAACTAAGTTGGTGTTTTACTTTTAATTTAGATAATTAAGAGTAAACTATTAACATAAAAGCTTCACTTTCTTTGAAATTAATCAACATTTTAAATTTTGTGAAAGGCCCGATAGCCACACAATCAGAACTATGCTAATGTGAACCAACTCCCCGATTTATTTTAACCAATCCTGATCTATCTCATATTACTCTTGACTTCCTTAAAAGGCTTAATAGGCAAGTCAAATAGGGTTGGTCCAAATATTTTTTTCCGCAGAATTTGCTAGATACCAAATTTGATTTAAATTTCAACCAAAACTTTTATCTATAATCTGTTTCGACCCGAGCTGTGGTGAGCGCTTATGGGCGCATATAATTACTCTCAGTTTGGCGATCCTCTCTTCGTGCAGGTAAAACGACGGTCTGGCTTTCTTGAGTCCCTGGTAGCCGTGCTCCAGTTCAGTGTACGACATGTCAGTGGAACTGCGTCTCATTCAAGGAAATATGCTTCCCAGGGCGCATTATCACTTGCTGGGCGCGCCCGTCTGTGAGGCAACAAAAGAGCTAACGTCCCTTGTGTACTTTGGAAACCCTCTCGCTTCTTCTCCGATTTTAATAAATCTATTTTCGAGAGGCAGCGATATGCGTGTGTGTCCTCCTGAAATCAAGATCACACGAAAATAGATTCTAGAGTGCTGGTCTGTCAAAAGCGGCAGCTGCTCTCATTAAGTATCGCACCAAACTTAACTCAAGCTTTTAATTATAACAACTATGAGAATCTAGAAAGAGCATGGAAATCAAGCTCTTTTCAACTTGAGCCTCGTTCAGCGAGCGGAAGTGGTATTTTGATTCGATTGAAGAACCACGACACACAGTGCGACAAGTTCGTGATATGAACACAAAGCATTTAGAGAACAATTATTTCAATTTTAACTCTCTATCACAACCGTATTTCAAGAAGGAAAAACAAATCATGATATTAGACAAAAATACATACAATCAATAGTAATAATTGTATTTATTTATAGTTAAATAGCAAAAAAAACAGCAAGCATAAAAAATACAATACTTTAAGGTTTCAGTAGATTCCTCGAAGTAATTTAGATTTACTTAATGCTTATTGCTGACAAACAGCATGCGATGCTAATTTCTGTGCTGAATTGCGCTGAACAGCAATTTCAGCTGTTTAGCAAAATTCAACACTACATGCTAACAGACGAAGTCACTAACGCGCAAAGGAATGCCGCGCAAATTTGCTTTTCAGTCCATTCGTCACAGACAACATCTTTGATAGAAACTGGTGTACTTTATCATGAGTAATTTTCTTTTCAATGCAACCAAATTGCAAGCCTATATTTGTGCTATTTTCTTAACCATTTTTCTAGCCTTTTCTCTAAAAACATTTACGTATCAATATTAGTGTAGTAAGAAATGCATAGAAAAAATAAAGAAGGCAGCCGCTATTAATGAAAAATTTCAACCATGTTAACACATTCGTAAAATATCAATGAATAGGTCTACGTAAGGCTTGGAAAATAGAATAAAAATTGCACTATCATACGTACGGTTTAAAATAGAAAGCAAAAAAGTGGACAGATAAAATTCAAACGCTTTGTTTGCGAGAATATTATATAATAGGATATTATAATAGGTCACAAACGGGTTATTTAGTAAATAAATACATATCTGCCCATGTACATAAAGCTCAGGAGTAAGGCGGCTCTTATTGATTTTCAGCAACTATGTAATATTAACATGCATAATACGGAACAGTTATGTACATAAATAATGGGGTAAATTGTTTCAAATTTGTTTGCTACAGTTACATAGATTTAAAAAAAAAATCCTAAAAAATTATGAAGTCCGAAGTTCCATCAGTTCAAGACAAAGAAGGATTTGAGCGAAAAAAGGTGGCGAGAATCGATCAATAAAATACAGTGGGGTCCAAAGAAGACGTATGTAGACTACAAATTGCTACAACAACTTAAGGTTAAGCTTGCAAGAGAGCGGACAACAGGAGGTGCGTGGAGATAAAAATAAGTACTCTCTAATACCTTCGAGTATATAAAATCGTTGTCCCCTTATCAGTGAGCGAAGGACGCTAAAATCAAAAGCACTCAGTTGTTGTTGTTCGGCAAGGAAACCTTCGCAATTTCGAAGATGGCGGGGTGGAGTGGGATAAAGGCGACTGGGGCAGCAGGGCAAGAGATGGTGCTGCCACCCACTGTTCTCTTTTTTTTCCTTAACTTCTAGCCATTAGAAGAGAGTAAATAAAGGATTATCATTGTAAAGCCTTACAATCAGATACTTAATGGAATCCACTTTTTAAATCAGTTTGTATCAATAAAAGATAACTTTTTATTTCAAAAAATTTTAAAATTAGCCAGTTTTGAATAATTTTAAATCCAATGCACCCATAATTTGGTGATATTTGTTCTGTGTTCATAACTCCGATAACTATCACTGACTGTAGCACGCTTGCAATGTGTTCATCAAAACATTCGAGATACTCACGTGTGAATTGACTCTTAACCACAAATCTACCTTTTCCTCGAGATATTGACGTAAGTTGCCTAAAGTTCGTTCAGCATGATAAAAATTAGTTGGATTGGAATATATTTGTCGCAAATTGGGATGGAAATTTCGTGCGATAACTGAAATCGGGCACTTTCATTTGTCTATGAGATTTTGTTTTGTCGAGAATGTCGAGGGTTTCAGTCGGAAATTGACACAAAAACGCTAAATCAATTGGTAACACGTAACAAGTTATCGGAGTTTATAATTACATATATGATTCAATAATGAAATACAATTTAAAAAAATGTGTGTATCATCCAAATTAAATGTTAAACCTATGAAAAACCTCAACTTGGCTCTGTCATTGTTTGTGTTTGCAGGTGTAACCGGCTGGTCGCCTGTGCTTTACAATGGTGAAGAAATCGCTCACCCCTTTTAAAGGTCCAAAGGTCGAGACCATCATTGGTGCTAAGAAAGAGAGAAGCCCAAAAACACCCAAAAAGTCAGAGAAGAAGCTAAAAGCTCTGATTGAACAGTCCACGGATCTGACAGTAAATTCTCCTCTGGTTTCTCCGTCTAAGAAGATAAAGAAGAAATCATTTCATGTGATTGATATGCCTGAAGAATTTGGCACTCCTGGAACACCTACCAGTTTGAAAAAGAAGAAGAAGCTGTCGACGATTAAAATGGCAGAAACTGAGAGCCCTTTGGTCACTGAACCAAAAAAGAAGAAAAGATCACAAGTCGCCGAGGCTGAGAGCAGTAACGCCCCAGATGGAACTCCCAGAGACAAGAAGTTGAAGAAAAAGTCCAAAGGACCAGCTGGTGATAATTCGGGAGAAATGGAAACATTGACTCCAGCACCGAAAAAGATAAAGAAATCTGCTGTCGCCACCGAAGAAATTCCTGAACAGCCACAGCCTGTCTCCAGCAAAAAGAATTTGACAAAGTCTGGAGATCTTCAAAAGCCTGCTGGTGCAGCTGATGGTGTCGTGGCTGAAGGAACTCCAAAAGAGGGTGCGGGAAAGTCTGAGGGGGCAAAGAAGAAGAAAAGAAATAGGGGCAAGAAGACTGTCAAGGACCACTCAGCCTACACATTATTTGTCGGCAACCTTGCATTTGAGTAAGTTATTAGATTGATTTATTTGATCTTTGAATTCAATTTTCTCTCACAGCACTACTGAAGAAGACGTGAGAGATCATTTTGGAAAGAAGGGCCTGAATGTCCTGCGAGTTTTCTTCCCAAAGGACAAGGATACCAACTTAATGAAAGGATTTGCATTTGTGGACTTACCTGACAATGACCAATACAATGTAAGAACTTCATTTTATTTAATATTTGAATATTCATTTTAGTGTGACTAATCGACTCATTCTTATTTTCAACATTCAATTTACAGAAGGGGCTCCAGATGAATGGATCGTTCATCAACAACAGACGAGTCAGGGTACAGTTTACCATGCCCGGCAACAAGTCGACTCCTGGCAGGACAAAGGCCATCAAGAAGACCCTCTTCAAGTACGCGGGCTTGAACAAGAAGGGCATCGCTTTCAAATGAACTGTAATATTTACGTTTGTTAGGTAAGAGAATAAAACAGGACTTTGTAAGAATTCCCGAATTATTATTATTCATCTGGAAAATAGTCGTAACAAGACATAATAATGATACACAGCGACTGATTCTCAAAATCAACACTACTGCCGACAAAAATCATAGAAAAGAACAAAACAATGGCTACATGATTAGTAGTTGAAGAAGTAGTAGTAGAACAACCCTTAGGAGTATAATCATCGTAAAATGTCGTAACGTACAGTTAAAATTCTGCCATGGAATAACAAGAAGCATTTTCAGGAGGACAAGTGCGGCTAAATTTTACATTTTTGACTCTCGTTTGCTAAAATCTCTTTTCTCCAGCAAGCCTAAAATGTGTCCTCCGGATTTAGATTTTTACTTTGAAACACACAAATTAGCACTAAAAGAGATATCTAAGTAATTTGCGCTCTCACATTTCAATCAAACACAGGCCCGTGCGATGGAACAGCACTTTCTTCCCAAATGACTAGTCCATTGTAAAAATAATAACAGGCAGTAAACATGTTAAGTGTCGCGAGTTGTTGAGGTAATCATCATACTCACAAAATAATAAACGCTGACTAACTTAAATATGCGAGTGTAGTGAGGTAATTCGAAATCGGCAACTGAACCGGCGTTGATATCGACTGATTGCGCAGTTTTGTGCGAGTTCTTTTTGGGAAGGGAGGACTCTCCAAGCACGACTTGAGGAACAGAAGAAACACAGAGTACAACGCAGATGATTCTGTAAGAGTGACTGGAGAGGTCCAGCCTTGAGCGTTGTTGATCACAGAGTCTCACAAAGACAGAGCTGCTTTTATTGCTGGAGCGCGCTTTTCTACTTTGAATGTGAATGTGTGTGTTTGTGAAGTGTGTGTGTGTGTGTGACATTTAATGAGATTTATTATCTTGCTAATAGGGGTTCGTTCACATTAGACATAATGATCAGTATTACATTTGATTTTCATCCAGACTAGGCTCAAAAACAGCTGCCCGGATCGAGCTGTACAGACACATGCAGTTAAAATGATTATAGTTAGATTTACTTATATAGTTTCACCTCTCAGTTAATAATGGAATTGTGCTATCGCCATCTTGTCTCGTTTTGTTATTAATACTTGGTCGAACGGTTAAAATTCGGGCTAGCAATGCAGTATAAAAAGTCATCCTCGTGGTGATGGGACAGGAATGACAGCATCTCTCGGTATATTCAAGTACGCAAAAGTGTTTGTTAAATATGCGATCATCGGAGTGAATTAATGCATTATTTATAATTGCGCGCTACTCTCTCTCTCTCTCTCTCTCTCTCTCTCTCTCTCTCTCTCTCTCTCTCTCTCTCTCTCTCTCTCTCTCTCTCTCTCTCTCTCTTTCTCTCTAAATGGTGAAAAATTAGCAAAACCGTCAAAGAGGGTGGTCTTTTCTTTTCAATGGAGAAGGTCGAAGAAGAAAAGCAGCAGCAGTGAAGTCTGTTAGTATCCTATGGCAGGGGCACTGGGCAGAGGGATGGGGAGCCAAGACGTTGAGGATCTCTTAAGGCGGCAGTCGGAACCTCCCACCAATCATTATTGTTCTTTGGTCTGTCAGTTCATGGTTGTCAGAAGCTGAAAAATATAGGTCACATGACACTAGATTTCATCTAATAAATTCATGGCATAATTTTAAGGATATATCAAACGGTGCCTAACCAGCAAATCAAGAATTTAAGACGTTTTTCTAATACCGAAACTTTCAATGCTAAGGTTTTTGGCAAGACAATTTAAATCGTGTAGTATCCAACAATTAAGTAAGAGATTTCCTCAGGAGAAAATAATTTATTTGACGCTGTTTGCAAGTCATGGAGTACGGAAGGTTAAAAATCTTTCTGGGATTTATAATGGGAAATCATTCACATTCGAATCCCAACACGTTTTCAGTAGATCGTGGTGATAATTTATAGGTAGTCTGTAGGCTTTACCTGACAAGATGAATCAATCGGTGGGTCACTTTTTTACTTTCAGGACAAGTTCGGTTTTTTTAAGATTCTTATTGCCGTGACATTTGCAAATAATTTAGCCAATTAACAGTTCCAGACCAAGCGTAAAAAATTTATAAGTAGACTACAAGGAGTTGTTGCCTTATTTTTGTCGTTAAGAAAAAATTATAAAATTAATTTTCAATAAAATTAATTTTAACATTTTTAATTGCAACTTAATATGTTTGGTAGTAAAAAAAAAACAATGCAAGAAAGTTTTAGTCTCTCTTTTGGCACTAAGGGATATAAGCTGGCCGTTTGCACTCAACAAAAACCATAGGAAATTTCATCAGCTTTTAGAACATGTTTGGTTTTTGAAATCAAATTAAAATGTTAAGCATTTTGTGTACTAATTTTTAGTGATGGCTACCTTGAGTGGGTTGATTTTGATGCTGCCTCAGGCGAGGCCAGAGCAGTTTGAGAGGCACGGCTGTGTATGGTGGGTGTGCAATGGTCCCTTGTCTGCCCGGCAAGAACCAGCTGGGGAGAGAAGAAGCGCTAGGAGAGAGGAGGCTAACAGTTCCAGCCGGCTGGGTCACCAGGCGCAGTGGCCACTGACTGGGACTCCATGGTTGACTGGTCGGCAGGCAACCACGAAACCATGCACTGTCCACCGCCTGCGCCAGGAGGGGGCTGCTGTCCGGAGGGGCCATTGACTCGTGGCTGTTGCTGCTGCTGGCTGCCGTTGGCACCTGCCCACTTGAGGTCACAATCACGTTGATTAACAGGCGCTCTACTACAGTTGGCCCATGCCACTTACCTGATTCGGAGGGCTGAAGCAGTACGAAGGGCACATTCCTGTCACAGGGGCGGTCGGGTAGTAACCTCCAGTACTGGCAAACGTCACCCCTTCACCCGACGGGGCTGGTGCCCTGTAAAAACAGGAGAGCCAAGAAGCTAGTTAAAAATCGATCATAAATTTACAAGCGCAAGCTAGCAAATTATATTAATTTTGCTTACTCTTGAATGTTCGCGTTTTTTTACTATTATTAATTCTACAATTTTGAACGGTTTTACACGGTCTTTTTAAGACATTAAGGGCTATATAAAATTCAAAAAACACTAAAAATTGATTTTCTTAAAAATTATTAACGAAGTCTTTTATTTAGGATTAATTGAAATGCAAGAGACAATTAAAAATATCAATATTCTGATTTTTTTCATGAAATATGGCTTAGAGCAGTAATCAAAATTAAAGTAGAGCAATATAATACGATGCTGTATGTTCGCAACAAAAATAATGTCTGGCAATTCAATCCATCTTCAATAAAAATTAAATTTGCTAACATAAATATAAAAATTTAAATTGAAAATTTCATATTTTTGCGTTTGCGTCAAATTTCACAATTATGCACCTCATTTAAAGATCTGTTTCGTAAATCAAAATTTTTACAAAAATCTGCAGAAGTAAAATTATTTCTCTTTTGAATATTTTTAGTTGAAAGTTTTAAAACCTGAAAGTTAAACCGCAAAATAATAAAATTAATTTTGCCTCATGGACGGTGTGTG
The DNA here is from genome assembly GCF_949628265.1 of Cloeon dipterum. Taxonomy (NCBI): domain Eukaryota; kingdom Metazoa; phylum Arthropoda; class Insecta; order Ephemeroptera; family Baetidae; genus Cloeon; species Cloeon dipterum. Next base: position 16,385,765 of record NC_088786.1, read on the forward strand.
TTGGGGCTGGAACATCTGGCCAACGTTGTTATTTGGCGGCGCAGCGGCAGTCATCATTGTCTGCGGTGGAGAGTAGTACCCAGCTTCAGTATTTCCTCCTATATAATTCAGCATTTTTCTATCAAGTTCGAGGCATATATCAGCAAAATATCTACCTGAATGGGGAAAAACTGCCACTGGTGGACGCTGAGGTTGGACAAGAAGAACTGTCTGCTGAGAGGCTGGCAGTATTACATTGGGTGGTTGCTGCGTTGAAACTGGCGGAGGGGGCAGAAGAGGAGGGCGCGGAGGTGCTTGCTGAGGCTGCTGCCAACCAGGGGCGGCCACAACGTAGCTTGAGGGGGGTGCAGCAGGACACGTTGCTGCCTCGTTGATTTGCATGCCAGCGACATACGAAGTGATTTCAGGCATGCAGCAGCCCTCTTGTGAACACTGCAACGTTTTGATCGCCTTTATGCACTTTTTGTTTCGGCAATGACAAAGAGAATTAATAAATCATATTAATACTGAGTACACATAATATCTGATGATCAGAATTTCACTGGTCAACGCTTGTTTCATCAACCTAGACGTTTATGTACTAAAGAACCCACCGCGGGGCATCCAATAACAAAAAATATTAAATATTTATTTCTGAAAAAATATTTCGATTCAGGTTTTTTGAAAAATTTCCATAGCAGAACAATTTGGAATGACAGAGACTAAAATTACTAATTTTTTGATATTACCAAAGAAATACCAACCTGTGAGTGGTGAGAGTGGGAATGCTGGGCTGGCGGGGCAGCTTGATACGAGTAGATGACCTGCGGCTGCTGCGTGTACTCGGCGGGGGGCGGCGGGGGTGGAGGGGCGCACGTGTAAGTGGCGTGCACCTGGATGGAAGGAGGTTGCGGCGGAGGGTCTGAAGTGGTTAGCAGCTTCGGGGGGTTGCTGGGGTCGTAGCGGTAGACGGAGCCGTCGCTGTTGAGGTACGGCTGGCCGGTCTGCGGGTTGATGAGCAAGCTGCCGGCCGGCACGCTGTCCATGTTGGAGACGGCCCACATCAGGGTAGGGCCCAGAAAGTGTTGCTGCAGGTGAGCCGGCATCTGCATTGGGCCTTGCGGTAAGAGGGGCGTCGCCGTTGGAGACGGAGTGGCCGACATGGTCGCGTCCGACCGCTGAGATCCCAGAGACTTGTAGCCCGAGCTGAGGGGTGAGAGACGCGAGGCAACGCTGCTTGTGCCCGAGTCTGAAATGGAATTCCCATTGCAAAAATAACTGTCAAAAAACGTACATGTTTGCACGATAGTGATTTAAAAAAAAACTCCCAAAATTTGTAGAAATTACTTATAAAGGCCTTTAAGAATAAAACAAAATAATTTATTTTGAATGCTTTCAATATTTAGCGTCAGAGCTAAATTTACCATACACTCGAGAAAATATTGGCATTAGTATGCATTTCTTTATACATCACTAAAGAAATGTTATAAAATAAATTTAAAAAAAACTTTCAGTTAATTTTAAGTAATCCTAGATCCGATTCCTTTTACTGTCGCAACTGAATTGTATTTTTGATTTGCAAAATAAAAACCATCCTAGCTTCCAAATAAGATTCACGGCTTGCACAAAACATCGTGATAAACACAATATCCTTTTCCTTTCATATTTAGCATAATGGAAATTGCAAATAGGGGAAGAATTAAAATATTATTTTGCCTAATATACTAATAAAAAATACTTTCGGCGACTATCAAATCTAAACAACCCGTAAATTTTCAGAATATATCAAGCAAGGGCGGAATATGAATTTTAATTTATGCTAACACTCAAAGAAGGACAGTTTGTTACGCGTTTTAAACCGTCCGCAGCTACACTTTGGTGCGTACGTGGACGCACTCACCAACCAGCGCGTCACTAACTTAACAGGGCTATAAGCTGGCAGTTTGCTCTACGCAAAAACCATGGCACGTGATTTTATAAGTTCCCAAAGAATGTATATATTGTGAAATTATTAACCGTGATTCAGTGATTCAAAGAAAAACAGCCCTAGCACAAGAACGTGAGCTGGGATACAATGCTAAGAAGTTATAAATGCAATAAATAATTCTAGTATTTTCTGCAATGAAGGGACTGAGTGAGTTCTTTAAGAAAAGTCGTGCAGAGGTCGAGAATTTCTCTTAGATTATTGGAAAATTTGGCATCAATACGCAACATTATTTTTTGAAAAAAAAAATGGCATGAAATAGATAACATGACATTTTTAAGTAAAATAATCTGCTTTGCCTACCTTGCTTGGTCAGGAGACGAGCGCCAGCGCTGTGCGTGCTGACCATACTGTCACCCCTGGCTATGCTAGGCGCTGTAGTTCCTCCGGAGTATCCACCAAAGCTGTACGACTTTGAAACAGCTTGGCGCATGGAGTTCGAGCGGAGAATGTCTCTGCTCTCAAACGACTCCACTTTGAGAAGTCGGCTTGGTCTACGGTAAAAGGGAGAAAAAGCAAGAATTGGCGGCTGATTCACGCTAGGATCGAGGCAAAGCAAACCTCAAAGAAGAGGAATGAGGAGGGCTGGGTCGCAGAAGCTGAGGTCTGCCGTCAGAACTGTCTGAACTACTCCACGTTTGGCCCCCTGCCGCCCAGGAGCTGCGCAAGTCCTCCTGACTCGACCTCACTTCATCTCCTTCGCTCAAACCGGAATCTCCTCGCATCACGCGAATCATACCTTCCCCCTACAACCAAGCCGTGATTAGTGGTAATCAGCGCGGTGTAAGCAGCTTGTTAGTGTTTCAGATCATGCGAATTTTTGTTGGCACGTCCTGCTTACCTCCTTGAAGATTCTTTTTCGAACTTTCTCATACTCTTCTTCCCTCTCTTCGAAACTTTTACTTCGGCGACTATCAGCACTAGCCTGTCAGACGGAACAATTTTAATTGGGATTGAGCACTTCACGAGGCAACAGCTCACTTTAGAATTTGGGTCATCCAGCGAGTTCGTATCCCTCTTAAGAATCGACTTGCGTGGTTCGATCTCCAAGTCACCCCTTATCTGGTCTCTCAGTCTGAGGTCTGGAGTCTTCGAAGTGGTGGTTTTACCAACCACCACTTGAGCCCCTGTAGAGTCTACATTGTGCTCCATGTTGTACAGAGCTGCCATTCGATGTACCAACATTCGTTGATAAGACGACATAGGAGGGAATTTGAACTGTGTACGTCTGCCAAAAAATGTAGTTAGCACGATTAGAACATTACCGATCACAAATAAATACTTTGTGTCTTTGACAAGGTTTTGCAACTCTGTCTCGATGCGCAACAGCAGCTGCCTGTCTTTGTGACTTCGGTTGACTGTTTCTGTTAGGAACGCTGGCAAATCGACGCCAGAACTGTCTCCGGTTGGAGGTTGCTCAGTGCTGGAGTCTGCAAGAATAAAGCTTAGTTGCGGGAGAAACCGATTATTTCGTAAAACGCAACCTCTTGACAAGCTGAGAGGAGAGTTGCTGTCCATGCTGCCCTGAGACGAACCCTGCTGCTTGAGTCGCAGCCTAGAACTCGGCCTTCCCGCCCCTGCAGGAGGTTCCAGGGTCGCCCTTTCAGGGTCTGGTGGCGGCGAAGTTTCCTCCCTCATTGCATGACTCCTGACTAGAAGTTTCACCTTACTGTTCTGTGACTGAAATTTAAAGATATGTTGCAATGGTTGTTGAGCAAAGCATATATACAATAATATGAAATTAACTTATAATATGACATTATTTTGTCTTCGTGAAAAACTTACAATGGTTGTTACAGGCGATATTTTTTAAATTAAAATCGCAGTTTCGACTCTAGAGAGATTGCTTTTGCTCGTATTTAGAGAACCTTGTATTCATTAAAAAATTTAAACAATAATTAAGATAGTTCCTGAGCCAACTCTTGCTTTGATCCCCGGGGGAAAGCTTTACTGATTTATTTTTCCTTACTCAGAGTAGATATTTAACTTTAAATCATGGTGTTTACCTTTTGCCTAACAGGAACACTTGGCCCTGACGACTCGAAAGGTGGCGGTTCACCAGTCTGTTCGTCAGCCTCGTTCTGTTCCTCGTCGCTGGCTACAGTTTCGGCGTTGAGATCATCTTCGGCTGCTTCTTTCACGTCAAACTCTTCACTCCTGGCTTCCTCGTCCTCCTGTGCAACGTCAATGAGAAAAATCGCCTAGTCAGACGACGAGTTCTCGAACCTGTTCGCCTAGCGAGTGCTGCAGAGCAGAGATCGAGGAACGCTCCATTTGAGGACTGGCGGGACAGCTACAGGTGCCAGCATGAACCACTATGCTTGGAACTGTGGGGGAAAAAGCACCTTTTTGGTCAGTGGGAATGGGTCTGCGTGGCGTCAGGGAGGATTAACACATAGATGAGTGTGCCTAGTTGGACATAGAGAGCAAAGTCACACTCCGCAAAACACCAGTGGTCAACAGTCATCAGGAAAAAAACGGAAATTTAACAATATTCCTTGCTCAATTTAGGTTTCAATGCAATTGGTTTCCATTTATCATATATGTCTTTTTATATTATTTACACGGTGGGAACAACTATACGTATAACAAGTGTGTTTTGTTAGGGGTTGAATCAAGAGATAGAGTCGAGGAGCGTGACACTGGCGGGGTTGTGCAAACATGAAAGGAATGAGCGTGCAAAAGGAGATGGGGTGGAGTAGGGAGCAACCAAATATGATGAGTGGTTTTGGGCATAGTGCGACACAAAGTATGAAAAATAACCATTGAAACTGCGTGGGTGGATAACGACTGGTGTGATTGATGACATGGGAGGAGCACATAAGAGTGTGTTTGTGTAAGAGATGACAAAATAATTAGAGCGTAAGGTCGAGCAACTAATTAATAGGATAAGTGGCAAAAGAACAAAAGATATTTGTATACTTTTTGCGTACTCACTTTCTAATCTGGCCATGATTTTTGATATTTAATTTAGACAACTGATATAACTTATTGGGCTAATTAGAGCGAGCGAGCGAGCTTCCTACGTTGTGTGTGCACCTTGCATTGTACAGGCAGAGGTTTTCAAGAGGGTACTCAAGCATCTGAAATCTGCGCGGAACAATTAATTTTCACCACTTCAGATTGTCCCTCACAGTTTTATTACTTGTGCAAATCAAAGCGATTTTCTAGCTATAAATGTTCAAAATCGGGGGGGTCGGTTCCATCTCTGCTTGGGGGGGGGGGGAGAACGATCGTGGGACATTAAGTCGGGGAAGTCACAATCGAGCTTCAGCGGAGGGCGCACAAGAAAAGAGGCACCAAGGGCAAACAATAATTGATTGGAAAATTGGTTTCAAATTCGCTCCGTTTCCCTGTATTGGCTTCGTCAAACAAACACTTACATTTTTCCACCTACGCTCGCGTGCGTTTGCAGCTTTATTTGTCCTTGGTGGCCTTTTATTTGGGCTGCGGATCGATATGGATGGAGCGCCGTTTCAAATCACAATTAATCACACGTCCGGTGACACGGAAACGTCGCCGGCCAAGAAAATGCCAACGACGATCGTGCGAACGCGTCGCGAGACACGACAAAAGAAAAAAAAAGAGTACGGGAGACACATCGCATGCTTTTCCACCCCATCGATCATGCAATTTCGGCACTTTTTTCAAGTAATATTATCGCGCAACACCAACCAGAGGGAACGGTAGGACACACCGATAGAGTTGGCGCTCGCGACAAAATCGCGTCGTTCGCCGCGTGAGATCGAGAATAGCGGAATAAATTGATCAAAATAATCAGCGCAGGGGTGTGTTCGTGTTAGTGTGAGTGTGTTTGTTTTGGTTTTTGGGGGCAATTTAGATTGGAAACTGGTCTGTCTGGCCGCGTTCGCCGACGACGTGTTACCTTGGGCATCTAGCTGTTTCGCTTGGGCCGTTGCACTGCCGCCGCCTGAGGTGGCGGGTCCGTTGCTGGCCTCCTCCGAAAAGGACGGAGGCGGCGCGCCACTGGTGCTCGACGACAGCTCTTTTCTTACTTTGCCAACAGCGCGTTTCAAACTTGCAGAATGCCTCGGTGGTTTCAGCTGCAATCAGATGAGAATGTATTTTGAAACTCCGGTAAAAGTGAGATAGAAGGCATTGAATTCTTTTTTAAGCAAGCCCCAAGTATCCAAAGACACCCAAGAAGGAAAATTTAAGATTTTCTTTCTAGATAATCTTTTTGAAGGAGATTCGATTCACAGAATGTGGTGTCAACAAAACAGTCAAGTCACTCAACTCATTCAAATTCCTGGAAATGTTCCCATTGAAACAAATATTAAAATTTGCATTTCCAGATTCATTTGAAATTTTACCCCTACGAAACATTGAAAAGTGAACACTGTCTATCTGTAAGGAGGGATTTTTTCAAAGAAAGTGTTTATGATGAGAAATAGTTCTGTAGTTTTTGCAACCCTTGTGGTGAAACAAGAAACTGTTCCATCTTAAATTCTGCAACTAGCAGCGATTTATAGACAAGTTCCAAGTATTTCAGTAAAGAAGCAATTCAACTTATAAAAACATTTCTGGTATTTTGCAATTCATGATTTATCGACCTCCCTTGAGTGGCTTTTACGACATTTCACTGCAGGGTCAAATTATTAGTCGCGACGAGAAATTCTATTTCTAAACAAGGTAGTTAGAATCGCAGTGATGAAATGACTACATTCGTGGGTGCTTTACACCATTTGCTTTGATGATTAAGCGCCTCGAATTGCTTGATAATTACAAGTGACAAGAAGCCCGAGCGCACGCGATCCCGTTCAAATGTCAAACTGGCACGGCAAAACATCAGCAATAAAAGAGCGCGCATCAGAACTCGAGACTGAAAATTGGAAAAGTCATTAGGCTACTCGGTAATTTGGAAAATAACTCTAGTGCGACGCGAGGGTGAGATGCATATTCGCACGGAGAGAGAGAGAGAGAGAGAGACACACACACACACACACACACACACACACACACACACACACACACACACACACACACACACACACACACACACACACACACACACACACACACACACACACACACACACACACACACACACACACACACACACACACACACACACACACACACACACACACACACAAGCACATAAAAGAGAGGCAGATCGTAAAAAGTGGCGGTAATATACCGTGAGCCGGCGCGATTATTCAGGCGGGCGTTCGTTATCGCGATGCCCAACATGCCAGGCCGGCTAATATGGATTTCGGGTAATCAATTTCGAGGGTGCAAGACGAAGTTTGAAGGTCGCACCTCCCAAATGAGTGGCACGGAGTGGAAAAAAATCAATCCCCGGCAGGCTTCGCGTGCGCCTAATGGCAAATCAAAGTCGCCGACCGGCAAAATGCTGCAAATCGGCGCGGAATTCAACTTGACCCTCGGCGGGCGGATGATTCGGCGTCGAGGGGTCACGCAACATCAGTGCAGGGTGAATCATGCCGCCGCCGCGGGGTGGCCAAGGTCAAGGCTGTTGCGGCGTTTAATTGCGCGCGCGGCATTGTTATCAGCAGACGCTCTGCATAAATTACCAAACTCAATCGCACTTTCTCAGCAGCAGCCTTGCCTAGGCGGGGTAGCAACCCCGCCGGATTGTGTCGGTACGTGGCCCTAATCATATCTCTACGATGGAGTTTGGCGCAACGGGCTTGCGTGTCCAAAATCACTGCTTTTTTTCGTGCAGATTACATGTTTCTAGACGGCGTTGTTTCCAGCAATCTGCTGTTAAGAAAGGTCGGCGAAATGAACCCGGAAAACTCTCTCTTGTTTATTCGCTGATGTACCTACAGAAAGGCGAGAAAGGGATTATTTGCAAGGAGATGAATCACAGTTATCTACGATAACAGCACAACTATACAAATCAAAGAAACTTTTTATGGTCAGAAATTGAGATTATTTGGGAGCGTTTGGCAAAATTTTGTTAAATATCTAGTGCATGTATTTTAATTTAATTTTTCGAGTAAGCGAATATCACTGCAATACATTCAATCAACACGTAAAATAACCCCGTTTCAGTTCTTTTATCCAAAGATACGGCGTTCCTGTGCACTTTGACATTCTTTCTATATAGCACGACACAGACTGGAATTTGTGGAATTTCCAGATGGTTGCGTGCTAACTTAACTTTACTCTAGGGGAAAATGATTATGATGAAAAATGCCACGCATCTGATTCACTTTATCAAGGATCACTGAACAGAATTCAAAAAATGCCGCACAAATGCACGATTAATAAAAATCGAAAAAAGGTGAAATTTTTAACGTAAAATCCAGATTAATATCCAATGTAAATGGCATCAAATTAAAAAACACACCAACCAAAAGATATCTATTTGAAATGAAACGTGATTCATTATGTAGATGTAAATAGAAAGAAATGAATTTGGCATTTGATGTGGAATTCATTTCCAATATTATTTATAGATATTTTAAGGTGGCAAGCATTGATAAATTTTGTATGCGTACTTATAGATACCGAAAAACAACAATGGGCAAACCAGCAACAACGCAATTAAGACTCATTTTCGGTGCACCCGTTAAACCCCCTTATCAAAACGGTTCAATATTTCAGGCACCACAACAAAAACTCTTACTGGATTTTCTGAGGCTGGACCTGAGGAAGGGCGAATGGTTGGCCCGGAGCGTCGAGGGTGCGGAAGGGGCGAGAGACGAGTGTGTACTGCTGGTGGTGAGGAGGCGGCGGGCGCACTGCGAGGTGTATTTGGCCTTTAACAAGGGGCCGAGACACATGCGCCCTGGGAAAGCGCGTGGGTGGAGAGATGCCGCCCGCCGCGTGCACCTACACACGCCACAGGTAAATGTCATGAAGCAATTATCGGAAAAGCGAAAAGCGGCCGAATCTCGCAACGCAAGAGAGCATCCTCTTCGCACCGCCACTTCCTCTCCATGACCTACATCTCTGGCCGCGAAGGCATTTCTTGTTTGTTTTCGCCGTCGCAAGGGAGTCTGCCCGCCCGTCCGCCCGTCGGTCCGCGGGGCAAACAACCGGCCGGCCGACCAGCTTGGTCCATTATTATATTTGCATGTAGGCGAGAATAGAAAATCCCGCTGCCCGTAAAAACACACCAGCAAGGCTGTGGTCTAAACATTTTTTCGCCACGGCTCCTACTTCGCACCCACTCATTTCACTGTTGCTGATGCTGAGCGAGAAATTTTGCTCCCTGTTTTCAAACTGTGTGAATAATTAGCCAGCTTTTTTATGAACTCAGGAATATAAGCGGGACATCAAAAGATGCGCGCTTCGTGTTGGAAATTAATCCAGCTATTTTTGGCCTTTGAGTTTGGTATCGCAAAAAAATGAGTGAAAGAATGGCAATTTTCAACATTATGTCCTTTATTTGATTTTATTGTAAATGCCTCTAGACGTGTTTTTGTAGAGATTTGGTCTAACACATTGTAAATGTGTGTCTTATAACAGATTAAACTCATTTCTAAAAGCATTATTCCTTCGACTTCCCTTTCAAAAATGAAGAGGTGGTCGCACATATAATTACAACAAAAACACTCTCGCCGGGAAAATTGAAGCAGACCGCGCAGTTCTCGTATGCTCAAAATGTGCAAATGCCAAGTGTCAGCGCTCGATTCAACCCCGCCCCGTGACCTTTGACCTCGCGGGTCGAGGCACGGTGGGATTCCCTGCCTGACGGCACCAGGGGATGAGTCATCGCGGTCTTGCTTGACTTCTGCGTCCAGATATTCTCTCCCTCTCTCTTTCCTCTATCAGGCGGTTGATAGAATGAGAGAGAGAGAGAGAGCAAGATGGGCCGCCGCATAAATATCGACCATGCGCGCGAGCGGCCCTGACCCGTTTCCCGCGCGCGGTGCCGATAATACACCTAGCCCGTCGAGCCGCCCGCCCCATCAGCAGGCATCCCCTTTGGACAAAGTGACTGGAACTCGGTTCACTCACCTCTCTCACTCACTTACTCACTTTGTGCTGCTCTCGCCTGGTAACAAACACGGCTCGTGCCGAAGCGAGACACACACACGCGGACGATTGCAAAAACGCGGCCTTCATTTCGAATGACGGCCGGACGATTTCTGATCCTGCAGCGGGGTGCAAACGAGCTCTAGCAAAAAGTTGGTCATTGACGGTGTGCAGCTGGCTTGCTTGCGAAAGGGCTCTCTTGGAGAGTGAAAGGGTTGGGCAACTTTTGGCGCAGTTGCTTTATCGCTTTCCTATGAATGAGGAAATGCTATATCGAGAGTTTGTTTGCCCATTAAACGCATTCATCCTTGGACCTGATAATCATCGGATTTTGAGCAAACATGCAGCATTGGAAAGCTTGACAATGAGTTTGATGTCGAGTTTTATGCACTACTTATATAGCTTTTAAAAAGGGAAAGAGAAATTTGTGTGATAGGAGAGAGTCAACATTATTTTTGTTTCTTCCTCACTTAAATATATTTAACTGCTCCGAAATTCCCGGTATGAAACTTTTTGTGTACAATGATTTATTTGAGAAAAATAACAATATCATCATTCTGAAGCAAAGTTATAGTTCCACCACTTAATGCACTTTGAAACGTGCAACGATGTAATGACGGCCTGCTTGAGTCTTGAGTGAAATATTTTATCTTTTATTCACCTTCCAATGCACCACACATTTTGTATTCAAATTCATTCCTCAGATGCCCTGTTATCAAGGGAATGTTTTAGCCCGCATGAATGAAGCATATTGAGTTAATTCAGAGGCGTCTTACTGAAAGCTCTGAAGATCATAACAAATGATTTTTCTTCAGAGGCGATAAATAACCTAGCACACCCATAAAATATGAAGAAATCAGCGTCAAAATTGATGGCCGCGTTCGACAAACGAGTGAAACAAACAGAAAAGGCTGCGGTGGGCTGCTGTAGGGCGAAAATAAACAAGGAAACGAAACATGCGTCGTCCTCGTGCTTTCGCAAGCGAGCGTTTCCCGCAAAAAAAATATTTAGGGCATTCCTGGCCTACCGAGAGCGAAAGAGGAGAGCTGTTGGCAAAAGAGTGACCGGTGATTAATTCGGTGTCAGTGGCTGAGTGATTCCGGCGAACGGAATTGCAACTGGAGCGCAATGCATCGTTTCAAAAGCGCTCGTTGCAAAATCATTTTCCCTCTCAAACGCAATACACACACACGCCGCTTCCCCTTTTCTGCAAGCCAGCCGTGAACGAATGAACGAACGAACGCGCGAGCGAGCGAGCGAGCAGCGCGATATTCCAGCATCGATTTCATTGCAAAACGCGCTGCCATCTTTTTCGACGAAGAGCTTGCCCAAGAAAAACGTTCGCTTCTGCGAATTTTCGCCTTGCAATTTTGCACTAAATGCATTTCACAGAAGCGTCTCTCATGCGGGCGAAGAATAGATTGTACTCGCTGTCAGCACACTTCCGACGCTGACAAACGAGCAAAGTCGAATGATTCGAGAAGTGAGATCGCGTTAAATAGAGCACACGTGTATTTTCACTCTGGAAAAATAGCTTATAGCTATTTATTCTTGCAGTTTTTCAAATATAACAACATTTTACTTGGATGTTCAATTTAAAATCCTTTGTAATTCAAGAGAAACAAGGTTTATGCGAGATTTGAAGCAATTTTTTGTTTTTTAAAAACAAATTTTTTACTTATAAATCTGATTTGAATTTTTTTAAAAAGTTTTAGGTGGACTGGAATTTTCAAAACTGCTCCAGTTAATTAAAACTCTGTATTAAACAAGGATTAAATATTGATATTATTCATTTTCCTTGTTGTTATTAGTTTTAACCATGGGAATTTCTTCAATGAAAAATAACAAATCCCTCAACTAAAGTCTCACTTCACTAAAGAAGAGATAGATGGTCGATTCCATTTCCTGCAGAGATTAGTGGTCAAGAAAGGAGTGGGCCAATTTCTCGTTCGGCCATAAAAATGGGGCAGCCGATAATTAAGAAAGGACCTCGCCCAATAACACTGAGAGGACGCACCCCAAGTTTGAAGCTGGTGTGTGTGTTCAGCAGTAAATGGAGTGACGCAGATTGGGTGCGAGAGCGATAAAAATTCCCTGCAGAAAGGGGTGGCCACTTGAAATGCGACTTTTGACCCCGAGCATTCACACACGCCAGCCACTGATCTAAAATAAATGGAGTTATTTGTGGCTGATAAATGGCATCGTTATCTCCAGCTCGCAGAAAAAAGGTGCTGCGATGAGTAGCAGAGAAATCGGAGAAAAAATATGTACAAGCTCAGCTTGGAAATTAAATTGTTGTCACGTGCAACACACGAATTCGAAAAGAATTGCAAGACAGTAGCAAGTTAAAGCTTTCTTGTTTTTACTTACAAATGAGTGAGATGGATCAATTTGTTCTATTTTGCGTTGGTAGCGTAAAATTATTCATTTCCCGCTATTTATGGCTAATGACACGGAACAATTAGCATAGCAACGGCCAGTAGCATTATTCAAAATTTGCATTTGCACTAGGCGAATGGTAACAGCTGCAAGTGAAAAGTCAACAGCGCTGTTTGCATCCTCTCTAATCAATCCGCGGCACTTCTGACTGACTGGAATTGCGAATTACTCAGCGTGTATCAACCCTGATTAGGAAGTAGGTCAGCAGCTCAAAGCCCCAAGCAGTGATCTACTTTTAGGTGACGGAATTGGGAGCAAAGAATTGGTAGGTTATAAAAAAGGAACATTCTCTATTTCGATCGACCAGTTAAATTTTTCGACGACTCATTCCGTGGAGAGTTATGCAACGTGCTTGTCACCTCTGTCAAGAAGTTGCATAGCTCCCTAAAATGTTTGATGCAGGAGTATAATATTATAGCAGCATTAATTCGTGAATATAGAAGCAAAAAAAACTCGCCGGGAGCCGTCTTTTGTTTTGCCTAGTAGTGTTGGCTTTTAACTTAATTAGGACAAATGTAAACAAATTAAAATTTTACTTGGTTGTCTACATAGGGTTTGTAGCGGTTCCCACACATCTTGGCGTAACTAGGTTTTGTATCAATCACGTTTCACCAAATGTGGATACCATGGTTTCAACTATTATTCTTTGCCAGAAAATACCACATTATATGGTTGCAATTGTTTGTCAAGATTTTCAAAATTCAGGACTTTGCAGCTTTGCAGCTGCTCCGCGTTTATCCGGCTGCAGTGCAGTGGCAGTGGCGATTTTTTTTGCGCAGGGAAATTCACTAGCCCTGCTTCCAGGCGCTGAAAAGCATTTCGCCCTCCTTCTACGCGGTTGGTGCACCAAAGACCGAGCAGCTCACAGCGCGTCTGCCTGCCCCAATAACCCAATTTTCCGCTTAAATAATAAGTCCCACCAGGGCCGCCATTGTCGGTCTCAAGTGTTCCCGGCGATGGGGCCAAAGGCTGCGGGTTGCGTAACCAATTTTTAGGTATTATGTGCGAGGCGCGGTGGCGGCGGCGGCATGTTTTGTTGATGTTGGGGGATCAATGGCTACGGCGCGCTGGTGGTGCGAATCTCGGCCGAGAATAGCCAGCCTGGTCGGCAGACTGACCAGTTTTTGGGCCGAGATTAGCTGGCGGGCCCGAATCGAGAAAGCAGAAAGCGTGTGCGAGTCCATTCACGCCAGGCTCGCCCGAGCAAACAACACTCGACTCGGTCAAAGAATGAGCCGCTTTCTTTCTTTTTGCTAAAAATGTCGCGTGGACGGATGCCAAGAGGGGCGCGCGCGCGTAACACACTCGCAAACGCACGCGTGCACGGCACACGCATTTTTGATGGGCCGGCGTAGATAGGTGTCTCTTCCTTCGGGCCTTTTGTCTTCGGCATCTTTTGAAGTTTGCACCAGGGTTTATCTTGATGGCGCGGCCCCTTTTGCTGCTTCAAACCACTAACCCTTTTCCAACAGCCACGAATGGCAAGCAATACTGACATTCTTTTTCAAAGAAACTTGCACCATTGAGTGGTTAACTTGTCGCTTTGGAAACTGTCTTGGATAGTTTTAACAGATTACAAAGCAGCTTTGAGCTGAATCGACGAGAGCTTTAAAATTAAAGGAGTGAAATATTTCAAAAGAGGACAAATATTTACAAAAAAAAAACGTTTTACTGAAATAATTCCAGATGGCCTGTCTAATTTCCATACAAAATTAAAAAATTGGAAGGCAGAGGAGAAAAACGAAACAAACTTTGTCACAATAAAGGTGGAAGGGGAGCAAAATAATCAAATTAATTGAGTGTTGTAGACTACCAACATATTTTTAATCGGGAATAGTCATTTTTCTATATTCTGCTACAAATAGGGTCAAGTTTTTTTATGTGAACACCTGCCCATAGAAAAATTCATCGCAACAAAAATAATATGGTGTTTTTTTTAAATTTTTAATTGACCTTGGAATTTTTAACAACGGTAAAGTAATATCATAAGTTAAAAGTTAATCTGAGCAGTTAGGAATTATATATTTGTTTTCGTGAACACGAGGTCAAAAACAATATTTTTCTATATTGTAACGAGTAATTGTATATCACTCGTTGAATTTTGTGTATGATTGATTTATTTCGCCATCTAAAGGATATATTTGGAAATATTTGTAATTCACTATTAGAATGTTTGTGAGCCGGCAAGAGCGAGTGCTCAAGCCTGGCATTAGGAGTGCGTGTCTGGCCGAGTGCAGCACGTAGCTCATTGAAGGTGGAATGGCCACGACGGGCCATGTCCACGAATTACGCACGCTTTGATGCGGATCTGCGTACCTTTGTAATTTGAACTGATGTTCAAATTAATTTTTGTGAGTATTTTCTTATTGTGAATTTCTTTCCAAACTGTTGTTATTCTTTTGTGAATTGTAAATTTATTATGGCGAAATATGTATGTTATAAAGGCAACCTGGCCGATAGGCTGTAGCGTGGACACGGACCAGCTACTATTTTGAATTAAGGACGAACCGATAGGATGTTTAATGCTCGGATCGGATACGTACGAAGAAGAGATTAGCTCCATTGAAGATCGTCGGTTGAAGACTCATTTGTATATTTGTTGAGTATGAATGTAGATTACTAACCATGGAACCAAAATTTATAATTTAATTGCCACACGTCATTTAGAATTAAATCTGACGATTTTTAATTGTTTTGAACAAAATATTCAGGCCATTTCTCCTCTCGCCCCCAAAGAAACTTCTATTCGTTAGAATATTCACAGTTACCATGATTTATGGTCCAAAATGTTAAATGAAAACGAGCTACGCAAACTCTTAAAAATATAAGTCTCGGAGGGAATCAGCATTGACACTTCAAAGTACAAAAGAAAAAAACTGATCAAATTTCTCTGTAAGCGTAAAAACGATAATATGTCCAACCACATTAGACGAGGTTTCAAACTTCTCAAACCTCTTTATTTAAGTCAGCCCGTAACTTTTTGGCACACCATACAATTTCGAGCTCATTAGCAAAGCTCAAGAGCAAAAAACGCGCTGGAATTTTCAAACAAAAAGGACTGCTGCCAAGAAAGCGCATTTTTTACACTCAATGTCAAGAAACGAAGCAACTTTGGCAGCTAGAGGAATGGCAGGCGGGCTGGGAAAGGAAAATAGATAAATAAATAAATAATGGCAGTGCACCGTGCGTGGCGCGCGCGGGTTGCGAAAAAGCAACCAAACAGCAATCGACCTGTTTGTGCACGTGCGTCTCTCTCCGCGGAGTCTCGCGAGACCCCTTCGCCTCCCACCCCCCGGCCTCCCCTCAGCGAGCAGGTGACCAAGCACTCGGGAAGAATGGTTGTTGTTTTTATTTTTCAAGACGTCGTCGTCGTCGTCAGCGGCGGCGGCGGCGGCGGTGCGTGCGCCAAAGTGACGCGAGAGGGGTGCCACTACTTGCTCGGAGCAGGGCACCCCGAATAGGTCATTCCACTCCAAAGGTCAGCGAGAACAATGAGAGTGAACCAAAGACTCCCTCTCGTTAACAGCGCCGACAAGGGCGGAATGACACATAAGACTGCACTGCATTTTGCCTCTTAAAAAATACATGCTGCCAATTGACAAATTATTTTCCCTCGACTCAGCTGACGTCACAAGAATGATGTTAAAAGAGCTCAATTAATGCTTTAATGTTCTGAAGGAGAAAGCTGCGGTGGTATGTGCGATGCGTTGTCAAATTGAGTTTACAGTTTTGGCAAGTAAAAACTATTTTAAGAAAACTATCGTGCACTTTTATTTTACACCAAAAAATCGTAGATATTAAGTTATTTTGGTCTTTTATCGCTGTCAATTTTTTAAATGCAAACAATTTATACAGACCAAATTTTTAACCAAATCCTTGCCTTGCAAGACAAGTGTTTTCAGACCCGAAAATTCCAATCTTAGTTGGCAACACGAACTGGAGTGTTTTTACTGATTTCAGAAGGTGACGTCACAATTGACAAGTGAAGTTTCCATTCCCAGGATTTTAAAAATTCACGATGTTTGTGTCTCGCCTCCCGATGGCAGAGTGGATGAATAATGAAAAGAGAAATTCCTATCGTGAACGAGGAAAATGCAGAGTCGTCGATCCCTTCACAAACAATAATGCATGCATGGCGTCACAGGTACAAACAATATTTTTGTTTCGCCCAGCAGCCTGGCTAACCAAAGCGAGCGGGCAATAATAATTGTCCCCACCACCACCGTTGCCGAATTTCCCGTGTGTGGGATGAATTTGCACAGAAAAAACAACCCTTCAGAAAAAACTACGACCTAAAACACACCCAAAGTGGCCATGCAACAACCCCGCAGGAGCGGGAGCCCCTTTCAGGGCCTCAAACAGCCCACTGACTGGGCTCTCGAACAGCCCCCAGGGACGGCCGCGGCCAATCCGCCGTCCTT
The DNA here is from genome assembly GCF_949628265.1 of Cloeon dipterum. Lineage (NCBI taxonomy): Eukaryota > Metazoa > Arthropoda > Insecta > Ephemeroptera > Baetidae > Cloeon > Cloeon dipterum. Next base: position 16,402,562 of record NC_088786.1, read on the forward strand.
CGGCCTGACGACAGGAAAGGCGACATTATGCGGCAGGTGAACGTGAGAGGGTGGTTGCAGGACTTACCTGACGCTCGGAGACGGTGCTCAAAGGTGCAGAGTCGAGTCGCCAACCGATGGTCCGCAATTTTCCTCACCGACAGACAGCAATTGTTCTCCACTGCTGTTCCCCGAGAGCGAAATCAACCCCTGTCCGAAATTCGCATGCGCTACGCGACATCTCTCATCTCGCGTTGTAAACATTTGCCCAGATTCGAGATTCTCTCCGTTCTCCGTTCTCTCCGAAAAAGCCGGGCAGCAGGGGCGTGGTCTTCGATGGATCGATTAAAACTGGACGGACCGGTTACGGTTAACGTTTACAGTTTTGTGCTAAGCAGAAATCTGCGATGATTTGCTAAAAACAGTTCAAGAGTTTGTATAAAATTATATTAAGAATACAATATATTTTATTCCCCATTGAATTGGACTTCGAAGAATTAGATTTTACAGACATGATTCGATTGAAGTTGCCAGCTGATTTACAACACCGTTGTTGTTTTTTTACGTAAAACCGGTCAGTTCAGTTCAGAGTAAGAGCCAAAACAAAGTCAATATCGACTCTAGTTCCGAGTTGATCATTGCTCGCATTCTTTATTATCATTGATTTTTGCATAATTAACGAGTTGGACTAAGTACAGGTGATTAAAAATTATAATCCGTTCACACTCCAGAAAGATTTTATGAATCATAATAATGAAAATAACCGAATAACTTTTGGATTAAGGTCGACTCAATCCTTTTCAAGCACAACAACATTCTGCACGGAGCTTTAAAAAATCGTGCGCTTAATTTTTATAATGTCCAATCCAAACATTACATGGATTTTCCATTCCTTTTGTTATACAATGACACCAAGGCTCAATCATAATAATATGTATTAGTTCTAAAATTGGAACGAATGATAATTAGCTGAGCTCTTATTAATGTTATCAAATTTTATTTCTCTTTAGGACCAATGGCTACGTTAGATGACAAGCTTTTGGGGGAGAAGACCCACTACTACTGTAGCAGCAGTGAAGACGAGGAAGATAACAGCAATAGCTCGGACAATGAAAAGGGCCATGACCACATTGGCGGTCAGATGATTAAATCGTCTGCACAGCTGTCGCAAAGCGCTGCGCCCTGGGAAGGCACCTCGACCAACACAGGTCCCAAGGGTGTCATCAAGGATTGGCAACGTTTCAAGCAACTTGAGGCAGAGAAAGCAGCTGAAAAGGAGCAGGAGCGGCTTGCCCTCTTTAAAAAGCTCTCGCTGACTTGCAGATCGACGCTTGACGAAGAGAAAGAAAAGCAGAAGGAAGAAGAAGAAGACGAGGAATTGTTCCTGGAGGATGCGTTCTTGCAGCAATACATGCAAAAGCGCATGGCCGAGATGATTGCCCACTCAGCCTCTCTTCCTGTTTTTGGAAAAGTAATTTCTAACCTAAATATTGCACTCTCGATGACTTAAACTTGAATTCCTAAAGGTTGTGCCCATCAAGGACTGCATCCAACTGCTTTCTGAAATCGAAGACGAGAACAAAGGAGTAACGGTGATAATTCACGTGTACGAAGAAAACGTGGAGGGTTGTGAGGCGATGCATGGTTGCATCATGTGCCTCAGTCAACAGTATCCCCGGGTCAAGTTCTGCCAGGTGAGCAGTCGGGTTGCCGGTCTGAGTGAGCAATTCCAGGTCAGCGGTGTGCCTGCCTTGCTTGTGTACAAAGCGGGCCAACTGATTGGCAATTTTATTCGAATGACTGACGAATTTGGCGATGACTTTTTCGCAAGTGACGTGGAAAGCTTTTTGGTTCAGCATGGACTTTTGCCAGATCAGAGCTGTGTTCCACAAATCATCAAAAGTGGAGAGGATGATGACGACAGTGATTAATTAGGTATTCATAAGTGCGTGTTTTGCTATTCAATCAAACCTTTTGATAACTGAAACTAGCTTAATTAGTGTTCGGTCTGTTAGTTGAATTTGCCAGAGTGCTAATACCGATTTCATGTAATGATCATGTTTTGCATTTGTATTTATGGGGCCAAATGATTTTTTTAGTTTATGTTGTTCGACCTTCAAGTATTTAAGAAAGATATCTTGAATCTCTACAGGGTACTTAAAGTTTACCACGCAGTTGTTTCCGTGTTTATAAAAATCTGACAACAATTATTTGAGCTGGTGTGTACTATTTAATAAATTAACTACTTCATCGAAACACTTAAATCACGTTTTTTCGCTATTTTTTTTCGCCACTGAGTCCTTTTCACTTGGTTTATCAGAGACTTCTTCATCACTTCCACCATTCTCGCCTGAGGCAGCTAACTTCAGTTCATAGAGTTGTGAAATTTGGTCTTCTCTAAAATGATCCAGATGCTCCTCCGTGAACGTTTGGCCCAAGGGCTTTGCACTTTTGGCTCCTTTTAATCCAAGCTGCTCGGCCAAATTCAGTGCGTACCTCTGTAAATAAAAAAGTGTTTCCCTCGCTTGAGATAAAGTGTCAATATAGGATTCTTACGCTCCACTCCACCATAAAAACATGCGCTTCTTCGGGTGTGCATTTCTTGTGCCTCTTGAACTCGTCTCTCGTATACGCACTGCCCAATTCACTTAACTCAGGAGGCAGCCCTTTATGCAGCCGCATGATGGCCTTATAAAGCGTCCTTACTCGAGACAAATGTGTCGATGACATTATTATATAACTACCTGTGTAAAATTCCTGACACCTGGGAAAATAAACAAATACATGCAATATTAAAATTTCTATTAAGTGGCAACATTTTTGAAATAAATTATATGTACCCGTTTTGAGTATCTGATGGTCCTGCCTGTTAATTCACTTCGTTTTCTATAGCATTGGCTAACCTTTAGTGTTAGGTTTGCTTCAAAACTGGACTGGAATTCTACAACACACACTCACGTCCAGGCAGGAGGAGCAATTTTTTTGATATGATGTCTGAGCCAGTGAGCCCTCCCTGTTTTATCGTAACTAAAGTAGTGAAGCTTTGAAAGTAATAAACATGCAAAATTGAGGAATATCTTTTTCAGTATTCATTCAAATGTGATATTTTATAAAAGCTTTTACTTTTCATCTTTTTTCAATCACTTAAAAACCAAATTACTTCTGAAATAATGCAAGTACTTTGCATACCTCTCGTCTTCTCTTTGTATTCTCCAAAGAGTTCCAAAGCCACACCCACTTTTCCCATTCTTGGATTTTCCCTCCCGCAACACTTTGATCGACCTCAGGAAATTGATTTCGGACTTTCCATAAATTTCAGCACCTTCCCATAATAATGAACGCCGAAGAAGCTTGGAATCTGGCATGTGGCAATCTGAAAGGCGCTGATTTGTGGTGGGTTAAAATCAAGGAGTTGTACCAATGTCCGAGCAGACATTATCACAATTTGGCCTTCTTGGATCGCAAGTTCCAAATACTGCACGAAATAGGTGCAGCGTCCGACCTGAATGCCGTGGTCATCGCAATATTTTTTCAATAGTGAGTTTGAAAAGCTGTCAGATCGAGAGTTCACTTTAAAATTGGTTTGTCTAATTCGCAGCTTCGAATATGATGCCCAGAATCGGTCAAGCACAATGAACATTGCTCACTTCCAAGAATTTGCCTCGGAATGCGAGTTGGTAAGATATTTTAACAACTGTGGTGGAATGCAAATTTTCCACAGGATATAATTTAAATGTGTAGTACAAAGATTTATAGTTGTATTGTATGGTATTTAGCCTGAAGAATTGAAAGGCAAAGTATCTGCTTTACTGGCTGGAGACGAGGAGCAAAATAGGCATGAAAGCGATGTTCAGCTTCTGCAAGATCTGGATATGTCGTTTTTGGGTTTTAACGCGGATGCTTACTCCGATTTCATCAAACTGGAGAGGAAAGAATACGAGTTTATGTCAGACCATGCTTACGAAACTATGCGACGAAAGGTATTATTATTTTTGGGGTTGTTGAAAAGGTGAAATCTATCTTTGTCTTCTTCAGGTGCTACAAACATTCCTCTTGATTCCAAACATATTCTTGACTGCAGCTTTCCAGAACCGCTTTGAAGCACAAGCAAGAGCCAACATTGAAGCTGAAGTGCAATCACTTGGAAATTGAAAAGAAAAAACGATATCTTAAATTTCTAGTTCAAACCACAAGAAGGATGTTCTGATTTTGTGATCTTTTTCATTCCACTCTAGTCATTTAATACAATTTTTTTCATGTTGAGAAAAGTTTTTGTGATATTTAAATTATATTTCCAGTTATTAACTTACATTAAGTACTATAAGCGAGTGTAGCCAAATATCGTCAGAATAAAAATGCCAACACTTAAGAGGAATTACTGTCATTTTATTTTTTGTTATAGACACAGGCACAACAATACAGCTGCCTTCTATGGAGGTAGTTTCCAGTGTTTACACCACTCAGTTCATCATATAAGTTAAGGATCGTCCCATCGAAGGGGCATACAATACATATTTACATTTTTTGCTACATTCGGAGACTGGCTCATTCAGTCCAAAAAATAAATAACAGACATAATCATTGTTGCTGTACTCATACTCGTGTTTATAAAAAAAAGGCCGAAGTCTAAACTTTCGTATTGCAAGCGGACGTTGAAAGGTTCAAACATGATTCAAGATCAGAAATTGCGGCGAAAAATAAATCTGCGTTTTGAAAGGGATGCTACGTTTTTTTAGAACCTCAGCTCTGCACATCCCGTGAGATGAGCTCACCAAGTTCCAATGACCACCAAGGGGACAACACAAGGCCCAAGTGGCCGCAGAGCCCGGGCCATCTTTAAATTTTTTGCCCCCACGCATTGAGGTATTAGATTGAGACAACCGGGGCGCCTCCCAGCCCGTTATGATATTTTAGCATTTCTATTTGCTTTGTTGATGGTTAATTTATTGAATTTCAGCGCCTCACCAAAAGTAAAGTCACTGGGACAGTTTTTGATTTGACAGTGTTAGCGAGTTTTTATGGATATATATATCATTTGTAATTTTCGAATAAAAAAATTTAAGCACAACTTATTCAAATCACACTGGGCTACTCAAGTTCAATCAATTTGTTACAAACTAAAATGTAGCATCCAAAGAGTTTTTGAAATTCGGACATAACAATTATTTGTCGTTGCCAAGAGTGCCTAAAAATATACGAATTTTCTACAATGGAACCTTATTTAAGTCGCTTCAACTAAGGATGGTGGAGATTTGGTACCGACAATAGGTGACAAATTTAATCTTGTGTCCCCGCCATACCATTAGCATTGAGGGTTAATAAATAGCATTGTAGGATTCAAATCTCTACCATCCCTAGCATTTTAAGTAAAATCCTAAGAGATTGCATGTTAGTGACATCATTTAGCGAATTGCGAATAATCTTTAGGACGCTTTTCAATGATTAGAGAAATATTAAATATAGCTGGCGGTACTATTGTGCTAGACTTCGGTTCACCTGATTTCCGCAAACAATTCTTGGCGACTGTCCAAATAAAAAGCTGGTAATAAATAAATTAGTCGATATAAAATAAATGCTAGTCGTATAGTATAATAGTCGAGTATTGTGGTTCAGTCTCAAAAGGGCTACTGTACAAAATACTGCAATTCATCGATTAATATAGTGTAAAAAAGTAAAATTGCTCTAATACAGGTACCATGGAGGCTGTTCTTTTAAGTACAAAAGGCAATCAATATTTATAATGAGGATTTGATTTAACTTAAGCAGATAAAATTTAATTTTTGAGTGGTGTGAATAGTTCACTTTTGGAAACCCAAAATATAATAAGGCCGAATTAGAGATGGGGGCTCAATTTTACCTCTGAATTGCCATAATGATTGTTTGTCGCCTCGCGCCACATTCTATGACTGCTTTGCTCCACTGTCGCCAGATTGGTCCGAGGACGAAAATGTGGACGAGGTAGAGGACGACGTGGAGGCAGTTGGCCAGAATGGCCCGGCAGACATCATGACTGGCGTGTGAACCTCCACTTCGAGTTGGGTCTTGGCTTTCACTTTGGTGGTGGCCATGGCAATTGTGTGCGGGTATGAGGTGAGAGGAGGAACACTGTTTCCAGCTGCCGTCGCAGAGCCGTCTGGCGCTGGCGGCGACGACCACTGCTGCTGTGCTGCAGGACAATTCGCCGGACAGCCTGAGGTGCCTGCGGTAGGGGGTGGGTGGTTGTGGTGGTAGTGATGCGTGGTAGTTTCCAGGACCACCTTGGGCTGCACCACGATTTCAGGGTTGCTCGGCTGCCAAGAGTTGGACTCCTCGCTGATTGTGGTTAGGGAGGGCTCGCGGCAGTGGAACGTGCACCGCTGTTGCTGATGGTTCAGCACGATTGGACGACGAGGCCTGCGCGGCGCTTTCCGCCGCTTTCTCGGTGGTGAGGGGGTTGGGGTTGCTATTCGGTCCTCATACTCGTGTGGCTCAATCTGGAAATGTTCGCATCACTTAAAAACTTGTGGATGAAAGATTGGAATAAAGCTTATGCCAGTATTTTCAGTGAACACAACATTGATGCAAAAGTCAAAAGTAGAAAAATGTGATCTTACCATTCCAGGTGGACCGAATATTGAAAGCATGAGAGGGAAAAACGTCAGGCTGTTGACGCATGACACGATCAGCACTATTAATAATGCAAAGAAGAAATGGCTGCAAAAAGGTAAGAAAAAAAAATTAGAACCCTTCAGTCATCAAAAATACTTTAACTTACTTGACAATGAAGCCTAAATTGGAAAATGCAAGCACCACAATACTCAGCACGGCGGCCACAGTAGAATGCAAAGTTGGCATCGTCATATGTTCAAGGGCGAGTCTGACTCTCCTATTCCTGTTGCCGATGGCAGTTATAAAGCTCTGCGAAAAAAAAAATCTGTCAAAAGGGTGGCACAAGAAAGCGATCATCAACTTACAAGACTAATATTCAGAGCAGGCTGGACACAGAATGCCAATCCATACAACGCCACCAGTCCTGATATTGCGCTTAGGGAGATGCCAAATATGCTGTAGAGGCTGATTATTTGCACGCAGCAGATGACCAAGTATGCCGTGATGAGGGTTGTCAGAAAAATGTTGACCGTCATGAGCATTAAAATTAAAATGATAGAAGCAAGCAATGTAGCCACTCCAAACAGCAAGAAGCGACGCAGGTTAAAGTATTGCTCCCAGAACATGAACGGGATGCCACTGGGGTAGCAGGGGATGTTGTAACTTTTTGAGTAAGAGTTGCAAATATCACGCACTTCTGCGATAAATTGCACGATGGAATTCGTATCATTCAGATCGCGTAGGTTGAATGGCATTTCAGCGTACATGATGGATTTGGCCTTAGGAATGGCAAGTGCAAAGTCATTTGGGTCGTGGTACCATGGCTTTGGTTCCGGCCGCATGTTAGCCTGTGGAAAACAACGATTGTCACAATTATATTAGGCACAGTTGCAGCTCCGTGTGATATTACAAGAGCAGAAAAGGAAATCGTGAGCAAGTTATGTCTCTGTTCTAACAATCAAGTTACAAAATGCAACTGTCTACAAACAAACGTGATTTTTTTTAACAGTTAAACTATCGTAAATTAATCAATTCTGCTAGGAAAAAAAGATAATTGAAAATTATAATATATATTCAATCTTTTTTCACGGCGATTTTTCCTAGCAGAATTGATTAACTAACAATAATTTAACTGATATTATATAAAGTGTCAATTCAAAAAGCTCAAAGAAATTGAAATTTAGCGTTAACATACCTTGGAGGCACTGTAGCCGACGGCGTCGTGGCTTGCCCAGGCAGTGAGGTAGTTGTAGAACCCCCTGCTATAGATGTTTCCATTGCGATCAACCAGCCTGATCTTGGTCAACTGTGACTTGTCAACCGGATGATCTGGTCGGCCCGTCTGCACAAAAAGCTTGTAGCCGAGAATGCCGCGTTCAGAAGCAGCACTTTTATTCCACCCCTCCATGGTTATATGGCCATTCTTCCAATCATCGTCAAACGCCTCTTGAATGTTGACGAGCCAATCTTTGAAGATAGCGAGCCAGAATCGCGGCAGTCCTCCATCTTGCTTGCGTATAATATTGTTCACACCAATGAATTTTGAGTGGAAATCATGTAAAAGCTCTTGTTTGGTGTTGTAGTTGAACGCACCTTTTGTTGTGATGTGCATGTTGTAAAAATTAAAGTACGATTTATGTAAATGAAAATATTCATGCACAGATGTGCTGGCCGGCACTAAATCCTTGAGTTCTAGGCCATTTTTCAAGTTGGTAATGTTTATGCCACTGAAAATCAGCCATACGATCATCCATAAGAACAGGAATACTTTAACACCAGAATAGGTGAAGAGCATGGAGTATTTCACCACGGCCAACTTTGTCAGCGACGAGCACTTATTCACACACTGTGGCACGGGCCAGCCGTCCTCCAATGTTCTATGAAGCGAGTCTTTGTTCGCATCGATTTCGCTACACGGCATTTCAGTGTCCTCCGGTGCCAGCACAGTGGTCACAATGTGCGAGTTGGGCGGCATGGTGACCGCGACAGCCTGCCGCATCGGTTTGAAAATGTCCAACTTTCTCATTGCACCCACACTGGGTTTGACGCGGACAGGCCAGAGCAGGTCGTAGCGTCCAGCCTGACGCCGCTTAATGTCCATGCTGATCACGGCAGGCATCACCAGCAACATAAACGCCATGTGGAAAAGCATCAAGACACCTCCTTGCATCGATAGGGCACGCATGGCAGGGATCGGGACCCAGCCACCCGCAATGAAAGCAGCTATTTTGCACATAGAGGTAAGCATCACATTGATGCCAGCTTTTCTTAGGATGCATCCAACTTGCTCCTGCAACGAAAAGGAGAAAACAATTTGAATTACTTGTAACAAGTTAAACCTCATTTTACGTGTATGCCAATACTCATTACTCCAATTAACAAAAACTTGTTACATACTTCTGTCGCTTAATTTGTGACACTGGTTTATCAATGTGTTGAAAGAAGGACACACATTGATATTTAAAATTTAAAGGTTTTCTCTTTAAATCAGTCATTTGTGCGAAAATTTTCTTGAGCTACCATTACAATATTTCACTTTTGGCCGTTCAAATTATTTTTTGTATTTATTTCGGAGGTAAAAATTTAACTACTGATCATAATGAACATACAAGAGTTTTCTTTATATATTTATCTCTCAAACTTTAAATATAATTCATAAGGTCAAATTTTTTCAAATTGACATTTTCATCCCTTCTTTTTTGATTGAAATAGTGACAGTGGGCACAAAAGGTCCGTTACAATATTTTGCTTGATCAACGGTGTCTTTAAATTAATTCTTAGATGTCTTACCTCTGGTCTGCTCTGCCAGGAGGGCTGTTCAGCATATGCCTTGGTGAACACAAATACGTCACTTATGCCGATCGCCAATGAGAGGAATGGTAAAATGTTGCTGGTTGCCATGTTGAAAATCGACCCCAACATAGCGCACATACCAAGCCCAGCGGCGGTGTTGAGGAGGATGAATACGACTGCAATCATGGCAACTGAGCACTTAGACTTAACGGCGCTGTCAAACCGAAACATGGCAAAGATGACATATAATACCTGCGGAGGAAATTAAAAATTACTCATGGCTCCATTGAATGCTCACTAATTTCACTTACAACAATAAAATATCCAACTATAATTTGGCAAAGGTCAAACGACGTATTATCGGCAATGATTTTTTCCAGGTTTGCAGACGTGAAAGTAACAAAAGAGAATTGGTCCAAGTTAGGGATAGCGATTTCAGCTTCAAAAATGTCATCCTCTTCATTGACAGGAGAGCGCAATCCTTTTGTCAGCCGTGCCACCTCGTTTTCAAACTTTAATTGCCAGGCTTTGAGCACCAAAGCAGCATTCGCAGGACTCCAGTCAGAATGATGCACTTCGTCGTTCTTCCAGTAAGTATACAGGTTTGTTGGAGACATTAGGTAAATAATGGTCTGCAATGCTGCGGCTTCCATTATTTCGCCATTGGTGTTGTATTCCTTCACTCCACCAACGATGGCCTGGACAGGTGAATGCATGTACCGGCTAGCCATGCCATCACAGCCAAAGCTTAATTTTGAACCAACATTTGGTGGCGCCATAGTTTTCTTATTTTCCGCTGTTTTCGGACAATCAGGGTTTTCCGGGTTCAGGCATGCTTTTTGTGAAAAACCCATACTCAGACCAGCCTAAGACAGTTAACAAATTAATAAACAAAGCTCAGTCGGTTTGAGGATCAAAATCACCTGTTCTATGGTGTACTCCAGTTTTTCATAAAAAAATTTTCCTCCGTACTTTTCTATAGCCTTCCTATGTTCGCTTATTAGTTTTATCGGGTTGACGTTGATCCAATCCCCAGTGATATTTCTGCAACAGTTTATAATTATTATATCATCTCACTTTAAGAGACATCAACTACTCACGGTATAATAGGAAATCTCTGTGGTATCAACCGCGATCCTTCCCAAAAGCAGTAGAGCGGCGTCATGATAAAACACGGCATGGAGTTCTCCAATATTCTATCTACCATTCCATCTTCAAATGAGGGAAAGCTGAGCGCGGCGCAGAGGTGCTGCAATTCCCAGTGCCTGAATGGTAAGAGAAGTGTGAGAAATGCAATTCCAACGGTTAAAAGGTGTCGCAACTTACTTATCGTACATGTCGACAGAGACCGAAGATGCCCTCTTGAGCACATCCGAGTGGGCTATAAGGGCTTCGGGCGTCAGGACTGATGTATTTGGAAAGGCGGGCCGCTGCACGAACATCTGGTTGTTCAATACGGTCTCATCTTCGCCCTGCCACTTCTTCGTATAGCTCCGCTCGTTATTCAGATTTTCGCTATCTGCGAAAAAAAGTGAAATCATGAATAATGCATTGCACGGAAAAATTTTAAAAATAAGCGGTCATTTATTTGAAGGAGGTAAATAATGAGAGTCAAAATCGAGCGCTCGTTTGAATACATCAGTGTCGCGAGGAATTAGCAAGGTGTGACGCGCGACCGCGGAATGTAACGAGGCTTTTTTATTATTGTGCAACGTCGTTATTGATACCCTCTCGTAAAAGTGACAAGAGGCACAATAGGTTGGATGGCAATAATTAGGCTGTTGTTAATCTCCTTACGGGGATATAATGTAGAAGGGGGCGCGGCGCTGAAGGTAGAGACGGGGACCACACACGTCGTGTTTCGACGTGTGAGGTCCAGCTATAGAAAGCAGCCTCGCTCGCTCGCTCGCTTCTGGCTTGTTGATTTTCTTACCCACACACACACACACATACACTCACAACTGACTTTTTGTTTGCGCAATTTTGAACGTGAAAAAATTATTCCCAACCTGCGCGAGGATTTTCAATTATCTTTATGGCCCGCCACCGCGGCAGGAAAAAGAGCGAGGCGTCAAAAAAAGCATTATCTTGCGGATTTGGTTTTTTGCCAAATTCTCGCCAGTCGTCGGTGTTTCAAACAAAATGCGCGTTTCAGAAAACGTCTTAAATAATCGCGTCGCCCTTTGTCGCCGGCTGAATTTTACGATGCCACTCCGCAGAATCGATTGCAGGAGAGCAATTCTTGTTTCCTCTCGATCATGGCCATGTTTTATTTTCTGATTTTGTGCGGCACACCCTGCCATTGAATCTGCTCGGGAACAATGCTGCACCGCAATCATCGCCCACAAAAGCACGGCCGACGAATAAATTTACTCTGGGTGACAGAGGCGGCGCCTCTAAATTCCTCACTGGGTTCGTTACACGCGCGGTCTGAAGAAAAATCTGCCGAGAAAATCTGTTCCCAGGAAGTGCACGAATAAGAAATCAATCGCAAGTGCGAAATTGCGCGGCTAAATTGGAGACAGTTTTCCCGAAAGAATCAGCCCGTGCTTTTAAATAACGTGGATGCCCACCAGCTAGGCTGGGCGTCGTGGCTTTTGCAATTCGCACGCGATGAGGCTGCTGCTGCTTTTTGCTCGATTGCGCGAGGGTCGTATTTCTTGAGCGTGTGTGGTCCTCATTCAGCCAACCAGCCGCACAATATAATCATAATAAAAACGCGGCCGGTCGGTCGGTCGGCCTGCCGGCGAACGAGCCGCGCTCTCGAGACGTAAAAAGCGACGGCGGCGCGAATTATGCAATTGGGCGTGCTTCGTGGTCACGCAGGTTGCATCGCAACCAGGATGAGAATGCACTCCTGCTGGTCCATTCTCCCATCTGGCGGAGAATGCGTCTTTTTCCTAAAAGAAGGCTGCGTCCTATTCTGCCTCAGGTAAAATCCATTTTAGTGCCGCGAAGAGGACAAATTTTTTTTCATAAAATGATGTCTCTTTTTTAGAAAAAAAATAGATAAATTGCCGATCAACGCTGCCTTTTCTTCTCCATCAATCATTGTCCTCAAGCCAAATAATGCAGTGTAAATACGAGAGGTTGCTTTTCACGCTACGATGATATAGACTGATACAAACGCTAAATAGCACTGCCACCCAAGAGCTGATTAAATTAAATCCCTTGGGAAAATTCCGATCTTTTCAGATCGTGCAAAAATCAAAGCGAGAAGCCCCTGCACTTTTCGCACATGTTGCTTTACACGCGAAAGCTGATCAACTGGCGCAAGACATGTAAAGCAGTTCAACCACAAAATTAACCGCAGAGCAGTTAACGGTGTATCAAATGTCGGGAGCATAATTTGATGCAGCAAATTTTCCGCAGCACCTCCCATGAGAAATTCAATCTGGCGGCGTTGTAAGGATTCGGCGCTTTTTTGCCGTCGACAATGATGGCCGTGGATCAAATTTAAAATTGCACTTCGCAGGTAGCATATGGGATCAGCCATCAGTCTTGCATGTCAGACCTCCCCGGCGTTCGGAGCAGCAGGTATGCCGAGCTTCCAGGAAAATATCAAAAATTGTTTAGACGCAGTCGGGGTTAGCCCCATACTGCTTCAACCCCACGCAGGTGATGGACACATGAAAAGCGATTAATTGCCAGATTGAATTTGCGGCGTGCTAAAGCTTCTTTCAATGTCGTTTCTATTTATCATGTGAACTGGAAAACACCCGGTGGTACTGCTTTATGAAAAGACTGATCTGGCCGGTGCAATTCCGGAAGCAGAACATATAGGAATCATCCGCGATTCTTCTTCTATTCATTTTAAGCAACTTCCAAGAATTTACGGATGGTTATTATTATTATTTACCAATTTTCCGACAAAATGTGGAGCAAGGGTTTTGTGTGCTCTAAGAGAATACCTAACCTATTCATCAGATTCTACGTGGTTGTTTATGAAGGAAAAGAACACAAAAATAAGGGACATTACGTAAAAAATATCCAGCGTGTTCTTAACTGCGATATTCATGTGTATAATGGAAAGGTGTTTTATACTCTGGCACGCACATTCAAAAAGGCAAGCACAAAGAAGGGATGCTCTTGAGGAATAGACGATGGAACTCCTACCGCTGGGGTCACTTTGTCACTTGTATAGAATACGGGGGAATAAATGGTTTTGTTGAAAGTCACATAACTAGGGTGGCGTACTAGGCATGGGGGGACGTGTCCTTTTATGGTTCAGAAAGAACGACCACACAAGCGCTCAAGCTGGAGCTAAGATGATATCTCAATTTGGCGCGTAGCGTAATTTCACGACGCAATGAACTCTTTCTTTTCAGAGAGCCAATTTTATTATTATTTCGTGTTGGCCACTGCGCTTGGATAGGTGCCGCGAAATCAGCTGGAGCTCACAAGGATATTGTACTGCTGGCCGTCTATTTCGCAGATTTCTCAAAAAGCGGGAGTTTAATTGAACTTTGCTAAATCACGGATTATAATTTCGGTTTTCACGACTAGAAAGCGGGCTGACCATTGCTTAAACGAGCACGAAAATTCTACTGGACGAGAACAGTCACTTCCCCGTGAGCCCAAAATATAAAAAAGCGACTGCACATCCCCAACTTCCTCTTTGAAAGCTTCAAAGACGTGCTTCTAAGCTGAAGAGGAGGAATCTGTTTTGATCTTCGCATCGAGACAAGCCAGTGGAGAAATGCCGATCTGTCGAGTATATATTTTTTAAACTGACACGCTCCCTGGGAAAAGGCAAAGGGGTGTGCTAGAGTCAGGGGGTTACTGACTGCAGGGTGGCCACCTCAGGTACTGCATACTAAAGAAGCATGACTGTGAGCTCGCCGCGCGGACTGAGAAAGATGTGAAGGAGCGACTGCACCTGGACTGAGTTAATGAAGACATCACGGCGCGCGCGAAAGGATCTAGCCTCAGCCGACGTGGGGGACCCAACGAGCCGCTGGAGCCATGTGAGCGGCCAGGATCTGGCAGCAAAATTAATATATATCCTACATCCCACCAGCTAGCTCACAAGAATGCGACCTTCCTTTTTGTGAGTGAGTGAGTGTGTGTGTGTGTGTGTGAGTGAGTGTGTAATAATATCATCGCGCGGCCAACAATGGAAACGGTCTCTGATCCGAAAAGAAAAGCGGTCCTTCTCCTGTCACTTTGGGTCTGATTAACCCGATTTTTGGCACGCTTCCCGGCTCTACCTGAGGCCAACTAAGATTTGGGCCGTTTTCGACTGCCTTGAACGAGTTTGGGGGAAGCCGTGTCGAAGGTTGTACTATGTAGCTTGGTCGCGGCTTTTCGGCGTTCATCATGCTGCTACTTAGTGTGTTTGTGTGCAATAATCGAGAGTGACCGCTTGTTCCAAGCGTTGTCGCGAGAGTAGGTCAGCAGCGATATGTATCCACTTACTCCGGTATCCCGATACCCGGCCGTGGTGACAACGGCTACAGGGAATCCGCACACGCAATTGAAAATTTAACCAATTTTCCTATTTATTTAAAATATTAAATTGTGTACATAAAGTCCATATTTACGATAGGCAAAATGTTAAATAGGGCGTAAAGAAAAGAGACAATCACCAGATTACGATCGGTTGTTAACTGCTGCGGTTCATTTTGTGGTTGAATTGTTTTAACTGTCTCACACGACAGGGCTATTTTTATTGTCGGCAAAAAAGTAGCAATGTGCCAAATAAATCCATTCATCAAAATTGGGAGAAATATTTTCGGTCACCAGATTATCATTTTGTAGTGAAAAAATCTTGTGTAATTTATTGCTTACTGGGTAAAATTTATTCTCTCTCTTAACGTCTAATTAAAATCTTTTCGCTTATAGGCCAGCGTTTAAAAAAAGCTGATTGTAATGATTGATTGGTGACTCGCAGGAAAAGAATTCGCTTCATTGAAGCGTGCTGCGTTTTTCCCTCGTTACCGCTCGCATGTGTATAAAATTGCGATGCGCTGGTCAAATTTAGAAGAAAGGCAGATTTTAATGGCGTGCATGACTTTTGAATCGAACGACGGGCGGCGAACTCCAAAGAAAAGAAAGAATGCCATACAGTATGAATAATACACGCTCTCGCGAGCATTTATATTCGGCGCAAAAATGCCCGCTGATGCGAAAAGGAATGGCCTCGTTCAGTGGCGCTCCATTAAAGAAATAATGAGTCAATTTCGCAGGGCAGCAGCAACCAGGTGCCGGCTGGAGGAGACTTTGCTCGCCACGGCACAACAATGAACGCCGCCACTCGCAGCAACAATCGTTTTTGCTCGGGACGCCTCCAATAATAATTGAGCGGCGCGCGGTAATGAGAGCGGCGAGAGAAAGAAATGCGAGAGAGCCAAAATCGAATGAGGCACGCGACGCCAGCTATGAAAATCCTTATCGACAATCTCGACAGGACCGCTGCGTACTTCGCTGTTACAATTGAGCTTGTCGTTTGCACGGCACACGACGTGCGAAATGAAGATGACAAGGAAATTGAATATTGATATGCGTTTCAGGAGCAACGATTCTTTTAGTGCTTTAAAAGAGAATTGTCAATTGCCCTAGAGAGGAAAATTACAGCCGGAAATTGAAATTTGACGAATTTACATGTTCTGCCAATTTCCTATCATTAACTGTCGATTTTTACAATACCTCAGAGGGTAACTTCTTATTAAGGACGCAAATTTTGGAAGTTCCTAGAGATTGATCCGTCTCACGGACAGCATATGGCTTATTTTAAATCATAATAACTTCACGTATGCCTCGCTCATCAGCATACCGCCCTCGGAGAGAAATTCGAGCTGCGCTACCCGCGTGCGAGGAAGTGGTATCGCATAATGAGATTTTATCAGCACAGATTTTCGTGATCGGAGCGAGGAAGATGCTGATCGAGACAGGAAACTACGCGCCATATTTCCCACCCGGCGTTCAAGTCTCCAAAATGGAAAATTGCTTTTCCGAAACCCTCGTTCAAGTTCCTAAGGAGAAAAAGCAATGCTTACCTTCAAACCACAGCCGATCGATTCTGGTCTCATAAACGACGGACTTGAGACCGATGCAGTTCGCAAGTAGGAAAATAGTGCTCAGGATGAGAATTATGGTCGCATGGCGTTGGATGAAGCAGCCAAGATGGGAAATCTCCTGCTGCACCAACCTCAGCATGAACAAAGATGCCCTCTGTCCAGCAACTTTGCCCTGTAAAAAAGACATCGAAACTTTTAACATTTTTCTGGTTATGGGTATTTCAAGATCGTGCAAAAACATCTTTCTGCTCAAATATTAGCGATCCCGTTCCCCATTTTGATCGAGGATGTTCTCGAGGCAGTTAGGCGAACAACAAAGGAAGATGAAGATGGCTTTCCTTTTTTGATTTTTAATGAAGCGGCGGCATGGAGGCTTGGTTCGACTGACTCTGCGTGGCCACCCACTTTGATTGTAGCCAGGTAGAAAGAAGACAACAAGAGCCAGCCAGCCAGCTCTCCGGGCAGGCCAGGCGGGCAGGCAGGCAGGCAGGCAAATAATAATAACATACGCAGGCAGGAAGGCAGGCGAGCGGCGAATAAAAAGCAGCAGATGCCTCCAATATGAATGAATTTATCGCCCGACAGCCGAATGCAAATTATTATTTATTCCAGCTGCTTCCCTCTGATCGTCCGCTCAATGAGAAAAATGCGAAAGAATAATTAGAGGCAAATGAAACGGAATAATATTACGAATTGAACTAGTTCAAATAAATTTACCATGACTTCACAGGTGAACGATCGATGTCCGATTAAGTTCTTTGAACTTCTGATATTAAAAATTACCTTTTATTTGGTAATTAAAATTTTAGAATTTCTTGTTTTCGTTAAACTGTGGCAAAACACAAAAAATATTCTTGGATATATATTCGTTGATTTGTATTGTTTGAGTTTTTTGTTAGTCCCATCAAATAATTTTCAAATGCTTTCGAATAGTTTTCGGTTGGCCTGGAATTGTTTCGAGACTTGAGAGGTGTTGGATCGTAGAATAAATATAGTTCTCTGGAGGCGAGCGGGCATGGAGATGTCTCAGTTAAGCTTATCCGGCACTTCCTGGTGCTACAACACAGGCAGGCAACGCGCTCAATAGCTCGCTCAGAGCCAAGCAAGAGAGAGAAAGAGAGAGAGAGAGAGAGAGAGAGAGAGAAGAGAGCCAAGCTCTACAGTGCCGGCCACCCACAGTGCCACCAGCATGGCCGCCGAAAAAACACAATAAAAGTCGCCCCTAGCGAGAGACTAATTTACGGGGCGAATTGAGGGATCAGAATAGTCAGAAGGGTGAAATCGTACGAGGGCAACATGTTAGAAAAGTTTTGCGGGGTCCGTTCAGTCAAAATAGGCTTAAAAAATTTGTTCTTCGAACTTACTTTTTTGAGAAGCGAATATGCGAGGGCTGCGTCGACCCATGTTGTTCTGGTGTATAGGTCGGAGGTGTGTTTGTCCTCGGGAGGACTGATGCACCCCTCCTGGTCGAACGATGCCTCGAGCGCCGGCGTCATTGATGGACGACGTCGTCATCGAGTCGTCGGACTTCTGCAGCTCGTCTAGCAGAGCCGCGCCTAGCGCCCATTGAAACAGAATAATTTGCACACTCGAATATTTTGTCCAGGCTCAGACAGTTGCGGCCAAACACATGATAGCGGCTACACACGGTCAACACGAATGCACCTCCTGCCGCGACCGATCTCAACCTTCGACTGATTTTGCTAGAACAGCTTTTCAGCTCTTTGCCGATCTCACTGCTTTAACCGGTATTTTACTGCGTGAAACCGGTTTTACGCTTTGCTCCTCGGCCATCGAAATCTCCTGAGAAACGTTCACTGCTGGAAAAAACTGTCTAGAAACTATTATCGACTTTAAATTACAAGTTTTTAAATTAAATCAATATATTTCCATAATGGTTTATTAATGATGGTTGTATCGCTTTTAGGAAGATTTTTGTATTCCAGTCCATGCAGTGATTTTTAAATAACCGATTTTCTTACATCCCTCTCCACGACGTGAACCAATGCTGAGGCGAGTTTAAGATATTTAGGAGGTTGGCGGAGCGCCCTGATTGGCTGTGTAATGAATACCCGCGAAGAGGGCCATCCGCAAGGCCTGTATTGGAAAGGGACCACCCAAGTTGCTTCCAGCGGAGTTGTTAGCCCCCTTGAATCAATCTTTATAGGGTCCTTACAGCACGTCTCTTTTATTCTCTCTTGCTTCTATTCCTTTATTGCTGTTGTTGTCACTGGAAACGATTAAAAAAATAAGTTTGAAAACTGCGTGTGATCTTTATGAAACGTTTGAAAATAGCTATAGAGCTATTAATATTATCTTTTTCCAACCAGCAACTTAAGTGAAAAATTGTGTCCAAGGAAAAAATTTCCTAATGGGAAGTAAAC
This sequence comes from Cloeon dipterum, assembly GCF_949628265.1. NCBI lineage: Eukaryota > Metazoa > Arthropoda > Insecta > Ephemeroptera > Baetidae > Cloeon > Cloeon dipterum. The sequence continues at coordinate 16,421,325 of NC_088786.1, forward strand.
AACGTGTGCACTTGTCTATGGAATATTAGCCGGTTAATTTAGATGGTTTCTGTTTTCAGTCGTTTTTAGACACTTAGGGTAGTTTTGGATGGTTTTAGATGATAAAAAGCGTAGTTCAAGTGGATAAAATATATTTATGTAATTCGTGGTCATTTGATGATCCCAGAACGATTAGAAGCTCAGAAAAAAATTTCGACTGTCTAAATTTCAAAGCCTTAGCTTATCATAAAATAATTTCAGTGCGTTTTTGAATTGCACCTTCAAGTATAATTTTTTGGCTATATGATTTAATACAATAAACATTTTTAGACTTTGTCCTTTGTACGTCTTTTCCAGCCAAATTTACACCAAAAATTTTGGTTTATTTTTCTAGAAAAAATATTTTTTAGAATATCGCACAAATTTACAAATATTGAAAGAGCAATTAATTTAGCTGTACTTAAAAATACCATGACAATCATTTTTTAAGTTAACCTCGCATGGATTTTTCCTTTTCCTCAAAATTGCCTAAGAATTGCCACACTATATAGAGTCTACAATTCGAATTGTTTTTAATACTTCTACCCAATCACAATCAGCTCTCTTGGGTGACCCTCTTGGCTTCGAGGCTTTGATGATTTAAATCACAGAAAACAAAATCAAATCCCTGGCATATTCAAAGCAGCTCTTTAGAGTTGAATGCTGAATTATCTCAAAACTAATTTCCAACGCGTGTTAAAAAGATTGACGCAAGGGCTTGTCCCGAGAACTGACTGCTGTACAACATAGAAGAGAGAGAGAGAGAGAGAGAGAGAGAGAGAGAGAGAGAGAGAAACACATAATTGTGCGTTGCGGTGATCGGTAATTCATTAGCTAAATTATACTGGAACGAAGCAGCGCGGCAACATCAAAGGCAATGCATCTCTTTTGCGCAGCCCACAAAGAACGCAGGACAGCCATTTTTTATATTTATTATATATTATATGATCGTCCGCTCGCTCTCGCGGATCGAGTTCCATTCAGCAGCGGTGACAATTTGAAAAGAAGACGGAAACTTTGCCTTATGACATGTCATCGCGGGACGCTGCTCCCTATTCATCTCAATATCACCTGCAATATCGCGCACTTTCCGCTTCATCAACAAAATTATATTCCTCTGAAGCGTGATGCTGACTTTTAAAAAGGGCGCCGCCGATTAAAATTTATTGTTTTGTCAGAGCTCTTTGTGACGATTTACAGTAACAAATGACCAACTTAAGCAAAAAATGCTGCGTTGCAAGAACTGGAAGACAGTTAGAAATTGTTATTGATGCCACGTTATTGTGCTATAACTTACTTTTGTTTGTAGATAATGAGCGATTCCATGTGCTGACTGTCAATTTCCCAGGTGCTGAATTAACTTTTAGGCGAGTCATTTTTTGGATGACAAAACGAAGCATAAAAATTACCATCATTTCATCATAAGATAGTAATATAAAATTGTCAAAAATATTGATCGATTGGATTTAAAAAAAACACGTTTGAAATCTGCACATGATCGTTCTTTAATTCTGAAACATGTATGGTGCTTTTTATGGTTTAATCACATCACGTGAAGCCTAGATTTTAAATTATTTTAAATCAAACACAGAAAATAAGCCTATGGCAATAAGTTGCCCATTTTTAGGTACATATAAGTTTTACTATAAAACATATAAATGGAGCGTAATAACGATAGTACAAATTTCAGCTTTTGCGTCAAGCTCATTCAAATAATAAAAAGAGAGATCAAACTTAAAAGTTAATTTCGAATATTAATTGTTATCTAATTAAGCCAAAGCCTCATACATTAAATAACGCGTTTCAATTTGCCAGAATGATTTTTTTTAAGTGCAACAAAATTAAGTAATATTGAAAGGGAAGCTCAAAAAACTATAGGATAAAGTTAATTTAAGAGTCGAGATTTGATCTATTTGAAATGGCTCGAAATTTATCATTTTTTGTCAAAATCAAATCTGTAATTTTTTGAATCAGCATCGCTCACAAAATGTAATAACTTTAATAATGAAACATATTGATGGATGCCAATGAAGGAAGAAGAAATCGAAGTTGTGAGAAAGATCTAAATGCAGCTTCCTGGTGTATATTGAGTGAGTTGTTCTTTCCACATTTCCACACTAAGGTCTTGTCAGTTCAAAACAGAGTAAATAAACGTATAAGGGGTGTGAATATGACCGACGCCACCCCTTTAGAAAATATTTTCGGTCAGTTTGTTTGCGCATGACATGACATGTGCTAGGAGACTGGTGGGTGTTCCAATATCAGGATTGCATTTGCGCTTACCACCCGGTTTTTCACCACTCGTTTTTGACGGGTTTTACCACTCAATTTTTACCAAAGAAATTAATTTATTCCATTTTTCTTCTGTGAAAATCTAAAATTTCGGTTGGAGTGCTCAAAATTTCCTCCACTGTGCAGATATTTTCTTTTAAATTGCCATTTTGGTGCCTCAATTTCTCCAAAAATTTATCTCTGACAATTTTTCAAGTCGTGGTTATATAAGCTCAAAATTATTAAATTAATCAAAAATACGATGTAAACATTGCCTGCAAGAAACTGGTAAAAATTGAAAAAAACACTCATTTTACCACCAAACTGCATTTTTTTGCAACCCTGCTAAATATCCAGGTTTGCTGACGACGCTTGGATTAGCCAAAATAAAGTTATAAAATCCAGTGCTCCGTTTGATTATTCTGTGATTGATCTCCTTGCACAATTTTTTAACTCTCGATTTCTTATCTTCACCGTACAAGTACAAGCAAATGGGAAATTTTAACTTCTATCTTAGGTATTTTTCCTATTTTAAAATCTTTTAAAAAGAAGCAAGATCAACATCATTCTTTTTGGGTGGCGTACGGCTCGAAAAACCGAGAGTGTAAATATCAACCACCCACTGAGAAGCACAATTTGAACTGGATCATTAATTTCTATCATCCCCCAGGAAATCTACTCTTGGAAAGGACTGTGCTCCTTTTTGAAATGAATGGCAAACCAAAACCAATTTTGTGCTTAATACGACATGTGCGGTGTGCTACCTGAAAAGATCCCTTGACAAGAAACACATATGCGCCTTCTGGGTGGTCGAGACAGATTTTACCTTTATTTAAGGTCATTGTATTTATACTGAAGCTTCATCGCAAAACGATCTTGTATTTTTTAGAAATACATTACTATCTACAAAGTTTGGGTTGTAAATCAATGAAGTGGTGCGGTCAAATAAATGATAATCTCAAATGATCTGTGGATCATGGCTGGTGTCGCGTTTACACGTTAGTTCTCGCCCCCGCGCGATGTTAGAACACAGGCTATAATTGTAGCTACCCAAAAGGTTTAATTTTACAAAGTCAAAAATTAAGTAATAAACAAAAATAATTGATCCTACATAAATAAATTTCTACTCTAATGAAATTATTTGCCTCTAAGGTTGTTCTGCACTAAAAAGGATAATAGTTGTAAGTAATGTTTTTTTGAATTTGTAGTTTTTCTCTCAAGTTTATTTTACTTACAAATTATTAAATGATTTGTGCTTTACTGTTATTTTATTGCGAATTATTTTATTGCTTCACCCAATATGCAGGGCACATATTCCGATCTAGATTTTGTGTGATATTTTAAAATTATTACTTCTCTATTTATTATACCTTTGCTGTTGGTAAAAGTAAAATTACAACTTTACTGTAGATAATAAATACGCTATTACGCAAAGGAGAGATGAAACCACTCGTTCGACGGTACGGATTTAATAAAGACAGTAATGTAATAATTGCGAAACGCGGCTGCGTGGAATAACAAGCAGTGCTATAAGTGTGAATCACGTGAAAGAATGCATTTTGACCATTAGTGCATGCAGCATCCGCGAGAATTCTAACAAATAACATAATGATTATAATGGCGAGTTCTCGGCGCCAATTACCGCGCGGTTAATTACGGCACTCGTTCTCGCTCATTCATATGGCGAGGGGTGGTCGGGAGGAGCGCGCGGCGCGGAGGCAGCGAGGAGAGCGAGCGGTGTCACTCTGAGGACCACCACTCTCCACTTGGGTGGTCTGCCCTTCCACCGGGCTGCTCGGCGCTTCAAAACCAACAACTATTAGTAACAAAAAAATCTGGAAATGATATTTTAAAAGCACGATTTACGGCCACCAGCGCGCACACATAATATGTATGCGCGCTGCTCAAATGACAATACACATAGCCATAATTTAACACTCGCGCACTCAAGAGAACCATTTTTTAGCGAGAATCGCTGCTCTTTTAATTACGGGTCGTAAAGATATCATTTTTCCTCTTCGCGTTCCAATAGCTTTTTTCAATTACGCTTCATTTGCCCCGAAAAAGGCCTTTCCTCGAAGAAAAAAATTAAATTCGCAATAAATTCAATTTCGAAACTGGTTTTAAAGGCGTAAATCGAGTTCGCAGAAAGTTATGGACAGCCTACATGCTAATAGATGTCATCTTATTATTAAAACGCGCTGCGACAGGCGGGCAGAGAACTTTGGCCCGAAACGAAGCGGCGGTGGCGGCGCGGCAACCCGAAATCATAAATTTCGGCCGCGACACGCCACGCGTTTTATCCAATGCCAATTCGATTTTCCGCGCGGACTCTCGTGGTGGTCCAAATCGTTAATTTTTATTGTTTGCTTTTTCATATTAAAACAGCACTAACCATAGGAAAAAGAATTCCCTTTGTTTCGTTTTATGGATACCTGCACAAGCAAGGAAAATTATTCCACTTGGAGCTTGCACGGCACGCTGGGCAAGGAAAGATTATTTGAATTAGTCGAAACATCAATCAAGCAGTGTGAGGCGCGAGAGACCACCCAAGACGTTTTATTGCCTGTATGAATGTTGACGCCATCAGCCAGCATAGTATGCCCATGTGTGATAAAATCACCCCCAGCCATGGAGCACTCCACATCCTCTTTTCCTCCACTCTGCGCGTCTGTCAATATTGCTTCTCCCATAACGTCAATCAGGCTGCAGTGTGAAAGTAAATAAAAGGCGTTTGCTCGTGTTTCATTACAAAACATTCGATTTTATTATTTGGTGATTTAAGTATTCATACCATGAAAATGCTCAGTTTAAACCTACAATAATTACCGTTTTGATCAGAAGAAATTAATGATTAACAAATTTTTTACAATGGAGAGACCAGCCATCGAGGCTTTGCCAGTTACAAAAATGCAGAAAATTTGTTAATGCCAAATATGTATCACGCTCGGAATATGGATCTAGTGTTGATGCGGTTTGAGTAATTGCTGGAGTTAAAACTGGCAAACTTAATCAAATAGGAACAAACTTACATCGTCGGAACATTCTACAAGCACAAAAATACCGAGAGGGCATCATTGCACACTTTTTGGTAAAATCAAAATGCTAGCCGTTTCTGGGTCCAGTGTGAAAATGCAAAATCATACCAATGTGGTACTTCTCGTTCCAAAAAGCACATTTGTCAGCACCTCTCTTTAACTTTGATGTGTACCAATTTAAAATGCTTCCAAATTTATGAAAGTAATACTGGAAAATCAAAAAATTAGGCCCCTAATTGAGATACTCGACTGCTTCAGTCGTTGAACAAGTTGTGCAAGTTCTCCTCGTAAAAGGCAATCAGCATCATGATAGCCACACCAAGCGACATTCCACACAATTGCAAAATCAAAGTCTGCATCCACGAACCACTGGAGTGACCATTTGTAAGCTCAGGAATCTGTGAACAAAATCCAAACAAAACTGTCAGCTTCACATCAATTGGGCAGCACAAAAGCAAACTAACCATGTCCACCAGAGCGATGTAGAGAAAAGTTCCTGCTGCGGCTGCGTAGATCCACTCCGCAGCATTTTCAGAGTGTCCAATTGTGATTCCAATGAGCATTCCCACAAAACACAATAATGAAGAAAGCAGGTTGTAGTAAATGGCTTCTTTGGCACTCATTCCTGCTTTGAGAAGCACCGCAAAATCACCTGAAGCAGAAAATCATATCGGTTTATTAGAAGATATCACTTGAAAAGCATGAGAAACACACCTAGCTCATGTGGAAGTTCGTGACAAAAAACGGCCGTGGCGGTCGAGAAGCCGCCCGTTAGGCCTCTGGCGAAGGCAGCCCCAATGGCCATGCCGTCAGTCAAATTATGCAACCCATCACCCATGATGACCATCCAAGCGACAGAGCTCAGCGACGAGGGAGCAGAGTGCACGTGGCCGTGCGAGTGAGAGTGGCCGTGGTGCTCTCTCGCATGCTCACGCACTATCACTGTGCAGCTTTCTTCCTCTTCCATGTGTCTTTCTTCAGCCAGTTTTCCATCTTGGCTCACCACCAGCACCGGTGATAAGGCTTCATTCTTCTCGTGCACCTCCGTCAGTGGTTCAGACTGCTCTGCCTTTTTCTCTCCGGCCTCAGCACCTGTCAAGCAGTCAAAATGTTAATACAGACACGCTAATTACATAAATAATTGCTTTGTATATAGGCCATTGGTAGGGGAGATTTTAAATTGTTGACATTTTTAGTATTGTAAAAGGAACACGATTGAACTCATGCATTTTTCTATGGATATTTTTCCAAATTCAAAGTGAAATTACAATGAGAATTGCTTAAAAAGAGAATTAAAGCTACAGTAGTCAAATCAAGATATTTTAAGGGTAGACTATATTTGATGACATAAACAAATACATAATATTTAAAACAGATATTTGACTTGAAAAGAACAGTCCCAATGCACAAGAACTCGCAATAATTGATTATTGCTTTGGTACATCCAAGATGAAAGCTCAAAAAGTTATGTCTTGACAGACAGGTCATATAGCTAATGCGCGCCAAGAGGTAATTACAGTAAAAAATTAAGTGACCAAGTTTTAAACAATTCAACCATCTTAATATTGCCTAAGTTTTGAAAACAGGATGTAGGACATGTTATCTTTTCTCAGAATGTTAAGTATTTGGACAGCTATTTTGAGTTTAACAGACACAGTGCTAAGAACATTAATGGATATATTTTGTTTAATACATGACCTTGCCAAATAAAGATTTTTCGTCATTTAACTTGGATCTTATCACAACAGGCTTTATGATTTCTTTCAGTGTTACTTGTAAAAGTCAAATAGTATCATATTCCTTAAGGGTCCCAAAATAATATTGTTGATCTACTAATTTTTTAAAAATTATTTAGGATAGGTTATTTTGGGTTATTTTACCGTCAAGATAAGGTGTGATTTAAACCCAATCCCATAGTAACAATAATTTTGGTAACATCTAAAATATAATACCAAGCCTGTATAAACAAAAGTGCACTAATTGTAAGTAGGTCATAAGAGATTTAACTCAATAATTGCATGATGATGTAAAAATCTATTCAGAAATGTCAATTATTATTTCTAAAATCTAGTAAACTATTTACGAATATTTTATTAATTAAGACTACTTACTGGCTTTCCCAGTAATTTCCTCGTAGCAGTAGGGGTAGGAACTATATTTGTGTTTGCACAGTTTCTCTCCAACAACGCTGTTTCCTTGCATTTGCTCCGAGTCATTCATGACTTTTACCTTTGGTACAACTTGCTGTAATAAAGCAGTAAGCACAAGCTAAAAATGAGTAGACTGAAATACCTTTTTCTTTTTCTTGAGATTTCTCCGTCTCCATTCTGAGATAACAGTGAGGCACCTCTCCATAAAGAAAAAGAGCAAAATGCCGACCAGACCAACAAATCCTCTCCATACATTTTTTCTGCTCTCTGTGTCATGGTTGTGACCTCCTGACATGGCCTAAAATTGACTGAATATCAACCAGTGGTCTCACTAAATTACATAATTAATTTGGTTGATGACGCATTTTTTATCTGTTTGAAAAAATTATCTAATAATTTAAAATATAGCATTAACAGAAATTCAAAACTTGTCTAATGCAGGTAATGATGAAGAAAATGAAAATTTGAGATAATTTTTATCCTTACGTGGGGTAATAAATGAAGAAGCGCATCTCCACAAAGGGTGCCGACAGCAAGAGACACGAGGAATTGTATCATTTGATGGTAAAACATCTTCTGCATCACAGGAATGACTGCCACAGCTAGCAAGCCACAGGCTGATATCACAACTATGCTGACCACTGCATACATCCACACATAGCCAGGCAGTGTGTCATGTTCATGTTTGTGCTCCTCTGAACAATAGGACGGATCAACTACTTGTAGAAGCAGCGAGGGACAAGCAGAGGCCAAAGACTCTCTTGAGAGCTGAGGTTCGACTTTACATGCTGGAAGAGTTGGTCTAGAATCATGGTCCTTGCTTCCATTCGACTTTTTTTCTGAAAGATATAAAGTGTTTAGCTGAGAAGTTCGCGATTAAATCGTTTGAAAAAATTAAAATTTTGAAAAGAGCGATGCATTTTAAATTATAAAGTAACATGGCACGTTTCCAAAAGCGAATTCTGAATTAAGCAATATTGAACAACTTTCCAGTTTCAGTCATTACCAGTGTGATGATGGTGAATTTTCAGATCTTTGAACAGCGACTCTAGTCCCTCGTGAGTGATGACACTTCCGTCACCATATTTCTTCAGGAGCTCAGCCACTGGCTCTTTGGAGTCATCAAGGGAATGGCTTTGTGCGCCGCACCCTTGGTGCACCAACAAGCAGCAGCAAAGGACGCAGCAGGTGGACAGCACCCGACAAGTGTGGCGCCCTCGCCCCTCCCCCATCTCTCACTGCTATGAATTGCACAAATTAAATTAATAAATTGCTAGCGTTTAAGACAAGACGATGTTTATAGTATTGAAATTATATAAAATTAGGCACCAAATTAAAAAAAAGTTTCATTAATAAGTTGAAAATAAGGATTTCGTTTACAACCAAACATGTTTCGCAAAAAGAAAGTGACATACAGTATAACCACAGGTTAAATAGATCTAAAAATAGCCGCGCGTTTAAGTTGAATCTAAAAATATTGTTCACGAGATGTGAGAGAAATAGCGAATCCCGACTGTGGCCAATGGGCACTGTGAGTAAGAGGGCAAGTCGACGTCACTTCTTTTGCAATGTTTGCTGTACGTATTTTCCAAGCGTACCGAAGCTAACATATATAATAACTGACTGTTCATGTAAGCTTTCATTGAACGATACCAGGAATTTTCAATCGCGTTGGCGTTGATAACACCAGGAAGACCGCAATGTCACACATTGCTTTATTTGCAGGTTTGACATGTCAAAGTTTTTGCCGACAACGAGGAAAAAGGCACTTGACAATAAAAATGAGCGCTCGCGACAGATAATTTGATGACAAACGAATCGGGCCAATTGCTTGGGTGATATTCGAACATTTTTGTGTCACGAGCGCCTTTTAATGTCTCTGCTCCATTTGCGGCGATATGAAAGCTTGAGCGGCAAAAGAGCATGTTGCTTCAGTGACAAAAAACCCAAATATCTCTAGACAGCTCTAATTTACTGCTTCTGTGTAATCAAGTTAATGTCAGTTGGTATTACCTGGCTACCTTGCTCGCGTGTTTTGCACTTTAACGTGAATTAAATCTTCCCGCTGGCCAACAAACAATATTACCGATGTGGTCTCGTGTGCAAGTTGAGAGAAGTTCAAGCAATGGTGGTCGGCACCGACATGCTGGCATGCGGGTGCGATAAAGGATATCCTGCAACTTATCAGGCCTCCTTGCTTCGCCGTTTCCTATTGGTTTATTTTGCTTGACGTCACGCAGCGCGAAATCGGAACGCTCCAAATAAATTTAAATCATTTAGGGATATTTTATGGGTAATTTTACGATTTGGCGATGTTAATATTTCCATCCAATTTAATATTTTAATGTAATATAATTCCAGCAAGTTTATAAGTAAGCTTTGATTTCAGCGTTTCTCTTGGGTTGTGATAATATATACATATACATATTGTAGGACTATAGGACTACTCATATGATCTAGTTTTGAACTGGAAATCCCTTTTTATTTCCCTTGCCCATGCCCATAGTATAAAGTGGACCATAGTTCAAAACATCTGTGCAGGGTAAACAGAACTAAAATCTTCCCTAAATATCAATTTACAACTAATGTAATATTTCCTTAGCACCATTAGCATCCTAAAGTTGAACAATCTATATAATTCAACTGAACACGATCATGATCATCACGTGACTGCAAAGTTAGCGATATAGTGCGAACAACTTAACCTGACAGTGTGACAGTGACCTCTTCTCGTGATGTCATCTCTCGGGCGGAATAGTCGCCTTCCGCAAGACTTAGCAGCTAGAATGCTGATTGAGAACTCCGAGCAGCCATTGCTGGGTGCTGAGGAAGAGGAGGATGACGAACTTCCAACCTTCTGCGTGCGTTGTCGGAGCCTCTCAGGCTCGCTTGGTGAACCGTGGCGCACCGAGTGCAATGGACACCATCCGCCTAGCATGTCCACCCCTCAACTTGTTATTAATGCAGATGAACCTGACGTTCCTCTCCTCTCAAATGTGGTACCAATTAAGCTAGTTTACTCTCGAGTACTTGTATTGTTAAATCGTGTATGATGTTTTAGGAGGGATATAACCACACAACGCTGTTACCATCCCTTGAGGACTATCATTGTCATTTCTCTTCCCAAAAAGAAGCGTCTTCGTCAGCTTGGAAGCCTCTCTTAGCTGCCACACTGATGTGCTTAATTTTTATGGTACTCCTTTAAAAAAAATGCTGAGTTTTTATTAAACGATAACAATTCTAGATTGCAGAAGTCATTGGAGGCTACCTCGCAGGCAGTCTCGCTGTAATGACAGATGCCGCTCACTTGATGTCAGACTTTGTGGGGTTTTTGGTTAGCCTCTTCGCAATATGGGTCACGAAGTGGCCTGCCAACAAGAAACTGCAATTCGGTTATCATCGAGCTGGTATTTTAGGCACAAAATGAATCGTTTGGTGTTGAATCATATATTTGTTCTTTTAGAAATCTTGGGTGCTCTATCCAGCATTTTGATCATCTGGGTTCTGACTGGCATATTCGTATATCTAGCAATTCTGCGTGTGATCCATCAGGATTTCACAATCGAACCAGACACGATGATGATTGTTGCTGCCCTTGGAGTTGTAGTTAATATATTGTACGCGACCATATTTATATTAGCCTCGACCCCTGACCCGATATATTTTCAGCATGGGCCTTGCACTTCACGGAGCTTGTTTTTCTTCCCATGGACATTCTCATGGACAACACAGCCATGATGATTCAAACAGAAACATTAACATCCGAGCTGCCGTGATCCACGTGGTTGGAGACTTGGTGCAAAGTGTTGGCGTATTCATTTCTTCGATAGTAATTAAATATTACGTGAGTCGTTTTGTAATGCCTGTTCCCTGATAAAATTTTTGTCCAAATTCCGCAGCCAGAAGCAAAGATAGCAGATCCGATTTGCACCTTTGTGTTTTCCCTGCTTGTGCTTTGTACCACTGGACCAGTGATGCGGGATGCTGTGCGAGTGCTGATGGAGGGTGCACCGCGTCACTTGGACTATTCTTCGGTACTGAATGCGTTGCAGGGCATCGAAGGCGTGCGCATGGCCCATAGTTTGCAGCTATGGAGTCTTTCTCTAAGTCAGACTGCCGTGACTGTCCACCTTGCTGTTGGTAAGCTTGAAAATCTACAATTTTGCTAGAGATTAGGAAACACTGGGAAAGCTCTGCAGTCCTGATTTATGAGGGCCATTAAATTTGCTCAAGTGCTCTCCACTGCAGAAGGCTTTAATTTGACTCAAGCCATTGCCTTAAAATGACGTGACTGCTGATTGTGAGACCTCTCCCTAGTTATCATAAGATGTTCTCTTGAAATCCCACCTTTTACCTCTCATTTGATTTAATCTTAAACTAATCATTCTAGATTCATCTGTGGATCGTGACCACGTCTTGAACATCGCGAACAAACTTCTGCGCCGCAAGTTTAACATCAGCATGAGTACAGTTCAAATTGAACGATTCCAACCAGACCTTATGAACAACTGTGCCCAATGCCAGCCTTTCGCAATATAAATCCTCGAGAGATTGAACTCAGTCGTGGGATACTCAGTCGTGATTGTTGAAATGTGATAAGAAATCGGTACGGAGCAATTGAGACATAATTATTCCACAATTGAATCATGTCTTGCAATGCAGGCAATAAGTTTTTAGTTTTAATACCTCCACGAACATTACTATTTAGTTAAAAAAAACCAAACTCATAACAGAACAGAAGATTTTAACTTTTTTGTTATTTTGGAGATCTGCTGGATAACCATCAAGTGCAAGTTTTAAGTTTTTTTTCATTAGTCCCATTTAGTTGTCTTAATCTTAATTGGTTATATGTTAAGGTTAAAATTAAATTCAATCGATATTAAGATATTCATGATCTGGGCACAATCGACTGGTACTGTGGTTAAAGTGAATCAAAAACGCATAAAAAGCATAGGCGATCGGTGGATTTGGATACACCTCAAGTGGCAGTGGCCCATATCGTGGAAAAAACCGGAAAAAACCATATAAACCGTAAATGGGGTAAATGGTATACAACAACCTCCCAACCAAATTGTAAAGCCAAAGTACATAGTATATTACAATTTAATTATTTTAGTTTTGTTAATATTTTATAAGGTAAAAGTTATTTCTTTATTCCAGATCCAAAAATAGATAGTATAAGAGCGCACAAATTTTATTATTGGAGATCTATATACTTTTAGACTTAAATAGTAAAATATTCACTTTGTAACTCACTCACTTTTATAAAATAATAGCTCAGCAAATAAAATCAAATTTAATTTTTGTCACAATTAATTAATCAATTGGAGAGTAAAAATTTGGGTGTTTGTCGAGCGAGGTGCGCATTTTAAACTCGACGACCACGACAATTTCCCTAACCAAAATGTCTTTGTGCACCATATTTTTATAACATTTAATTCAGCATTTTGATAGACGTGCTTGTTTTGTTTATTCTCAATCAGCAATCAGCTTATCCAGTCAATAATTGCACCAAAACAAGTAAAAAATTGAAGTCGCTGTCACATTCACGTGCTCTCCCACTACTTTTAAGTGACTTTGGCTACCACTTGCTGCTTATGGGATTTTACGTGTTAAATTTGGAGGTCGCTGATTGGTCCCAATTTCCCATTTGATTTAACCCGTGGATTCGTGTGGCACTAGCCTAGCACACGGGTCGCTAGTACGCATGCGCTCGTGTGCTTGCGCTCTAGAGCGAGCAGGCGGCAAGCCTGCAGACTGAAATATATAGCAAACAAAGAGAAATTTGGCCAGGAAAATTGAAATTTAGGAATTTTTCCTTCCTGCCTCCTTTAGACACCCCAAGTGACCCTTGACCCACTTACATGCACCGATCGCCTATGATAAAAAGAACATCAGCCTTGTTTTCAATCGAGGTTTCCAGGTTTTTATATATTTTGTGACACATCACGTGAATCAAAAATTAATAACATCACAGCCATTATGTATGAAACATGATGCCACATTTGTGTGCTGTACCAATACAAGATCTATTTTTACAGAGTTGGCAGTTTCATTCATTTGTTTCACATTTTAAAAGTTCCATTGCACACTGTCTAGTTGAAGGTCAGAAATTCTCTCGGCGGTCATATCAGTGAGCATGTCTGTAAAGCAAAATCAGTCACTCATTATTTTTTAATCTTTTCACTTGGAAATTTTAAATCGTAAGTGTTTTATAAATAAATGGTTATTTGATAAAATTTTCCATATTCTCATTTTGAAGTTAAAAAAGATACATTACCATGGTTGATAGCAGCGCAGGCTTGATTGGCCAAGTATGGAGACAGCACTGCCGCAAGGGAGCCTTTCCGACACTGTTTGAAGAAAGTGTGGTTGAGAAGGCGGGCGGGAGATGGTCGCACGTTTGATGCTCTCGACAGACAAATCTCTACAAAGTGGTGGAAATTCTCAGAAAACTCCCTCTTCTCAACAGCACTGAGTGCAGCTTCCTCAGCTTCAGACATTTCTGCACTTGTTCCAACTCCTGAGTCAGGCTGCTGACTGCTTGCTGTAAAACACAGCTATCTCAATAATCAGGGCTCGGACCTCAAAATTTAACACTACTTGCTTATCATCAAACAAAAAAGCAAGAAAAATTTAACAAACTTTCAAAAGGGAATTTTTTTAAATGGCAAGAAAGAGGAATTATTTACTTTCTGTCAGGTAGGGCACTGCATATTTGTCCAAGAGTTGAGGGCAACGTCCTCCAATTTTTTCAGTAAGCATTAAAAGAGGTTCCATGTCGGCGAACGGGACAATGCCATTGGCCATTTCACAAGTTGTTATTCCGAGACTGAACACGTCTGACTTAGAATTGTAACCCATCATGTCCTAGAAATTTGAATAAAAGATTAATATGCAGCAAAAGTTATTATTCTGTTCACCTGTTCGAGAATTTCAGGGCTCAGCCAATTAAGGTTTGGCAGTGTGCTAGAGGGAAAGTCGTGCAGACACTTGAGCCACTTGCCGCCTTTAATGATGCTACAAGCGTAACGAAGACCCCCTATTCTTACTCTGCCTCTTTGACACACAAACAAATGACTAGCTCTGATGCTCCTGAAATATAATTTTTAAATCTCAAACAGAAACCAGAATTTCTTGATCAAAAATACCTTAAAATGATTCCCTGATGATGAATGTAGTCCAAGCCATGCAATGCTTCGCGCAAAATGAAGGCAACTGCAAGCTCAGGAATTCCGCTTGGAAAGTAGTTTGTGATAAGGTCATTGCAGGAACCTAGGTCCATCAGAGGAGACAAAATACAAACTGACTGGTCCCACACGAAACTGGCCACACAAGGCAAAACATTGGGGTGTTTCAGCTGCTTCGCCATACACACCTCAAACTGAAACCAAAAATGATTTTAAGAAAAAATCAACTCTGCGTTGAAAATGAATTCTGGACGATTAGCTAGTAGTGAAAATTGAATGAGGAAAATTAAATAAAACTTCCTCGCCCTGTACAGCATCTGTTTAAGGCCTCCAAAACGAAATTCATAATCGCAGTAGAGTGTACTTCTGATGAGGCCTTCAAGGCCAAAACAGATACTGTACAGTAGGAGTAAGTATATTTAATTATTCCTCACAGTATTTCACTATTAGCTAACCATTCAGATTTAATTTTCCTTACATAGAAGTGTCATTCAGCTTTTTTTAAATTTAAATATAAAACCTATTGTAAATAATGTAGATTTTGTGGGGAACAGTGTGAAAAATATCATATTTTGAAATGTTTAATAAAAAAAGAATTATGTAGTTTAAAAGAAGCAGCAAAGACTTGTAAGAATTGATTGTATAGGATTAGTGTCGCACGCATATGTGCGTTAAATAATAAATTCATTCAAATATAAAACCTACGTATGTGAATTTCCTTTTTCTTACCAAAAGATTCTTACCAAAGATTAAATTTGTTTAAAACGAATAATTTTTTCAAAATTATTATTTTATTATTTTATATATAAAATTTCTCAAAATAATTTTATGCAAATTATACTCGTGAAAAAATGGAATAGAACCTGACCCTTATGAGATCCTCTTCCTCAGAGGTCAGTCTGTCGAGCTCGTAACGTTTGGCAGCGAGGAGTGTGTTTGTGGGCGAGTGCCTGACCATAGCCACAATGCCAAATATGCCGGTGCTCTGACCCAGATCAGACATAATTTCATAGTCCGAGGCTTTGGGCGTTAATTGAAGGTTTTCAGTCTCATCCTTGGGAAACAGTAGGTAAACATCAGTCAGCACTTTTGCCTCTTACGAGCACCAAGCCGAAGGAAATGAATATTTATTTCTCACCATTGCTGCGTACACCATCAGGTCTCCTTGGTGCGAATTTAAGCGGCTGCTGTCGGCCGGAGTGGTCCGAATCCACCTGGTGTGAAGCTCAGGGTGTGGTGCTAGTGTTCAGACGATTCCGCAAGGGTGGTTCCGCCCTTCAGGCCGGCTCAGGCACTGACCGAAATATTAATGTTTGTCCCGGTTGCGAGAAACACAGCCCTGGTGGTATGGTAAACACGGGACACGCCCATTTCCTTTTTGGATCTTTTCGTAGGTGGGGAGACGCGCGATTTGTCTCCGGGAAAATTGCGAAAAAAGGAAAATGCGAAAGATGAGTGAGTGAAAGAAAAAGAAAGGTATTAAGTGGAGAGCTAAAATATTGCGCATAAAATGCATGGAATTTAAAGCGTCTGATTCTTGGAGATCTTGCAAAAAGCATTTTCAATAGAAACTGTTATTATATCGTTTAATAAAGAATACAAAATCATACAAATTAGAGGTAACTGCTTGCATTCCTAAAATTATTGATTCTCTCATTCGTTTCTCAGCAGTTGATTTCTGACCATAGCCAGCGTACATTTGTCCAATGGAGAGGCCGCGTACTCTGTTTCCTGTAGGCTGCTGCTTTTCGGACGCTGTTGTAAATAAATATAATATTTCACCTTTTATTCATAATGAATTATCCTTGTAATTTTTAAAATGGTTTATAAAAGAATACAACCCTGTAAAATTGGAAAGTACCTTAAGCAGAAAACTGATTAATTAAATCTATGCTGCGCGTGTTTGCGCTCTAGTTGTAAAACCACCAGTACGCACTGTTTCAAACAGTAGTGAAATGTGAAAAATACAATCCTGTGGGTATCAATTTAAGTTTCCACTAGTTTGGTGCGTGGTAGGTTCAAATATTTAAAATGGTGTTACTAAAACAAATAAACACAGGCACTTATTTTTCCATTTTTTCAGTTTATTTTTATTCAAAAAACAGGTTAAATTATAGTGAGCTTATACACAAGGTATTGATTCAGCTAACTGCGTTCGAGGCTGAGCGATTTCAACCCCAAAGACAACAAGCTACAAGAATTCGCGTAATTTCAATTATTAAAATTTACATCATAATCGATATCATTTTTTTATTAAAAAATTTGTACTTGGCAGCATGATACAATCGCGTCGTGTGTAATTGTATGACTGGCTCCTGTCAGCCCCCTCATGGTGCAAAGCTTGCTTTTGTATCTCTTCATTAAAAGTGTTGGTCATACAAAAATATTGTGTTTCCGAGTAAAGACGTCATCATCAGTCCATACTGTTTGGCAAAAACGTCATTTTGAGAAGAAACAATCAAGGTTTCTAATTAATCGGCTGCGTCAACAAGTCTGTCAAAAAAGTAGAAAGGCCGAATGACGAGCTGCAATTTTCCTCCCAAAAGTAGTGTCTTTCCAGATCCAATTCAACAAGAAGAACTCCTCCCTCCTCTTAAAAGTAACCATGTATAAAAATGAAAAATAGCTCTTAAAAATTAGGACTGCATGCAAAATCAACAAGTGAAATTTAAATTTTGCGTGTTTGGACTTGGCGGACTCCGGAGCAATTTTACACAGGGAAATTAATGGTGAAGAAGCAAGAGCTGAATTTTGAAACTATTTTTGAAAGTCGATCAGTCTTGGTGCAGGCACTGAATCGGTTAGCGTGGTCCCAAATGTGTATTTTTTCCGTTTCGCAATCTCTCAATGGCAACATAGAGCAAGAGGTCTAAAATTGCTTCGGATTTGTGCAAGACGCAAAATAATGCTTCAAAACGTCAACAGAAACAACAGAAAAAAAGAAGAAGAATTGATACTCGGGACAAGAAACGGTTAATAAAGTCGCGTCCCAGTTCAGCAAAAATATAATCATCTCGTAGAAATATAAATCTTACTCCACCTCCTTGATTTTCCTCATAGCATATTCCCTCCCTCACTTTGCAATTTGTGACATCGTCAAACTTTCTGCCTCGTAAAAATACAGGTCTCGGCAATCACAAATTCAACCAATCGACACTTTGACCGAAAATTTTGGTGTTTGGATGAAAAAATATTAGTCGTTTTTTATACACAAGTTGTCTTATAGTCGATCAACTAATTAAAATTAGGCGGCACACATCACATGAATTCGCGCAGAGACCCACAGAGCTGCCGTTTGAGTCTCGTGTCTGCTGCCCTAGCCTACATGTAACAGTAAGTACACAGTCGAAGTCGGCACCCGGGTCTGCCGATGTGGTGTCGACGACGACGACGACGACGACGCATCGTATTGAATCGCTCGTTAACTAGCATGAGAGTCGCATA
Organism: Cloeon dipterum; assembly: GCF_949628265.1. Lineage (NCBI taxonomy): Eukaryota > Metazoa > Arthropoda > Insecta > Ephemeroptera > Baetidae > Cloeon > Cloeon dipterum. The sequence goes on from NC_088786.1 coordinate 16,439,436, forward strand.
TTTCCTTAATACTGCTGGTCATACAAAACCACCAATAATGTGTCGTGTATAGTAATGTGAGAGTGTGTGTATGTGTGTGTGTGTGTGTGTGATTATTATCCGTAATTTTATAATTATTACGCATGCAAAACACTGAATTGAGTAAGAGAAAGTGACACCAACATTAACTCGCTAAATACAGTAGTAGAAAATATTACTCCAATTTATCACCGAAGGATAAAAAACAGAGGTGTGCCCCGAGTGCTGCCGCGAAGCACCGCTAGCATTTTCGTTTTCGTTTCATTTTCACTTTCTTATTGCCTCTGCTGGGGTGAGATCATTGAGGGATGCTTAGCCACTGGGGCACGCGCTGGTCAACCGAAATGGCACATCACATGGTTCACAACAAGCCAGCCCTCAAGCGGACCACTTTGCAAAAAATGAGTGCTTCTGCTCGTCAAGTTTTCATCAAAATTGGTCAAAAATAGAATTCGGCTTTTGATTCGTTATTCTAAAAAAACTGTGATGGGTGCAAGAGTGTGGTTTACTGGGACAGGTCGGTGTTAATATACAATTATTTCGTTCAATGGCATTCTCAGAGGATTATAATTACAAAGGCGATGCATGACTTTTTTTATAAAAGCGCCACTACAATTACATTATAAAGATAAAAATGTAACAAAACACACGTATTTTTTATTTTATCAGAGCCGTAGTAAGAACGTGGAGAATGATGCTGTAATAAATTGCCATCGATGGACGCTTCACAATACAGAACGCAACTTTCAGTTGAAAGACTCTTTGGGGGAATTTAAGTAGGTTATTTACTTAGTTTTAGTACTAGAAGCGACGGGGAGGGTTGAGTCAAAAAATTAACCAAGAATTTGAAGGCGGTAGAGGAAAAGAAAAAATATTATTTTAAAATTTAAACTGGCTTTAAGTCCAAAATATTGGAATTTTCTCAAGAGTTAAATAAATGAGCGGGCTTTAGTTTGAGAAGCGTCCTAAGTAATGCTTGCAAAACGCGGCTCTTATATAAGGAAAATTTTGTACCGAGTCAATCACATGAATGTCCTCTTTCAAAGCCGTAGCCGCACGCTCATTGAATCGAAAAAGCAGAGTGTGTGTGTGTGTGTGTATGTGCTCTCGCAGCGCCCATCAAAGTCGACACTATGCAGAAGCACCGGCTGATGGCCCAATTGTAAAGCCACGAGAAGTACAAAAAGTAAGGCTGGAATGCTCATGCTATCAAAAAATAGTTTTCCACGTACAAAAAGAGATGGTTGTGCGTTAGGAGAGGGACTCCTCGTGCAGCAGGGTGGTGCCCTCGACCTCCTGCACCAGCTTGGTCAGCTCTGACTGGTCAAAATCTTCAAACGTGTTCTGCTCGTTGACAGCGCCAAAGTCGGCGCCAATGCCCTGGAAGACAGCCTGGTCGTCGGCGCCGAACGTGCCCGGCGCGTCCATCAGGTCAGTGAGGTTGCGGCGGGCGGCGTGGTCGCCAAATTCACCGGCCGGCTGGTTGATGGCGTTGAGCGTGAGCTGTGAGATGACCGGGTCCTGCTCGTTGACCACCGGTGTGCTGGGGTAAGAGCGTGACGATGCCGCCGCTGGCTCAGCGAGCAGTGACGGCAGAAGCGTCGGCCCACCCAGCTCAGTGACCGGCGTGTTGGGGAACGAACGCGAGTTGAAAGTGCCGCCGACCGTGGCGCGCGCTGCCTCGTCCAGCAGCGCCTGGTCCTCCAGTAGGATCTGCAGCGTCTCGCTGGTGTCGAAGTCGTTGAACTCGGACGGTACGGGCGTGGCCGCGATTGACGAAGGTGTCGTCTGCAGCATCTGGTGCAGCGGCACAGACTGCGAGCGGAACTGCTGCATGCCGGGGTCCGAGAGGAACGTGTCCTGTCCGAGAAGGTCGAACAGTGGCAGTTGCTGGGCCGACGTGTGGCGTTGCCGGCCGTCTGGCGGTGCCAGCATCGGCGACAGCGACGCCGCGCTCAGACTCAGTGGCGCCGGGCCCGAGAAGTTGCGGCCGCGAACCGTCAGGTTCGGCTTGGGTGCTGAGCTGTGCCGTGTTCGCGACGGGTAGATGAACTGCTGGCCAGAGTTGTTGCGCGAGCGCGGCACTGGCGTGTTGGCCGGCGACACAAACGGGCTGGCCGACGTAGCCGTCGACGCCGGAGACGGCGGCGGCGCCTGCAGCACGCCAGGCACTGCGTCATCTGGCGAGATGGGCAGGAAGTTGAAGACGCGCCGCCGGGTGTTCGGACTTGCTGGCACTGTGTCAAACGTCGGGTTCTCGAAACTCACGCGCCGCTTTGTGTTCTCTTTGATGACGCGCTCGTTTCCCTCGAGCAGCCGCCGTAGCTGCGAGATTTTTGCTGGCTCTTCGTTCACGACTGCTTGCACTGGCGGCTCTGGATTTGTGGCTGTGAATATTATTAAACCATTTTAGGACATATTTCACAAAAGCTATGACGTAAAAAGTAAGGGCGGTTAAAAGCAGGGTTAATATATTTTTTCATGAAATAAATAAAACAATAATTTTTAGGAATTCCTGCGTATTTTAAAATTTCACCGGAAAATTTCTTTATTTTGCACTAATAGTAAGGCGGAAAGTACTATATTTTCCTTTTAAAAAGTATTAAACATATTTTTTTATAAATCAGTCACTCAATATAATATTGAGATACTTGCGACTTTCGTCAAACACAGGCTTGTAGTTACGAAAACGCAAAAAATTGCGGAAATACCCATAAATTAAAATTGATAAGAAAATTTAGTTGATTTTTCAAGATGGTTTTTCAACCGTGAATAAAAGGGTAATTTTTACAGGAATCATGTCAATCCTATAAAATATTATGTTGGCCCCTAATGTTTTAATCTACTCGATTTAGTGCTCATGTTCATGAATGGATGTTTGTCTTTTATGATTCTATGATGAAATAATCTCTGTACACGATCATGTTACTCTTTGGAAATAATTTCTCTGTGTTAATAGAAACAGTGCAATGATTTAAAACTACAAGCAAGGGATTCGTAATTCCTAAATTGCAATAAATTGATTTAACTCTGGACTCTTAACTTGAAACTCCTACAGTTTTTATCTAAAATTTTTGTGAAACATAATCATAAACGAAGTTTATTTCTGACGCAAGAAAGGTAATTGTCAAAATTTGAATTAGTTTAGAAATTTCGTTGGATCAAACTTTAATTATTACTAATTATTATTTCCAAGAAAAAAACTGCATTAATATGTACAACTGATAATATGAAAAAAATGTTATATCCTAAAACACTAGCTAAATTGATTTGATTTTGTAGAGTATTTAAACATGGTTAATGAGTTAGTGGTTTAACTGAACAAATAAATAAATTAAAAAGGAGAGATTAGTTCTCACTTCCAAACATTAATTAGGATTTAAGCTATTCAGTGACACTATTTCTTAATGACACCAGTGTCATCCTGTTTTTTCTAAATTTTATATGATAATTTTTTCATAATTGAATTCCTTTTTCTTAAAATTTAATTTTGTACTAGGAGTAACATAATTTTCACTGCAACTGATTGTGTTCAATTACTATTTAAAAATTTGACGCAGTTATACTCACTTGTGGCAGGCGAATCAGACGTGTGGAAGTAGGTCATAAGCTCATGATCCTCTTGCTCCTGCGAATTTCCGCCGTTCAAATAATCGTCTATTGCACTCTGCTCCAAGTTGGGCATCCCAATCGACTCGTTTATCAGTTCACCCGTGTTGAGCTCATTGAAGAAATTCGCCTCTTCACCAGCGTCCAGCGGCGGTTCTGGTTTCGGCTGGATGCGTTTGTACTTTTTGTTCTGCTGCTGCTGTATCGGTTGATTCTGTTGAGGAGGTTGCTGCTGCTGCTGCTGTTTTGATGGAGAGATCAGTATAAGTTTATTCGTTGAGGCAGTGCTTCCGCTGTTTGTGTTGGGGGCTGGAGTTGCTGCAGTCGAGGTGGAGAGTCGAGGAATCATCATCTTGGTGGTCGGCGTCGTAGGCGCCGGTGACACTGATGATGACGACGCTGACGGAGAGGGGCGCTTCTTTGAATCGGACCGCCTGACTGGGGAATCGATGCTGTTGCGACCATTTTTGAGCCTTTGTCTCTTGCAGCCGGAAGCTGGTCGGACGGCTACTTCGGTTTTGTCACTGTCTTGACTATTTTTCCGCTTTGACGGCTCCTTCTCCACCAGTTTCCTCTCAAACTGAGCGTCTCTCTCTTTAGCTGCTAACATGTGGGCAGCTGAGTCTTCCTCTTCGTTGGTTTCAGAGGTGGCCGAGAGCAGGGCGAATGCTGCCACGGAGCGGCCGTCCACGCACATCTTGTCCACCAAGTGTGACGCTAGTTCACGCAAGCTGCTGAAGTTCTCTCCCAGCAATTTCTGCGCCCACTCTCGAATCAAGAATGAGGCGGCAGCTTCCAAATTCGAGTCACCCTGCAAAGACAAAAACACAGATATATAAATATGCAAATGTTTTTTTAAGAAGTGTACCTTTTCTGTGGATGGTAACTCCGAATCACAACCCAAATCTGGCAGCATTGGCCTGTCGAGTCGCATCCTTTTGCACAAGCCAGCGTAGCAGTATCTAGAGTTTCCTCTGGTTCCCAGACGTCGGGGTCTCACTCGTGGAAAAACCTGTTTCATCACTTTGCCAAAGTCAGCTGTTGACAAGTGCTTCATGCTGTTTGTTTCGCAGTAGGCCCTGAATTGTGGCGGAAGAGTGAGTCAAAAAGGTATGATCGAGGCGAAATACTGCTCTTACATGTATTCATCGTACACCTCCTGCTTTGGCATGGAAACGTCAGGGTCCTCAGTCAAGTGAGTCTTGATCCAGGTGATGGTTTGCTGGATTTCGTGTCTGGTGCCCAGCGGATTGATTGGTTGCCTCAGAGGGTCAGTCTGCGGGAGTCCACCTCCGTTTTTGACAGCGCCAGGTAATTTCAGGTACAAAAGCATCTTTTCTTGGGCAGACAGCAACTGCACTTGGGACAACAGCATGTCCACGGTGCGTTTTGATTCAGGGCTGAAAAGAAGAGAGTGCGAGATGAGTGACGGTACGTTCGCAAAAGGTCACAGGAAAACAATGGCAAAAGGGTCGTGAGACGAACCTGGCGCTTTCCTCCAGGAACTGCTGCAATTTAGCAGACTTCCCCCCGAGAAAGGAGGACGATGGGGATGCTGTTGAAGCCTCCTGGTGAAAACCGTTCGTCGACTGCTGTGTGGCATGCTTGAAGAGTCGAGTCTCGAGATCAATAGACTGCATTGTTTCGCTCTTGACTGGGGCTGCATTTTGCTGGTGCTGAATTGGCGATTGCGGCAGCGTCCTCATCGGCAGCGTCTCTTGTTTTATGTGCAGCGGTTGCCCCAGCGTCAGCGTGCGTCGCTGCGTCGCCGCCATCCCTAATTTTCACCGTGGAACAAAGCGAAAAACCTTCTCATTTGGCTGGGCAAACTGTGCCCGACCATTTTGTCATTGCCATCAGCTGGGCATGGGCAACTTGTTAAAGAGAAAAAGCTGCTACTCGGTCCGTCGATAACTACAGCTGAGCTTTAAAGCTCTCGTGTGATTGGCCGACGGTCTGAATCGATGCTGCTTGTTGGCCAGCCTACACTTAGCTTGTCTAATGGTTGATTCGCAAATTTGCATAAGGGAACGCTATTGCAGGCGCGTTTGTAGCGACTTGCAAATTAAACACAGCTTGTATTGTCTCTAGTTGTAATTGAATACGGTACCTCAGAGCACTGACTGAGTGGCCATACCAGATGTCTAGCTGGTCTGCTCGCGAAAATGGCAAAACAGCGTGAAAGATGCACAAGCTGCTCGGTCGCTATCGGTGCCGTAAAATGGCTTTTGTTGCTAGGGCGGCGGGAAAGCAGCAAAAAATCCATTCCTATGGTCTCCTGTTAATATAGCCATGGAAGGGAACATGCTCAAAAGGGATGAGCAACAATTCCAGATAAATGAAGAGCTGGAATTAAGAACGAGACTGCTGATGAAAGAGGCAGAATGCATTCTGAAGGTTGAAATGCGATTTATTATTTAGCAATTTCCTTTATTCTTTAAAATTTAATTGTTTTGTCAAAATATATAGAGCTCACACATTTCTTTAGCATAGAAACCATATTTAAAATTTATCTATTTTAAAAATATTAAAACCATGGCTGCGATTCGTCCACTTGCAGGAAACTCCTGGACAACTCAAGAAGGACAACGCTCAACTGTCGGATATTGCTTCTAAAATATATATACCGATCACTGTCGGGTGCGTGCTATCTTTCCACACAAATAATCGATCATCATCTTAACCCACAAAATTTTATAATCGTAGTTAATGAACAAAAAAAATTTCCAGAGTTGAAAATAACGACCTTCCCAAAAAAAGCGCTGAGAAACCTCTAACTTCGCATAACGATTTCCATTCAGAACCAGAGTTGAGGTTCCTTCGAGCCAAAGTAAATATCCTGGCAGCTGAGATCGAAAAGCTTAAAGACGATGGGATAAAAAAGGTTTAAATAATTATAGCCCTTCCAAGTCCCAGCTCGATAAGTTGCAATTTAAGGTCGATGAGCTGAAGTTGATGGACTCAAATTTGCAATCGCTGAAAGAGGAGCGGAACAAAGCAACGCAACAACTGTCGGTGGCCGAAAATAAAGTGGCGAGAGCGCAAAATGCGCTCTCTGAACAATCCAACAGCATGAAAATGCTTGAGTCGATTAAAACCAAACTGACACACGTAAGAGGGCAACTAAAGTCCCTATAGATGTAGCAAACGTTTCTGTAACAGGATTTAGCAGCGGCCAAGAAAGAGGCGAAATTGTCCTCTCAGCACGCTACGACGATGGAGCTAAGAATGAATAGAGCGCTGGAAGAAGTTGAAAATTTGAAAACAGCATTACATATGAGAAGAGGACAGGATAAGGTAATGCCTATTTATCCAATTTTAACAGTGCAGCAGAAGTATTTAATTGATTTCCAGGAGGAGCAGGAAATGCAGAGAAAAACGCTGGAGAGCCAAACTGCAATGATCCAGAAACTGGAACGGCAGCAGGCAGAATTAGTCATGGCTTTCCGCAGACAACTTGTGCTTTGCCATAACCTGCAAAGGCAGAAGGAGCTTCTGGCCGCCACTGCGGCACTGAACATTGCGGACTCAAAATTTACCGACATGCTGCAAGGCACACGGAGCAATCAGTAATTAAACTTCAGTCGATTCTATTTACAATTAAATTTATTCGATTTGTGAAAATCATTGTTTGGGGGAAAGATTTGATTTTTAAAATTGCAAGGACACCGCAAAACAAAAAAATAAGTGCATTGACAATTAACAAATAAATCGAAAAGAAATACGTTTTTTTTTAATTTGTATCACCCTGACCTCTGCAATTATGACTTTTTTTTAGACAAACCTTTTGTTCTCCTGGGCATAACATTAATCTGTCCCGAGTTTCGCTAAACTAGATGAGATTAAGTGGGTAAAAACTATAGGCGCACATGTACGTTTAAGGCAAGATATAAATTAGCTTTAGAGGCTGCCGCAAAAAGCAAATATGAGGCTGTTCAGTTCATCAGTTAGGTAGCCAGCCACCTTGAAACTCAACTGCTCCAATTTAGATAAAATAGTTTTTATGGTTAGATAATTTTGAATTCAAATCCTTTCCTTTTAGCACCCTCAGTCAAACCTCACGCCAAGTAGCTGTATGTGTCCTTCTGGCCCTCGGTTCGTTCCAGATACTCCTTTTCGATCAATATGTCAATACATTTCTAAAACAAAACTCAATTAGTATTAAGAAAATCATTGAATATTGAAAATGAGTACCTTAATCACATGAACTCTAGGCTTAAATCTGGGTGAGAGCTGATTCAATACTTCTGCAACTAGCTGCTGATGTTTGAGGACCTTCCGCATTTTCATAATTCGCACCACGGCGGCTTGAATGAGGAGTTTCCGGTCTTCCTCAATATGCTTGTGGGTAGCCTCCTCCTCGACTCTCAATTCAGTTTTCATCGGCACGTTGATGTTCACTCGCAATTTTTTGCTACAATAAGATTTGAGAAGTTAGTGTAAAGATTGAAATTTCTTACATTCAAATTCTAACCACATTTAAATCATATATTGAGCAATATTTATTGATTAATCTTTAACATTATAGATTATTAATTTATACACAGTGATCTGCTTTTGATATAAACTCATTTTAAATTATGGCGTAGCAACCGCTCGCAGTTAAATTGTAACTATGAAAATGTCTTACTTGTTGTAACCCAGGTAGAGAGACATAACCGAACTGCTTTGAAGTTCCGACTCATCTTCCTCTGTGGTCAGCAATTTCGCTCGTAGCAGAATGCACACAACCTGCATAAAAGGCTACTTAAAAAAGTTCTAACATATTAAAAAAAATCATTACCTGAACCAGAAAATCGTGTTTGATTTGAGTGTGCTCCTCTAGCTGCCCAAGGGTCCATGAGGAAGCGCTGTTGAACTGCAGAAGCACTGCCATTTGGAAAGTGGATGCTTGCAGCGTATATCTAGAATATAATGCAACATAAGCAACAAAAATGCGTTGGCCAAAAAGGACGAACCTATTTTTGAAGCAGTTGGTGACCAACTCGCCCTTGGACATGTTGTACAGCCAGCTGAGTTTGCGGCCAGAATGCTGCGCGCTGTAGAAGTTGGTGAACCTATGGACGCTACGCTCCAGCTCCGTGGGGAGTGAAAAGCTGAACGACTGCTGGAAGGGCCAGGAGCCCGAGGACAGCACCTGGATACTGAAATCGATGTCCGGGGTCTCATTGGTGTTCATTAAATGCTTCCTGAACTGCTCGTTCAAATCTCGTGAAAGACCAATGTCCTGGAACATGCGTTGCAGCTTTGAAGTGTACTCAAAGCCGCAAGCCTGTTTCAGTTTAGAGATCATTGATGACTCAGCATCATCGCTTGCTGACATGTGCTGAACCAGACGCTTTGCCAGCATTTTCGAGTAGAACTTCTGGAAGACGTCCTTGTCTTCTATGTACTTGAACACGACCATCTGAAAAACTCTGATCAGACTCGACTCTTTACCAACTTTGGCAATGCATCTTACCACTTGGTTCAAGGTATCTTCTAGCTCAGCTTCCTCGGGATTCTTCGAACTCTTCTTCAGCAGGTGGTCGCAGAACTTTGCCAGCAGCTCTGGCGACTTGGACGATGCGTTGGCACTCCTGGTGACAGCATTGATGTTGATGAATCGCCCACAAGCTTTGTCAAGAGCAGCCACGAAACCAGAGTCGTTATTGAACGCGGTCAACACCAACGCGTTGTACTTCTTGTGCACGGCTAACACGGTGCTGACATAAACCTTAGGGTCCTGGAATGAGTATTTCGTTAGAATAAATAAAATTAGGAATAGCTAACAGGGCCTACATTGACAGCAGACTCGCCGCACTTCTCAATGGCTTCCAGGCCTTGAGTGTAAATGTGTTGCTCAAGCAGAGTGCGCAGCACACCCAGGCCGTCCGCGATTCGAGCCACAAGCGAATACATTCGTCCCAAGTCATCATCCTTGTTCTGGTCAAGGAGAGCTTTGAACTCTTCATGGAACAGCTCCAAATGCTTCTGGATGAGTTCGTTTTCGCACGTCTTGGCCAGGCGCTCCAAAGTTGTTTCATGCAAGTACACCTTCACCCTTTTCTGTTCCTCGAGAAGGCGTTGCTCGGCCTAAACAACAGTGTCTTGATCAAACAAGTGAAGAAGCTGGCAACCTATTTGCATTCATCATTTTACACCATATACAAAATTAAGGACAAAATACCTTCATTACTAGCCCATTAATAGTGAAAGCGTTTTAAAAATTTAACTATTTCTTACATCAAATATTAGGATAACAATAAATTTTAATTTGTATTCATTACACTAGCCTTTAGCTCAATAAACGGAAATATTATCCCCGCAGACAAATTTCAAGTCGTTTTATATTAACTTTTCCAAATATTGGAAACTAATCGTTACTACAATATCATCCAGATTTGGCTGCTCTTTAGTTTAGATGTTGGTAAAAATTTGCTTTCAAAAACTTTGGTTTAACCTATTCCAACACCGATTATATTGTATTCGCGATATAGTATTTCTTAATTTAAATTTCTGGGATTAGTGGTACACTTTGCAAATTCCGCAATTAAATAAAATTGTCCTATGCAAATTTTAAATTTGTATAGGCTAAGTATATCAAATACCTTTTTCATGTACTCGGTGAAAGGATTGTGGAGCAAGAAGTCGCTGCTTTCCCTAGAGTAGAAATGGGCAGTATCTTCGAAGAAGCGGTCTTCAAATGAATCTTTGTAAACAGAGAGAATCGGCCCTCTGGCTCCAGGGTCCTCATCATTGAGCCCAAGCTCAACGTAACAGTTAATGACACCGCTAACCAGTCGAGTATTAATTGTCTCTCCATTGCGTTCACGATCGATGAGTTTCAAAACGGCACTGGTCACTTGCTTATTCAACTTGCTGAAGAGGTATTCCCTCCACGTAACAAGGGCTAACTGGTAAATTTCGAAAATCCCCTTTCTTCCTTCCTCACATTCTCTTCTAACCCAGTGTCTGCAAAATTAATATAATGTAACTAATAGCAACAATGAATCCAATAAAATATTTACCAAATAACTGATTAAAAACAAGTATTTTTTTCAAAAAATATTAATTTGAAACCCATAAGGTCCGAGGTGTTAAACCAAACAAACCTATTAAGGTATGCGCAGACACCATTGAGAACCTTGGAGCTAAACTGGTACTCTTCCCACTGTCGTGTGTAAAAAGTAAGTACATCTTCATCCATAAGGTCATTTCCATCCTGTGTTAAATTATGAATTTTTCAGTAACATTTTCAAAAGGATATGGTGGCTCACGCACTTCTAGCAATTTGACAAGATACTTTTTCAGAAAATCCCTAAGCCTCTTGTAGAGTTCCAATCCAACTAACTGGGCACCACCAGACATCTGGGTCTTCTTATTCTTGCTGAGAGCCCCTGTTCGGCTCTCGCTTCTGCTTGCACTGTTGTTTTGGTTGACATTCGTGCAGTAATTATATACATGCCTGAAAACGAGTGTTTAAGGGATAAATTTACTTAATATAAATTCAATTACGTATAGAGCTCCATGTATCTTGTTTTGGACATTGACTTTCTGCTGTAAACCTGCTCGATACCTTCCCGCAGGTCACCCCAGATTTGGTCCAGTTCGGTCTGCTTGGACCCTGTGGGCACTTGCTGCTGACTGCTCTTGGCGGCAGACATCTTCAGATCGTTATTATCAGGCAACCCCACTGCAAATCCTGAAAGAGTGACAAACATGAGTCATTTTGACGAACACTCATTCCGGTCCTTGCTCCGTCGGGCAATTTCGAATTAAATTACGCAGTGTGCGAGCGAAACAACAAAATGCGGACAGCGAGCCCTTGTGCCTATTGAGTCTGATATTATTGCGAAAAGGACAAAGAACTTCATTTGACTTCAAACGCTAATGGGAATAGGCGAGAGAAACTAGCTGAAGGCGCTGCGCCAGTGTCCTGAGCACTTCGCACTCCGACGATTTAGGTGCTCAGAAAGTGAAATCTATTCCATGCGCTCTACCTCAAGAGTGTATTACGAAAGCACCTTATTAATTTACACCTTTCTAACGAACACGAGAAGAGTCATACGATTTGGAAAACATGCTTGTTCTTAGCGTGGCAAGCGGACAAACTAGAAAATTAAATTTACGTACGCTTGCCAGATATTTGAATACGGAAATAAAGCACGGCCTTGCTGATGTAGCCCAAATGTTTATTATAAAATGGCTTTGTTACGCACCGTTCAATTGATCATCAGTCTCAAAAATCTCAGTCTTGCCGGAGCTCCCTTATATCTGCTGCGTGATTTCACGATTATCAAACAGCAAACTAACACATTACACGAGCATTTGGCCTGTAATTAGGTCTCAGCGCAAATAATCTGCAGAACTAGAAGGAAAATCCCGTTCCGTTGTGAGATGTGGTTCTTCCGCAAATGAATTCTTGTCCCAGATGTACTTCAACCTCTTCTCTACTGCTATAGGCTACCTAGGTTTTTCCGCGAAAATTTAAGTAGTATTGAAAACATTCGAGTAATCTGTTTGCGTTCTCTATCCTTTATCTTGCAAATTTTCCTGCAGTTTCTATCTACATTCTCTCCCTTGAAACATCAATTCTTGTTTTCGCTTTTCAAACATGAATATTCAGCTATTGTCCAGATTTAAATTGTGAAAAATAAATCTTTTATCAAAGCACAGAAGTATCGGAAGTATCAAAGTCCTCCAATTCATGAAACTGTAATTCATTGGTGGAATTTTAGCCAATAGAATTATATTTATACAAAATTTTACACTATGATTGGCCATTGGGAATGATATTATGATTATGTCGCGCGTTGAGCTGACTGTGCATAGCCATTCATTGGTCCTGTTTCTCCCGCGAAGCTACGATGCCACCAATAGGGTTTATGAACTGGAGTGATCAAAGACAGGTTCACTTGTCAAACTCCCACTCCCATGTGACGGCCGTGACGACAAACAAACCAATAAGCGCAGGTCACATTTTAGTAGCCAAAGCAAGGAAATTCTTGTTCGCTCCACAGGAAAGCACAGAAAGCAAGCAGAGTCAGAGTCGAAACAGCTACAGCTACGTAATTTCAACAGACGTAGAAGCGGCCTAATCTAATTGGACTCGAAAGATTGGGATTTTCCATAAATCAATTCCAGCAACCATTATGTCCCAGAAAAACCGTAAGCGTTTTACATCGACCGAGCGTCCAACTTAAATTATGAATACATACATATTATATTATTTGTGTTCTCGAACAGCCCAGTTGCACACGTATTTCAACTGCATTTAACTTTTTGGATCGATCGTTATTGTCGTTAAAATAAATTTTGTTTTCCAGTGGTCGCGCATTGACAATGTCATAGTATTACTTTGCAATTTGTGATTATGTACTTACATCTGGCGATCGCTGAGGAAGTTTAGGCATTATATCATAGATAATAATTTACAATGAGTAAAGAGTCTTGGCTTTCTTTTCCTTAAAAGATTTACTTTATTTTAAAATCCCGTTTCCAATTTTTTGAAATATTGTATTTAAAAATATACTCATGAATATAATATATCTAATAATTTAAATCTAACTTTACTTCCTTCAAATCGCTTTTAACTCTCTAAATTGTAGTAGGAAATACATTTTTATTCCTTATCATGTTTCGAGTTTGAGGGATTAAAGTGACGTTGTTGGGGAACTATAAGGGAAGTAAGAAAGTTTTTATCTTTTCGAATAACGACAACGAGATATCAGAATGACGTCATTTGGCTCATAATGAGTCATTATCATTAATTTATTGTTGAAAGGTGTCAAAAAATTGCCTACAAAATTAGCTGTGAAAACTCAGAAGCATGAAATTTAATCATAAAAGAGCTTGCAAGGGCTGGTGCTGGTAATATATTTTATTTTACAAGCGTAAAGAGCTTTTTTAGTGCCATGCTTGGTTAAATTGCTCCTATCAGAATAGCAATTTTAAAAATTACAATTATGTAACATTGGTTTATATACATCTATACAAAATTTCATTACACACTCCTCATAACATCATTTGGCTCTTTACAGATCCTCAACCAATGGGCATGCCTCAACCAGCTGGTAATTATTTTTGCTCACAACTTAAAATATGTTTTCATGTTTGAGCGTGAAAGTTATAACATGGTTTTTAAATAATTTATTTGTAGGAATGTATCCGCCAATGCAACAACAATATTATCCTACTGCCCCTCCAACTTACGACCAAGCAATGACGCATCCTGTCGCAGACCCTGCAGCTCACCACGCCCAGCAGTCTGCTGGTGGATGGGTAATAGTTGTACACTATTTTCTTTCCTTATTAAGCAATGAATAATTTTGAAATTTTGTATACTTGTGTTGTTAAAAGTCTCAGTCTTTGCGTGCAATGGCCCAAAATCAAGGTCGAATGATATAAATACACCAACTTTGCAGATGGCTGAATTTTTGGTACCATTTTGCACAAGGCTCAATGCATTAGTCTGAAAATCGATGATTTAAATTAACTCAATTTATTTTGCATTGAGGGCGAGTGTAGCCATTGGGCTCTGTGCAAACCAAGTACAGTCACAGTACCAGCTATTGCCACAAGGCAGCGTTTTTCGGCATTATGCAAGAAATCTTGGTCTTCTGATAATATTTCCTGTCCTGTGAATTCAGTAACTCAAAGAAAATCTGGGCTCCTGCAAAAAAACACTTTCGGCCTTATGATTTTGGGTCGTGAGGCACTCCTGTTGCGTGTCGCGCTCCGCGTCATACAACCTTACAACTTAAAATTAAATCAAGAGATGCATTTCTGATCATAATTGAAGCGGTTGGAGTTGCTCATTAGAGACCAATTTCAGATGCAGCCGCAACAGCAACCAGGCATGTACCCCACATACCAGGCAGCTGCTTCTGCCGCTTCTTCTGCCCAGAACTATCAGCAGATGCAAGCTTTCGGAGGATATCCCGGTGGATTTGCACAACAGCCAGCCTATTACCCCCAGGTGCCCCAGGCTCCGTACCCGACACATGTCCAACAGTCTAAGCCAACAACGCTTGTGATGCCTGTACGTGTCCATTTCCCCTAGTCTTTGAAAATGATTTCTTAATAACTGCTCTGACCAGGGGGTTGCCGCTTTTGACGGAGGCGCAAGATTCAACAGCATCAGTCAGCCGGTTGTACCCCCAGCGCCACCAGGCATTGCTCCCAATTCGGCTCAAATGGCTTCCATGGCTGGCCACAACGTAGTTGTAGGACAGAAAAAGGGCAACTTCTTCACAGGCTCTTCTTCAGGCGGCGGAATGACTTTTTGGTAGATTCGCCAACATTCCACATGGTATTGCTACCTGAGTATCTTCCATTGATTCATTTTATTTGTTTATTTTAGCGGGTCTATTTTGTTGTGCTGACCAAATTTTATAGCGTAGCACTCATTTTTAGTCATACAAAACTATTCAAGCACCGCAACTGTGACAAAATCTACTGTGAATGAAGAGTATTGTATCATTACCTAATGAATGTGATCGTGTAATTTAGGATACTCTAGGCGCATAATGTGTATAATTATTCTAATAAAACTTGATTTGATTCTGGTCTGAAAAATATTCCCTCTTGTTTAATTAATGCATACTTCCAGTGAGGATGTAAACAAACAAGTTTAGTTAATCATTGCTATAAATAAAATGAGATAAGCAAAACAGGAAACAGGAAAGTTTCAGCAAAAAATTTCCAAGTTGGAAACCAAAAATATGATATTTATCACATAAATTTCTCGCACCCTCTATTGACAAAAAGGCGAGTGATACATTCACCCCTTTTTGCACCCCCTCCATCCCCTTGCTGCTGGAGCGCAAATTGGCACAGTGAGGAAGGCGTGGCGTTCTCCAAACAGGCACCACCACAAACGCAGGTCGGTCTGTGGTTTCTCGCGGGCAGCCTAACCAGTATGGCCAGCCGCTGATTGCGAGCCAAGGGGAGACATGGTCGAGGTGCCGAGCCGGCGGGAGGAGCTGCTCCAAGGGTTGATGGACAAAACCCGCTCTGGTCTGCAGTCGGTGTTGCGGCCGTCGACGTCGAGGACACGGCTCTTCAACGGACTCAGCTCGCGCCTCGAGTCGGCGCTGTCAATCCGATCAAACAGCTCGGACCTGCAAACGCCTTGCGAGGAAAAGCCGCAAATTGAGTGAGTTATTGATGAAGCATATGGTAAATTTTCGATCTAATTTCGCAGCAGCGTCAGCAACGAGAACCCTGAGAAGGAGATACGAGTGAACAGTCCCAACGGGTCCATTGTGGCGAGCGGCGCCGATCCCTTTGAGCGCCTCACTTACAAAATTGGCAAGTCGGCACCTTTTTCTTTGGTGATTGATCTCATTGAAATGAAAATTTGCCACACAGATGCACAAAGCAGTGGCTCCGACAACGATGGATATGGGCCAAGCACTCTCAGCGTTGAATCGGATAAGAAGCAGTACATCCAATCAGGTGAGTGTGCAAAAAAAGAAAAAAAGAAAAATAATAATAACAATTAAAATATCTGGTGAGAAGAGCTTTGAGTTTTAGATGGGGTTTTTCGAGAAATATTCGACTATTTTTAGAACATTTTTCCTTACAAATTAGACAGTTTCTGGGCCAATTTTAATGGTTTTGGAGACATCGTTTCAGCGCAATTAACACGCATGTTAAATGTCAAAACCTTTGCATTTTAATTGAAAAAATCTTACGTGAGAGTGTGATGAATCAATATATAATATCAAGTTAATTTATCACTTTCATTTATTTTTTGATTGAATTTCAATATTATACTGGACGTCATACATAAATCTTGGAAAAATCATTATTTCATCTTAGAAATTTCTTCATTTTTTATAACATCTTTTAATTTATACATTAAAAATAAACTAAATGAATATAATATGTGGGAGTTCGCTAAACTTAGTTTTTCAATAATATTGTCAAAATTTTACTTTTTCTAATGCAAATAGGTTCGGAGGGGTCGATCCAGTCATGGGCTTCAAGTTTGAGTTTGGATTCACAAACCGATGAAGCGACAGTGGAGGCCATCGAGTTTATGAAAATTTTCGTGGCCACGTTGTTCAGTGATAGCAACTCAATAAATAGGGATCAGAAAGCTGCCTTCGGTAAATTTGCCCAGGTTGGACAAATTGATGGATTGTATGGATTGAAAATGTCAAATTACAACTAATTTATTTTGCAGGATGAGCCTGGGAGGCTGTGGTTTGCCCGGTTTGTCAATGCTCAAAGAGCACAACATAAAAGAGTGCCTGAATCAACCTTCTTCAGCCTGGCTCAGTACTTTGCCATAATTTTATTTGAGTGCGCTGACTCGGACGACTTTGGGCCTGCTAAAACCTTAATGAACATGTGTTTCACCTTTTATTACGAATGTAAGCATTGGTGAAAACTTAATGACAGTCCACTGAGCGAAATATTGCAGCCAAGGGTCCGCCACCAATGCGGCAGTACATATTCACTGTGCTCAAAGATCAGCCCATCTTTCATTCGTTGCGCTTTTGGAACGCAGCCTTTTTTGAAGCGCTGCAAGGGGAAAGATCGGTCAGGCCAGTGGCTACGAGAGAAGATGTTCTCAACAACCAGATGGAAGCAATCACAGATGAGAGAGCATATCAGGAGAACATCACTTTCGGCCAGTTGGGGTGAGCAAAATAATATCTCACGTAAAGTTGTCATAACTTGTAACGTGATTTTCAGCACGTTTACAAGCAATATGCATGCCTTTGGGCTGACGAAAGATATGTTAATGGAGTTCTTGAGAAAACAGTGCACAATCGCTAGTCTCAGCGAGGGTGAGATTTTGTATATCTGAATTTGTCAAAATTGTGACTGTTCTACGTTTAGAGCAAGAAAAAATGCTGCGGGATAACTTAGACGATTTGTATGTCACGGAACCAACATGCCAACCTACTCCAACAAAGTCGCTTTGGCACTCCTGAATTGCTTCTTTCCAATCCATCTTCCCCAGACTTCGAATTAGACATTTAACTTGAAAAAATTGATTAATAATTACTACTGTAATAATATCAATCGAACGAGACCTTGAAATGCAATTAATGCGCCTTGAACTTTACTTTTGCCTATAGAAAGTAGAAATAGTTATATAAACTGGAAAGCAACTAACTATAGTGGCCGTCATTTTTGTTCATCGACAATAACACAATAACTATCCAGAGCCATTTAAATAATGAGCTCCCAGAATAAATCATGCTAACATGTTATGACTATAGCTGATAATATAATAATGTTGCCCTGTGATTTTTTTTAATTGCAATCATGGCGAATAAAGTTTTCTATCTCTGCCATACAGTGGGATTTTAATTTCTTCTAAAAGACACAACCAACGTATAATAAGGCAAATATATTTATCCTCGTAAACAATGCAAAACATTCTCGCGAAGTTTTCCAGTCAATCAGCACATCATGCACACAAAATAATCGAAGTAGTGGTTTAATCATCGTTTCCAATTATTGCTCAATCAACTATCCACGCTTTCGTTTTACATTATTTGCTGGAAAGTCTTTGATTAAAATAAAGTTACTGGATTCGAATCAAAAATTTTGGTACGCATTTTTTTAATGATACCGATAACAAAGGCAACGTTGAACAAGGAAACGTATTAGTTGCCATCGCAGTAACAGTAAATAAGGAACACACACCCAACATCAGAGAATACAACGTAAATTACATGGCGCTCGCGTCTTAATTATATGGTGAACCAATATTGATCACGTCTA
This sequence comes from Cloeon dipterum, assembly GCF_949628265.1. NCBI lineage: Eukaryota > Metazoa > Arthropoda > Insecta > Ephemeroptera > Baetidae > Cloeon > Cloeon dipterum. Next base: position 16,457,793 of record NC_088786.1, read on the forward strand.
ACATTGCCGGGTTGACTTTCATTATCATCATCAATGTGAATTCCACTCAGCAGAGAGCATTTTAACTGAATCAACCCAAATACAAAAAGCAGATATTTTTCTTCTTACAAACCAGCAAAATGTGTGCTCGATTAATTTTAGTCCCAACGTGCGTTTTATCACTTCACTTGCGTTTTCAAGTGTTGCAAAAATTCATAGTATGAAAGTGACGACTCCGAACGATCTTCCAGCAGGTATTGCAAAAATCTGCTACGGTATTTGCTGTCCTCTCTGCAACAGCACACACCAAGATGCAACATGAGTCAAAAGATGGTTTGGCATGCAAGAAAAAAACGTTTACCCCCAGCACAGAGGGAGAAGTGGAAAGATTTTGGCGATCCTTACCTGATAATTTGGATGGATGGCTGGTATGGCTTGATTTCCTGCAAGTAGGTTACAAAAGCCCGCAACCGCTCTGAATCCTTGTTGTCCAAGACAGGAAGCTCATACATCACATCAGGTATGGCCTCAAATGATGGCGCTCCCAACAGAACCCTGCACAGCGCAGGATTTATGTGGCGCAGAACGTACATGATCAAATTGTCGCCAGTGTCAATGAGGAAGAGCCCTTTAGAATCAAACTTCTCGGCAGACAATTGTAGCCTTGGAGGTTGTGGGATGACTTTCCCTTCGATTTCCAGAGCTCCCTGAAAGACAAAACAATTTTAATTTTCTACAAAATCAAATATATTTGGTTAAAAAGCAAAGAGCTAGCAGTGTGATTGACAAATTGTGGAAATTAATTTGATAGAAATTGAAAATAAACGGGAATATGTCCAAATTACTACCTTGAAAACAAGGTTAGACGAAAATTAGTGCTTTATGCAATGCTAAAGTGGACGAACCAAGAAGTAATTCTGACTAAACCCCTTCCAAGCCAATTATATTTTTCACGTGATTTTCAAATTTGATAGAAAATATTGAAATCTATATCATGGCAAGTTGTTATTCAAATTCAAAATAATGGGTTGTTAAGGCGTCAGGATACATCATTGCTTGTCATTTCATCAATTTATCAAACAATGAGCCATTAATATTATTTATAGTTCTTTCAAATATCAGTTATACGAAGAACCTGTATATGCAAATTCATGCTAATATATCCCAAAATATCTCAGTTATAAATTTATCATCAGGGAATATTAATTTTAAAATTTATAATCACTTTCTTATGTTGTTTAAGGGTTACTTAACTTTGTTAATATTGGGGACAATAAAGTGACTCAAATTGAGTCACAACCGATTAATTTTTAGGTTGGTGAAGTCACGTTTAACAACATAGAGACAAGGAAGATGCAAAGCCTGTTAAGGCGAAACAATTAAACGTAGCGCGCCGCCAGAACTGCAAGTCATGAACAAGACCATAGAATAGACCAAAAATAAAATCGGTTCTCTTAGTGACATGATTTTAGTAGAGGTCTCAGCCAGCCGCGCTGCGCCAGCAGACAAATTTTGGGTCACGTGGGCAGCCGCCACGAGTCTGGCTAAGCTGCGCCAGCCGCGGGTGAAAAAGGGTCAAAAATTAAAAAAGGTGCAGTAGAAAAAATGTCTACCGGCCCTATAGATTGTAAAGCACAATCAAACTTCACGTTTGAAATATTATCAGCCGCGCCAGCTGCTGGTGAAAATGGCCAGCCGCCGGTCAAAAAGTTAAATCTGGTCCCGCAGCCGCCACCTTAAATTTCGCGGCTGAGACCTCTACATTTTAGTCATTATACTTAGCAAATTCAAATAATCTTTAAGCAACGTTACGTTACAACTCAATAGAATTTCTTTGGAGAGCGTACATCATAGACATACTGTTTAAATTTAGGCTGATTAAAAAAAACTAAAGCAAAACTTGAAAAATTAAAACAAATTTCTTCATATAACACAAAAACTTTGTGCGAGTAGAGAACCAACTTGTTTTACGAGTAATTACAGCTTCGTTCCAAAAAATCCACTAAAATAAGGAAACATACCTCATCAGTCAGACAGTGCAGAGGGTACAAGTCAGGGAAAACACTTTGCATTAGAGCGCCAAGTGGGAGTGACTTGAACTGGCACATGGCATAGACTCGGTCGTCGATCCTTACGTTTGAACTAGCCCTAAATGCAGGCTGCAAAAATGAATGACAGCGATAAGAAAAGTGCATCAGGATTTGATTGAAGCGTCTTACATGTCTAAGCAAGGCCACAATGTACAGAGGAAGCAGTCTTAGGCTGTGGGGCGCCATAAGACCGCTTGGACCACCCATGTTTTGAGTCGCTTTGAAGGTTGACAGAACGTCTACAGCAACATTGATAAATGCTTCTCGTGCGTCAGATAGTGACGAAGCCTGCGAGCGGTCAACAGCTGTGAAAGGGTTGAGGGATGTTTAGAATACGACCCACGCTTAGCTATAGAGATTACAAACCCATTTTGGTTAAAAGTCCAACAATACACTGCTGATCGGCAGAGACTATGACATCATTGATGTTGCTTGCGATCGGCAGACACATCGTGTGCACTCGGATCCGCCTTTCACCCTTGCTTGATGTGTAGAGCAATGCTGCTTGGAGGCAGACATTCTGAAGGTCGTTCAGATTTTCTTCAATGGCCAGCTGCATTCCGAAACCCGAGTCTGGGCTGACATTTGGCAGCGAAAGCAAATCCGTTGATCTCACAAAGAAATTTCCATGGAATGTATGGATACCAAGGCCTCTGCAAAGAGTCGATTAAATTTTGTGGAGTAAGTTAAAGTGAGCGCAAACCTTGTGCACCTAACTCTCATCACAGCCTCAAAACCAATTTTTCTGGTCAAATATCTGCGGAAACAGCGTTCCAGTTGCTCCTCATGCAGTTTGCTGGCCACATGGAAATCTGGGAAGTGGTGAATGCATCCGCCACTAAATCTCGCGATTCCACCTAATATACCCATTGTAGATATGACAAAGACAAACAAACTCTGACGACATACTTATAGTTGCCAAGTCCGCAAATTGCGAATTTAGCAGGAATAAATCGACGGCAATCTGAGATGCTGAACATTCCAGAGCAAGCCTTTTGTAGAAATCAATCGCAGGGCTGAGCAACGGAGATGCGTCCTTAGCGCCACCTGACGATCGAGCTTGCAGAGCACCAGGGCCTAATCCAGGCAGAGTGACTTGGAAAACGGTGACGCGTCCTCCAGTTGAGGACTGCATATTTCAAATCTTCAATAAATTTCCACGGGCATAATTCCCAAAACAATTTACCATGAGTTTGTAAGATGCCTGCAGTGCAGCTCCAAGGGCTGAGCTGGGCTCTGGGTTTCCTTGGAACTTGTTGGGCAAATCCATCAACAGTTCTCGAACCAAATCTGTCGCTTCATGCAGGTTTACAAGCAGATTTGCAGGACACGGGAGGAAGATTTCTGCAAAAACAACAATCAAATCCAAAACGGGGTTCTCATATTATAATGTTACCATCGATGTCGCCAACTACCATCATGTGAGGCTTTTGAGCATCTTCTACGAGTTCGTAGAAGTGAACAGAGGAGTCGTAGGTGATGAAGCCAACATGAGTCCTGCTATCTCCAGGCAGGTTATCTAACTCTGCCAGGAGAATATCACACACTAGCTTCAAGTATCCCGTCTCTATCGCTGCTCTCGACACTTCAAGAACGAACAGGTAAACCGCAGGCTGTGGAGGCCGCACCATGTACTCTGAAGGGGCAATGAACTCAATGGTAGCAGACTTGACCTCAGGCCTCCTGGAAGGCTCGCCGTATGTTTTACTGACAGGGTCGTATTGGAACTCATCAGGGACTAAAAGCAAATGTTCTGGGTCAAATTGTGCTCAAAGAAATATTATGCAAAACTTACGCTCATTGACTCTGAAGCAGATGTTGCACTTCCACCGACGATGATCGATAAAATAGACAAATGGATTTATGTACGTCCGACAAGCACGACACCGAACGATAGTGTTACATTGAATGACGGGAAGTTGCTGTAAGTTGAAAATATTTTTCAATATGGTGAAATAAGATAAAACACGACGATGAAGTCAGATGAAGATTTAACAAATAATACGCAGCGCAATAGAAAAAGTTTGAATTGCTTACACTTAGGTCCTTGAAAGGATGAATTAGTATTCCAAGAGGTAAGCGTGACTTGTCCAAGAGGGATTTGGTCTCGGGGATTTTAGTCAGGGTACACCTGAAAATTCTAAATACACAAATTCGCTATTAACGATGTGATATTGAATAGAGGACAAAATCATACTCAGGACTGCAGTTCTGGGCGTCAACAAACGTGTGCTGAAGATTGATGGAGGGCGCCTCTATTTTGGTTGGTGGCAAAATGTTCCTATTCTGCAGCAAGTCGTATGAATCCATATTGTTGCCCCAAAGTCTATTGAAGCCTTGTTGAGTAACGGACATGGAGCCCATCTGCGACGTCAGCCCGTCCATAGATTGTGTTGTGGGCTGAGGGAACACTCTATGATTTGGGTAGGCAGGTGATTGAACTTGCTGGGGCTGCGGTGGATACCGATTCGCCATCGGGGCAGGAATTTGGTTGCCCGCGGGTGGTCGCTGCTGCATTGGCGAGAACGTCGGCGCACTCGTTGGCTGAGGTGGCACCTGACTTGATGGAGGAGGCATTTGTGGTGCAACAGGGCTCGAGATGGGAGGATTGGGTGTGTGCATGTTGTAGAAAGGAGTGTTTGATGGTGGACCTGCGTTTGTTTGCGGGGGGCCCTGTGGAGAGGTGGGTCCTAAGAACGGAGGCATTCTCACAAGGGGTCCTCCGAGGCTTTGTGGAGGCCTAGGCGGTCCTCCCAGTGCAGGGGAGGAGTTTTGACCAGGGTAGGGAGCATTTTGACCAGGTGGCAAAGTGGGCGGTCGAGGACTGGTCATTGGTTGAAAACCCATCGGCTGCTGGGGGGGTCCTGAGAATTGAGGCTGGGGGGGTCCTGAGAATTGAGGCTGTGGGGGTCCTGCGAGTGGTGGTTGCGGTTGTCCAGCGAATGGTGGCTGAGTTCCAGCAATGTCTGTGTAATAAACAGGCGTTATTTTGTAAAAAAACGTCCCGATTCAAGATAAATTTTACCTTTGGCATTGCCCATCATCAACGGCGAATTTCTGTTTGGGGAATCCATGGGAACTGGAGATGGCCTCACATTTTGGAACTGCGGAGGATTTTTTTGAGGTCCGTTCATGAAAGGAGGAGGCGGGCCGTTGACAGAGGATGGAGCAGGAGGAAAAGGCCCACTCTGGGGGTGCCTCACTTGGTGCCCGTTCACAGGCGGAGGCGGTGCTTGTAAAGGCTGGCCCCATGGGGGCTGACCATTGGGAAGGGTCGGCATCTGCGGTCTTGCAGGCGCTGCAGACAAATAACAAAATAATTTCGTAACGAATCGTCGTCTTAGAGTTGCATGAAAAACAGAAAACAAAAAGCATGTTAGAATTTCTTACCTGGAAAAGGGGACCCTATTGAGGAAGGCCCATATCTGGGGTCCATTTTGATTCAGCTGCTATGCGAGTGGCACTTGATAGACTGAAACAAAAGTAGTGACACATTGCAGGCTGTCATTTTATCTTCCACGTCAGTTAAAAATTTTGGGTGCTTCGTTGATTAAAATTTGTACTGAAATTATACTCCATCCGCAATAAAGGAACGTTTGAAATACTTCTTACACGCTATCAGATCACAGAGATTTACCAACGCAGCTGATGCGTGCTTGCCTAATCCGTCAAACGTGCGAAACAGAACTAGCAATGTCAACAGCTACACACTTCAGCCCAGAACACCTTGACCAACTTTCGGTGTCAACTGTTGGAGTAACTGACCTTTAAAGCGGCCCGGTGATCGCGGCTCTCGGGAGCATGCAAGCTGCAGATTTGCTCCGGACCCAGTGAATGCCGACAAAATGCGATTAGCTAAATAAAAATTATGCAAAACGACCGACGACTTGTGCCGTGTCTACCTTTGCCCTCATTCTTCGCGAGCAACTCATAAATGCAATGCATTCATTCATTTGTTTCTCCTTCCACATCACCAGTACAGCGGGAAATTTGAATAATGTTATTATTATTTTGTTTTTCTATTATTTATTTGCAGTTTAGAAAACAAATGCAAAGAAAAATATAAACTGATATCGAACAGTTAAATTTAAAAATATTTTTAAACTAAAAGAATGGTCAGAGTAATTCCTACGTTATTTTTCTATTTCTGCCAGTCGACAAGCGACAAGGTAAAAAGCAAGCAGATCAACTTTCTGGCAACCGGTATGTATTACAAGCAAGTTCTAGGTTGGTTAATCGTTAAGTGTTAAGTAGAGTTTTCACCGTTACCGCTTCGTCTCTGCGCTGCTCAACACCTGAATGGTCAGCGATCAACACAGGAGACTAAAAAATTCGACCTCACTCTCGCTGGTCATCTGCTGTGGCACTTTAGCGGCTTCTTTTCGTGATAGCAAATCGACGCAATTTTGATACGCGACCATGGAGGTAAATTACTAGCTGAACATTTTTTCAGAACATACTCCCTGTGGATAAAGATCGTCTCCTCAGTGCAGAGTGGCATTTTCATGTGCCTGTGTTTCTTTTTCAACTTTTCTCCTTTTTGTAGAAAGTTTGATGTTAATATGGGCTGATGCTCCAATTCTAAGAAGATGGTCAGTCCATAAGAAAGTCAATCTTATACACCCAAAACGATTTTGTTCGCGCTTATCTTGGTTTTGATGGACTTGTTTATGTAATTTTTGCAGATTGAAGTTTTGAGTACTTCGGGATCGAAACCACTTTTCACCTTAACTGGAGTGAGTATTCATTTTAAAACTATTTTAATATGCAGTTCCAAACAAATTTCGTACCTAACAGGAAAAATAAAAATATTTCCGTTTTTTTTAGTATAATTCTTGAGAATGACTGGATAGTAAAAAGGATAGTGCAATATGTTGCCCTTGACGAGAGTGACATTGCAGGTTTCTCCGGTTTTTTTACTTTATTAAAGACCAATTCAGGTTGTATGCTTATCCTCAGTATTAAAATAATATGTCATTCCTCTGTTATGAAGCTACATACAGGGAATGCAAAATGAATTCTTAGAGCAAAATTTCCTAAAATGTTAACTGCTGAAAATTTGCAGTCAGCTTTATTTGTACGCTATGTGTTGCGTATGGGAATAAATGCAAATCATTGTTCACAAAACCCATGTTCACGACCTCCTCAAGGACTTCCACCGAATTTATCTCTCAACGTTTATTTTCTCACCACGTAATGAGAATTGAACTAAAAAAAAACTTATTCCTGCAGTTGGCGCCGTCAACAACAATTAAGGAGATCAAGGATCAGATCTACAGAAAGAAGAAAGCTCTGTATCCTGAGAGACAATCCATCAGGCTTGAGGTTAAAGGTTCCAGCCTGAAGGACTCCGAGCCCATCTCCTCTTTTGGACTGAAGAGCGGTGCCAAGATTTTCCTGAAGGACCTAGGACCCCAAATTGGCTGGAAGACGGTCTTCCTTGCGGAGTACGCAGGACCTCTTTTCGTCTACCTTTGGTTCTACACCAGGCCTTGGTACTTCTATGGAGAGGGTGCTGCCTCACAGCCCATATCCCAGTGCACAAAGTAAGAAAATGATTTTTTCTGCTTGTCTAATTAAAAATAACATTAATTGCAGAGTCTGAAAGAATATTCTCATCTCATGAGAGGAGTAATACTTGTAGCTCTTAAGCTAGAGAAATTAAACTGGAGGTGTTCAATTGGTATTTTTTAGGATTGCTGCCCTTTGCTGGTCCGTTCATTATGCCAAGCGACTTTTCGAAACTGTTTTCGTCCACCGATTCTCCCATTCCACCATGCCAATGTTCAACCTGTTCAAGAACTGCTCTTACTACTGGTTGTTCACCGCCTACGTCGCCTACCACGTCAACCACCCCCTGTTCACTCCTCCTTCCGATACCCAGATGTACGTCTCCCTTGGATTATTTGGGGTAAGATGGAAAACACACCAAAAAATGAAATTGGCTGAACCATTATTGTTTCTCCATTTAGGTCTCTCAACTTGGAAACTTGAGCATTCATGTGGCCCTGAGGAACCTGCGACCTCCAGGCACTACTGTCCGCAAGATCCCCATGCCCACGTCGAACCCCTTCACAGGACTGTTCAATCTGGTGTCTTGCCCCAACTACACCTACGAATTTGGGAGTTGGGCTTCTTTCACAGCAATGACCCAGTGTTTACCAGGTAAGGATACATTGGAACAATATGAACGCGTTTGAAAGCAGGTTGCAAAAGTGCTCACAAAGTTATTGCAAGAATTTTTTAGTAAGGAAAAATATTCAACTTGAAATTGAAGGGAGATGATTGTTAATATTGAAAATTGAAAGGAAGGGAATCTTTATCAGATAGAAACACTCCTGCACATGAGGATAAAGATTGTGTTCAAATTTTTTTCAGGAAAATAGAAATGAATACCGACAAATTAGTTATTTTAAATTTGTTTTACGAAACGATTTAACAGTTTTGGAAAAAAATGGTTGGCAAGAATACGCCACACTTTATAATATTTCTTATGCACATATCATTGGTGGGTTAATGCGCCAATGCTATCAGATTTTGAGAAAATCAGTGATGATGTTTTAAATTCAACCTAACTACTGTGCATTTATAATGTTCTAAACCTTACATTATTTGGCATCGTAAATTGACGAAGAAAACCACGCATAGTAAGGACAAATTTTTTAAATAAAAAATATTGAATTTTCGTTTCAACAGCAATAAGCTGAACTCGGTTTGCATAAAATATTTTCCATGTAGAGAAGATTAAATTCAAGATTAGAAGAGAAAAGCTAAAAATTTGTAAATAGACGTTGATGCCATAATATGTTTGCGGCTGCAGACATTCAAAACTTGTGGTAATAGCCAATAGCACAACGCTTGCATTCTTTGATTATTCATTCAAATTTGAGAGCACGTAGAGTCAAAGAACAAAACTTAATATGACGTGTTATCTTTCAGCTGGCCTGTTTGCTCTTGCTGGACTCTACCAAATGACCGTGTGGGCCATTGGCAAACACAAACTGTACAAGAAGGAGTTTTCCAACTACCCCAAGGGTCGCAAAGCTATTTTGCCTCTGCTGATTTAAATTGAGGACAAAATGCTTTGATTGCTGCCTTAGTCTCTCTATTTTTGTTACTCAACTCCACTCTTTGGCACAGCGACCTTTAGTAGAGTTGTCAGTTCAAATCATCATTGTTGTTCAGCATATTTTGTTATTGCATTCCAGTAGCTTCGCTCATTTGACGTAAATGGTTTTGAAGAGGCCCTTGACCAAGCTCAATGTAAAGCTTTCCCGTGTTAATTATTTGGGTTAGGTTGTGCCAGTGTTTTGGTTTCTATGTCACTGTACTTTGTTCTAAATGGATTAATAAATAATTGCTTTATTACTAGCATATTGAGTTATACTTTTACCATCAATCAGCAATATAGTGAGGTCGTCAAGAACTGAAAAACAGCATTTCTGTTACGAGTTAGTGATTGGATATCTTTAAGACGAACCCGCACGCAATAGAGCGGCATATTAAATATTTAAATCATTCACAGAATGGTGTGGGTGACCGCGACTGCTTGGATTTTTGATTCGCTAATGGCTACACAATAGCCACTACTTCTTTTAAGCTGCCATCCGATGTACTCTTGCCACATAAACACAAGTCTCTTGATCAGTGCAATATTTGTTTTTAATTTCTCAACTTGAATCTCTTTTGCGCTGTATTCGCCTGCAATTACTGTGAGTCAATCATCTTGCTGTTTTTATTAGTTTCATACTGATCATTAGATGAATACACCATGAGTGGTTAGGCTAGCGTTTTAAATAAAAATGTTTGCGATATCTCTAGTGGATAGACAACAACAATTTCCTTCTTTGTTCTAAGAAGAGTACTGAACGCGCAAAAAAATATTAGCTAACATAATTAATAGCGTTTAAATCTGTGACGTAACAAAAAATTAATATTACAATTTCCAATGGTGTGAAGAAATCTCACTGATTAGAGGGGCAGTCAAAGATCAAGTCAGTTCAAAGGCGCAAATGCAGTAAATCCGAGCACTATCAAAGAAAGAGCTGAATCGCTCCGCGCCATGAATCGTTAATTGTCAACTGTTCGGCTACGAAGCAAGTGCAAGAAATTTTTACAGGTAAGGTTACGTTCCGATTAATATATTTTTTTCAGTATAATAACAAATATTAAAAAGCAGAAATCCTAGGCGATTGAAGAATATTCAAGCGAGATGCGACTTTCACAACAGCTCACAATCATATTTATTTTCCTTTGCTCTCTCGGATTGAAAGGTAAATTGAAAATATATTTATATCACAATTTTCAAAGCTTATACATTCATGCTTAAAAAATTGTAGCTAAGGCTGAGGAACTTTTAATTGTGAGACAACGACTTCAAAATGCCACGACTGAGCTCCAATGTTTCTACAATGGACCACAAGATAAATCTGTTGGTCTAGCTTGGATTCTACCAGCTGGAGTTCGAAGAGCAAATGAAAGTAAAGTATACAATAAAAACGCAAGAATAATTTAACTAAATGTCCTGCAAATTTATTTTCCAATCAGGCCATCAACGGTGGAAACACAAAAGCTCTGAGTCATTCGTAAGTATTTTTTGCTTTAGTAAAAATATAATATGAATAAAATAGCTGAAGTATAACTTTTCAACAGATTCGAGGCCACTTTGAATACTACGGAACCGTTTGGGACTCCACCAATTCTATGCATGTCAAAAACAACATTTTACCTCCAGTACTTGATGAAAGATGGAACGGTGATTTGAAAAGTTAACCAAAATATAAATGGAGAACTAATAATTAAATCATTCAGAATTCAACGAAGTGCAAACAGCGCCAAACGAAAATTTTCAACTTCTGAGTAGATTTACTACGAATCGATTGCATTTGTCTATCCTTGCGAAAAATGACGCACAAATTGCACTTCAAACTGGCGACTCTGCCCACACGAGCATTTCGTACCTCATCACACTGGACCCGTCCTACCAGACCCCGGGATCGCTTAACCTCGAACTATGTCCTGGCGGGGTTAGCAGGGAGCGCAGCTCACATAGATGCAGTCTATTAACAAAAACTGATGTGAGGCATTTTTATTAAATTTAAATTTAATTCAGCTACCTCAGTCCAAAGCGAGCAATTTATTTCCAGTATCAGAGTTTAAGCTGATTCACGAGCTTTCCTGTTCCATCTGAAGGCCAAGAATAACATATTACACAACGGGATGCTAACATCCCCTTATGACCATACTGGCCGAGCAGGAAATTTCTGCTGTGATATACTAAAAAAAACAGCTTCTCGCTATATTCAGAGGCGGCTGCACTGAATTTTCAACTGAAAAAAATTATTATGCAGTCTATATTTTATTGGTTATCTGCTAATCAAATAAATTTTATGAAAAAAATATTTAGAAAAATTCCTCCTCAAACTATAGGGACGTTTTGATTAAATTATTTTTAGTCTCGAGATTCGGCCAGCTTGTTGAAGAACGGCAAAGAGTGGACACACTTCACAATTTCTATAGAAGAGGAACACAGCCTAGCACACCGCATCAAAATGATTGATGCGACTAGCGGAAAAATTTTGCTTGACTATCGGAAGCAACCGGCTTATCACAGATTACCAAGCGGTATATCTGTGAGGACGTTGGACTCAACCGGATCATGGAAAATACATGCGTGTATGGGATACCATCATTTATCCAAATGGGTCAAGATTTTAGTAAAATTGTTTCAGATCGCGTGGTGATCCATAATGCAAAAGAGGACGGAGAGGGATTCAACGTTAATGAAGTGAGCAAGCCAACAAACTCATGTCTTCACATCCATTACTTTTTCAGAGCGGGCTTTGGAAAAGCGCTAGTTAGAACCAAAGACGGAAGCGTTACGATTGAATTAGAGGTAGCAAATATTTGTAATAAACAAAAAAGACTTTCTGTCATAAATTAATGACCAGCCAACCAATGGAAAGTGGAGGCACGCAATTATTAGGGCGCCGATGAATCCACCATCGGATTATTTGCATTTTATCCCGCCATTCGGTCCTCATTTGCATTTCGTGGGCACGGTTTTTGCAATCAACCAACCATTTCGAGTTTGTGGAGAGGAGGGTAAGCTTTTCTAAAATGTCAATCTAAACAAAGTGTTGAAGCAACCCACTTGCAGAGTTCTTCACTTCAAAAATCGTGCTACCAGAAGGGACAGACCCAACAAACACAGTATGCCAAACTATTTCCAGTGACGCTGACGAGCAGTATGCGGCAGTGCATGGAACCATCTTTACAGAGAAAAACAAAAATAGCGGTAAAAATATTTTAAATTGCAAATTTTTGTGCGAAACGGAGCATTTTTTATCATTCAATGCAAATCAAATGATTTCTTAATTTAAAAATGTGTAATTATTTGTAGTTTTACTGTTCTTTTCCTATTCCGATTTAATATAATTAATTAAAAGTAGATTGCCCGAGAAACACTTTTGGCAAATACTGCAATATCACCTGTGGAAGTGTAATGAGTGACAAATCGTGCCAAAGCAAAGTTCAGTGCGACAAGGAAATTTGCACCTGTTTGCCAGGTTACATGCCAACCAACAAGTGGGAGACTACATGCTCAACTGTCACTGCTGGTAAAAATAGTTTTTATATTTTTCAACAGATTATTTAAAACTGCATGAATACATATTTAGAGCAAGCCACCATTGCCCCTCAGCTAACCGAGTCACCATTTTTGGCTGTCGAGGATGAAGATATATCTATTAACAAACAAAGTTCTGAAGAATACATCGATTCTGAAGCGGAATACACGCAAGAATCAAGGGAGCAAAATAGGAGTTATGTGATTTGGTGGATCGTTGGCATCACTTGTTCCTGGTTAATAACCATGTGCGCCTTGGTTCTCGTTTTTAGAGAAAGGCCAGATCTGGTGCCTGTGTGGATGTACAGTTTGATGATGCGCTGCACAGGCCGAAATGCAGGTGGTCAATTGATCAATGACGAATAAGCGTTTTTTAATTATTTTGTTATCTAAAAAAAACTAGCTCTCCAGTGATAACACACAGGGACTTTTTTAATCTAACTTAAAAATATTACTTCATGAAAAGTCATGCCTGTATTTTTCAAAGCCAGCTAAAGAAAAAAAGAAAGGAAATTTTGAAATCAATTGTTTTTTTAATAAAAGCCTTAATTAAAAGTGTCAACAAGTCGTCATTATTGAACTATCCATGGGGGCCATAACGTGAGCCCTAACCTATAGTAATGTGATTATAGATAATAGCAGGGTTGCATTTGCTTACCACCCGGTTTTTCACCACTGGTTTTTACCACTCAATTTTTACCAATTTCTAGCGCAAGAAATAAAAGAATGATTAATTTTTAAAACCTAAAATTTGCGGTCGGAGTGGTGAAATTTTCCTCTTTTGTGCAGATTTTTTTCTTTTAAACTGTCATTTGCTGCCTCAATTTCTCCAAAAACATATCTCTGAAAATTTCTCATTTGAGTTCATGAGCTAATTATTATATTGAAAACAGAGGTGCAAACATATTATGCCTGATGCCAAAAACCTGGTAAAAATTGAAAAAGGGGGGTTTACCACTGCACTGCATTTTTTTAATTTACAAAAATGCGGTGTTTTGCAACCCTGGATATTAGGCATTTTTTAGTATCTGCAAAATAGAAATTGACAAAATTTTATTAAAAGCGCGAATTTTACTTAAGACAAATTTTATATTGTACGTTATATTACATTACGTAAATTAACCGAATTAAACTTGGCTAATTTCAAATTTGTTTTCAAAATATTGATTATAATAATCTATAAAAGAGAATTAATGAGAAACTCAATTCTCAAGCACGTAAAGAATCTCATTAATATTTTTGTCGAGATTCTATTTCGGAAATAGTTTTTTAGGACTTTAGGCAGAACTTATTAATAATTTTATCGAGGTATGCTGGAAAAAAGAATAAGAAAAAATCGAAAAAATAATGAAAATTCATTGTGTTGTGCAATAATATTGTGTAAACCGCGCCCAATGAAAGCAAAAATTAATGTAGCCAAGGAGGTGTGGCACTATCGACTTTTTGCACGTCGACGCCTCCTTGACGTTACGTCATCAACGAAGCATTCCGCCCTTTCTCATGTTTAGCTGCGCGATACGGCACTCAGCAATACTCACAGGCCTGTGCGAATTTTCTTATTAGTCGTGCTGCAACTGTTAATTTGCATTTGGGCAGGTAAGATATCGGCCTGCCTTATCTTAACGTGCCTGACCAATCTGAGCGGCTTTATTGAGCGTAGATCGATGCAGTCCTAGGTGAATTAATGACACGTTCCCATCCACAGAGCGTATGGAATTGCAGACTGACTTTTGCACCACCTGACTCCCGACTAACATGGCCGAGAACCTGAAGAAGCGCCCTACCAAGGGCATTTTGAAATCGTCCACCAGCTTCGAGAAGCAGGAACAGGCGCAGCTAAAAGCAGCCAGCAGACAGAAAGAGACCAAGTGGGACGAGATGAATATCATGGCAACTCTGCATCCCGCGGACAAAGACTACGGACACATGAAGATCGAAGAGCCAAAGACACCTTACAACTGGGCCAACGAGGAGTTGGAGTCGATGGACGTGTCGGACGGTAAGGGCATTGATGCCATGGCGTTGGCGGAGAAAATTTCCACAGAGGCAAACCAACTACCAACGGTGTGCCAGGAGGAGGAGGAGGAAAGTGAAGAGGAGGAGGAGGAACTACCCCCTGAACAAAAGGCTCGGAAAAATCACTTTGAGAGCAAAAGAAAAATGCATTATAATGAGTTCCAAGCGGTGAAATTAGCGAGAAAATTAATGGAAGAGGAGGATGACGAGGACGAAGAAGACGTTGCTGCGTCAAGTTCTACGTCTAACAAAGATTCCGAGCATGAGGAGGAGGAGGAGAAAGTGGAAAAAGAAGAGGCTGCCACAGCTGAAAAGGAGGAAAAGAAGCCCAGTGACGTGGAATAAAAATAGTCATTTCACTGGCAGTATGCACACAAATGCGAACAAGTGATACAAAAACAATTAAGTGACACAGCTGGAGCCAAATAAGGGCGAGAATTTGGCTCAAATCCTGTTATCTGATCTGGCTGGACTAAATACGCCGAGTCTTGACTGTTTAAATTTAAATTATTATTTAATTGATCGATCGCCATTGCAATAACAAATATTATGACTCATGTTGCTTGACAAAACGTAATACAAGTAATACTTAATTATGTCCTAGTCGTCGATGTATCCAAATTGGCTGAGGGTGTGTGAACAAAATCATTCGATTCCTAGGCAATTGCAAATTTCAGATTATTTAAATGTTTTAGCAGAAAATGTCCATATTTGGTGCGAATAAATACAAAAATCCAACAGAAATGAGAAACAAATTTGAATCTTATATTTTATTTAACCTTCGCCAGGCAAGATTGGTCAAGACACGTTAAGTTCGTGACAGGAAAAATTAAGATCGATTTAATTACCTTGAAATATTTCTAGAGACTAATGCTCCGACCCTTCCTTGGCCTACTAAACTTTCGTACATCTGCTGTGCAAGCTGCGCGAAAAATGGTTCGGTACCTAGGCCAACAAGAGGCCATTGACGTCGATGTGGCCCTGTTCAACGAATACCGATTCTCAGTGGATCAACTAATGGAGCTGGCCGGCCTGAGCTGTGCCACTGCCATCGCCAAGAGTTTCCCTGAAAAAGTCGGACAGGAGGTGCTCGTCTGCTGCGGCGTTGGCAACAACGGCGGCGACGGCCTCGTTTGTGCCCGCCACCTTGCCCTCTTCGGCTACAAACCCAGCATCTACTACGTCAAGCGCCCTGACCCGAGCAAGACCCTGTACAACAACCTGGTGTGTCAGTGCGAGAAGATGGGAATTCCCTTCGTGGAGGTGTCAGACGTGGACAGCAAGTACGGCTTGGTCGTGGACGCCCTGTTCGGATTCAGCTTCAAGCCGCCTGTCAGAGAAGCTTTTGTGCCCATCATGCAAGCCCTGAAGACAACAAAAATTCCAATCTGCAGCATCGACATCCCTAGCGGATGGCATGTGGAGGAGGGTTGTCCTCCGGAGGGTGGAATCCAACCGGAGCTGCTTATCTCGCTAACCACCCCAAAGAAATGTGCTGAGCATTTCAAGGGAAAGTTCCACTTCTTAGGAGGAAGGTTCGTTCCCCCCGGATTGGCACAAAAATATAAGATGGATCTACCAGTCTATCCTGGGACTGAATTGTGCGTTCAACTGAACAATGATTATTTGTAGAAATTTGAGTTGTCAAAAATAAATAAATTTGAGTACATAATGAACAATAGAGCCATGATACTTTTTAATGCACCAAAATCATAAAATAAATTTATACATATACAAAATCATAATCAAATTATAATTATAGATTGCACCACAGTAATGATATAACTCACACTTTTTGACCAACTAACACACTTCTCAGTAGGTTATAGGGCATTAACATTGATTCTTTTCCCATCAGACTGAGAAGTGTAAAGTGAGCGGAAAAAGTGTGATAGTCCACTGTCCCACTCATGAGCATGCTAAACACCACCATACCTCAAAATGTGTGCAGTCATTATAAATAAATTAAATATAATGGTACATATTTATGTATGTACTTGTCTTGAATGTCTTGCCGTAAATTCATGAAAATTTTTAAGAAAATGCATTCAGGAGGAAAACTAACAAACCATGCATTTTAATTCTGCGCGCTTACCTTTCAATGATGAGCGATCTAACGATATCTATAATATTCTGTCATCCAACCGCTTTAAGTTTTTATAAGTTAATAGTCAGCATTCATAAATCATAAATGAATAACACAAATCATGACGGCGGATGAACGAACAAAACACTATTATTCACGAAGTTAAGCTGTTACTGGCTGTTACTGTGTATGTCGTATGTATGTTCGTTATTTTTGTGTTTCCCTTTACAATTAGATGCCATAGAGATGCTAATACTAGTACTATTCAGCAAATTCAATCTGTTGCCAGATTCAGAATCACTAAAATTTTGCCACACTTGTGGGAGGAAGGTTTTGATTGGTCGCACATTTGGCAGCGGCAGTTTTATTGGCTCGCGATCATATGGTAGGCACAACGTGCCTAGACGTGCTCTTCTGTTTACATTTTCATCCCCGCCTTCCGCTCCACAGTGGACCCTCCACCACCATCCACTAACTCTAGTACTCTAGTATCCAACTCACAAATCCGAATCAGCTGACGAGGTCAAAGGACTCCATTCAATCTAAACATCGAAGCCTCAAGAACGATCCAGAGTGGTTGAGTTGCCGTCATATGGTTCGTGATTCAGATAATGTATGTAATTTTGACTATTTTGCGTTAGATATTTATGTAATGTACCTACACCGAATCTGGCCAAACTTTAATATGTATTTATTTGTTTTACGGCACTTTAATTATATAATATGTAAAACTAAAGATTTTTATACCAAGACAATAAATCTTGATTATGTACAGCTTTTACAGCTGTCAATGCGATAGTTGTTGATGCAGATTATGTACGTATGTATGTAATAATGATAATGTCTTTTACCTATATTTCTAGACAGTGTTTACCGGTATATTTTCAGTGTTGGAAAGTTTAATTTCGTTCTTTCATTATCATTGCAAAAACCTGTCACGCATGTGTCCTATTATTTTCCATGTTTTTAATATTTTGTGGTGTTGTGAATTAATTATGCCACAACCAGCTGTGTGACATTTTCAATATTATAATGTTATGGCGACTTTTCTTTCAGCCATGCCTAATAGGCATCTTACTTTTTTGCTGTGTCCCAATTTTAAAGACTGGCTCCTGCATTAATATTAAAAAATCGTCTCATCAATAAGTCATATATTTTGATATTTATAATTGTATTTTTATTATTAGTAAGAATAAACATCAAAAAAATTAGCATGTCCACGTAACGTTTTGAATTATAAGATTTTATGGAACAAGAACACACACTCATAAACTCTGGTCCTGGATGCATTTTATCACCATTATTATTTGCTTTAATTTTGCAACCTCATTATTAAAAATTCATGCAACTGCAGAGAATAGATAGTGGGGTAAAACATTTTTTCACTGATGTATGGCCTCTGTCAACAGGATCCAAGCATTCAGGTAGTTTAGAGCAACATGACTTTCCTTCAAATTCCATACATGGCGCAGAGGAACTTGGCAAATAAATTTGGCGCGTCAACACTTGGCTTAAGAAATGTTAGAGGTCTTCTTTTAAGTCAAAATGCAACAAAAGACTCCAGGTAAGTGCGAAAGGTAATTCTGTGAATGAATCATCAAGATGTATTCTTAATTTTAGATTTTCTTCAACTTCGACAGCAGCGCAAAATAAATTTGATGTGGTCATTGTTGGAGGAGGTATCGTCGGGATGGCCACAGCGCGAGAGCTCATTATGAGGCACCCCGACATGTCGTTTGCTGTGCTTGAAAAAGAGCCAAATCTAGGTGCATTTGCAATTCTGAATTTTCTGAGTGAAAATAACTGTATTAATAAATTTGCTTGAATTTGGCAGCTGTTCACCAGAGCGGCCACAATAGCGGGGTCATTCACGCTGGAATCTACTACACGCCTGGCACACTGAAAGCCAAATTGTGTGTGGAAGGCTTCTTGATGTCCTACAAATATTTTGATGAGAAGAAAATTCCATACAAAAGATGTGGCAAATTAATTGTTGCTACAAACAGTGACGAGGTAAAGAAACTGGATGAGATCATGCGCAAGGGCGTAGAGAACAAAGTACCTGGCTTGGAAATTGTCGATGCAGCAAAAATAAAAGAGATTGAACCTTACTGTCGGGTAAGAAGAACAGTTGAACTCTAAAGACTTCATAAGGTTATTTTATCGCTTTTACTATTGAAAGGGCTTGAAAGCGGTGTGGTCCCCAAATACGGGAATTGTGGACTGGGGCTTGGTGACCAATTACTATGCAAAGGACTTCAAGGAGTTGGGAGGGCAAATCTTCAACAATTTCCCTGTTTCTGGTTTCAGTGAAACGGCTGAAAGCAGTAACAATGATGAAAACAATCACTGCATCAGAGTTACTGGGGCCAAAGGACAGGTAATACAGAAGAATGCATGAATACCAATTAGCATAATTTGTCCCTCTATAAAAACAGGAGGTGCGCGCACAATATGTAGTTACCTGCGGTGGGCTGCAGTCTGACAGAGTTGCTCAAATGTCTGGTTGCTCAATCGAGCCAAAAATAGTCCCATTCCGTGGAGAGTATCTTCTCCTGAACCCAGCCAAAAATCACATGGTGAAAGGCAATATTTACCCTGTAGGTTTTAATGTTTAATGTGCCAAATCTACAGACCATTTATGCAATTCTTTTTTTTAACAAGGTACCTGATCCAAGATTCCCATTCCTCGGCGTTCATTTCACCCCACGAATGGACGGCAGCGTTTGGCTTGGTCCAAACGCCATTCTGGCCTTCAAAAGGGAAGGTTATGGATATACCGATGTGAATTTGACCGACTTACTGGACACTATCAAGTTCAAAGGCTTCAGGAAACTTGCTCTGAAGTATGTTGGCTTTGGAGTGTCGGAAGTTGTCAAGTCAATATTCATCTCCAAGCAGCTGAAGGAACTCCAAAAATTCATTCCAGATATTGATGCGTCAGACATTAGGAGGTACTTCGCAATTTTTACGCTTTTGCTTAAAGTTAAATTTAATTCATTTTTAGGGGCCCAAGTGGAGTTCGAGCTCAAGCCATGGACTCGAATGGGAATCTAGTGGAGGATTTTGTTTTTGACTCTGGTAGCGGCCCACTGTCCAAAAGAATTTTGCATTGCAGAAACGCCCCGTCTCCTGGGGCGACTTCATCACTAGCAATTGCAAAGGTGATTGCAGACAAGATGAAAAACCAGTTTAACATCTAAAGTACGGGTCTTCAACTTTGTTTTTGATTATATTTTATGCTCTTTGCACAAATTATATTGTTGGTTTCACGGATTTTAGTCATGAAATCATAACTTAAAATATTTTATACAATATTCTAGCAATATGATTCAATAATTTTTGTGATAATTAATAAAAATTGCAGCTACATTGGTCATGAATTCTAGCAAGTCTTTTGCTTGCAAAAATATTTTCTTGTCACTACCGGAAACCTCATTATTTACTAGAAGTATAAAACACGTTACTGGGGAGATATTTACAATTATTGTTAATACTTATTAATTAGCATTACTCTGTATACTTAAAAAGAAGTATAATGGCGTGCAAATTTTTAAAATTTGTACGCTAAAAACACATTCAAATTACGGAATGCAATAAAGTTGCTAGAGATTGTTATTTACAAAAAAATTGTCGTTTTAATAAAACAACCAAGAGCCCAAAATTTAAGATGTCAACTTTCCTTTAAGGGTCCAAGGTCTATAACTAAGGTTTAAACTATTCTGATTTTACTAGCTATTGGAACTTAAATAAAATGGAAAATATTTATATAATTGTAAATACCGTCATTAAGCAAAAAACTGGTATAATAATGTAACTTAATAGTATTTTTCGTACTTTGTGCAAAGATTTATTTTTGTTACAGATAAAAAGAAATAATTGTTTATATTCAAATGACCTCTGTTAATAATGGAGGTTAAATTTAATTTGTCAGACCCTAATCGAATTCTCTACAAAGTCACCTTCGCGCGGTCCACCACGACTTGTCATAAAATCATGTTAAAAAAACTCTTCTCCGCCCAATAGAATCAAGCGTAAGGGACTGTGGTACGGTAAACGTCATCCTATTGGTTACTTTTGAACCGAGCGGGAAACATCTGTTTCTGTGTTGAGTGCAGTACAGTTCCAAGCAGAAAGTAAAGAATTGACGCATGTAAATATTCCACAACATTCGAATTTTTCCTTGAAAAATACAAAGTTATCATCAACATTTGAATATTTTTCGTTTTGTATAAAAAATGAACGACCATCTAGAAGAGCTTGAAGATTTGGTCATCGGTCAAGATGTATCTGTAAGTTATCGCTGTTATAAAAATTTTCTTGACTTTTCTTGCTAAAATGAAACTATAATAAACCGCTGTGGCAACGGCGATTGCCAGTAACTTCCTACAAAGGGTTGATCATAATTATGTATCTAATTCTATTATGCATTCAAATTCCAGGTTTCGTACAAGAGAGTCAGCAAGGATTTCAATGTTCACGTAAACAACGCTAAAAAGTTAGAAATATCCAAAGAATTTGATGAATTTTCACAGCTAAAATTACATTGCAGAATCCTATCAACTTTCGCCGACAAACACAAGGATGCTGTTTCGGAAACTCACCTATTCTCAAGCAAGGTTATCTCTGACGAAGGTTCATCATTTGGATGGCAATTTTGTTTAGTGCACAAGGAGGACGTGCAGCTGCTGAATAAATCTAAAAAATTCGAGAACACTTCAAGCCATGTCTATTCAGTCTACCAAGGCTCTCGGAGCAAGGAAATACTTGCAGACATCGCGACGAGAAGTGAAAATCCTGGAGAAAGGTTTGTTAAAAAAGTATATGAGAGTCCCAAATATATTTCAAGGTTTTTGTATAGTTTTTCAGGCATTCAGAATAAAAATGTTTGCATACGAGAGAGCAACAGCAGGAGAAAGTTTACTTCAAAAGTGGCCGAACCTCCTGCGTTCACCAAAAAGAAACAAGAGATTAAAAAGAAACCTGAAGAAAAACCTATTGAAACGAATGCCAAAGCAGAAGAAAGTATAAAAGAGGAGGAAAAGAAGGAACCTCAATCTGAGAAGGTATTGAAATATCTTACCAAGTTTAGCATAACAAACTAAGAATCTATACTTCAAGGATTCAAAATCTAAGACAGCAGGTGCAATCAACAACAAAAACAAAAAGCAGGGAGGCATTGCGAATTTCTTTCAGAGAGGTGCAGCAGCTGCAACAGCTAAGGTTGAACCAAAGCCTGTTGTAAAAAAGGAAGAAGAAAAGAAAGAAGGTAAAATAATAGCGCGAGCGTCTCTAGATATTCATTGATTTTATATATTTAGAGCCTGAGCCAAAGCCCAATGTTGAGGAAGAAAAGAAAATTGCCAATCAGGAAAAACCAGCCCCGAAGAAAGGCAAGCAGAGCTCAAAAAGAAAGTCAGCTAAGCTGGATAATCATTTGGAGAAAAAACGAAAACGTATTATGATTGCATCTGACTCTGAAACTAGCGATGAAGGTATCAATCAAGGAATGTTCTTATAGAGTCGGTCTTATTTTTTTATTTTTTTCAGAGCGCATGGAAGAGGATGATGTTGAGATTGATGAACCTGCTCCACCAACAGCAGAGGCAGTAAAAGAAGAGAAGAAAAACACACAGGAGCAGGAAGGTGTTTGTAGAGAACGCAAACTTGTTGATGAAACGTTTGTGAATGAGAAGGGATTCATTGGTGAGATAAAATGTGATAATAGATTTTAATTTGATACTAAATCTTGATTTTGCTTTGCAGTAACCAAGAAAGTTTGGGTTACAACTGAAGTAAAGGTTGATGAAGATAAAAAGGAGAATGAAGACGTAAAAATTGTGAAAGAAGAGGCCAAAAAAGCCCCTGAGGAAAAGCCAGCTGCTAAGAAAAAGCAAGCTGGAATTATGAGCTTCTTTTCTCGTAAGTGATGAGCTTGTTTACAGTTTACTTAATTAAAATAGCTATTTAATATTCTGAAAGATTGTGCTTCATGTCTTGGAAACCAATTCAAATAACCACTATGATTTCTAAACATCTGGTTGATATCATGGGATTTATTTTAATGACACATTTATTTGACATGCGGAGAAATGAAGGATGAGACTGATTTAAGTTTTGTCTTCTTGACACATACACAGAATTACAAATTAGCTTGTCACCGAAAGTCTTCATCATTTAAAGAAACAACCTGGCCGCCCATTTCAGGGTCGCCGTATGTTTGTTCTTGGCTCTCCTCTTCATCCTGCCCACTTTTTAAATGCAATGTTAATATCCCTGCTTGGCCCTTGAGCGCGAGCATCACTGCGCGACCTCCATTAGCCAGCTCGCAGGCGGTGAATGGATGATCAGGCGTGAAAACGGCTATGCAAGTTCCTAAAAAAGAAAAAATATACCATTTTTATCTTTGGTTTATTACACCTTTGTTCAAAACTCACCAGAACTTAGGTTCCATAATCTCAGTGAACGATCACGACACAAAGAGTCTGTGGAGAGTAAGAAGGAGCCAGTCGAATCTAATCTCAACATGGTTACAGGGGCAGTGTGTCCGCATAGCGTGTGTCGGCAGTTACCTGTTGTCAAATCATGATATTATTCTGGCGCTCTGAAAACCCTGTGAAAAGAGCTCACCTGTTGTCAAATCCCAAACTAAGATCTGTGCATCTTCGTGACCACTGATAACAAATTTATCTTGCGACGAGGAGATTGCAATGGAAACAGTATTGACTCCGGGCTTCCACTTTTTGAACAAAGTGCCGCTTTGAAGGTCGTACACGATGATGAAGTTGGGCGAGGGTTCGTCAACCTCCTGCAAAGAATTAGTCGTTTTTGCGTCGCGTTAATTTGCAGATCGTACCTTGCAGACGCTACACACGTAGTGGCCTTCGTCGGTGATTGCCGCGAGGCTGGTCACGAAATCGTGGTGTGGAATGCGCAGGTCGTACATGAGTTTTCTGGAGGTGAGGTTCCAAACCAGCAATGGAAACGGTTTCTGCGTCTCATCGCCGCAGACCAGTATCCGACCGTCCTTGGACACGAGCAGCGAGTCGAGGAAGCGGTCCTCGCCTGCCTTGAATGTCGTCACGCAGTCTCCGGTTTCCAAGTTCATCAGGTTGATGTACATGCGATTGCGGGATAGTGCCACCAAGTGGTGTTCATCGTGCAGACCAAAGTATGGCATTTTTTGATTCATCACGCCTTTCAACCTGCAAAAGCTTCACTTGGTAGAAGTTCCAATATTGAGGTATGACTGCTAATTCCAGATTTAGTTTTTTCAAATTCTTCGACTTCAAACGTTTTAAACGAACTTTCCATTTGATTTCTGGATTTTAGGGTTTATTTTAGAAACAATCTTGTCAAACGATGTTCTTTTTTTAATTCTTGCAATTATTTTGCTTTAAAAATTGTACAAACTAATCAATTTTAGCTGTCTTGAGGGGGTTTTAATGAAAAACAATTTCGCCAGCGATAACTATCGTTAGTTTTTGTTTATATTATCGTGTTTCTGTTAACTTCTCATTTTGCCTGGTCGGAAAACTCACCTTTTAACAAGCTCTCCCTTGTCAAGGTCAAAAACGGTCAGTTCCCTTCGGCAGAGGACAATACAGCGGCGCCAGTCAATGAGTTTGATGGCTGCAGGCTGCGGCACGTTGGTCAAGGTTCGCACCCGCTGGCCGGTGCACACGTCCCAGATGACAATTTCGCCCTTCTCAGCGGCCAGGGTGCAGACGAAGCGGACCATCTCGGGCAGGCGCGTGATAAAATTGATTGGCTGCGGCTCGTCAGTGGGCTCGCTAGGTCCCAGCGGCAGTAGGGAGGGGTCGGGCGGCGCCGCGCACAGACTCTTCAGCGCCTGCAGCCGCTCACGGCCCTCGGTTGATATGTTTGAGAGGCGGAGATGCAGCTGCGCCCACAGCTGGTGGCCGTCATAGCTGAGCGCCTGGCTACTCGCCTCCAGATGCCCGCGCAACACCGCCGCCTCCGACTCTGGTTCGCTCTCCTCCAGCGCAAAGTCCTCGAGCACTTGGTATACGTTGGCGCCGCACACCTTGTCCAACAGCCACAGATGGTCCAGCAAGAAGCGCTCCTCGATGCTGCCACTCACGGCGAACGTTTGGTACGGCAGCTCGACCAGTTTGCGGATATTGTAACTGTAAAACGCAGACTGTTTTTAATCGTTTGGAAATGAGACCAACATCAGTTTTGTTTAAAATTTTAATTTTGCGTGTGTGATTCATAAAATGCTACTTACAAAATCCCATTCTGTAAACACCCCTCCAAATACTTTTTCATTTATATTGATTTATCAATTTTGAAGGATTGAAAAGTTGCTACCCTGTTAGATTATTTTGTAAAATATAATTATCTCGCACTTTCGTGTATTAGATTGATACTGTTTCAGCCCCTCAGGGCTCAGCAGTGTTTCTATAAAATATCTGTAAAACAAGAATCAGAGGCTACATGAAATTTTAAAACACTTGAAGTTGAAAACGGATACTGCACTCAAAAATCAATTCCTAGCAGGTTAATTACTGCTGAGAGGTTTCATAACAGTGGCTGCGTCCAGTACGAGAACATGCGAGATAATTTGTCTTTTCAACTGTACAATTTAAGCCGCTCATTCTTAGAATCAGACATAGAGCAGTATTTTTAAGTATTAGCTGATATCTTGCTGTCTATTGTCATAACAAATTAGTTTCGCGACTTTAAAATCATACGCTACCGCGGATTGAAGCAATTAATTTTGTAGACTCCTTTGTTCGACTTACGATTCCATGTCTTTGTTGGGCTGTTGAATGATCCTGGCAGTGAGTCCTTCCGTGAGTGCCCATTCTCCGCGGAAGTAAGCTTCAAGCTTCAGGTGAGCGTCCTTTGTGGACTCGTCGTCCATATACCTGTCGCTGACGGCCTGTTGGAAGCTGATATCCCTCCAACGGCGAACACAATATCCTCCCGTTACCCTAGTCCACTCCAGGAACGGCGCGAGATACTTGTTGAGTTGCGCCCAGAACAAACAGGCTGGTGCCCAGGGTACTGCGTTTTCATAAAATCGGAAATTGAAATTAACACGTGTCCAGCAAAAGGAATTGACGCTCACCATAAGTTTTCTCACTGTGGTAAACGCTGTCTTGGGCCAGCAAGTCCAGCATTTCCGAGTCACAGAGCCCGAATTTTGATGCAGATATGAGTGATAATGCTTTTTTGATCTATTATAAGCGTTAATGTTTTAGGTTTGTTAAGGTTCGACAATAATGCAACACTTACTCTGACTTGACCGAGTATTGCCTCCAGTTCCTGTAGGAGTGCGTGAAATTGATCTTTAACGTTTCCTTTTGGGATAATTGTGTGCTCCTTGTCGACCCACAGGGACGTTTGCCAAGATAATATCTACAAATTAATCATGGTCAGCCATAACTTAAATCGCCAATTATTATGTTACACCTTGATATAAAGAGGTAAAGTGCATTCCATGACCGAGTTGCGAACAAAATCTTGGATTTGCTTATTGATGCTGTGGTTGTATTGCACGACGGCTGACATGAGGATACTTTTCGCTTCAGTTTTTCCCAGTTGAGGCACCTTTTAGAAAACTTTCATTCAAAACGATAATTTTTAAACTAATCTTCATTACCTGTATGAGTTTGGTTGGATCGGAAACCTTAGTTTTGATGATCTTGAACATGTCGCTTCCTTCGTCAACTGAGAGGATCAGCTTCAGATTTTGAGGAAGACTCTCTGGAAGCCATTCACACGACTGGGAGCCGAAATTTCTCACTTGATCTATTCCGTCGATCATGATAATTAAGGGATTATGCGAACTCGCGGAACTCATGAGTTTTGGCAGCAATTCTCCGTACGACGAAACATTCTATAAACAAAATCTGATGAGCATAGAAGGTGACATGAAATTTGAACACTCACGTGTGCGCAGAACCAGTCTTCACACCCGGCAAGAATTGAACACTGAGTGATGATACTAAGCAACAGTTGTTCCATTGTTCCACTAGCAGGAGTGAGACCGGTGAACTTGATGATTTTATATGCCTCCGGTTGCCAGACGTTAGCGGCTTGAAATGCTTTGGCCACTAGAGCACTCTTCCCGCATCCCTTTGGTCCGTGCAAAACAAGTGGGGTCACACTGCTGCCCAAAATGTAGCTGCAACGACAAACTAGTGATGCACCTCGCTGTGCATGTTGTGAGCAATGTTCTTACTTTTTGATGTGCTGAATGACCTCCTCTCGATTTATGTTGCATTGTGCGGCCCGTTGACAATAGTTGGCCTGCTGGGCTAGCTCTTGGAAAAGTTCCCCGCTCACGCCCATGCTGGGCTTCAAAGGGTCCTGGGAATAAATAACAATCAAATGGACTGCAAACTGCAACTGACTAAATTGAACGGTCGAGAAGTATGCAACCCGCGCGGCACTTGTGTCGGACCGGTTGCATACTGTAAACTTTTGCAGGCGCCTGATGTGTCTCAAAGAATTTTAATAAAAAAATCACTAACCTTTGCTTCATCCTCAGATATGATTTTCAAAACCGTTGTTCTCAAGTGTGCGTCCAGCTTTTCGGCCAGGTCCTGTGCGTAGCGTTTCTGTTGTTCAGCGTCAGGGTCGGTGGAGGGCACCTTGAAGATGTGCTTCTCGGCCAGCTGCCCTTTCAGGTTGTCCTGCAATATCTCCAGGCGCCTGCGTTGCTCCAGCAACACGGTGGAGGTCTCCGGCGGATCGTCTGGCCTCTGCGTGGTGCGCCAAACCCAAATGCTGCGCTTTGCAAGCTCCTGGCTCATCAGCACCGTGTTGTGCACCTCCTGCTCCACCACGGTGGTCAAGTAGGTGTTGCGCAGCTCAGCTGGAAACACCTCCACCATAACGGCCAGGATTCGCTCGATCTCTAAACGCCATTCGTTGAGCGCCACTTCGTTTTCAGCCTCGTCCTTAACACCTGATAGGTAAAAATAATTTTTTTATTTCATTTTAATCAGACGCATATCGATCGATTTACCGGGAATGTGCGATCCAATGGGTTGAAGCCTGTAGCAGGGTGGTTGTGCGTGACTGTCCAGCTTGTACCATTTTTGAAGTAGCTCTTTGTTGTCAGCGCTGTTTAATGCAAACTCGAAATCCTGCTTCTCGATGGTTTTTGGCAGCAGAGGTGTGCCCAGGGAATCATTAAGAAAAATTATGGGAATTACATATGCTATTTCACTCTGACCTGTGAACACAACCAAACCATAAATTTTAATAATGGTAAAATCATCATTTTAAAGGTAAGAAGAATGAATTATTAGCTACATTGGTGTAACTGGAAAAAATATATCCTTCGTTTTGTACGAATATAATGATTTAAAAATAATTGATTCAAAACTCACGAGCTAATTCTCCAAGACAGAGCTCTGGGAACTCGTGGTCTTGCTGTTTTTCAAGAGCAGTTTTCCAGTGCAAGTCGACAATATGTAGTTCATATCCTTTGCCCCTGCACACGGCCCTGAGCTCAGGGTAGACGACATTGTGCAGCGCGCCCTTCTCGACGCAGCAGTCCTGAGAGTCGGCGGCGCACACGTAGAGCGCGATTTTGTGCGTCTTTTTTAGTGGTTTGCTGCTGTCGAGCGCGCGACCTGTCAGCAGGTTGGCCAGGTGGGCAGGAAACTTAAGCAGCGCGGCACTCAACGGTGGCTCCTTTGGTCTCTGTTTCTCTTCTTTTGATGCTAATTTTGATTGTGCGGTATTTGCTGCAAACGGGAGAAATTTGAAATATATTTAAAATTCTCATCTTGTGTGGTTTAATATTCACTTTTGTTTGGTACTGCAGCAGCAAAAGTTCTGCCGTCGTCAGGATGAGCGGCTCCTCCACCCCCATCATCCCTGTGATTGTTTTTCACATCGCCAGCGTTGTTCTCGGGTTTAGCCAGTTGATAACATGGTGAACTGTGCAGGGTTTGTTTTTATTTTAAATCGCACGAGTACGCGGGAGGAGGTGTGTTAAAACAAGCTGCCGCCACCTCAAGCATTTTACTATCAAGCTGCAAAGCGCCCGTTTTATCAGGATAAAACAATTTTCACTTTCAATCTCATAAAAGAGTTATTAAGACCGGGCGTTGAAATGAGCTTTACGACTTGATAGTTGCTCGAGAAAGGGAGCGAACGGGTTGGGGCCGAGAGAGCTTTGGTGCTGTCTGGCGCAACATGTAAATGCGGGCCTATATATAGCTGGTGGCCGAAAATACGCCGCTTCAACTCACTCTTCGGAGCAAGGTGAGTTGTTGTCCTTGTCCTTGTGGGCCTGCCTGGATGAACAATTGCTGCCCATTGTTAGGGTTGTTCACATTTGGCAGTGCCGTCGGGCTGCCGAAGCATTTTTCCTCCCCAGGCTGCGGCTGCTGGTCGACTCGCTGCCAAATAATCAATGTCGCTCGCTCGCTCGCTTCTTAAAAACTCGCACGCAAGCGCTCTCCATCCAATTTTCTTCTTTGCAACTCGCTCTCTCTCGCTACTCATATTTTCCCGTGCGTAATCATCCAGCACCGCGGCACGCATCCCCGTCGCATTTTTCCCTCCCTCTCACTCGCTCACCCGCTCGCGCGCGCGGCCGTGTGTCCGACCAACCGGACACTTCGCTAATTTCGGCTCAAAGCCCGCGCACGTCTCTTTGTCAAAGGAAATAATCCGATTGAGCAGTGTGCCGGAAACTAAAACTACATCGCTAGGCGCGCGCGACAGTGCCTTCCCTGCTCCTGTCGCTCGCAGATTACCTTTTGCCCCATTGATTTGAGCCAGAGCCTGGCAATTTGGATAGGCACCCAGCGCAATTTAGGTGGCCATAAGATAGGAAGTTCAGAAATAAAAGCATAGCAGCTTTAAAATGTTCAGATCATAATCATGATTCTTTTACATTTTATGGCTGCTTAATATTTGGACTTCAATTCATTATGATTGTATTATTTAATTTTATTTAGCACGCAACATATGTTACTAAGGATTTAAAAAATTGCCTTTCATATACCCTCTACAGCCATAATAATATTATCTGAAATGTCTCTCCATTAATATTTTAGTTAGTTCTATATTTCAGGGTAAACAGGTTAATTAAATCCTTTCTAAAACGAATCCCCATGAAAAATCAATGAAATTGCAAATCTTTTAATTCTCTAGCCAGAGGTTTTTCGCAGTTTGATTTAAATTCAAAGCATTTATTTTAAATTAATGTATCACCTCAATCTTTTTTATTCATTGAATCTTTTGGTAGGATACATATTCTGTACAGTTCTATAACATCTATGGAACGAAACACTCTACTTCTTGAGGAGCTGGTGGCGCAGGATCAAAAAGGGAGCAGCCAATCCACTGCCGAAGAAAACGATGAAAAGGGCCGTTAGTCTATACCTGTTCTTGATCTGGAATGGCAGGTTCTGAAAAAAATATTAACAGGCATCAAAATTAAAGCATTGATGTTACATAATATTATTGGTTAAAAATGACATTTTCAAAATTTGTATCAACAGCTATGAAAATTAGATTGATTATATAAATCAAAACTTTGAGCAATCACCTGCAGCAAAGATAAACCCCAATTTATGATTCAAATTGAAGAGAAACGCGTCAATTACTTTTCCTTTTGTAGGTATGTACATACATATGTATGTTTAAAATGAGGTTACAACATAAATTCCCTATCGTCGAAGGGAACAAAAGACGAGGAAAATGATCTAATCGAAACGTTTAATTCCCTCTTAACTGAAATGAAATAAAACAACGTTCGTAAAATATGCCGTAATATTTGAAAAATAGGCGCTATTGATGGGCTTGATGGAAAAAACATGAAGAATTGAGTGAAAATATTATTTTTCGACTAGCTGCAGAAATAAAAACGCCATGAATTATGTATTATTTTTTAACTTCAAGCCCATCAATTAGTAATTAAATTTACGTTAAATCGAGGATGACGATAGATAAGGGGGCATATCAAAAACTTTTCCACGTCTCAATGGTCAAAATTGGGCCTAAATTGCATTTTCCGGCTTTTCATCTGTTTATCACAGCAGTGCACATCAGGAATAGAGCAAGATTTCGGGTTGTAAGAAACAAACTTACATCTCCAGGCATGGTAACATGATGGTCTCCACCTCGCCTGATAGCAGAGGTCGTGAAGGTCCTAGCAACCTGGGACAATCTTGAGGACAGCATGTTTAATTTTCGTTAGAAGATCCACTGAAGGGAACAAGGTCGAATCCAGACGAAAAATGTCTGCCGAACGGAAGAGATATACGCGAGTACGCTTGCGCAGATAAAAAAGGGGGTGTAACTCACAAAATCAAAGGGGCGTGTAACCATATTTTATTATTAATTTTTTCCACAACGGAGAACCGGAGAGAAAAACAGGTCCAAACTGAATTCATTAATTTAATGTGATTGGCATCGACTGCTCCTAGCAGTAAGATTAGTTTTTTTTTTCAAATTTTCGTTACAAATTCAATTTTTAACATGTCTGTGTTCCACAGATTGAAGAAGTCTATAAGCTAAAACTGTTTAAAGATTCCCCATCAGATCCAAAAAATCAACCCTTTTTTATTGTCCTCCGATTGAACGTGACCTCTGAAATGTCATGTATAATTATGTTTGCTCTTAATACTATAATTTGAGATCAAAATGCATTAATACAGTAAAAGAATTTTTAGTGCCCTAATAAAAAAATCATTTTTTTCAAATCTAAAAATTGAAATGTGTATTTTTCAAAAGATTAAAAATTTGATTTAATTCCAGTCCTCATATTTGCCACCTAAGCTGCTAAGAAGAGATCAAAACCCTATTTTAAGCTTAAAGACAAGCTTGGATCATAAACGATGATGAGATTCAGCGCTCTTGTGTTTCGGAGCGGCTCCAGCCTCAGGAGATGCGTTTCTAAACCCTGCTATTATCACACTGATAAAGTAGCTGTTACTATTGGAACAGATGCAGATAGGAATTCTCCAGAATTTAAGGTAGAGGGAACGTTACTGGGCCTAAAACACTATTTCTGAATAAAACCTGCTGCAGGACAACTACAGCCACATGAGCCAACTTGTGACTGAACTACGCTCCAATATAGGCAAAGTGGCCGCAGGTGGAGGAGAAACCGCTGTAAAAAGACACAAGGAAAGGGGAAAGCTGCTCGCACGCGAAAGAGTCGACTTGCTGCTGGACCCTGGCTCTCCGTTCCTCGAGTTTTCCCAGCTCGCTGCTCACGACCTCTATCCGAACGAGCACGTCCCTGCTGCTGGCATCATCACGGGCATTGGCAGGGTCCACGGCACTGAGTGTGTTATTGTCGCCAATGATGCCACTGTCAAGGGCGGTACCTACTATCCTGTGACTGTGAAAAAACACCTGAGGGCACAGGAGGTGGCCCAGCAGAACAACCTACCATGTATCTACCTTGTCGACTCAGGCGGCGCGAATTTGCCCCGCCAGGCAGATGTTTTTCCGGATAAGGAGCATTTCGGACGCATTTTCTTCAACCAGGCGAACATGTCATCTAATGGAATTTCTCAAGTAAATTTCCTGTGGATTGTAAAAAAAAATCAGTTGTTAAAACCCATATTTTTCAAGGTCGCTGTGGTTCTTGGAATTTGCACTGCTGGAGGAGCCTATATTCCTGCCATGGCTGACGAGAGCATCATTGTAAAGCAGCAAGGCACCATTTTCTTGGCTGGCCCTCCGCTTGTTAAGGCGGCCACTGGCGAAGAGGTGTCCGCTGAAG
The DNA here is from genome assembly GCF_949628265.1 of Cloeon dipterum. Classification (NCBI taxonomy): domain Eukaryota; kingdom Metazoa; phylum Arthropoda; class Insecta; order Ephemeroptera; family Baetidae; genus Cloeon; species Cloeon dipterum. Next base: position 16,490,324 of record NC_088786.1, read on the forward strand.
ATCTTGGTGGTGCTGACCTCCATTGCACGTGAGAAATCTCCACCCTTTGGTTGCTTAAGTTTCTTATTTGGACTTCGAAGGACTTCGGGTGTAACGGACCACTATGCGTTGGACGACAAGCATGCCATCCACCTTGCCAGGAGAGTAATCAGCAATCTGAACAGGAACAAGAAGCCACGAATTACCTCCCCTCCGGAAGACCCACTTTTCCCTGCTGACGACTTGTACGGAATTGTCGGAGGCAATTTAAAGAAAACCTTTGACGTTCGAGAGGTAACCTGACTTATTTCAAAAAATAGGCTCACCATTTGTTTAAAAATAGGTCATTGCGAGAATAGTCGACGGATCTAAATTTGACGAGTTCAAGGCGCGCTATGCTGACACTCTCGTCACAGGCTTTGCAAGCATTTACGGCTACCCTGTCGGCATCATCGGCAATAACGGTGTTTTGTTTTCAGAATCTGCACTGAAGGTAGCTTTTTTACATTCCTTTTTTCTGAATTTGGCTAAATTACTTATTTTCAGGGTGCCCACTTTGTAGAACTGTGCTGTCAGAGGAAAATTCCGCTGCTATTTCTGCAAAACATCACAGGCTTCATGGTTGGCAGGGACGCTGAAGCGGGAGGAATCGCTAAGAATGGCGCCAAGATGGTAACAGCAGTTGCCTGTGCTAATGTGCCGAAGCTCACCCTTCTGATTGGTGGTTCATATGGAGCGGGCAATTATGGCATGTGTGGAAGAGCTTACAGGTACATTGGTGGAAAAGTAAACAAGAGCAGTTAGCTTGAATATTTGTTAATTTTTTACAGCCCGAGATTTTTGTACATGTGGCCCAACTCTCGAATCTCTGTAATGGGCGGTGAGCAGGCTGCTGGTGTCATGGCTCAGATCACAAGAGACCAAATGATAAGGAACAAGAAAGAGGTACTAAACTTACAATTGATCACTCCGACTTTAAATGAGATTTTATTCAAGTTGTTTTAAAAGAGGAAATTAGGCAACGTAATTTGTTACAAGGGACAAAATTTGTTTCCCAAAAATTTCATTTAATATTTTCCGCACATCCTTTATGATTTCTGTGATACATTCCTTTTGTAATATTTTAGCCTCTAACAGGAATTGAACGGCACAAATTTGTACAATATCAACATTTCTTTGGATGAAATAAATTAAAAATTTTCCTTTTAGTGGTCTCAAGAGGCTGAAACTAAGCTCAAAACTCCAATTGTTAAGAAGTACGAGGAGGAGGGAAGCCCCTACTATTCAAGCGCCAGGTATATTATTATTTCAGGATTATAAGCTGTTGTTTAATTAAGATTGACTTTTTCTTTAGGCTGTGGGATGATGGTGTGATTGATCCAATGGACACAAGAAGAGTTTTGGGAATGAGCTTGAGCGCTGCCATGAATGTGCCAATTTCTGACACTAAATTTGGTATCTTCAGAATGTAGAAATTTCAGGGACTTTCAATACGTGCCTTGCCTTGATGAGTACAACAATAACACACCTCGCGCAGCCAGCAAAACTACTGATATTTTATCCTCTTGCTGGAAATTTTAGCATCCAATTTTTTCATTGGAACCAAAATGCTTCAAAGCAGATGTATTTTTGATTTCTGGACATGATTGTATTAACTTAAATGTAAAATTTGGGAACTTGTAAAAATTACAGCTTGAAATTGGTTTCACCATTGTTCTCTGCTATCTTAGGAAGTTGATGATCACTGTGCCTAAACTATCATAAAAAAGTTATATTTTTCAGATATAATCTATATATTTTTATTGAAGTCTCATATTGTTGGTTAATAAAAATTAATTTTCACTTGAGGTGTTTTAATACATTGTGCCTATTTTAGTATGTAGGCTTTCGCACACAAGTGAAAGTCATTGCGCAAATTGCATTTGAGTATCGCTGGTCCAAATTTGATCTAATTGTAGATACTTCCAGGACACAATATCATTTGAAGCTATTGAGAACTTCCGCCAATTCTCTTCTGAACCAGTTATAATATAATTTTAATATTATTTTTTAAATAAATATGAAGCTTTAGAATCAATCAATATAATATAAAGTAAAATAAGAAAACAATATACATATCACAAGATTACGCTGTGTTAAAAGTTATCTAGAAAAATTATAACTTAACTTATATATTTTTTTTAAATGGTTGCCAACTCCTGGTATTCACCACGAGATCTCCGGTAAACCTACTTTTTAAATAAAAGAGTTACAGTGAATTCGTCGTTTTAATAGGATCTCCGGTTTTAGAGGTCTTAAAGCTAACACTTCCCAGAATTACACCTCCAGTTTTGATCGAATATGCAAGTGGCAACCACATATAGACATATTATCTCTAGAAATATACTCTAGTTGCAACGCTGGCTTTAATTTAATGTCAGTTTGTCTTACTTTCTTAAATAATCAACTTTAGATTTTTCTCACCAAACTCGCTTGCTACTGTTAAGTTTCTGCTGGCTTTCCAAGCAGATTTCTGCTCACAATCTAGCATTATAAAGAATGCGGAAACAGTACACTTGTGCAATTAACGCTTGCCGCTGACAAGATAAGCCACATTAAGAATAATTTTAATAATAAACCGTTCCATAAAAAAAAGCTAATATAAATAACGCATGATCATTTTCATGAGACCATGGTATTGTGCTTGAATTCTGTCCTTGCAAATCTTCAAGCACTTTGACAATGCTTTTTAAGACAAGTAAATAAATAGGCTAGGTTTGGTCTATTATTGCTTCTGACATAATAAAATTATTAACCGTTGCTTTTTAAAGTGGCTAACCTCAAAGACAAATTTACACCTAAAAATCGTGATTTGTTTCAGATATTATTAATTAAAAATACAAGTTAAAAATAAATAATTTAGCGGACTACAACAGAATTTTGTCTGTTTGTCAACTTAAAATGTCAGCAGCAATTCAATGACAGTTATCTTTTCTAAATATAGCGCTTGCAAGTGCCACCCAACCTATCAAATCCGTGTAGCATTATTATTATTTCATATTAATAAATATTTTTGATGATTTGTCATTGTGATGCTTTTGCACTTTGCTCAGTAAGACGAAATCGTATTGCTCACTGACAGGGAGGAATGAACTTACAAAATAGGTGAAATAGACTCAAACCACACTTAAATGTTTTAATCTTCAAATCAGTGTTTTGTCCGCTGCTCCTCTGAACAACTCATTGAGTGTTCGTTCCACCAAGGGAAGACAACATGTGTGGTATATGTGTGTGATCCTTTTAAAGACAAATAAGTGCCCATATGTGTCACATTATCAACAACCAGCAACGAGCGAGTGCGGACATGTGCTCCTGTTATTCAACTTCGCTGTGCAGGGTGACGGAGGCGATATGGCTGTTTGGCATCACTTCAAAGATAATGTCCTGGTAGCCGTAACAGAAGGTGGAGCCAAAGGGGTTTGTCGTGTTGGTCGAGGATGAACGGTTGAGCACCACGGGCCGAGCGCTCGGGTTGATTTGCTCAGCGACTGCGTCCCACTGGCTCAGGGACGTAATCTGCAATAAAACATGGATAAGCAGTGCATTCAAATCCCTGATAAAGTTCATACTGTGACCGTCTGGCAGGGGATGTTGATGAGTTTTTTGCTGTTATCGCAGCTGTCATGCGGAAGGACCAGTTCAAACTCACAGCGGTGATACCTAAAATAAATTCTGCGGTTATAGGGCTACTGAGAGAATTTTGTTATTACATATTGAAATTGTAGTGCCCAGGATAATTGGTGTGAAGCACAAACTTCTTGACAAGTTGCGTTTTCGAATCAAACAGAATGTCCTGTAATTTGTTTAGTTGATAAAATTTCCAGACTTCACATTCGGTACTTACAAGTCCGAGCGTGAAATAATTGTAGAAGTAATCAGAGTGTGTGTCTGACGGCTTCTTGTTGGAGTTGGGGCTGTGAATTTTCATCTTGTCCTCGGACTTGTAGTAAACCCTTGAGGGCGTACCAAGCGAGCTGAGGACCGACTGACAAGTGTCTCCAAAGTATACTTCTTTGACCATGCTCTTGCTTTTGAGCTCAAAGTATCTTGACGGACCTGTTGCAGCAGATTGACCGTAAGGAAACTATTTTTTCCATCAATTTGAGAGCAAATTACCTTCGCTGTAGAGGTGAAGGCGAACTCCTGTGGTCTTCAAAGGCTCCCTGATGACTTCTAGCTTCTTCAGGTAAATGTTGTTCATGTAGACACAGACTGGCATATCAGGAGGCATTGTTTCAGAGGGGTTATTGCCATCGTAAATAGCCATGCAGGTAAGCACTGGGCTAGAACCACTTGGAAATTGTAGGGAACCTAGACCCAGGGCATAATCTGGCTGCAAAATTTAAAATAATCAAATTAATCACGGTTCCCAAAAAATAATGCAATGTAATTACTTGGTAATTTGATTCCGCTGGGAAATAGAAGGTCAAGCCACGGAAATTCAGGACAAACAATTGCTTTTCACGGTCATACATCCCAGGGTGAGTGGCACCGAATGAATTTTCAATTTGCTCTACAGTGGGCACAACTTCTTGGGAGTTGAAAACAATGTTGCAATACTTAAGTTTCACCAGTTTCATGTTGTACACTTCAATGACCTTCAAAAATAAAACTTGCGTTATTGAGTGGCTTCAATTTAACATGAGACTGGCATACCTTCAATCTTTGACTGACAGGGTGGAACAACAGGCGAATGCCATCATGTGTGAGGTCCAAGATGAGATCAAAGTTAAGTGGATCCTGTTGGGAGATTACACATAATTTCACAATATTATTCCATTACGTCGTTCAATGTCAATAATTTTACTACTCTATTGAGCTCCATAAACGAATAATATTATTACAGGAAAGTTTAAATATATGCTAAACCGAGCCACTTAACAGTGTAGAAAGTGATTTGATCTCAGGCAAATAAATCAACAGGTTGTGGCTTACCGATTCACTGTAGAGGACGTGCACTCCCTTGATTATGCCTATCTGCGACTGAATCACAGACACTGCTTGGGAGAAGTGCATTCCTATAATTAAGAGACAGCCAGTTTGTCACACCGTCACACCATATTTAGAGACTTTTAACACTACTTACCGAGTATAAATTCCCAACTTTGACATCCCAATGACTTTTCAGGCAGCACTTCCAACTCCAGCATTTTCTGCATCTTCTCTCAAAATGCGTAACAAAATAAACGAGAACAGCAATCTGAGCAAACTATGTTATGTGATTGCAACATAAACAATAAACAGCTGCTGTACAGAAAAACCTTGAGCAGGGGGAGCAGGGGCACCAACTGAAGAGTCACTTTGAGGTCAACTGGGGTAATGCTGCGCAGATGAACGAGTCGTGCTTCGTACAGAAAATAAATTTACCACCCCTGCACCTTTGCATGATGGCATGTCGTAATTTCGGTAATTTCTTGCGCAACGTCACTTGCAATGCCAATAAAGTAGCCCATCGCACTTTATCGGCACTTGCACGGTTGCAAGCCTTGTTTAAAGCGGTTTAAAGCTCTTTATTTTAAGCCAAGTCCGTGAAGTTGGTGTTCCTACTAAACCCTCACTGCTCACAATCAGTGTTCACAGATTGCCACCAATCAACAAACGAACAAACTCGACGAATCCAAGCAACAGCGCCTTATAACCGGTTCTGTTTGGGAGGCATAGGAAACCGTTTTTATTTTATTTCCCAGCAGCTCGGGCAGCTGTGCAGCGGTGGACGACAGCGGTTGTGTGCCAGTAGGAAAATCACCGGTTAGCAGGTGTCTGCCTTCTCCAACTTTAAAGCCTGCTTAACAGCTTCAGCAGTCAAAGACGTGGGGAGCATTATATCTATCGCCGTGCCTGCCTTGTTGTTTGAAGCGCAGCCAGCGAGCTCTTAGTTATATTGCTGCAGTTCACATTCCATCAGGACAAAGGTTGACAGACCATGGCCAAGCTGCTCAATATTTCTTACAGGCAAGTAGTTTAATAAGTGTCTTTCAATAATTAGGGATTTTAGTAAACTTGTATATTTAATTAAGCGTGAAATCTGATTGAAAATATACGCCAGCCAAAAATTGAGTGCGCGGTTGGACTGTGTTAACAAAGGACGTCCTGCTGTTCCGCAGTTTAAAAGACGCATTAGTCACACTTAGCCGGGCGAATTGCTCTTAAATTTTCTAGGTCAATTTCTTTTTGTTATCTACATTTGGGGGGTATGTACTCCTCAGAGTATAGCCGCAATAAAATTGTAAATCTAGTTTTTATTGAAATTGTCTGAGCAGCCGCACTCTTTGTGTTAGATGAATGAAAATTTTAAGGGAAATCCATTTTTTTGATCTTGCAGGGGTCATGGACGGGTGTTGAACAAATTCCTGCACATTTTACCCGCTGAGATATCAGCTCTCAGGGTTGGCAGCAGGAATGTTCAAAGTGCCGCCGCCGCCGCACTGACTCCGAAGGTAAGTTATTCACGCACTTTTTTATTTCCTACAAATCTAAAACGAATGGCCCCGTAGTTGCAATCGTTCATTGAGAAAAATGTAGCCCTTTGCCAGCCTGACAAGGTTCATATCTGTGATGGCTCGGAGGCTGAGAATGAGGCTCTCGTTTCCGCCATGGTCAAACTCGGCACTCTTGAACCCCTGCCGAAATACAAAAACTGGTACAGTGAAAATTTACTCCTTTAGCTATACCGCCTCTGAAATGTTGATCTGCTTTTGCTTGTCTTGTTGCATGCTATTCTATTTTCTAATAATAAATGTCCGTTACCATTATACTTTCTCTTCCTTATTCACCGTTACGACTTGATTTAATCGCTGATATTTTATGCCTTGTAGTTGAACTGAATTTACTATGATAAAGAATCAAAAAGATTTATTCTAAGCATTCATGCTCTGTATGAGACTTTTGGAGCCTAAAAATATGTTAAATTTGAATTTTTCCAATGGTAACTGAAAATATCATTATATCCTGCCAAACTGTATCGACGCGTTCAAAATTAAATAATTTTTAGTGTCAAAATGTTTTCTCTTTTGATAAAATAGCTAAAGTAAACTATTTAAAAAAAAACATAAATATTCTGGTAGTCTATTTCCATTTCACAGTTCCTGCCTCAATTTTCTCATTCAGGATAATTAGATTTTTGTGAGCTCAAATAAAGCCATCGCCGTGGTAGCTGTTGCTCCTCAGTTGGGACTGAGCGATATTTACTTCTGTAACTATACCTGTAATATTGGTGCTGTCGCAAACACAAAACGCTCAGAGCGAAATAACTTTGTTGAGTTATCAAAGAGTCAATTTTCTTGTCTGCCTCAGCATCGCACAAAAAATTGAGTGGCAGAGTCTACTTGAAATCGCCTACTATAATTGCGCCACTTGTTTCTCAAGGGCGCGTCTGATCTGCGATCTGCGTTTCTGTTTGGTTTGCCTCGATTACGGGATTAACTCTTTTCGCATCTCGCGCTGTGCTTTCTTTTTTTACTTGATTTGCTTCCAATATGTTATATCTGATATAATATCTGAAGCACATCTCACACTGATAGAGACTCGAGGCTTCGGAATGAACTTGACCTCTTTCCTTCGCACTTGTAGGCTTGTCCAGTGCAGAGTTCACTTGTAACGAGATTACTTTCATTTATTTTGGGATATTGACAGTTTCTGGATGTTTCTTTTCACCCAGCACAACATCGTGCATGAGAAAAATATCATGTGACTGCATTCGTTCATGAAAAAGTGGTTTGAACTCGTTTTGAGAACTGTTCCGCTGCACGTTTCTAGCTGGCTAGCGCGCACCGACCCTCAGGACGTGGCTCGCGTGGAGAGTCGCACCTTTATGAGCACCGAGAACAAGAGCGATACCGTTCCCTCTGGCTCAGCTACCAAATGCACCTTGGGCAACTGGATCTCTCCCGACGACCTGAACAAGGAGGTCCAAGAACGATTTCCGGGTTGCATGAAAGGTACGTGTTAGCAGTGCCGGCATAAATTTTGCCCGGTCTTTTTTTCGTGGCGGGTGTGTCGGCTGGAGCTGCGCTGATTGGCAACAGCCGGCTGGCCGGCCCCCGTCACTCTCGGTTTCATTGCCTTGAACTTACCAAACGCCCGCTTAAACATTTATATCGCGAGATGTGCGCGCGTAGATCTTTTGCAACTCGCGTGTGGTTTTGCACGTCGCGAGTAAATACTGCGTCGCTTATGTCGTAAAAACCTCCCAACTGCGCGCAAACGGATTTGCAGCAAAATTAATATTCTGCTGGTGTTAACTTATAAAGAATATGCTAAGAGCCTTGCTTACCAATATTATAATTATTTAGCGCTTGCAGTGATTTCTCAATACACACGGGAGCTCTGAAATTGTTTACTTTCTTCATTGCATGTCAGCTAGGGCTCTGGAAAATTTTCAATTTTTCACCACAGCCACCGCGTTTATTAATATAATGTTTTATGTTATTTCTACCGTTAAGACTACTTGTATCCAAGCCGATAGCGTCCAGCATGAAAAACTTTGTGGACTTTGAGACTGTCTAACTTGATATTTGTCCCGAAGCTTTTTGATTGCGCATCATAAATACCCACTCTGCTGAAAAACCAACACATACTTTATGAGTCGTAGCAATAATTGAATTATACGTTATTTCCCTTTTTCCCAGTCAAAGGAAAGTTGTTTTTGTTCGTAAGCTAAATTCAAATTAAGTATTGGACATTTTAATCTTACCATAATAATATTAAGGTCACTATACTCAGTATTTTGATATTATGATCCTTGCAGTTTGACCTTGTACTTGTTAGAACATAATGAAGAGATCATGCACAAATAGGATCTGACATGCGTGGTCTGAATTGTGACACATCTACACTGCGTGTCCAATGCCCTCAGTCAATGATACTGCACATTCTAGTTTGACGCTTTTGCGAAATTAATTATCAATCAAAAGCTGCTACTGATAATAAGGCTTTCTGTTTGTCACTTGATGCTTTAAAATTCATCTTTAAATGAGAGCAATTTCGGAGGGGGATCGGAGATCTTACCCGTCAGGAAACGCTTTTTCAGCTTGCTCCTACCCTCCCCTTGTAACCAAGGGAATGTGAACAATAGTCCTTTTTTGCCGCACTTCTCCTTTTTTTGGGGTTCCTGCTACCTGGGGTGCATTGACCTTTGTAGTTCGATTTGGTAAATAGGGAGGTGTTATTGACGTTGAAGGAACAGTGGAAAATTTTCCAAGGCTATCCAGAAAACGTTTTGTCCATCTTAATTTACAGCATTAAAAATACAGATTATTTAGTTGATTAATTCTCTTACATACTCTAAGCTAGGAACACAACTATGAAATAATTATATATATGCCAGCTATGGTTCAATGTCCTCGTAATTTAACACAATCGTAGCCGGACCAACTAAAATAAAATCCGGGTTTCATAAGAATATTTGAGTTGCTAGTCTAACCAATAATTTTGGAATTGACATTGACAACACGCGAGGTTGGGGACTAACGCATTAGTTTATCTTTTTAACCCCTGTATACACAGTTTTGAACAGCTATACATATGTGGTGATAAACCACGAATGTGTGCATGCGCCCAACAGCACTGTGCGGAGCGAATTTCATAGGCGCGATAGGCGCGTACATCCAAGTTTTAAAGAAAACCATTCCTCCGCACCGGCCGGGGGCTTGAATTTTCCTTGTTCGCCCATGATGAGAAAAGTACATAGCAACAAAAGTCGGAGTGCTTCCAAAATGAAAAAAAGTGTACGCTTCAAACGTAGATCAATCACATTAAATTTATTGAAGAAGAAAAACCCGAACACACATTGTCGAAAGTCGTCTTTTTATTTAGACAACTAGTTTCGGTTTAAGTCAACTGCAGCCTGTAGCCCTATATTTCATGGAGCAATAATAACAAAATGAAATGATACAGTAAACTTTACACAGAAAGCAGCACTTTTTACAGTATGAATAAACTTGGTAATTTACTCCCTGTAATTTTTCTGAAAAAAAAAAAAAAAAAAATTTATTTTTGTGGCCGCGCGCCGCGCCTTGGGTCTGCAGGCGCGCGTTGTGGCAGTTCAGGCTGAGTAGTATCACGAGAATTAGAGATATTATCTATTCACTAAAAACTATTAAAAATTAATATAGTCGATGATTGTAAAATTTTTAAAGGAAAAATTCAACTTTCAGGGCGAACGATGTATGTGGTTCCCTTCAGCATGGGGCCCATTACATCCCCACTGGCAAAATTGGGAGTCGAATTGACGGATTCCCCTTACGTGGCCGCCTCGATGCGCATCATGACCCGAATGGGCTCCTCCGCACTGCAGGCAATTCAGAACGGATCCGACTTCATCGAATGTTTGCACTCGGTCGGCAGGTCTGCCGAGTCAAACAACCCGTGGCCTTGCGAGCCAGAGAGGACTATCATTGCGCACAAGCCAGCTTCTAACGAGATCATCTCATACGGAAGCGGCTACGGCGGAAATTCTCTGCTCGGCAAGAAATGCCTAGCGCTCAGAATCGGCTCTACCATTGCGAAACGAGAAGGATGGCTTGCGGAGCACATGCTTGTACGCCGCTCAAATTTTATAAAACGGTTCTTGATATTAATTAATTTACTGTGCTTAGATCTTGGGAATCACGAATCCACAGGGCGTGAAACGATACATCGCTGGGGCCTTCCCAAGTGCTTGCGGCAAAACGAACCTTGCGATGCTCACACCGACCCTGCCAGGGTACAAGGTGGAGTGCGTTGGTGATGACATTGCGTGGATGAAATTCGATAGCGAAGGAAGACTGAGAGCAATTAACCCTGAAAACGGGTTCTTCGGGGTTGCTCCTGGTAATTCGCAGCGGCTCGCGTTTGCAGAGTTGAGGTATTAATTTGATCGTTGCAGGCACCTCATACAGCACTAATCCAAACGCAATGAAGACTATTTTCAAAAATACTGTGTTCACAAACGTCGCCAAAACCTCAGACGGCGGTGTGTACTGGGAAGGAATGGAGATGGACTCCAATGTGCAGGTCACTGATTGGAGGGGCCAGCCATGGACCAAAGAGAACGGAAAGAATGCTGCGCACCCAAATTCAAGGCACTTCATCTGACTATTTCCATCGCACAGCCTTTAAGTTCATTTCCCCCAGATTTTGCACTCCTGCGGGTCAGTGCCCAATTATCGATCCCGCGTGGGAATCACCAGAAGGAGTTCCTATCGATGCAATTCTTTTTGGTGGGCGAAGACCGCAGGGTGTGCCACTCGTTTACGAGGCGTTCGACTGGAAGCATGGGGTATTTGTTGGAGCTGCCATGCGATCAGAAGCAACCGCTGCTGCCGAATTCAAGGTCAGAGAATGGGTTTAAAAAAGTTGTCTTTTGAAAAATTGCGAATTTAACAGGGCAAAGTTATAATGCACGATCCATTCGCGATGAGACCCTTCTTTGGATATAACTTTGGCCACTACCTGAACCACTGGCTCAATTTGGAGAAGACTGCCGGAAGGGAAATGCCAAAGATATTCCATGTCAACTGGTTCCGCAAGAATGCGCAGGTAAATTCTAAATTATATTGATGTATTGATCATTAACGCTGCTGTTAGGGCAAGTTCCTGTGGCCTGGATTTGGTGATAATGTACGCGTGCTCGAGTGGGTGCTGAACAGGCTGGAAGGAAATGACGCCATCGCCGAGAAGACCGCCATCGGCTACATTCCCTCTGAAGGAGCAATGAATCTTGAAGGACTGAGTGAGCCGGTCGACACGAAGGAGCTGTTCAGTGTTCCCAAAGAGTTCTGGCTCAGCGAGGTGAGTTCAAATAATAATCAAATGCTGAAGAAGAGACTAAACTAGACTTTCCGCAGGTTGAGCAAATCAAGAAATACTTTGACGAACAGGTCGGCTCGGATCTGCCAAACACGATAGCAGAGCAGCTGCACCAGCTCAGAAATAGAGTAGATAGCATGTAGGTGTAGCTAAACGCCAGTTTTTAATTCAGGAAATTCAAAGCGTGCAATCAAATCTTGCCCAAATTGACAATTTTAAACTCAGCGTGAAATGATTATACACAACTATTTTGTATACAATTTACCATAGTGAAACGAAGCACTCCACTCAATTAGACTTTTAACTAAATCGTGTATTTTAGCAATTATTGTGCAACTAAAGAAAGCAAACTGATTTTTGTGATGAGTTTAATCCTGTTCGATTATAACAAATATTAAATGTTCAATTACAGAAATTGAGTTGGTTTTCTTTACATTTAATTCCTTTTCTTGCCCTTTGGTTTCCTCTTCTTTGATCGCTCCATTGCCCGCAACTTCTTTTCTCTGGTCTTGATAATTTGCTCGGGCTGCTTGAGCTCTGACCTTGCCTTCTTCCCCTGTCCAGGCACGCCCTTCTTCCAACCTGAGTTCCAAGCACATAAAGAACATTGTTGCTTACAAAAGGTAACTTCCATACCCTTCATTGGCAATGAGTTCCTCTCTATTCCTCCCTCGTCATCATTTTCATCATCTTGATCATCAGTTTTCGCCTTCTCCTTCCACTGCTTGTATTTTCCAGTTTTGTATGTGGCAGAAATCCAGACGCCAGACTCGGTTCTGATTTTCTTTTGGGTTTCCTGCAATTCAAACAAGTTGCAGGGGTGGCATCAATACTAATTTTGTGATTACCTTCTGGCCGACCATCTTCTTTTTCTTTGAGTCCCACTTCTTCATTTTTTCGTGCAGGTTGATCTGCTTTTCTTCATCGCCCAAAACATCCATGCCCACTTTTCTAGCTGCTTGCTCGAAATTGTTGACGGCAAGCCTAAAAATTTGAATCAGTTAAACAGAGACACAAAAACTTGAGAGAAATTACTACCCAAACTCAGAATGATGGTCCTCAGGTAAATAGGGAACATAATTATCCTTGTCGTTTGTCTGGAATTTTAGCTTCTTGGCATTCACAGAAGAAACTTAAAATAAATGATATTCATTATTTGAAGAGTTACAACTAATTAAAAGAATGTTAAGAATGATTTTCACTTAAGCTCCCCTTCTAGTTAACCCTTTAGACGTCTACTTTTGCCCGATTTTAGGACAACTTGTACAAAAATTCCAATCAGACTGATAAAGACGCTATCAAACGATATAGATATTCCATAAGAGAAATTAAAAATTACCAGGTTCATTTTGGCCTCTCTTTCTGAAATTCGCAATGGCATCTTCATGAAAGTTTCTCTTGTCCTTCATTTCCTTGACTCCAAAGTTGAAGAGTTCAAACACGGTCTTCAAAAGTATACAAGTAAAATTATTGTTCAACCAATTAAGAACAGGACTTACAGTTTTTGGTTTGTAGTTTTTCATTCTCCTCAACAAATCATTTCCTTCGATGTTATCATTTGAACCAAACAAAGGGTGGTGATTGTTAATAATAAGACCAAGCTGCTTGCTCCTTTTGACACTGTCCATTGACGCTCCAGGCTTCGATTTCAAATACTTTGAGTAAGCATTGTTGCACACGTTTTCCATGCTTTCCTATACATCAAAATATCAGCAAAAGTTAAGGGGAGAAAAAGATAGCTCACAATGTCGGCCTTCTCCTTGTGCCACTCAAGCAACATTGCGTGCTGTTCCTCAAGCAGTTCCGCGGGAACTCTACCGAGCTGTTCAAAGTCAAATGACTTTCCTAAGAATAGGTGCAGGTCAAGCAGGTAAGGCACGTCTTCCTTGGTAATCAGGGTGTATGCTGTGCCAGCGGTGCCTGCTCTCGCGCAGCGACCCACCCTGTGCACGAAAAGCTTGGGCGAGGAGGGGAAGTGGTAGTTGATGACAACGCCCACTTCAGGGATGTCAATTCCTCTGGCTGCGATGTCCGTGACCACTAACACCTGCACGACCCTGTTCCGGAATTTGCCAACGCTGATCTTGCGAGCCGATGGATCCAGGTTGGAGAACAGGTAGGTGCTGCTTATGTTGGCGGTCATCAAGATCTGTCGGAAACATAACAATTATTAAAATGATCAGTGAGCAGTTTCAAATTTAATCGTGCCGTGTGAATGAACTCCACGTGATGGCGTGTAGCAGCGAATATCACGATTTGAGGAGGGTCAACGTTCTTGGCATGCTTTTCAGCCAGTTTATGCATCAAGCACAGGAGAACTGACGTCTTTTCTTCTTGCCGGCACCAAATGTAGTTGCAGTCGAGTTTGTCCGACAATTTTGACTCCACGTCCAATCTGAAAAAAGGCAACACAATTCAATCGCACGCTAATTTGGCATAAATCATTTCAAACCTGATCAGAAGAGGGTCTGATAGTCCAATTCTTGTAAATTCCACAAGAGACTTTGGAAGGGTAGCTGAAAACAGGAGAGTTTGTCTTGTGCTTGGGAGACGAGCAATGATGTCTTTGAGTTGCTCTCCAAAACCCATTTCAAAAAGCCTGAAAGTGATAAATAATTATCAATAAATCTACATGTCATTGATTTTTTGACTGCCATACCGATCTGCCTCATCGAAGACGACTATTTCAATGGAGTTTAGTTTCAATTCCATTTCAACACACAGGTGGACAAATCTTCCTGGAGTAGCTACGATAATATCAGGATTTCCGTGGATTGCTTCAAATTGGCTCTCCATATTGTCTCCACCAGATATGAGACAGCACTTCAAGCCTGTGAACTTTCCGATCTCCCTGATGAATGTGATAGTCTGTGAAATGTGAATTTTAGTTAAATTGTCAATACATACACAGTTACAATGTATATTAATCTCCAAAATACACACCTGCATGGCAAGTTCTCTAGTTGGCAACATGATCAAGCCTCTTGCCCCTGATTTCGCTATCCTGGTTTTGAGCTTTTCAAAAATTGGAATCAAGAAGCAGGCTGTTTTTCCACTGCCTGTCCTGGCCATTGCAACCAGATCTCTGCCCTGTAAAGCTACAGGGATGGTCTGCAAATGTTGTATATATTTTATAAATAAAATTATGAATTAAAAATTTATCATACATACCCTTCTTTGAATTGGTGTAGGGACTTTGTAACCTCTCTTCTGAATTCCTTTCACAATTGGATGACTGAGACCCATGCCTTTAAATCCATCTCCCTGTTTCTTTTTACTCTTCTTTTGAACGGGGAAAGGGTCTGTGTCTTGAAAAGACTCTATGTAATCTCTTGTTGAATTCATCTCAATCTGATTGTTTCTAGCCTCAGTGGAAATATAAGACGGGGACACCTTTAAAATGAGAGGAAATTTGAAACACAGCTCATCCGCATGGCAATGTGCTGCACTGCTTGAATTCTGAATTGTAAACAACACCCACTAACACACGTGGAAGAAACCAACGCTGATTGGTTCATAAGGGAAGAAAGCCCTTCATTGGCCAATATACTATTATAGGTTAACGCGGTTATTTTCAAATTCTTTTTACTAATACATTGTCATTTGTCCTGCATCTTAAAATTATTTCATAGCGTCATAGCGTTATTTACGTTTTGATTTTTTTGTATCGTCATTAGGCGTATTCGTTGCGTGAATTAAGTCCATCAAGATATTGTTGAGGCCGGTTTAAGCATAGGAAAAAATATGAATTAGTATCCTTGCACTTCTATTATATTAATTAATTTTCAGAATTTTACAAGATTTCTTTTGCGAGTGTCGTTCAACCCCATACTATTTGCACATATACGTTTTTCCTGATTTTTTTTCAAATAATATATATTATATGATGTTTTTATTAAATAAGTACTATTTTTACCAGGTAATATTAAAATCAAAGAATAACCACACAACTTGAGAGGATTTCTAAAATTTGCAGCAGCTAAAAGGAATTCAGTTTCAACATAATAATTAATTTATTGTGGACTGGTAAGAACATAAAAGCCAAGAATCATTAGAAGTAGATCATATTTAGCTGAACTCAATGTTTAAATTAAATGTAAAACCAAATATTTGATTTTTTCCAGACGTCAATTTTTTCACAACTTAAGTTTTCCCAAAATATGATCGTTCTAAAATTCTATACAGTGTGTAATTTTCATTTTACTTTAACTATATAACAATCTATAGCTTGACCAGCCATTCACTCATTCCGCAGGTTCAAAAGTGTAGTGAACACCATTGGCAGGCAACTGCTTCGGCATTACTGGTTGGTAGTACGTGAAATCGTAGGTCAAGAAGTAGATTCCGATGAGGGAGCCGATGAATCCGATGGAAGCTAGTATCTGGGTCTTGTATGGGATTTTTGGTTTCGCGGAGATGTTCCACCGGTCCTCTCCAATAGCATCAGCGTGAGCGTGGACCGGATCTCCAAAGTTTCTTTTGTGTTCAGGGAAATCCCAGTTGTAGTAAGGGTCCCTGGACTCTCCCGAGATGTCAGGCAGCTTGGGGTAGTCTCCCATACCGTAGCTCTCGTCAGGGTAGGGCTGATATTCGTCAGGGTGCATGTTGTATCTCTTAGCAGCTGCTCGCCGTTCTTCCTCCGTCTTGGGGAACGGTCCTGGCGCAAAATCTTTGTTCCATCCCCCGGCTGACCTCAAAGCTTGGAAGGTGATATTTTGGCCAGTGCTCGATGACAGACCTTTGCGCACTAAGCTCCTTAGAAGTGCCATTTCTTCGTCAACTGGAAATAATTTAAGGATTATAATTTGTTCCGTTAGCACAGCGATTAATTTTAAAAATATGTTTTGTGTGGCAGGCGAAAAGTTTTATCCGAGCAATTAAAATCAAAGACGCTGGTTCAATTGGGTAAAATGGTTGACACTCATTTTGGAAACTTATAAAAACATACTCTTAAAGATACGACGGGACGATCAAACCACTGCAAGACTGAATTTTCAATGGCACTTTAACAAAATTTCATATTTTGAGTCGCTGTTTTGCACTCCCTGCTGTCGGCAGATAAGTGAACGAACAGTAATGGCTGCTATCCAATGCCAATTTGACCAATCACCGTGCTTGAATCTCCTTCATTGAAAATTTTAAACATGCTTGGCGCGTTTTGATGAAGAGACTGTTCAACTTCTTTGCCGCCGCCTTTTCCATCTATTTGTGCTATCAGATTTCATTTTAAATTGCGTTTTTTCCGCGGAAATTCGTATCAATTAATATTGTCAGGCAAATTTTCTTCGCAAATTTAGGTTTGACCATAAGACATCCCAGCTGCAGTATTATGTTTATTGTTCATAAAGTTCCTTTCTGATCATTCATTCATCAAATTAAACAGTGTTTCAAATGCCTATAATGACTTTGTATTTACATATGATGGCATAAGTAATGCATTGAATAAATCTTATTTGTAAAAATATACATGATGTTAGGCAAAGTACAAGTCTCCAATTGCTTAGACTGACTCACTGAGAATCAATAAAAGTAAGCATACTCATAGGTGCTGACATGGAAATGAAAATTAAAAAGTTACTCCCAAAACAAAAATCATGCAGATGAATCCCCCATTTTTGTGTGACAAACGTCCTCTGCACTGAGTTTTAATTAGTATTTCACCTTCTTAAAATTACAAGATGGGCAAGGAGAAATGAAAACAAGATGTGCTTGAAACACAAAGAAAGGCCCACACAGACGGTAAGCATATTTTTGAGTAAAAGCACCTACTTATTCAGATTAAAAATAGTTAAGTGTCAACCACTCTGCTCTTGATTAAAGTATAGAACATTCAACGTAATCCACTTAAAATGAAGCTTGATGACGGTTCAGGTGAACATTGATTCTCTATTATTCCAAAATATACAGTGACAACTCTTGAGTTTGCCTCGCCGAAAGAGACCTATATAAATACCCAAGTACACACCACATTCTTAACAAAGTTCATCTCAAAACTGCCTGGCTTAAATTTATTGTTTAGAGTTTGGAGCCATCTGCAAGAATTGCTCATAAGCATCTTGCAGCTCTTCGTCCATTCCTTCGTCCTCATCTCTGCGGGCAAAAAGAAGTCGTTAATAACTGGTCAAAACTAAAGCAGCAATGAGCTCACCCTCCTTTGTTTCCAGCGTTGAGGCCGTCTTGGAGGAATCTGCTCTCTTCAGCAGTCAGTATTTGGCCATCAGGTCCGTAATAGACAGGCTCATTCTGTAAGGAATAATTTCAGAACTTGCAATCATGTTATAAAGGCAAGGACTTTACAGTGAAGTGGTTGGACTGGTGAGAAGCTCCGTCACCACTGCTCCACTGCGATTGAACAGGTGAAGGTGGTGATCGACCCCAGGTCTGGTGTCTCAGGTTGACCACGCTCTTGGCCAGGGTTGCCATGTTGGGCTTCAAGTTTGGACATGACTGAGCCGCGGTGAGCAAATCCTCCAACTGGTCCATGGAGGCTGAGTCCACCTCCTGCTCCAGATGCATTCCTGCAAGCTGAAATTCAAATGTTTTTAACACTCTATAATTTCAAGGGGATAAGGACGAATTTGGTTTTTCTATATGAGATTCAAAGCATGAAAAGTAGGTCATGATAAAAAATTGTTGACCATAGAATTAAAGGTCGTGTGGATGAAATTTAAAAATTGTGACAGTAAAATCATCAAATCAATAAGTTAATCACAATAAGTAATCACAAGTTCCTATATACCTTGAGCACCTGACAGGCGCATTTGACGTTATCATCGTTCGGACTGGAAAGCAGAAGTTTGAGATCTTCATATAATTCCTGACCAAGTACCGAAATCTTGGCACCGGTTCCCTTTTTCGTTTCAAGCTGGATAAACAGCTCGGCCAAAAAGAGCGTGAACGAGTGTAGCCTCTTTGGGTCTGCTTCGATCAATTCTTTAACTTGCTCGTTTTCCTGGTGGCATCTGCAATTTTAACTCAGGGTCAACACCTGCAAGGTCTGGATCAAAAAATAAATTCAAACCTTTCCAAAAGAATGTTTCTGAACGCGGAGCCATCTTCCGTGTTGTCGAGGTTGTTGAGCAGGTTGCAAAGGCGGGCGCCGTTGTACCTGAAGTTAGGTTCCATGATGGAATGCTCGATGATGAGACCTATCGCCGAGTTGATCACTTCGGGCTCTGTCAACCACTGACAGAATGTGTCTCCGAGGGGCATCACAAGGTTGTCGAATTCGCCAGGGTTGTTGGTCAGTTCATTCATGGCGGAGCGCAGCAACTCAGTCGGGCTCGACTAGAGGACAGAAACGGACAACACCGTCAAAAACGACTAAAAGCGCCCAACTTGCGCATTCTAAAGTGCGAAAGTTCAAAATGCTCAGGCAAGGTGAAGCAAAAGACATAGTTTTTTTTTTGCTGCAAACAAAGTCATAGAAGTGAGCCTGACGAAGCTGAAAACAATACAACATGACAATGTTGTTTCTACTTGAAACACTATATCAATCGTGTAGTAAGCAAATGAATACTTGTTCATTCACTAATTGTCACCAACAAGCAACAATTAATGCAACCATGTACAGAGAAACTAGATCAACTTGGTTTCTTGCCGTAAAAGACCTAAATATCCCAAATTTGAAGGCTAGTAAAGATCAGGATCTGTTAACAAAGGGAAGGGGCTAAAGAATTCATTAATAATGGTAAAACATCGTTTATAAATAAATAGAAAAATATTAGGCCCCTTCCTGATTCGTTTTTTACTGATCTGTACCTTCCTTGCCAAAGTCACATAAGGCGAGTCAAAAAAGCACCGCCCCATCAGCTGCACTCTGAGCCGTCACCTCCGTCGTCCCTGAAAATATTATCAGAGGTGACTGCCCAAGGACGGCTGAGGGCTGAGGGGACGTGATAATTCGGACTAACCAATCAAGTAGCGAGTGTCCTGCCGTCCATCAATGCACAAATATTTTTACGGTATTTTTGTTGCGTCACAAATGCAGGACAAAATCGAACGTATACCAATCAAGGTCATTGGAAGGTGAGCAAAGTCAATAAAAAAACCGGTGACAACAGTGCAAAAATCCTGCCAAAACATGTCTGCAATACAAACCCAAGTTGAAAAATTGAGAGGCAACATTGAAGCGAGCAAGACAAGCCGGCAGCCAACAAAAGTGACTCGCACAGAGAATTACAGCTACGGGTAGCAGGACTCCAGTTAGTTAGTGCCAATGTCAGCAACAGATGCGAAGGAATTTATAAAATTTTAGAAAGACAGAGGGGTGCAATCATGCTGCGGTTGCTCCTTTGGTTAGAACACAACACACAATTTCGCTCGGCACCGAACGGGACTGTGTCCGGCTGCCAAGCCAAAAAGGGTGCAGACTGCGTTGCGGAGCGTAAGGGGGGATGCGCACCTTGGACAACCAGTGAGAAGAAGAGTTAGAGGAGGCGGCCATCGGCCTTTGGGGGATAGCAGCGGCAGCAGCCGGCACGTAGCTGGCAGGGGGCACCACCATCATGAACCTCTGCTCCTCGCCCCCCATGTACATAGGCTGCATTGTGCAGTGGTAGTCTGCAGGGTCAGCAGAACCGTTGGCCCACGGCACGAGCACGGGCGCTGGGAAGCCGGCCGCGCCGGCGGCCAGCATCGGGGCAGCTTCGAACCCAATCGGCTGCTGCATTGCATGCTGTAACAGCGCCACGAGCCAAACGATTAATACCAACAACACCCGCATCTTGCTACCCACCAGCTCATCCGGCCAAACATCAAAATATTGCAACAAGAACGATTCCGCCTGGAAGGGTTTTTTCAATTAGCACCTTGACCGGCACGGGTTTTCAGGGCACTTCTTGAAATTATTTTTTGATGCTAATTTTTGCTGCCTTGCGCCTTTGCTTGGTTTTAAATGAATGACCTCATTTTGCTGCTCTGTGAAGCCTTTACAATTCGTCGATATATATATTGACATCGTTTTCGTTATTATTTCCCTGCACCTCGGTTAGATCAGCAACGTGCCCATTCTCATAGTCATTGTGGAAGGAAGTTTGCTCAATTCAAAATAGCACGATGCGTGGGTCAGTCAAGGAGTATTTTGATTTTACCTGAGGAACTGAGATCGGTGCTGCCATTGTTGAGTAGCCTCGAGGAAAAAACTCCTGGGCGTCAGCTGACAATGTCGAGTTCTTTGCTAAATCTGCTTCGTCTGCCATTATTACTAAAACAAAAATTACAAATTAATTATTTTTAAAATGTGTAGAAATTCAAATTTTAAATTCAGATATTGACTTATTATGTTATTGAAGATAAAAACTACATGCAAATATTTTTTTCTTAAAAGGCAAGCAAGATTTTTTCCATCATCTATTGTATGTATTTGAAAAATTTCTCTTTGAATTTTTGGCATGCTGTTTCGGCATGCGGTGCCATGTGAAATAATCCTCGGCCTTGATTTCGCGTTCAATATAACTGGAATCGGTAAAACGCGGCTATTCAGTTGGCATCAAGGACGAAGCACATCTCTACCACCGACCCTTTCGTGCCCTGGTCCATGCTCACAGGGTAGCGTGCGCATTGTTTACAGCGTGGCCCATGGCCGCCTTACGCTTGTGAAAGGAGGCCTAGAGAACACGCACAGATTGCGACACCGTTTGGTTTTCGATCGCGAAAAGGGCCTCTGAGCAGCCTCACGCCGCCGCGGCCGGCCGATAGCACGGGGCGACAGCGTGCCTGCAGGGTTGGTACAACGCGACGGCATGCAACGTGACAGGGCAGACCATACCTGAGGTCGATTCGCCGCTAATTGGCTGCTCGAGGGCCGGCTCTTTGCGCTAAATCACTCCCTGCCGCTGCACAGAACAAATGTGCTCATTCGTTGGGTATGTTCTTGTGGAATTTAGTCCAAAAACTGGAAAAAGCACGCGCTTTCGGTCTCTCAGAAATGGGCGTCCTTGCAGTGTGTCGATTTGGGGAGGACGACCGCGACCAAGGAGGCAAAATTAATGTTGCAGGCAAGCGCTGCACGAAACGCTTCGCTTGCTTCCGCTTGTTTGTGAAAGGTCACGTGGTCGAGTGAGCAGTGACGCGGTTAGCCTCTCTCCCTTGCTATTGGTTGTTAAAGTCACGTGATCATTTGCTAATTCAGCTGCAAATCCTCCTTGAATGAATTTAAGCAAAATACGCGGTTTTTCGTGCCACTTGAAATGATCAAAAATATTATGAAGCTTTTATTAATTTCTCGCAAATTGCGGTTGCGTGAACTAATTGCGTGAACAAAATTGATAAAACTAATTTTTGTTAACAGATATTATTTGAAAATACTTAGGGATTTCAGTCAATTTTAATAATAATTATTTCAATGGTTAAACTTTACGCGCGTTAAAAAAGATTCGCACCGATAAGTGAAATAATTATTATTAAGAAAAGTTATAAATTTTTTAACTTTGAGAAAAGTAAAAATTGGAATTTATTTTATTTGAGTTAAATTTATTACTTGGATATTAAGATAATATTTTTGCCTGCCATACTTCTATTAAATAATGTGAAATTTATTGGATTTAACACAAAATTACACTGATTTCGTCTCAATAATGGTGATAATAGATTGTAGAACATTAAAAAAAATCTACAAATAATAATTATGCTCAGCAATTGGGCACATAGTGTTGGTAATGTAATAATTTCCGTATGACTTTTAAGTTGTATTTAACGATTTTAAAATACATAATTCATACAAAAACATTATTTTTTAGAGCATTTTACGTCATAGATCAGGCGCTTCATTGAACTTGCTGTCAGGATATAATATTAACATTATTTTCTTTGTATCTTAATAACTGATGCTTTTCATAAAAAATGCTCTTTCAAATACTTAAAATTGAAAATACTATATACACACACACAGTATAAAAGGTAAATCAAGCATATCTTCAAATAGGTCGTTAGTTATGTTGTTACACATAGCCATATAAATGGCTTCATTTTGGGATGGCTTTATACTTCTGATGGATTGTAATTTGAATTGCCAGACAACAAATAAAAATTGTGTTGCTAAGCTGACGTTTCTGCTGATTTGGCTCTTGAAAACAAGGTCAATCTGGTCAAATGCGGTCCCTACATAAATTAAAAATGCTTCACTTTCATCATGAGATTTATTATTCCATCATTGTAGCTTATCTTTCGCTGTATTTTAATAATACTTAAAGTTAACACACTTAATACACAAAATATACATCTATATCAAGCTGTGAAGCCTGTATACTTTCAAAATCCTTGACACTTTACCTTTTTCCAGTTTTCCTGTTAATCGGTTATCCTGATTTAAGAGATAGTAAAAGGAATGATTAAAATCAGTGCTGCACCTCTAAGAAGATTGTTGCTATTCAAACATCACGATCAAAAACCACCATTAAATATTGATTACAGTATAGAGTAATAACAATTTAAATTAATGCACCATGCCAGGAAAGGAGCTAAAAGGAGAAGAGTGAGAAACAATGGTTGCGAGTTTGTGAGGATGGTGAATGTTTGAGTTGATGATACATTTGACTAGCTAGTGACTTGACAGACAAAATTCTCTCTTACAGCCTAGACAAAATATTGATCAGCCTAGCCGGAAATTTCACTGTTGTTCTTGGGTCTGAAGGAAGGCACAGCGAGGTATCTTGGAAAACGATAAAATCTAGCAGGTCTTGTGTTAGGAATTTGACAGAACATGATCACTTTTATGGCGCGGCCGATCTCAAAGGACGCCAGCTTATGCGGTTTGCGAAAAAGTCTACAAGTTAAAATCCTTTGAGGGCAGCTCATTGGCAGCAGCTCAGTCGAGGAGGGTGTGAGTGTTGACAGAGTTGGCGTCCCTACTTGTTGGGGTCCATTCGTGAACGCAGCTTGGCGTGCACCTGCAGAAACTCAGGCTTCTGATCATTGTGCTCTTCCTCCTCCGATTTCTCTTGCTGGAAACAAAGTGGATAAATTATAATCTTATTTTTTTTTTTGCTCTTTTTATCCCTGTCCGAGGACCGGGAAGGGCGCGCACTGCACTAGCACGAATGCTGAAACCCGGGTCCCAATAACACCGCGAACGGATAACATGGGCGCACCAGGCCGCACAGGGACCCCGCCCACTCAAGGGCCACTTGCCTCCGCACCGAGGACTGCTTTGAAACGCTAGACATTCGTCCCGTGAAGCCAAATCACGCATGCTGGAAAGGTGCAAACCAGCAAGTAGCGAGTCGGCGCCGGTGCGCCTCCCAGCCCGTTGAGCAATTTGAGCAATTCGAGTCACTAAACTAACCACTTTTTGCCATTTCTGACATTGGGTAGCCAGTATTAGATCTCCCAACTGCTCAAATACCTCTCATTGCTTTGACACTCCTGAGAGTGCCTTAACAATGCGAGCCAACGGGCTTGAATGATACTAAATTTAACCCAACAATTAAATAACAAAAAAAAATCATAGAAATCTCAATTCTCTTGAATCAAATTTTCAATTTCTTAAGCAATTTTAGCTGTATATTCATTTCTTCTTCTTCACAAGGATATCGTTTTGCAACTAATTAAGTTAAGAAAAATATATGTGTAGGATCTCACGTGGCGTAATAAAATTTAATGCGTTGCGGTTGGTCGATCACATATGAAAAAGTTAATAATAAGATTATAAATCCATTGGAATGGAACGCAACCAGCCTGCTCACGTTTGGTGACTTGTGACACGATTCAAGAGCTTTTCACACACTCTTACCGTTTCAAGGCGACGGGCGCGCTCCTCTATCACTTTCTCGAACGCAGTTTTGTTGTTGAGCTTCTCCTTTTCAGCCTCTTTGCGCGCCGCCTGGTCCTTGTGCTTCTCCATCGCCCTCTGAAGCTCACTTTTTTGGTTTAGCACATTTATGCCCAGCTGAAAATGTTGCAAAAATTAAGGAACTGTGGAACAAAGCTTTTGGACTTTCATGTCAACGTTTTATCTTTAAAAAAAATACACACAGGCTCCTGTGGTGAAATTTCCAGGAAAAAACAAGTGCGTGTGATAAGGTTTTAAGGCGCTTTTATGAGTTTCAGCGGCGCTAACTTTGGCAAAGCTTTAAGAGTGGCACTTGGAATTTTGAAAAAAAATTAAAGTCTTCGATAACATCACTCAATAGTTTACCTGTGTGTCTTTCCTTTTACCAAATTTAAGAAAGACACGGTATTTTTCTGGAAATTTTGGAGTTGTTCTGGTATTGTTTCAGGTATCACCCAAGAGAAAAATGTTGCCTGGTTTGGAAGTTTTAAAAAAATAAGAAAATTTTTTAAAGAAAACATGTAATAGCCTATAAAATCAAGTTTGAAAATAATGATATGAGAACTAGAAAAAATAATATTCTGTTGATTTGGTAGGATACGAAAAGTATGGAATTGCTATAAATTACCGGATTTCTTGTTTCAAACAATTTTCTCGTTCAGGAAAAACACTCTAGTGCTCTTATTGTTAGTGTTTTTCAACATTATTTAATATTTAATTATTTCCTTCCTTTTCAATTTCATTTTATTTATTTTTAAAATAAAACGGCAAAGTTTTCCCACTTATTTAAAATAAATTTAATAGCTAAATCACCTTCATTAGAATATGCCCCGATAATTTCCATTTCTTGGTATGATGGAGGCTTGTTCATTGATTCAAATAATAAGTATGTTTTTCATCTCAAGAAGCAAGAAGCCACTTTCAAACTCACCTTTTTATTGAACATTATTTCGCGGTGGAGGTTCTTGCGATCGTCGGACTCAAGGCAAGGATTTGCTGGTTTGCGAGGCATTATTAGACCTTCGCCGTCCTTGCGGGCATCCTCCGACCCATCGTGGTCAGGAATCATCTCGACGCCCAGTTTAAGTTCTGAAACAGACACACCGCCAAATTAAAATCACTGACAATGGGTGAGACCGTGAAAGTGAAGAGCCGCACTCGGCGCATAGCAAATTTTGGACTTCCTGCTTTCGGTCCAAAACGGGAGTCAAATGAGCAGAGAGAAATTAATTGAGATGACCCTCCCACACATCTTGATTAACTTTTCCGTGACCAACACTTTACCAACACTTACTTTGGAGCACAAAGGAAACAAATGTGAACAACAGGGAAATTGCGCAACTCTATCCAAAGAGCGACAGCGCACTAAAGTGAAAATGACATGACTAATTAATTCTTTGAGACGCGTCATTGTGGTGCTGACAAAAATTCTCGCTAAAGTGCGTCTGGTCAGAAGTTTCACATCCATAAAATCTTACGCGCGAGGAGAAGAGATAGCGCGCCCACGTTGAAATTACTTCACTGAATTCATATTTACGGCTTTTCGACGGAAAGAGTATAAAAAATTAGTCACATCCTCGCCCTTACCAAATGATTGAAATCTTGGTAAATGTTTAAAATGACAATAGATGCTAAAACTTCAGAGGAGAATTTAAAAAAAAAATCAGCTCGTCTCTAACGTTGGCAATAGCAGTGGATGCACAGACACAACATCATAATGCATTTCACGATCAGAGAAAATCATGATTGCTATTTCCCAAGCGACGAGAAGGATGAGAGAATGCTGATGCTGACCTTAAAAACGGCTGCTTACTTAGTGGTCACCAAAGCAAAGACCTTCGTCGCGCCGCTCGCAAATTTCGCGGATTCTCTCGAGATGAAAAAGCACGCGAATTAGATCGTCGGCATCGATTCGACAAACGCGCAGAGCGAAAGGAGTGATCGTGAAACAAAGGTGATTCGCGACGGAGGATTCGATTCCCAAGCGACGGGGCTGGCCTCAATTTCGCGCTACGCGCGACGGCAGTGTAATTTCTCTGCGAAAGCGCACCTGCGTTTTGGAACTTCTGCACGATTGCCCTGACGCTGGGCGGGCGCAGCTCGGCGTCGTCGTCCATCGGCCAACAAGTGTGAAGAAGAAGCCCGGCAGAAAGACTGAGAAGTGAGAAGCACCACCAGGGCCAATTTTGCGCCGCGCGCGTTTAATCCAGTTTGTGTATGTGGTGCGCGCCGGCCAGCGAGCCTCGGCGGCGCACAAACTGATATTGCACGAAAAAATAACACAAAGGGGCGGCCTGAATATCACTTCCTAATTAAGCGACGGCTTTGGTGGCAGTTAAACTGGTTCGCCGGCTAGGGGAAATTAAAAGTGAGGCTGCGGTTCCTTCATTACAGCTGCAATCCACTGGCTGTCGGCCCGTTTGTTTGTGTTCCCAAATGAGCGTCAAGTGGCTGGAAGAAAGAAAGCCGGCGGTCTGCTCTTCTTCCCCGTCTTCTGCTTCTTCTTGCAAAAGCGGCCGCAGGAAAGATAAACGTGACTTTAGCAACGGGAGCAACTTTTCTTCGCACACCAAAATAGAAAGGGGTGTAGTTTTGCATTTCTTCAAAGCACTTTTCAAGCGGCCTTTATATACATATACTTGCCCACTCGACTGACTGAGATGCAGACGGCTATTTCCCTACAGAAGAGCCGCTTTAGAATTTCACGGACGGCGTTCATAGAAAATATAGAATTTCTTTCCGGCACGGTTTCGTTGAAAGACTTGCTGAAATGTCAATATCAAAACGGTGCGCCGCGAATTAATACACATTCCACTCACACATTTATATTAAGACATGCAGGCAATGAGAAACTCGTTTCCCTTCCCGGTGTGAGAAAACGACAGTCAATAAAATTTAATCAAGCAATATCTTACTGCGCTAAGTTCTCATCAAATTAGCGACCGCATGAAATTTCACTCCCCACTGGCTCTGATCAATGGACGAAAAGAATCCGTTCCCATCGTATATATTTAAGTCAGATCAGTTACACAAAAAGTGCATTAAAGCGAGAACCACTCTCTGCTCTTTGCAGTCGTTTCAGCAGCTTCATTTCCACAACTGCGTGGTGTGTATTCATACTGAAAAATGAATAACGTCCGTCCGTCGCATGTACACACACACAAACACTGCGTTTGTTGTAAGACGAGCTGATCGACCGGCGGCCAGTTCAACAACCCGAAACAAATCGACTTTGTACATACCTTGTACCTGCAATGACACAAGCGACGCGCTCATACCTGAGTGAATTACAGCCGGCGTGCGCGGTGTCTTCCCACAATGGCAGCGAGGATGCGAAAAGAAAGCACCAAGGGAAAATGATTCGCGTCAGGCAATTACACGCAAATCGTGACCATTTCAATCGGCGGAGTAATTGAGCCGGTCAAATTTAGCAAAGCGGATCATCTCCCGGCAGAGAGAGTAAGAATTTCGCACGCTCTCCACCACCAATTTGCATACATATAAGAGCTCGATTGTTTCTCGATTACTGTTATATTCGCTGTTGCAAGAGAAGAATTGGTGTGGCACTCATCGCCGCGTATTATGATAAGAGAAAGGAATCCGCTGCCGAGGGAAGTGAGCATAATTAATCGGGCAATTCGTGAATGAGAAGAATGCTTTTGAAACTGCTCAGCTCAGGCTTCTGACACTTGTTCCCGCGCAAGACTATAAATTCTGGTTGTAAACCCACCGTAAGCACAACAGCTATGTATGTCAAGCTGACTAATTACTGATGCATTTAATTGTTGGAGAGATAATATCTGTTCAGAATTGATACGAAAATAACTAATCCGTTGCTTGCCCTAGATTTAATATATAAAAATAAAATTGAAGATTATGCTATTAAGTATCGATATTTCTGCTAATAACAAGCGCTAAATCATCACTTCTTCCTAATTAGTTTGCAAGGTGAGCGACAGCTGCTTGAAAGTAAATTCAGGAGGCTCGTGTAAAAATGTGACTTTGAAATGAACAGTCCTCATTGGGAATGCAT
Source organism: Cloeon dipterum (assembly GCF_949628265.1). NCBI lineage: Eukaryota > Metazoa > Arthropoda > Insecta > Ephemeroptera > Baetidae > Cloeon > Cloeon dipterum. The sequence continues at coordinate 16,518,931 of NC_088786.1, forward strand.
CACGTGCATCGCTTTTTATCGACTAATAAACGAGAAACGCTGTCCACCTGTTCGGCGAATAAGTGTCTTGTCTGCCCGTATAGGCCACATTTTTATTTATTGGAACCAGGAAAGGCAGTCGAGATGGGCCAGCGGCATTTCCCATCTCGTCACTTTCTTCGTTTGCATCGAAAGCAGTTCCTGATGCACGCGCTTTATAAATAATGGATATCCGCTGCGTTGGCCAGCAATTATTGCACAAATACTAATTTCCTACCGCCAAGAAGTGAAACGTTGTTTGTTTGACTTGCACGCAGCGCTCAAAGCAATTTTTTTAATCAGAACAATCGACGCGCCGCGCATCTGACGCCTCAAGCAGAAAAAAACCGGCGCCTATACACACAAGCCACACTTGAGATCGCTTATCGCAAATTACACAATGGTTACGAAACGATACACGGCTGCGAATGCAAAAGCAATTAACGCTGCCCACTTTTGGTGTCGGCAATCGTTTGGCCAGAGTGAACATGTGTGTCGATCATGAAGAGTGTTAAAATCGTGAGTTTACAGAAGAAATTGAACCACTAGAGTGTGTCTGCTGCATTTTAATTGCCCCTGCTGACAAATCTGTGCTCATCGCTATCATCATCAGCAACAACATTGGACGTATTCCGCGCGTTTCTTTAGCGGTGTTGTGGGACGTGACAAAGGAAAGTTTTCCTGCTTTGAGGGTCCCGATTTTTTTTCTGGAAAGATAAAATCGACCAAATCGATTGGATTTTCTCGCAAGTCCCAGCCAAAAACAAGTCGCGGTGAGTTTCGTTGTCTCGTCACTTCGATCCAAGGCAAGCAAAAGGGTGCATACTGCATGTGCTACCACTCAGGCGGACCTCTCTTTTGTGTGACAAACGTGTTTTCAACCAGCAGCGTGTTACATTTCATTATAATGCCCCAACCCTGCTTTGCGAATTTTCTGGTGTACAAAGGAACTTGTTACGTCAGCTCTTCTGCACCACCACCTACGCGGGAAAACGGTTGGCATTGATATTGCGACACACAGCGACAATAATTAAAAAAATGTTAAAATCAGTTTATCTGAGAAAGAGGAATTTCCGTTAGTTTATTTGGAGCAATCGTGGAATGTTGAAGTAAAGAGGAAAGACAGGCGCGGCCAGCAATTTTGTTTGATTTCTCTGTCAAAACCCCAAACTGTGAAAAACGCAAGGTTAATGGAAGGGGATATGTGTGGTTAGTTTGTTATTCGAGCGAGTGCTGCTGGTGAGTCGTTAAAACAACACAGAACTATGACGCGACAGAGAAGCATCCTCGTGAGATTCTCTCAAAGAGCGCGTAAAACGCCCATGCAGCACTTTTGAGCACATCCAAGAATTTTCCAAGGTTATTTGCATACAGCGCGTCGTTATATTCGCGCGAATTAAACTCATCTGAGACGCAGCACGGATCTTGTTTCAGCCCGAGAAAAAGAATCACCTCCTCTTGTGCAATTTTATTTTTGCAAAAATGAAAAGGAGTCTGTCTATATACGCGGAAAGAGATTTATAATATAGCCTCTTTCATCAGCTTCAAGTTTTGACTTGAAAATTACGCGATCAAACTAATTAGTGATTAAGAACGAGATAATTAGAGTGGGCAATAATAAGCAATTATATTTAGATGTATGTATTTTGATTGAATCGCCAAGCAAGATATCATAAACAGGTGCAGCCAAGATTGCTTGAGACAGGATTTCCCCTGATTGCATACACAACGCGAGAGCACTATAAAAAACGGAATAAAACAAAAGCAAATGGAAGCGAAAGAAATAATGACAGCGAAAAAGATATTCATCAACCAGAAATAATGAGACCGCTGAAGAGCGAAGAGTATAATGCTATTGTGTTCGATAAACTTGACGAACGTTATTTATGCTCAATTTTATGAAAGCTTGCGGAATCATTTCCATGCAATCCAACCAATGCAAGAATGCAGTGTTAATATTACTTCGGTTTGGCTTACGAATCAGAAAAGGACGCGGAAAAGTTGACGACGTTTAATAATTCTAGAAAACAAAAAAAGGGTTGAACTCACGGGAAGGCTTCAGGTTGCTGATCTGCGTCTGCAGCTCCTTCAGCGCGTGCTCTTCGTCGGCACTGGTGATGTGCTCCTGCAAGCAAAACACCAGAATCAGGAAAGTCGTCGCTTGGACGTCCCACCACAGTCGGTGCCGGTGTCGGTGGTGGGGCCTGCGCCTAAAGCGCGCCCAACGAGCAACGCAAACGCCGTATGCGCGAGAGAGTGCGAACCGCGTAATATGGAGATTTTGATGATGAAAAACGACGACGTAAAACGCCTTTTCGTGTTGGGTTTGTACGAGTGACCCAAGAGAGGAAGTGGCAATTTACTCTATTAGCTTAACAAGAGCAGCGGGAGATATGATTATTATTTCCTTGGGGGCATTCCGGCCGCCAGCCTGTCTGCCGTAGGCGAAACCTTGAGTCCCGATTTCGATGAATTTGCAACTTTTCACGCAGTGGCTCATATCCTTGGAAAGTATCAAGTTTCCGAAGCAAAAGGGGAGCGAAATGCGATTTTCTTGAGTCACGCAATGCCGTGGAGATATTGAGCTACAACCACGCCTTTTTGATCACCTCTCAACCCAACCAAGGCGTCGAGTTTTTAATTTTTCCGTTTCCGCCAGCTGCGATTCTGTGATTTGTGATAAAAGCTACGAGTCCATTTATGGTTAGCAGGAAAGTGGATTTTATTTTAAAATCGTTACAACTCGAATTCTCAAAGACGAGTAAAGGTCAAACAACAAAGATAGGTCACACTACCACCATCACTTCGAAAATATAAACTACCACTGCTCTAAATGGAACTGCAACACCTGTTCCACGCTATAAAGTTACAGAGCAAACAATAACAAGCAAAGTCGAAGGAGACACGAGAAAAAATATGCATGTATATTCTTTTGCGATTGTGCATGCGCGTTTTGTTTCTGCGTCATCGGTGTTTTTAATAAGCGTAGAGTGCGATAACGTCTGATACAAAAGAACGGCGAGAAACCGAAGCCGTTTCCTGGCTGCGAAGCACACGCTATACGCACAAAACAAACAACAAAGGTTGGTCAACTGAGATAAAGCAAGGATTCAAACAAATAATGCTCGGGTGCGCGCCGGTGTAAATTGATTCGCGCTGCTTTTCGCAAACAGCATCGCGACACAAAACCCGAAAGCAGGACACTACTTGCGGTTTGGCTTTATGCGAGAGAGTCGCGCGCGCGGAGAGAAAATGCGGGGAAAAGTTGAGGCTGCTGGTCACGCAGTCGCTGCGTTGATTGATTTGCATGCGCCTCGATGGCCAACAAAGGTGCCGAAACTATTTTTGGAGCGTGTTTGCGCTACGTGATCTATTCAACTGGAGGTGCGGAAGGAGCGTTCATTATGCAGCTTGGCCACTTATGACAGACAACGTGCGTCTCCCGTCAGCAGGCCGAAAAACGGTTCTTCGCCGCTGACAAGGATGAGCACTACTTCGTTTGTCTTACTTGTTAACTAAATATGTCAGAATTTAAAAATTTGGCATTGATTTTTTCACCCCTTATGCGGGAGTGGAGGATTTTCAAAGTATTCGCACATCTTTGAAACGAGGAAAATTTCACGTCTCGTTCGTTTCGACGGTTATTGCAGTTTTGAAAAGGCCAATTTAAGGTTTAAATATTTTGTAGACTGAAAAACATGGAAGGCCCAAGTTTTACACTTTTTTTTAAGTTCATGCCTTTGGTAAAGGATTCCTTAAATATAACAAATATCTTGACATTTTCGACAAACACGTAAGATTTTTCAGTAAAATGCTAAATTTTGACAGTGAACACGCGTTAATTGGATTGAAAAATTGTCTAGAAAAACTATCTAAAACCGTCTAAAATACTCCAAAAAACAGTCTAAATATAGTCGGCTATTTTGGCGGACGACTTGCTTATTTAAATTAATATGTTTGCTTTTTTAAACTGGCCGTGCAATCAACTCTATCTATTTTTAAACATCGCAACCTCCAAATGTAATTTATCTCCCTCGCAAACATAATCATTAAATTAAGTAAAAAAATCAAGTGAGAAAATAATTAAATTAAAGCATGTCAATTAAAGCAAGGAGCTTAAGAAATTTTTTAACTCCTCGTCATCCCCTTTAAAACGATATGTGTCAATTGGCGGCCTGGTCCCCGGCGCCTCGGGCCATTACTCGACGGCAGGAGTAATAATTGCAAAAGCCTTCTTTGTGAGAAGTGGCTGCACACTCATTACGCGATTGCACTGCAGAACAAAACACATACTCTCGAGTGCAGTGGTGGTGAGTTGCTGCCATGCCAGCATGCAGCTCCTGCGGTTACAACGAGTGCTCTGTCAGGAAAACCGGTTCCTCCGCCGTCGAGATGAAAAGTTTTAACGGACTTTCGATTGGAAATTCAAACTAACTAAAAGGAACGCTCCTCTTCTTCTTGGCAAAAATCAACACGGGAGAGCTTTTTGCGTTAAAAAATTCACTTCCGCCCAGTGTCTTTTCTCAGCCTCGGCACTCGGCGCCAGGAGTCGATTTCATTACTAACAATGAGCGTTGGAGCTTTTCAAATTAAAGAGCGCGGGCAGGAGAGGAAGAGATGCAAATAATTGCCGGCGACGGACCACTTTTCATCCCACGCCTGCTGCACCTATATTATATACGACAAAGAGGCACTCGCGAGTGTCATTTAATTTCTCGCCGCAGTTCGCTCGAGCACACAAGGCTTTTTTCCCATTTCGCCTGCGCGCGCGAGAGTGCAATTAATGTACACTCTTGCGATTGTTCAAAATTATTTCCGCGAGTTGCAGCACGCTGCTTAATTATGCATGTCTGCGCCGCCAGAGAATGAAAGTGTAGCAAAAAGTATACACACGGCGTAGCTAGCTAGTTTTCGCACCGGTCTAATAAGCATCGAGGATTTTCGTTTCAAGAGTCGCCGCTGCTTATTTTGGTCCGAATCACGCTCTATTTTGAATTAATCGCCTGTTTCATGCCACCAAGCGACGACTGTTTACTCTCCTGCGTTTCCCGCACAAATTGAGCATGCCTATCACAAAGAGAAACTAACGAGCTCCGAGACCAATTTTGCATTATTATATGCCAGCACCGAGACGTGGATTTATGCTCTTCAGATTAGTTTTTAATTGTATGCACTCGGATCCCAGCATGACGCGCGTAGACAAGACGATGATTTCCATGTTTGCGAGAAACAATTAAACTTCAATTACAAGCATAGAGAAAGCAGACAAAATCACTGAAAAGGCAAGAAAAACACGGCACCAATTTTTCAAGAGAGCAAAACGCGTGGAATTCAAATAAAACCCTGCAATTCTATTCAGTGTGGCACGAATCGAAGGAGTCAAACACAAGAGGCAGTCAGAAATTATCATAATTCAAGAGGTGGGGTAAGGCATGTTCTTTTTAGACGTTTTTTTTCGCAAAAACAGACTGTATTTCGGAGCAATTTAGTCGGTTTCTGGTAAATTTACACGTTTTTCTAAACATTTATTCAGCCCATTTAACAGTTGCTTACTGTAAAAATGTAGCATTTTTACTTAAAAATATAACGTATTTGTCGAAATGTTCGTTATTTTGATGAAGAACTTAATGAAAGTCTAGCACTTTTCAAAATACAAACAATATTTTCAAAATAATTTTGTGCTCTACATATTTTCCGTCTACACCGAAACATATTATCAACGTACAAGAAGGGCGATTTTCATATCATTTTGAGAAATTTAATCCTCTTTTAACCATACTTGTAGACCTGAATCTTATTTTTTTTAAACTTTTAGCATTAAGTACCAAAATGAACGAGATAATTATGAATTTTCCCACCGTTGCAATGATGTACGATTGATTTCAAAATGTTAAATCATTCTTAGTTATGAAATGAAAGTAAGCTTTCTGGACAATTTAAAACTGAAACAAAGACTTCATTTGCTAGTCTACAGATATAAAAAATTGCAAAATAAAAAAACGCTTTTCCGCATGAAAAACTGTTAGTGGTGAACGGTGTGAAAGGTATCATATTTTGAAATGTTCAACAAACAGAATTAGTTTAAGAGAAGTAGCAAAGAGTAGTAAAAATTGATATGGACGATTATAAGCTTAGTGTTGCGTTTAATAAATTATTCATTTAAATTGTTCAATTAAAAAATTCCAACTTCAGTTCCTAGCGCGAAAAGGACAAAATTGCCTATTTCACTATGAATTTAAGCCCATTTAGACGTTTTTAGACGCGTTTAACACGGTTTTGGCCGCTAAAGACGATTTTTAGTATTGTTTGCTTTTTAAATTGCTTTGCATGATTTGTGCCCAATTGATTGGAAGCAACGAAATAATAGTCGATCGTCTAAATTTGACAGTTTAAAAACTCTAGTTGGCGAGTAAACAATTTTTTATAATTTAAAAGGCGTTTTTGAGTATTAAAAGAACATTATTCAAGACAGAGAAGCTCTACCGCTCAAAAGAGCTACAAACATATTTATTATCTTTAAGAAGCCTTATATAGCTTCGAGGAATCTAGAGAATGATTTGTATAAATAGCTTATTGCAATGGCTTACAAAGCCGTAAAGGAAGGAAAATTCCATTTGTCAAACAATGTCAAGATGATCGTCAAGCAATTTGTATTTTTATTTCTGCACTGCTTCCCACCGTGATGGGTAAATCGATTTTAGGCTGACATGTGTGCAAGTGAGATAGATGGAAATACGGCAGCTGTAGTGCAAAAAATTCTGCAAATGAGAGAAGATCCGACACACAAGAGCCAAATTAAACGCTGTGAACGAGTCCTTGGGCGCGCTTGAGGGTGCAAAACGTGCTGCCGTCGGCTTTTGACCTTGCGAATAGTTCAATAGAGCAGCTCGACGCCCGGCTTGCAGTAAATAGGGCACCCGCTGACCTCTTTGCTTTCAAGGTTGCATTGCAGCGATTATCGAGCGCCGCCACTCTTGCATTGGCGCAGACAATTTCACTGCCGGTCTGTCGCCAGGGACGCGGCCGAGCAGGGAGTCCGCAATGAATTAGCAAATCGCCTTTTAACCGATTCGATGGCTGGCGGCTTGATCAATTTGCTAAGCGGAAATTAACGCACGCTCTGGCCCGAAATAGAAATCATCCTCACGTGTGGGTCGATGCCGGCAAAAATTGAATTTCATATTTTTTGATGAGCACACCCGCGGCTTCACTGCTTTTCTTTCACACGTTTTGAGCAACATTTTTTGCAACGCTGCTGGCCCTTGAAATTGCGCCAGAGTTTCACGAGTGTGAAGTATTTTCTCGTGTGATTAAGCAGCGTAAGCGCCGATCTAGCTTTATAGGAAGATTACAACGATTGCAAGCAACGTTTATTAATGATAACGTGTGTTTATCGACTTCCTGCTTCTGCTTCTCCAGACACTGGTTATAAAGTAATCTAACGATGCATTTATTTACGGGCCGCTAGAAGCTAGTAAAGCAAGAAATCCCGTGTTTGAAAATAAACACATCCAACCCTTCCACACCCCTTTTTGAAAAAAAGCCCCCTGCGCAGTATTTAATTTTTATATATATCATAGTCAAGGGTTATTTTTATACCTTCTTTTCTTCCACGCTGCTCTCCTCGTTTGAGATCCGGTTGTCCGACTTGACAGCCCTGATCTTGCCCTCGTCCGGGTTGTCCACGTTTGGTTCCGAGCTGCTCTTCTCGAGCTGTCCAACCAGAGCAGTCACTAGCTTGCGTTTGGCGTTCGGGGTGGACGGGTTGGACAGGACGCCTTTTTTGATTTGGTTGTTATCCTCGTCCGAGTCGAACTTGGACAAAAAGTCTCGGACGCGTCCCACCGCGGGGACCTGCTCGTTGTCCATGACGCGTCCTGCGGGTGGGTACCGTACAACCACCGTGCGGATTTGCTCCTTCTGGGGGAGGCCGATTCGTCAGCAGCCCCTTCTCACATTTGGCGACCCCTCCGACCGGGAATCGAGTCTGCGCGACCAGAGATTTTAATGGTAATAATATTATATAGGGGCAGGTTGCCGGAACGTTGGACACGCCGCTCTGGCGTCCGAAGTTAATCGCGCTCGATTGGACAACTACTTGTTTTGAGTATCATCTGGTTAAATTTCGCTCCCCTAGTTGGCTGTGACGACACGCACAGCCACGCCTCCAAAGCTGTTATCAGTCCTTTTGAGTTGAGCTCATTGTTAGTTGAGCTTCAATCAAGATTTTTTCTAACAAAAAATTATTTTAATGGGCTCATTGTACATGTGTAAAGCATAACGGAGAACAAAAACTGTCTCAAAATATTATTTCAGATTTTCAGAGGTGAAGGATGAAGATTAATAACTATAAATAAATAATAAATATTTAATCTTAATCTTTCACGGCCTTGTGAGATAAAAATTAAGAAGTGCAGCTAACACCGCCATCATTTTTTCTGTATAAGTGTCTTGCTAGCAGTAATTATGGTCTACAATTTGCAATCTAAAAATGGCAACTGTCGCAGTTTTCTAGCATTTTTAGCTCACTCTCCACCTGCTCTCCACTCTGATTGTGAGTTTTGAGCAGCTGGAAACTCTGTGCATGATAACATGTTGGGTCATCTATCGGCAAAGACGGCAAACGTTTGTATTTTGCACTGCTGTACCTGCCCCCCTCGCTCTTTCTCTCCGTTCACGTTCAGTATCTTTGTTATTGTGGTAAACACGTCCTTCAGGTTTGGTTCGTTGTCGATGTACTTTGCATACAGCACCAGACTGCCTCCACTGCGTGCGTAATTAGCGTCTGAAGCTACCGAGCGATCGCCCAACGATGGCTGAAGGGTAATTTGTTGAAGCACAGCGCTGCTATTGAGTGGCAATGATCCAATTCTTGCTGTTGCGAACCAGTTATCTTGTCCCCCAATGCCCGGAGACACGTCGTTACCTGACCTAAAATTAATGAGCTCAAATCAGATTGACGACGTGCATCCGCATCTCTGCGGGTGCCTAGCCCTCTGCCTGCATAAAGATTTCAAGCTCAAAATGTGGATTAATTGATTTGGTGCCATAAAAACTGCGCAATTTCTTGCTGCGGACAGCAGGAAGAGAGAGTTCATGGAACTCCGATTACAACAGCTGATAGCGAGTTTCGCCTCAATTTCGTTTATCAACCAGAAATTATACTTTGATCACGCCAGGTCGCAATTATTTCTCTTAATGACATTATTGTGTCTCGGAAATATTATACTTTGTTTACAACTGTACTGATGGACTGCATCATTTTATATTTGTGTGCTACAGGTCAGGTGATCAGCAACCTTCAGGCTCCAACCAGGCCCAGCCTGCAGGAGGTGCGTGGTCATGGGGCTCGATTTTCCAAGCAGCGCGAGACAAGGTTCGACACCCTAAACTATAAGTCATAGGCCTCAAGTTTTCGTTTTTGTTTTGTTTTAAATGTTTGCATAATCTGTTCAAGTGTGACATAACACCAAAACACAGAAGAAAAATATTTTTTATTATTTCAGTCAGCCGAAGTGATGGAATTCGTAAAACGAGACCTAGACGAATTTTCCTCTGCAATGAGTAATCAAGCAAGCAATGTCGTTTCAACCACTGCCACCGTTCTAAAAGATAAGCTCAAGGTTTGTCTCCTGCATCACAAATGTGCGCAGGTGTGATATTTTATACTGTTCTGATTACACGGCAGCTGGACGATGAGGAATCTACAGCTGGCTCGATGAAAAAGAGCATTTCCTCCTTGCTTGGACAGGTGAATGAAGTGCTCAACCCTCAACCTGACGACGAGGATGAAGAACCACTTGTTATTCAAGGTTCCGAACCGGTGTCACTCTCTCCCTTCCAGGTAAGCAGCTCGCTTAAATTATAACGTTACCGCGACTTAAGGATAATTATTTAGAAAAAGTTAGTCGACGTGGCCAACGATGCATCAACCTTCCTTCTTGACCCTGCTGAGGACAAGACCTTAGCACCACAGTTCCAAGCTTGGCTAGAATGCCAAGAAGAGAACTCTTTGAACACCAACCGCTTAACGAAACTGCTGTCGTCAAACGCTCACTTGAAGGCAAACTATGAGAAGCTCGTCCCTGAAGAGGTAATTACAACAAAATGATTTAATGAACTTCTTTGTTGAGAAACCTTTCTTCAAACAGATATCGCACCTCCAGTTTTGGCAAAGATTCATGTTCCACAAAGCTCTTTTGGAAGACGAAGAGGCTAGACAACAAGCTAAACAGAAAAGACTGGAGGAGGACAAGCAGCGGGCAGTTGAGGAAGCAAAGAAATGTAGGCTATCTTCTACTCAGTAACTTTCAAGTTTTCACCACATTAAATTTTGAGCAGCTCTGAAGCACGGAGTCAAGGTTGGCAGCAGTGTTGAGCTCTCTGAAGAAGAGCAAATCCGCCTTCTTCAGGAATACGAACTGGAGTGTGCCGCTGCCTCTAGAATATCTGGTGATCTACCCATGAAGGCGGACCACTACTCGCCGCCTGGCAAAGACCAGCTCAAACCAACGGACATTAAAACTAGGGACAAGCGCGACATGGTTATAGTTGGCGATGGCCCCAGCAACAGCAGTAGTGGACAAACTTCTGTTGGAGATAAAGGTAGATTTTGTTATTCATGTTCCAAATTTATAATTAACAGTCGTGATATAACTGTGCAGAGAGCATTGACGGAGACTGGGAGAAAGAATTCGACTTGGAGGACGTAGACGACGAAGCTACTGCGGCATGAGACAGGAAGCTCGCTAAATAGACAGTACTGGGTCTGGTTCCACGCAGTGAGATTGAATGTGAGTGAAGTGGCATTTGCTAGTCAGCAGCAAAAAAAGTGTGCATCCGATTTGTCGCAACCCCAAAGTGGGGTTACAATGAAAGAGAGTATTTTGGTACATCTGTGAATCCCGAGTGGTTGTCTTATTTTGAGAATCTTAGTTCTAATGATTAACATTTTTAATTTTAAGACAATTGAAGCATAATCAATGCTTGCCAGTGAATTTTGGCATTTGATTGTAAGAGCGTCCGTACCTCTAAAATGCAGCCTATTTCTGTAGGCAGCGTCGCTTGCAGGCATTTACAATTTTTATAGCAGTTGGTCGATCGATTTTTTTCCAACTCCTATATTGCTGCACTTTTGGTCTTATCCTGCTCGACGCATACCTTTTATCTATACGTTATTCTATGAGAATAAAAGAGATAATTTTGAATGTATCTAATTTGTTCGTTTTTATTCCAATTCAAACTATTGAAGGTTTAATAAGAATATAAAAATATACAGATTGAAACACCACAGATTTAGATTATTAAATGGACATATAAATAAATGATTTTGGAGAAAAAAATAGTAAACTTATATAGAGACGTGATTTTTGGAATCGCATGCCGCTTTAATGAACTAGTGCTGGACTTAAATAGTGGCCACTATAATGTGACGTCATCACTGCTGAGTTTGGTAAAGATGCACCAAACTGTTACCTATGACCATTGTTGGTCTGTTTGCTAGATTTTCCTTTTTTAACAAACAAAAGTCCAACCATCAGGACATGTCCTACCCTTTTTGTTACCCCAGCCCTTCATTTTCTGAAATTACAATGCACTGGCCGTTTTTTTATGTCCAGCGCATGTTAACTTACGCAGCGGCAAAACCAAAAGCTCTAACGGTGCTCTAATTTTCTGACCACTTTAGCTGCACACAGAAGTAGTAATTATTTTGACGTCCTTATCATTTAACCATCCATCCTACTATCTAGCCAGAGTGACGTGTAGGGAAAAATTATCAAATGAAGCAGCAACCCCTAGACAACCACACGTCACATACAGCGAATAGTGTTGTTTTCCAAAAGCTTTGATGAATGATGGTTAACTAATACTGCTGTAAAATATTGTGATCTTTTGAGAATATAGGAAAAGGTCTCTGGGCCGATTTAGATGGTTATAAACGGGTTTTCGAGATATTTATATATCAGTTCAGCACAATAAACCAGTTTTTCTGTCAAAATTTGGCATTTTTGCTTAAAATCATACATTTCTGTTCAATGTCAAGTTGCTAGTCATTTTTAACGAGAAATCTACCAAATGCAAAACCGTAAAAAAATGCAGAAAAAGCTTCGAAACAAGAAATTTAATGGTAGCTGTCCAAATTGGAAAAAAATATCAAAACAAATGAGGTGCGATTTTCTTTCTCCGTTGAGAATGAATTTAATCCTTTCTTTAATCATACCTGAACTTTGTTTTGTTTATTCCTTTAATATACTCCTTGCATTACCACCTATACGAAAAAGAAAACTAATTTTTCCTCGTTAAAAAGATGTGCGAATGATTTGAAAATGTAGAAAAATTCCTCTAAAGTTCAAAACCCCAATCCCCTATGAAATGCCATTATGTCTTTAAATAAATGACAGTGCGTAGTTAATTTTTCTGCTCCTCTTGCTTATATTTGTTGAAAAGCCTGGTAAGCATTTTCCCTGGACATTAAAAATAGCCAGGAAAATTTACAAAAGTAAAAGTGGTCTGCGTGCGTACGCGCGGGAGTGCATTAACTAGCCTACGCGTAACGCGTAGCAGGAAGAGGCGGGTCAGGCGGGAAAGAGGGTTTCTGGGTCGCGTGACGGGGTGCGCAGGTCTGGAGATGAGGGTGCGATTGATCCGTCGCGGGAGGCTGCGACCGAGAGGAGAGCCCCCGACTCCATCGGCGCCGTTGGAGTATGAGCAAGTGGACCGCGAGAGAAGAGTGCCGCTGAGGAAAGCGCCCTGACAAGTGAGGCCCTCCGCCCTCGACACACGCTCGCCGCCTTCAAGCAGCAGACACACTAACCGAGAGTAAGCGAGCCGCCACCCCGCCAGAAATGCCCGCGATTCCGGGCTTTAATATGTCGGCCATCGGGCCGGTGGTCGGAAGCCTGTGGGAGACGGCCAAGTCAAAGATTCCCAGCAAATGCAAGGAGATGGCCGGCGGGGGCGGCCCGGCGGCCGCTCCCAACGAAAACACCAATTTTGCTAAGTTCGGGGGCGGAGGGCCACAGCAGCGGAGTGCGGGCTCGCACGAAATGAGGGACTTGGGCCGCGGGCGGGCCGCCAGCACCACCAGCAGCGACGACTTCTGCGGCGGCGAGTCCAGCCAAAAAGGACCCGACTTTAAGATCAACGAGTGGCAGGCCGCTTGGAATGTCACCAACGCTATTCAGGTACACGAGCGAAAGTGACGGCGCTATTGGATCTCAAGTCTCAAGGAAAAGAAAATTCAAAATCTGATGCCGTGATCAAGACATTTTAATTAATTTTTATTGTTATCTCTTCCTATCCCATTCTTGCTCCAATCAAGCTAAATCAATATTTTACATAACTTAAACAACGATGCATATTATTCTGTATATTTTTTCATATTTTTTAAGTTAAATTTTAATTTTTCAACTTAAAAGTTGAGACGTACAAATTTTTAAGATATTTTCTATTAAGCACAAGCAACACTTTCAAAAATAAACATTTTGTCTGATAAAAGAGTATTGTGTGATCACCAGACATGGCGTAAAATTTTATTGATCGCTCTCGAATGGCTGGTGTACGCTCATAATACACAGTCACCCCCTTCATGGACCACAGATGAGAGCTGGCGCATTCGCAGCACGTGTTGCTTCACGTACATCTAAATTATTATTTTAATAACAGTTAAGATTTAATTTCTTAACTTCTGCTCAGAACTACCCGTGAGCTATGAGAGCTTACCGGGCCCCAATAACACCGCCGAGCTGATAACATGGGGCCCAATGGGGCCATCCTTTCGCCTCCCCAAACCGAGGTCTTTTAATTCCAAAGTAATCTTTATTATGGTTCTGCAGGGCTATTTTGCCCCATACATTGTCATATCCAGACAAAATAATATCAGTCTTTTATTGAAATGCCAGACATTTGTCCCTGAAGCCTCTGGGAAGGTGCGAAAACCAGCAAGTGGCGTGGTGTGGTGCCGGTGCGCCACCCAGCCATTGAACTATTTGAGTATTTTGAGTCACTGAACTAACCACCTTTTGCAAGTAGTAGTACGTATATTTTTTATGGAAAACTATTCACCATACAACCCCTCAATTAATATAAGCATGAATAATCCTTTTTATTTAAAATACACATTTGATTTGCTGCCTCGAGCGATTAAAATTTTGTTTCGTGTGCTGCAGGGCATGTTCATTGTTTCTCTGCCGTTCGCGGTGCGGCAAGGCGGCTACTGGGCCATCGCTGCAATGATTGGTATCGCGCACATCTGCTGCTACACGGGTAAAATTTTGGTTGATTGCCTTTACGAAGATGTGGACGTGTACGAAGGCGAGGAAGAGGGCGCATTGCCACCAAGACCACCACCTCCAACGCGACCGGAAAACATCTCCTGGGAGGACGACAGCAAATACCAATCGACGGACGTAAGCGCCTGCTGCAACTGATTTATGCAACCCTCGCGACATTTTCGCTGCGCCAGTTGCATAGCTCTGAATTTATTAATGTTGTAGATAATGTCCAGAGCTGGAACTCTCTCTGTTATTACGAATGGATCCTTTTTCAATATATTTTATGAAATTAAAAAGAATACTAATTTTGGATCAAATCCAAAACTAGAAGCCCATTTTTCCTTATTATACTATAATTTTATTAATGAAATTACGTAAAGGTTTACATATAACTAACCCTTTTTGCCAATTCAAGAAAAAATGTTTGCAAAAATTTCCGTTTTTTCCTTGCAAATAATTAACTTAACAGCAGAAACTTAATGTTGATTGCAAATTCCTGTAGAGAAAATCTTTTAAAAATTTATAATTTTCCAGTTTTGGGATCAACCCGCTGGGTACCAGCAACAGCAAAGCGTGACCTTTGAAGACGAGCAGTTCCAATCGAGCAACCCCAACAACCCTTTTTACCAAGCGATAGAAGAAGAACAAAAACAACAGCAACAAGCCGTGGAGCCTGCCCAACCGCAACAAAACAACGGAGTTCCGAGAGGCCGACTCATAGGAAAACGCAAAGTCAGGGTGAGGGACAGCTACGTGGCGATCGCAAGGGACTGCCTAGGACCAAAGTGGGGCAAGCGGATGGTCCACTGTGCCCAACTCATTGAGCTGCTGATGACATGCATCCTGTATGTCGTCGTCTGTGGAGATCTCATGGTAAAAGAGCTTACAATAAATAAATAAAATAAATCCACCTTAAAACGATGAAAATTATAACTCCACCGCATGACACAAGCCGATTAAACAGAGCTCCATACAAAATTTAAATAAAACAATATTTGGTTGAAATTGCGGTTCAGTGCTCCAAGAGGTTAAATTTACAATTGATCCTTGTTGCACATTTTTCTATTTTTGCAATATATATTATTTATTTTATATTTTGCCTTTTACTATTGGCCAAGAATTAAAGAAGTGAAATATTAATAAATAAATTCTGCGCTTGATAAAATATTTTAGGTAGGCACATTCCCCGAAGGACCCATCGACACCAGGTCTTGGATGATGATTTGCGGCATCCTCTTGATCCCACTCAGCTTCCTGAAGAGTCTGCACGCCGTTTCGGTGCTGAGCTTCTGGTGTACCATGTCTCACTTGTTCATCAATGCCATCATCCTGGGATACTGCCTGCTGGAGCTGCCCGACTGGGGCTGGGGCAAGGTCAAGTGGACTCTCGACCTCGAGAAGTTTCCTATATCGCTGGGAGTGATTGTGTTCAGCTACACCTCGCAAATCTTCCTGCCGACCCTCGAGGGCAACATGGAGGATCCTTCCAAGTTCCGCACCATGCTGGATTGGAGCCACATCGCAGCCGCAATATTTAAGTCGCTCTTTGGCTACATGTGCTTCCTCACCTTCCAGGTTCGGCATTTCTTTTAATATGTATTTATTTTCGGCTTTTATTCAAATTCTTTCAATTTAAACAGAGTGACACACAGCAAGTGATCACCAACAACCTTCACTCTGCTGGTTTCAAAGGGCTCGTCAACATCTTCTTGGTCGTCAAAGCCATCCTCTCATATCCACTGCCATATTACGCCGCATGCCAGCTTCTCGAACGCGCAATGTTCAGGGGCAAACCAAAAACGTACTTTCCATCAGTATGGGAACTCGATGGAGAGTTGAAGGTGATGTTTTTTTATCGAAATATGCTCTCAACCACTAAATATATGTTTGTAAACAAATTTTTCAGGTATGGGGTCTAGCCTTTCGCGTGGGAGTAATCATTGGCACAATTCTGATGGCCATCTCGATCCCGCACTTCGCCACCCTGATGGGCTTCATTGGCAGTTTTACTGGCACGATGTTGTCGTTCATCTGGCCCTGCTACTTCCACATCATACTCAAGGGCCACGAGTTGGATGATAAAACGAAATACTTCAATTATTTCATCATATTCCTGGGTGTGCTCTTTGGAGTCATCGGAATCTGGGATTCGGGGTCCGAACTGATCAGGGCCTTTTCCATAGGTTTGCCCTTTTAAGGGTTTAGCGTCATTCGTCAACGTGAACGGGGTCCTCTTACTGACGCTGGGCTTTTAATTAAAAATATCTTTGAAACTGTGATAGCTTGGAATATTTTCCCGATGATGACTAAACACATTAACGAAAGTTTGATTTCTTGCTATTTGCACATTTTGCCAAGAATGTTAAAAAACTCACACAACTCCCAACAACTCGCAACCAAAAGCCCTATGAGTAAGAGGATCCTGAACTGAAATGTTTGTTTTTTATAATTGTGATTGCAAAACCAAGTCTTCCGCTCTGCAAAAGCAATGAAACTTTGTCTTCCATATATATGACGAAAAATGTAAAAAATGTGCGTCTTCCATTTATAGGCGAGTTAAAAGTTATAGATGTGAAATGTGAGTTATACACACGCTGCAGTCGTGCATTATACATTTAGAAAAGTAAATAGAACAATGTAAATAATTAAAAGGCTATATCAAGAAGCTCGCCGTCAATCGCGAAAGCAATTGACGCGCATCGTTGAAATTTCTGTAATCCATTGCAATTATAATTACGTATATATCATGCGAATAATCGTGTGTCATCGTTGTCGATATTTTAAAATGTGTGTATTTACAGCAAAAGTGATTGAATCCAGAGTCTTCCATTCACACTTTTGTGGTTATTTTCATCAGAACTTGTAAATGCCGAATTGAAAATGTGAGTGTAAATCTGAACATAACATTGTCGAGATAAAGATAAGCAGCAATAAAAAGTCAGTGACACAGCTAAACTGTATACACACGCAAGGAGGCTTAGAAATATTCTAGCAGCCACAGCAGGGAAAATCGTGTACCAATAAGTGGCAAAATCATCACAGGTGTGTGCAAAATAAAGTGTCAAATTATACAGTCTATCTCAAAAATAATGTTCAACCGCATTAATTTTAACGACTGATTTTTGCTATTGGCTATTCTAACGTAAATAATATGGTTTGATTTAATTTAAAAATCAAAACAGGAAATTAAAAATCATGGTAAAATGGGATTCAAACGTAAGAAGTAATGAGAGCGAAAATTACTTTTAATGAGAGCCTTGTTGTTGATTAGCAAAGCGTCTTCCAATAATTGGTGACAGACAAAAGTTTGCGCCTTATTTAATTCTACTTGTTTGTTAGTTTTTCGTTAATTTAATACAATTAATACACTCTTATATAAGATACTCATTATATATTAATGTTGTGCGACAGATAATGTTATGAAAATTATGATTATAATATAATGTTAACATCCCAACATTATACACAAAGAAAATTAAAAATAAACATCATAGTCGCGTAAATATAAAGACTACTTCTTATTTGCAACAACAGAACGAGTCACAGCTCATTTCAGCACTTATTTTTACAGGACGTACAACAAAGAATTTTCTAAAGGACTATAACTATGTTAAAACGTTGCTTGATTTCTTCAGATTTGGCAGTGTTCCTTGAAATAGTTTAGTCGCCCTCGTCAGGGACAGGAGAAAAAATTGATGCCTCGTGAAATGTACCATTTAAAAATGGGCGATAAGGTTAAAGCATAAGAGTGGAAACGATTTACAGCAAAAGATCACCAGAATCTTTCAATCTGAGATCCAGAGAAAAATCTTCAGCCACTTTGACTTGTATATATTTGAAAAGGATTTGGATCGGTACGGTATTTTAATTGGCACAATATATATTACGTTTTCTGTTTTGCTAAAATACAGCAATTGGCAGGTTAGCGCAGTTTAGTTTATTTCTTAAGTAGTGGTCGTCGAAGGCGCGCCGAGCGTTTGTGCGATTTGTTCCTGCGGCGTCTGGCCGGCGGTGGGAAGGTGTTCGGAGTGACTGAACTGGTGGTCTGCGCCCACGCGGCCAGCACGTAATCTTCGATTTCACACTCGTTGGTGCCCCGCCTGATGCGGAAGAGGCCGCCCTCGCCCCATTCAGTGCCCCACGAGTTCATTGCCAGCTGTTTCCAACAAAACCAGTTATTCTCTCAAGCACGCGTGGCGTCAGGATGAGGAAACTCACCCAATATTTGATGGGAGGTCCGAAGAGCGCGGGTTCCTCGCCCCAGCCGATAAGTCTCACGCTGTGGTAACCTTCGATTCTTTGACCTTGCCTCGAGGCCTGGTACACGCCATTTCTGTACATGAAGAACTCGTGGTGCACTCCCATGGTTGCTGCAAGTCCAATTATTAACACCCGAGTCGTGATTTATGCAACACGCTTGGCCCAACTGCTGAGCACGTTGCATACGCTACTCACCCTGGACGGGGCCGGATTCGTGGATTTCGTGCATGATGTCCTGTTCGGATTGAATCCTGTAAGCCGGGCCTGTGCGGTACGTCTCGGTCCTCGGGGGCTCGATCTGGTGCTGCGGTGGGCAACGGGACGCAGCCAGTGAGCGGATGTTCTTGCCGATCTTGCACTTGCTATTCTGCTTGTGGTCCCCAATGTAGGGGTAGCATCTCTCCTCGATTACTCTGATAACAAATATTAAATTTAGTATGGGCATCCAGCGTAAGATTCTCGCAGAAAATGTGTGAAACGATGTTGTGTCAAACGTTTTATATTCTGATCATAAACTTTTGGTGGTTTTTGTTGCTGATCTTTTGGAACACAGAGCGCGGAAATAATCGAGGTCTATTCAACTCGGACTATATGGCTATATTTTCCTATTTTCCAAGCTATTCAAGTGATTTTTAATTGCATCATAATTTCTAAAATTATTTAAACGCAGTCTTCGTGCACCTGGTGATCCTTCGAAATATGAAGGTGGTTTAGCATTAGTATTACGAACAAAAGGAGTGAGATTTGATGCAATTAAACCAACAATTGAGTTTCTAGTGGCAAAAAAAAAAAAACATAAGAAACAACACCAAGGACGCTCAATTCGAACCAATATCATTTAATTCAATAATTCTACCCCCAGAGGACACGTGTTTGGGCCGCATTTTGGCTATTTTGGATTTGCGAAATTTTATGCACAAGGGTATAATTTTATTTTTTTCCACCTTATTTTATGGCCTTGACCTTTGACCAACGAAGTTGGTCACCACGGGCAACTTGTTTTGCGTCAAATGTGGAACATTCTTTATCTATCTCAATCCAGGTAAGAGTTATTATTCTCTAGAAAAAACACCTGTTTCATACCACCGCAAAATTTAAGCCCTTGTAAAATAGGCGATTTTAATTATTTAGGTCTTAGGGCAACCCCTCCAGAAAATTTCGTCCAAATCTGAAGACCCATGCCAATTATTTCACTTAAGATAATTTTCCACATATTTTTCTCCCTTTAATCGGTTATTTATTAAATATTTGAAAATAATATGAGATGTTTTCCTAATATTTGTTTCCGATTCACACTTTTCATACTTTGCAGTCACTTTTCACTCGATGGAAATCATATCCTCGTACTTACCCGTATTTCCTGATGTGCATCCATGCCCTGTCCAGGTGTCCACCTTGGCAGCCCTGCTGTCCTCTACGGTTGCACTCGAGCAGCTGTTGCGCCGACAGGTCGACGATCTCCCTGCCGAGGGACATGATACCGAGTCGGTCGCCTGCCACCTGCACGGTGCTCAGGGCCCACGAGGAGGCGCACCAGCCCTGGTCCACCACCCCCGAGATTTCTTCCGGCCATTTCACGCGGGCGTCAAAGATGCGCGGCAGCTTGCTGGGGTCGTACACTCGCTTGACTGGTATTAGGCCCTTGACCTGTTGGCCATTTTTTCCAATCAGTGCGATTATACCGAGCGAGCGGCTCGTTTCTATGCTATCCCTAGACAGATGTGCATGGAACTCGCTTGATTGATCAAGGCTCTTTATTTGATCTCGTTGATTAAGCATTTGATCCGCTTAATTTACTGACGGAAAAAACATTTAGCCTTGGTCAGAGAAAGATCTACAATGTAATCACTTGGGCGAAATTAATCGGTTTCTGACTCTTTAAAAAGAATTGTTTAGTTCTGGCAAATTTACAGAAAACAAGCCTGTTGCTGGCAACATTACTGATGAATAACAAGGAAAAAGTCGCAAATACACTGACCGTTCTGCGGGGCTCGAGGGTGCCAAGCTTGAACTGCTTTCCTTCGTGAAGGGCATGGCCCCAGAAAGAGGAGTAGTTGGCTGCGGTCCAGGTGAGACCACGCTGGCCGTTGACCCTGTCGATGGTGTCTGGCTCGACAAGGCACTCTATTTGCTCACACGGCATCTCAAATTTAGTGGGGTCAGTGTAAGATCTTTGGCAGGTGCTGAGCGAATGAGCATATATTTATTTCATGGTAATTCTAGCCGTCATTAAATGACATTACCATGATTTGCAGTTGACCTTCGAAGATTGTCCAGAAAAATATTCTCCCCCATTGAATATGCATGATTCTAAATTTTAAAATATTGTTATTAGTGTCGCTGGAGGCTGAAAATATAAGTTTTGAGGGTACAAAATAGAGTTTTTACAAAATTTTTAAAATGTCCGGCAGTTCAAATATGTTCGTCAAGTTTTTAAACGAAAATTTTGTCCTAGATGATTAAAATTTCATCAACTCAATATTGTTCAAATCAGACCATTAATTTTAAATCGTTATTTGATTGAATGTAAATTTCCTATCTGCAAATTTTATGTGAATTAATGTAATTGTTTGAATTTATGTAAATTTAGGATTTAAAACAGAATAAGATGCAACTACCAAAGCAGCCAAATGAGCATTGCGATTATTTTTAATTTCTACTAAATAATGACAGAAAAATGGTCTTTAAACAATAAGAAATATTTCAATAAATAAGATTCGTGGAAACTGGATAAAAATATGTATTAGCCACAATAATGTTTAAGAATTTTGGATTCTTTTTTAATTAAAAAAGCAATCCCACGGTTTAAAAGTGACAAACCCTTCCGAATTTCTTCGATGCCGTGGCAGACGCTCCAGTAGTCTGGACAGCAGTCGTCGTTTAACGTCCTGTTGCAGAACTGGTCACAGTAGCAAAGGGTGCCGAGGATGGGCGCCGAGCACGTGTCGGTGCGGCCGTCGCAGCAGCCGGTACTTACGCGGCCGCAGTAGGGGCCGGGTGGCAGGTCGGAGATGTCGCCTTGGTAGGCGAGCACGGCGGCGCAAACGAGCAGGCAGCCGGCCCATAAACTGTGCCACCGCACCCCGCTCATCTTACCCCCTGGAAAGGCGAGATTCGATTAAAGCAACTGCGAACGAGACTCGGGCTTTTGTTCGCTGCAGACGAGATCAGCGATAATGAATGGGCTTTGACGGTCGTAAAACTAACCTAACCGACGAGGTTCATGAACGCCTCCAGTGTCGAGCGCGAAACAAAGCAAATGTAAAAAATAAAATAACAACGCGAAAGAAAATAACGAGGATGTGTCTGTCTGTTGGTCTGTAAGGACGATCAAGCTAATGACTCGCTCGCTCCTCCACGCTCGTTTCGCACGCCGCTAATTTATGCGCGCGACTGACGAGTGACTTGTGTTATTACGCTGTTATTAGAACCCCGCGCCGCGCCGCGCCCTTCTGTGTGGTCTTTATTTTGTCAACTTGAGCACCGGCTTTCGCGCGCCACCAAACCCTACGTAAACAAGTTCCGCGAATTTAGTAATTGAGTCGTCGCGTTGAGGGGTAAGTTGTGACAAAGCTGGCCGCAGAGTTTGTGTTCGCATGTCATGCCCATGTGAAAAGACATGTTGTGAAATGTTTAAAAATAATCAACCACTTAATACGACCCAAGAATTTTTAAAACAAACAATCTTAAATTGAGTTACTCAATATGCACTGTGTCGTTTTTAATGAAAGTTATCCCGTGCTTAAAAATTGATAGCTGGATAATTAAGCATAAAAAAACTTGAACATAAGTAATTTCTCAAGATGTGTTCTCATGTCACGGAAATCGCCCGGTAAAAATGTGATTTGTTCGAAAGAAATTGATCTGAACACAGGATTTGGAAAAAATCTACACTTTCACAGACAGCTTAATATTTCGCAACCTATTTGCTGGAGATTTATTGATGCTAATCAGCTAATGTGATTTCGCGTTCATTATCTTATTCAAATCCTAACCCAAAAATTTTAATTCAAGGACAGTATCTGTGGCGCTTAGATAAAGAACAAGTCTCAAGACAAAAAAGCGCGCGCATTAATTATTTTTGTTTTTAAGACAACATGTATTCACAAATCTAGACAAAATTAACAAAAAATTATCTGTTTTGTAAATATATTTAAAAATTGTTATTTTTTTCTTGAAATTATGGCCGTCGTGGCGATCTACTTTTAGTGAGAGTGCGAGTAAGGAGTGCTATTTCTTGCAAGTCAATGGCCCTCTTCTCAACCATTTATTTAAAAATATTTAGAACTTCAAATTTAACTTTGTTAATTCCTTAATGAAGCCAAATTCAACAACTTTCCCCCTGAAGTGCACAATTTTCGCTATATTAACTACTGCTTTAACTGTCAGGAACCATCTTGATTTTTTCAATTGTATAATTGTTGCAATTTTGTACAAGTGACTCAATTAACTTTGAGTTCAAAATTGCACCAATGGTGCACTTTAGAATTGAATTAGGAACCCCCTCCTATTGACAATAAATAAATAAATCCGCTTCATTAATTAGTAAAAGTTCAATTTTAAACTAAAAATTATTCTCGTTTTAATTTGACCTTAATTAAGATTATTTAGTTTGGCTTTATTTATAGGAACTAAACTCATGACTCAGCAACGCGGTCTTTTTATCTCAATGTTTGCATTCTCGGTTTGAAGCTGAAAGTGCGCTCTGCTCTCAAACAGCGCCATTCATTGACCATAATTCCCAGCACATTAATTTTCTCCGCATCTTGCATTCCATCGTGGAGGCACGTTTCGCAGCTCATCGAGCTACAACAATCCGATATTTGTTGATATAAACAAGGTATTTTCGCACGCATTTCTCAGACAAAGCGCTTCTAAAAGTCGACGTTGGCTGCAGCTTCTGTCAAAACAAACGATGATGTAAGGCGCGCGCGCCTCAAAATCCGGTCAGAATGAGTAAACGCAGCGCAGATCTGCGTGGGCCGCGCGCCGTGAAAAACGAAAAAGCCGCTTTGTGGAATGCCTCTGATATAGTCCCTCTTGGCCTAATGCGCTGCAGAGAACAGAGAAAATCGGCAAAGAGCGTGTAAAACGTGAAACGCGCGCATTCTCTGAAGTGCTGCACTTACTGCTCGCAAGCCCGAGATCGGTATCGCGTTTTCAAGAGGCAGCCAACACACATACTGCTGCTTTTTCAGCTCCAGTAGCGCCGGCAATGAATTTCCTCCAGCGCACAATGTACATATATTAAAATAATGTATTCGCAAGCGAGCGAGAGCGCAACATGCGCGCGAGATGTTTGTCGCCAGGCGCGCCGGGCGAATACGCCACTGGACTTACTGTGTGTCGCTCGCTGTCCGCCTTTGCTGCTCTGTGCGCATGAAAAATTATATATTTTAAGGAAGCCGAGAAGAGGCAGCAAGCGGTCCTGCAACTTTCCATTCCATAGCCACCACAGCCACACGGCTGTTGCGGTCGAAATTCGCACTCATTTTGCAATTTATGTTTGCGACACCTGTAGGCGTAAAGGTTTTTTCATAAAGAGTGACAGGCCGTAATGAACTTTCTTATGCCAATCATTTCCACTATTATGCGGGGTCTGAGCAGGTTAAAAGGAGTAAACATTTATTTCTTTATTCTTTACGATTGTTCGTTTAAACAGATGCGGAATGCGGAGAAGAAAATAAAGATCAAGAATAGGTCAACAGAACCAGCAGAAAAGCTGCATTATACGATCTGCCTCAAGTATTGTGAGCCTCAATAACCAGTATTTAAAAATGCAACTCAACCAAATTTTTCTATTATTAAATTTTTTGTAACGTTTTGGAAATATCTGCTTAAAGTTCAAAATATTATTTTCTCAGGAATTAAATATGAGATATTGCTGTAATTAAATACAGTAGATAATATTAAAATTTCAAGCCGAGTTTTTAGCTTCTATGAGTTTAAATTGTTAAAATTAAAAAAGACTTTTTATAACGACCCTGGCCGAAATATTAAAACCAGAAGAAAGAGTACTCTGAATATTTATGAATCGTAACTTCGCTGAAAACTTTTATCATGTAAATTAATGCCATCAAATTTTAACCGCCCAAAAAAGAAAGTACGTCTAAATGAAATCATTAAATGTGTGCAATGAATAAGAAATTTAACTATGTCTTCGTTTTGGCCTTTACATCATGCAGTGTGTCTGAATAAATCACTTTGCGACAGGATAAATGTCACTTGTTCTCTTGAGCAAACAGCCACTTGCGCTGTACACGCGAGTAAGCGTCAAGTATTTCAGACACATGCTTCTGTGTTGAGCGTTTTTGCACTATACACACCAATCTGCTAAAAGCATCAAGCGTAATCGTTCGGTAATTACTTCTCTGTCGTCAAGTCTTCGAAGCGGGGTGAGTTTTTCACACGTCCAACGCTGTGCTGTGAATATTAAAGCACCAGCTTCCAATTAGCGGTTTTCCGCTACTAAAAGGTGGTTTTCATTTTCGACCAAATGTGCCGGCTTAAGTGGTTTTATGGGTAACAGACTGTTTTAATCGCATTTTCCCCTTGGACGCCGAGTGTAATTTCTTCTTCTACTTTCTTCTCTGCGCATATGTTATATAAGCACTCGTCACGCTCTTTTCAAATCAACGATTTTAAAACCCCCATTCAAACGCTGGTTTCCTTTCCCACTCGCTTTTTGTCTGAGGTATTCACGAAATTGGCAAGTACACAGGTGTGATGTCAAAACAATTCGAGTGAGATTAGTCGTGCAGGTGAGCACATCAGTCGTGAAATTGTTTCAAAAAGCAGTCAGCGTTAAAAATATAAAAGGAGCAGCAGCATAGAACGTGTTCGCAAATAGCGGCGCGAGTGCTGAGAAAAGAATCCGCTGTACGGCCTGGTCTCGCGCGCGGCATCGCTAAATGAGCAAAACGCTAATTGCATATCGGGGCGTAATTAAAATACCGAGAAGCCTCGAGTGCATCGCGCTTGTCGGCTGGCAGCGAGCCATCGCTAATTTATTCGGTGCCAGCGTCGCTTCCAAACATGCCTCCTGTCCTGTTGAGGAATTATGAGATAAACTCGGTGATATTGTCCAACGCGCGAGCCGCATGATTGTTGCTGATGCTGATGCCTCGGGGCTGATGTCATCTGCCGAATTTATGATTTTATTGCTCGGCGAAGCGTATATTCGTAAACTTGTGCACCAATAAATTCAATTTAAAATTCCGTCGGCGCGACCCTGGACGCCCATTACTTTCCGTCCAGCCGGCTGGGGCAATTTGAATTTTGGCCGTCTCGCACGCCTTGTTCCACACTTGCTTCTGTGCATCTCAATGATACCTTGTAGATAGTTA
Source organism: Cloeon dipterum (assembly GCF_949628265.1). NCBI lineage: Eukaryota > Metazoa > Arthropoda > Insecta > Ephemeroptera > Baetidae > Cloeon > Cloeon dipterum. The sequence goes on from NC_088786.1 coordinate 16,544,828, forward strand.
TTTCACAGCTAGCATACTGGTCTGGCGCAAGTGAACGCGACCCGGGTGACGGTTTGACCTTTTGAAATGAGCGTTCGTTTGAATTCCTCACCGATTCCCTCTCGCTAAGGCATATTTTTTTATTTTGCGAATAATTCGAAAGAGAAACGATAAGTATTAATACACCTGTACGTACAGCACTTAAACCGGGAAGCTGCTGCAAAAAGCAGCCATCACGAAAAAATACGAGACATCTTACAAAATCACCATCGTTTTCAACGATTGTAAGCGTGGGCTGTGTTTAACCTCAAAACCAGATATTTATTTTTAAAAAATTTAGAATTACTAGCACTTAATGATTTGTTCTAAATGACACATAAGTAATTATTTCATATTATTTCTACATTTAAATTACTTATATCTACATGACCGTTCAATTTTATTTTATTTTTTATGGGTCAAGCCATCTTTATAAAATATATTGTAGTGCGAAATTGCGAAATAAATTGAAGCTTTTGAATTTCCACTAATCGAATCAAGTCTTATAAATGTGCAAAATTTTAGTAAATTTAATGTATTTACGTTAAAACGGAACTTAGGAACATTTGACCGACAAAGCTATATGGCTCAAGCGGCTATCACGCGCCCAATTTCAGAGTTGGCAAAGTCAAAGCTATATAATCCACATAATCTGATTGTTTTCGTACCTTTAAGCTAGCTCTGGCCTTGGAGGTGCGGTGCAATAAAATAGAGTGCTATCTAACACCCTATCTTTGTAAGAAATAATTGCAGAAACTCGCAAATCCGAACGACACAACATCTAGATCGCGGATCAGATCATCAAGCTAAGGATCTTTCTCCTTAAAGGGGAGCCATTGTTAGGGAAACGCTGAAAGTGATTTTATGGGCGTCGTAAAGGTGGATTAGGCAAACCTACTTTTGAAAATAAATCATTTTCTTGCTGCCAACGCTAATTTCCCATAAACACGTTGGTCACGTGCGATATACGTTCCGCGGTCAAAAACGGAGAGATGAAGTCATTATTTTCATTCATTCAGTCCTGCGCCTAACGAGAGTCGATTGTTCACTATCGACGAATCTAGTATCTGCACGTGATTTTTGTCTTTTGCTATATTGCATACGCACTAGAACAGCAAAACGCACATCCTCTGACAATGAGTAGAGAATTTTATCGATCGCAAGAGCAAATTCACTGGCAGCCTTCGAAAAGGACGATAAGATAAAAATGAACGTGGACCTAGGTAGCCGGCCACTTTATCGATTTAAGCAGCCACTATGCAATTGTGGAATTAGAAATCGAGTGGCATGCTTGGTAAAACATAAGCAGGTGTCTTCGGTTTTCCTAAAAAAGCCCTTCTAGGGCGGAAAAGATTGCTGCAGCACAAGATTATAAAGCCTGTCGTGTATTGACACAATCTCGCTCGTCGTTATGAGCAAACATAGACGAATATTGACAAACTAGCTGCTTAAATCTCACTCGGGAGAGATAAGAAGATGTTTTTAGCATGAAAACGGCCGCATGGGAAACACACCCGCGGTCATTGTCCTGGAATAATTGAGCGAGTGCATATGAATGTGCGACAAATATGAATTTTGTAACAATTTAGACCGGTTCAAATTAGAGCAACGTCTGAGCGTTCACAAAGGGTCGTTATTTAAACGCACACTGCACTTATTTTTTACGAGTGAAAGAGCTCCGGAATGCTGTTCAATATTATGCACAATAACAGTTTACATGAAATATCGGGATCGACAATTCGTGGCTTTTCCAGCGCTGCAGAGGTGAGTAATCGCGCGTAATTAAAGGTTGTAACGACTAATTAGTTGAAAAACGATAAGCACGACCGGCAAACAAATGCCGGGCCAACCAATTTTGTGTAATAACATCTCTTAGCCGATTGCCGTATATTTTTGAGTTCAGCAGACACAAACACCTGTTGTTACAGGAGATGAATTGTGCAATTATGATTTTGGAAGAAGAGAAGCCATATTTCTGCGAGCGAGTCGATTTTTTTTACTTTGTCCACTTAACAGATTTCGAGTGGCACAAAAAACTTGCTTTCTCGCGCCTGGGAAAATGTTTTTTCTGCACGAGCAGTCTGGACGGCAAAATTTGATTGACACATTTTGTTTGCCCTACGAGTTTTTTAATGCAGGCAATGAGATGTGCAAATATTTGCGCCGCTTAAGACGCTGATTTGTGAAACCTTGGTGCAAAAACGATCGTGTGACTCCTCAGCTGGAAACATATATATATATATATATATATATATATATATAAAGTGTCGTTGCACACTTTAAAGAGGGGCCTTGTGGCAAATAACATTGTTTGCCTCCAACTATGAGCGGTGCATTATGCTAAAAAATCAACAAACACTCTCGAGAGGAAGTCTTTCTCTGCAGGAGACGAGAGAACGAGCACTTTTATTCGATTTAAGCTCACTCAACTGCCACTCTTTTTGCGGTCCCTCCGCTCTTATTTATTTTTTTATTGAAAACTACACTGATATGATCTGACAGTTCAAGGCCTGCAGTCTTTCAATATTTATTCAAATGTTTTTCGATAGGCTGCTGTTTGTCGAGCAAAACGCTGAATAATAGCGAAGCCAGCTGGCAGCTGGCTTCTCTCGCGATTTGGTCCGTCGGGATTTACGAGCGCGACTCTGCAGATGAGAGAGAACTAATTGACAACATATTGAAAGCGAATGCGCTTTTATTACTGTTTATACGAAGCACCCCCGAGGCATGTCTGTGAAAATTTTCCGCGCCTTCGACCATCTAAGGAATGTTTTTGATACAATCTTCAGACGTGTGGGAAGTGATAGCGAATGAATGGATTTGGAAAAAAGATTTGCATTTCTATAACGAGGCTCTCGGTGCCTGCGGCGAAAGCAATTCGAGTTACTTACTTTAGCCTTTCGGCCGGTGCCAATTCTCAAATAACCTCCTCTGGTTCCGAGAAACCGGCGTGCTCGAGAGGGAAGGCTGTTGTCACAAATCAAAAAGATTCCGATCGCGAGCAGTGAAATAAAACACGGCGCCAGTTTAAGAGCCGATCGATTGGGTTGAAAAAAAGAAACTCACATCAATCAAGGTGCCAAGAATCTTGGCCTAGCAAGAGCGGGGCGTCGCTGGGCGGCCGCGGTGAATGAGTCTTAATTAATGAGGCTATCGTTAACGCGCTCGTGACACAATGATGACAATCACGTCTGATTCGGGGCTAAAAAAGTTTAATTTTAGTCGAAGGTCGTGTGCTCGAGTGCGCGGCTCATTGTCGGCAATCCGAGCGTTTCACGCCCGAGACGAATGAAGACAGAGCGCGCGGTTTAAAAATACGCCAAATCGACCCATTTCGAATCGAAAAATCATCCAATCCTCGGGGCTGCGGTTTCGCGAGGCGGCCGGCGTGAGAGCCGATGAGTCAGACCCGGTTCGTACCTGGAGCGAGCAGAAACCAAAGCCGCGGCCGCGAGATCTCCTCCCGCTGCTTCTCAGCACTCTCGGGCACTCGCGAGAGCACCGAGACGCGTGGCGATCGCTGCACCGACTGAGGACAAACTCGCGGTTGTCTTCTCCTCCGCGGCACCCCTCCTCGCCCTGGTGCCGAGAGGTGTGCGCGTGCAATCACGTGTGAATGCAATCGCGCCTCACCGCCGCTGCCGCTGCCGCTCTTGTCACCCACTCTGACAGATTTACGGCCGCTATTTTCTCAATTTTATAGCTATTTACTCTTTCATTATTATTTGCTCTTGTTTGCCGCCGGCCTCCAGTTGGACACAGGTCTGAATTGCGCCAACACAATAGAATTTGCTTGCGCGATCGCATTTTTGTGCTGTCGATTTTGCTGTTCTCTTCGGATGCGGAGGCATGCGATCGAAAGCGAACTTTGCCTTTGCTGCGAGTAATTTATTCTTGCTGACGGATTTTTAACGATGCGCCACGTAATCGTGTACGAAGATTGATGTCGCCATTAATTTGAACTCTTTTAATGTGCATAATGACGCTGGACAATTTATCTGACCTTATATTTAAAATAAAAAGGAATTTTAATGAAAAGCAGCTTTTTGGCGGTGACAGAAATTATGGATTTTCTCATTTAAAATTTAAAACTTAAAGTGGGAAATATTTAAAGGCACTTGTTTAAAAAATCCTCTCTAATTAGTCATTAAAAGGTACATTGCAAATTATCTTCAAAATTTTTGAAGTAGAATTCTACATTTTGAAAAAGGAGCAGTTTTTATTTCAGAAACAAACATTTTTTGAAAATACAGTCCAAAAAATTCCAATGAAATTTTAACTAGTACTTTTCGGCTGCGCGGGGCTGCTCTTTTTCGAACATAATGAAGAATTACAAAAAGTGGAAGAATTAAATTTAATGTTTCTTTGTAGGCTTGCGATCATTTTAAGAGGAAGGCATGTCAATGGAACACTTTTTGTTTTTGCTTTCTGCAATGAGTACAGTCACTTATTTTCAACAGCCGGTGATTCAGGAACCTATGCAATGGATTTTGTTTTGCATGCTGACAATGCTTTATAGACCGAAACAGCAGTTACGAGAACGTGTGAAACTATTTTTATCTTAAATTATTACTTTTTAAACACCTATCCTATTGTTAAAAATCCACTTGAACCGAAGTAATAGGTATTTTTCCAAATAAATCTTGGGTTAGGAAAAACACAACATACTTCATACCTCTCCGGTTCTTCTGTTATAGGCACAGTTTTCAAATTGAAACTTGATTATAGCTCCGATTATCTCCAAAGCATTGTCCATCGCGAGGCCTCACAAGATGCGATTGGCTACTTTTCAAATAAGAGTCCTCCAAACGGGAACTCCCAATACGTATATAGCAAAATTACCATGCCTAAGTGCTTCATGCAAATGAATCAGATTTGAGTCGCGAAAACGCTTAAGTGCACACAACGTGTATAAAAATGTTGGTTGCGGCGCGCAGACAATAATACTCCGAAAAGGCAGCATGCGCCTAAAGTAATTGCTAGTCTGCCGAGCGTATTGTGTGAGAGTGTGTGCATTCTTTTCCATACGAGCGCGCAGAGAGTGATCCACGAGGTGCTTTTAAACTTTGGCCAGGAGGCAATAAACGATAAACTCGCATTGAGAAATTCAATATTCGATCAGAGCGCAGAGATACGAATAAAACGCAGGGGCAACCCACGCTCGCCAGCATGCCATGTCACTCCCCGAGAAAGCCTCTAATCGCGAACCAATCTCCACAAAGCCTGAATGCTCAATTAAATTAATCCTTCTTCGTGCGTGCGTGTGCAGTGCTCAACCTGGATGCATCGCCGGCGCCGCTGAGAGCTGAGTGGATTTATGAAATTAATGCATTAATTTAGAAGCGCCGCCGCCGCCGCGCGATGCGCATTATTACCAGCGCGAGCAGTGGATCCGGAGCGAGTTTGTTCTCTGAAGGCAATATTTCAACCCACAGCGCGATTTCATGATGTCGGTGTTTGCACCACGACTTGCTTACGTCACCGTGGCTGCTGTAGCAAGTTTTGCATCTCGAGCCCGCCCTCGTGAATCATAAAATAAATCGGCCTTTGTCTCTAACCGAAAACAGACTTTGTCGCAGACTTTGAAACAAAATCTGCATGCGCCTACGTTATTCCGCGCCTAAACGAACGTTTTAATTTGGTCCGGCATTCCGCATAAGTGATAATTTAAATATCCCTTTCGGAGCGGAAAAATGCTAATGAGTTTGGGCGTTTTTAACCTCACTCGTCGGAATATTTGCAAGAATTTCACGCGGAGTCTGCTTCTTCGCACAATGCGCAGATAATTTGTGTTTGTTCGTGGATAATTATTTATGAGACAAGAAATTCGGAATTAAAATTGCCCTTCAGCTCATAAAGCCATGGCCTTTTAAAATTCATGCAAAACTTACCCAGTCAAAATAAATAAATAAGTATAAAAACGACTAGTTTTATTGTAGCAGACAAGAATTTCTGCCATAGGTCTGTCATGTAAAGCAATTAATTTGGCTGAAATTTGGATGTGAAACCTGTTTCTGAATGCTATTCCGTAATGCTGCGGACTTACATAGTTTCTCTTTACTTGCATGCTAACAAATTTAACCAACAGTTTCTTTGATTATGTTTGGCTTTCGATCAAAAAACTCAAAATGAGTATTATAAACATAAAAATTGACAAATTATTTTTCTCCATTAATTTACAAGCATTAAATTAGAATTAAAAGTCCTAATTATAAATAATTTACCTTCAGTAGAGGCAAACAGTAACGCAGGTCCTTGCTCCACGCAAAGTTGACGCCGCACTAAAGTTTCAAGCAACGTCTCTTATAGCAACATTAATTTATCAGTCCAAGTTCCCCCTACTGTCTTGATGAAAATCGCCAGGTAGATAGCTTGCAGGTTAGATTGCAGTGCTCGTCAAATTCATAACTTGATATGTATGTATTCACGTACGTATTCGCTAATGAAATTGCCGCTTTATGGTGTTGTTCATGCCTCTCGTAGTAATTCGCACTTGCAAGGCCCGAGGCGTAAATTGCCTCAATTTTTCACTGCCTCCACTTTTGTGTTCGCGAGGGCGTCGCACGTTGGTAATGACAAAATCGTGTGCTGCTTCGGCAGATAAAGGCGAAACAAGTTCGCATTTGTGTCGTTGACCGAGTCAAATTCAAAAGTTAGTGCGACACACACACACACCGCGACTTTCATTGTAAAAAATAATGCTGTCTGCGCGCTGGGATCAATTTGCATTTCCAGCGCTCCTTACCAAGAGCTGTAATTACAAGACACCTCTTAATTGCCAGTCAACTTTCCAAGGCCGCTCTGCAGAATTTAATAATTTGCATAAAAGGATTTCCCTGCTATGCGAGAACTTGGAAATGAAAAATGCGCGTGTTAAGTCTGCCCGCGGCAATTTTTCGCAGATGTGTCAAAGCGTCTCTGTTTGTCCCTGGTACGACTATAACGTGTTGACTGAATTTATTTTCACTCAAGCACACAAGCGGTGAATATAAGGGAAGCTCGTTGTTATTGCACATTTTTAAAGCATATCATATGTGAAACGTGAAACTGCAAAAAATTTATGACTTTATGAACGAGAATCAATTACGTGAGCCAAGTATATACACATGCGCGCCGCTTATTTCTCTTGGATTACTTTATTAGCAATATTTCATGTAGCTCATGTCTTCGCTAAGCACCACAATAAGTCGTCTCTCCAAGTCGCAGCCTCGTTAAATTTAATGCTAACGTGTTTTTGCGCAAGCAGCATATTTGACAAATGAGCCACCACTGGTCGGTCGATTCAAACTCTTTTCATTGCACTCTACACTCTGCTGAACGAGAAAGACAAATGAAGTCCATATTTTCTGCTGTGTTATTGAGGAAATGTTTGCCCTCAATATCAGGATTCTTGAGCATCATGCGGTAAATTAAGATGGAGTGTTGTAAAATAAACACGGCTCAGAAAAGGCAAGGCAGATGAAAACGATCAAAAGAAAAAAGTGTTATGCTAGACAAGCTGCATCAAAAATAAATCATCTCGCAGCTCATTAACATTTCATTTTGTGTAAATTGCCTATGGCTCTGAATAAACACTTCATTCATGTTTTCTCTAAGCGAAAAGCATCATCTAAAATGATTCACTCAGCTTTATGGGTTGGCGGGAGGATACATCCGCGAGAGACGCTGAATGTGTGTTTATATCGAGGAGTGACTTCAGCTGCAGAGTATGTAATTGTCATTTTCATACATGAATAATTTCAGCGAGGTTATTGTCGCACGTGAAGTGCGTAAGTGAAAATAAATGTGTACACAATGCACAATAAATATATATAACTAGTGAGTCACACACACGTATTCGTTTCACGCTCTGCATCGCAGCGACAAGTTGCTCTGATCTGATTATTTGCATAATGCTCCACCGCGTCTCCACTCGGGCAAAAAGGCATCAGCGCAGTGTATTTCTCATATCAACAGCGCGACGAGAAAGGGCAAAAAATGCCGTGAGCAGGACCACACGCAGTAGGGGACATATCTCATTTTGGCTCATTGTCAGTGCAAGGCCCATCGCTCACCGAATCAATGTCCGCCGAAGGCACTAAAACGGCGCCAATGCGGTAAAATATCATGCGTCGTAAATACTTATTATTGTCTCCAGAGGAAAATGGAGACAAAATATTCTACTTTTATTTATGAGTGAGTTGCCAGCCGGCTTGGAGCATTACTGTCGTTGGTAGCAATTGCGTGTTTATTGGGTCATACGTTTTTGGTGGATTATCTGTGATGAAATCTCTCTTCCTGTGATTTAACCTTAACTCACAAAAATTCACAGGGTCAAAATTTCACTTACTAGTGAATTTTCATAATGTAAAGCTAATTTAAGAAATGAATCGTTCAATTGAGGCAGTTAAATTTATATTTTTATTATTGGCAGAAATTTTGCTTATAACATTTTTATCAAAAAATGACATTTCTAAAAAAATATTTTGTAAGGTTTATTTTCACCCACTTTTCTTGTCGGGCGATACAACTACCGAAAATGCAACTTTTTTGGTTTAAAATATTAACTGACAAGACTGTAAAAAATAAACAAACAGTTATAAATTCCTTACTACTTGCTTCTTTCTCACGCTTTTGTGCTAAAAAAACTTGGTTAGTAGCTCCATTTACACTAATCAAGTTTTCTACTTATTTTTCGTAATTCCATAGGAAAGGAACCCTGCATTATTCAATTATGTCAATTTCGTGCAAAGTAGCTCCCAGATTTGACAGTCAAATTGACCGCAATTAAAACTCACTTCTTCAAAAACACTTTACCACCGCAGATGTGAAGAAGAAAACCAACCGCCAATTAACGCGAGGATCCAAACAAAATTTAATTGATTTACTACACACCCATACATACGCTGCGATGAGCCACGTGCTCGCTCGCGCGAGAGAGAAAAAATACTAGCGGTGCGCTGCTGGATTAGTGCTGCGGACAGCGACGGTTAAAAGTTTCCTCGGAGGAGCGGTCATTTCTGTCTTTTTTGTCAGCGCGAGTAGAGGATTGAATTGAGTCTGGCCTGCCTGCCGACTTTGTAATGGCACACGAGTCGGTCATACGCTATTTGTACACAAATGTGCGGCGGCAATAAAGGCAGCAGCTAGAGGCCAATTTGGACTTGATGAAAGAGTCCAGTTGATTGGAGAAATGCTTTCGCTTTTCAAGTTGGTCTCTTCAGAGGCTATTTTCTGATCGTGCGCTTGTGTGTTTTTAATGGAGAGCTATTGGAGGGCTTATTGTTAGCCTATTTCTCGGTACTTTACATCATTCTATTTTAAGCCGTTTTGTTTGCGTCATTCTTTTAGTCGGGCCTGCTTTCGAATTGCACCCGAAAATTCAACGGCTTTTTACGAAGATGCCTATTCAAATTAGGTTTTTTTACGACTCCCACTTATAGTGAGGCGCCACTACTTGTTTATTTTGTAACAGTAAAATTTTTCTTAATTCCAATGTTCTGAAAATCCTAAGTCATAAAAAAATAATCAGTGTAGTCTATAAAATGGAATTATATATTTCACAGATCATCTCATAAAAAAGAATAACTGCCTTTTTTCGATTATTTTGCGTTCGCTAAAAGCTGTTTTATTATTCTATTTGGAAAGTTCTACAATAGGTTTAGTGAGATACGAATGTTGCTAGAGTAATGTTAATTTTAAAACGGACTTGATATTTTTGTGTCAGAGAGAAGAGTAAGTTATTGCTGCCAGCGATAAAGAGCGGCGGCCGAATATACACAGAAAAGCCCACTCCCTTTGGAAGAAGAGCCAAGAGGGCTTTTTTATGATAATCCACTCAAACAACGTGATTACTTAATTCCAGTGAAATATGGTTTCTCATTTTGACATTCGGACCTAAATAATGTTATTCACGGCTCTGCACTCGCCGACTTTTATTCTGACCATTTGAGAATTTGCATATTTTATGGCCCACTCGCTCTCTTTCTAATGAGACCATAATATATCATGCAAATTTTGGTTTGCATAAACGGTTCACTTCACCGCCACAGTTCTCATTATTTTCAGGTAGTTTCATGTCAAAGAAACGATTGTGTTCAAATTTTATGAGACGTGGAAAAATTATTTTGCGGTTTTTAACAAAAGCTAATGAAAGCAACACCGATATATTTTTGTAGTTTATTGCCATTCTCCTCAATCTTATTTTAAATTTGGTCAAATCGTAACTTTGGCACTACACACTCGTTAAAACTAGCGATATTTTCAAACGAAACGAAACAAAGTCAATTAATTTTGAACTTAAAAGAAGTATCTCGTCGGCTCAGTCTGATTTATAGCAAGGATGGCTGGCTATAAATCAATTGGAGACTAGAAAAAAATTATATCACACGATTTCGCACTGTGCACTGGCTATTTATTATCACAGGAGGCCTCATCAGCAGTGACAAAACAAAATCCTTTATTCTGAACATTTTTTCATTTGAGTAATGTTTGAGTAATGCATAATATGCGGAATAAAAACTCGGACTTGCTCTTATGTACTCAAAAAAGTCGAAATTTCATTTTTGCACTCTCGCAGTCTTAATCATGAGACAAAAATGACTGATTATATTTGTAAATTTTAAACATTAATTTTATAGAAATTTTTAAAGGTTGAGCTAACATTTATTTTTTGAATATTCTGGCCATAACCACTGCGATATTTCGCTTTTCAAATTTCGCCAGCCGCAGGCAAAGATGCTCAGCCTCCGCCGCCGAGCCAAAATTCGGCTGAAGCCGCGGTCCAACCAGCCGCCACCTGAAATTACTCGGCTGAGACCTCTAACAGCGCTTGTCAAAGCTTTCCACGGATGAGCAGGCACAAGGAGAAGTATCGGAAGACGCGGCAGCAATAAACGAGACTTTAATTGAGCCTAACTTTGATTAATAGATCAAAATCAGTGGATGCCCGTTCAGACCCATATACAGAGAGGAGCAAAAGATCTTTTATGGCGCCAATCTCGGGCATTTCTCATACACATTCCGTCGGTTTGCTTCGCTAGGCGGCTAAATAAATAAATCCAGCCCTGACCCTGTAAACTTTTTATTCAACGCGCCAAATTTATGATGCAACCACCAACCGCTCGCACTGTGGCAGACAAGGACCACAGAGAGTGAGCAAGACTCCGAAAATAATGAGGCTGTAAAAATGTTGCAGTGACGCATTCACCGCGCGCTGTGCTGCTTTTGCCCCAACTGGTCCTTAAACCATTTCACTGGCCATATATCATCACCAACACAGCGTGCATTGTTATTACTATCGTCATCATCTCTGTCCTGCTGTGCACTTCTATCTGTCCACCATAGAGTAGAAAAGCAATTGCGGCAAATGCTTTTTAAATTGATTGCACTCGAGTAGTTGCTGTGTTCTTTCCAATTGAGACCAAATTGATAGTTTACAACGCACTTATCCTTTATGACAGCGAAATCTTGTGATCAAATTTTATTACGTTTAAAAATTTAATTTGCTAAATCAAAATGATAAGCATAAGATGGAATGATATTTTAATGCTTTATTTCATAAACCTTTAAGCTATATAACACAGTTTAACAACCAGTACCTTTGATTAATTTTAATTGATATAATAATGTATATTTTTACCAACAATTTAGAAATAATTGACGTTCAATGGGATTGGGCTATTTCTGAGAAAAACACGAGAATATCTTGTATGGTAAACTCAAGTGTGATCATCGCGTTTGGATAGCACCTTTGGATCAAGTCCTCGACGTTCCTGTATTGCTGAATAAATACTTCCTGCATCGCTCGCCACACGACCTGAATAGATCCAAATTCATTTTCGGTGCTTGATATTGTATCGTGTGACTTACCTGCAGTAGGTTTTCCTCCTCGCACAGATGCTTTTCCACTTTCCTATACAACGAGTCCAGGCCCTTCTTCACCTCTCTGGCAGGGTACTCCTTGATCACTTTGCGCAGCTCCTGCTTGCTGTACGCCATTTGGTAGCTCACTTCACTCTCTTTCACGCCTTGAGAGAGCTTGGCCTGAATTCCATCACAGAAAATCTGCAAAAGCACATTAACATTATTAACTTCACATCAGATGTTAAAAATGAAAATTTATTCTAATATTATTTTAATCTAAACCCCTCTCTTCTTAGATCATGAACAAGCACAGCTTTAAGACTTTAAAATTTGAAAAATTTAAAATTCTCCAATTGCAAGAATTGGTATCAAGGTTGTAACGAGTATTTGGATACTCGTTTAGTTGATTTGTTTCTGCCATCTGTTAGGGCGTTTGAGAAAGAATTGTATTTGTGAATTTGTGTTATTTTGTAAGCCAGCAGGGGCTTTATGCTCAGCTCGGCATAAGGAGAGTGTAGCTGGCCGAGTGCAGCACGACTCGTCCGCCTAGGGTGGCTTGGCCGCGATGGGCCAAGACCACGAGAACGGTTTCGCATTGAGTTGCGGATACAAACCATTTCAAGTTGATTGTACAATCTACCCAAATTTTTGTAAGTAATATTGTACTTCAAAAATAGTCTCTGTTGTGATTTTGTTTATTGGAATGTATTTTGATGTTGGCATAAATGATTTGTTAAAAAGGATACCTGGCCAACTGGCTGTAGTGCGCCCATGTGACGACTACAAATCTGATATAGGATAATGCGGTGATGACGGCGGAAGATCTGAGTTTAGAGGACCTTGTACCAACGGATTTGAAACGTTAAAGTGCAAGACTCTGAGTGAAGTCCAACGTTCATGTCGAACGCCCTTTCTGTGTATTGATAAGTATGAATGTGCAATATTGTATTGACTAACCCCTGAAATTATCATTTGGCCGAAACGTCTTTATAATTAAATCGACGTCTTTAAAAGAATTTTATAAAAATTCCGATGTTTGATTGCTACGTCTTTCCACAATTTGTGTGATAATGTTGAGAATTTCCAAATACTTAAGCCACCCTAAAGAATCTTGTTCTCCTGTACTGGCATCCCACCTTCTACTGTGATATGGCATCCCCGACAAAATTGTTAAAATATCCTGTTAGATATTTAACAAGGACCGAACCCATTAACCAAGTTGTATTTGACATAGACCAGAACTTCATTGTTCACATATTTTGAAATGTTTGTTAGAGATTTGAGATTTTTTGTAAGGCATTTGTGTGGTCGAGCAAGTGCTGCGGTGTTGAACTGCTCGTATGATCGTGTACGGCATGGATCACTGAACTCCTGGTTTTGTCATCGCTAAGGGCGGATTTAAGGGCAAACCAGGGTTCATATCTGCATGTTGTCGGACTGCGGGAGTTAGGCCGAGCATTGCGTCGCACACGAAAGTCCACTGATGAAACTGATTATTAAAAATTTGTACAGGAAATAATTTTCTTGTGAAAATTATTTTTTTCTGGGCCGGCGGAGTGTAACGAGTATTTGGATACTCGTTTAGTTGATTTGTTTCTGCCATCTGTTAGGGCGTTTGAGAAAGAATTGTATTTGTGAATTTGTGTTATTTTGTAAGCCAGCAGGGGCTTTATGCTCAGCTCGGCATAAGGAGAGTGTAGCTGGCCGAGTGCAGCACGACTCGTCCGCCTAGGGTGGCTTGGCCGCGATGGGCCAAGACCACGAGAACGGTTTCGCATTGAGTTGCGGATACAAACCATTTCAAGTTGATTGTACAATCTACCCAAATTTTTGTAAGTAATATTGTACTTCAAAAATAGTCTCTGTTGTGATTTTGTTTATTGGAATGTATTTTGATGTTGGCATAAATGATTTGTTAAAAAGGATACCTGGCCAACTGGCTGTAGTGCGCCCATGTGACGACTACAAATCTGATATAGGATAATGCGGTGATGACGGCGGAAGATCTGAGTTTAGAGGACCTTGTACCAACGGATTTGAAACGTTAAAGTGCAAGACTCTGAGTGAAGTCCAACGTTCATGTCGAACGCCCTTTCTGTGTATTGATAAGTATGAATGTGCAATATTGTATTGACTAACCCCTGAAATTATCATTTGGCCGAAACGTCTTTATAATTAAATCGACGTCTTTAAAAGAATTTTATAAAAATTCCGATGTTTGATTGCTACGTCTTTCCACAATTTGTGTGATAATGTTGAGAATTTCCAAATACTTAAGCCACCCTAAAGAATCTTGTTCTCCTGTACTGGCATCCCACCTTCTACTGTGATAAGGTGATTTGGCCAAAATATTTTGAAATGGAATTTTACAAATCATGAAATATAGGATGACGTATGATGAAATATTTGTTAGATAGACTTTTTACCATAGAGATTAATGCATCAAATAAAATCTAACAAGCTTTTTAGGCCTCTAAAATCAACCCAAATTTTACAGCACCCATACTTAAGTCAACCGAAATTTAAAGGGAGCCTTTTTGCTGACAAGCAAATGTTTACGGGTCGTTTTTCAAAAAGACAATCAATCAGTTTTTGTGCCAGTGTGGATTGCATGTGCAAATACTTAGATATAAATAAGGAAATGAATTTCTATCATTTTTTACATTTTTCTTTGGCCTAGTCTGTGTTTCAGATTCTAGAATCAACCTACGTTCAACTTTTCCAAGGGTCGGCCAAAATACTGAGTCACGTAAGCCTTGAGTGCGTCTTGGTAGCGCTGTTTGGCTTCTTTTTTATATGAATCGAGGGCCACGATTTTCAGTCTTGACAAAAGAGCGTGGAGCCGATGGAAGTTCTCTGCACATAAGGTTTAAATAAGCATTAGTCTTCACGATAAATTTGGAATATAAGAGAGCACTAACTTACCCATAATGACAACTTGGTGGGGCGTTTTCTGGTGATCACCTCCAATGCGGGGAATCGCTTCAAAAATCGCGCTCATCAGGCTTCTGTACGACTTTTCCAAGTCATTTCTCCTCTCTGCATTTTGGAATATTTTCTCTGCGATTTTCGCAAAATCCTACAGACGATATATTGCAATAAAATATCTTTTACAAAGGCTAAAAGTAAATAATTTACCTCAAAATTGTCGACAAATGGCAATATGCCGCATTTGATGGTTCTGTTTGGCTTAGTTTCCTCAATAGACTTTATTTGTGCAGTCATAAACTTGTCAAAATTTCTCTTCACTTGCACAAGAAGGGTGGCAAATGTGACACTGAGAAAATTGCCTGTGTCTTGGGCGAGCATCACATGCTGGCCGAGTCGAACCAGAACGTTCATGCAGCAACTGCAATGATATTTTATATTTTACTGGCATTGCAGTAGTTTAAAAGCTTACAAACTGTCAAAATTCTCATAATAAGTAATGAATCCCATGAGCTCCGGCTCCAAACTCCCAAAGAGTTCACCCATCATTCTGCGAACTTCTTCATTGATGTATTTCTCCATTTTCCTCTCAGCTTCCTCCTTGCTAGGAGTGGTAATGACTGCACTCCCAGGACTCTGCATTGAAAAACTGCTCAGAGTTGACTGAGTGTTCTAAAAAGAGTAAAATTAAAACAGGCACCAGAAGAAAAAAAGTAGCTTACTGATCGAGTTGGAGAAACCATATCAAGCTGGAAGAACGCCGTGCAGAATTTTTGCTCGGCCAGAAACATTGGTTCCAGCTGAGTAAGCGCTCTTTCCAGCAGCTCATCAAATTTTTCCCTGTCGGTTGTTTCGTCCGCAGCTTTCCACTGCTCTCGCTCCTGGGCCAACAGCCGCTGAGTCACAGGTGAGTTCTGTCCTTCTCTTGGCGTCAAGCCAGAGCTGCTGATGTCCTGACTGCTGCCCTTTCCCCGCCTCAGAGATCCCGCGTTCAGCCGGTTTCTCGCCTCTTCAAAGAATTGCCGAATCACGGCCTCATATCGCTTCTGCAGTGAGCTGATGTAGACTTTGGAGAGGTCAGTGAAGGCTTTGCGGTCCATCTGACGCAGCCAGTGCATCAGTGGAGCGTACGGCTTCAGATTATTGTGGACCGTGTCCAAGGTTGGAAGGGTAAGCCGCGACTCGTGGTGATAGCCCTCCATCGACAGGAATTCCTTGTTGCCCTAAAAAAAATCCAGTTAATATATTCATGAAAAAAGCAATTAAATAATGGTTTGAGATCTAATAAAAAATATAATTATTAGTTACTTTCGTGGAAAGAATGATTTTTTGTCTGTCCAAAAATATTTTGTCAGTACAGGAAGCAATGTCATATATTTGTAGGATTAATTTTTATTAGACCTTTAATGTAAATTTAATTCTATAATTTATTCGAATGATTTGAATTTAACTACTCAGCCATTTATGGCAAAAAGTTAGGAGGTAGTAATTGTGAAGTTACCTCATGTATGAAGAGATTGTTGAGATAGCGGCAAATGCTCTGCGAAAACTTGATGCGCCACTTGTCAAACCGCTTCCTCTGCTCCTGGACTGCAGCTAAATTTACCAGAGCAGGATGCAAGTCTGCATTCATGGCGCGGACTAATGCGTTCCCTGCTTCAATCGCCTCTTTCAATCCATTAGGCGAGTTTAGATCCGCTTCAATCAAGGCCTTTTGTAACTTGTACGGAACGTCAAGCTGGGACTGAAAAGCGAAATACTTTGATTTCAAGCTTTCATTTAAAAATAGATTCTCACGATTATATTTTCCAGCTCCTCCAGCAAGACCTGGTTGTTTTTGCCAATGACCTGATTTGTTGTGTTCTTCTTGCCCATGTTCACGATGGATTTTTGAATATGCTGAATCGAATCACAGTAAACATTAAGTTGCGACTCGATTTTGTCTGCCTCGCTGATAGCGTTTTCCAAATGAGACATCAGTGCTTCAACTTGCTGTTCTGCTGCTAACACGCTGTGAATGTTTTTCTGCAAAATAAAATGGTTAAACTGGGGACATTTTCAAAGCAAGCAAGCGCACCCCATCTAAAATGGACAGGTCTCTGGCCAGAGTTTCCATGAACGCTTCAGAGTTGCTGTAGGCAAAATCACACTGGCTCATCAGCCTTTCTAAGTCAGCGATTTCCCTCTCAGTCAGAGGCATGTATTCCGGAGTGTCATCCACAATTGTGGTGCTAACAGTCACCTCAGCTGACTCCTGTGCAGGGGCCACATCTGTTTGCCATTCCTCAGGGAAATTGAGGAAAGCTGGCTTTTGCTTCGGAAGATATTTGTTGCTCATCTAGGAGGAGAAAAAGTGTGTTGGGGCCAAATATTTAATTTTAAAAGATTTTCAACGATACCTTCCACAGAGAAGTAAGAAAACTTTGGCGTTCCTTTAGGTTGGTTGCGCTCCAGTGGTACATCTTGTCAAATTGCAAGATAAAATCATGCTGCTCCACCTAAAATGAGTGTTTGTAAATATACTGACTTTGTGCGCCTTGGTTCTTACTGCAGTGGCACTTTTCGCATCAACTAGCTTTAGTTCAGACAGCTCCCAGTCCTCCTTTTTCTTGAAGGTGTTTCTGTCAGTTTGCTTCACCTGAAAAATAAACATTTTTTAATGAGCAATGGAATAACAAGAAAAAACTCATAAGAAAAATATAAAAATAAAGTTTTAATGGAATGATAAGAGTTAAAATTGGCACATTCAAAAAACAACTAGTTTCTGGAAAAGTGCGAGTGCGAAAACCAGCAAGTGGAGGCGGTGCTGGAGCGCCTCCCAACCCGTTGAGATATTTGAACATTTCGAGTCAAGTAACCACTAAGGAGAGCAGAAGTATTAGATCTCTGACACTTAAATATGTCCCATTGCATTGAAAATATGTCTTAAAAATGCGAGCCAACGGGCGCTGGTTATATTTTGTACTTTTACTCACTTTTTGCAATCATTACAGGTTATTAAATTTACTAATGTATTTTTTTTTTGAAATCTTTCAAAGACAGGTAGGTAGCTTTCTATGATACAATCCTAAATTCTATACAGTTATTTAAATGTTCGCAAACCACGTTCTTTAAATTATGTAAAGTATTCCCTAAGATCAGTGAAGTTTTAATTTTATTATAAAATTATTATTATATTTAATTTTTTGTACACCTTATTTTTAGACAGCAAACATATTTTTGACACGGTGAAAACAATATGAAGCGCGTACCTAAATTAGACGGTGTCAGCATAATATTTTTATCTTCACTTCGACGTAGTTTTCGTTCAACTTTAAATTTCCCCGATTTCCCCATAACTTTCAAGAGTTGGCGCTGCGAGCAGCACTGTGATTGGTTCGTGGTCACGCGCATCTCCTATCCCCCGGCTGACTGTTTTGTGAGATAAATCGATCCTGGTCTCTTTTCGTAGTGGACTCGCGATTTTCGGGAGCAGTTCGCCTAATTCGACTAGATTAATTATCCAAGATGTACTACTCGATGCGGGCAACCTTGTCCTACATTTTCTTCGCAACACTTTCTGCAGCATTAACAATAATAAGTAAGTTATTCGACCTGTTAGCCATACCGTATGGTCATTGACAGGACAGTCACTGGGGCCAAAAATTGGATTTGTGTTGTGTTCATCGCGTTTATTTAAATTTTGAAGCAATTTTCCATGCGGTTTAACTTTTCTGAATATAGTGGCCACGACAAGTGAGCCAAATAATGGATATAATAAAAAATCCAAAGGAATTAAGGGAGAGGGCGTAACTTTCTCAAATCCACACCTGCAAGACACTGCTTTCCTGATGATCGGAGTTTTAACAAAAAATATTTTTACTTTCAATAGTATAATTAATAATTTGTGTTTCAGTCCTCTACTATGTGGTTACTGGCAAAGGAGAAAGGATAAGCGTAGGATGGTAATATTAAAAAAAATCCAAAAATAATAGCTCATGTGATGGATTTCCCATTAGGTTCCTTGAGGACACATCACCACACATGTGGGCGTCAATTGGAATCGGCCTTGCTGTGTCCCTGTCCGTCGTTGGAGCTGCCATGTAAGGGACTTGTGATGTGCTAGTGAAATGATTGTTAAAACCCTTTGTATAGGGGAATCCACACAACAGGCGTCAGTATTGTCGGAGGTGGAGTCAAGGCACCAAGGATCAAAACCAAAAATTTGATCTCAGTCATTTTCTGCGAGGCTGTGGCCATTTATGGTCTGATCACAGCCATTGTCCTCTCTGGCATGCTCGAGGTTTGCACGCTCATACGAAAACGGTGGTAAAAAATTTAAAAAAACGCTCTCTTCTCAGGACTTCACCAAGGACAAGCTTCTGGAAAACGATGCCCTCCGTGGCATGAACTGGTTCTCTGGCTACCTCATGTTCGGCGCAGGACTTAGCGTGGGACTTGTGAATTTGTTCTGTGGCATTGCTGTCGGTGTTGTCGGTAAGAATGAAAAATATTTGCAATTGGAAACCGGTGCTGAAATTTAAATTTCCCAACTATAGGTTCTGGAGCTGCGCTTGCTGATGCTGCCAACTCTGCACTATTCGTCAAAATTCTGATCGTCGAGATTTTCGGAAGTGCCATTGGTCTCTTTGGACTTATTGTCGGAATTTATATGGTGAGAGTTTGCACTTTGTTAAGTCACTTTTTTAATACTAAAACGGTGTTTTTCTACAGACCTCCAAGGTGAAGATGGGAGACAAATTGTAAACTTTGAAGCACAAATATGTATTTAAGAAAGCGAGTGAGCGGTATAACTACGTAGCTTCATGTTTCACTTTCGCAACCATCTCTAGTCCAGATTGGTTGAGGCAAATTAAAAAATGTCATCAATAATTCTGAACAATATGTAAGATCAATATTTACCATCAAATCCCCAAATTTCAGCATTCCACTGGTACATGTCTTACGCGAGAAAATTT
This sequence comes from Cloeon dipterum, assembly GCF_949628265.1. Taxonomy (NCBI): domain Eukaryota; kingdom Metazoa; phylum Arthropoda; class Insecta; order Ephemeroptera; family Baetidae; genus Cloeon; species Cloeon dipterum. The sequence goes on from NC_088786.1 coordinate 16,564,576, forward strand.
CCATAAATGTGTATTTAATGTGTATTATATTAGAGGATATTATTGGGACGTGTACATAAACAACTAATAAAACGTAGGTGTTAATGTTAACGACTAGGATTTTAAATTGTTCAACTAACCTATGTTATAAATCAAAGAAATTCTGCATACCTGATGAATTAGGACTCGGGATGGTGACCTTTGGGTCGCTGTCAGGCACAGGAAACTGCTCTTCTTTTTCTTCATAGTTTTGTTGACATGCACCATTGCAACCATTTTTTGGTCTGGAAAAACATCCTTTTGAAGCCCGTGCCAGGTTGCCATTGTTTAAGATCTCTGCTGGAAATTTTGAAGCAAGATTTCATTATGGATGAATCTTTAGTACAGAATAATTTCGTGAAATGGAAACGGGAATAATTTAAGGGTGGCACTATTCACATCTAATTTTGGTCTTTGAAAACATCAAGAAATATGTGTTGCAAAATGTCAGCTATAAAACATTGTAAAATTAGGCGAGGGGTTATTTCATCCAGCTGGCACCAAATTTAGATATACATTTGACACGATTTAAACATTTCTCATTGGTTTACAATGAAATCAATGTCTTCTTCACAATATTGGCTTCATGCAATTTAAAAAATATACTGGATTTCTACCATACGATCTAACAGTGTTTTAAATTTATTTATAGATACACATTTTGTGTGTGAATAGATTAATGAACGT